>NC_089821.1:198938376-200230876 GCF_035046505.1 Tiliqua scincoides
ATTAAGAGTATCTAGAAATGGCCTAAACTGCTGTAAGAATGAGGGGTTCAATAAGCTTGCATAAGCCATATGATAGCTGAAATTCCTGTGAGATAATAAAATGTTGCATATGGACGTAAGATGTAGAGGGTCTCTTCCCCCCCCCCCCCGTGTTCACAGTGCATATTCATATTTTATCTTTTGGTTCTTCTCAAACTTGCTGACAATCACAAGAAGAAAATGTCATCAGTTGTGGGTTTGGTGTAAGCTCTGTTACTCTTTATTGTAGATACCATGGCAAGCCCAGAAAAAGATAATTACAGAATGAAAAATTATAAAAACAATGCCCTCAATCCCCAAGAAATGCGACGACGAAGGGAAGAGGAAGGTATTCAGCTTCGAAAACAAAAAAGGGAAGAACAAGTGAGTCTTTAAACATTAAGGCTGTAGTCCTATACACAATTACATGGGAATAAGTCCTACTGAACTCACTGGGGATTACTTCAGAGTATAGTTTTGTGCTGTAAGTACAGTAAAGCAGGTTAGGTTGCTCAAAGTACAGAAACTTCTGGTGTGCCCTGCATCCCTGTATATGGAAAAGTGTGGGCTTGGTCTGCAACTTTTGTGACTTTAGCAGACCATGGGGTCCTTACAAGAAGAACATGAATGATGATAGTCATATTGTTCTACCAGTTTCTAGTTTTCAGAGGTATTGAATGGGACACATCAAGACCATCATTCTTGATCCATGATGGATTTGCTGTGGCCACTGTTCCAGAAAATATCTATATAATTCCAGAGCTTTGGGCTACCTTTCTATAAAGATTAATTCTCAGTCACAGTTTTAAATGTTTCTATTTATGTAATGCTTTCAAGCTGAAACCTAGATCTAGTTCAGACCTACAATGGAAGTGTTGGGGAACCAGCTGCTCCTCTTGGGTTCTGAACTGAAGCAATTATAGACTGGAACACAAGCAGCTTCTAGTTCAGATATATTTCTTTTCTAATGAGCAATTGCCCAGTGCACAGCTGACATACCTGACACACACACGTCAGCTATGAAAGAATACACTCTTATAAAGATGCATGGTGTTTTTACACTTTCACAGCAACAAAGACCATCCTATCACAGTTTTAATTGAATACACCAGTAATAAAGTAATAGTCATGTTTAGTGATCAGTAGCTTGTTAAAATTAACCCAGGTGTCTTTAGTTGTTGGTTTTCATTAAATGTTGTCCCCAGAACTTGTTAGCCTGTTATAAGCATCCAGCAGTATTTCATCTTTGTGTATTGATAGGTCTGGGTAATGCTCGTTATAAAATACTGTAGAACTTGCACTGCTCTTTAGGATCTCATTAACACAACATGCTAAAAGACAAGTTCATACATATTCCTAAGTAGGAACATCTTTAGCTAACAGGTGTACCTTTTTCTGCTTTGTAATAAGAAAATGGTTGCACACACATTATATAGATTTCACGGCTAGGAAGTTTCTCGCTGGCTAGGTGGCTGCCTCTGGGGCTGCACACGTTTACTTGAGCTCCGTCTAAAAAACTTCCTTTTCTCCTGTTTATGTGTGCCTTATTACAATATTTTCTTTTCTGCGGCACCTCTGAATGCAGTTTTGCAAGCCAAGTGTTTTGGTTTGCAAATGTCCCTATTGGGGATAAGAAATCAGCTTTTATCTGTAAGTATGAAGAAACGAAGTAAACGACAGAGAACCAGCCCAGCTGCCTCCGGGGAAACCGCCCTGAAGAAGAAACGCAGCGTCAAGGTCTCTAAACAGCTGCTGTTATCGGAATGTCCACTTAATTATGGAAAAGTGAGTAAGACTGTGGAATTAATCTCAGAGGGTGCTGAGGTGGTAGAAGAAGGGAGTCAAACATTAAGTCATCCTGGAGAGAGGAGTGAGACGCCATTATCCTCCGGTGCTTTCAAGGGGGCGTTGAATTCCAGCTCTGTGTGTAATGCAGCTACCAGCACAGACAATTTGGAATGGATAGGTCTCAAGGAACTGAAAGCCCTGTCTGGCAAACAATGTGCTCTTATCTCACAAACTCTGCTTACTATCTTCAGAGGCCAGCAGGCTATGGCCTGTAAGTTAGAGGCTTTGTGTCGTCAGTTGAAAACACTCACAGTGAAGGGCAGGCCTCCCTGTGTGGGTGACATTCCTGTTGTTCCCTCAACGTCGGAAGTGAGGACAGGAAGAAAATTGCAACCTTGCAAGATCTCCCTCTCCATTTTTCAAAGCCAGTTAAACTATGGCAGATGGCACACAAAATTCAGAGCAAAATCTTCTCTGAGCAGTCTTTTATGCTGTGATTTGCACGAAGTGGACTTGCAGAATGTGACCAAATTAAGTTCTTCTCCCAATTGGCAAAATGTCCTGTTGTCTTTTTGACAGGATGTTATACCTCAAATGCTTCTTAAGTCATCTTCTCTTTTACATCATTTTGGAATACAACCTAAGAAAGTCTATTATGAACCTCCCATTATTACTTTTACTCAATCTTGGGGAGTTAGACATCCTGATACAGTGAGGGCAGAGGTTTCTCCTATTAGGCCTAGAACTTTTGAGCATCTGGATTCACAACTCTTGGACCCCACTTTTGAACTTCAGTTGAAAGAGTCATTTTCAGAGCTAGCTCTGCTAGAACAGGAGCGTTTGATTTCTGCCTTGAAAGAGCTGGTGCAGTACTTTGAAAACATACAAGACACATCAGCTTCTACTCCTTTCCAGAAACAGGATGATTCTCCAGAAGATTTGATGGATATGGAGGTAGCTGTGAAGCAGATACCTGCTCCTAGGACTTTTCATCCAGACCTACAGTGTCTAATGGACTTTAAAGAACAGTCCATGATATCTTCTCTTTCTTCAACTTCTCTGTTGCTCCCTTCTCAGGTTGGAGAGAATACCCTGGATGAAGTAAAGTCTGCGTCTGTTGCCCATGGCTCGGTGCTCCTATCTACACAAAGTGGATGTCAAACCCCTGGATTAATAGAAACTGATGTTTTACAGCAAAGTCATCTATCTAGTAATTTGACTGTGTTGGAGGCTGTTGAACCTTCATCTGGCAATGATCAGACAATTTTGGATTGTCCAGCTCAGGGTTCTCCAAAAACTGCAAACTTGTATCCTGTTGTGGAGTTGGGCTCAAGCCCAGTTGGGATTCAAAGAGTTTCCAATGGGGTTCCCTGTAGAAATGTGGGGGCTGTGACCCTGTATTGAATCCCTGTGTGGCAGCCGATATTAGTTTTACCATCTCCTCTGTTGCAAATAGTCAGGCTCCTTCAGTGGTTATTTGACCTGAGAGCAGCTAATGTACTTCATCTTGTTTCATGGAATGTGGCGGGGTGGGCCGGGAAATTTGGGCAGTCTGATTTTTTTGATTTCGTCAAGAAATGGGATGTTTTGTGTTTTCAGGAAGTCTGGCTTTCCTCTCCCCCTCCCCCCCCCAAGTAGATGGCTTTAGAGCTTTCTTAACTCCGGCGGTCCCTGGTTTGGGAAGGGGTAGACTTAAGGGGAGATTACTTTCATTGGTTTCTACGAATTTGTCTATTGTAGTGGAATCCTTGCCCGCTTTTGACCGTTATACTCTGGTGGTAAAACTTAATTTACAGCCAATTCCCTTAATTTTGGTAAATGTGTACTTCCCGCCACTTGTGGGTTTAACCACCTTAAGGCAAATATGGATCAATTTTGAGAAGCATCTCGGGGAGATCCAAGAGGCATATCCTTCTGCTCAGGTGGTCATTTTGGGAGATTTTAATGCAAAAATGGGCAAAAATGATTTGGAACTTTTTACAAAATTTGGAGCTTTCCCCCCGACTTTTTCTGACCCTCCTCCATTGCGCAAATGGGTTTCTAACGACTGTAGGTGTAATCGTCAGGGCTTATTTTTGGCCCAATGCTGCATAAAGCAAGATCTAATAATCCTTAACGGCTCATGGCCGGAGGATCACCCAGCAGTGTGTTCCTTTTGGAAGGGGACTAAACCCTCACTTCTTGACTATGTGGCAATTTCTAGGTCGTTGTTACCGGATTTGTTGGATTTTAGGGTACTCAGTAGATCAGAGAGCGACCATCTCCCTTTATCACTCAAATTTTCAACAGTTGAGCAGTTTAAGTCAAGAGAGATCATCACCCTACTGACCATTTAGGTCCTGTGACAAGTTGTGTGAAATGGACCAGTCAGGTTAGTGCTAAAATTCAAGGGCTTTTGAGTTGTGAGCGGGTAATGGGCTTTAGGGATGCAATTATAGCTAAGGAAGGTGATCCTTTGTCACATTATAATAATGTTGTTGCTGCCTTAAAGCCTTTTTTAAGTAGTTATACGCGCAACAATATTAGTCAGAGAAGTAGATCTTATGACTGGTATGATTCTGAATGTAGGATCCTGAAGAAGCAGGTTACTGCTGCTTTGATTTTGGCGAGAGAATCTCAATTGGAGGTTCATTATGTGCATTTAAAAAATTTAAAAAACAATTTAAGGAAACTATTAAATTTAAGAAGGAAATCTTTTTAAGAAAAATTGGGAAGATTTAATTAGTGCAGCTAATCAGAAAAATACATCTCTCTTCTGGCAAATAATTAATCCACTACTGAAGGTGTTTCCCTCGGGAGCCTCAAATTATATTACAGCATCAGAATGGGTGAAACATTTTCAAGGGATTTATGCATCGGAGGAACCCCCTTGTCCAGATTTAAGATCTAAATTATTAGCTGAAGATCTCCCATCTTGGGAACCTGTAACCAGTGAGGAGGTTGTCTCTCTTATTAGGAGAGTTAAAAGTGGAAAAGCTCCAGGGGAAGATTTTATTAGAAGTGATTTGCTTAAAGAACATCAGGATTGGTGGGCTCCAACTTTGGCTGCCCTATTTTCGTATATTGATGAAACAGCTAATATGCCTTCTGATTGGGGTTGGGCGATTATAGTTCCCGTTTATAAAAAAGGAGGTCATGAAATTCCCTCAAATTACAGGCCTATTAGCTTGCTCAATGTCATCAGTAAACTTTATGCCTTGCATCTGAGAGAGAAGCTATTGACCTGGATGGAATCTCAAGACATTATAGCCGATATTCAGGCAGCCTTTTGCCCTGGAAGATCACACCTTGATCAAACTTTAGTGCAGCAATTTCTTGTCGAAAAACATCTGGCCACTAGGGGTTCTAGACTTTTTGCAGCCTTTGTTGATTTCAAGGCTGCTTTTGACCTAATCCCTAGATCAAGGCTATGGGATAAGTTTGCAGCTTCGTCCATTGACCATCGATTATTGCTGCTTATGGTTAGCTTGTACAGTAATTCTGGCATAAGTATTAGGTGTTCATCTAATGGTCATCTAACGAATCCAATTTTGGTTAATAAAGGGGTTAGACAGGGTTGTGTTCTTGCCCCCCTCTTATTTAATTTTTATATAAATTCATTGATCACTTCTTTTGATGATCTGGCCTTACATCCTCCAAAGCTTGCTGATCGTCATGTTCCTGTTCTGGCATATGCCGACGATGTGCTTATATTATCAAGAACACAGGTCGGCATGAGGAGAGCTCTTCGCCATCTAGCCCTGGTCAGTTCACAGGAGGAATTAATTATAAATTCTGATAAAACAAAGGTGCTGGTTTTTGCTAGACGTTATAAGGCCTTTTGATGGCTCCTTAATGGGAAACCCATTGAGCAGGTTAAAATAATAAAATACCTGGGGGTGATCTTTCATTATCAAGGAGACCGTTTGGCCCACAAAAACTATGTCGGTCAATTAGCACAGAAAACATCTGGTGCCATTTATTGTTTTTATTCATCTAAAGGCGCCAAATTTCTTCCTGCGGCTTTAAGGCTGCACACTGCTAAAACTAGGGTTCAATTGCTCTATGGCTCTGAGATCGCCCCATATTTGAATACCAGGTCTTTGGAGGTGATCCAGACCAAATTTTTGCGCCAATTGATGTATGTTCTCCGATGTGTGCCGAACACCCCAAGTATAGAGATGTCGATGTGGCTAAATGCCTTACATTATTTTTTGAAGATTCTCTCGCGACAGGATAACTTTACTTATTTGATCTTTTCGGATTCTTTTGTAGGCACCTGGGAAAAAAGGTGCTTGGATCATTTCAAACTCTGCGATCTCTCCCCAGAGTGTTTAATGATGATGAGCCTGGGAGACGCAAAAGAAATTTTGCGTCAGAGGTTGGTAGACCTTGAATTGAGATCTGCGAGAGCCAGACTTTCTGTGTATGTTTTTCTTGGGGATCAAGCTCTTGCGTTTTCTCCTGCCAGATATTTTTATAATATTGTTATTCCTAAATTTAGGATTGCTTTTACTAAAGCTAGGTGTAATGCACTTTTATCAGCTGTTCTTTTGGGCGTTATGCAAGGCGCCCCTACTCAGAGAGACTGTGCCCCTGCCCTCAAAATGTGGTGGAGACAACTGCCCACATTGTATTGCAATGTCCATACTATGATGATTTGAGATCTAAATTTATCTCCCCGATCTTCGGTATTGAAACGGGGATGCAGGTGGAGGAAAAGCTTGCTTTTTTGCTTTCTGATGTATACTCAGATATATCACTCAGGGTTGCCCGCTTCTGTTATGCTGCACAGTTGGTAAGGAAGAAAATTGAGAGTGTAAATCTCTGATTTTATGATTTTACATATGTGTAACGGGGTGTTGGTTTTAATTCTGTGTATTTTGTTTTGTTGTTTGTGATCAGCTGGTCGGATGACTGTAAATAAAGAAAAGAAATAGAATAGATTTCACAATACAATGGAAAAGGCTGTGCGACATACAATAAACATTTGATTTATACATAAAATGAGCCACCTCAGAGTCATCACTGTTCACAATACTACTCTGGGCCTTCAATTTCTCTGACATAAACTAAATTTAAGAGGTGTGTGTTGCAGGAATATGTGCCTGACCCACTTGTGTACAAATTGCACCTATACCTCTTTAGCAGTTTTCAGCAATGCATGTGACCATTGCCAAATTGTGCAAACTGCAACTGGATAAGAACTCCATTTAACACAACAATTGTAAGGAAGCTGTCAAAGTGATTTTAGGATTCTAATTCACAATAGATTCATTTTATGAGAAACAGTTAAGTAATTGAGTTGATCAAATTAGTTTTAAGAGTGGGAAACTAATAAAAATGTATATTTGGTTATATAAACCTTACTTCAAACAAACTTTGAACACCCTTCCCCCCCAGGCAAAAACTAAATCTTTCATGTTTTTTCTTAGTTGTTTAAACGTAGAAATGTGTCTCTCCTGGGAAGTGAAGAGTCGATGCAAGAAGGTCCCATTCAGGATCCTGACGTTAGCTCTACTGTACCTCTTCCTGAAGTAAGTAGCTAAACTGATTTAAAGTATGTAGACAAATATGTTTTAAGGGGCAATCAGTGATTATGACTTTCCATTTTTAGGAAGATGTAATTACATGTGATATGGTGCAGATGGTTTTCTCAGATGATCCTGACCAACAACTTGCAGCGACCCAGAGATTTCGGAAGTTGCTTTCTAAAGGTAAATCAATGCTGTATTAATGTCGTCTGTACATATTCAGTGGGTCAAATGAAACTTTTTTTTTTTTAGCAGAGCTTGTTAAACGGTTTCATCTACTTCTCATCACGTGAGTGGTTGTATTCAGATATAATGGTAACCACCAAAAATACTTTTGTGAAAACAGCAATATTAACAATATCAAAGTGACAGGATAGTGCCACTTCCTGTATATTTGCATACTTCTCATATATTTGACTGTTCATTGTTGCCCTTATAATTCATCTCTGTGTGTTTTAAATAGTCTGTTAAGCGACTAATGTAAGACAACTTGCAACTTTTTATGGGAAGTATATTGAGACACCTGTTGTTGTAATTTGATTTTGCTCCGAACCTTTGCTCAGAAGACTTTTGTAAGCAAAAGTAAGTTGGAAATCTGCTTTTAGGCCAGCTTGTTTGACAGTGATATTGTATGTATCAGCTATGCTGTCCCCAGGATATTTTATGCGCTGTGATGTATTAAACATGGTGGTGTCTTCAGAACACCTATGACTTTTAAAATAATTTATTAAATGAGGCATTTATTTAAACTAGTGAACAGTATATAACAGCCCAATGCTATACTTTGAGAGCCTGTGTGATGCATGGGCAGCAGTGAGGCTTCCACTGCATCCCGCAACTGGCTGGGGAACAGAAACGTTTTATTTCCATAGTCTGCCATTCCATGGTGTCCAATGAACCTACTCGGACCTATGCTGGCTCTTTTGTTTGCGTAAATCCAATAGGTCCAGAGGCTACTGTTGCACCTAGATCCACCCCGTCCTCTCTCTTCCACCACAGCTTACTGGTACAGTGGGCGATCTTCAGGCTGCTGGCACCCATGTGTGGTTTCTGGGCTTTTTCACTGGTGCCAGTTCTCTGGAGTTGCCATTGGGCCATAGGATATGATGGCAGATTGCTAGATCCATCATTGCATTCCACCCACAAGATTGGGCTGTTAGATGCACAATTCCCTGTGATGTATTCACTAGAATTATAATTTCAAACCTAACACTTCATTTGATTAATTGGTAGAGCAAGCTTTCATTATAATTTTTATAACTTAAATACTGAAAGTGTTGTATAAGTTTTTGGGGGAAAAAATTGAAACTTTATTAATACTTTATTGATAGTTGGGGAGCTATTAAGAAATAATGGGGTTAGGAAGGACATAGCAAAGAGGAGATTCTTCTTTGTCAGTACTTCACAGGTCATTGCTTCAGGTGGTTATCTTAGGCTTAAGAGAAGACGCACTGAGCCCAGTGCAATCAAGCTGTCAATACAGTGTGATAATTGCAGGAGACTGCTTCTTCTTCAGCCCTTGTTTGTCACTCCAGGCTAACATGGTTATGAAAGACTGATAAGTTAGGTGGCAAGAGGCTGTTCCTACATCCCATTTGCCCTCTAGATCTTCACATGGACTTGTTCTTGGCTGAGTGAAGCAAACAAAGTCAGCATTATTCTTTCATCCACTCAGATGTCAGCCCTGGCTGTCTGAGGACTTGCAAATTACTTTCTGCAGCCATGAATTGTTCCTGCCACAGGAGGGCAGTGTACGTGCTCAGTCTCAGTCTATGCCAGTATAGGAACGGCGTGGGGGTGGTGGTGGTGAAAGCAAGAATGTTCAGTTTTGGGATGCTGAGAGGCAATGTTGGAGTGGTCTTTCTGAGATCTGCTTGTAGAGAACTGCACAAATTTCCAGTTTGTGATCTTTCATATGGTAGTATAACCTCTTCATAATGTGCCTCATTTAATTTATGGAATTGGCTATTGCAGCATATGGTGATCAATAGTGGGTTAGAAAAAAGGGTTGGAGAAATTCATGGAGAATACACCTACTAACATTAGTTAGCCATGATAATGATCTAATTACCATTTTCTTACTTAATAGTTTAGCTTGCTTCCTACAAAAACCAGACAAAAAAAACCTTTTAGATCATTGGTTCCCAAACTGTGAGCCATGGTTTACAGGGAGCCATGTAAATTAGCCAAGGGAGCCGCAGAATCCTCACGATAAACATGCTGCCCTGTACAATGTATGGATTGAAACCCTAATGGGGAGTTGTGACCAGTAGGTCAAGGGAGCCACCAGTCAAAAAAGTTTAGGAACCACTGCTCTAGATTATTAGTTACATTTGCACTCTGCTCTTCAAAGGAACTCTTATATGACTATTCCTGTGAGCTCACTGAAACTGAGAATGACTTGCATAAGGATATTTAGTGAGCTTTATAGATTAGTGGTGAGTGGGTTTTCTCATTCACACTCAACACTAGTCACAATATCACATGCTTTGCTGTGCTGATGCTTCTGTAATTGCCCTTTTGTTTTGCTGAATGTTCCTCAAAATTAAAATGTTAATCCTGAGAACTTCTGTTCTCATCACTTCTATAAATGTTTGTTTTCAGAACCAAATCCTCCAATAGATGAAGTCATACAAAAACCAGGAGTTGTGCAGCGATTTGTGAAATTTCTAGAAAAGAATGACAATTGCACTCTTCAGGTGAGTTGATAACATGTACTGTAGTATGTCTAATATTTCAAATTCTTTAATAGGTAGATAGTGCCATTTCTCTCTTTCATTTGCAAGACTTGCTGGAGCGGCCAAGAGTGTTGTATTAATGATCCAGAAACAATTGTTTGAATCGTGTTATTGGTAGTTGCTGCTACAGCCCTTCTCTGCATCAGGAAGGATTATTGATGGTCTGTTAACATTTACTCCAGTGTATCATTAACAGTGTAATCATTGCCAAGTTAATGCGGAAGTAATATCCATTATGTTTAATGAGGTATATTTCCACTGAGGTGTATTTAGGATTGCAGCCTATGTAAGCTGGACATTGCAATAGTCACTGAGATTTCTTCCTTTTAATACTGCTAGTTTAGTCTTTGTCTCTTGTGTAGTTTCAGATACAGTTTTTGATTCATATAAAATATTTGTTTTAATTTATATTTTAATTATATTAATTATATAATTTAAATAAATATTTAATTACAACTGTATCCTATGATGATCTGTCTTTAAACCAGTACATTTTAATTGAATTCACTGCTACATCTGCATCCTTCCTTCCTCCCAGGAGCTTAGAGAACTGGGGCATGAGTACTTCTTATTTTTTAACACTGCTATGAGGTGGTTTACACTGAAATGCAGTGATTTGTCCAAAGTCACCAAGGAAACTAGGTAGCTGAGCAGGGATTTCAGACTGTGCCTTCCTGCCTCATGGATAGTGCTGTTTTCTCTTTAGCATAAGATATCTGCAAAATAAAGTTAAAATTTATTTCTGAAAATTTTGCAAAGTCTATAACATATATTGTCTTTTGTTTATCAATTTCTCCCCTGCCCTTTCTAGTTTGAAGCAGCTTGGGCTCTTACAAATATCGCATCTGGAACATTTCTGCACACTAAAGTAGTAATTGAGACTGGAGCGGTCCCAATTTTTATTAAGTTGCTGAATTCTGAACATGAAGATGTCCAGGAACAGGTAACTTTTTGTGATTTTTCTTTTTTAAATTACAAACATTTAATGAATGGTACTCAATTGTTGGGCTCTGAAGCTTTTCAGGACAAGAGAAATGTACAGTCTTATAAAAAGAGTTTTTAGCATTAACATGGTATAGTATTTTATGTATTTACAACATAATGTTTTTACAGTGTAGTCTTATTTTGGGAACTTAGGAACTCCTTATTTTCTAAAATGGATAGGGAGCACTAATCTTGGGGTTTGCCACATAAGATATGCAATATTATTCCAGTATGAACAGTTAATTTTAGTAAACATGCATGCTTAACCTGATAAAAGTATTTTGTTATAAATGACATATTTCAGGAAAAAATACCCATTGACCTCAGATAGCATTAATTATATATGTTCTTAAATTCAGTCAATGCACTAATCACACCTGCCTGCTGGTAAAAAAAAGTCTTAATACACAGGAGACAGCTCTAATGGATCATAATAGCATAGGTGCCCGATCTGGGCCGCCCCTTTTGAGTTTCCCATGACATTGGCAAGGTTGCTTTATACTTGGCAGGTGTGACCTCTGGCATGATAATTTCCTCAATTGCTGCTGTATCCTCAGAGTGTCGGGGGAAGGTTTGAGGAAACTTTGAAAAGCAGTTTGTAATACAACATGGGGATCTGTCATTTAAATGGAAGAAGTCAAAGATTCCATTTGGCATGCCCAAGCCCATCTTTGGATCCAAGCCATTTTGTATATGTTGCAAAGTGTGTTGCTTTTTTTTTTTTTGAATGTAAGAACTGCAGTGTAGAAGAATCAAGGTTTGCTGTATAATGGGTTTTTAAAGTGAATGTATGAATTTTACTTTAATACTCTTGTTTCTAAGGCAGTGTGGGCTCTTGGTAATATTGCTGGAGACAATGCAGAATGTCGAGATTATGTCTTAAGCTGTGGAATACTTCCCTCGCTCTTACAGTAAGTATTAACCAGCTCTCACAATGAATAAATGTTATGTAGACCTAAGCTTTTGAATATTTAGACTTCATTACTTATTTTAATTAACAGCTTGATAATTTCTAGTTATAAAGTTACATAATTCAGATGTTGGCATTTTGGTTTCATTTCTTTATATTTTTTCAAAAGAGTTTTGAGAAATTATGACTAGTTCAAATGTTAATTTCTGTTTTAGAAAATAGTTATTTCAGTGTATTAAAGTTGGGTCACTCCTGTGCAAATAAGAAGCAATACTTATTTCAAAGGTGTTTTTATCTTGACAGACTACTAACGCATTCTAACAGACTTACGACAACCAGAAATGCAGTCTGGGCACTTTCAAACCTCTGTAGAGGCAAGAATCCACCTCCAGATTTTAGCAAGGTAGGTTCCATATTTCACTTTGTGAAGATGGTGTAATGATTAAAAACATACATTGCTTTGATACACCATGAGTTCTCAAATAGAGCAAAATCTTTCTAGAGTTTTAATTGTTGGGTTAATCATAAGGGATCCTGGCAACTACAGCATAGATAATTCTTTTTATTATAGATTGAAAAAGCAGGTGGGCAACACAATCCTGAGCTGCCTGGTGTACGGGACTGCAGCAATGCCAAAAATGGCTGCTGCTGCATCCAGCACACCCCAGGCAGCCACTGCCACCTCCTCAGGAGAAGGGAACTTTTGTCCCCTTCACCCAGGTAGTGAGTAGCCCTGCAATGGGGCTATTCGATTCTACAACAACCCAAAGTTCAGCATCGAATTCAGAGCCTTCATGTTGAGTGGAGTCACTCCCCCCCCCAGAACACCTCCTTCCCCCGCACCCTCACCTACCTCTCGGCTGCCCGGCAGTCCATGCAATCAGGCGGCGGAGCTCTGGTGCTCCACTGGTGCTAGGGCCCGCACACATGCCTTACGGCACATTTGTGACAGTGTGCACCAACAGTGAGCCGGCGTGTACTGGTTAGGATGGGGCCCTTAGTCCATACATACATGGAAGGAGAGTCATACTTACACAAGAACTTCTTTCATGACTGCAACTGTCTTTCGTTCACAGAAGGAGCTTCTACAAGAACAGTAGCACTGTAGATACTCAAGTATAAGTTGATCTTGCAGATAAGGGCAGGTTTTGAGCCCAAAATAATGGCATTTTCTATGACCCTCAGATAAGTCGGGTTTTGTGTGTGTTTTTTTTAAACAACTTAGGGGTGTGTGGACTTCTTTGAAAATGACTTACCAGGAATTATTCAGAGGCAGCAGCATGAAGAAAAAAAGAGCTGTTTTATATTCTTCAAATAGGAAGGGAGATGAAGATGCTTGTGAGAGTTGTAAGCTTTGTGAGGAGTACAGTGCTGCACGTCTAAGGCAGCAAGCCTCATATGTACTAGAATTCCCTTAAGTACCTTCATTTCTCTTACTGTTTGGAGAAGAAGCTAATATGACTACCTTTTTTGTTTGCTTTCTGTTGCTGCCTCAGAACAATTATAGGTAAGTAAAATTGCACCTCATCCCCATCCCCACCTCACCAAGTAGCTGCTCCTAGAAGCTTGATTTACAGTGTTGACATACATATAAGTTGACCCATGTTGCCAGGGCCAAGTTTAAGGTATAATTTTTTTTTACTTATACACAGTAAATACAGTGTAAATACAGTATATTTGATTTACATACGGTAAATACAATACCCAACTGTTAAAACAGAGTTGCCATTGGTAGAGCATAACATGACACTTGTAGTAATTCTAACTTCTGTTTTAAAAGTCTAATCCTAATGAATAACCAAGAAACACACACACACACACACACACCATGAGTTACAGCAAATTAAAAAAAAAAAAAATTTAGTGAGTGGGCAGCAGTTTTTGATATTTTGGGATGTTTAAGGTGCAGACTGTCTAGGGAAATGCATGGTGTTCAGGTAACCCTAGAAATGTCATAATAAAAACCTCAGTAACGTTTACAGTTATGTGTGTTGAAATCCCCTTGCTCTTATTTGGACTTAAATTTGCATAACTGTTGCGCTGGATATAGTCGGTCACAAACACTAAAATTATTGGGACAAAGGTTGTAGAAAACAATGCTTTAAGTTGTAGCTGTTCTGGAATAAATGGGTTATAGATTTAGATACAGGTGGCCCCCTTCATCTGCTGATCAGGTCTGCAGGAGCCCACCCACGCATGCCCGCTCCCCTCGCCTCCAGAGGGTCTTCTGAGCCCAGCAGAGGCGGCAAATGTCTGTCCATGGTCTCTGCCGGACTCGGACTGAGCTCGACAGCTAAAAACACGTGACTTGCAGTTTCACAGTGAAATCAGAAGTGACTTTTTAGTGCTTGGGAAGTCTGAGTAAACCCTGGAGGGCCTTATAAAGCATTAAAAATGTCACTTTGGTTTCTCTGAGAAACCAGAAGTCACATATTTTTAGCTGCTAAGCTCAGTCTGAACACTGCAGAGGCCGCGGATGTCTGTCTGCAGCCTCTGCTGCGCTCAGAGGACCCTCTGGAGACAAGGGGTGCAGAGCTCCTCTCTCATCTGGAAGGTGGGGGTGCAGATGTTCACCCATGTCTGCAGTTTCAGGAAACCGGGAGGGTTCTGGAAAAGGACCCCCGTGAATGTGGGGGCACACATGTACTTTTTGAAAGGTACTGAGGAAGGTAAGATTTTAATTGCATTTTAAAAATAAGATATTTTTATGACATTAAGGGCGCAATCCTAACCCACTTTCCAGCCCATAAGGGCAATGCAGCTCAGAGGTAAGAGAACAAACATTCCCTTACTTTGAGAAGGTCCCCGCGAGTGCCACCTAACTGCATGATGCAGCACACGTCCTACTGGCATTGCTATGCCACTGCTGGAAAGTTGGTTAGGATTTAGGTCCAAGATGATTTAATACCATTCAAGGAATTGTTTTCAGCTTTTTATAATTATGTTTACAAAGGTAGGTAGTTCAACATGAAATTTATAAATAGAACAAAAGGCTAATGTTGTTGTTGTTCCTGCTTTTTTTTTTTTAAGGTACGTCCTTGCTTAGGTGTCCTGTCAAGATTGCTGTTTAGCAGTGATCCAGATGTATTAGCAGATGCTTGCTGGGCCCTGTCTTACCTTTCAGATGGACCAAATGATAAAATTCAAGCAGTTATTGATTCTGGAGTCTGCCGAAGATTAGTGGAACTACTGATGTAAGTCTCTTTATTTAAAAAGCTCTTTTATTTGGAATCTTAAGTCAAAGATATGGATGGTGATACTTTTCAGATCTAGCCTCTTCATCCACCCCCTCCATCCCACAGTCCTAACCTTGCCTTAGGAACCTGAATTGAGGCATTGCCCTGCATTGGTGCTGCCTGTGCCTTTTTCAACATTTATAATACTTTCTGTTCGGTGAGCTCAGCCAGAAACCAAGGGGGAACCTCTAAAAACAGGGCAAACACATAGCCAGCTTAGCCTATTTTTAGGTGTGTCTCTGTGTCTATAAAATGTTTGTATATTATATAATATTAAAAGAAAAGTCAGAGTCCAAACATCTTTCATTTTAGTTGTGTGATTGAACTTCATTTCTGTTTTTGTCTATGTGTGTCATCAGACTTCCGTGACATAATATGATCAGACAGAGTAATAAATGTTATAGTCCAAATTATTCCAAATAATTTAATTTGCTTTGTAGTAAAACATACTAACTTAATTTCTTTAAATTATTACCATTGCCAATCATGCTAAAGATTGAAATTGCTGGTTGGAAGTGTTGGTCTCTTGCTTCACAAATAAACCAAGTTTAGGCTGTAAATCTTTCTCATTTCCATATAGCAGAACATGAAAAACGTTGGTCTTGAAAGCCTTTCCAATGTTTTGTGTTTCTTAGTAATGAGCCATAGTACTTTAAGCACAAGCGCAATGACTTAATTTAGCTCTCCAGAAAAAACGTCTTTGTGCTCAGATGCAGTGATAAATCCTAGTTTGTTTTAATCTCTGGATCTGAGGTTGCTTACAAATTGATTGGCTTTGGGCCAAGAAACCAAAATCTGAAACCATATTTTTGAGGTGTTTTGTAAACCACAGTTAGGGCCATTGCACTTTCAAGAGGCTTCTGCACTGTGGCAGCAGTGAATTTCTAAGGTGGAGGCATAGCAAGCAGCTCTGAGCCATAGTTTGCTTGCTGAGTGCCTGGAAGTTCAAACTAGAGTGTGGGTTCTTAACTATGATTATACAAACTGTGATTTTGTGTTATGTCTGAACTCAGTATTTATGTGCTGTTCTATCTTTAGCTGTATCTCAAGCATACAAAACACCCAACTTTTTTTCTGCTGAAGTAATAGTCCCACAATATCTGACATTGCAGAGAACATTATGTTCTTCTGACATTGCAGAGAACATTATGGGGAGGTGATGTTCCTTTTTAAAGGAGTATCTGTGTATCTCCTGCAACAGACCCAGAAGAGAAGCATTCATTAGTGACTTTGCGCAGCATACAGTGAAAATACTTCCTAAAAAGTACAAATTAATAAATCTAGTTCCAATCTTGCCAATACTACTTAGGTCCTTTGGAAGTGTCTGTTCTGTGTCATACTTGCACCCCTGGTCTGCAATATGGAAATACTATTAAGATTATATACTGCTTTCTAACAAAAAAAGTTCCCAAGGCAACTTATGTAATTTTAATAAATTGTTTTCTTGCCCCCAAAAGGTGCTCAGTCTTTTAAAAAAAAAAAAGGGGCAGAAAAAACTCCAGCAAATGGCCACTGGAAAAGATACTGCACGGGCTGAAAGACTATTGCAATCCCCAAGCTAAATATCCACTATGCTAAAGATCCACCACTTAAAAAAATTCCTTTTTGTCCAATTATCAGGGGAACAGATAATAATGTTCTAACTTTACAAGGCTATACTAAGATAATATGTAGAGCACTTTATAAACAATTGAAATGTACTATATACAGTAGTAGTTGCATGCAAGCTAATCTGATCATATAAAGGGGCTTACTGCATCAGCAACTGTGTGATTTTTTTTCACCTTTAACCCTTATATGTATGATAACCTCAAATGATTTTAGACTTATTTTTTCTCAAGGCACAATGACTACAAGGTGGTATCTCCTGCATTAAGAGCAGTTGGAAATATTGTGACTGGTGATGATATTCAAACACAGGTAAGTGGAACTTTTCAACTTGTAAAATTGATATGTTAAATTTAATATTACATGTTAAAATTGAAATGTAAAATTGAAACTGTTAATGTCGATATCTAAAATCTTTTACACCCTAAAATCCATTGCATTTACTTGATGCTAAACTTGATTTAATTCCAGTATTTGTATTATATAGGCCTATGGGAAGAAATCTTTTCTATGTACACTTGAACAGTTTTGGGCCTAAAAGGTGTACAGGTGGTGCCTCAGTATCTGCGAGGTGCCCGTTCTTAGACCTCCTGTGGATACCGAAAACCACTTATAATCAAATCCGATGTTTTGGCACTTTTAAACCCTCCAGAGGTGACCAGAAAAAAAACTTGACTTCCTGTTTCCCTTGGCATTAAAACTTCACTTGTAGTTTCCTGAGGGAAATAGAAAGCCATGAGTTTTTGCCCGTAAGGACCATTCTGAAGTCCGTGACAGATGCACGTAGCCTCTGTGGGCTTCAGAAAGTCCTCCAGAGGTGACCAGAGCACAGCTCCGGTCATGCTTGGAGGGTTCAGGTTGGGCCAAGTCTGGCTCACTGTGGGCCCAGGGGATCCTCATTGACCCAGATCTGTGGATATAAAATCCGCGGATAAACAGGGTCAACTGGCATTCTTTTCAGCAACAGAAACTATTTCAGTGAATATTATCCCGCTCTGCAAAGTGTAAAATTACAGGACACCAAATTAATTATCCTGTTAATTTGCTTTACTTACTGTGTCTGAAGCAAAACCTTTGTTGCTCTGAGTGTTTGGTTATCCTTAAATGCAAGCTATGTTATGGCTTAGCATAAATGAAGATGTTTGAACCCTTGCATAAAATGTAAGAAAATAGAAGTGTAATGTAAGATTTGTGTGTGCTCTAATTTGTCCTTGGGCTTCCTCGCTTGTCTGAATCTGAAACACCACTTTTAATTTGTTTTGTTTCTTCAGCAAGGTGCCCAGTTTGTAAACTTTTTTTCAAAATTCAGCAACTCCTCAAAGTTGAATTCCTACTACTTCAGAACAGATCATTGACAGCACAATTCTATATATGCCTGCTGATAAGTAAGGCCCACTGTGTTCAGTGGACTTGCTGTCAGGTAAATATAAGATTTTGAGGGAGAGTGTCTTTTGGTGACCAAAAGACAATCTTATAATTCTCTTTGAGTGTTACATGAGAAAAGTAAAGCTACAGGTGGGGCCTCGTTATGCATGGGAGTTCTGTTCTTGGACCCCTGCAGATACCGAAAACCACGGATAATGAAACCAGCAATTTTCACACCTTTAAGCCCTTCGGAGGCAACCAAAACTGTGCTCCGATAGCTCCTGGAAGGCTTTCTGAAGCCCACAGAGGCTGTGGAAGTCTGCCTGGCTTCTGCAGGCTTCAGAACTGCCTTTTCCACTGAAAAATGCCTCCAGGGGTTTCCCAGGGCCTCAGAATGCCTTATATGGCATAAAAAGTCACTTCCGGTTTCCCTTGAGAAGTAGCATTTTTTCATCCAAGAAAGCCTTCTGGAGGCGATCAGAGCGTAGCTCTGGTTGCCTCCAGAGGGCTTAGGTTGCGCAAATTTGGACTCAACATGGGTCTGGGGGACCCACATTGAGCCAGATCTGCAGATACAGAGGCCCCACCTGTAAATTCAAATATTTTCTTGTAGGAGGTGGTCTTGTGTGGGAACTGCTAAAGGACCAATGGAGCACTGCCCAATTCTTCTGCAAGTGTTTGTAGAATAGTGCTAGTAGTTGTTTTCCTTTTGCTCACCAGCCTTTGGATCTGGCCCTTTAAATTTATGTATATATAAGCAACTTCACTCCTTCCTCTTTTTCATCATGTCATCATGTCCATTAGAAGCCCAACTTGTGTACTTGCTCCTGTGTCTTCATATTTTTATTGGGATCTAACTTTTTCCCTGAAGTATACAGTTGTCATTCTTGCACATACATTGAAAACAGATTATAACAGCTACAAAGAGTACTAAGGTTATAAACTATGCATATGAATACCCTATTTATTTCAGCTCTATGGACTATCTTTATTTTACATTGTTTAGGCAGAACTTTTCATCTTTCAAATTATTTTAGGTAATTCTTAATTGCTCTGCATTACCCTGTCTCTTACATTTGCTGAGTAGTCCCAAGGAATCTATTCGGAAAGAAGCATGCTGGACAGTTTCTAATATTACTGCGGGAAACAGAGCTCAGATTCAGGTAATAGTTTGCTGTTTCTGCCCCTTACATTTATGCTTTTCTGTGACTGTTTTCACACACTAAATTATGCTATGTTACTAAGATTCGCAGCCTCCTATCACCTCCAGAAAAGATGGATTTATTTTGTCTCTGTGCTGGGCAGACCATTTTAACAATTACACACTTGTATCACATTGGAGTAGCTTGATCATGAAAGCTTTTAAATGCTCATGTTGACCTTACTCTGCTTCAGTGGTTCTCAAACTTCTTGGTCTGTAGAGTCCTTTATAGAGCCAAAAATTACTGCAGGGCCCCAAAGATCTTTCCTTTATGTGGGCTCTACCTCATTATTCATTCATTCATTCATTCGATTTATATTCCGCTTTTCTCCCCGAAGGGCACCCAAGGCGGCTAACAATCAGGTTAAAAATACAAAACAGCAGATAAAGATTAAAAATACAAAACAGTTAAAACAATTAAAACAAGATAAAATACATGGATTTTACATTACATTAGAATTTGAAACTTGATGAAACTTGACAAATGGAGGCACCCTGGGGCGAAATGCCTGTTGCTGTATTGGGACCTGTTGCTAGCTATTGCTCCCTAGGAGGAGTGACATTAGAAACTGTGTGCATACACATGTGCATGTATGCATTTTAACCCCAGCATAGGCATTCAATCCTATTGGGTCAGGTCTTGCAGAACAAACTGCAGAGCTTACCTGTAAGCTGCTTGTTATGAGAATTGCTTCCAAGTAAGCATGACGACTGCAGCCTCAGCTGTTCATGTAGATCACTTAAGCCTCAAAGGATCCCTTTCACTGAACTAAGGCATTGAAGGAGGGTGGGATTCTACCATGCAGGGGGCAAGGTTTTCGGATGCTTGTGAGTGAAGTAGTTATTTTCTTTGTTCCTGCTCTGAGGGAAGAGTCATTCTCTCCTCCTTGCTGGGAAGGTTGTTTTTATGACACATGTAACTTGTAGCAGCTCCTGTCTGCCATCTCTTACAATAGTCCTTCCCCCTTCACGTTGAATCAACATACTGTAAGGTTTCTGTGCCCTCTTATTGGAGAACAATTAAGAACATAAGAACAGCCCTACTGGATCAGGCCATAGGCCCATCTATTCCAGCTTCCTGTATCTCACAGCGGCCCACCAAATGCCCCTGGAAGCACACCAGATAACAGGAGACCTTATCCTGGTGCCCTCCCTTGCACCTGGCATTCTGACATAGCCCATTTCTAAAATCAGGAGGTTGCACATACACGCAATTGTGAGGCCTTTCTCAACTTGCCCATTCTACAAGAAAAGCAGGAAAAGCATTGCTGGTAATGATACGAAAATTATGTATTGGCAATATTTGTAAAGGAATCTAGAATTGTTTGCATTTGCTATGAATTTTCCATTGTAGTAATATCTTTTAAAACATACTATTTACAGAAGTCTACTTGTAAGTTCCCTTTTTTATGTTAAATTAGACTTCCATTTAATTCCACACTTTTTCCTTAGGCTGTTATAGATGCAAACATATTTCCAGTATTGATTGAAATTCTTCAAAAAGCTGAATTTCGTACTATAAAGGAAGCAGCATGGGCCATCACTAATGCCACGTCAGGAGGGACTCCTGAACAGATTAGGTAATACATTGTCGTTGAGTCAAAGCAGTATCTACAATGAACATTTTGCAATAAGCTTGTTCACTTGCTGGGTGGTTGAATGATACTGTGAATTTCTTTTCTAATAGTGGATATTGTATAGATTATGTTAGAATTTCATAAATATTCAAACATTAGGTTGCAATATGTAGATAGCTCTGTGTATGCCAGATCTGTATGTACATCAGGGTTTGTAAAAGCCTTAAGCAATTGGGTTTAGCATGAGGAGCTACTGAGGAGAGGCCATAAAAACCCAGTCCTTGATGGACATTCACCCCCTGTAAGCATGTGGATTGTTCACTTCATTGGATTGTAACTGTTTTATTACAGAGTTCGATTTGATTGCAGCCCCAGAAGCTGCCTTTGTGGTTTTCAGGGAATTTCTTCTTAGCCAGCAGCCCTCCGTGTAATATATAGGTCCAGCCTATTTATACACGGATTTGACTCAACACGAATGGCCCCTGCAGATGAGAAGGAATGTGCTGATCCCTGGAGAAGGGGGAAAATGCATCCCTTTAAAATCAGTTTTAAAAACTGAACAGTTCTTTAACAACAGCCTCCTTAATGAGAGAGAGAGAGAGAGGGCAGCAGGCTAACAGTCCATCAATCCTCTCTCCTACAGACCCCTCCCTTCCCCCAGCAGGTGAAAGAAAGGCTATCATTTTGCATTGGTGAAGGGAGGGGCTGAGTGAAGTGCTGATGAATTGTCTTCTTAATGACTCTTATCTTAGAGTCAAAAGGTCAGCAAGGCTGTTTTTCTGTTAATGTGTTTTAATATGTTTTTATTTGCGGTTAAATTATGTTTTTAATCTGTTTTTAATATGTTGTAAGCCGCCCTGGGTCCCTTCGGGGAGAAGGGCGGGATATAAATAAAGTTTATTATGATTATTATTTTCAATCACTGGAGGAAAGAAACTTTGTTTTTTAAATTGATTTGCTATAGTGTGTTTTTTAATCCATGTGAGTGCTTGGAAGGGAACCTGTGAATAATTAGTCTCAACCTGCATTCCATTAGGTTTTTGAGGAGCTGCCCTAAGAAAGATGTGGAAGATCATTTGCACAAACCATGCTTAGGATAGTGTCCAGTGTTTGTATATTGTTAATAGAAATAGCACTTTTTTAAAAGTGCAGAAATGAACATGCATTATTTACAGCAATTACTAATCATCTTGATTAAATCTAAGTCTCTTTGCAGGAACAGGAAAATGGTGTTCACCAAATCTTTCAGATTATTTAACACATGTGTGTCTAGGTTGTATCTTTAAAATTTTGTTTTTTACTGTGGTATGTAAAACCCTACAAAGTATGGGTGAATGATTTTTTTGGCAAACCCAGCACAAGTCAAGCAGACTGCCCTTGTCATCATGCACCTTGCCACCACCATTCAACCTGCTTGTTGTCCCCCCGCCCACAGGGAACCTTAGTCCACCTCTTCTTTCTTCTTCCCTCTTCACATTCCTCCCTGCTTCGAAAAACTTTGTTACAAGGCAGCAGGTTGAAAAGGAAGTGTATAGAGGGGAGAAGAGGTGCTGGTCTAGAACATCTTCTTGGCAAAGCTCCGGACCACTCTTTTCCATTCATGCACATCCTGCAGAGGACAGAAAAAGCAGCAGCTGAATCTGGGTGCAGACTGGGCCTGACTGAGAGAAAGGGCAAGGCAGTCATCAGCCTTGAGGGTACAGAAGCACAATTCTATTCCAGGGTCACACTAGACCCCTGTCATCTTCTTCAGTTTTGCCATCTTGATTGCTTGCTCATGGCAGCTGTGGTGGCAGAAGAGGTAAATTGCCACTTCTCTTATCCCTTTGCCTCCTAGCGAATGAGAAGATCAGAGGTGCATTATGAAGCAACTGGGTGGGTGGCAGGCAGGCAGAAGGTGCCTCCCATCAAACTGCCAGCTTTCGAATCCCCTGTTCACAGCAGCCACCTTAGTGGGCCAGCCCTATGTTAGAAATATGTCATCATTATCGTCGTTGCTTGGGAAGATGTCCTAGTAAAAGTTTAAGATCAGTCTTGGATCACTTTTGTAGCAAAATATGTGTGCTGTACTGAATCTGTTCCCCCTTTTTTACTTACTGTACCACAGTTACTTGGTGGCGTTAGGTTGTACCAAGCCCCTCTGTGATCTTTTGACTGTGATGGATTCTAAAATAGTCCAGGTGGCTTTGAATGGACTTGAAAACATTTTACGACATGGAGAGCAAGAATCTAAGCAAAATGGAATTGGTGTTAATCCTTATTGTGCCCGTATAGAGGAGGCATATGGTAAGAAATTATGATGTTAACACTGCCTTCAAGTAACTAACCTGACAATGTTATACTGAAAATTAAGCTAACTTTTTAGTGTTGGAATCTTAGTTGAAATTACTCTTCATTTTATTTTTGCAACAGAACTGCTCTCATTTTTAGCCAGAAATATGCTTTAAATAATGAAGGAATGGGCCTCATGTGCTTACACTTGAAGTACTATAATCAGAACAATACAGCAAAGCTTCTCCTTGTAGAATCTGTTGTATTTTTAAAACACAGAGAAAAGATTGATGGTTGAAAGGTACTAATACGTAGCAGTAGAAGTGTAGGCAGAATTAAATCTGTTTTTAAATTGCAAGCATTGATCGAATTGAGTGCTCCAAGCTTCTGAAAGTGATGTGTAAACCTAAGGAATAGGACTGCTAATCTACCACAAATTGTGATATTTCTAAAGTATTTTCTGCCTCTAATTTGTAATTATTTGGACATGGTTTCTCTTCAGGAAGCAGCTGAAAATAAGTCACTAAACTCTGTTCTTGTCTTGCCAAGTCTGCTGCACAGCTATGTAAACAACTTCTGCCCAATGTTGCATATATGCAACAGGGATCAAATGTGTACACCTGTAGACTGGGCAAAAATGGGTTAAGCCCCATAATACTTCATATACGGAAACTATACATACATAGTATTGTGCAGTTCATAAATAGTGTACTTGGAGCAGTCCAACTAAATCCACAGGTTATATTTTTGTGATCAGTAACCTATAGATTAGTATTTATTGGTCCTAAATATTCATAGTTATATTTTACAACCAGACATTTGGGGAACGTTTACTTGTAGGCCTGAATTTGTTCACACTGTTTGTTCAGTCAGGAAAATCAACAGAACTCAGTGTATGTGGTCTCTCTCAAAATTCAGGACTAGATAAAATTGAAATCCTCCAGAGTCATGAGAACCAGGAGATCTACCAAAAAGCTTTTGATCTTATTGAACACTACTTTGGCGTGGAAGAAGAGGATGCAAATATAGCACCACAAGTGGATGAAAACGAGCAGCAATTTCTATTTCAGCAGCAGGAAGCTCCAATGGAAGGATTTCAGTTGTAATTATGAAGACAAATGCAAATTCTGTAGCTCACCATGATGGCCTCCACTTGCTGGCCAAAGTCCAGAAAGTTGGGAGTGTTAAAGACAGAAGAAGAAACTACTCATGCACTTATTTTCTGTCAGATAGAACTCTTTGCTCATTCTTTGTGTGTGTGTGTGTGTGTTTCCATTGTCTTATGTTCAGAAATACCAACTAATCACAACTAAAAAACCATTGCAAAGCTTGAATTCTGACCTCAGTAAGACACTAGCTACTGATAACTGAATTTTTCAAGCAGTTGCTAAAAATGCATAATTATGCATAAATGGCTGTTGATATTTTGAATTTTGGGCTATAGAGTTCATGCACCCAATCAACACTAAATCTACCTCTCTATATTGGAGCAGAAAATGCTTCAGAACTAAAGTGTGACATATATATGTGAGCTCTTAGTGAAAGCTAAACTAGAATGTGAAAATTATTTATTTAAATAGTGAAAATATAGTTTTATGCGTGATACTTTGCGATAAACTGGTGAAATATATTTATATTTAAAAGCATAACGCTTATTGGGGTACACTGCTGATTATGAGACATAACATTGAAGTATAGCACAAAAATGGTTTTTCTGCTATGTGAAAAAGGATGGTAGCTAGTTTCAATTTGTAACTTGGATAGGTGTTGCTGCCTAGGTATTAAAAAAAAAGTTCAATTTCCTCTTGTTTCTATAGTGATATTATAAATATGGTTCTTGGCTATAGCTGTGCCTTTAACAGCACACTGATGTGCACACATTGGCATGTGATATTTGTCTCCATGCTCTGAATAACTTTACCTGCGATTTCTGCCCATCAATGAAACTACTGTTTAAGGCACAAGAGCAGGTCAAACTGGATTTTTTCTGGTCATTTGGCAACCCTAATTACAATTGGAGACATTTTATCCCCCTGTGCTTATTTTTGCCTTGTAATACTCACTGGATTCTTGGGAGGACAAGGGAAAGTTTTTGTAGTTGCATACTACAGATCGTGAATAGAGGTCTCCATGTTTAACAAAAGCTACCAAAGTATGTAAAACTTTGCAATATTCCCTCCCTTTTTTTGAAAAACTGACAATATGTTTTATTTACACATGGTCACTGTTTTGTATTTGACCAAATATGCTAAGATTTCATTTAATTTTTTTGTAAAAGTTTTCCATATTTAAGAAACCTTTTATTTTGAAATGTACACAAAATGTGTTAGATGTGCAGTCGTGCTGTATTGGAAGGTCCTCTCTTCCATTCATTTGAAAAGGAAGCTTGATATTGCTGTAAATACTGTGCTAAGCATTTGAATACAGAAATATTTCTGACTGTATGTGAAATGTTTAAATAATGCCAAGCAATTTTTTTTTAAACTAAAATGAAACCTTGAGGCAATTCCGTTACAGGGTTTAAATTTATGTGAATATTTTTTTTGGTAGCATAATTATTCCGGTTAATTCTTCCTACCAGAAATCTCTTGACGTGTGTGATTAAAAAAAAAAAAGTATAATTGCAGTTGATTGCCTTTTTTCATAGTGTTCTGTAACTTAAAAAAAAATGTGCACACCAAAATCTCCAAGGGGATTATTTATCTGTTTATATACAAGCAAATTCAAATTTTGAAGCTTGAATACTTTTTTTTTTTTTAGTCACCTGTTCCAGGCTTGTAAGAGTGATCTATGCAAGGATCTGCTGTAGCAGGGCTGCAGGAAGCTACTGTGGGGAATAAAAAACCACAGCCAGCAATTTGTCTGTACAGCTGAGTAACCCTTTTTTGTCCAGTGACAGATCAGTATATTATGAGAGGTGTTTGATTCAAGCCCCTCATAGTACCTGTTGGATATTATTAGGTCAGGGAAAGGAGCACCCTGTAATGCAACCTGCTGTGTGCATGGCTGTCTGGACTGTGGCCATAGTTTGCTTGAAGGCAATGTAACAGCAATACATGCTTGTAAAGGATTATGGAGCTGAAGTTTGCCATTGAATAAGCTGTAATATTACTTGCCAGCTGCCAATTATGTATAAATTGTGGGATATATCAGAAAAAAGCAATTTCACTTTAATGATGTGCTGGAAATTGAGGGTCCCCTAAAGAAAGGAATATGAGCACAAGTGCAGTTACTTTGAATTCTGTACTTTTGAGTAGTTAAGCACTCAAACAAGTTGTCCCCTTTGTAATTTTAGTTCAAAATTGAAGTGTTCCAATGTTTTGTATCATTCATTCCAAACACAGTTTAATGAAAATTGTCGGTAAAAACTGAATGGTTTAGAATGTGAATGTGTAAAAATGCATATATTCAGGGTTGACAGGGTATTCCATTGTTCCTCACAATCTTGCATTGTGTTACAAAGATGCCAGTTGTGCCTGCTCTTAATTTGATTGAATAAATGCTAGCGTCTAAACATTTTCATCTGAGTTAAATATAAGACAAATTGAGAAGAATAAAAAGATCAGAGGAAAAGGTTGTCCTGTTGTTTTGAAAGGATATCTTCCTTTAGTGTATATCATAAATATCTTCTTAATATTCATATTTGAGAATGTACTGTTGATATGATTAATTTAGACTTTAAAAATCAGTATTTGGTTTACACTCACATTCTCTCACTATGCACGAGACTGAGAAGTCTTGTATTGCTTACAGAGGGAGCTTATGGTGATAACCTGCTATCAGAACAGATCAGAGTAGGTTCTGCAATCTGTACAGGGCCCTAGAACAAAGAAATTAACCATAATTTTAAAATTTCTATAAACATTTAAAAACCACTTCAGTGTTTTTTAGTACAGGTTGAACTACTTTTTCACGTAACTGACTGAATTTATTTATGATTATTTAATCTATGCAACCATACCAAGTGTGTTCTGCTATGAATTTCAGATACAGTGCCATACAGTTTTTCTTTTCATCCCTGCACTTTTATTACTGAGGATGTCTTCAGTCTGCTATTATATTTATTCTATTGCTTTTAAAAATGGCATAAAAGAAAAAATGGGAGTTTGTTCAAACAGCTTTACATTTGGAAAGTAATGTGTCTTTGTGTCTAAAAAAATTGTCACTACATGTATTCTCTGTTGGATTTATTTTCTTGAGACTTATGACTTTTTGGCATATTTTAAATTCCCTCAAAATTCATTTGGAAAAAATGAAAATCATGAGACTACATGAGACTATTTGAACTCTCAAGAATTGTCCTCACACTCATTTGTTACTGTGTTGTCATCTGTAATTTAATATTGCATCTTTAAACACAACCTGGAGGCTCTAACTGAACAAACCTACCACTATGAACAGTATGCAATATTATGGAATGTTACTACAGTACTAATACAATACAAAACTAATAAAAGATTTTACAAATATATGCTTTCTGGCTGTAGCATGACTTAGTGTATATTAATGGGAGAAAGGCAGCCTCCAATCAAAAAGACGAGATTTACTGTAAAAGAGCAGATATCAAAATAATGTACACCAATGATACCTTTTTACCAATCATTCAATAAAAATACAGTAAGAAGTATCGATCAACCCTAACGAATACATGTGTATGTCACGCTTGTGGCAGATGAATGTTTAAGGTGTGTATTTTGTGCATAGAGGAAAGAAATTCAAGGGAATTTGTTGATCTAAACTCCAATCTTAAGGGGATAGGAAGGGGTGGGAAGAGGGCAGGAGGAGGGCAGGTTGCAAGAACAGTTTAAAGTGCAATTATAGCTACCTTCCTGAAGACTGCTTGCCAAGCCTTGGTGCTAGGTTCCATGTAATGGGGGGAGGGATTAACCCAGTTACCCGCAGCGTAGTTGTTACATTGGGTAGAGTACCCACTCTTGATGTGTTAATGTGTGACTTGGGGTATGAACAGAATTCAAACATGCACAGGTTTTCCTGACATACAATGATTTACAGCAAAAATACAGTCAGAAGGCAATCGGATACTGAATGAGATGGCAGTTTTCACAATACCATGAGGTAAGAATTTGCAACATCATCCCTTGCCCAGAAATGGATGTTATTTTACCTTGGAACCTCACTAAAATCATTTGAAGGGGAGTTCAGCACTATACGGAAGAGGATTGTAGGTGACAGCAACGCCAACAATTTTCCTAACTGTAATTCTGGTTGTTCAGTCAAATAGAAAAAATATTTTCACTTTTGAATGTATCTGACAACTGAGATACATATTCAGTGTCCCAAGTATAGGCTGAAAGAGTTATACTTTATTACATTAAAAATTAATATATGCAGTATTCTGTCAACATATCTTCAAAAGATGGATTCCCTTGAAGAGTTCATTATACAAGGATGGCAAAAGTCAGTTCAAGAACAATTGCTTAATGTGTAACTCTTATCAAAAATGATAAGTGTGTGTAACAGTTACTTTTGAATTCTCTTGGTGTCTTCATGTACAGAGCTGTGGGGCTCTTGCCTTCAGCTTGTCAACTTTATTCATGATAGTTTCTAAGGATTTGGTGATATTAACTGTGAACTCATCTGAACAATAAAGTCTTATATTTATCCCAGGTCTTCAAGAGAACAAAGCTGGCTGAGAGGCTGTGCTTTCATTTGGAAAGGAAAGTCTACAATTCCATTCACAGGCCTGCAAAAATAGCACCATCAATTACAGCAGGGCTTTTCAAACGGGGGTGTTGCAACACCCCACCCTGCAGCCCCTGGCCCCTGCCCCCTTGAGAGTTGGGGACGCGATCCCCAGGATCGTGCCGCTCAGAGGGGCTGGAAGCCCTCCAGGGGGTGCGGCGAGCCCAGCCCGACCTGCAGCAGGGCTCCCAGTAGCAGTGAAAGTAGATGCAGAGCGATCGCGCTCCACTTCCGGAGGTGGGGCGTGATCACTCCTCATCTACTTTCACTGCTGCGTGGAGCCCTGCTGCAGGTCGCGCCAGGCTCCCCGCATCCTTGGGAGTCTGCAGGGGCTTGGGTACGGGTACATGCATGCCCCTGCCTTCCCCAGCCCCTGCTGCCTCCCCCCTCCCGCCCACACAAGAACTTAGTGGCTCTCAAACTCTTCCAGAGAGTTTGAGAACCACTGAATTACAGCATTGGTTCTCAAACTTTTAGCACCAGGACCCAATTTTTAGAATGAGAATCTGGACCCACTGGAAATGATGTCATGACTGGAAATGACATCATCAAGTTGGAAAATTAACAATCCTAGGCTACAAATCCTATTAAATGTAAAAATATTGAAATGAATGGGAACCCACCTGAAACTGACTCGTGACACACCTAGTGGGTCCCAACCCACAGTTTGAGAAACACTGAATTATAAGATCTGGTTCTAGCTCTTTCAGCAAAGTTTCTTCAGGAAGGTATATGTCAGAATTAATATTAGACATATTAATCTCAGGTTTAACGGGTCTTTCACCAAAGGCAGAATCCTTTGCAAACCTTGTGGTCAGGTTCTGTTCAGGTCATTGGGACTTACCTATGTCATCTATGGAGAACTCGTGCAAGGAAAGCGCCCTACAGGTAGACCACAGCTGCGATACAAGGACATCTGCAAGAGGGATCTGAAGGCCTTAGGGATGGACCTCAACAAGTGGGAAACCCTGGCCTCTGAGCGGCCCGCTTGGAGGCAGGCTGTGCAGCATGGCCTTTCCCAGTTTGAAGAGACACTTGGCCAACAGTCTGAGGCTAAGAGGCAAAGAAGGAAGGCCCATAGCCAGGGAGACAGATCAGGGACAGACTGCACTTGCTCCCGGTGTGGAAGGGATTGTCACTCCCGGATTGGCCTTTTCAGCCACACTAGATGCTGTGCCAGAACCACCTTTCAGAGCGCGATACCATAGTCTTTCGAGACTGAAGGTTGCCAATACAATGCCATCTGAGCTGGGTAAGAGTCTCTGGGGTGACAAATTTCCATTTGCACAATGCAGCTGAAAGTCAGAACTGAAATACCTTGACACTAAATGTCTCCACTAAAACAATGCTTCAACTGACAGCATTTTCCAGTGCAGGATAATCTCATTACTATGAAGCTGTTTACAGTCTCAGCTGCAAATATTTATTTATTTATTTAAGAGATTAACTACAGTCTCTTTTCATTAGTAGTATCTGATATTTATTATGAAAACAAGAGAGATTAATGTGGATTAATTGCAGTCTTTCCCACATGCACATAACATGCCTAACCTTTATTTATAAAATAGCAGAAAACAGATAAAGTACCAGCTCATGAAAAGTCCTGCTTTTTATTTAAGCAATACAACCCTTTCCCTTTGGTGAGCTGCAGACTTTTCCCATTCTATCTGAATAGTATAAACACTTTTTTTAACCTACTGATTCATGACAAAATGTAGTTTGTTCACAATATTCAGAATTAATTTCAGGCAGAAAAACTCATTTCAGATGGAGTTCTGCATTTCCTGACAGACATTGGGTTTGGAGCAAACTTTCAACTAATCTTGATGTTTTGAGTCTTAGATGGTGAGCATTCACCATCTACTTCATAGATTCACAGAATGCTTAGATGAGCATTCATGATCCTATCCCCACCCCACATTTATTACATAAATGCAAATGAAGGATATTGGAGTGGCTTCTTTGTTTTGAAATTGTCCTCAGAGAGAATATGCCCATTTTTTTTTCCTTTCTAGCACACCTACAGTTGTAGTAGCATGTGATTCTACTTAGCCTTTGCCTCTGCTGCTGTCGCAGCCTCTTCACGCCATTTGGCTTTCTTTGCCAGATTCCAGCTTGTCAGGGATTCATGGCGTTCCACAGCCTGCAAAAGTATAGCATTCACTTCTACAGAAGTACAGTACAATACAGAAGTTTCAAAATATATAAAGTGTGGGGCCAGAGGCGTAGCTAGGTCATTTGACACCAGGGGCCCATAAAATTTTGTCACTCCATATGACTTAATTAATCATATCATATCATATTATTACGTAATTAATTCACATTTTTATGCCACCCTTCCTTTAAGCAGCTCAGGGTGGTGTACATGGTTCCTCCCCTTATTTTGTCCTCACAACAACTCTGTGAGGTAGGTGAGACAGAGATAAGTCATGGTGAGACCGTCATGACATGTGAGTGAGACAGACAGGTGAGACAGTCATGACATGAAATGAATAATAGTAAAGGCCAGAAAATAAATGCAATGAATATTTCCCCACAAGCAATGGATGAAATTCTACATAAAATGGTATATAACATGATGGTATTATTCCTAAAAGCCACAATTTCTAGCATTTTGGTCATTAGGAAGATTGTGGGAGATCCAGGCTTGGGGGGGGGGAGAAAGGGAGATTGTGGAGGATCCAGGCTTGGAGGGAGGACGAAAGGGAGACTGTGGGGGATCCAGGCTCGGAGGGGGGGAGAGTAAGCATATCACTATCAGGACTCACCCAGCTTTGCAAGTCTAAAAACAAGTACAAATTCACCTTACAGCTGAAGCCTCTGTTTTATTCTTTGTGGGGGTGGGGGGAGCTGCCTTCTGGAGCATTTGTTCAGCTCCACTTTCATCAGATTGGGACCATGCAGCTAGCCTTGCACTTTCCTGTGCCCAACCTGACCAGGAATCAAGGCACGTTTGCCTACTCGCAAGTAAACACAACCATGTGGCTTCCTTTCACTTTCTATTGGGCTCAATACATTCCTCAGTTTGGAGGGAGGGACTTCCTTCTTGGGTGTTTTTGGGGAGCTGATTTCATTGGACAGGAACCATTCAGGTGTTGTTGGATTCCTCTCAGCCTGCCCTTTCCGATGGACTAAGGCAAGTCCACCTACTTGCAAGTAAACGTGCGATATGGCTCGGTTTCACTTTCTATGGGGTTCCATGCATTTTTGGGTTTCCATTTTTTTGGCCATAAATTTTGACGGAAAGGAGATATTTCACTCCGGTGTTTTGCATTGTGTTCTGCTGGAAATTCCACATCCAACAGTGTATGGCATGATGGGGTTACTCCAACCTTTGTGATGTTAGCAATATTGGGTCATTTGTAGTGTCACCTCCCCAAGGGTGGTACCCGGGGTGGACCACCCCCTGCCCTCTGCTAGCTACGCCACTGTGTGGGGCCAGCCCATCTATGAAGCAGACGATGTGGCTCGTGTCAAACAGCAATAGGTGGGAGAAATGGCAGTTTTTAGGTGCCCTTCAAGTCAGTGGCATCACTGAGGGTGTGTGGGGGGGTGCAGACCACATTGGGTAAGACCCTTCAGGGATGACACCATTAACAGCCAAAATTTTGGAAACCTTTTGGAAAATTTCTGTTTATGAATTACACCATCATGTTATATATCATTGGAAAGGTAATTTCATGCAGAATGTAATGAAACAATCTATGTTAATTTATCTGTATTCTATCAAAAGTCATCACCAATTAACCAGAAAAAGAAAAAAAACCACCTTATGTAACAAAAAGTGGATTTTCTTAATTCAAAACTGACCTTGCAATGTTCTTTTCCAAAAAGCAGAAGATGGGACTTCCTGTTTTACTTAAAGCAGTGGTTCCCAACCTTTAGGAGCCCGCGGACCACTGAGGCAAAAATGGGAATTGTTGTGGACCACATGCAACCTTCTCTGTTCCCACCAAACAAAAAAATACAATTCAATTTGTTAGCCCATGGGGGATTTCTTGATGAGACAATGGAAATGCCATCTGCGGGGGGGGGGGGCATTCTCCACCCACTCTGGTGGTCAATGGGGAAGCATCTCAGCGAGTGAGTACTCTTCCACAGACTACCAGAAAGGGTGGAGAATGGACCTTCCTACAGCTGAAACTTCAGCAAGCACTGGACAACCAGTGAGGGCAAACGAACTACCTACAGACACAGCCAACACTTTAGTGAAAGAGAGCTCACTTGGAGAGACACTGGAAGTGATAAAAGGTGATCATCTTTTTTTTGTTTTCCCTGAGACCTTACGGACCACCGGTTGGGAACCACTGACTTAAAGGGACCATGCAAGGAAGGTGAAGGGGTTGGGAAGCGTTGTGAACAATTTTAAGTTTATAGGAAATGTGAGGAAGAAGGACTTACTACCCCCTGTTCTTGTTCCTTCCTCATATACTCTCTTTAAATAAACTCCTGCATTTCTTGTTTTTGGAAAAGAACCATACAAGGATGGAGCATGGAGAAGGGGAAAGGGACTTTTGGTTTGTTTTTTTGCTCTGCGTGTGCGTGCTTGCACATGTGGCAGCAACGGAACAGTGAACCTTGTCCAGCTATTCCTGACAGAGTGCATTCATAAGGTTTTTCAGGCTGGAGTCATTTGTGTAGCATATGACTAGAGGTGTTTGAAAATGTTTTTATTTTACTCAGAAGTCAGTCAGTCAACCAGTAAGTCAGTTCAGTAAGGCTAATCCTATCTTACTCACCGGAAACAAACACCTCTACATATGACTTTGGGTGCAACCCTAACCCCTTATGTCAGTACTTTCCACCACTGGCATAGCGGTGCCAATGGGACATGTGCTGCATCCTGGAGTTGGGTGTCACTCACGGAGGCCTCCTCAAAGTAAGGGAATGTTTGTTCCCTACCTCGGAGCTGCATTGCCCTTATGTCAATGCTGGAAAGCACTGACATAAGAGGTTAGGATTGCACCCTTATTTGCTTGTTTAAAATGTGTTGATAGAGGTTGCTTTGAGAAAATACTTTTAAAAATAGCAATGCCCACCAAGAATCAACAATCAATCGTGGACTAATACTTACTCGTTTAGCTGAGGCAATCACAGCAAAGCAGGCTACAATTGTGAGGCCAATCATGATGTAACAGGCCTTTACTCGAGCTTTGTTCCTTGCTGCATCTAGCATCTCTGGCCTACAAGTAGATATTGGGCTGAGATCAATTTGGGCAAGTCATTTTCAAATGTTTTCATTTGCTGCAAATGTACAGTACTTATTTCCAACAGAAATAAACCACTGGACATTAGAACTAAATTTGCAGTTGTTTAGTAACTTGATAATACAAATATGTTAAGCTGAAATGGATAGTTGAAATTTAGGTCAGGGGTGTGTGTGTGTACATGTACAGTATTAACTTTGGGACTTTACAACTTAAGCTGAAGTCCTATACAAACATTCCTGGAAGTAAGCCTGATGGAACACAATGGGACTTACTTCTGAGTAGGAATGCTTAGGCTTGTGTTGTTAGGGCATTAACTTTACAACTTAGGGCCAGCATCTGAAGTTGGCAAAGTTGGGCAGCTGCTGAAAGCCCAAAAGGCCCACTGCTGATTCTTGAGACAATTTCTTTGGACTGACTCTCTCAGGGCCCACTCAGTTAAGCAGGAAGCCCATGAATGGCCATTTGCCAAGGGTCCCAGAAGCCTGGAGCCATCTGTATAAGGCTCCAGATTTCTATCTCTAGGAGACAGAAATTTCTATCTCAAATCTCAATTTTTTTTAAAATCAGTGATTTTATTTATTTAAATTAGGAGTGGTGAATCTTTCAACTTTAGGGGTCTTGGACCTTTAACAATTGTGTAGAAGCGGGAATTTCATCAGGTGTACCTTGTATCTGTGATATCTTGCCTCACATTGCAAAATATTAACCCATATGCTTTTTGAGGCTTCAGAAGGGATACTTTCTCTTAAATGTGAATTACATTGATGTTCTAAAGTCCTAAAGTTAATGAACGTGCATGTGAATGTGTGATTTTTGTTTCTGCAGCATTGCATATGATCCACACGGATGAGCCTTCTTTAAACTTCTGTATCTCATGTCTTCTACAGAACATTTATACTCTCTCTCCCTCTTGTTCTTTTTTTATCTAAGGGAGAGAGAGAGAGAAACAGATGTTTCTGAATTTTCTAAAATAAAGTTGAAATATGTAATTGCTACTGAAAGCATACATTTGTTGCTCTTTAAGGTACAAGACATTGTTTTTATTAAAAGTGTCCAGAGTGACCAGATACAATGTCCTTCCTCAATTTGGAAGGGTTTTAAAAGATACACCTGCCAAAATCCCCTCTTCTCTTCAATGGTTAAAGGTATAAGCACTCCATCCTCCATTGTATCTGATCACCCTGAGTGTGTCCCTCTTTTTTACAGAGACTGCAATCCTATGCATCCTTTACTTAGGAGGAATCCCATTTAACTCAATGCGACTTACTCTGAATAACCAGCTTCTTTCACAGAATTCATCCTGTCTGAACTTTGTTGTCATTAATGAGATGTGCAGGAATATGAATATATTATTTTGCATGTTGCATTCACAATAAACTTTTAGGGATTGCTCTATCCCTTACAATTCTTAATAGATCACAAACAAAAATGGCAAAAGATTCACAGTCCCTCTCTTTCCCTGCCTCCAGAAGTCCTCCAAAGGACAGCTGTATTTTGTAGCATGAGGGCTAAATGCATTTAGAAATCAACAAATCAAAACCAGGCAAACACATTAAACCATTAATCTGTAAGTCACTTGCAGCAGTAGAAACAAAACATGAGGTTGTGGCTTAGATGAACTAATTATGTTTAATACACTAATAGGAACAGTTCTGAAGTGGGAGATCTGTTCCTTAACCAGAGGCACAGAGCAACTAGGAAAACAGACTTCTAGTGAAAAGGAGAAATTACAAGGCACTGTAAAATAGGCCAGGAGAACCTCAGCCTTACACTCAATGACTGCGGTTTTCAAACTCGCAGGGAGTTTGAATCCCGCAGTAAGTCTTTGCGGGGGCGGGGGGAGGTAGCGGCGCAATCCCTAGGATCGCGCCGCTCAGGGGAGCTGCAGGGGCTTGGTGCACTTGCCCAAGTGCCCTGCAGCCCCCCGGGGGTGTGGGGAGCCCTGCGCGACCTTCAGCAGGGCTCCCTGGGTCAGGGAAGGTGACAGCGGAGCTATCGCACCCCGCTCCGCTAAACCGGCAGGGGTATGCGATCGCCCCACTTTCCCTTTTGACCGGGCTGCAGGGACTGGGGTGCACCCTCCAGTCCCTGCAGCAGCCATCCCTGGTTGTGGGGAGCTGGGCGCGAGCGCCTGCAGGGCTCCTCGGGTCAGGGAAAGTGAGAGTGGCTCCGCTTCCCGTTTTGCGGAGTGAACCCTGAACGGCTGATAATAGCGAGACCTTGAAGCAGCTGACAAGCCGAGCTGAGTGATTCCACCTGCTCTTGGTGTGAGCAAGAAGCGTCTTGGCTGCCCTCCATGTGAGAGATGGAGCTGCTTGTCAACCTGCGTGGGAGAACTGGTGGCCAGAAGTAAGACTAAACCAGGAAGATCTATTCTGAAATGTTGTTGGTTCTTGAAAGAGAGAACCTCTATGTTTGTAAAAATCCCCTTGAGGGATTTAGAAATGCCTGTCTATGTAAACCGCCTTGAATAAAATCAGAGGAGTAATCCAATGACCAGAAAGGCGGTATATAAATACTGAGTTGTTGTTGTTGTTATTATTTATCACAGATCTCACTTATCCCCATAACTACTGTATAAGGCAAATCTACCTAAATAGTATAAATGCCATACCATGTGGAAGCCCTTTTTGTGGATCCTTATGGAGTCTGCTTCCATGAAAGAAACTATTCATGCGCAACACAGCCCAGCAGCCAGTCAGGGTAATTAACTCCATGCCACTGAAAAATCATGGGGGAATGGCCCTTCCTCACCTCAGAGGATACCTGCATACAGTGGGAGAGGAGCCAGAGCTGCACTGAGTAACACCACACCTAGGGATGCCACTGGAGAGAGATAATTTAAAGCAACCTCAGTATGAACCACTGAGACTGCCTAATAACTTCAAAGAGTAGGTGATGGTCATAATTTCACCCCTCCCAACTCTGATAACTTCACCCACCTACTCTTCCCCAGCTGCAGTCACCAATCAAGTCACAAGAATGTACTTTTCTGTACTTTATGCTGGGTTCCCCTGGGGGCTGGGGATAAGAATAGGCCCTCAGTTTGGCAGTACTTGTCGTAAGAGGCAACTAAACAGCCACCGGGTAGATGGGACTCGTCAGCCTGGGAAGGCAGCTCATCTGAGAGAAGGAAAACTCTGATCCCAAACCTCCACTGCCTTGTGGCTACATCCAGTTATGGAAAAGGCTTCAGGAGTAAACCTCGAGGCAAAATCCGGAGCCGGAGTCCCTGAGGCAGTTCATGGCTGAACACAGTCATGTTCTGGCAACTCCTGCGACGCCGCTGGAACCAACCATATTGGCCTCTGCCTTTCCATTGGACCATTTCAGCGACGTGGAGAGGGGGAATTTGCTGCATGGGTAACAGCCTATCCTCCATACCTACTTTACCCAGGCTTCGCGCACTGGAGAGGACACTCTGTTCCAGAACCACCATTCAGAGCGTGACACCATAGTCTTCCAAGACTGAAGGATGCCCACAATGCTGGGTTGAGCTGCCCATGAAGAAAAGAGCAAGTGCATGATCATGCATGTTACTCCTCCTTATTACCTGAAATGTGGCAAAGAAGCCTTGCTCTACACTCAGTATTTTGTTCACAGAAAATAGTAAGACTCGCTCCATTCTTGTTTCCAAACAATGGAACTCTTGCCAAAAGAAACTAGCTTGATGGCCCCCCTGATGGTATAGTTCCAGCCAGTGAAGACACCTTTGTTTCAATAGCCTTTGGTGGTGGTGAAATTAGTATTGCAAGTAACTTTTGGGGAACTGGCTATGTTTACAGCTCATATTGCTTTTCGGAACAATCATCTGTCTTAATATAACGTTCATTCTTTCATGGTTGTTCTAATGGCTTTGATATTCTCCATAAATATTCTAATGTCTAGAAAATTAATGGAACGAGTTCTAGGAAAAAATGGTATCATACCGACTAATATGGTTAGAAAAGATCTATTTGTCACTGCAGAAGCATTTGCTTGATTACATTTCTTTTTTAAAAAAAAAAAGCATCATGGGAATCACTGGAAGTGGAACAATTTTTTGATATTAAAGTTCAGCAAGTTACAGATTACGATTTATTTCTTCAAACAGGAACACAAGCAGATAAAATGTACAGTGAAAAAGTCTTCAGTGATGTTGATGTATGAGTAGCAGCAGCAAATGTTGCACTTGCCTATCAAATTTTGTCTCAACTACAGGATGGATACAATAATTTTTCAAGGCAATGAATGTAGGAGGTGGTGATGAGCATGCACAAATTCATGTCCTAGAAGTACCATTTTATCACTGTTCTCAGCCACATGGAATACTGGCAAATGTGAGGTTTTAAACTAGGACCTCCTAGTATAACTTTTCTCATATTGTGGCTTTTGCATTCCATGTATCCCCTTTCATTAGAAGCCATTAATGGGAATAAAGGACCATAAAATGTTGTGACATCATGACATGAGGTAGCTTTCACTGATATACATAGCATGGGGAGGAGAACTAGATGTACCGTGACTATTATTGGGAGTAGCCATGCTTTACTGTCATTTTTAATCTGGCCCTCAGTGGCTCATCAGGCAAGTGAACACTGTATAAAATCAGCTGTCACTTAGTGTAGACTGTAAGGGTCGGTTGCACATTGGTGATGCTAAGCTGACCCCTGTACTTGTGACATTGCAGACCAGCGCTAAGTTGCTTAAATGTGCTGGCTTGCAAAGCCATTTTATTATGAAGCAATAAACCAAAACACTAACATGAGTGTTAGTGAGATCAAAGATGCCATAAAAAAGTAATAAAACCTATTTTGCTTGCTGTCTTTCCCACACTCATTCCCTCTCTCTGCTTTTTTAAATATTCAGTAGGCTATGAACCCCGCCACATAATAATATGTAGTTCATAAGAACCCACTTTGTTTATGCAGCTTATAAACAAATACCAGTACCATCTACGCTTTGATCAGTTTTCATCTCAGGATTTGTTACAAGCAAAAGAAAGACATTGTTTTGTACTTGCAGTAAAGCTTCATAATCCTTGGTGTGCCTAACACCATAGCCTGTTTTTGTGATTAGAATTTAAATGTTCCTACAGGGCACTTTTTACATTATGTTTTTCGGGGGGGGGGGGAGGGGGGGAGCTCATCCATGTGTCCTGTATGGAGACCACCATATGTGCCAGTCAGATATTTTGAAGCATTTACACATGCTGGAAAGGTGTGGTTGGCCACTGCAGCACATCTACCCAAAGCAAAACATGCACATGTAGGTGCACACACAGTTGAAGTGCCAAGTGGCCACTTGGTAAAAGCCAACAATTGTGTTTGCTCTGCATATATTATGTTTTGATTCCAAGGCAAATAAATAGTCAGTAAAGGTGTTGAGCTGCTTGCCCTTCAGAACTGAGGGATCAAAGGTTACATGTTCTGTTTTTTGGACTGTGAGCTCCTTCTGGACAGTGAGCTATCTTTTCATTTGTGTTTCTGTGTAAGCTCTGTGAATTGCTTTGTTATTTGCAGTATTTGAATAATAATAAATCACATAACAATAACAACAATAGACATTGGGCACAACCCTAACCCACTTTCCAGCACTAACATAAGTGCAATGCAACTCCAAAGTAAGGGAACAAACATTCCCTTACATTGTCTGGCAGAATGGGCAGCAAAATGACAGATGTGCTTCAATGTCAGTAAGTGTAAAGTCATGCACATTGGGGCAAAAAATCAAAACTTTAGATATAGGCTGATGGGTTCTGAGCTATCTGTGACAGATCAGGAGAGAGATCTTGGGGTGGTGGTGGACAGGTCGATGAAAGTGTCGACCCAATGTGCGGCAGCAGTGAATAAGGCCAATTCTATGCTTGGGATCATTAGGAAAGATATTGAGAACAAAACGGGTAATATTATAATGCCGTTGTACAAATCGATGGTAAGGCCACACCTGGAGTATTGTGTCCAGTTCTGGTCGCCGCATCTCAAAAAAGACATAGTGGAAATGGAAAAGGTGCAAAAGAGAGCGACTAAGATGTTTACGGGGCTGGGGCACCTTCCTTACGAGGAAAGGCTACAGCGTTTGGGCCTCTTCAGCCTAGAAAAGAGACGCCTGAGGGGGGACATGATTGAGACATACAAAATTATGCAGGGGATGGACAGAGTGGATAGGGAGATGCTCTTTACACTCTCACATAACACCAGAACCAGGGGACATCCACTAAAATTGAGTGTTGGGAGAGTTAGAACAGACAAGAGAAAATATTTCTTTACACAGCATGTGGTTGGTCTGTGGAACTCTTTGCCACAGGATGTAGTGATGGCGACTGGCCTGGACGCCTTTAAAAGGGGATTGGACAAGTTTCTGGAGGAAAAATCCATTATGGGGTATAAGCCATGATGCGTATGTGCAACCTCCTGATTTTAGAAATGGGCTATGTCAGAATGCCAGATGCAAGGGAGGGCACCAGAATGAGGTCTCTTGTTATCTGGTGTGCTCCCTGGGGCATTTGGTGGACCGCTGTGAGATACAGGAAGCTGGAATAGATGGGCCTATGGCCTGATCCAGTGGGGCTGTTCTTATGCTCTTATGTTCTTATTGAGGAGGCCTCTGTGAGTACCACCCAACTATAGGATGGAGTACACATCCCATTGGCACAGCTATGCCAGTGCCAGAAAGTTGGTTAGGATTTGGGCCATTAACACATTTGTGCCTAGGCAATCCCTGGAAACAGTAATGCTACAGACCAATCAATATATAGTAACTTAACACTAGTAGTTCAGTCGTATGGATGGGATTTGCTGGTGGATCTTGTGATCTGCTATCGCATTCTGCAGACCACTGTAACAGCAGCAGCTCCACAGAGCTGGCACCAGCACAAAGGCCAGCAGAGGAGCCCATAGAATCTTCAGCGCATCAGGTTTGTTGGTGGTGGGGAGGGACAGGGGTGGATTGGATCAGGGAGTGGGGCTGGGTGGGGCAGTGGTGGGCTGGGGGCAGAACTTAGCAGCAGCAGTGTCTGCAAGATCCAGAGCCTCCAGTCCGAGCCTGACATGCCCCCATGGACCTACCAAATTTTTTTTTACCAGCAAAAGACCTGGTATAGATCCAAGTAGGCCCATTGGGGACCAGGAAGCAGCAGAGGGGGAAAGTTAAAAATGGCTTTACTTACCTCTCCTCTTTGCTGCCAGAGCTCCATCTGGCCCATTGCTGCGTCAGCAGGCCAGCCAAGAATAGGATTGCACTGAAATTTACACTAATGTATAGCAGACTAATCAATAACTGATATTGGTTCCTATCAAAATTAATGAGTCAGTGTGAACTCTCTGAATGTTTTTTTATTATGATGACACTGTCTAGTTAGTCCCCATCCCTTTTTCCAGAGACAAAAATTCAGCTCTCCTCCACTGGGTGGATAAAACAAAACACTTACGGGATCCTTGGAGGTATCTCATCTTCGGTCTTGAAACGCCTTGTCCACAGAAGGATTTTCTTGTCAAATGCTGAGGGTTTGTGGCCACCAAGCACCTTGTACATCTTCTCAGCTTAAAGATCCAGGACACAAAGTATCATATTTTGAAAGCAGGGGACAAGAGACAAGGGAAGACATGTTTAAGCACAGCCAGATCCTGACTTCCAGAGATGCGTTCATCTGGTTCCTTGCCACTTTCATTTAAATCTGTCACACTGGCTGATTTACCCTCTACACTTGCAGCCATAGTGACTCCCAGTTGGTTTTCAGGGTCCAAAGCACTGGTTGCCTTCTAAAATCCTTCATGGTCTCACATCAAGATACTCAGCACTGGAGGCCCTGAGGCAAAGTCCTCCACTGGGCCCTGTAAGCTTAGTAGCAATGGGTGGTAGCTGTGGCAGTTGCTCCTGCCAGTCTTCCCCAATCTGTGGAAGCTCACTGTACTGGGGGGGGGGTTCAGGTGTTTGTCATGGCTGGGGAGATCTCTGATAGGCATAGGACCTTGGCCAGTGTCTTGCCAACTCTTGACATAATCTCTAAGGATACATAAAGGACCAGCTTTTCTCATAGGAAAGTATCCCTTCTTTAAGATATTTCTTACAGGCCATGTTCTATGCCTCCCTTGTTGTTTGAACTACAGTGGGGAGGGGATACTTAGGATAGCAGCCTTCTTACCAAGGGGTACTGAAGCTTTGAAGCTCTTTCCCTGAGGAAGTTCATTCCACTCTCTCAGTGTCCTTTACTTTAGTATGATAGTTAAGTCAATTTTTAAAAAAGAAAATTTTAGTCAACTGGTGGTCTTGTTACAAATCAATAGGACACAAAGGGAGGGGGAGGGAGCAAACTTTTAATTTGCTGTAGGCAGCAAAAGCTCGCCTTTCAGCCCTGTGTGTTTCTGTCCTCTATCTGCCATTTTTCCATGGAAAGCACCACTACCTCAGCTCCATTTCCTGCTGCCAGGCTCCAGGGGCAAGAAAACACCTACAACCCTGTTGGGTGGGGAAAGCTGAAAGAAGGATTTTCACTGGTAAAAGAACAGGTAAGGAAAGGTTTAGGCACTCCCTTTTCCTTCTCTATTCATAGGGGTTGGGGGGGGGGAGGAGTGCAGAGTTACTGGATTTTACCCACAATGATGCCTTGAAACTTTTTTCAAAGGACCATAGCTGAGAGGTTGCATAAAGCTCTGCAGGACACAAACTGAGAAATTTGCCTAGGGACAAATGTATTAATAATCTTTCCCAAGGGTTGTCTGGGAGAATCACATTAAGGGTACAGTTCTATGCAAATTAGCTGAGAGTAAGTCCTATTCAACACAGTGGGACTTACTTCTGAGTAGTAACAGCACAATTCTAGGCAAGATTGAGAGAGAGAGAGAGAGAGAGAGAGAGAGAGAGAGAGAGAGTGTAATGATTTAGGGCCCAATCCTATCCAACTTTTCAGCACTGGTGCAGCCACAATGCAGCCCCGAGGTAAAGGAACAAATGTTCCCATTCCTTAAGGAGGCCTCTGTGACTGCCTCCCCACCACAAAATGCAATGCATGCCCCATTGGCACGGCTACACTGGCACTGGAAAATGGGAAAGGATTGGGCCCTCAATGAGTTTTGGTTTTGAAGATTAGTCATAAGAAGGACTGTTGGAGATACAGCTTTTGTAAGGATGGAAATTTAGATCATTAATATAAATGCAGTAAATAACTGGAATTTTTTGGCTTTGCTCTTGCTACACTCTTAGAGATATTCTATGTAGTTTCCCCCCCTTTTTATTTTTCTTTTCTATTTTTGTTTTTTAATGTATTTTATCTATTTTTATGTATTTTATTTTATGTTTATTTTTCTTTTACTATTACTATAAAGAAAATAAATATATATATTAAGATAGTTGAGCTACCAATATGTAATAAGAAAAGAGTATCCTAGTCAACTTGTGATCCTTTCATGTGGTACTATTACAGTAAGGCACAAGGCAAAATGTTAATTCACCTAAAACAGGCAAAACCCCTGTGATTCCTGTTGTCATTCTCATTTTCCTTGGTTGCCTGAAACACAAATCAAGTGCTATTCTTTGCAATGGACATGGACAGAGAGCATCACAAATATGTTTTTACATTGCTCATTCCTTCTGAAAGACAGAAATGCAGATTCTATATTCATGGGCACAGAACCACCAGATGGCTAGTACTTGGGACGGCACAGACACACACACACCCTTCTCAGATACTCACCTGAGCTGACTGCCCCTGGACTTTTGTTCTGGTCCGTGCAGGACAAGGCTGTTGAGCCCAAGACACCAGGTAGAAGATGCTTTCGCACAGGAGCACTGAGCGGCCCTTCAGCTAGGAGCCGTCCAAACTGGTGACAGATGCGTGTCCCAGTTGCAGCCAGCATGGCGAGAGCAGCCAGCAGAGCAGAAAGTAAACCCTTCCCTTCTCACAGCTGGTGTCCTAACTGCAGAAGAACAGAAATAGCTTCCAGGCCCTTTGCATGTGCCTTTATCATCTCTGGGACCGCCTTTCCATGCCTGGGAACTGCAGAAGCTCCTTTCAGTCCTTGATCATTTGCTAGACTTCCCCCACCCCTGCTTCCTGCTTTTCTGTGTTTCCCTTCCCTTCTTAAAAGTGGATATTTAAAAACTGATTCCTTGCTAGGCCAACAGAGATTTGTGCTGTATGCTTTTCTTTCAACTACCCTTATTTCTATTTGTCTTCGAGGCTGGTATCTATTGCATTTGTTTTCACCTGAGAAGTTGTTTTCACAAGGGGAGCTAGCTGATTCTTCAGCTTCAGAAGCTGCTGTCTCACCTTTTACTTGCACCCTCTCTAGTTATATGGACATTTAGTGTGAAACTGAAAGTTTATCAAACTTCTCCTTCACCAGAGACCATGTAGTGTTAGTTTGCTCCACAATCATATTTTGTGTGTGTGCCAACCCTCCAGCATTGGCCTGGAGTTACTAGGAATCGGCATCAATCCCCAGGTGACTAGTGACGCAATCCTGGATATTTTACAGAGCCTCCAGAAATGTCCAATACTAGATCACCTCAGGGGAGTGGTTCTCACACATTTAGCACTGGGATCCACTTTTTAGAATGAGAATCTGTCAGGATCCACCAGAAGTTATGTCATGACTGGAAGTGACATCATCAAGCAGGAAAATTTTTAACAATCCTAAACTGCAATCCTACCCACACTTACACAGAAGTAAGGCCCATTTATTATCATTGTTAAAGGCATCTTCATAGTAACTTGTTAAAAGTACAGATCTGTGATATTTCCACAAATGCAGTCACATACCATGATAGCAGCAAGTCTAATATATTAAAACTAAAATATTGAAATGAATGGGGACTCATCTGAAATTAGCTCGCGACCCGCGGTTTGACAAACAATGGTTTAGGAAGAAAAAAAAATATCCAGGAACAGTTTGAGTCAGATCTGGTAACTTTTAACTACTTATGCTCTGCAGTTAAGTGATAGAACAGCATGGGTTGAATTGAAGAGCCAAAGGCACATGTGCTGTGGCAACTGAAGTGTGTATCTGCTACCTTAAAGAAGCTTTGGGTAAAGTGTGCAGACCATAACATAAACAGGAGAGATAAAGGGAAAGATTCAGCCTGCCCAAGACACACTTTATCTCCTGGAGCAGGGGTGCCCAAACCCCGGCCCAGGGGCCATTTGCGGCCCTCGGGGACTCCCAATCCGGCCTGCAGGGAGCCCTCAGTCTTTAATGAGCCTCTGGCCCCCCAGAGACTTGCTGGAGCCCATGCTGGCCAGACGCAACTGCTCTCAGTATGAGGGTAACTGTTTGACCTCTTGAATGAGTTGTGGGACAAGGGCTGCTTGCTGTTTGACATCTGTGATGTAGTAGTGGTAGCAAAGCAAACACCGGCCTTGCTTTGTGCAAGGCCTTCTATAGTCCTTGAGCTATTGCAAGACCTTCATTCATATAAGTTCCATCTCTAATATATTCATTTATGTAAATTTATTTAAATTTATTCCCGGCTCCCGCCACAGTGTCAGAGAGATGATGTGGCCCTCTTGCCAAAAAGTTTGGACAGCCCTGTCCTGGAGTGTTGAAAGAAAGTTGCAATTCTGTATGTGACTAGAAGTGGAAATAGAATGACTAGCTGGCACTACAAAGAACAGAGCTGGAAGGGCCCAAGGATTCTGCAATCTGCAGCTTGCCTTATCCTGTGGAGATCATAGCCAATCACTTCTGTCTCTAGCAATCACTGTCTCTAGAGGGGCACATTTCAACAACTTTGGTGATCTTCTGCAGCAGTTCTTAAATGGTGTTGTCTTGACGACCACTGTTCTTATTTGCTTGTTTGTTGATGGCCATCACAACTGCTGACATTTCAGGAGCATTTGGGAGCCTATGTAAAAGGCTTCCAACTGAAACTCAGCTCTTTCTGCATGAAAATGCAATTGTACTGGCTGCATAGGGAAAGCAAAAGAGGAAGGGGAAGCATTGCTTGGTAGTGTATGCCAAGCGTGTATGCTTGGTAGTGTATGCTTGGTAGTGTATGCCAAGTATATGCATTGGTCTGGAATTCCATTGGCTCCATGGCACCTTGGTGCCTGTAACACAATACTATACTACTATACTTAAAGCTGTGGTTGACAGACAACCCAGAGCATGCTACCTGCCTTGTGTCAAAAGGACTTGTATTTTAATCTGGCATTCATCTCTGAATGAGAGGCATCCCTCAATGTCCATTATATTTCAGTGACTAACCAAAAGCACACTATGGACCACTGGTGGCCACAAGCACCAGTTTCAGAATATCTGATCAAATCCTGAATTTAGAAGCAAAACAAAACTTGAAGATTAAGCCTTGCAGTTTAGTGGATTGAGTCTATGGCACCATTTTATTTGATGCTGTCCTTGAAGAGTATTTAAGAACATAACATAAGAACAGCCCCACTGGATCAGGCCATAGGCCCATCTAGTCCAGCTTCCTGTATCTCACAGCGGCCCACCAAATGCCCCAGGGAGCACACCAGATAACAAGAGACCTCATCCTGGTGCTCTCCCCTACATCTGGCATTCTGACTTAACCCATTCCTAAAATCAGGAGGTTGCGCATACACATCATGGCTTGTATCCCATAATGGATTTTTCCTCCAGAAACTCGTCCAATCCCCTTTTAAAGGCGTCTAGGCTAGATGCCAGCACCACATCCTGTGGCAAGGAGTTCCACAGACCGACCACGCGCTGAGTAAAGAAATATTTTCTTTTGTCTGTCCTAACCCGCCCAACACTCAATTTTAGTGGATGTCCCCTGGTTCTGGTATTATGTGAGAGTGTAAAGAGCATCTCCCTATCCACTCTGTCCATCCCCTGCATAATTTTGTATGTCTCAATCATGTCCCCCCTCAAGCGTCTCTTTTCTAGGCTGAAGAGGCCCAAACGCCGTAGCCTTTCCTCATAAGGAAGGTGCCCCAGCCCCGTAATCATCTTAGTCGCTCTCTTTTGCACCTTTTCCATTTCCACTATGTCTTTTTTGAGATGCGGCGACCAGAACTGGACACAATACTCCAGGTGTGGCCTTACCATCGATTTGTACAACGGCATTATAATACTAACCGTTTTGTTCTCAATACCCTTCCTAATGATCCCAAGCATAGAATTGGCCTTCTTCACTGCCACCGCACATTGGGTCGACACTTTCATCAACCTGTCCACCACCACCCCAAGATCTCTCTCCTGATCTGTCACAGACAGCTCAGAACCCATCAGCCTATATCTAAAGTTTTGATTTTTTGCCCCAATGTGCATGACTTTACACTTACTGACATTGAAGCGCATCTGCCATTTTGCTGCCCATTCTGCCAGTCTGGAGAGATCCTCCTGGAGCTCCTCACAATCACTTCTGGTCTTTACCACTCGGAAAAGTTTGGTGTCGTCTGCAAACTTAGCCACTTCACTGCTCAACCCTGTCTCCAGGTCATTTATGAAGAGGTTGAAAAGCACCGGTCCCAGGACAGATCCTTGGGGCACACCGCTTTTCACCTCTCTCCATTGTGAAAATTGCCCATTGACACCCACTCTCTGCTTCCTGGCCTCCAACCAGTTCTCAATCCACGAGAGGACCTGTCCTCTAATTCCCTGACTGTGGAGTTTTTTCAGTAGCCTTTGGTGAGGGACCGTGTCAAACGCCTTCTGAAAGTCCAGATATATAATGTCCACGGGTTCTCCCGCATCCACATGCCTGTTGACCTTTTCAAAGAATTCTATAAGGTTTGTGAGGCAAGACTTACCCTTACAGAAGCCATGCTGACTCTCCCTCAGCAAGGCCTGTTCGTCTATGTGTTTTGAGATCCTATCTTTGATGAGGCATTCCACCATCTTACCCGGTATGGATGTTAGGCTGACCGGCCTATAGTTTCCCGGGTCCCCCCTCTTTCCCTTTTTAAAAATAGGCGTGACATTTGCTATCCTCCAATCTTCTGGCACTGTGGCCGTTTTGAGGGACAAGTTGCATACCTTAGTCAAGAGATCTGCAACTTCATTCTTCAATTCCTTAATAACCCTTGGGTGTATGCCATCAGGGCCCGGTGACTTATTGATCTTTAATTTATCAATGAGGTCTGAAACATCTTCTCTTTTAACCTATTTGCCTGCAACCCTATGGCAACAGAGCTCCAGACAGACCTCTATGAGGTCTGTGAAGCACACAGCAGGGCCTTTATGGTGGGGACCTCTTCTCCAAAGGTGCCTTTCTAAGCTTGTTTCTGCTTGCTTTCAGAAAGCACTGAAAAGTTTCTTTGTATAAAAACTTTTTAATGACTTTATTTCTTCCTGGATTAGATTATGGTATGATATTTTTTAACATTTTGTATGAAGCTTTTTAAATATGTAGTTGGTTATAATTCAAATATTCGTAATACAAGTTTTATTTTCTTTTTTATTTATTTATTTATTTATTTATTTATTACCTCATATTTATCAGGTCTCTTGGTGTGCTCCCTGGGGCATTTGGTGGGCCGCTGTGAGATACAGGAAGCTGGACTAGATGGGCCTATGGCCTGATCCAGTGGGGCTGTTCTTACATTCTTATGTTTAAAATAAATGTTTATTTCTTTAAATGCATAAACAATACCATAATCTTATAGCTCATGCATTCAATTGCAAGATGCTTTTTGCTGGGATTTCAAGCTCCCTAGATAACATTCTACCACAGTTTCATGCCAAGTTCAACATGGACCTGAAAATCAAGTATGAAAAATATGTAATGCAAAGAATGACATCCTCTATGCACACACACATGTGTTTAATCACCTGGAAAAGCTTTGCAAAGCAATATACTGTAGTTCTTTCTGAGCCACTAGAGGGCAGTGTCAAAATAATATAAAGTAGATACTCTCACTCCTAACTGTGTTCGGTCAAAGCTAAACACTCTGCACCTTCTGGCCTATAGCTTTTTCAAACGATCATATTGTTAGCAAATACATTACCCTCATTTTCTGTTTGTATGTAGCCCCTGTTAATTGGGCAAAGAGACATATGTTAAAGTGCTCCCCTCATCAGCAGGGCTGAGAGCAACTGTCCCTTTTCACCCCGGCCTGGTGTCTTTTCCAGAAGCTGTTGCTGAAATCTCTTCCTCATCATTCTTCAAACTGTGAGCCCTTTGGGGACAGTTAATCACTTGTTGATTTATTTTGTTTTGTAAACTGCATTATGAACTACATTTTGTTGAGGTGTATATAATTATTCTTAATAATGATACTGTACTTGTAGACCAGCAGACGGATGTATGGTACCCAACCAGGTTATCTTTGATGGTTGCTCTTTCTGAATCTTTTCCTTCACACAAAAGAACATAAGAACAGCCCAGCTGGATCAGGCCATAGGCCCATCTAGTCCAGCTTCCTGCATCTCACAGCGGCCCACCAAATGCCCCAGGGAGCACACCAGATAACAGGAGACCTGCATCCTGGTGCCCTCCCTTGCATCTGACATAGCCCATTTCGAAAATCAGGAGGCTGCACATATACATCATGGCTTGTAACCCATAATGGATTTTTCCTCCAGAAACTTGTCCAATCCCCTTTTAAAGGCATCTAGGCCAGATGCCGTCACCACATCCTGCAGCAAGGAGTTCCACAGACCAACCACTCACTGAGTAAAGAAATATTTTCTTTTGTCTGTCCTAACTCTCCCAAAACTCAATTTTAGTGGATGTCCCTTGATTCTGGTGTTATGTGAGAGTGTAAAGAGCATCTCTCTATCCAGTGGCGTCACTAGGATTCGAGCCACCTGGTGTGGGAGGCCTGTGTGTCACCCTATGTAGTGGGCGGGGCAATGCCCCAGGTGGTGGGCGTGGTGATGTACCATTGCCCCGCCCCCACTGGTTTTTGGGCTGTACCTTTTTTATAACACAGATATTTCAATGTGATTTGTTTCATTGCATTCTGCATGAAATTACGCATGGATTGATATATAACATGATGGTCTTATTCCTCCAAACTCTGATTTTAGTGATTTTGAAAACTTGTAGTCTCATACATGCCCGCCCGTGACAACTTACTAACACCTTATTGCAGCAGTTCTCAAACTTTTAGCACTGGGACCCACTTTTTAGAATGACAGTCTGTCCAGGACCCATTGGATGTCATGGCCAGAAGTGACATCATCAAGCAAATTAAAATAAATAATTATAAATAATTAAATTAAAATAAAATAATTAAATAAGGGGGAGCCAGTCCTGTTCCACCAAGTGAATCTATTCTGAAGTAAGTCCTATTGTGGTCGATGGGGCTTACTCTCAGGAAAGTGTGGGTAGGATTGCAGCCTATGAGCCCAATCCTATGCATGTCTACTCTGAAGTAAATCCCATAGTGGTCAATGGGGCTTACTCTCAGGAAAGTGTGGGTAGAATTGCAGCCTGTGAGCCCAATCCTAAGCATGTCTACTCAGAAGTAAGTCCCATAGTGGTCAATGGAGCTTACTCTGTAGTTCACCTGCAATAACCCCCCATAAAGAATCAGTGAGATTTCCAGCCCTCCCCAGTGTCCAGTTTAAAGTTCTTCTGTTTCAGGCATATCAAGATAAAGACCTACCTGGCTTTGCAAGTGCAAAATAGAAAACATGCCCCTTACCAGTTCAACCCACCTTTCTGTCCTTTTTAGTGGGGGCGGGCGGGGGGGAGAAGCTGCCTCTGGACATTTGTTGCACTCTAGTTCCATCAGATCGAGACCATTCTGGTGTCCTCACATTCCCCTTTGCCTGGCCTGACCACCGGCCAAGGCACGTCTGCCTACTCGCGAGTAAACGCGACATGAGGCTGTTTCACTTTCCATAGGGCTCCATAGACTCGCAGCTGGGAGGAGGGACCTCCTTCTCGGGTTTTGGGGAGGTGCATTCATTGGATCAGGACCATTCTGACCTCTTTGGAGTCCTCTCAGCCTGCCTTGACTAAGGCAAGTTCGCTTCCTTGCGAGTAAATGCGACCACGTGATTTTGTTTCCGGCTCAGACTCGCAGATGGGAGGGGGGGCTTCTTGGGTGTTTTTTGGGGGCTGCATTCATTGGATCAGGACCATTGTGCTGTCGTTGGATTCCTCTCAGCCTACCCTTTCCGACGGACTATGGCACGTATGCCTACTCGCGAGTAAACGCGCGATACGGCTCACTTTCACTTTCCATAGGGCTCCATGCATTTTTCCCTTCTGGTTTTTTGGCCATAACTTTTGAACGAAAGGAGCTATTTCAATTCTGCTTTTTGCACTGCACTCCGCTGGCCGTTCCGCATCCAACGGTGTATGGAATGACAGGGTGGCTCCTAACGTCCCAATGTTAGCATGTCCTCCCCCCAGGGTGCGTCACCCACTAGCGCGTTGCCCGGTGAGGCCCGCACCCCCTAGCTACGCCAGTGTCTCTATCCACTCTATCCTTCCTGTGCATAATTTTGTACGTCTCAATCATGTCCCCCCTCAGGCGTCTCTTTTCCAGGCTGAAGAGGCCCAAACGCCGTAGCCTTTCCTCATAAGGAAGGTGCCCCAGCCCCGTAATCATCTTAGTCGCTCTCTTTTGCACCTTTTCCATTTCCACTATGTCTTTCCTGAGATGCAGCGACCAGAACTGGACACAGTACTCCAGGTGTGGCCTTACCATCGATTTGTACAACGGCATTATAATATTAGCCGTTTTGTTCTCAATACCTTTCCTAATGATCCCAAGCATAGAATTGGCCTTCTTCACTGCCGCCGCACATTGAGTCGACACTTTCATCAACCTGTCCACCACCACCCCAAGATCCCTTTCTTGATCTGTCACAGACAGCTCAGAACTCATTAGCCTATACATGAATTTTTGATTTTTTGCCCCAATGTGCATGACTTTACACTTACTGACATTGAAACTTATCTGCCATTTTGCTGCCCATTCTGCCACTTTGGAGAGATCCTTCTGGAGTTCCTCACAATCACTTCTGGTCTTCACCACTCGGAAAAGTTTGGTGTTGTCTGCAAATGTTGCCACCTCAGTGCGCAACCCTGTCTCCAGGTCATTTATGAAGAGGTTGAAGAGCATTGGTCCCAGGACAGATCCTTGGGGCATACCGCTTTTCACCTCTCTCTGTTGTGAAAATTGCCCATTGACACCCACTCTCTGTTTCCTGGTCTTCAACCAGTTCCCAATCCATGAGAGGACCTGCCCTCTAATTCCCTGACAACTCTGACTCCTACCTGTTTGATTTTTCTATAGCTCTGCTTTTGAGTAGCATTCTGTATTGCATATTCTTTCTCCTGTGCCACCCTGACTGCTATATTACCTTTCTTGTGACTGAGGAGAGGAGATAAGAAAAGTAAAATTAAAATAAAGTTGTTGGAGAGCTGTGGATCAAGTACAATGTTATATACTTGCAAATAAAATGATTTGATGCTTCCAAAATTTTCCAGGAGCAAAATTCAAAACTTTATTTTTTATAATTATAATTTTATAATTATAATTTTGTATTCTGGAAGATCTTTATTCACATGCATCCATTCCAACATTGCCACAGTTAGATCTAGCGACTGAAACAGTAGACATTTTGCTAAACTATTCGGCTATTTTACTTCCAGAAGGATTTGAAGCCATAAACACTGCAAACTTCAGGTAACCCAGTTTTCAGGGCACAATACTTAACACTGAGGACTAGTGAGATATATTTACAAACAGCTATTTACAGACATGTACTATATATACATATGTTCCTTTCCAAAGGCTCAGAAACTATACACACAATCTCACAAATTATCTTCTAAACACAAATTTAACTCCAGTGAATGACATCAATCCTAACATAAGTGCATATATTTGTGTCTATATAATGTATGATTTTACAGCAGGAAGAATGGATGAAAATCTGATTACTAGAAAGTTCAGTGGGAGTTTCCTCATTTGCCTCAACAGAGTCAGTATTTCAGCCTGAACTTGCATATATTGGACTACTGGTGGAGAAAAGAACAGTTACCAGCTAATTTTACATGATTCCAGCCACTTTATCACAGATTCACTAGGAAAATCAAATGTCTGTTGTATTAGATGCAGCCTGCTAAGCAGTCTAGATATGAATTATTGCACAATTATTTACCAGATTATTATAAATGATGATACTGCAAAATGATGATGATAAATGATGATACTGCAAAATTAATTAGATATTGAATTACGGTATGTAACTTTTAAAAGTACTTTAGCTATCCCTGATTTATACACATAAAGGGGAAGTTGGGGCAAATACCCATTCATTATAACTATTTGTGAGGTTGTGGAGTATTTCTGTATTGGAAACTAATCAATAAGCAATATTTGAGACCAATAGCATCCCTAACTCGAAGCTCTTGATGACGTCTAGGAAGACACCTTTGAACTTACTGCTAGTTATCTGAAATGCTGAACTGTCATTTCCTTTTAATAGCAAGTTCTTTTATTTGTATGTTATACTACATCTTCCCTAAGCTTTCATCTCAGCTATTGCAATAGGACTTTTTTTTTTGATTGGTTATTTTTCACATTTATATACAGTACCACTTTTCCTCCAAAAAGCTCAGGATTCATAGTTCCTCCTTTTATTCCCACAACAGCCCTGTCAGGAAGGCCTACAAGAGAGAGTTATTGGCCCAGAATCACCCAATGAGCTTCATGGATGAAAAAGGACTTTCTGGCCCAAGTTCAACACTCTAACCACTATATACAAGCTATTGGACTATGTGCTATTGATCTGCTCATTTTAAAAACACAAATGAATTCCTTCTGTGGACTTTCCTTATTTTCAGTGTTCAAAAACCAAAACAGAGTTAAGGCTGAAATCCTATCCTTACCTAAGAGGAAGCCCAATTGACTAATGGGACTTACTTCTGTGTAGACATGCATAGGATTGGGCTGTAAGTAAACTTTTGCATTGACATCGATAACTCTGTGTCATACTGTGGTCATGATTCCTGCTCATTCCACTTTGGAGGGATTGTTATTGAAGGATTTTGCTAAAATTTAATTTTAATACACCAGCTGAGCTGCCTCATGAGAAATGTTCTGACCCATGGTGGTTGTTATTTTGATACTTTCATTTTCCCTACAGTTGGGGCATGTTTTCTGTTTGCACAAAGGAAATACAGTGGTGATTCAAGAAGCAGTCTTGGAAAATATACCTCCTTCTTCTCTTTTCCACACAAACTGCCACATTTCCATAGTTTTCTATAACCACAATTTAGGAATACATCTATACTCATGCTTATCATGTTCCTTCTTAACCAGGGTTTCCAAACTCACTATAAGCACTGGTGTCAAATTCTGTTAATGTGTGGATTCCTGGTTCATATTAACAATGATTGATAATTAAGGGAGAAATCAAAGGAGGAGAGACCTACCAAAAACCAGCTCAACAGATGTCTTTGTTGCCTAGCCCCATGCCTAAAGCTACCTCATCATATGCTAGAGAGTCTTCTCCTTGGGATTGTCGAGCCTGCCGAATTCTTTGGTGGTACGTCCCCTCTCATCTCCCTGTACCCAGATGACTGGAAATGGCAGCTACCATTCACCCAATTTGTTTCACTATTAGCTTTACAACAAGCATTTGCACTAGAAATGGGAGGTGTCCCATTCTTAGAGTCCAAAGAACTTTGGTTTACACTGAGATTCCCTGCACTTTTGGATGAATAGTTGTAAAGCATTTTCAGGAAAGCTGATTTAGTATTTGCCTCTTGCTTGTACAGAATGATGTAGCACTTGGGCAAGAACATGCAGCATAAGATTCCGTAGTTAGATATTAAAATGACAATGATTTCAACAGCTGGCAAGTACATGCCAAAAGTAGTTGTGTAGACAGGGATAAATATAATCCATGCAATGAAGTAGATTAACATGCCAAATGTTATGAATTTTGCTTCATTGTAGTTCTCGGGTAGTTTCCTACCTTTAAAAGCGCATATGAAACATATGAAGGCCAGAAGAGCTATATAACCTAACATGATTCCCAGGGCTACAGCAGAGCCTTCGTTGCATTCTAGGATAATGACCCTTCGAATGGAAAAGTTCTCCTCCACAAAAGGGCTTCTAACTGTTACCCAGACTGCACAAATCAAGACCTGGTTCCCTGTGCAAAGAGACACAATCGGAATGGGTTTGTAGAGGTCCTTCAGGAGCTTCTGTAACTTGGGATCAAAGCTGAAGGCTAGTAAAATTTTCAGGGACTTAATTAAAATGCATGAAATGCAGAGTGCAAAGCTGATGCCAAAGAAAGCTTGTCGGGTTTTGCATTTGTAGGCCATGGGCTTGCCGATGAAAAAGCCTGTGCTCACAAAAGCAAGGAAGTGACAGAGGAGGATAACATAGCAGACAGTTAAGCCTCCTGATGCCTTTACAACAGGAGTGTCTACGTTTCTAGTAAATATTATGATAATGGCACAAATCAACACAATTCCGAGAACAGAAAGAACCAGTAACAAGACAGCAAACCAGTCGTTCCAGTTGAGGTACTGAACCATCTTCTTGTAGCACATCGAACTGTTCACAGGAGACCAGTGAGTTCTGTTGTTGCATAAAATGCAGTAATCCATATCTACACAGAACGAAACAGAGATTTCTTGGGGGGAAAACCGTATCAGCAGCATAAGCGTGTGCATCTTACTAAAACAAATCAGGGTCAAGAGGAATGTAATCCATAATCTTGGTCCATTAGAAAGACATTAGCATTTTGCCTTGGGAGGCTTTTTTAACATTAGAGAAGCCAATACATAGGATTAGTGTTTTCTTATCCTAGTATTAATTCAATTCATATACTTTCCGAGCAGTTTCCAATCTATAATAAAAAAATGAAAAGCCATGCATCCATATAAATCTAGAAAATATAATGTTTACAATACCACTGGGGAAGAATTTAAACCAAATATTTCTCCAATGTAAAACTGTTAACTAAAATTCTAGTAAACACTCTCTGAAATGAAACATAAGGGACTCTGTTTCCCCACTCTCTAATCTTAGTCATCCCATTCCCCTTTGACTGTCCATATCTCTCAAAGAAATAGGCAAAGCCACTTCAAGGTTGGCCTGTGATACTGGCAAATGAACAAAGGGGAAGTTTCTAATCCAGTGAAGTAGGGCCAAGGAATCCTGGATACCCTCTCCTTCCATAAACGTTAGCACTATAATTGTTTCCAATAACTAACTTTATCACTGTTCAATGGAAGGCCATCAAATGAAGAAGCATCCATAGAAATGGACTTTCCTTGAGTACTGGGAATGTGTGAAAGTAGCTCTTGCTGGTTCAACCTGTTTCAAAGCAGCCAGCAGATTCACTGCTTGTTGAGAATAAGTTTACTTGCAAATGTAAAGGCTGAGATAGAGATGTAACAGGAGCAAGCACAAGCACTCTGAGTTCAAAATCATTCAACAAAAAGTGCTGAATCCCCTAGGTTTGCCAGCATCTCACATTGCCAGTACAGAACCTAATTTTTTTTGTTCCACCTGCTACTCCCTACTTTGCATATTGTTTCAGCCATGTTTTTTCATCCCAATCCTAAGTGGTGATGCCACTGCTGGAACTAGTGTTCTGGTGGTGGAATGCACTTTACAGTGACATGAACACTGGAAGTGTGCATAGCTGTGTACCTCTGGACAGCTGTCATAGATGCTGCTGAAGAACTCATATACAGTGGAGGGGAGGAGAAGGCCCACCAGTAAGATGGTGGGGTGGGCATAATGGGGTGGGGGAGGATTGGGGTTGAAGGGGGGCTAGGGGCATGTTGGAGGCCGGAGGGAGTGGCACATGATGCAGGTGACTTGTGCCAGATACTGTCCCCTCCCCTCTGGAGTGAGCCAACACACCCCCTTTGTCTCCTTGGGCTTGTGCCAGCTAAAGAGCTGGCACAGGTCCAAAGAGAGCCATTGGTGATTGAGGGGCTTATGGAGGGGTAAGGGAAAATATTTTCCATTTCCCCTCTGAGGCCTTCCAATCAGCCTTCACCATAGCATGCAGTGCAGTCTGTTTCAGCCCAGCAGGGTAAAGGATAGGGTTAGTTCTTGCATGTTCTTCAGGCTAGACCACCAAAAGAAGCTGGCTTGTTTCTACTCCCACCTCCCACAATTTCTGCAGATCCTCAAACAAGCACAAACAGATCTGGATCAGTACAGTGTTATAAATGGTATTTTTTAAAATAAAGGCAAATATTCTGTTTTTCCAAACCCTTACTTTATTTTAGTATTGTATTCCTCACCTGACTGATTAGTGTAGTAGTTTTCCGGGCAGCTTATACACTCATAGCAACAAGTATGGGGGCTTGCAGAAACTTTTTTCACCTGTCCTGGGCTGCATTTTTTGGAGCATTTGGACTGAACATTCTGCAAGGTCAAAGAGGAAAGCAAAACTTAAAATCCTAAACATCATCAATTGTCAGTCACACCTTCAGTTTGAAAATAGCTTCCTAAGCAGTGGTGTAGTGGTAAATTTTTGAAGTGCAGGGTCATCATGACACCCTGTAGCCAGGCTCCACCCTGTAAGACCGTGCAACTGAAAAGTCACCTTCAAAGTTCTTCATTAGAGTGTTTCCATTCCTGCCACTTATTCCTGTTTTGTTACTTATTGTTCATTTAAAGATCGAGCTCCTTTCATTCCAGAGTCTTGTAGTGGGTTCCAACAGATTAAACCAATGTATAAACACTGAACGTTGAATTAAAAAAATATCCCAGTTTTATTAGAGTGCTAGCCTATGCATGCTTACTCAGAAGTAAGTCCCACTGAGTTCAGTAGGACTTACTCCCAAATCTTACAATTTGCATAGGATTGTAGGCTTAATATAACATCCTCTTTACTGTCTCTCAGGTAACCCTTGGGAAAGGTGATGGCCTAGACCAGCGATTTTCAACCTCTTTCATCTCACGGCACACTGACAAGGCATTAAAATGGTTAAGGCACACCGTCAGTTTTTTGACAATTGACAAGGCACACTATGCTGCTGGTAGAGGGCTCAAATCCCCAAATTTCCCTACTAATAAATTACCCTTCCCCAAATCCTGCAGCACACCTGCGAATCACCCACGGCACACCAGTTGAAAATCACTGGCCTAGACATTAACACATGTCTCTAGGCCAGGGGTGTCCAAACATTTTGGCAGGAGGGCCACATCATCTCTCTGACACTGTGTCTGGGGCCAGGAAAAAAAGAATGTACATTTAAAATTTGAATAAATTTACATAAATGTATTTATTAGAGATGGAACTTATACGAATGAATGAAGGTCTTGCAGTAGCTCAAGGTCTATAAAAGGCCTTACACAAAGCAAGGCTGACCTTTCCTTTGCTGCCACTGCTGCATCACAGATATGAAACAGCAAGCAGTGGAGGGAACCCTTGCTCCACAGCTTATGCAAGCGGTCAAACAGTTGCCCTCACACTGAGAGCAGCTGTGTCAGGTCAGCATGGGCTCTAGCAAGTCTCTGGAGGGCCAGAGTCTCATTGGACACTGGGCGCTCCCCGTGGGCTGGATTGGGAGCTCCCGAGGGCCGCAAGTGGCCCCAGGGCCGGGGTTTGGGCACCCCTGCTCTAGGCAGATTTCTCAGTTTGCCTCCTGTTGAGCCTGATGCATCTGCTCAGCTAAGGTCTTTTTTAAAAAAGTGTCAAAAGTAGCTTCTGAGTACTCCTGCAGATCACATAACCACTCCTGCTTTAGGAGAAGTCTCAGGGCTCTATCTCCCAACCCCATTATCCCTAAATTACACCCCTGCCCCATTTTATTCTGCAATCTGGTCCTCATATTGCAAATGATCAAACTCTGGGACAACACCTGTAAAGAACGATAAAGAAAAGCATCTGTAAAGACAAATATAAGGAGGCATTGACTTCATCTAATGTGAGTAATATTCTGATTGACTCACATTTTGGTTGAAATTTATGCCCCCCAGTGTGAGCAGCTTATAAGATTAGTGAAAATGCATAGGTCAGAACCTGCAGAAAAGTAGGAGTGCTTTATGCTGGAGACAGAGCTTGGTTTATTGTTAGGCCATTAAATGCAGTTTGAAACAGGGCTTTTTCACATGGCATGTGCAGTCATCTCACTTTCTCATTGGATAAGCAGATTATTAAATTGTTTCCAAACCCTGCAAAACTCTCTGTTTGACAGAGTTGACAGAGATGCAGAAGAAATATGGCAAGTGCTCTGGAAAATGAAATCTCTCTCAAATCATCTCCCTTAAAAACTACTGTCTGAATCCAGCCTAGGTAGCATCATATAATTCAATGGAAGTTAAGCACTCAAGGAAGGCATGGCCATGTTGTGGACCTTGGGTGTTCATCAGCACACATAGTTTACAAGTCACACTGCAGCAAGACCCACAGATGGGATGGTAAGGACCATCTTGTTGGCAGCATTTTGTTGGCACATCCACCTCACCCCTGCAGTATCCGTGAGAAGGGATCCTTGCTCAGTGATAAAGCACACGCTTTGCATGCATGCATAAGGCCCCACATTTGGAAAAGCACTATCCTGCCAAAAACTCTGGTGAATCCCTGCCAATCAGTGTAGACAAATCTAAACTAAAGAGGCCAATGGGCTGGCTCAGTAGAAAGTAGCTTCCTGTGTCCTTGTGTTTGTCTTGCCAGAAGCTATTTTCCATCCTTCCAGCTACATGCTAAAATTTGAAGCCTACCTACGAGCATATGCAGCTCCTGTGAGGACATGTCCACAAATGCTTAAGCCCCATGCTCACTGGACATGCTTTTAGATACCTTTAGATTCATGAACTCAATTTCATCCTCCTCGTCTGCAAAGATAAAGTCATCTTTCTCTAGGTCATATTCTGCCATGTTGGTAATCACCATTCGTCCATCAATTTCCTTCCACAGCAGTACATCGTAGCCTGTATTAATGTCTCCCTGAGAGTCAAAGTAGACTTCCCTTTCATTATCAGTGAACCTTATTTCTTTAAGTTCTTCAAGTAACTGCAGTGGTGAAAATAAGCAGCAACACAAATCAAAATCGCTTTTGGAAAAAAAAAAAGATTCAGTAACATAAGAGAGAAGTAGCAATACAGATCAATACGGAAAGCAAAACCAAGCATGTAAGGGCCAATGAAGGGCTTAACATTAACATGCTCTGGATAATCACATTCACATACAGCAGGGGTGTCCAAAGTTTTTGGCAGGAGGGCCACATCATCTCTCTGACACTGTGTCAGGGGCTAGGGGGGGAAAGAATTAATTTACATTTAAAATTTGAACAAATTTACATAAGTTTACATAAATGAATATATTCAAGATAAACTTATATGAATGAATGAACGTCTTGCAATAGCTCAAGGCCTATAAAAGTCCTTGCACAAAGCAAGGCTGGCCTTTCCTTTGCTGCCGCTACTGCATCACAGACATGAAACAACAAGCAGTGGAGGGAGCCCTCATCCCACAGCTCACGCGAGAGGTCAGTCGCCCTCATGCTGAGAGCAGTTGTGTTGGGCCAGTGTGGGCTCCAACAAATCTCTGGAGGGCCAGAGCCTCATTGGAGACTGGGGGCTCCCTGAGGGCCGCACTGAGAGGCCTCGAGGGCTGCAAGTGGCCCCAGGGCCGGGGTTTGGGCACCCCTGACATACAGCATGATCCGAAGCAAGTTTACTCAAAAGTCTCATGGAGTTGAAAGGAATTTACTCCTTAATAAATGTGCTCAGAATTGCAGCCTTAATCCTCAGTCCTCCCCACGCAAAGCCTGGGTAGGGTAGAAGCAGAGCTGGTTTGAAACTTTTATAGCAGCTGATCAAACCGTGGAATGGGTACACAACCTTTTCACTGAGGGTTGCCCATGTAGTTGGGTGATTGGCTACTGCACACGTTTCCAAAACACATTGGGATGCACATGTGCATTTCTAACCCAGATGTGTTTTGGCTGTCTTGGACTGTGACTTTAGAGATTCAAAAAAATATTTGAACAATGACAAACACCTTTTTCTCAGTCACACAAGGTTAAAGAAAGTGAAAGGGTTACATGTGGTCAATGTATTTCAGAAGTCTGTTTGCCTTTTAATTAAACTTTGGCTAACTAAGTAAAAAAAATGTGCAGAAGAAACTACTCCTGCCCAAGTAAAATGGTTAATTCACTGCTCAGGTAAAATGGTTAATTCACTGCTCAATCATATTCTTGGCTTCAGCAAGCACAGCAGCCACTGTGCCAGCCAAGGGTGTTGTGAATGTACTGTAAAGCATGTTTGTGACACAGTGCAAGTACGCAACACCAGCCAGGAGGTCTGTGCTGCCCCAGTGGCACTGTATCCACAAGCCTGGCTACTGGCAGAGGTTATTATACTGCTGAGCAGCACAGGGGTGGGGGAACAGTGGTGGGGAGGAGGGAGGAGCGTTTCAGGGTGGGGGAGGGCAGAATAGGGGTGGATCAGGCCTGGGAAGGGGCAGGATTGGTGAAGCAGGCCATTGGCATATCTTAATCTTCTGCTTGGTCCTAGCAGTCTGACATGGGGCTGCTTGGACTTCTGCCAGCCAAACAGCTGACAGAGTTCAGAGTAGCCCCATAGAGCAGGCTAGAGTGTTACTTGGGGTAAGGAGAAAAAGATCCCCTTACCCCAAGAAGACTTGCAGCCTGCTCCAAAGCTGCACTGGATACAGGATATGTGGCCCCGCTGCACCAACGCAACTTAGAATTGGGCTCTCAGTCTCATTTGCCCGATTCCTGCCACACCTGAGTTGTCTTTCCTCCTCAGTGTGAAAATAAATGATCTGCAATTAAGATCTTTCACCCATTTCAAAGGCACGGTTCTAGGGCTTCCTCTCAGTCAAAAGAATGGTTATCCTAAATTCATCTTTTAGTCTTCCCAGTTCAAATAAAGCTGGTTAAAGCTGAAACTACACATATATGAAGGATACTGGTGAGGAGCATCAATACTTTCCTCATCTTTGAAAGATATTCACCAGAAGTTAATTACATTGGTTTGCTTGGAGATTGTTATAGAAATACCAGGAGAAAAGAAATACAGAGAACACAATGAAAAATTAATGTCAAGGAGAACACAAGATGACTGTAAAATCATACCTCCCATGGAGCAAAAGCATATGGGTCTTTGCAGTTCCTGTTCTCGCACTGATTCCGAATGGCATTTGCTATTGCGTACACCGCAAGCATGGTGCTATGGATAAATCCTGGTTCAATGTTGGCAATCAGAAACTCCTCTCTCCAGAGCTGGCTATTTGTTCTGGTGTGGTTCTGTTTCTGCCCCTCGATAGAGTAGTTAGAAATGCACTTGCTCAAGTCTTGATCTTTGATGTGGGAGCACGTTGACATAAGCATGGTGTATTCTCTCAAGAACGTGTTGTTTCCTGCGGGAGTTGAATGGAGATTGCTCAAGAACTCATGGAAAGATGACATGTTGCCACTTTTGAATGTAAATCCCACCACTTTCCCCAGGCGACTGATATTTGGAAGGGTGCTAATCTTGACAGCAGCTGACCAGTTATCACTTGCAATCCAAGTCTTATTTATGTTCCTCTCAATTGCTTTTCTGAAAAGTCTCATTACATGGAATTGCCTCAGAAAGACAACAATGACATTTACCCTGGTTTCCTTGACAATCTTCTCAAGAGCTTGATTAATTTTGCCATGAATGGTGCTGTCTGAGAGATAAGCTGGCAGCATTTCTTTAAATGCAATACAGACATTGTTTGCCATGGCCTGTAACCCAAAGCTCTCCACAGCAAGGCGCCCAAAGTCATCATCGGTGGCAATGATGCCAATCCAGTTCCATCCTGACTTGTGAATCAGTCGTGCCATCGCTTTGGTCTGGTAGGAATCACTGGGCACAGTGCGCAGAAAAGAAGGGAAGCGTACTTTGTCACTGAGGATTTCAGCTGTTGATGCATGACTCACCTATGGAGGTGACAAAAGAACTCAGTTATAGAAGCAAGGCATATCTCTGAGCAGACAACCAAGTGAGCTATTACTGTTCATTACTGAAGGGCTGAATCCTCAGCAGCACCCAAAAAGTATGAGTCCAAAGGAAGCCAAATGGTTTTAACTCAACTTTTCAGTGCGTCATGGTGCCTATTGCCCAGGATTTGCATCATGGGTTGGACAAGTCAGATACAGGCCCAAGGCGACCAGGACTAATTCATTAGGTCCTGGTTAACCACTGAGAAATGCTGTAGGCAATTGCTGTTATCACAAAAGTACACCTGCCCAAACCTTGTGAGAGTGGTAGCAGTTTAAAATGCCCTTTGGCAGCCATGCTTGTCCTCATAATTTTTTTCCTACAATGCAATGCCCTGTCCCCAGAGGGGAGGGGGGAGGGTGGCGTCAGGGTTGGGGGATCAGGCCTGAGAATTGGGCAGGATTGGCAGTGCTGGCACATGCCATATCCAAAATCCCCTTCCTGGACCTGATTTGCCTGCACGATTAGAGTGGTTCACATTGTCTCCTGTCTGGGGTCTTCTTCTTCTTCACCCAACCCAGCAGGTAGGCTGGATGATTCCATTGTCAGCTGATGGGATGCCAACAACACTAGAGAACATACATTTTACCTTTACCTGTTTTCTGTTTGTTTATCTGTAAATAGAGCAAATATTGCAAAAATGCTATAAGTCTCAAATGTGCTCTTCTCCAAAATAAACCAAATCAGAGTAGTATTATCCTTGAAGTTTCTCATTGCTCAAGTCAGTGGGGAGTGCATAACAAGATGGAAAAATGCAGCAAAAGGACTATTTCAAAAATGAGCATATTCTTCATTCAGTTCCCTACCATCTTCTATAATTGCTAAATTTGATCCTATGGTTTAAAATGAGATTTTGTATCTATATATATTGTTCCAAAGTGACCTACCTGTGGTATTAGCTGCAAATTTAATATTCTTGCAACTGACATAGAGACTTCTGAATAAGTTGCACCTATAACAGCTTTTACTCTGGGGGTGTAGTCTGAATAGTTACATCTGAATTCCACTAAGTCTTTGGATGCATTCAGCTTGGACAGGAACCTTAGAGCTGCAGCCATCGCTCTGGTGACCTCCGCACATGTATCGTAGATTTCATAACCCAGAGTAATTCCAGGTAAGAGGGTAGAATTGTTGATTATTTCGATAGCATGGACCATTGCAAGACTCTGCAGAAACACTTGGACTTCAAAGCTGTTGAGAAACACATGATTAATTCAGAACTATTTTACTAGAAGCCACTCCATCGTGTGCTGCAGAAGAAGCTTGTACCCTGCCTGTGTGCTCTGGGTCATAACCACAGTGTAGTTCCAGAGTATTCTGCAATGTGTGCGAGGTGAATACAAAGCTTTTCCACTGTTTGTATGTAGCCTGTGGTGCCGTTGAGAGTCAGAACCAATTGCAGTTCCTGTGGTATATGGATATGGGATACATGCATGCACGCACGCGTGCACGAACACACACACAATCTTTGAACTTTTCTTATATACAGTATGTTAATAATACTTGGCATTGGCATAGTGCTTTTTGTATGTGCCAAGGACCTCACAAAGCCCTTAAAACAACTCTGTATTATTTTATCTCCATATTGCAGCTGGGGAACTGAGGCTGAGAGGATGCAGCTTGAGAAGATGCAGCCAGTCCTAACTAAGTTCCCCTGTGCTGATGCAGCGGTTCCATCCTGATTTATATCTTAGTGGCTCAGTCAGTACACCAGTCTCAGGTCATCTGAGAGGGCTTTCCTTCAAGTGCCGCCTTTATCCAAGTTAGGGTGCAATCCTAACCCCTTACAGCCCAATCCTGTGGTCTGCAGCATGGCTCCACATTTGCGGGGCTCACCGCTGGGCTCCCACTGGTGACACCCGGGGCCCATAAATTTTTGTTACCCCATATCACATAATTAATTGTGATAATTAATTCACATAAATTCACAATTCACATAAATAATTATTTAATTATTATTATTTATTATTAATTATATTATTCATTCATTCACATTTTTATACCAGCCTTCCTTTAAGCAGCTCAGGGTGGTGTACATGGTTCCTCCCCTTATTTTGTCCTCACAACAACCCTGTGAGGTAGGTGAGACAGAGATAGTAATCATCATGACATGGAATGAATAATAATAATGGCCAAAAAATAAATGCAGTGAATGTTTCCCCACAAGCAATGGATGAAATTCTGCATCAAATGGTATATAACATGATGGTATTATTCCTAAAAGCCACGATTTCCAGAATTTTGGTCACTAGGGTGTCACCCCCCCCCCCCGGATGTCTCATTAGCCTGTTTTGAGTTAAGGTAGTGGTTCTCAAACTTTTAACACTGGGACCCACTTTTTAGAATGACAATCTGTCCAGGACCCACTGGAAGTGATGTCAAGGCTGGAAGTGACATCATCAAGCAAAATAAAATAATTATAAATAATTAAATTAAAGAAAAACAGATAAATAAGGGGAAGCCAGCCCTGTTTCACCAAGTGCATTTTCTCTGTAGCCTGCCTGCAATAACATCCCCCCCCCCACACACACAGATAAAGCAGTGAGATTTTCAGCCCGCCCCAGTGCCCACCTTACCAGCTCAATGCTCTGTTATATTCTTTTGGGGGGGGTTGCTGCCTGCAATAACCCCCCCCCCAAAAAAAAATCAGTGAGATATTCAGCCCTCTCCAGTACCCACCTTACCAGCTCAAGTCTCTGGTTTATTCTTTGGGGGGGGGGCTGCCTTCTGGAGCACTTGTTGAGCTCCACTTTCATTAGATGGGGACCATGCAGCTAGCCTTGCATTCCTCTTTGCTTGATTTGACCAGGAGCCAAGGCACACCCTGCACATGCCCAATCATGTCTGATCTCGGAAGCTAAGGAGGGTCAGGCCTGGTTAGTATTGGATGGGAGACTGCCTGGGAATACTGGGTGCTGTAGGCTTATACCATAGTCTTTCGAGACTGAAGGTTGCCAACCAACCAACCAAGGAACATCTGCTTACTCACGAGTAAACGTGACCCTGTGGCTTACTTTCGCTTTCCATAGGGCTCAATACATTCGTCTCCTGGGAGGGAGGGACTTCCTTCTTGGGTGTTTCTTGGGGGCTGCTTTCATTGGACAGGAACCATTCTGGTGTCATTGGATTTCTCTCAGCCCGCCCTTTCTGACGAACTATGGCAAGTTTGCCTTCTCGTGAGTAAATGTGTGATATGGCTCAGTTTCATTTTCCATAGAGTTCCATACATTTTTTGGTTTCTGGTTTTTTGGCCATAACTTTTGATGGAAAGGAGATATTTCAATCTGGTTTTTTGCACTGCATTCCGCTGGAAATTCTGCATCCAATGGTATATGGCATGATGGGGTTACACCTAACCTTCATGATGTTAGTGATGTTGGGGCATTTGTGGTGTTACACCCCCCCCCAGGGTGGTACCCAAGGTGGACCACCTCCGCCCCCGCTAGCTATGCCACTGCAGTGAACAAAGTCTGGCTGCCTAATCTATTCATTTATTTCATTTCATTTTTGTCTTGCCTTCTGTCCAAGGAGTTCGGGAGGATAGCACACGTAGTACCTCTTTCCATTAGAAATCTATGAAACATATCAGGCCTGCAAGCTTTAAACAGTTTAATTTCTAGGTTTCATTACGGGTTACAAGTCATAGTAGGTATGTGCAAGCTCTTGGTTTGAGAGGCAGGCTGCCTCTAATTGCCAGATGCAGGGGAGGGCACTGGGACGCAGGTTGTGTCTGTTGTCTTGTGTTCTCCCTGGGGCATTTGGTGGGCCACTGTGAGATACAGGAAACTGGACTAGATGGGCCTTTGGCCTGATCCAGTGGGGCTCTTCTTATGTTCTTAGACCTAATATGTTAAGGTTTTGGTGATGTGTAAATACTGTCTATTTATAACATCTAATTGATTGGTTAAACAGTAGAAAGTTAAACAACCAAAAATTATCTGACTAATGGATTTCAATGGATCTCAAACTGATTGATTGCTAGAAAGCAATTCTGGCTTTAATACCTTTCTAGGCTACTTGCACAGCTATCTTAATATCAGTTAAATTGCAATCCTGATATCACTTCTTTCTGAAGTCACATTTATTTATTTAGTTTGCGTATGGCTTCTGAAGTCACATTAAGGGTGCAATCCTAACCCACTTTCCAGCACTGACATAAGGGCAATGCAGCTCTGAGGTAAGGGAGCAAGCATTGCCTTACCTTGAGGAGGCCTCTGTGATTGTCTCCCAACTGCAGGATGCAGTACGTGCCCCACTGAAACAGCTATGACAGTGCTGGAAAGTTGGTTAGGATTGCTCCCTAACTCTAATATAGTTACATCAGTCTAAGCAGTCTGTTTACTAAGCAGTAAACAGTCTAAGCAGGGTATTAGTTTAACCCCCTTTTGGATTTCACTTTTAAAATGTTAACACATAAAACAAATAGTAGGAATTTGCAATATATAAATTCTCCTTTTTCTTTGACGTATGATGATGGAGATTGTAATAGCAATGTTCCACTGTTTTCTGAAAGCCCTGACATTGTGTGTCAAACATGTCATCAATTGTCAAGGTCCACTGAGAAATTACTATTCTTCTTCAATTTTCATTTTGGATGTGCCAAATCCTCAGTGAATTAAAGTCTTTGAGGATTTGACACATCCAAAATGAATATGTTGGGTACTCTGGTACAATGCAGAGGATATTCAATATGTGGGCTAGATTCCATTATGTAATATGCTTCATGCCATATTAATACATCTTCTACAGCAGTTATAAAAATACAGTGAATAACCATATATGGTAATAGAGGTATATAAGCCAAGTCGACACTTAAGCTGCAATCCTATGCACATTTACCTGGGAGTGAACACTGGGACCTACTCCTGGGTAGACCTGCACTGATTGTGCCGGTAGAATGCCTTTAAAGACAGAGGTAGCTCATCCCCCCCCCCAAAAATATCATACAAGCAAAGAGAAATTGCAGCCATCCACAATCGATCAGATCTTATCCATGCATTTTATTTGCATCAAAAGCTTCTTTTTTCTCCAAACACACCCACCCACACCCACCCACCCACACAAACACACACACACACACACACACACACACACACTCACACACACACACTGGTGGAATTGTGGAATCAATTTTACTTTGGGTAATATTTAAAACTAACTTTTTCAATATCAACATCAAAAATCCAATAAACACAGCGATCCCCCCTTTATTTTGAGCAGGGCTATTCATTTTCATGTCATCTTGATCTTATGATATATAGAGTAAGTGGTACTCACCCAGCACAATTGGCAATCACTGGTTTTAGGGACTTTTCTTCTGAATGCAACATTCTGCCATGAACGGCAAACAAGCCTCCAATGACAATATCTCCGGGAGAGCTAGCCCCCACAAAGTCATCTGGACTCCGGCACGACTGGCTAATATGCAAGCAAATAAGTAAGAGAGGTATCAACAAACCAAATATTGCCATGTTTCTGTTTCATTTGATCTGTCGCTGCCTTCAGTCAATTAAGCAAGCTGCACTGCCAACCACACCGTTCCTATTTCACCTGTAAACAGCACTAAGGAAAAGGGCTGCGCTAGAAGCCTGTCACACCTTAGCCAAGTGCTGGTTACCAGCACAAACGGGTTCGACTGTTGAACTGATACCACCAGAGAAAATGTGTTGTGAGGGGGGGTTTGGGGGAAGGAGAGAGAGAGAGAGAGAGAGCACATATCCAAAACCTTCTAAGCAAGCAGGGGTGTATAGTGGGAATCACTCTGAGACATTTGTTGACATTTTATTAAGGGGGCTGCATGGCTATGTTAACCAGGGAAAAGAATCACTGTGACAATGCTAACCATTTTTTCTTTTAGCTCATTCTTTGTTAACACCTTTTTTCTTCAATGAACACTGCAGTGTGCCCTCTTTACCTCTCTCTAAACCCCTCTATTAACCCTCCATGTATTTCTCTCTTCACTCAATAGTAGAATATAACAATATTTCAATCTCTCTCTGTGCGGGCATGCGTGTGTGCGCTTGCACCATTATTGACCTGTTTGCACCCACACCTCCATTGTCACCTCTTTCTCTTTTCCCTTTCTCTGTCCATCTTTCTCTGTACTCCATTTCTCAATTCCCCCTTTTGCTCCTCCAGTCTCTTTTGTTTTGTTCTTATCTCGAATCCTCTTCACTGAGTTCAGCAGCAACAGTGCCCAAGACTTTCACTCTCCCAGCAATTCAGACAGTGAGGAGAGTTTCAGATGTGAGCGGGCAGTGCACTATGGGTGGCAGGCTACACAAAGGCTTCAAAATGGGAGCCATCTCCACCTTGTATCTCTGAATCCAGGGAGAGGAGGAGGAATGCGGACATATGTGACACAAACATTCTCCCATCTTCACCTGACTTTTATAGGTTTGGGGCAGCACTTAGACTTCTTTCTTCCATTAAACTGGTGGCTATATGAGAACTGCAGAAAGTTGGCTCTTTCCTGTGCCACCAGAGGAAAGGGGAAGCCATGTCCGATGGAGGAGAAACCTGTATTGCAGCTCATCCTAATCAGCCAGCGTCTCCCTTCCTAGACTGGAACAATGTTGGTATGATCGGAACTCACAAGATGCACGCATCCCACCTCTCCCACACTATATGGGCTCAATCCAACTCCTGTTGGGCAGTATGTTGGCCGAATTTCTTGGGAAGGTCCCCTTGGGGCCTAATGATGGTTCATATGGCTGTGTGGGGGGCAGGCGGAACAAAGGAGGTGGTGGACCAAAGTATGATCAACGCAACAGGAGATTTGTTAGGTAAGGCAAACAAAAGCCTACAGCAGTGATTTTCAACCTTGGTGCTTATTTCTGGTTATGACCTGCTCAGTGGCATCACTTCCTGCTTAATGACCCTCACTTCCAGCCCTCATCAGGCATCATGAAGGCAAATTTTGACCCTCTATGAAATGAATTTAACATCCCTGCTGTAGAGGCACAATCAGTGTCTTTTAGTGTTGCAGGTACCACAGCATCCACCGTCCAACAAATAATGCATTGCTGTTCAGAGAAAATCTGACTCCTGCCTTCATACTGAGGCTCGCACAGGACAAAAATCTACAGAAGGTTACGGCAGGGCAGCAGGAGGGAGAACAGTAGTCAGTTAACTCCATTCCTTCCCTTGAATTATAGCCCAATCCTATGCATGTCTACTCAGAAGTTAGTTCCATTAGAGTCAATGGGGCTTACTCCCAGGAAAGTGTGGATATGATTGGGTTGTTAGCGTCTCCTTAATCCTGACTGAAAATGCAGCACAAGTGTCCTTATGCAGTACTTCTGTCCCACATCAAGCGTCAAAGCAATTTCCAGTGTAGAAACATCAACTAATGCTACTTTCCTATCACTAGGTCTGGGGTTAGATGCTGATGATTTTACCACATGTCTCAGAGACCATAAAACTATCATACAATTGCTAGGCGCAATGGGTATTGAATTTCTTCTGCCAGATGGTGTACAACATGATGGTGGTGGGGGAAATGTTCATGTAGTTATCAGACTAAACACTGCCAAGTATTCCAAATATTGACATGTTTGATGGAAAGGGTTTAAACAAGTGTATTATTCTAACTCCGCATCTGGCATTGCATCAGATTTACTGTTTTTGAAGTTCAATCCTAACTGACAAATCTGTCGACAGAACACACATTCTGCTTGTCGATGTGCCGTGGAAATGGCACACATGACAAGGCTGCCAGTCCACATGGCTAGCAGATTCATACATGTGCCAATGGAGGAGCCACCCAACAATAGTGCTGGTAAGTTGGTGGTGGGGACAAGTGGTGGGAGGAATGGGGCAGGTAGGGGGAGGAACGGAGGAGTTTCTGAGGGAGGAGAGGGTGGGTGGGTCCTGGTGCCACAATCACCCATTCTCTCTCACCACCCCATTATCTCTCCCTTACTCTCCTTGGTTCTTTCTGTGCCAGTAAAATTGCTGTTATAGATCCAAGGAGACCCATTTGGGTAGTGGAGACTTGCCTCACAGTAAAGGAATGAAACCTCAGCAACTTCCCCTCATAGGATGAGATGTGTGCTCTGGTGGTGCAGCTACATCAGCGAGGGGGGCATAGTTAGGACTGGACTGACAATTTCACCATATAGGTATTTTGTATTTGAGATACGTATGTTATATAAAGTTCTTCGTGGCTATTCTGGTATGTTAATCCTGCTCCCCAAACTGGAATTCCCAGGTTTCCTTGGGAAGAGGATATGGCTGTTAAACCAGCTGAAATGTGTAGCATAGATACCTCAGTAGTTTTGTGAATTATTCTTTGCTACCATTTAACTACAAATTGTACCTTTCTTTTTTTATACTCAGCTTAGCTATATAGACCGTGTTTCTCCACAAACATGCTGAATGGTAATCTCTGGTAGAGATGCCAGCAGGAATGCACCCAAAAACCTGATATTTCTAAGTTAGGGCCCAGTTATGTCACAAAACAGACAACACCTTGATAAATTGAAGTGGGAAAGGTGGGTGCTGAGGCAGAACCTGGCATTAAAGGGCTGAGGCCCAGTGGTCAAGGACAGAGCCCAGTAGCAATGCAAAAAAAACCTCCAAAAACAAAAAACTGACCAGAGATGAGCTTTCCTCCTGTCTGAGAAAAAAAGAAAAATGCTGAAGAAAACTTTTGTTTCTGACAAACTAGCAATCCTTTTTTTATTTTTTAAAATAAATAAATAAATAAAAATAAAATAAAATTAAAATTAAAAAAAAACAAAAACAAACTAGCAATCCTGATTGCTGGAGATTCACTATGGCAAATTCCACTGGGCAGATTTTGGCTTGGCTTGCCAATTTTTCTCAGTTATGCATGTCTACAGGATTAGACCAAAGCCTATCCCTGAAGCAAGAGCTATATTTTGGCACTATTTTGCATACAAATTCTTACATAGCTGGTTCAGTCTTTAATAACAACACTGTTATGGTTCACCTTCACCTGATTCAGTGCTATGCAATGAAATACCTTTCCCCAACTTCTTCTATGGTTTGTGACACAAACATCACATGTGGAAGCTCATGTGAAAAGGCTTGCCTGGCTTTTCCAGTTTATGATGGAGATAATCTTATTTCCAAAGATTGGCAGAGGGTGTTTGAAGACAGGACAACTAAAAAATAAAAATCATTATTGACAAACTTTGACTTGAACACAAAATGTATAAACTGTGCATTCAAACTAGTGTGGGCCCTTTACTCAGTAGCTAGATTCTTATATGGCTTCTCTCACTTCTAAGAATGTTTAAAGGGGAATTAAAAACCTTCCCTGTCCTAGCTATTGCAGAAATGCTCATGGATAAAGGGAAAGGAAAACTTATTAACGAAGATGCCAAATAAAGGAGAGAACAGTTTGCTTCATTCTTTATGTAGTAGATTCTAGAAAATTATGTGGATCATTTCCATAAATGGTTTCTATTAGCAAATTCAGGGGTTTGCTAAAAGCAAAAATGTTGAAAACACTCAAAGAGAACACTTCTATGGTTTAATGAATGAGCATGCAGATTCCAGAATTAGGTCTGTTGACAGAGGGCTATACAGCGAATCTCATTAGTGTTTTGTCATAGCTTGCAGTTAACATTAACACATGATTAGCCTTTTAGTTTTAGTTCTCAGTTTTCTAGTTTAAGTGTTTTACATTTTTAGTTTTCGCATTTTAAGTTTTTAGCTTTTTATTAGTTTTAGTTCTCAGTTTTTAGTTTTCAAGTTTAGGGTTCAGATCTCGGTTTTTCTCATAATTTAGACCACGGCTTTTACTTCCCTAAACTTTTATTGTGTCAACATGGATGCCAGCTGTGAAAGTCGGATAGCCCAATCCTAACCCATGCTGGAACAGCCAGGCCAGCTGGCCTGCCCCATATCCAGCACGGGGGTTGTGGCTGGTTGTAGCAGAATATAGGGCAAAGGAAATAGATTCCCCTTACTCTGGGTAATGCAGTAGCGGCCCGAATGAAGCTACTCGGATCCAGACAGCCCACTAGGCTGGGCCACCAGGGAGAGGGGTTAGGATCTGACCTAAGTGCTAGACCCTGGCACCACCCTTTTCCCAGGCCCGGCCCAGCCCGGCCATGGGCTGGCCCGCCCTTCCCCGCCCCAGAACTCCCCAGTTCCACCCTCCCCAGACCCTGGCACCAGCAGCTTGTCGCTGGCGTGAACTCACCAGTCCCGGGTCCTGCTATACAATGAGGAAGTTGGTGTGCACTCTTGTACCAGCCCCCCAACTCTCAAGTACAGGGGTGTCCAAACTTTTTGGCAGGAGGGCCACATCATCTCTCTGACACTGTGTTGGGGGCTGGGGGGAAAAAGAATTAATTTACATTTCAAATTTGAATATATTTACATAAATGAATATATTAGAGATGGAACTAATATGAATGAATGAAGCTCTTGCAATAGCTCAAGGCCTATAAAAGGCCTTGCACAAAGCAAGGCCGGCCTTTCCTTCGCTGCCGCTGCTGCATCACAGATGTGAAACTGCAAGCAGTGGAGAGAGCCCTCGTCCCACAGCTCACGCGAGAGGTCAAACAGTTGGCCATCACGTTGAGAGCAGTTGCATCATGCTAGTGTGGGCTCCAGCAAGTCGCTGGAGGGCCAGAGGCTCATTGGAGACTGGGGCCTTCCTGAGGGCTGGATTGGGAGCCCTTGACGGCCACAAGTGGCCCCAGGGCCAGGGTTTGGGCACCACCGCTCAAGTAGATGCAGATGTGCACCGGCCAAAGGACTTGTGCCATCCCATGAGCAACCCAGGATTGCACCTTTAGTATGTTTACATATTAAGATGTTATAAAAAGAATTATTTCTAAATGACTCATATGTGAATTTCTATATGAAATATAAAGTTTTCAAAACTTGCTGGATTATTGGGGAGGGAAAACTCCTCTCTTTTGTTTAGTAGCTGGCAAGAACTGGAAATCTTGTCTTGCTCTGTTGGCAGCACGTTAGGTCATATTAAATAGAATGATATGGTTCAGATAAGAAAATCCTTGGGCTTTTACGTTGGAATTGAAGTTGACAGAATAAACATAGGATATAATTGGTGCATGATTTGCTGTTATTTATAGAAACACAGTGAACTGATGAAGTGAATGATCATGTGTGTTTGGAGCTCTTCAATAAGAGTAAGATCAACATTTTAATGGAAGGTCTAAGGATGGTTGTTCCCTTAGCCCGAAGAGGCCTCAACTTGCCAAAACTCCCCAGCAGGATTCAGCTGTATTGGTGCTGCTGTATTGACACCAGAAGCATCTCTAGGGTCTGCATCACCTGGTGCCAGAGCTCATTGCATCACCCCCATGATGGACCTCCTCCCCTACCAGGTCATACAGAATAAATTACAAATAAATTGAAATGTCATACACACCGCCTCAATGCAGTGGCACCACTAGGGTTGGTGCAACTCTCACTAACTCTGTGTGTGTGTGCAGTGGGGTAGCTAAGGGGGTGCAGAGGGTAGCTGTCGCACGAGGCAACAAGCTTTTAGGGGGCAACAAGCTGAGCTGGACACTAGTGGCCAAAATTATGAAAACCTTGGTATGTACAAATAATACCATCATGTTATGTATCATTGGAAAGGTAATTTAATGCAGAATGCAATGAAATAAATCACATTAGAATATCTGTATTCTATCAAAAGTTATGGCCAATTAACCAGGAAATGAAAACACAACTGCCTTAAGGAACAAAAAGTGGATTTCTTTAACTCAAAACTGACCAATGAGACTGATTGTTCTGAAAGCCAATGAGATGTTATTATGATACTGCATGGAACCAATAAGGTGTTAATATGAGTCAACTCTCATTTCCATGTATCATAATACAGCTACTCCTGCTAACTGGTAAAGAGGCACTTTTTCAAGTAGCGCCCTTCTTATATTTAGCAGGGAGAGGATAACCATCCCTCTTCACCCCAGCACAGTCTCTCTAACCAATAAGGGGCACATTTTTATTTATTTACTTAATTAAATTTGATTTTGTCGTGGAGTGGGGGGCTACAAAATCTTTGATCCTAGGTAAGCAAATAGATGCCTTAGCTATTCCAATGGCTTGGGGGAGGTGGCAGATCAAGTGGGTGGTGAACTGTTGGGGGCGGAGGTAGGTTTCCCCCCAGTTTGCACTTTTAAAAAAGCCTGGGAGTGATGTCACTTCTGGTTGTGTCATCACTTTTGGGGCAACATGTTGAGCTTTGCACCGGGGCTATACATTCATTAGCTACGCCACTCTGTGTATGTGTGTGTGGTTTGGGCTATAGGATTAGCATATAAACACATATCCATTGTGTCACTTTCTAAACACCTTAAGTGGGTTCATTTTCTCCTACTTCCCTCTGGCTTCTTTAATAAGCAGTCATGAGCAGAAAATATTGTGTGACACACAAGCTGAGTGCCTGTCACTATATAGACTGTCTCACAGAACTCCTGCACTACCCAACCTGCCTCTTCTGCGCTTCTACAAGTTATCCATCTTGTATTCTTAATCAACCTTAAGTAGCAATAACAGGGAACAACCAAAACGGAAACTTACATTCACTTCCTTGATTTTGTTTTGATGAATTTTTTCAGCATCTGATGATTCCCTCCAATATACTGTGAATGTTGTTATCATTCTGTTATAGTATATTCTTGGAATGTGACAGCCAGTGTGATGTTGTTTGAGGTCTAACTTTTATAATAAAACATGCTTTTGTAAAGTAAAGAGAATTGGAGCGTTCCATCCTTTGTGATTCCAAGGAGGGTTAAAAATAAGCATAAGGTGAAATGCGCATCAAATGGTTCTCTCTGGATGTCATGTTTATTTATTATGATGATGAGATTTTTGCACAGTCAGACGGGTGTTATTGACTGATTTGTTTTATCCAAACATCAAGTCCTTCCCAGGAACATGGCATGCCTGACTTTTATCCTATTTTACTGTCATATATATCGTCGCAAGATGTAAGCTGCTCCCAGTAAACCTGCTTTTCGTAGTTGGTGGATGGTAATTTCTGAGGCCCCTATTATGTTAAGGTACTCTTCAAGACGTTTTAGAATTTCACCAAGGGCACCAGTCACCATTCAGATTACTTTGGTCTTCTTCTGCCACAACCTTTCAATTTCTATTTGTAAATCTTTGTATTTTGCTATTTTTTTTTCCAGTTTTCTTCTACTTTACTGTCACCTGGTATTGTTATATCGATTATTTTGACTTGTTTTTCTTTATTCTTGACTACAGTTATGTATGTTATATTGTGTGATAGATGTTGTTGTTGTTATAAGACAAAGAAGTTTATTTAATGCTTTTTGACCAAAAAAAAGTTCACAAAGCAGTTTACAGAGAAAATCAATTAATTAATTTATATGAAAAGTCAGAGGTGGTGATACATACCTCATAAGAGTCTTTCATTGGAAGGATGTTCCTCATTTGGCAGAATTCCAAATTGGCTCCTAAACTTCCATCCTGCAGCCTTCTATTCCTAAGTTCAGTTAGCTTAAGCTAAAAGTGTAATGTGTGGACCCAGCACATACGTATAATTCAGGTACATTCAAGAGGGAGCCACAAGAGACTGCAGCACTTTGCTGGCTACACACTTACAGTATGCCCATGTCTTTGACAAAGTTGCCCTAGACCACGGGTGTCCAAACATTTTGGCATGAGGGCCACATAATCTCTCGGGGGGTTGGGCACCCTCGCCTTAGACTGTCAACATCAGTAGTTTGAGAACAATTTAAAAACTTGACTAGTAATCCCATTGTAGCTCAGTTAAAGTATACTGATATACTAGTCTACAGAGATGTGCTCAAGTCACTGAGGCTGAGTCTCAAGTTGAGTTGGAGTCAGTGATGACCATGACTCAAGTCAACTCAAGTTTCAAAAACAGCCACTTAGCGTGACTTGAGTCAAGTCAACCCAAGTTGAGTACCCATCCCTGCCTTCCCAAACAAAAGTTTGGGAAGGATGAAAACTTATTCTTGTTTAATAGTCTTGTAATTTCAGCAACTCTTCGTAAGGTCATTATTTCAGATTCCATTACAAGGGAGGGAACAACATGCAAGGTGTTTCCCACAATCACCTTTGGTCACTCACTTTTTATTGAGTATCCAAGATAATGTTGCTTACAAATCATCAACTTCCAGTGTTTTTGTGCCCCTATATTATGTGGTGTATTTCCTCAGACCTTATTTGTGGCAATTCTTTTGGTAATACATTGAGGCTTCAGCCTGTCCAATGTAAACAGACAGCATGCTATTTATTTAGGCTTTGTCGTTTCCTATTGATCACAGCTGCATTCAATGGTACTGTTACAAGGGCACTGTAGGACATACCTGTCAACTCCATGACCTTATCATATCACTACTTGTCTACTAGAGGCAGAATATCAGAACTATCCAAATTAGGAACTTTTTGATCTGTGCTCTGCTGCCCTGTGTGGAACTTCCTGCCATTTTTTGGATGCTACTGCAGCTAGCAGGCTTCACAGTCTGATTTTTAATTCAAGTAAGAGTTTCACTGGGCTCATACTGGAGTTTGAAGCTTTGCCATCTGTTCTTTTGATCGTATTATGGTACCCTTCATTTCACACTCATGGCTGTTTACATTGATTCCCAACACTCTCTCTGGGAATCTAATTTTTTGTTTGGTTCTCAGCCACGGAAGAATAGCAATGCAGAGTTGCATAAGGAGTCCAGTCATGTTCTAACTTAAAACACCAGGCCATTTTGAACTTGATGATAAGCAGTAGGGGACAGAAATAGGAGTCCGCTGGGCATCTCGCCCCTTCCCCTTGCATCACATTTTAAATGGGTCTAAACTTCTTTAGATGGATGAAACTGTAACATCCACCAATGGTAAACTGGCATTAAATATAAACAATGATGTGTAGTAGTAGTAGTAGTAGTAGTAGTAGTAGTAGTAGTAGTAGTAGTAGTTTTATTAAGAAATCTTTAAGCTGTGGACTTGCATTTATACAAGGGTCTTTGTGTATCCTCAGTCAGAGGGTTTGTCATCTATTGTTGCACAAAAGAGAGAAACAATCAAGGAATAAAGTCAAGAGAGAGCAATTATTGGAGCATGGTCCTCTGGCATTGAGCAGTATATGGAGGAACAGAGGGAATTGCATTAGGGCAGGCCATTGGTCTATTTGGTTTGGTGTTGTTAACGCTGACTTGCCCTCCCAAGTTTTCAGATTTTTTTTTCCGCTGCTCTACTTGGGGTGGTGGGATTTGAACCTGGGGCTTCCTGCATGCAAAGCAGTTACTCTTTGGCTGAGCTCCAGTCCCCCCCCCCCCCAAATGTGACAGTATACTGGAAGGAAATTTCAGTTATAAAATATGGCCATTTACCATGGGGTCCAGTCTCCTTGTGAGTGTAGGGGTTTCAGTGTATACACAATATACAGTGAGATCTCCCATCAACTTCTATATTGGGAATTTTTCCCCACTTATATTTTCACTGTATGGATTCCCTTAACATCTAAGTGTAGGTGCATATGTTGTCAGGCATTAATACTTTATGTTAAGGGCTGGAAAGAGCTGATATTCTCTAAACATGATATCCGATCTAGAGCCCTTGAACGAAACTTTAACATGCTGGAACACGTATTCCACTGGTGCTGGCTGCTGCAAAGCAGCTGTAAAGTGTGCTGGCAGGAAGGCTGGACCTTTTATACTCATGCTGGTGGATCTGCAAAGACCCATGAAGGGGTAGGTAAGCCCATGAAGGGGGTGGAAAGGGGTAGGGGAAGGGTAGGGCTGGGCGGAATGGGGAGGAGATGGGGCAGGGAGGAATGTGGATCAGGTCTGGGAGGGGGGCAGTTTTGGTGGCAGCAATGCCCACCAAATCCTAACCCCCTTTCTGGATCTGATCTGCCTTTGCAGATCAATGTGGATGTGCACCGGTTGCTGGTGCAGGACCAAGTTGTCCCATAGTGGCAGCTGGAGCTTATCCTGAGGCAAGGGACAAATGTCCCCTTACCCCAAGGAGACTCCCAGCAGCCAAAACTCTCTCATGGGATACGGCAGAGGTCACACCACTGCTACTGCATCGCTGTGTGGGGTTAGGATTGGGCTGTAACTGTGGCTAGATTGTGGTCATCATTGCACATATATATATATATATATATATATATATATATATATATATATATATATATATATATATATATATATAGCACATTATTATATCTATATCTATATCTATCTATCTATCTATCTATCTATATATATTCTGCTAAAGAAATCTCTGTGTTCCATTTTATGTCGTTACAAGCTTTTCCTCTCTTGACTACTTTTGAATGTCTTTCACTGTTTTTAGTTTCCTAAAGTGACTCCTGATGAGAATCAGTGATATGAGAAAAGAACCTTAAGCTTCCTTTAATACTCCTTTAATGACCGAAGGTGGTCCCCCGAATAGAAAAGTCATCTGCAGGGATGGCATTCTAGACACCTACTTGGTATTTAGTGAGACAGCAGAAAGTTTCTACCTGGAGTCAGGATCAAACTAAATATTGTGAATACTTCATATTTTTTTCTATCTCAAAAAGCAACAATAGCAACAATAAACAATAGTGGGATTCAGGTAGTGGCAGCAGTGTGGGAGGGCAATGTTTCCCTTAGCCCTGTGCCACTTCCTTGAATTGATTTTCTTCCTTCAAAGGCTCTCATTAGTTGCAGAGAGTAAGACTTTCAATCACAGAAATTATACCTGTAAATTTTCCCTTCTGAGGCTAGCAGCTTTGTGGCAGCAAATGCTGTGAGATACAGGAAGCTGGACTAGATGGGCCTATGGCCTGATCCAGTGGGGCTGTTCTTATGTTCTTATGAACTGGGACCTTGGTGTGGGGGCAGAGCATTAATTTCTCTACCATGTCTCTGATCCAAATCAGGGGTGCTTCTGAGGTAAAACACACACACACACACACACACACACACACACACACACCCTGTGCTGCCAGTTCCAGTCATGAAATTGCCATTTAATGTGCAGCTTCACCATTTGTTAAACTAGGCTACAGCTTCAGAGATGTAACAGCTGCTGTCTGGGAATCTGACAAAGAATTAGCAGCTGCATTCTCCATGTATAGGAATGTGCTTGCCTTTTACTTGCCCAGCATGTTTATTTGTAAGTAAAGCAAATATTACAAACACAGCATAAGTCCCCATGATCTCACATACAAATGTGTTTAACAGAACAAATGCATTGCAAGACCTAGAAAAGTTACATGTTATTTCGCTTTTGTGCATCTCTCTCTCTCTCTCTCTCTCTCTCATGTACACACCACATACCTACTAGTAAACACATAGGGAGCAAAGATACAAGAGACAAGAAAAGGGATAAGAGAGAAGATGAAGCATAAATATATGTAGAAAGGGTACAGCCAGGAAGAGAGAACATTACTCAATAAAAGTATGGTGCTTGCACTCACTGGAGCACTTCCTCCAGAACCTTCCTTTAGGGCTGGTTTACAGACTTACCTGGCTGAGGACCCTCTTATATGAAGAGACGTATGGACACTGGAAAAACCAAATGTATAAAGATAATGTTTGACCTTGTGCTCCACCAATGGGCCCATGCGCATTTAGGCTTGACTATGATCTTTTCATCCTTCTTTCTCAGGGCTAAGGATTGTAAAAATTGGACCTGTGCAAATATGCTTATAACAGCCATTTTCACTTTCAATATGCTTAATGCTTTCATTTTCTGGTTAATTGGTCATAACTTTTGATAGAATAGAGATATTCTAATGTGGTTCGTTTCATTGCATTCTGCATGATATTACCTTTCTAATGATATATAACATGATGGTATTATTCATACATACCAAGATTTTCACAATTTTGGTCATAGTGTCAGGCTCAGTTTGTTGCCCTCCTCCCTAAAGCTTGATGTCCGGTGCACCTGCTACCCCCTGCACCCCCTTAGCTACACCACTGATTACAGTCACCAAGAATTGGGGGGGGGGGAGGAAAACAGGCCACAACTTTGCAATGCTAGGATATTGTCACCCACATCTTAGCCTATAGTAACATATCCACAATTTAGCCAGTTGCTAAGGTCTGTTAATAAAATATACCTGGAGTACAATTTTCAATTCAGGGTAAATAACAGCTTCCTAAGGGGTCAAAATACCTACCCCACTATATTTTCAGTGGAGCAATGTAAACAAATAAATAAATCGTTTTGTATTTAGATTGACTTCCAGAGGTCTTAATTGTCCTGCTACCAAATCATTAACCTCAAGGGGCATAGTTGGCATTTCTACATTAGTCATCTGCATTTCTAAACTTCAGGAGCTTTTTGCAGGCAGCTGATTGGTGGTTTTAGAACTTTCAGTGGCCCAAATCCATCTTTTCAAATATCAGGAAGCTAGCAGCAAGCCTTGCAGAAAGACAGCATCTAAATTTCTAATAATGCAAGGAGGTAGAGAGAGAGAGAGACCCAGGGCCTAGTCACTCTAGCTGTGGCAACCTTGCTCTGTGCAGTCTTAGGAGGTCAGTGTCTGGGCAGTTTCCCAGCATGAAGTGATTTTGCTAGGAAATGTCTTTGTTAAGCAATTTCTTAAAAATACAGTATCAATATCCTGCCTTACCCTATCTCATCAGGAAGTATCCATGGTAGCTTGCAGTAATTTTTTCTACATACTAAAAGAATGCAAAAGTAAATGGTGGGTGTGCCCCTCAGGCAACAGTGGTGCTGCTTCTCTACCTTACAAGCCTGTTAGTGAAGGGGGAGGGCTGGAGTTCAGCTACAAAAGCACTGGCAGGTGGAGGTAGTGATGGTGATTCTTTGTGTGGCTGGCTTTCCCTTCTCCTCACAACACAGTTGATGTGAAAAGGGGGAGATTTGGTTCAAAATTAACTGTCTGTCTTGGCAGCAATGTATGCAGCCTTGTCTATGGAGTACAAATATTATGTAGTAGCTTAACTGCATAATTGTATGCATGTCTACTCAGGAGTAAGTCTCACTGAGTTAAATGGCACTTACTCCCAATTAAGTGTGCATAAGATTTCAGTCTGAGAAATTGCATTATTCTGTTATCTCATTTGTTTGGGGTGGTAGGTGTTCGATTTGTGCCCCTAACAGGTGAAATTTCATTCCATTCTGATTTTCCTTGGACAAGCCCTGTCAGTATCAATCCTGTAACAACAACAACAAAGGGGGAAAAAACAGTCTGGACTCTGGGGTGATTTCCCTACACTATTGTACATCAGAACAATATTTGAGGTTTTAAAAACACCTTGAGGACAAGTAAAATCTGTGTTCTCATAGCTTGAGGGTAGCAGCCACAAGGTGGTGAACCTTGGAGGTTCTCTTTCCCCCCCCAAAGGAAGGTGCAGTTAGCACCAAAGATAGCTTTTCTGTTAGGATAAGCAACTGTCACCCTGCACATGTCTGATCTTGGAAGCTAAGCAGCATCAGGCCTGGTTAATACTTTGATGGGAGACTGCCTGGGAATACCGGGTGCTATAGGCTCATACCATAGTCTTTTGAGACCGAAGGGCAGTCTGAAAACCTTTATTGGCATTAAAAGAAAACAGTCAGAGACACAATAGCAATAAACAGAGCCAACGAATGACTGTATACCAGAGAGAAAATCACGACAGGGAAATAAAGAAGAAAAACAGACAGAAAGTAAAAAAACTATATAAAGTCAGGAGGAGAATTTTAACTTAGAAACAGCGGAAAGATAATCTGCTACAACGTTAGTGATAGCCACAGAACTATCACTTAATAGGACAAATAAAGGGTCAGCAGAAAGACCAGAAAAGGAAGATAAGATGGGGATCAGGAGTGTGTCTCGAAGGGAATAGTGAGCTGGACAACGAAGCAGTATGTGAACCACTGTGGTGACTGAAAGTTGCCAACCATTTTGTTAGGACAAACAGGTACTTGGAGATTTTTTTTTTTAAATCAGGATTAAAGTGTAGAGAGAAAGGCCTGCAGTCCAGATCTCCTGTTAATTTATAAAAAAGATGGAAACACAATTATGTGTTTGGTACACTGAAAATACATGTAAGCTCCTATTGGGAATGCTGGGCTTGATGGGTCTTGTGAGGAGCCCACCAGGGCTCTTCTTATGTTCATATATTTCACTTCCTCAGTGAAACAGACCTTTTAGCGCATGAATTATTCCTGAGAGATGCTTCTCCAGCATCAATATAAGAACAGCCCTACTGGATCAGGCAGTGGGCCCCTCTAGTCCAGCTTCCTCGTAGTGGTCCATCAGATGTCTCTGGGACCACACAAGACAAAAAGATACCTATACCCTGTTGCCACCCCATTGCGTGCATCTGGCATTCAGAGATAGGCAACCTCTAAAACTCAACACAGTCATCATGGCATATCGTCATCGTGTCAGTAATATGAACCTTTACTCAGCTTGTTTCTTAAGGCTTGTGTTTGTTTTTTTAAATGACAACTCATGCATACCTTTTGTTCTGGTTGATAGAAGAAACAACGCCTCAGATACCATCAGTTCACCAGGTTCTTGTGCATTGCATTGAACATGCTAGAAGTAGCAATGTGACTCACAAATTCTATTCCTTTAACATATCACAAATTAGTGCCTGGAAATTCTGGGTTCAATGTATTTAGAGAAAGAGTGTGTGTACTTAGCCATAATCAATGCCTTTTGAAAAAAATGACACACCAAATGTCAAGGAGAACAAGGTTTTTATACCTTCTATAGGAGTGGGAATTTTAGTGATTTTAGTGAATGCAGCTTACCTCAGCCCTTCAAAAGAATTCTAAAAAGACTTTTGTATAACAGAATTAGGTTGCAATCCAGACCCATACTTGGGCTGGCGCCGTCCAAGAGTGTTGCAAAAGTGCTGTAAAGCATTTTTGCACTACTTGGAACGAAGTTAGGCCAGCACACGGATATGTGCCTACCTCCTTGAGCCGCTGTGGGTCCTGGAGGACTGGTGAGTTGCATCGGCCAAGCTCGACTGATTCAGGGGTCTGGGAGTGTGTGGGGAGGGAGCGGAAGAGGCGGGAGGAAGTCCTGGGCTGCTCAGATTTGTGCTACCTCTTGAAGTAGCGCAGATCTGAGTAGCCTCATTGGAGCTGCTGTGGCTTTACCCAGAGTAAGGGGAAACTATTCCCTTTGCCCCAGGCTGAGCTACTTTCAGCCCCAATCTTGCCTTAGATGAAGTGCAGGCCCATAGGCCTGCCTTCCAGGGCCTAGGAGAGGGGGGTAAAGGGGGTAATTTGTACCCAGGCCCAGTGCCAGAAAGGGGGCCCAGGAGCCAAAGGAGGAGGCCCGGAAAGTTCCTGGGACCTGACATTTTCCTTTCTTACCTGAACTAACTGCCAGTGCATAATGCTGGGGCACAACCATGTGCATGCAGTGTTAACTGCTACTGCAAGCCATAAACACCAGGCCCAGGAAAGCATCCATGACCCTCTTTAACAGAGTGTCAAATCTGGGAGGAAACTGGCCTGCTACAATAGCTCTTTGGCTTGTGAATCCCATAACCATGGAGGAGTGTATAGAACAGTGATTTTCAACCTTTTTCATCTCATGCCACACCTACAAGGCACTAAAATGGTCAAGGCACACCACCAGGTTGTTGATAATTGCCAAGACACACCATGCTGCCAGTGGGGCTCACATCTCCCATTGTCCCTATTAATAAATGACCATCCCCCAAATTCCTGTGGCACAAACTTTGTACCCCCTGCTAAAATTCCTTTCATAGGCCCTGATGCCTGTCCCAGGGCAGGTTAGGATTGGGCTGTTAGCCAGAAGATTCTTCAGATGTTCCCAGTGGAACAAGCTGGATTTCACCCTGCTTAAAGTTGCACTGATCATGTGCTTTCATTAACACTCATACAGAAGCAGGATATCAGGCAAAACAAACAAACAAAAATCAGCTAACTTCATAGATCTAAGTGCAGCATATGATACAGTGTGGAGGCATGGATTGTTATATAAATTAATACAAATAATTCAATTCCATACCAAAAAATTATTCACCTTATTGATAATATGCTTGCCAGAGGAACCATTTTTGTGAGTATGGGAGGGAATATTAGTGCCCCCAAAATAATAAACAATTATTAGAGTGTGTAGCCTGGGATTGTGGAATCACACTGGTTCCACAGGTCTCTGCATTCCACCAGGTCTCTGTTATGCCCAGGATATCAATGTTTTCCCTATTCACTAAACATTCCAGTTCTCTCTCTTAGCTCGGAGACTTTGGCTGCATTCCTAATCAACTTTCCAGCACTGAGGTAAGGGCAATGAAGCTCAGAGGTAAAGGAACAAATATTCCCTTACCTTGAAGAGGCCTCCATGACTGCCACCCAACTGCAGGATGCCACGCATGTCCCATTGGCACAGCTGTGTCAGTGCAGGAAAGTTGGTTAGGATTTAGGCCTTTGGGCATTTGCATAAAAACACATATACTGGATCCCCTGAGAAGGGTTGCTTGTTCACACTTTTACCCCTGTAGCCTCTCATTCTGTCAAAACCTGCTGTCTTGTTCTACCATGTTTCCACTCCTTTTATCCTTCTCCTTTTCAGGCTCTTTCATCTTTCCATTTTTTCATGATACTGATGATTTATTCTGCATTCTGCATGTTGTAGTACTGCTTGTTTTCCATTGGTGTAAAAACCACGAAAGTGCTTGGTCTTTTGGTTAAAAATGCAGAGTACTTGTGAAGCATTTGTCCTGAGTGTAGCTGGTCATTCACCATTCAAAAGAAACAGCAGCCTCTACAGTGTGCAAACTGTGAGGAGAAGATAAAAGTGGGTAGGAAGTCATGAAAGCTGTCCTGATTCCCCAAAGGTAAGGGTACCTAAATAAGTGCACAGTATTTTGAAAATTATTTCCCATGTTTCAGATTTTGGTGTCACACAGCTCTCAAAATCACAGATGATTTTGCTCATCTTTATTTTGAACAAACATGGATTACATGTACACACTGCATACATAAATGTTCCTCTTTCCAGCAGAGGGCAGGCTCATAATTAATCATTGATATCCCAGCAAAACTTAAAGGGCAGCTTCTCCATCCTCTCCTTGAAAACACTGTCAAACCGTTCACTCTGGGCTACAGTCATCAGGTTTTTCCAGTCTCCAACAGTACCTGGCCCAGGAAGCAGAGAAAGAGAGAGAACAATCGTGTTTGCAATATTCTTTAGGAAATGTTTTCAAGCTGATTGCTCAAACTGAGGAAAAATCTGTTGCTTGATGATGATCAAAGATGAGGCTTCGGGTTATGGGCTAGGCAGAAGATAAAACAGAAATACATGCACCAACACCATGAAAAGGATCCCAAAATAGCAATGTCTGGATTTAATTTCATACACTCCAGGCATGTCCAAGTTCCCCAGGTGCCTGAAGTGCTGCAGAGTGCTGCAGGATATGGTGTTTGAAGTGGCATTTCTCCTTGTCATTGGACGGAGGGTATGTATTCTAACAGGGATGAGATCCAAGTCACCGCAGGGCATGCACCTCTTCTTGCTATGTCACCAGACCTTGCCAGTTGAAGCACTCAGAGAAGTAGCTTGTGACTCGGCAGATTCTTAAGAACATAAGAACAGCCCCACTGGATCAGGCCATAGGCCCATCTAGTCCAGCTTCCTGTATCTCACAGCAGCCCACCAAATGCCCCAGGGAGCACACCAGATAACAAGAGACCTGCATCCTGGTGCCCTCCCTTGCATTGGCATTCTGACATAGCCCATTTCTAAAATCAGGAGGTTGCACATACACATCATGGCTTGTAACCCATAATGGATTTTTCCTCCAGAAACTTGTCCAATCCCCTTTTAAGGGCATCCAGGCCAGATGCCGTCACCACATCCTGCGGCAAGGAGTTCCACAGACCGACCGACACTCTGAGTAAAGAAATATTTTCTTTTGTCTGTCCTAACTCTTCCAACACTCAATTTTAGTGGATGTCCCCTGGTTTTGGTGTTATGTGAGAGTGTAAAGAGCATCTCTCTATCCACTTTATCCTTCCCATGCATACGTTTGTATGTCTCAATCATGTCCCCCCTCAGGCGTCTCTTTTCTAGGCTGAAGAGGCCCAAACGCAGTAGCCTTTTCTCATAAGGAAGGTGCCCCAGCCCAGCAATAATCTTAGTCGCTCTCTTTTGCACCTTTTCCATTTCCACTATGTCCTTTTTGCAGCCCACCAAATGCCCCAGGGAACACACCAGATAACAAGAGACCTGCATCCTGGTGCCCTCCCTTGCATTGGCATTCTGACATAGCCCATTTCTATGTCATAGCGGTGACCAGAACTGGACACAATACTCCAGGTGTGGCCTTTCGATCGATTTGTACAACGGCATTATAATATTACCCGTTTTGTTCTCAATACCTTTTCTAATGATCCCAAGCATAGAATTGGCCTTCTTTACTGCCGCCGCACATTGGGTCAACACTTTCATCGCCCTGTCCACCACCACCCCAAGATCTCTCTCCTGATCTGTCACAGACAGCTCAGAACCCATTAGCCTATAGGTGAAGTTTTGATTTTTTGCCGTAATGTGCATGACTTTACACTTACATTGAAACTTATCTGACATTTTGCTGCCCATTCTGCCAGTTTGGAGAGATCCTTCTGGAGCTCCTCACAATCATGTCTGGTCTTCACCACTCGGAAACGTTTGGTGTCGTCTGCAAACTTTGCCACCTCACTGCTCACGCCTGTCTCCAGGTCAATTATGAAGAGGTTGAAAAGCACCAGTCCCAGGACAGATCCTTGGGGCACATCGCTTTTCACCTCTTTCCATTGTGAAAATTGCCCATTGACACCCACTATCTGTTTCCTGGTCTTTAACCAGGTCTCAATCCAGGAGAGGACCTGCCCTCTAATTCCCTGACTGTGGAGTTTTTTCAGTGGCCTTTGGTGAAGGACCGTGTCGAACGCCTTCTGAAAGTCCAGATATATAATGTCCACGGGTTCTTCCGTATCTACATGCCTGTTGACCTTTAAAAGAATTCTAAAAGGTTTGTGAGGCAAGACTTACCCTTACAGAAGCCATGCTGATTCTCCCTCAGCAAGGCCTGTTCGTCTATGTGTTTTGAGATCCTATCTTTGATGAGGCGTTCCACCATCTTACCACGTATAGATGTTAGGCTGACCGGCCTATAGTTTCCTGGATCCCCCCTCTTTCCCTTTTTAAAGATCGGCGTGACATTTGCTATCCTCCAATCCTCTGGCACCATGGCCGTTTTGAGGGACAAGTTGCATATTTTAGTCAAGAGATCAGCAACTTCATTCTTCAATTCCTTAAGAACTCTTGGGTGGATGCCATCAGGGCCCGGTGACTTATTGATCTTTAATTTATCAATGAAGTCTGAAGCATCTTCTCTTTCAACCTCTATCTGACTTAATTCCTTGGTCTTAAGTTACCACTGCTTCATACTACTTCCCACTGAAACCTTATAATTATAAGTACCCATTGTTTTAGTTGCCAAGGAGCAGAAAGAGATAAAGGATAGAATTGGCTGTTCTAGGTGTCAACACTTTACCTTCTCCTGCCCCCAGTGGTTGGAGAACTGAACAATCTGTAGGCCTCTTCTGACCTACATTCTGACCTGACTTGTATATGTATTGATATACAAGTGCTGATGCTTCTTGTTCTTGCGTGGACCCCAGGTATGGAACAGAAGAACAAGGCTGTCAATCAGAGGCTGAGCCAAATGAAGCAAAAGAGTTGGCCAATTCTCTAGCTGCTACCACCACATTTTAACAAAATGTTCCCATATGCAGCTTATTGTATTTAACAGAGAAGCCCGTAATGGAAGAACAGGAGATCACCAGACAGATGATGTGGTGTTGACATCACAGCAGCTATAAATAATTAAGGCCAATGGAGACTTTGGGCACAATCCTAACCAGGTCTACTCAGTCCTATTTTGTTTAATGGGGCTTATTCTCAGGAAAGTGTGGTTAGGATTGCAGCCTCTGACAGGCATGGACTGAGGAGGTGGCTCACACCTGAGCCTCATTTTGGATTGATGGGACTCTGCAGGAAGAAAAGCAGCCCCAGAAGAAGCATGAGGGAAAACAGAGGGGGATGTCGAGACTTTGCCTGACAGATCTGCATTGGACCCATCCAAGGACAGACATGGAGATGCTGCTGGATTGCCACTAGACTGAGAAGATTCTGTTGGACCGTGCTTTGAAGCTGCTGCGGACTTGCACTAAATGCTTTGGACTCTCACCTCCTAAACTAAGTGAAGTTTTGGGGGAAGGGAAAGCCTCTGGACAAGAGGAATTGCCAGGGAGTGTTTATATAGCAATAAATTCTGTTAATTGCTCTCAAACTGATAAGGGTGTTCTGTAGTTCCTTTGCACACCGCAGCTGCTGTTTCTGGAGAAGGAGAGATGTTAATTAGCCAGAAAGTGGCCGTTGGAAGGGAGATGGAATATTTTGGATGGGACAAAGCCGCACAATCATTCCTTTGTTTATGATGAGCTGTTTTTCGTCATGTTGAAATATAGGACTCGTGGTGTCTCAGAGCAACTGGGAGCTAAGTACTTACAACTGAACCTCCCTTCACTAACCTTTGCGAAGAAAGCATCCTTTGCTTAAATCAATGAAAGCAGGATTGTGGCTCTCATAGTTGCTTCTGCGATCCAGTCTCATTTTATCAAACGTAGCCTTGTCCACAACTTCATCCAAAACCTTTTCAGTCAGGCTCTTTCCCAAGAAGTTGCTTATTTTCAATACAGCACTCCTCAGATCCTGAAATTGGGTAACATTTGGATATCAAGTCATCTGGAACAGAGTAACTAATAACTCTGTTATTTAGTTAGCCTAATAACTAAATATCACAGAACAAGAAGACTGATGGTCTGAATATCAGAGGTGAGAATCCAATTGGCACTGAATTTTGATCACCTTTATGATGGCAGTTCTATAATGCAGCATTATCCATTTGGTACTGCTTTGCTTGGAACTGGGGTAAAGATGGGGAAGGCACCAAATTGGTTAGACGAGTATTGACTATGCATGCATATGGGTTACTTCCTCCCCTCCTCTTCCTCCACTCCTGTCTGTTGGCTTCCCGTTTTGAGCCACATAGCACCACTAGCCCTATGGAGACAAGAGGCTTTAGTGAAAGAGTATAGAAACATCACCAACAACCCACTTTTACCAGTGCATGCTGATCTTCCTCATCTATTAGTCGATAGGTTTAAATCCAGGAAGACTTCTCTGGCACTTGCACAACATCTGCACAACAATTTTAACATCAATGCCCAATAGAAAGCTAAATGGGCAGTCGAAAGTCCAGAAATGGGTAGTTATATAGACAATCGTACAGTTAAGGTGCCAGGTTTCAACTTAGCTTGCCGGCATTGGAAAACTTTGAACAGGATCCGTACCCTACATGGTACCCTACATGGTACTGAGTCCTGAGTCAGGACTCAGTGTTTAAATGGGGTGCAGCTGCCGGGGGAGGCCACAATCTTATTGGCCTTGGCTGCCTTCTAGAAGCAGAGCTGTAATGTAGGGGTTGCTTTACAAAAAGGTAAATGGTGTTTGTGGTCCCTCCCTTTGGAATTAAGAACAGCTTCCCCCCCCCCACACACACCTTTTGGTGGGGTCTTAACCCATTTTTATCCAGCCCACAGGTAAATGGATAAACAGACAAGAGTATTTTTACCTGCTTTTTTAGAATGGGTTAATGTTCTAAGGAGAAGCATGCTGAATAGGTAGGGAAGCCAATGATCGCTACCCAGTATTCAGGGTTACTGGGGTGATCATCCCTCTCTCCAGGCCCCAGTTTTACTTGCTGACTCTGCAAATCAGAGGCTGGGCTGTCACAATGTAAGGTTTTCAAATGAGCAGGAAAAATGTGCCTGGCCTGCTCTTGGCTCTTTAACAGCAACTTGTATTACAATATTGGCAGGTGGAGCTTGTCATGGTCTGAAAAAAACAAAGGGAAGGAAATAAGAGATGCCTGGCAACCAGTGGCATCCCTAGGGGGTACGGGGGTGCAGGCTGCACCGGGTGACACACAAGGGGGTGACATGCACTGGGGGATGATGTGCTAAAATCACAGTTTTAGGAGTAACCCCATCATGCCATATACCATTGAATGCTGAAGTTCCAGCAGAATGCAATGTCAAAAACCAGAGTTAAATAGCACCTTTACTTCAAAAGTTATGGCCAAAAAACTGGAGAACAAAAAATGCATGGAGCCCTATGGAAAGTGAAACTGAGCCATATTGTGCGTTTACTCGCAAGTAGGCAAACTTGCCTTAGTGTGTCAGAAAGGGCAGGCTGAGAGAAATCCAACAACACCAGAATGGTCCTGATCCAATGAATGTAGCCCCCCAAAACACCCAAGAAGGTGGTCCCTCCCACCCAGCTGCGAGTGTATTGAGCCCTATGGAAAGCGAAACTAAGCCACACGGTTGCGTTTACTCGTGAGTAGGCAGATGTGCCTTGGCTTGTGATCAGGCCAGGCAAAAGGAAATGTGAAGACACCAGAATGGTCCTGATCCAATGGAACTGGAGCACAACAAATGCTCCAGAAGGCAGCCTCCCACCCCCACCCCCCACTTAAAAGGACAAAAAAAGAGGGTTGAACTGGTAAGGGGAATTCCTGGAGGAGAAAAGTAAGACATGCAAGTATTGTTTCCGCTAGTCTAAGCACACCTTTAATAGGAGCCCATGCACACACAGATGAGAGAGGTTGCCAGCAGTGGCATCACTAGGATTCGCATCACCCGGTGTGGGAGGCCTGCACGTCACCCCGTGCAGTGGGCAGGGCAAAACCCCAGGTGTTGGGCATGGTGATGTACCATCGCTCCGCCCCACTGGTTTTTTGGTTGTACCTTTTGATAGAACACATTCTGTATGAAATTACGCACTGATTGATATATAACGTGATGGTGTTATTCCTCCAACTCTGATTTTAGTGATTTTGAAAACTTGTAGAGCAGGGGTGCTCAATACGTCGATTGCGATCTCGAGGCAAAATGAGTCGATCGCAGGCTTCTCTCCCATCCACGCATCCTTGGGAGTGAGCCCCATTGACTCTACTGGGGCTGACTTGTGAGTAGACCTGGAGAGGAGCCGCTGGCAGGCTTCTCTCCCGTCCACGCATCCCTGGGAGTGAGCCCCGTTGACTCTACTGGGGCTGACTTTCCCGTTTTTGCACTGGTATGTTTGGAGATCTGCCCCCCCAACTTCCATCTGTTGGTTCTGTGTGCAAGGGGTTTTGCACTGGACTTGCTGTGATTCTATATAGAGATCTTCCCTCCCCCACACCTTTCCCCTGTTTTTGTACTGGTATGTATGGAGATCTGCCCCCCCCAACTTCCATCTGTTGGTTCTGTGTGCAAGGGGTTTTGCACTGGTCTTGCTGTGATGTCTATATAGAGATCTTCCCTCCCCCCACACCTTTCCCCTGTTTTTGCACTGGTATGTATGGAGATCTGCCCCCCCCCCGACTTCCATCTGTTGGTTCTGTGTGCAAGGGGTTTTGCACTGGTCTTGCTGTGATGTCTATATAGAGATCTCCCCTCCCCCCACACCTTTCCCCTGTTTTTGCACTGGTATGTATGGAGATCTGCCCCCCCCCAACTTCCATCTGTTGGTTCTGTGTGCAAGGGGTTTTGCACTGGTCTTGCTGTGATGTCTATATAGAGATCTTCCCTCCCCCACACCTGTCCCCTGTTTTTGCACTGGTCTGTATAAAGATCTGCTCCCCCCCTTCCTCGATTGTATTGGAATCGAGGAAGATCTGGTGAGGAGGTAGATGTGGTGTTGGCAGTGGCCCCTTTAAGGGTCAGGCCTGGGCATCCAGCAGAGTGTGCTGCACAGCTGCAGCCACTTGACGGCAATAGGGCCCTCAGGGATATAAGAGCACCTGAGGCAGGAAGGGCTCCACTTATTTATGTGAGTCAGTCTTTTCCTACATGAAGATCATTAAGTCCAGGTACTGGTCCACCATGACTGATGAATATTTGGAAGTGTGCTTGAGGCTGGCTGTCAGCAGCTACTGTCCGGACTATGCATCCTTGGCTGATTCACTTCAGTGCAAGTCATCAAAGTAAACTCAAGTAATTACAAAAAATGTTTATAGTTAATTATGTTGTGTTGTGAATATTGGCTCATGCGGTTATGCAAGGTACACCAACATACATTGTACACATAAATGTTATATGTTATGATGGTGCGAACATTGTAAAAAAACTCTGGTAGATCTCCGGGCCTTGCTGGGTTTCAAAGTAGCTTTCGAGCCAAAAAAGTGTGAGCACCCCTGTTGTAGAGTCACATACACACACACACACACTCCGTGTGAACTTACGAACTTCTTATTGCAGCATTTCTCAAACTTTTAGCACCAGGACCTACTTTTTAGAATGACAGTCTGTCCAGGACCCATTGGAAGTGATGCCATGGCCAGAAGTGACATCATCAAGCAAATTAAAATGAATAATTATAAATAATTATATTAAAATAAAATAAATAATTAAATAAGGAGAGCCAGCCCTGTTCCACCAAGTGAATTTTCTCTGTAGCCTGCCTGCAATAACACCCCCCCCCAACGAATCAGTGAGATTTCCAGCCCTCCCCAGTTTAAAGTTCTTCTATTTTAAGCATATCAAGATAAAGACCCACCTGGCTTTACAAGTGCAAAATATTTAGTAAATCCTGGTTTCTACCTTCATTTACCCATTGGTCTGCTGCTTGTCTGTGTATCCACATAGAACCTTTGCCCTTCTGGCAGTACAGAACTTGGAATTGCTCACACAGAGGGGGCTGGGACAACATACGACTCTGCACTCATCCTTTTATGTATCACACCTTTTCAGCATGGAAATGTGCAGTTCTCTGGATCCCACATGACAACTGAAGGATAATAATGCAATACTTAACATGCCTATGGTGCTGTCTGAGTGTGCTTCAAATGCATTACCTTAATGTAATCCTTACAGCAAGCCTGACAGGTTCTGATTTCAGTGGGCATCTATAAAAATGTGCTGTCCAATGCCAACATACCACCTCACATATTCTGTTGAACAGAAACACAGCAAAAGCTTATGCAGTGTTTGCAAAACACTATAGACTGAACAGGTGGTGTTTTAGACAGTTTTCAGAGTTCAGCTAAAATGAACAGACAAGCTGAAGCCAGTTATTGCTGAAGACCTGCACAACAAATTCAAGAGTGTGGGGGAAAGGGAAGAATGAGGATACAAATGTCTGCAAGAATTTCATGCGCACACACTGCAATGTTCTTTATCACATCCCATACAAAACATTTGAGTTTGGGTTTTTTTTTTCAAATGTACCCTCAAACAGATGATAGCCTTTAATTTCTTTGCAAACTTGTGTCTCCCAACACTCTCCAATAAAGGGGGGGGGGGGAATTGCTACAGCATATTTCATGAAAAACATTGCCACCTAGTGGAGCTAGCTCCTTTTCTTCTCTATTTTCTGTTGGGCTTGGCATTCGCCAACAGAATCAGTTAAGGAAATGAACTTGGCCAATCCCTCAGTGAACCTAGGGTTGTTGTCTGATGTCTGGACTTGAAAGCTACTCCTGGTGCCTTCAGTAAAATAACTGGAAGTCTGAAACTAACATTTTGGCTCATATATCCAAAGTAAACGTTCCTTACCCCAACTCCAGGTTACCTAAATAGTAGCCCAGGGGCATTCATTTGTTTGTTTCAAGTATATTTATAGGTTGGCACAAAGTCAACGTTTTTACCCCGTGCTGTTTATATCCTAGTACAGCTAAGGGCTCTGGCAATTAAAAAAAAAAAAGATGCATCTATCTTTCGTCTTCTTATTTCCCTCTTCCACGCATTCACACCACCTTCTTGTTTGTCCCTTGCTCTCCCACCTGTCTCTGACTCATTTTGTCTCTCTCCACCTCCTCCTCTTCTTCTCTTGCCTCTGGTCTTTTCTTACCACCCTTTTGGATCCTGTCTCTCCTCCCCCTTCCTTCTTCCTGAGGCAAGTGCTGTTTTTGGTGAGACTTCACCAGCAGGGGCACAGTTTCATCTAATGCCTTGTTGGCATCCTTCAGTCTCGGAAGACTATGGTATCGTGCTCTGAATGGTGGTTCTGGAACAGTGTCCTCTCCAGTGCGTGAAGCCTGGGTAAAGTAGATATGGAGGATAGACTGTTACCCATGCAGCAAATTCCCCCTCTCCACGTTGCTGAAATGGTCCAATGGAAAGGCAGAGGCCAATACAGTTGGTTCCAGCGGCATCGCAAGAGTTGCCAGAATGTGGCTGTGTTCAGCCATGAACTGCCTCAGGGACTCCAGCTCCGGATTTTGCCTCGAGGTTGTCTCCTGAAGCCTCTTCCATAACTGGATGTAGCCACAAGGCAGTGGAGGTTTGGGATCAGAGTTTTCCTTCTCTCAGATGGGCTGCCTTCCCAGGCTGACGAGTCCCATCTACCCAGTTCATCTAATATGGTAGAGATAAAAGAAGTGATGAAAATAACCTTTGCTGCCCCTGTCAGACAGGCAGCAAATGTTTAAAAGAAAAAAGACTAGTTTAGATACCACATCTGAGCTGCCTGGTTTAGTTGCTGATAAGGAGCAGGATCAAGCGTGTTCTGTTCCCCAAACAGAAGTTCCTAATTTGTGCATGTATGGGAGGGGCTAGCTAGATCATGTATGAAGGTGAAGATTTGTATATCACACACACACACACCCCCCAGTGATAGGCAGGAGGCAGGAGGTCTGGCTCAGTTGGTAGAGCTGCCACCTTGTATGCCTGAAGATCTGAGGCTGCCAGTTCAAAACAACCGGAAGTACCCGAGAACTGAGGACACGATGATATACTGATGAGCTGACCCTTGGTGGCAGAGAGGAGTTGCCCTCAAGTGGAGCGTGGGAGGCGAAGGGCCAGAGAGAGGCCAGACCAGGAAGGAATCCAGCTGGACAGAGAAGTTCTATGAAAGACTAGGACATTCAATTGTAAAAATCCCTACAGGGGTTTAGAACTGCCTGCCTATGTAAACCGCCTTGGATTAAAATCTGACGACCAAGAAAGGTGGTATATAAATACCTATATAAATAAAATAGGGAGCAGGAGGAAAGCATATCAGGAGGGAGCAGGGCATGCACCATGCACATAGATAAGAGGGACCCACCACCACTGCCAAGGAGTGGTAAGCTCTGAACTCGTACACTGAACATTCTTCAGGGAGTATGACAGGCGAAGCACTACTGAAGCATCCCTGTCTAGTGCAGGGAGGAGGAGACTATATTTTCTTCAGAGTTTGTTATAAAGAATATTAAACTTTCTTTGTTTCCTTCAGAAAATGGTCTGTAGAGGCATCAGTATATAACCCTAGACATAGTGACATACAGTGCACCAACTTTATACAGGGTAACAGTTTCAGTGAATGCCCTTGTCTGAGGCAGTAGGATTTTTGTCACTTAAATACAGGTTTTGTCACTTAAAGACCAACAGGGACATGGCTGCTGTTGCAAATTTTACAGCAAGCATCTATTAAACATTCTAGTTTCTTTAAGGAACAATAACATTTGTCCCACTTCCAAAGGAAAAGATGCAGCAAAAGAAAAAATACATGATTAAACATCGCCATCTACAGGGAGTATTTTCTTTTAGAAAGAAGCCACCAGGGCAATACAGCAGCATTCATTTTCAACATTAGGTCATCACTTGTGGACGATTCTGGGAGGAAGGGAGGAAGGCAGCACAGAATAGGGTCTCTGTAGGTGGAAACAGTTATAGAAAATTAAAGGAAAAAAAAAATCTCATGTGAGGCCCGTGCATGCAAAATGCAGCACATAACACACAGCTACTATTGTTGGGGCAGGGAAATGACTGCAGGGTGGTGGATAGGGTGAGGTTTGAATGGAGGCTGGCAAACCTACCTTCATCACTGAAGTTATAGGGGGGAGTAAATGGGCAAACGGACTCCAATTCCCTTTCATCAGTTATGACTTAGAAGATTTGCCATTCCATTTCTTTAGCTGCCATAAGCACAGTTTGTCACCCACCACAGCAATTAAAGCCAGTACTTATGGATCAACCTGATGGAATTTTATAGGTCAGGCATGTCCAACTTCGAACAGGTCGTGATCTACTTTTTCCGGCCAAAAGTGCCAGTGATCTACCACCATGAAAATTAAGTTTCAAATTAAATTTTAACCCAATGAAGTTGGAGAATTCCCCCCTCCCATTTTTAAAGAACCTTCTGTCATTTACTTGGATGTGATCAGCTGTTAAGCAAATTAAGCAAAAACAAAACAGAGAGACGAAGATCCAGTAAGAACTGCGAGGGGAAATGGAAAGTACATTTTTTCTTAAAGTTTTATTGAGTAATAACTTCCTTTAACTGTCTTAATAACTTTCTTTAACTTTTATTGAGTAATTTGTGTTAAATTTAGGTCGAGTATTGATCCAGGCTGATCTTGCACAATCTTTAATATTTCGCTCTTGCTCATTAGTGAGATGTCTGAGCCTGCATTTCATCCACCAGCTTTTTGAAGTTGGGTGAATATTGCGTGAGGGCCAGTCTCAGGGAATCCTGGAGATGTTGATCTGTCATGTTGAACATTGTGTACTCTGTCATTTTCAGATGGGAAAATGCAGATTCACACAAATAAGTTGAACCAAAACAGGAGTGTACAGCTTCACTGCATCTTATCAAGTTGGGAAATTCGTCTCTAGCCACTAGCTTCCAAAATGATTCTTGCTCAGCACAGGTCTTGAGAAAAATGTCATTTTTAAGGGTTAATATTTCATTTCCTAGAGATGGCTTGTTCAATGAGTAATTTTTACTGATAGCAGCTGCAGTTTACATCTGTGTGCAAAATGATTTCTGCTGCCTCTTCATCCAAGAGTAAGATTGAAAAGCGTCTTTGAAGTGATCTTCCACGAACTGAATTTACAACTTTGAAAGTGATGTCCATAACAGTCTTTGTATTGAGTCTCTTGCTTGCCAAAACTTGCTGGTGAATGATGCAGTGGTAAGAAAGGAAATCTGGGAAGTCGTCGTGCAGTCTACAAAGGGCTATGAAACCGTTAACCTCACCTGTCATTGCTCTTGCTCCATCAGTATTGGCAACCTTCAGTCTCGAAAGACTATGGTATCGTGCTCTGAAAGGTGGTTCTGGCACAGCGTCTAGTGTGGCTGAAAAGGCCAATCCGGGAGTGACAATCCCTTCCACACTGGGAGCAAGTGCAGTTTGTCCCTGGTCTGTCTCCCTGGCTATGGGCCTTCCTTCTTTGCCTCTTAGCCTCAGACTGTTGGCAAAGTGTCTCTTCAAACTGGGAAAGGCCATGCTGCACAGCCTGCCTCCAAGCGGGCCGCTCAGAGGCCAGGGTTTCCCACTTGTTGAGGTTCATCCCTAAGGCCTTCAGATCCCTCTTGCAGATGTCCTTGTATCGCAGCTGTGGTCTACCTGGAGGGCGCTTTCCTTGCACGAGTTCTCCATAGAGGAGATCCTTTGGGATCCGGCCATCATCCATTCTCAGGACATGACCGAGCCAACGCAGGCGTCTCTGTTTCAGCAGTAAATACATGCTAGGGATTCCAGCACGTTCCAGGACTGTGTTGTTTGGAACTTTGTCCTGCCAGGTGATGCCGAGGATGCGTCGGAGGCAGCGCATGTGGAAAGCGCTCAGTTTCCTCTCCTGTTGTGAGCGAAGAGTCCATGACTTGCTGCAGTACAGAAGTGTACTCAGGACGCAAGCTCTGTAGACCTGGATCTTGGTATGTTCCGTCAGCTTCTTGTTGGACCAGACTCTCTTTGTGAGTCTGGAAAACGTGGTAGCTGCTTTACCGATGCGCTTGTTTAGCTCGGTATCAAGAGAAAGAGTGTCGGAGATAGTTGAGCCAAGGTACACAAAGTCATGGACAACCTCCAGTTCATGCGCAGAGATTGTAATGCAGGGAGGTGAGTCCACATCCTGAACCATGACCTGTGTTTTCTTCAGGCTGATTGTCAGTCCAAAATCTTGGCAGGCCTTGCTAAAACGATCCATGAGCTGCTGGAGATCTTTGGCAGAGTGGGTAGTGACAGCTGCATCGTCGGCAAAGAGGAAGTCACGCAGACATTTCAGCTGGACTTTGGATTTTGCTCTCAGTCTGGAGAGGTTGAAGAGCTTTCCGTCTGATCTGGTCCGGAGATAGATGCCTTCTGTTGCAGTTCCAAAGGCCTGCTTCAGCAGGACAGCGAAGAAAATCCCAAACAAGGTTGGCGCAAGAACACAGCCCTGCTTCACTCCGCTTCGGATGTCAAAAGGGTCTGATGTGGAGCCATCGAAGACAACAGTGCCCTTCATGTCCTTGTGGAAAGATCTGATGATGCTGAGGAGCCTGGGTGGACATCCGATCTTGGGGAGAATCTTGAAGAGGCTGTCTCTGCTGACCAGGTCGAAAGCCTTTGTGAGATCTATGAAGGCTATAAAGAGTGGCTGTCGTTGTTCCCTGCATTTCTCCTTCAGTTGTCTAAGGGAGAATACCATATCAGTGGTGGACCTGTTGGCTCGGAATCCACACTGCGATTCTGGATAGACGCTCTCTGCAAGTACCTGGAGCCTCTTTAGTGCAACTCGGGCAAACAGCTTTCCTACAATGATAAGGAGAGAGATGCCGCGGTAGTTGTTGCAGTCACCCCTGTCACCTTTGTTCTTGTACAGCATGATGATGTTTGCATCCCTCATGTCTTGAGGTACTCCACCTTCTCTCCAGCAGAGACAGAGGATTTCATGCAGCTCAGTGACGATGATCTCTTTGCAGCATTTTAGGACTTCAGCAGGGATGCTGTCTTTTCCAGGTGCCTTGCCAAAGGCAAGGGAGTCCAGGGCCACGTGAAGTTCTTCTAGGGTTGGTTCACTGTCAAGCTCTTCCAGCACAGGCAGGCACTCAATGTTGTTCAGTGCTTCTTCGGTGACTACATTTTCTCTGGAATATAGCTCAGAGTAGTGCTGCACCCAGCGTTCCATCTGCTGAGCCCGATCCTGGATGACCTCGCCTGTGGCAGACTTCAGAGGGGCAATTTTCCTCTGTGTTGGACCTAGGGCCTGCTTGATACCGTCATACATCCCCTTGATGTTGCCCGTGTCAGCTGCTATCTGTATCTCGGAACAGAGCTGGAGCCAGTAGTCGTTAGCACATCTCCTGGCAGTCTGTTGGACTTTGCTGCGAGCAGTTCGGAGGACCTGCAGGTTGCGCTCACTGGGACAGGCCTTGTATGCTGCTTGAGCTCTCCTCTTTTCCTCAATGACTGGTGTCAACTCCTCAGAGTGGGCTTCAAACCAGTCTGCCGCCTTGTTGGTCTTCTTGCCGAATATGGACAAGGCGGTGTTGTAAACGGTATTCTTGAAATGTTCCCATCTGTTGGATGCGTTTGCGTCAGCCGGGCCTGGAAGAGATTCCTCAAGCGCTTGTGCAAATTCCTCCACTTTTCTCTGATCCCGGGTCTTGCTGGTATCAATGCGAGGTCTTCCTTCCTTTTTCGTGTGATACAGTCGATTTGTTCACAGTTTCACTCTGCTGCACACCAGGGAGTGGTCGGTGTCGCAGGCAGCACCATGATAACTACGTGAGATCTTGATGCGTGTGACTCCATCAGTAATGATGGAAATAAGTCTATGCAATGGAAGATTACACTTTGTCACAAAAGAATGGAAAGAACTGAATATTTCCTGACCAGTAGTTCTCCCTTTTAAAGAAATCATTCCAAGTAGTTCTTCTTTAACACTGAAGTCTTCAAAAACCATCCGGATAAAGACTAGTAACTGGGCTATGTCTCTTACGTTTGTAGATTCATCCAGTTGGAGTGAGAAAGCAACACAATTGCCCTTTTAGGGTAAGGATACTGGGACATTACAAATTAGACAACAACACTTGTCTTTCACCATGATGAAGAAGTAGTCCATTTCCCATTCATCATGAAAGTGGTAAGTTTTGCTCTTCTTTGGAACACTCATCTTCGTTATACTGGGATGGCTGGATGTAAGAAGGCCAAATCTGCTAAGTTAGTATAAACACTGGCTGAATCTGGTCCAAAACTGTCACTGTCCCAAAGTATTAAAGATCAACAGGAACTGAAGACCTCTGGATGATGTGCAATACAAGGACTGGAGATGCCAAAACCACACATGCAGTTCTAAAAGTAAAAATAAGAATTCATCAGACTGGCACCAATAATCAAATACCACCAAACAATCATCAAAAAAACTCAAACACCTGTCCAGCAAACCAGATAAAATCAAATACCACCAAACAAGTTCAAATACCACCACACGCGATTTAATAAATACTGCACACAGTGTAGAATCAACGCAAAGGCAAGGTGAAATAAAATTGCAGTGTAGAATCAACACAAAGTCTAGGCAAAATAAAATTGCAGAGGCAAGCAAAAGTCACAGTGGTTTGAACCAATTCGAAGGTAAGGCATAGGCAAGTTAGAGCAAAATTGGAAAAGCCCGCCAAAATCACCAAATTCTTGACACTTTGTTGTGTCTGCCCGAAAACGTTTAATGAAAGCGAACTATAAAGTGACCAATGACCAGCACACGACACAACTAATACAGTAAGTGTATTCAGTTAAAGCCGGGCGAATGAATATCACCCAGTATATAACACACTTCTAAGGGGTGTTGGGGCGGGGGCAGGAATGGGTGATTCTGAGAGGCAGGAGACCAGGTATGATGCCAGGCCTGTGGTGTGTCGTTGCAGGCCGTGGGCGGCAGCCCCCTGGGGTACCCACAAACTATTGGCATGAAAACAACAAGCACCCCCAATACACCTGCAGACAAGATTCCCGCAGGCAGGGGAAAAAGACAGGCAAAGGATCAGCAGCAGCGGCAAGCCCTCGGCAGACGACCTGCCAGCACAAGCTCTCTCCTAGTGACAGGGTGAGCTGCTGGAGAGATGGAGCCAAGTGGGGCTGGTGATCTACCTCTGACCCCTCCGCGATCTACAGGTAGATCGCGATCTACCTGTTGGACATGCCCGTTATAGGTGAATGAAAAACAAGGGACAAGAAGCCATCTTGCCATTTGTTTTGCTGCGTATACCACTTTGTGAATTTTGTGAACGAAAAGCAGTAGCTAAATATTGATATTAATAATAACGTATGTCAAGAGTGTCTTTACAAGGCCCTAAAGCCATTACAAGTCCATTATTCAAAGGGATTCCAAATCAGTTCCCAAGTAGTCTTAAAGGTCAGCTCTCTGAAGTGCAATGTCACTGTAAAACAAAATCTAGCACTAAGCATCAATCTTCAAGTATTCCTTTTGTGGTCTGCAAGACATTCCCCCCCCCCCCATGGGTTTTCTCCTGCTTCCCAAGAGCATTGAACCTACTTTCACTTCTTTGGGGGATGGGTTTTACTTCTTGTTCAATGTCTAGCCATTTGCTATATTTGGAGTCCAGATAGAATTTTTTTTTGCAGGTCAGATTTGCAAATGACTCTGGATTTTAGAGCTTCTCCCTATAGTCTGTATGGTATCTACAGCTGAACTTACCTGTTCTCTACCTGCAACTTGCTGTAGAATAGGTGCTCTCAGCTTGTAACACACTATGGTTTGTATTATAAATGGTTGAAGGGCTAATCAATGCATGGAGAACCACGTCTTGAAATAAACAGAACTTTGGGCTTCATTGCTCCTTCTAGCCTTTTGATTCTCTGAGAAGGACTGGCTATTTGTTTACTTATTTGGATCTTGTGTTCCTCTTCCTGCCTGTTGGAGCCTGTTCACACATGCAGAAAAGGCACCTAAAAGTACTCCCTGCTCTGTCCAGCTTCACGAATTGAAGGGGAGGAGTTCCATCTTCAAATCCACTTAATTTCTACAGATAGAGCCGCTTAATTTCTATAGATCCTCATGACTCCCCATTCCACAACTAAATCATAAATATGTCAGTGTCCACAGATGGCACTCTGTGATAAAAGTCACACAGATCTGGCACCACTGCAGTGCATAAATATGGATCCAAGACATGGATCCTCATGAATCTTACACGGCATCCCCCCAAATGCATCACAAAATCAGAACAAGTATGGGTCCATTGGTGGCACCATAAAAAATCATGGATCTGGTGCTGCCAGGAAGATAGGAAGATCTGTTGCATAACATTTAACATGTATGCTGTGCTTTCTGATTGTGCAAAAAAGTATGTCTTATCCTGATGTTGCTCTTACAAGAAACTTATAAGAATCCAAAGGAAGTATTATTGTCCCCAAGTTGCAGTGGAGGCTGAGTGACTTGCCTAAAGCCACTTAGTCAGAAGTCATAGCAGAAAATTGAGATTGGATTCAGAAGGAGCCCTAATTTGCAGCTCGGCCTCCATGACTCTAAGCCACTGTTTCTCAACTGTGGGCTAGGACCCACTAGGTGGATCAGGAGCCAATTTCAGGTTGGTTCCTATTCATTTCAATATTTTGTTTTGAGTATATTAGATTTGATGCCAACATGGTATGTGACTGCATTTGGGGAGATCTGTACTTTTTAACAGTACAATGTATATGCTTTTAATAATGATAGTCAATGGGGCTTATTCCTGGGTGTGGGTAGGATTGAAGCCTAGGATTGTTAAAAAAATTTTCCCGCTTGATGATGTCACTTCTGGCCATGACATCACTTCCAATGGGTCCTGACAGACTGTCATTCAAAAGGAGGTTCCTGGGCCAAAAATTTTGAGAACCACTTCTAAGCAACACCTGGTTTTGCTGCTGAGGATTCCCAAGGGAGTCATTTATAGTAAGCTAGATCTAGTGATGACCCTGACCCCACCATAACTGTCTGCCATAACTCGCTGCGTGCAGAAAGCTAGCAGTCCAACGCGACACAGAACTTTAGCGTCTAAGCAAAGGATACAATCAAGAATGGGCTTCTACCTGCCTGTCAATCATCCTCTCCGCTCGTTCTTCTTCGCGCCTTGTATAACAACGCCACTCTCTGCACATGCTCAGAAGGCCATCGCGACCTTCCCATTCCAGGGCTCGGAGCCTGCCCCTGATCTGCAAATGGAGCAGGGATCGTCGTTTCCAGAGCCCACAGGTGGCGAGACCCGCCCAAGGATAAGGGGGGGCGGGCTTTGCTCTGCCCAGGCCGGCAGGGCATCCCGGCGCGCCGATCTCGGGGCTGAGCGGGCTGTTCTCGAGTCCCGACCAGCCTCCGCCTCCTCCCCCGCATAAAGGAGCCGGGCTGGAGCGCACCTGCCAAGGCACCGTCCCTTCGCCTCTGCCCGCGGTGCCCAGAGCCGGGGCTGCTCGCTCTGCAAGCGGAGTGGGAGCCCTGGGGACGCCCCCTCGCCTCTGACTGGCCCCCGGGTCCCCATGGACGGGGAGGGCGCCCGGCCCTGAGGATGGCCAGCTTCCTCGCCCAGGGGGACTGCTGCGCCGCCGAGCTGCTCGCCAAGGGCTTGCTGGTGGCTTCGCCCCGCGACGACGCGCTGCCCGGCGGACTGGCCCACGGGGAGCCGGAGCCGGAGCCGGAGCTCCGCGCGGGCATCAAGGCAGGTGAGTGGGCGGCAGGTACGCTCCGCACCTGCTCAAGGGGACGCTCGTGCCTGCCTGCCTGCCGGCCCTGGCTGGTGAGGGGTAACTCCCTGGGACTGGCATCCAGAAAAGATGCCCGGCTTGAACCCACCAATTAAGAAGCCTGTGGCCTGTCTGGACTGAGACTGACGTTTGGAAGGCGTTGATGGGAAGGAAGCTGACCCCCAAATCGTTGCAGCCTCCAGAGGTCCAGAGTAGCTGATGCGCTGCTACATTATGTCTTGTCCCATTATTGAAAGCCATTTCTGCCCAGCCCACAGGTGTACACGTTTGCTCCCTGTTGCGTATATGCAACGTTGGGCAGAAATGGCTTCAGTCCAAGTACAAGATGAAAGTGATGAATTATGCAATACTTTTCCCTGGGTTTGATGGCTATAGATGAGATGGAGAAAGCACTCAGAGTTAAAATCTCTGGCCATAAAATTCCAAAACAACTAGTTGTGTTTGATGAATCAAAAGCAGCGTTGCATCCTACAGTTGCTGTAGACACCATCAGGCATCCTAAGGAAAACTCCACCATTCCAAGGTGTGTCAAGATGGAGAAACTTTTATTTGTCACCTGTATATTTGTATGGGACTGTGGAAGCCAGAGTGCTCGCTCAGGATTTAAAATTACACAGAATGTTACCTTGTCTGTCTATCTGTCACTGATCCTAAACCGGTTTAATTAAGACAATGACTGCAGTTCTGTTCATGTTTATTCGAGAATAAGCACCATGGGACTCAATAGCGTGAGGTTGTAAATCTCCTGACTTTAATGGAACTCCCTATCAGCAAGATTAGTTACATCAAATTCTGCATCTGTCTGCCTGTCTGTCCAGTCATGAGATGGCATCTTCAAGGTCTAGCATTTGCTCATGCAAACATTTGCAAGTTTGCAAAAGCACAGAAATCTTCCATACAGTATTTACTGATTCATAACTGGCATTGTTTACTGGATTAACTCTTGTTACTATAGAATTATCTAAAATTTTGGAGTCCATCTGTATTTGGAAGATATGAATACAGTTGCCAAAATATGGAACCAACTCTTGTTGACTGTAATAGTACTTCCTGTTTTCATTAGACTTAAAAATACTTTAAGAAGAATCTCTCTCACCCCCCCGCCCATACTAATAGGCATAAACAAAATTTTGTCAGTGTCAATATCTTTGTGCAGAAAATTGCTCTTCACATCTTTTCTAGTCCCAGGGTTCTGAATGGCAAAGAAACCCAAGCCTGACATTTTAGGTACATTCCTAGGTAGAAATCTCACAACCCTCCCCCCCCCCGCCCTATAACCACCACCAAACACTGCACAGCTCACTTTGATTTATTGTCTTTTCTTTTTAAAACCTCTTGCACTCAGAAATTCTTTTTGGCAGCGAACCCCTTTCCTCAGAAGAGGAGGATGGAGAGACTCATGAAAGCAAGATAAAATCTCTGAGCAAACACTTGCCTACAAAGAAAACGATAACTCAGATTATGAAGGATAAAAAGAAGCAGACTCAGCTCACCTTGCAATGGTAAGCTGATTAGCTGTCCCAGAGTACAGATTCGGAGCACCTTTTCCTGCTATGCGTCATGATTTCCTTTCTTTTATTAGAGAGAAGCCACAATCAGAAATGGAATCCATAGTCAGTGTGAGCAAAATCTCCCAAATATAACATTTCCCTTGACAGTGTTGTGCAAAATGTGACAATTAATTAAGCTGAACTCTTATCTACTGTTGGACTGCAAGACAGAAAAGTGGGAGACTTGTCAGTCTCGTGTATATGAATATTTTATTGTTAGCCCCTGTATCTCATCATAACTAGATTGTGGGTTTTGTGGAATGGGCAGCCAAATCCATTGATTTTCTATCTAGACCTTTACATTAATAGCTATTTGATTTGAATTTCTCAAATGATACCAAAGTAAAAGCTCAACTAACTCAATATGCATTGTATGGGGGTGGTGGGTGGGTAAGTTGTTCTTCTCTGCACTGAGCACCTGTTGCTTTGGGTAAATAAAATCTTACATGCTTTCCGTACAGTACCATTGTTCCTGAATTTTCAGGATTAATTTCTGATTATGATGCAGTATGGCACAAGCACATACATGTGTGAATGTTCTTTGTTGTCATCCAAAATGACTGATTGTAGTGGCATCACCATACCTTCAAAACTGCACACACCATATGTGGAGAGGGGGTTGTACCCACTAGTCCTGTCCCTGAGCTCCACATGTTTCATTGAATGTGCAAAGAGGATTATGCACCCATACAATTGGGCACATGTAGATTTCTCCCCCCCCCCATGTGAGCAAAGGTCCGAATCATGTGTTCACTTGTATGTGTATGTGTATAAAGCTCTCTTTCACTGGGTGCAATTCCATTCCTGCATCCTGGGAATGCAGTTCTGAAGGTGGGAACAGGACTTATAGTGCTTTCTCTTTTGTTGTTGTATACATGGTATAAGCAACTAGGAGCCTCTGAGCCAATGTCAGGCTACTGAGAAATACCAACTGCCTTTCTCTCCATTTGCCAGCCTAGAGACCAAAGGTATATGGATACAGCGCTGATGACAAAAACAAAACAAAATAAATCTCTCAGGAATGGTCCTCATTAGACAAGAGAGGTTGGGGTACTGTCCTACAGCCCCTTACTCTCTGCTTAAAGTGGCCCACCCCAGTTTTTGACAAGATCTGTCTGCTAATATAACCCCTGGGCAAAGAGGCACCTTCTAAAATAGTGCCTGCTTTGTATGAAGCACAAAAAGAGGAAGTGTCCCTCTTCATCTTTGTGTAGCATCCCTGTCATGCTGGTGTCTCCCTTGTGTATTTTTGAAGACCGTGAACTCCTTTGAGGCAAGGAATCCTGTTCTTATTTGTTCTTATTCCTTTTGCAAAGTAAACGGGTTTGAGAACTTTTTTTGTTGAAAAGCTGTATATACTTTAAATAAATAAATAACGCTAGTCCTTCTGGAATCAGACTGTTAAACAAAAATGATCAAACCGTTCCAACTTTCTAAATTTAGGGGGTCTTGCACTCCAATTTATACTCTAACTAAATAAGCCTGATCAAACTATGCAAAATACTGAATTCCACGAAAACAAATGCATGGTAAAACTGTAATTATAGCAGATACATTCAGATTTTAAGGAGACTTGAGTGGTTGCGGTCCCTACCCTAAACTCATGCTCTATCCCCATGGAGTCTGGCGCTGTATTTACAGTACATGCAAGTGATAATGTACATGTCAGGATTTCCTGGGTCCTTTTCCTGAAGCAGCTCTCCCTGCAAAGCTTATTTGTATGCTTTCCCTTCTTTCCCACAAAGAATGACTTCAGAGAATATTGGATCTGGGCAATTGTTTTCCCCAAACATTTTGTCCCTCATGGCTGGTTTTTAACTTCTAAAAAATGGTGAGAGATCTGATGACAGATCTTCTACTGTCTGCCTTGGTCCCCAATTGACAATGAAATGTCTTTCTAGATTTAACAAGGCCTAGTGACTGGATAAACCTCAATGCATGCACACATCTGGCATGCACCTGTTTCTGGATTATCACAGCCATTAGGTGAAAGTTTCCTGTGATTCCAGTGGGGTTTCCAGACAATGGTGCTTAGGACTGGATTTTGGAGCATCGGAATATAAACTGAACCAAGGAATACTTTAGTTTGCTTGTCCAAGGCACAGAGGGAAGAAGAGCCTTCTTTAATAGAGCAATCACGGCAGCAAGAACAGACATTGAGAAACCCATAAGAAGCTTGTGGTGCTGTATTCCTGATTCTTTTTCATCCACAGGCTAGAAGAGAATTATATTGTATGTGAAGGAGTGTGTTTGCCAAGGTGCATCCTTTATGCACATTACTTGGATTTCTGCAGGAAGGAGAAACTTGAACCTGCCTGTGCTGCAACGTTTGGGAAGGTAAGGAATGTATTTGATCCACCTAGTTTTAATTTAATTGCCCCAAAGTAACCATGACTTTTGGAAGTCAAGCCTTGAGCTGCTTGACACTTTCATTGCAACACAACTGGACAAGACTTCAGTGACTTCATCATAAGAAAGATTATTTTAAATCCCACTTCCAGCAGGATATACTCAAAGCTTTTTTTTTTTGCTTTGCAACATGGAATCTGGAGATACTGGTAGGAAAGCAATGAATTTGCCATAGCGCAGGTGGAACTCTTCAGCTTCAGTGGTACAGGCTGTCAGAGAGTCAGTACTGAAATTAGCAAAAACTAAAAGGAATGTATCTTTTGTAATAACTAATTTGATGATATGGAACCAGTAGTGAAAAGAAAGTTTGACTGGGGAAGGTTGCCTGTAAACGTTTTCTTCTCCCCCAAACTTCCACCCACACTTTAATACTGACATCTTTTAATCAAAGTGAGAGACAGGCTTTCCAAATTAAATCCGAACCACTCAGGACTAGTGAAACTAAATACCAAGAAAGCTTCAGAGATCAGCTTCTTAAAGCACCCCTGATCTTTTCCAATTGTGTGGCAAAGCTGAAATACATTAGTTTAATGAAAATTGGGGGTTCACATCCCCTATGATTAAATTACCACAGTACCAGTAGAAGAAAATTAACTTTAAACAAGTATCTTTAAAAAGAAAAACAAAAAAACAAAACTGTATTGTAACCTTCTCTGAGTGTTGGCAATAGTAGGATTATCTGTTTCTATTAGCGGCTGGGCTTTCTGGCTCCAGTGTCAGCACTGCAGTTGGCCACTGTACTTGGGGATCTATTAAGGCAAGGACTTTTGTCTGCTTGAGTTTCTCCGTTTGCAAGTCAATTTCAGGGAGCAGCTTTGAACCAGGTAGGCTGGACCACAACAGAAAAAGTGCCACATCAACACACATGTTGGTTCCAATTTCAGCACTGCTTGTCTCAATCGACTGCTAAATAAATTGGTTGCCAGGTTGAACAACCTTGTTTTAAAACCAAACAGTAGTGCCTACGTGGCTTGTTGGTAACAGTTGGGCTACTGATGTCAGTTCTTCCAGAGATGTTACACATCTATTTATTTATTTAAAAGATTCGATCTCGCCTCTCGCAAACATACACCTGTCCTGTGATGCTAAATGCACTTTTGAATCTCTCTTGCCCCATTTGTGCAATGTGATTGGACGGTTATTTATGCGCCATAAAAATGGGAAGAGGGTCATTTTAAAATCAATTATGAATTTTAACCAAGTTTTACATTCAGATTACATAATGTGGTGAAGTAAAATGCAAACATCATGTATCAAAACACGTCTGGAATCTCTGGGCTTATCTCTAGTATAGCTCTAATGTGGCGTTTCCTCTCTCCAAGAAACCGCAGTTCTGTGATGAGATCTCTGTTTCAGGGAACTAACAAAGGATCTTTGCACCCTCACCAAGCAACAATTTTTCCTTAGGAGGAAGTTGTGATAGTTAAACCTGATATTGGGTTGTACTGTAGACCATATACCATGTGACATACCATACTGCACTTTATTACAATAAACAGACCACCTTTCTTCATTTAAAGCCTAGTCTAAATGGCTAGTCCCTGACAGCCGCAGACCTCTGCATGAAAGCTCCATGATGGCACCCCCCCTTCAGGCTATCACCGCCCCCCCCACTCACCAGAGGCTCATGGAGCCTCGCGCAACCTCCTCCCACACTGGGAAAACCTCTGTGAGGTTCCCGGCGCTATAAACTGTGCTTCTGGCAAACTGGAAGCACAGTTTCCACCCCTGTTGGGAGTCTCAGAGAGGCTAAAGGCCAGCATCTGGGGCATTTGCCCTGAGAAGTCTATGGCAGGTGTGCAACTGGTCCCTGACTTCTAGCATCCTGACAGATTACCCTACAACTGAAGGAGTACAGCTCCTATAGCTAGTCAGCACTCACCATATTTTGGGAAGAAAAGAAGCCTGGTTGTGGACTCCAAAGACATTAGGAACATTTCTTTCAGGACTGTTACCCTGCACATGCCCAATCTTCTCTGATCTTGGAAGCTAAGCAGGGTCAGGCCTGGTTAGTACTTGGATGGGAGACCGCCTGGGAATACTGGGTGCTGTAGGCTTATACCATAGTCTTTCGAGACTGAAGGTTGCCAACCAGAACCTGCTGAACAAGTTCCTAAAGAATACCATTTGATTTTGTGAGCTGTAAGTGAATGGGTTATGAAGACTGAGTGTGAAATTAGCAGTGAGCAGGATTGTGCATGAAGGCCATATAGGAGGGTTGGGTAGAGAGTTTAAATGGGAATTAACATCATAACAGTTCTGAGTTTCTGTTTTTTTTCTTTTCCCAATAGCATGCATACAATGCAACCTCAATTATTTGAACAACCCAGGTGGCCTCTCACTGGCAAGTCAAAAGGTACAGATAAAATGAGAGCATTACATAGGGTTAGTTTGGCACATCATAGTTTGGTATAATGTGCCTGTCTAGCCCAAATGAGCACCCTCATTTTATCTGTACTTGCTGATTTTGCTAGTTGCATTAGCCCTTCTTCAGGTGTTTGGAGCATGCCAATGATGTGCACACTGAGCTCCACCCTCTGCCCTCCCTGTAGCAAAATAGCAGAGAAATTCACCCCATGATCAGTGTTTGTCTCTGCAAATAAATGGCAATCACAGGGAGGCGGAGCTAAACGCGTATCGTTGGCACACTCTAGGAAGTCGTCACTCATTTGTCTCCCCATGGAGACAAATGCTTGAATGGAACCATTATGTACTTCCCAGGCTGTTCAGATAAATGAGGCTTTTGGATTATTTGCTATGATATACTACCAGTTGATCAGTATGGAGCTGCAAGTGTGCTCAGGGATAATCAACATAGCTAGAGATTTTTGATAATCAACATTGTGGAATTCTGTCATGTGTATTAATAAAATGTGCAACTCTAATGGTTTATCCTATAATCAGTGTTGCCTTTTAAACTTGCTAGTTCTAAGTATTTGATATTTGACTTCTTGCAGACTATTAGACAGAAATTCCCTCTTCTCACCACAAGGCGGCTGGGCACAAGAGGCCATTCAAAGTAAGGCACATTCCACAAATAGTTTTTATGAGCTGTGATTTCTTCATCTGTAAATGTCTATATTAAACCCTAAAACCTTTATTCAGGCAACTGGAATTCCTATATGTGATGGATGGAAAAATAGCCTTTAGAGCATATGGAAAGAAAACAGAAGGGCAGGATGGTTTGACCATTTCTGCAGATTCCTAATAGTTTGTTACTACTACTACTACTACTACTACTACTACTACTACTACTACTACTACTACTCGTAGTAGTACTACTCATGCAAGGAAAGCACCCTACAGGTAGACCACAGCTGCAGTACAAGGACATCTGCAAGAGGGATCTGAAGGCCTTAGGAGTGGACCTCAACAAGTGGGAAACCCTGGCCTCTGTGCGGCCCACTTGGAGGCAGCCTGTGCAACATGGCCTTTCCCAGTTTGAAGAGACACTTGGCCAACAGACTGAGGCAAAGAGGCAAAGAAGGAAGGCCCATAGCCAGGGAGACAGACCAGGGACAGACTGCTCTTGCTCCCAGTGTGGAAGGGATTGTCACTCCCGAATTGGCCTTTTCAGCCACACTAGAAGCTGTTCCAGAACAACCATTCAGAGCGCGATACCATAGTCTTTCGAGACTGAAGGTTGCCAACAACAACAACAACAACTACTACTACTACTAGTTTGTTTGTTACAATGATTTTCTTTGTTACTATGAGGTATTTCCCGGTTTGATAAATTTACTTTCAAAACATCATTATTGCCAGATGGCATTTTTCTGCTGAGGATTAATTGTTGAGGACAACTAATACTTTTTAACTAAAAAAATTCAAACCATTAGATTATTTTAAATTCCTGTTTTCATTTTATAAACCTGCCAATTTTAAAGGATAAACTTCTTCGCTGTTTGCAAATCAGTTTGAACTGAGAGTCATTTACACAAAAGGCTATACAGTACTGTGATCCTCAACAGTAAATGACTCTCAGTTCAATTTAAATTTTAAAGCATGTCTCTGACAGCTTTTTCTGCACACTAGTGTGTGCACAGAAGGCTTGTGCAGACTGTCATACTTCTGTCGGTGGAGGTGGGAGGCTCTGTGCCTGCATGGTGGCCTCAAGTCCCTGTGTGAGCAGCTGAAATAATTTCATGCACAGACTTTGTGGCCATCTCTAGGTACTTAAAGCTACCCCCACTACAGAAGCTTGGGCAGGCCAAGATATTCTTGAAGCTCCTACATCTGCACCAAATCCTGGTGAAAGGGGTAATTGGGATGACAAGCTTCATGCAAGAAGTGGTCAATATGGCAATCTAGCCACAAAGAGATAGCAACAGAAACAGGTAGATGTCATGGTTCCTGGAGTGAACAATCCAACTGTGTGGGTTGACTAGAACAAATGGCTCTTTAAAAAAAAAAAATCTTTTTATGAATGAATTTCACCATTTTGCAACTGCAATAATAAACCATATTTTAAAATAACAAAGAGCAATTTTTCTAGCTGCAAAGAGGGAACTGTAACTGAAAGTCTTGCCACATACACACAGACATAGAGAATGAACAGGGGAAAACAAATTAATTAATCAATTAAAATATTTTTTTTTTTTTTTTTTGTAAAGGGGTGAGCAGAGGTAAAAGCAACTATGGTGCTTAAAGGGACAATAGCCATGAAAAGCTTCCATAGCATGCTGGGGTGGCTTTTTGGATTGATTTGAGACAATGAGGTCAGCATCAGGAGTTGTGATCATGGGCTTGCGTAGTAATGATGACATCCTATTCTGATAACTATTGTTGAAGGAAGGACTCTTCATATTCTGCTAAATGAAATGGAATGGGTATTTCTATTTGGGGATGAAGGAAAATATTTTTCTGCAGGCCTGATCCTCCCTGTTTGCTTCTGGACCTAGGTAGATACAATCTAGGCATATGGCGAGCATTGAGCTTGTGTTTGAACTCCCCCAAGCTTGTGTTTTCTTCCAACTATGTGGGAATCACCTCACAAAACTGCTCACAAAACTTTAATGTTCATAATGTTCAAAATGGTACTACATGCATCTCACTTACGACCCAATCATGGTCCTTCACAATTAGTAATTAACATGAAGACAAGGTCCTTGACTTCCTACTGTGCAAGTTGTGGCATAATTCACACTTATTTATCCTAATGTTGTGGGAAAATACTAAGTGATGATTTATGAAAGTATTTTTGTTTTTGTTTAAAATATATATTTCAATATGTGTCTTTTAATAAAGTTTAGTTCTATGAACTATATTAATGTTATTAAATGTGTCTCTGGCTAGATGAAGATAAATAACCAGTCCTTAACAATCTCTATATTTTAGTCCCAAGGTAGGCTTGGGTGCAATTTGTTGTGGTGTCACTGTGCTGGGCAGTGGCATAGCTAATGATTGTGTAGCCCGGTGTCAAGCTCAAAATGTTGCCCCAGAAGTGATGTCACAACCAGAAGTGACATCACACCCAAGCTTTTTTAAAGGTGAAAATTGGGAGGAACCCACCTCCTCCCCCCAGCAGCTCACCACCCGCTTGCTCTGCTGCCTCCCCCCAGTCAGTGGCATAGCTAAGGCATCCATCTACAAGCTGGGGTCAAAGAACATTTTGTAGCTCCCCCACATGATAAAATCAAATTTAATTAAGTAAATAAATAAAATGTTAATGGTTTCATGCTGTATCATAATAACATCTCATTGGCACTCAGAACAATCAGTCTCATAGGTCAGTTTGGAGTTAAGCAAATCCACTTTTTGTACCACAAGGCAGTTATTTTTTCATTTTCTGGTTAATTGGTCATAACTTTTGATAGAATACAGATATTCCAGTGCAGTTTGGTTCATTGCATTCTGCATTAAATTACCTTTCCAAAGATATATAACATGATGGTATTATTCATAAATACTCACAATTTTGGTCACTAGTGTCAAGCTCAGCTTGTTACCCCCCTAAAGCTTGATGCCCGGTGCAACTGCTACCCCCTGCACCCCCTTAGCTATGCCACTGGTGCTGGGTTCCAGGGAACCAAAATATACCCATCTTCTCTTGCCGGCCATGCTTGGGAGCATCAGGGGAGAAGGAGATGGCAAAAAGGGGAAGTGAAGAAAATACACAAACAAATGGAATGCAAGGAAAAAGAGTTCTTTCCACATCATGGTGCCCATAAAATTTCACAGGCAGTTATATAGTGGAAGCAGTGCCCCCAATCCAGAGAAAGTTGGTCACCTAATCCCAATGAAATCAATGTGACAAGTTAGTTGTAGTTCTTCAAGAAGTTGTAGACTTCTACAATGAATTTTTGCAAGCTTTAGAAGCAACCAACTTTTTCTGGATTGGGGCCAAGGGTAATGTGCAGACACTGCTGCTGCTGACAGATAAAATGTGCATGTGTCATGGGGTACGTACATCGTGGGCCATTATGCCTCATGTTTCAGTTTAATTTCTTTGTAGACTTTGATCAATGCTAAATCTTAGCTTCCCTTCTTCATTTCTGAAAAGCATTATCTTATTTATTAAAAATGATTTAGTGGGTTAATAAAACTGATATGGCAGCTGGCCTTGTGATAACGAATTATTTCAGGTCCCTGAGCAGCTTAATCCTATCATTGCTTTATCAGCCATTATTTGTGTCAGCATATGCTCAAGTCAAGGCGACTTGCTGCCCAGGAACATATGTTAGTGCACACAGGAGGGGAGGGGCAAAGAAAGTGCTTGATTCTGTTTCTTCCTAGAAATCTTGCTGAAAAAAACCCAAGGATTATCAATGCAGCTTTTAGATTTTTTTTAAATTTGCAAATGTTTCTAAAGTTTTTAAAGATGAGAATACAAGAAAAACACCTCTAGACACTAAAATAAACAGATCCAATCAATTTTCTCCCTCCTACAAATCAATTTTCAATCCCTTCCTCACCCACTCTTATTCAATGCCATATTTTATACAATATTTTATAATGTTTATATTATACATATACAAATGCCATTAATTGTAATATGCAGCATAAAATGAAATATCTGAAGATCACAATGTCAGTGAATGACTAGAATTTAAACCTTGTGATTAGGAACTGGTTTGGATCTTCCAGTCCCATGTGATTATCCATAACCAGGGACTGTGCTCTCTGGGGGGGGGGGTTTAGAGTGATGCTGTCTTGCTTCTCCATGCACATTGAACATCTGCTCGAAAATATCATCCAGACCTGTTCTGTAAAAATTCTGTCTCTAGATCCTTGAGCTTTTGAATCTAAGTGCTAAGATGAAGTATAAAAAGAGATCAACATGTTTGTTCTGCTACTTTCTTGTTGCTGATGAGTTGCAATTATAGGTTGGCATAAGCAGAGAAGCAGAGAACATTGTGATGTGATGAGAGTGCAAGTAAATGGTAATCAGCATTATGGAGGGAAAGGGAGCAGGTGCTGCTGCCCTTTTTTGTGTTTATCATACTATCCAGTTTTGCCCCTGCAAGACCTACAGAAAGGCAGATGCTTACCCCTCATTCAGTAAATCTCTAACTGCATCTACGTTACTGGGTCTTCATTCACATTTCCTAGTCATGGACTTTGATTCATCAAAACCTAGTTCTGCAAAACCTGCCCCGTTCTGCCCACCCTTCCTCTCCCCACACCCTGTGCAATCCTGTTTGGGGCAGCAGGTGTCTGAAGTTTGCTGCAGTGTGGAGCTAATCACTCACTGCTTCTGGTGGTAGCCAGTCCACTCACTCTACCATGTCGTGTTCATTCTGGTAGCACTAGCCGCTGTTAGAATTGGGCAAAAGATTGTTTGTCTTTATTTTTGTGTATGCTCTTTTTAATAACCTGTAAATGTAATTGAGTGTTTTCCCCCTTACAGATACCACTATTATGGCATAGGCATTAAAGAGAGCAGTGCATATTACCACTCTGTGTATTCTGGGAAAGGTTTGACAAGGTATGGCAAAATAACCTTCGGACATGTAGCCGAGAGATTGTTGGATGATGATCAGAAATCAGTCTCACACATGTGTGCACTATATATTACCTGATAAGATGAGGTGATGATCCAAGTTTGATTTATTGGCAAAAATTTCTCGCCCTATAGGTGAGTGTCTACGGTACTTGATTACTAAATGATTGATGACTGTCAATCAAACTGACTGTTGAAGTGCACTGTGTTTGAGGTGACATGAGATGATATGAAGTTTCAGCTTTCTGCCTATGGCCTTGACAGGATTGGGCTGTAAGAAAAGGGGCACAATTATCTGGTTGTTTGTATCACTCTTTCCATCCCACTGAATTAGCATTACATTTTTTTTTTTCAAATTGTGGTATAATGCCTAATCTAGACAAGAAGTCAAATGTGCAAGTTGCATTTGCATCTCATGTTTTGTTTTTCTTTTGTAATAGCAACTGCAGAGAGCCCTAATCCACATTGGGGCAGTGGTGTGTGGGAAAAGGGTTCCCCCGCACTGCAGCCCTGACAAAGTTACAAACAGCAGATAACAGTTCAGAAGGCGATTCATAACAGAACTATAATGTGCGTGTGGTGGGGGAAGCTAAACCCTCTCTCCCCTCATCATGATCCCAATCTGGATTGTGGCACCCTGCAAGTTCTGTTTACAAACACTATCCAGGCAACACCAATACAGCGCACATATTTAACATGATCATCTGGTTTAGGTGTGATGTGCTATGGTAAACTAAAAATGTAATCTCTTGATTTCCCAAGGTTTTCAGGAAGCAAGCTGAAGAATGAGGTGAGTAATGTGCTCTGTTGTTTTATTTGTTAGGTGAGGATTCATTTGTAATGAGAGAACCTTTAATGTTCAGAGAGCCGAGAGCCAATCAATGGTAGAAGCCCCACTTCTTTGAAATAGCAGAATGACTGTATACAGCGCTGCCCAGCCCTATGAAATTTTGGCCAGTTCTTTATATACCTTGAGAAGTCTGTAAAATACAGTCTTGTTTCAGAATGATTTTTGCCTTTGAGAATCCAGTCTGATCCTCGAGATTGTAATGATTGCTGAGATAACTCTTCTCATGCCTGTTGGTTGTTAGATGGTTGTTTTATGAAATTGTTTGAGAAATACTCACAAATAGTCATTTGTGCCCACTGAGTTTCAGTGTGACTTGTTCTCTAGTAAGCCTCTTCAGGAACACAGCCTAAAGTGACTTCCTTGAGATTACAAGTGTATCATGCTCATGCCCAGTGAAATCAATGCTGGAAGAGTGACAGTGTGTGAACTGAGCCACCCAATATCAAGTCAGTGGATGTGGGTATATATGTTCATCCCCACCAGAAGGGGGAGCAGTAACCATAAAGGCTTGTGGGTTGCTTTCTTCCACTTTGACCAGACTTCTCATTAGTTTCTTTTTTCATCTTGTTCTCCCTGTGTAACAATGTCTGCAGTTCTTTTGTTGTTGCGGTAAAGTTCTTAACAAAGCTCAGCTTCGCTTCACCAATTGATTCCCTCCACTTTGCTAACTATCTGTTGTCTTCCGCTTTCAGTAGAATGCTCTTCTAATCTTGACTTTATGACTATGAATGACTATCCATAGGCACACCAAGGTTCCAAGATAAAATGTGTCTACTATATTACTGTGTTTATAATAGATTCAACCAAGTAGCTAGCAGACATTCCCAATAGAGACAACAATACTGCTGTGTGAGCAAAAGGAACATTTGTGGGTCACTGATCATCCCCATTTATAGTCCTTTGTGATCTCTGAAAAACTGCTTTCTAGGGTTATGACCCTCTGGAACCAGTTTTTGGAAGTCACTGAGAGCTGAGGTTCCCTCATGCAGTGGATATTTGGGTTCAAGCCAATGAAACTAGTCATATCACTAATTACTCATGCAGCACTTCTTGTATGTTGTAATTTTAGCATTCAAATTGGACTATCCCTATCAAATTGGACTATGGACTGTCAACAGCCTGAAGGGATTGTTTGTTAACTGTGCCCATTTTAGAGATGGAAAAATCAAGAATCATCAAATTGTTTTATTTTGCTTATATCGGTGTGCTGTTCTTCCTCCCTGGAACGGTGTGTTTGTTCTGACATTACCTGGGCAGCCTGGAAGTAGCTGCAGTGTCGCTTTTTTCCAAGCCACTGGGTAATGTCAGAATACCTTGGTAAAGTGAGACACATGCAGTTCTTTCCCATGCTAACACTGCACCAGTTTCAGGAGATGGGGGTTATGGTATTTTTGATCTTCTGGCAAACTATCCCCCAGGTAGCATGAGTGAATAATCTGAGTATCATAGGGAGCTGTAATTGATAGCACTTGCACCATTATTTCAATCAGTCCCAGCAAGAAATTATTTTCACATTTATTTTTGCAGGCAAAAGGACTAGAAACTTGTTTTGTTCAAAATGGAAGTTGTCATCCTCTTCACTGTACTTGGTTCTGTGTACAGTTCTAATAGTATGCTTATATGAGATTGTAGAATATGTTTTCCCCCTCTACACCCCAATTTGGCTAGACCAGTGTTTCTCAAACTATGGGTTAGGACCCACTAGGTGGGTCGTGAGCCCATTTCAGGTGGGTCCCCATTCATTTCAATATTTTATTTTTAATACATTAGACTTGATGCTACCATGGTATGTGACTGTATTTGGGCTGTACTTTTAACAGGCTACTATGTATATGCTTTAAACAATGATAGTAAAAGGGACTTACTTCTGGTTAAGTGTAAGTAGGATTGCCTCCTAGGATTGTTAAAAATTTTCCTGCTTGATGACGTCATTTCTGGTCATGACACCACTTCCAGTGGGTCCTGACAGATTCTCATTCTGAAAAGTTGGTCCCGGTGCCAGTGGTGTCGCTAGGGGGGTGCAGACCGCACCAGGTGACGTGCCGGGGGGGTGATGCGCTAAAATTGTGGCATTAGGAGCTACCCCATCATGATATATACCTTTGGATGCGGAATTTCCAGCGGAATGCAATGCAAAAAACCAGAGTGAAATAGCTCCTTTTCTTCAAACGTTACGGCCAAAAAAACTGGAAGGAAAAAATGCATGGAGCCCAATGGAAAGTGAAAGTGATCCATATCGTGTGTTTATTCATGAGTACGCATACTTGCCATAGTCCATCGAAAAGGGCAGGCTGAGAGGAATAAAATGACACCTGAATGGTCCCGATCCAATGAATGCAACTCCCAAAAAACACCCGAGAAGCTCCCCCCTCCCAGCTGCGAGTCTGAGCCCAAAACGAAGCCACGTGGCCGCGTTTACTTGTGAGTAGGCGGACTTGCCTTAGTCCGTTGGAAAGGGCAGGCTGCGAGGATTCCAAGGACATCAGAATGGTCCTGATCCAATGAATGCAGCTGCCAAAAACACCCAAGAAGGAGGTCCCCCCTAGCTGCAGTCTATTGAGCCCTAGGGAAAGTGAAGCAGCCTCACAGTTGCATTTACTAGTGAGTAGGCAGACGTGCCTTGGCTGGTGGTCAGGCCAGGCAAAGAGGAATGTGAGGACACCAGAATGGTCCCGATTCAATGGAGTTGGAGTACAACAAATGCTCCAGAAGTCATTCTCCCCCCCCCCCACTAAAAAGGTCAAAAAAGAGGCTTGAACGAGTAAGGGGAAAGTTTTCTATTTTGCATTTGTAAAGCCAGATGGGTCTTTGTATTGATATGCTTGAAATAGAAGAACTTTAAACTGGGCACTGGGGAGGGCTGGAAATCTTTCTGATTATTTGGGGGGGGGGAGTTATTGCAGGCAGACTACAAAGTAAGCTGCATAGACCACTATGGGACTTACTTCAGAGTAGATATGCATAGGATTGGCCTCACAGGCTGCAATTCTACCCACACTTTCCTGTGAGTAAGCCCCATTGACCACTATGGGACTTACTTCAGAGTAGATTCACCTGGTGGAGCAGGACTGGCTCCCCCTTATTTAATTATTTCTTTTATTTTAATTTAATTATTTATAATTATTGATTTTAATTAGCTTGATGATGTCACTTCTGGCCATGACATCACTTTCAATGGGTCCTGGACAGATTATGATTCTAAAAAGTGGGTCCCAGTGCTAAAAGTTTGAGAACTGCTGCAATAAGGTGTTAGTAAGTTGACACGGGTTGTGTGTGACTCTACAAGTTTTCAAAATTACTAAAATCAGAATTTGGAGGAATAATCCCATCATGTTATATATCAATCAATGCGTAATTTCATGTAGAATGCAATGAAACAAAACACATTGAAATATCTGTGTTCTAACAAAAGGTACAGCCAAAAAACTAGTGGGGGCGGGGCGATGGTACATCACCACGCCCACCACCTGGGGCGTTGCCCCGCCCACTACATGGGGTGACGCGCAGGCCTCCTGCACCGGGTGACGTGAATCCTAGTGATGCCACTGCCCAGTGCTGAAAGTTTGAGAACCACTGGCCTAAACAGTTCTACTCAAATATATTGCTGGTATCTCCCCCCCCCCAAGGAGATAATAGCAGTTAACTCTTTTATCTAAAACAATTAGTGTGCCATTAGAGATTGCATGGTTAATTAGGCCTGCCATATATATATAGCAGCCCTTACGTTCACATTAACTTTGCCTTACAACAGATGTTTCTGAAAGAAAAGGCACACGTGGCAATGGGTTAAACAAGAATCAAGCATGGAGCTGAAACACATCCTTTCCAATCCACAATTGTGTGAAAATGTCCCTCATGTTCAGTGCAAACCCACTTACACCACCTCCTTCATATGACTCCCAGTCTCCCTTGTTTCCCAAAAGCTTTTCTATATATTTAATGGATGCTTGCATGTTTCCAGATTGCTATCATTAAAAGAGGAAAAAAACAATTGGCAACTACTGATAAGTCATTGTTCAGCTGCAGCCATATTGACTCCCAGCAGTGTTTTAACCACCTAATGTTTATGTCAATACAGAATGTGAATGTACATCACTTCTTTCATTTTGCTCTTTATCTGTGTTTGAGTAGCCTGATAGTAAAGCAAAGTGCAAATCTCTCTCTCTCTCTCTCTCTCTCTCTCTCTCTCTCTCTCTCTCTCTCTGTGTGTGCGCACATGTGTGTGTTTTATTCCTTGGGTTTTTTTTGTGTGTGTTTTTTTAAGAAATGTATAATTCAACAAGATTTTAAAATTGGTTTTCATTTCACAGCAGGTTACATATGTATTCTCTTAGTTGAAGCTTCTCTCATGAGCAAGAACTTATCTGGGAATTTTGAACATTGATGCTCATGTCCTCTGTTTGACGCATGAAAGATACACTCCCTTTCATACTTTTTTTGCTCGTTCTCACAAACTGGATTGAAGTTCTTTGGCTTGAAATCCTATATACATTTATCTGGGATTAATAGCTCAGTCCTGTGCATGTCTACTTATGTGAGCTTGTAAGATCTTCAGTATTGCTGATATTGCTGCTGGTTACTAAAAGAAAAATGTATTCAAGTAAAAAAGAAGATACTGTGGTTAGCAGTTGGCATGCATTTGTGAGGTTATTTCACATGTTACAGGGTGGATTCACTCGGAAATATTCCCTTAGCTCCAAAACCGGAACTCTCCTTCCAGAATTTCCTAGTGCTCAACACCTTGTGCTGGAAGGCAGCATTTCTAAAGACAAGGTAAAATGTGAAGTATTTCTATATTGAAGTGACTTTTAAATCCACACATTTTATTCTCTTTCTACCCTCAAAGACTTCACAGTAGTGACATGAAACAACTAGAAATGTCTATAATCAAATAGACTTGACTGATTTATAGAGGGAGCAAACCTCTACAATCGCCTCTTAACTGGCTGTCCATTGGAATGGTGGTTGAATTATTTACATATTAACTTGCCTAATATTTTACAAACAGATAGTATTTAACTTGAGGAGGGCAAAACAAAGAAATAGTTAGGAGTCCTATCCGTCCCAAATACCAATGGATTAATTTAGTACTGATAAGATTGGGGCAAATTATTTGTAGGGAATTGTTCAGTGAATTCTTTCTTCCACCTTATTTTGTCAATGAACAATCAGTGGCACTTGTAACTCTGCTGATTATTTTAAATAATGTGCTGTACATGACATTGTGGGGTTTACATATCAGTTGACAACATGGTTTTAATTAGTAGAATGGATTGTCTTGGGATCTGTGAATAGTCACAAAGGTTGTTTTAATTCCTAATTTTATAATTGTCAACATCAGGGTCTCTGACTCAGGGATTTACATATCTCTGTGGTATTAAGAAAAAAGAATGCCAAAACTCAGTCTTGTACTTTAAAAACAAGCACATTTATTTTTTCCAAACTATGGTTGTTTTAGAGCAAAATATTATATGTCAAACCTGAAATTCAAGAAGAAATTGTTTTACAAGAAATTAGATTTCTCCTCCTGCTTTTGGTTGTTTTTTGTTATAACTGCAGTCTTGTGAAATTTAGGGAGTTACACATGGAACATTCTGTTTTTAAAAATTTCGGTTCAAAATCTGTTTAGTATAAAGTAAGGATTTTTGTTTTCTCAATAGATTTATCCTTTAGCATGTATCCTGCTCTAAAGAAGACTACTGTTGCCTCTCTTCAAGACAGCAGTTTAGTTATAAATAACATAGTATTTGAAATACTGATGAAGTCTGCAGCCAGGAGCATTGTGGGAGCCATAGCTTATCTTCATGAGACCAAAAAAAAAAAAATTCATTTTTACCTAGGTCAGGAAGTAGAAAATCTTAGCTCCATGGTTAATTGTTTTTTGAGCATTGGATCAATAGGCTGTCTCAAAAAAAAAAACAAAAAAACCCTCAGTTTTGTTTAAAAACTGGAGCATGCTATGATTTGAGACAGCGTTATGGAAGCTTTTTCCCCCTCTGTAAGTAGTGGAAGGGGGTTAGATTCTGACTGAAGCCACAGTGGGAACAAAGTGTTAGAGCTCCTCTACCTGCTGCCGTAGTTTTGCTGAGCTCTGTGTGCTATTTCAAGAAGGGAAAAAAGTGGAAATCAAGCGGCCAAAGCATGTGTTATAAATAACATGTAGTAAGAGGCCCGCCCCATAGGTTGTTGTGTAGGCAAATGAGATTGGAATTGTAAAGCCTAATAACAATACTATATAAGTAGTAAATGGCAAAACTCAGAATGACCACTTCCATTTGTTAGTATTAAGTGTAGAACTGAAATCCATGCATTATTTTTCTTTTTGTATAAGGTTTATAAGCCTCATAAGCTAGAGCAGGGGTGTTGAATTTCTGTTTCGCTTGTAGGCCGGATGTGGCCCACAGAAGTTCTTTATCCAGTCCATATAATAATTGGGCCTTCCCAGCATGATAATTTGGGCTCTCCCATATCTTGAAAATATGATTAAGATCTGCACATTTTCTCTTCTGTGATTTGTAGCTAATGAGTTTTCATGTAAAAAGGAAGTGCCTATTTCTGGCCCTTATCTGTTTAATGACATAACTTCTAGTTTAATGATGACACTACTGGCCCTAAGCAGGTGACATGAATGCTATTCGGCTCACTATATGAAATGAGCTTGAGCGCCCCCCCCCCGCTGCTTTTAAGTCAGCATAATCTATTTCTTAAAAAAATTCCCTGAAGGAGAAGCAAAAGGTCTTGTTTGATATTTTTTTCTGATTTTCTTTTTTGCTGAAACAGGTGGATACCCTTATCATGATGTATAAAACCCACTGTCAGTGTGTCCTTGACAATGCCATTAGTGGAAACTTTGAAGAGGTAAGGCCTCCTGTAGTAGACCCCTAACCTGAGATCAAGCCCATTGCTGTGTGTTCATATATGTGCTCTTCTTGTTTTCCCTTAGATCCAGCATTTTCTGCTGCATTTTTGGCAAGGAATGCCTGAGCACCTTCTTCCCCTGCTCGAAAATCCTGTTATCATTGACATCTTCTGTGTTTGTGATTCGATACTGTACAAGGTATGTTCGATTAGATTAATTCACATGCTGGGAAGCATATTGGGAAATAAAAATAGTTAGCATCACTTGGATTTAGTGCAAAGATGTAAATTGCCCCTTAAGACAGTTCCATGTGGATGAATTCCTTATTAAATGTTTAAAATCCTCTGGCACAATCTTCTTCTCTAATGCCCCTTAGATGTTCAGCTCCCTCCCCCCACTGTGTTGACTCCTAGTCAGGTGCATTGTCTTATGAAGAACCAGCTGCAGCAATGCCCAGCCACTTCCACCAGAGCAAGGCCATTTTGCACCTCCTACTCAGTCAGCAGCCTACTACTCTCCAGGTTCCCCCCTCTCCTTCCAGCAGGGATCTGATGATACCAAGAATAGCTGGATACATTGAAGGTTACCCAGCTGGAAACGGAAATGGATGAGAGCAGGAGGGCTCACTGAAATGTCTGTGAAGATCCCCTTTGTGCACGCATTGTCAGGAAGCAAAGGATTGTGCCCCCAGTTAAAATATTCGTATTTTTAGTGAGTCTGGAAAAAATTGCATATTGGTATCATGAGAAAATCCTACTGGATCTGGAAAAAACGTGATGCTCCAAGCATAGCACATTTCTGTACCTTCTGTTGAAATATGTTCATTTTCCTGCTGTTTTATTCCAGGTTCTTACAGACGTACTCATCCCTGCAACTATGCAAGAAATGCCAGAAACGTATGTCATTCTCTGTATTACATTTGAACTAATAAATGGCAGAAGCGCTAATTTGGGTACTATCTGTAGCAATTAACGAAGAACCATCCTTGACCCATATTTTTATTTTCACATTTATGTATGTATGTATGTATGTATGTATGTATGTATGTATGTATGTATGTATTTATTTATTTATTTATAGTTCTAGTCTTTCATAGAACTCCTCGTTCCAGCTGGATTCCGTCCCGAAATTTTATTTAAAAATAAATGCTGGTCCCTGCTAACTGGATGAAGAGGCACTTTTTCAAGTGGTGCTCCTCTTATTTTTGGCAGAGGGAGAGTAACTGTCCCATTCCTTCCAGCATAGTATTTTTTTTTCTTTTGTAATGTCTGCGTACTGGTGGCATTCAACATCTTTTTAGTTTTTGAGCCCTCTTGAGACAGGGGTCATTTAATTATTTGAATTTATCTAGAAACCACTTTGTAATTTTGTTGTTGTTGGTATACCATGGAAACATGGTATATCAATATTCTTAACAACAACAATTTTATTGATAAGTACTGGCTGAGCTACAGTTTGATCTATTGTGTTGCTACAGGGGCACAATTGGCAATGGCAGCTCTTGCTGGTACAGCAGCATTGACCATTGTGCTGTGGCAGTGCCTCTCCACTAGTTGCAACACTTGTGGGGTTCCTTGTTCCTAATCTTAAAACTTATTTGCCAATGCAGCGCGTCTTGGCTCTGGCCCTATGGCTTTCCCAATCAGCTCAAACTGAGGAACCTGACTTGAGTTGACTTATCAAGTAGATGGACTGAGCTGTCCAACCTTCTTGCCTGGACATGTCAGGTATATCAAATATCCCTCCCTAAGTGGATTCCAAACAGTGTTTTTCTTTCCATTACAGTTTATTGGCTGATACAAGAAATTTTGCCAAAAATTGGGAACACTGGATTATTTCATCACTTGAAAATCTGCCAGAAGACCTTGCAACAAAGAAATTGCCAATAGCACGGAGATTTGTATCTTCTCTGAAGCGTCAGACATCCTTTTTGCACTTGGCTCAGGTACAACAAGAATCTAGAATAAAGGAATCATTCCATCACGTGCTTGTGAGTTTCTCTTCTACAGTATGGAGAGCTACAAAAATGTATGCATAAATCTAGGATTTTCACCCTAGTCAACTGGCAATGTGTTGCTTGTGGCTCAAGCCTTTCTGTCCTTGTGCCCCATTGGCCTTCATCTCCTCTCCACAGCATAAAAAAAAATTGGGCCTATGCAGGGAAAAGTTGTGAGGGATGACCCTACCCTTGAGATGAAGATGTGTTGGCCCCAGGTTGCTGTAGGTAAAGCTACATTGTGGATCACCACCTCTGGACAAATTTACCAGTAGTGGATGGTAGCTCCCCCAACACCACCATGAGCAAAAATGATTGATTACTAATGATAATTGATTGTGTCAGTTCAGCCAGATGGCCCATCTTGTACATGTGGGTCTTCAGCCTGTCCCATTTGGTAGACCTCTGGCAACCTTCTTGTCCTAGGTCCTTGTAGTATATTTATCATTATTTAAGTGGGGAGAAAAAAACTCATTTCAGATCCTGTGCAAAAAAATTACTATCTTCATACAAGGAAATGATTATTAGCATTTTCAAGTTCTATTTTTCACTGCCACCACCAGTGCCAATTTCCACAAACTTCTCCTGTTGCCTGCTCACAGATTGCTCGGCCAGCTCTTTTCGATCAACATGTAGTGAATGCCATGGTTGCTGACATTGAGAAGGTCGATCTGCACAGTATTGGATCACAGGCACTACTTACAGTCTCAGGAAGCACAGACTCTGATGGGGAGGGCTACATCGAATGTAAGTTTCAAAGACCGCCAATTGTCATGTCTGCAGATGGAGCTTGTACGTTCATGTTTATTGCAGCAGCAGTATGGAAGCAGGATCTTTCCCTTTTGCTTCAGTGTTGGGAACAGCACACCTTCTTATTGCATTCAAACAAGTGTCCCTGACATTGAAGTGAAATTGGAAGTACACCTTTCAGTGAGCTGGATAAGTGCTATGGAGAGTGACACTGCTTGCCAGCAGGGCAATTGCTTGTATGCTGCTGAAAAGCTTATTTTAAATCTTGGCAGTTTCGCATTTTTTTGAAGGAAGGCAATTGGATACTTCAAACTCTGGAGAAATCATTTCAACACAATTGATTTATGAGACATGCTGAGGATCACAGTTTCTTTGCTTTCTTCTTACTGCAGAGGTTTCATGCAGAGTTTTCTCTTAAGTTTCATACAGTAAACGGCTCCAAAAGCTTAGTTTTTATTCAGTATAACTTCAACGTCTTTTCCACTTCTTCTTACCCCATTCTTTCTTCTCTTCTTCTTGCTTACATTTATCATTACTATGAGACAGGTAAGGACTGGTGGATCCATAGAAAAGTATGCATTTTACACAATGCTACAGGATGCATGTGACTACATCTTTGAGCCCTGAGGTGGATTGGTCCAAGGTGTCTTTAGGTCAGGCTAATGGCCTCTAAAAGATAGTACACAGCTAATTTCCCAAAGGTTTTGAATTTAAGGGCACAATCCTAACCAGGTCTACTCAGAAGTAAGTCCTATTTTGTTCAATGGGGCTTACTCTCAGGAAAGTGTGATTAGGATTGCAGCCTGACTTTGTTAAATACATTCTATTTATTGCATGTATTGACCCTGCAGCTTTACTTTTTTTTCTGTAAATAGCATGGGGGGATGACCATGAACCAGATGGAAACTGTGACTGGGAGGGGATGGGAATTTAACCCTTTGCCCCATCATGATTCTGGCCACTGTGCACATTATTCACCTTGTGGGGGGGGGGGGGAGTTTCCATTGGCACCAACAGGAACTTTTCTCCTGGTCCAAACTGCAGCTTCAGGGGTACCCCAAACTGGATTGAAACCACAATGGAAACAAAGGATTACAGGCCTCCCCCCACCACACTGTGATCTTGATATAGGTCAGGCCACCTCATTAGGCCACCTGTGGATTCCATTTAGCCCAGAAGAACTAAGTATTCTGGGGCCAAGCTTGTTATTAACATATCATGAAGTTTGGCCCCGAGTGCTGGTGTTGGCATTTACAGTGCCAACAACTAAGATTCAATTACTGAACATATTTGTAACTAGGATAAAAAGAAGCAACATGCATGAACATATGGGATAATAGTTCTACTTGTTATCTTAAGTTGGTACATTATATTTATTGCACGTGTTGACCCTGCAGCTTTACTTTATGCTTTACACTTGAACAGGGAGAAGAATGGTATTGAAAGCTAAGTGACATCTCCCTTCATTAATCAATGTGAAAGAATGTATGTAGTAGTGCTTTCTCTTGGAAAATTAATCTAGTACTGTAGTTGGCTTGATAAGCTTAAAGGAATCTTCATAAGATGCCATTTTCTTGAGAGTTTTCCTACCTACTGCTCTAACTCTTCCTTTCCTTTACATGCTACAAAACTATCACTGGCTGGTGAGTGGCTTGCTCTGCTATTCAGAATAGAATGCAACCTTGTGTTTTCCTTTTTACATGGTAGATGACTCTATTACAGTGTTTCAAGAACTCAAGGACCTCTTAAAGAAGAACGCCACTGTGGAGTCATTTATTGAATGGCTGGATACTGTAGTTGAGCAAAGGGTTATAAAGGTAAGTTTCAGTTCTAATTAGATGAAGTCTGTTTTGAGCCCCCTTGTGTCTCTGTTTGTCTGTCACACACACACACACACACACACACACACACACACACACACACACAGGCCTCTTGTCTCCTGGTGGAATGCCCATTAGAACTACATGATTGACCCATATGCATGAATTTTGTGGTTAATCCACACACATTTCTCAGTGCATGGATATGCATATCTGAAGTGACTTTCCAAGGAGATCACAATGACTGCTTGGATAAATCTAGTTTCCAGAAAAATATGTGAGGTCTTATACATGCTTTCAGACTCCTCTACAAAGTTATGAATGCAGAGTTCATCTCACTCCATTCAATTAATGGTATGCTCCCTCACCACTCCAGTAACATATGAATCAAACCTTAGTAGCATAAATGAAAGCTACATATTCATCACTGCTTAATGCTACTCACATTCTTGTTTGTGATATGCTTTTGAGAACTCAGTGTGTAAAATTTGCAGAAATAAACTATCTTTCATCTTTGTGGGATGGGACAGGGATTTATATGTGGAAATAGCGTAATGGGATATACCAAGAGTTTTCATTTAATAAGTATTCTGATTTGTGGTCTTACACTGATGGTAAAGAAGGAGTTTAGTTATCTTAGCTAGATATGCCTAATAAAGGTTTGTTGAGAGTTTAGCTGCTCTGTTAACCATTCCAGTTGTTCTCTTACATGTTAACTATTTTGAAATGCTACTAACAGCAACAGAATAGTCAAAACTGCTTTTTAAAAAATTGAACCAGTAATAGCTATCCACCAACTTACCTATACACAACACAATTCTATGCATGTCTGCTGAGAAGTAAGTAAGAAGTAAAGTCAATGACAGTTACTTTCAGGGAAGCGTGTATAGGATTGCATCCCTACCTACCTACCTATCCATCTTTTGACCCAACTCTGTGTAGGATTGGGCCGGTGCATACAGCAGAACAGTGGAACAGAGTTCCTGAATTGGCAGCACCCACATGTGCCAATATCCTAACCTTGTCCTTACTTCCACCACTACACACATCAGGCTTACGTCTGCTAAACCACAAGTATAGATCCAGTGAGACCCATGGCAGTGGTGCAGGCTTTCCCTAGGGTAAATGAATAAAGTTCACTTATCTCAAGGAGACATTTCTAACTGCCTTCCCCCCCCCTCCCGGTATAGCACATGGTCAGTTCACATGCATCAGCAGGGAGTGATTTGGGTAGGATTGGTTGTTTTTCTCTGTTTACTGTGGCTTTGGCAGAGTGGTGTCCTCTTGGTGGAGAGTTGTGCTTATGTAGACAGTCCTTACATAAGAGGAAAACTCTTTTTCTGTTCATGGATGGAGCTTATGGATGGCACCCATTGTGAGGATCTGGTATTGTCAAATTTAGCACTTTATAGAAGGAACTACTTAGTTGTGACAAAACCTTGAGCACTAAAATCCATATATTCCCTGTCCTTGCACAAACCAAAGAGAGCTGAATCCTCAATTTCAAGTATGAATTGAAATATGATGGAGTTAAATAGAATTCTCAGTTTTGTTTAGCTAATCTTCAGATAATGACTGTTAAACAGAGGAAGCGGAGGAGGGGGAATTGCCCACCATTCAGCATCTGTTACAGAACATTGTTCCAGGGCAAACAGGTATAGTTTCCAGTGTTTTCCTCCCACGTCTGGAAAAAAAATGCTGAACAATTTACTATATGAATCAAGATTAGCTGAGTAAGTGGTAATGATTTACAGAACACGTAATCCTTCCATTGCCCTCTGCCTTCTGTTCAGTTAAAAGTGCAGGGCCTCTCCATCACTCCAAATGGCTTCCTTTTGTTTGCTGTTTGAGAAGGTGGCAGCTTATAATGTTATTATCACAACCTGCTGATTCCTGGTGGGATAGGCAGTGTTAGGACATCATCTGACAAAGATAAATGAGCAGTGTGTATGTGATGGTGCAGCACAGAAACCGACTTCTATTCACTCCAGTTGATTACTGATGTAACTTATTGCTGATCCAATGTCTCCAGCGTCCCTGGATTGTCCCTTTGTTTATGATATATGACCATTGAAGTATATAGCACTTCACAGAATAACAGTTAGGTTCTTGTCCACATTATCCTCCATCTAAATTTATCCTCCATCTAAATTTCAGCTGGAGAAGACAATAGAGAATGGATGGTTGGTAAAACAGAGGCAGGTACAACAGGGCAGAATATGCACAAATACACTTTCTTTAACCTACAAAGACTCTAGGCCAGTGGTTCTCAAACTTTGAGGGAGCTTTACTCCCTCAGTAAGTCTCTGCGAGGGAGGCAGCGACCTCAGGATCGCATCACTCAAGGGAGCCAAGGGGGGTGCTTGTGCTTACATTTAATTAGTTAGAGCTGCTGGAGGCTGCAGGAGGTGTGGGGAGCCCTGCAGCGCTCCCTGAGGCTTGGAATGTTCAAACTGAGTGATGGAAAAGCACTTCTGGTTTCCAGGAGGTGCTTTGCAATTGCTCTGTTTGAACATTCCAAGCCTCGGGGAGCCCTTCGAAAGCCTATAAGCTCATCTTATGATTGTCTTCACTTTGTCACCGAAATATATCTAGGGTGAACTAGCTATCGAAGCAGAGATTGGGAGCCGTTTGGGTTGGGATTGGGTGTCAGAACAGGGTGCCATTTGGATTGCTAACAAAAACAACAACAACAACAGTATTTATATACCGCTTTTCAACAAAAAGTTCACAAAGCGGTTTACAGAGAAAATCAAATATCTAATGGCTCCCTGTCCCGAAAGGGCTCACAATCTAAAAAAAAAAACCTCTCTGGTGGGTTCATGTAAAATGCATTCTGTACCAGTGATAATTGGTTTCATATAAAGCCAGTTGTGACCCTGCAATGAAATCTTGCTTGCAGTCTCCAAGCAAGCTCACTGCAAGCCAAAGGGACTGTGAACTGGCCCTCAAGAATAGTGTGCATCTGTTTCAGTCTTCACTACATGTGAACTTTGCTTTGATTTCTTTTCTCTATACATTTTCTCTCTCCCTCCCTTTTTTTTCTTAGGCAAGTAAGCAGAATGGTCGGTCACTGAAAAAGAGAGCACAAGATTTCCTTCTCAAGTGGAGCTTCTTTGGAGCTCGAGTCATGCACAATCTCACCTTGAACAATGCAGCAAGTTTTGGTATCTGACTTTTTAAAACCTCTCTTTTACCATTTAAGTTGTGGGAGTCTCTAACCAGAGCTTCTACTCAGTGAATGCATGTTGTCTTCTCTTTGGTTTGTGTCAGTCTTAAGATCTGTTTCAGACATTTGAGTTCTTTCCACGCAAGAACTGGAGACAGCAAATCAATTTTGATTCAGTTTGGCACTTCACAACCAAATATCCTGGCATTATTATCCAGATAGGTGTTGACCAGGTAATTGTTTTTGTTTCTTTTGACAAATTCAAGCCTGACTTGGCTGACACCTAACATCATCCATGGCTTTCACATGTAGAAGAAAATCCTACCATATATTGCTTCCATATTTTAGGATCAATTCACTGTTATTTTTAGACTTTTTCAAATGGACTGCTACAGCCATGTGCAATCATTGTATACTTTAGGATAAGTCAGTGCTATAATCATAACTCCTCTTCAGAGCCCTGCATGTCCTCCAGTTCAAACATGGACCTTTTGTGTGGGTTCCTTCATTCATTTCAGTACCCCCGAGAGAACTATACATGCAAAGGACTCTGCCCCTACATCTGTTCCTGCATCTTAATAAAAGGCACCACTCTAGTGGGACATGTGTATCCATTGGAGTTCCTGTCACTATGATAACTTGGTAAATTTGACATTTATAAATAAATAAATGCCAGTGTAAAGTGGGTTTGGAGGTGGGGAAACTCTGGTTCAGATGCCACCACAAAGCATACTGGGTATCATTATTTATTTATTTATTTGCAAAATTTATATCCCGCCTTTCCACTACAGAAAAGAGCACTCAAGGCTGCTAACAAATGAAATACCAAAGTATTTCACTTCTACCCCCAACTCCTTTGAGATGTCAAGCATATTGTCCTTCGGCAGGGTTGACCCACAAACCACACAACCTCAACTACACACTCCACTTGGTATTCAGTCACTCACACTTTACTATTAAATTATTACAACATACAACACCCCCTCTCATTGAACACTCTCACCCCCTGTCCCCCTCTCACAGAGCCAGAGGTTTCCACCTTCTCCCCTGTTCCCCTCTCACGGAGCCAGAGGACACCAACCTCTTGGGATCCTTGATCCAAGGTTAACACTCCTGAATCACAACCAAAACTCACTCACAATACACCTCCTCAACCATCCACTCACAATTCTGCTTTCAGTCTCACAGAAACCCTGATGCTGACACAGTGCCTCCTGACCCCTTCCAGATGTCCAATCATAATAACAGCAAGGCACTGCATAAACGGGGAGGATATAGAGCTGGTGATCAGGCATCCAAGATGATGAGCCACTCAGCAACAAGGGCCACAGCAAAGAGTCAGAGAGTCTCCTGATCCACTATCTTGATCCACTGGCGAAGAGCCATGGGCAAAGAGCCCTTCGGCTCGCGCCAAAGGCTCATGCCTCTGGCACACCAGAGGCTGATGTACCTGAAGAGGTGTGGAGGAGGAGGAGAAAAGACAGTTGGAGTCCAGCAGCCGGCCCACAGGTATTCCGCTCCTTCTCCTTGCCCTGCTGCAGCTTTCTCTCTCATAATTAGGCAAGTTATTATTTTTTAATAATAATACTACTCCAAATTACTTCACAGAGTTGTGAGGTACAATGAGGAAACTCTTGAGGGGATGCACAGAATACAAATGTGATATAAAATAAAACACAATTGTTTCAAAAAGAAGGCAGTCAGAGTCATTTTCATTTCCTAGCTGCTCTTCTCGCCTTTCACTTTGCACTCCTATCTTTCATTTAATATTAACATAAAAATAGTGTAAGAAGGTACAGCTCAGCCATAAGGGACAGTATGGTAGAGCTGTTCACACATCTCTCAACTGCATCACCTTCTTTGCTTTTGTTCCCTTTGCTTTGCTTTGCTTTTGCTTTTGTTCCCCAAACTAATCTTCAGCTCAGACTCGAATTACCAGCCAGACCTGGGCAGCAGATCCTGCAGAGTGAGGGCCCAGTCCTATCCAACTTCCCAGCACCGGTGCAGCCGCAATGCAGCCCTGAGGTAAGGGAACAAATGTTCCCACACCTTGAGGGGGCCTCTGTGACTGCTTCCCCACCACCGGATGTAGTGCATGCCCCATTGGCACAGCTGCATCGGCACTAGAAAATTGGATAGGATTTGACCCTCAGTCATGTGATGACTCAAGCTGCTTCCTCTCTCTTTGGCATGGAGCCAGGCAAGGCCCTTCAGCCGTAGTGTATCTGTTTTCTTTCAGCTCAATCTTTGTAGCCACTGCCGACCCAAGCTCTGCCAGCAAGGTGAAGTGGGTTGTGTTGTGGTGGAGGGGCCCGAAGGGATGGTAGATTCAGTGCGCTTCACCCCAAGTCTGCCATCACAAGGCTTGCTTCCCTCCAGCCTGCCACTGACACAATGACTCACTTACATTGCTTGTCACACAGTTTCCTTAAAGCCAGAAGTACAGGACTTCTGGTGTTATTTACAGGGACAACACCAAAGAAGGAGCTTCTTCATTTGTGAATCTCTAAATAAAACCAGAAATCTCACACTTCTGTGTTTGACTAAACTGTGGGGAAAAGCACGATAAGGAGTTTTCTTTTCTAGAGTGCCTCAGCAGAAGCGAAAACCGTTGTACTAGCATGAGGTGGTGCTCCAGGTTGCACTCCCCCTCTTTGTAGCTAATATTGTAGCAACTGATGGGGTTTTCGTACTGGACTATTGATTGGCTTCTCCATCCCTGTCTCTGCCTTCTGCAAAGACAAACATTGTAGCTGCCTCATGGGCTGAGAGAAAAAAGCCCGCTTTGCTGCTAATTGGAGCCATGCAGGCTTGCCTGAGAGGACACTGTCCTTGAGTCATTCAGGCCGCAGTCTTATGCACGTTTACCTGGGAGTATCCCCTTTGGACTAAATAGGATTCACTTCTGAGTAGGCATGCCTAGGTTTTCACTGTTCGGCTCTCCCCCCCCCCCCCGGTTCTTCCCTACGTTTGAACTGTTTGGGTCCTGCACCACTGCCTAATGCAGCATACTGAAAAACCAGGCACATATGCACACCCCCAATCCCACCAGAAGAATATTGAGATGATTTTCCTAACTGTCAGGACTTCATGCGGCTTTGTTGTTTAAATGGGTATTTGGGGGCAAGGAGGATATTGACTTGGATTGTTTCATTTTCTTTCACCCATTTTCTTTGGGTGAAAATCATATCTTGATGGATTAGCAAAATGGCATGAGACTCAGAACCAGTATGGTGTCTGGTACAACCGCCTCTCTTGTGGACAACAAGCCCTTTTTTGTGGATAGTGATGGCTTCTCATGGCAGAAAATGTGTTTTGCATACTGAAGGCCCCAGGCTCAATCTCTAGCATTTCCAAGTAGGGCTGTGGAAGACCCTGTGGAGAACCCTGGAGAGTTGCCTCAGTATATGGACAGTACTGAGCTCAATGGAGAAAGGGGTGGCTCAGAAGTGGGCAGCTTCCAATGTCAAACACACTGGCTTTGCAGGATGCTTTGTATTACTGGCTATTCGTGCGGGTTGTTCCAGGGACAAACTCATCTTTGAACATTTTTAATGAAAAGTCTGGAGTATGCAAGACTTTTCCATGCAAACATGGAAGATGCTTTTCCTAACTTCAGACATTTTCTTTTTGGTAAGTGGTACTTTGTACTTGGTCAGAGGTTATTATATTGAATTTCCAGAACTACTCTTGAATAGACTAAAGATGCATTGTAATGCAGGACCCTGGTTCAATTTAAACCCACGTCTTTGTCCATGCAGCTGAAATAATTAGATCTTTTGGTTTTAGAGTAAGCTTTTTGAGAAATTAAGGGTGCAATCCTAACCCACTTTCCAGCACCAATATAATGCAATGCAACTCCTAGATAAGGAAACAAACTTTCCCTTACTTTTAGGAAGCCTCTGGGAGTGCCCCCAACTGCAAGATGCAGCACATGCCCCATTGGCACAGCTATGCCAGTGCTGGAAAGTGGGTTAGGATCTGGGCCTAAAAAACAAACAAACTTGTATGCCATAGAAGCAAATGTTCTCTGGCATTTTAAAAGCTTTGATACATTGGGGGGGGGGCAATGGGTCAATAGGCATGTGTTAATACATAAATTCTATATTTATTATGCTGCTACCATCTGGTCTGGTCTAATGCAGCAGTTCTCAAACATTTTGGTCTCTGGAGCCCTTTACACATTTAAGAGGAGTCTCTGGGAGACCCAGTGCACTAGCACACATACAGAGTGTTGCAGCACTGAACACCAAATTACGACAAAGGGCCGAAACAGGAGGGGAATGAGGAAGAAGAACTATGAACAATGGAAATGGGAGGGATGGACAAGCAAACTGGACAGAGGCAGATGTTGGCCACTTATGTTGAACCCATGGAGCTGCTGAAGGGGTCCCAGGAACCCCCAGGGCTCGTAGCAGCACACTTTGAGAAACATTAGTTTAATGTTTAAATGTGAACTGCTAGGCCTACAAGCCCTGGTGGGGCTCAACTTGGCCTGGAAGTCATCCTCACACTGCCTGACATAGAAGCCATTTCCTTCATAGCTTCCTTCAGAGAGGGAAGGGCAGACAAATAGCCCCACATTGCTGACGGGTTCATTCATAGAAGGGCCATTTTTCCCATAGTCAAAGTATTTTTCTTCATTATCATGAATCATATAAAGTCATCAGGAGAAAGAGAGGGAGAGTTTCCATGGGTTCGCTTCTGTTTATGTTTCAGATAGGTCATTAACCTATTTCTTTCCAGCCCACAGGTGTACACGTTTTGTCCCTGTTACATATATGCAACGTTGGGCAGAAATGGCTTTTAAGGTGCAATATTTCTCTTTTTGAAAACTAACATGTGGGACAGAGCTTGCCCCACTAATGCACTTTGCCTCTTCTGTATCCCCCCATTTTTTTTTTCTGGTGCCACTATTGCTATCTATGATGTTTGGAGCAGGGGGATGTTTGAAGGCACATGTTCACTGGTGCCACTATTGCTATTGGTGATGTTTGGAGCAGGGGCATGTTTGAAGGCACATGTTCAAAAAGTATGGTTTTTTCCCTATATACATTTGTAAGTCACATGCCAGTCCTGATGTATGGAGTTGAAAGACTTTAGCTCCACCAAATTACCAACCACTTCTGTTGCTTCCCACTTCACTTCTGGGAAGCAGATCTGAAATATGGTGCCATGTAATGATTTCAAGACAATTAAATCCATTTGCTTTTATTTTGTAGATATAGACCAAGACTCCACCAATCACTTTCTGGTTATTTCGTTTAAGGAAAACTGAAACACAGCAAACTCAGGCTCCCAGCAAAACTCGACCTTATCTTGCTCTAATGTGTGCCCTCTTCAAGTATAAAGCATGTCTCACTTTCATCAGTATTGTACTTTGATGTCATTAGTGGCCAAATAGCCTACAGGACAGCAAACATATTGAGTTAGGTGGGCCAGTACAAAGCAAGATTAGAGCAAGGAGTTAAGCACTCCTCCTTGTTGGTCTTAGCAGGTCATTTAAAGTCCAACAATTATTTGTTTGTTTCACTTGCTTCTTGTAAAGTGCTGAGAGATGGTCACCAAGATAACGTTACAACATCCACGCTCTCTCCTCCTTTCTCCCCTTGCTAGGCTCATTTCATCTGATCCGCATGCTTCTAGATGAATACATCTTGCTGGCTATGGAGACCCAGTTCAACAATGACAAAGAACAAGAACTCCAGAATCTGTTGGACAAATATATGAAGAATCTGGGTAATTTGGGATTGATAGTTTTGATATAAATTCTTGAAGTCCTGAATCTTGGACAATATGACCCTTGTTTAAATGTATGCAGGCTTGCCTGGCTGAATGATTACTTTGGCATACTTAAATATAGGCCTTTTAAGACCTTTTGTTCCATATATTATACTGATATTAGTTATAGGGCCCAATTCTATCCCCTGCCAGCCCATAGCGCATAGCATTGCTGATGGAAGGAGCACTGTATGATATTGGGGGGAGGAGCAACCAGACCCAGAAGAAGTAAGTGAAATCTTTTCTTACTTACCTCCCTGTAGGTCGCCTGCACTCCAGTGGGTCTCCTCAGACTATGCCAGCTATTTTGCTGGCATAGAGGAGAGTCAGGGAGGTTTGGGCAGGGAAAGGGAAATAGGATCTCTGCATGTGCTGGCACCACCAATATCATCACACTCCCACACCTGAACAACACCTGCCTGGTTCTACCCTGACCAGAACTACCCAAAATCTTTTTCCAAATCACCCCGAGTGCCAACTTACCTGCTCTGGTAGGATGTCTGGGATCCACTATTATGCATGCAAGGCCTCCAACCATTTGTGCCAGAAGCCCCTAAGCGCATTGCAGTGGAGCGGCTTTTGTACTGCCAGTCTGGGGCTTACACTGGCGGATCATGAAATCCACCAACATAAGCCCTGGATAGGATTGGGCTGCCAATTACTCAATTTTTAGAGTGCTCTTCCAGAAATAAGCAACATGCTGATTTATTTATTCAGATTTCTTGACCATTCTATTCTAAACTCTCAGGATGGTTACAGAGAGAGAGAGAGAGAGAGAGAGAGAGAGAGAGAGAGAGAGAGAGGAGATACCCAATCCCTGTGTTCTGACCTGTTACCACAGTTCAAACAGAAAAACATTCCCATATTTCAAAATGATGTTTAGGCACTCTCTTGGGTGACTCAAAGGAAAAAAAGAGTTCCATGTGGAAGTAGTTTTGATGGCAACCTCTGTTGTCGTATTCCTGATGTCTAGACATTGCATAGGGATTGTAATCTAAAGAAGAGCATCTTTCTCAGATGCTCTTGAAAGCCCCAGTATGATAGAGTAAAAGGCAATCTTTTAGATATGTTGACCCAATAGGTCAAAATAAACTCTCTGAATAATGCCCTGAAGACAATAGCATACCCTAAAACTTTACTAAAGAATTTTGAAAAGGTCTTGGGTATCAAATGGTGTTATTTTTCTTAAATACCAAAGGTGTTGCACTGTGCAATCTCTCTGTTTCTACCTTGTCTAAACTTCTGTTTAAATACTGGGTACAATCCCCTATGGTGAAATGCATGAGTTGTAAATGTGCCTGGTGGTCATGAATCTCCTCTCGAGGCCAAACCTTTGTATTGTGACTTCCCACATGGTGCAGGAAATGTTTTCTTAGTCACAACTATAGTGCTGGAAACTTCCCAAATGATCCACTGGTTTGGTAAAAGCACACAAATTTGGTGACGCACTAGTAACCAGTTTCTTGCCAGTCTTTTGTGTATATTTCAGTATTGAGAATGTCTGCTCTTATTTTACATGTCACCAATCCTGTCTTTTTCCAGACGCCAGTAAAGCCGCTTTTACAGCATCTCCAAGCTCTTGTTTCCTAGCAAACCGCAACAAAGCTGGTACGATGTCCAGTGATGCCTCAGTGAAGAATGAATGCCTTGTGGAGCAAACGTATTTCCCTTTGTCAACCAATCAACACAGTAGCATACTGAACTCATTCCCTGCAGGGAACAATGAGAATATGCAGCAGCTGATAGGTAGGAAACTATGGGGGCCCCACCCCTTTTAGCTTTCTGTTCCTGCTCTTCTTCCATATGCAATGCGTAGATCAGAAATCCAGGTTCAAAGCCCTGCTCAGTCATGAAGCTTACTGGGTGATGAAGGCATCGGTCACTATCTCCAGCCCAAACTAACTCTCAGGGTTACCATGAGGATGGGGGGGAGGGCCAACCACACTGCCTGGAGCTTCTTGTAGGGAAGGTGGTGTGTATGTGTGTGTGTGTGTGTGTGTGTGTGTGTGTGAATCCATAAATTAATGAATAAAAGACCATGGGTGACTCTCTCTCAATTGGACTTTAACCTCGTTTGTTTTCCCAGGTCAAACAGAGCTGTCTCAGAGCAATGGGCATCTCATGACTCCACCCATTTCTCCAGCCATGGTGAGCCGAGGAAGTGTGATCAACCAGGGACCAATGGCTGGGAGACCTCCCAGTGGTGGTCCCCCATTGTCTGCACAGTCCCACTGTGCTTCTTATTCAGAACCCCTGTACCAGACAGTACCACCAACAACTCAAAACTTCTATGGAGTCAGTGCCAATTACCCAGCCATGTTCAGGACACAGACTCATCCCTCTTCTGGAGCCTACCAGCAAAGGCCAGAACCCGGGCATTTCACGGCCACCAATGACCAGAGGTTCCCTAGAGACTACTTCAGCAGCAGCTGTGCTGTGTCTCCATACAGCACCAGGTCACCTCCTAACTTTGGATCCTCTTCAACTATGCAAGAGACTCATGGCATGCAGTTTTTGAACAGTGGGACCTACAACTTCCTGAACAATTCCGTGACGAGTTCCTGTCAAGGATCTTCCTATCCCTCAAATACTTCCAATGGTATTAACACTTCAGAATTCTATTTTTTATTTTTTTGCAATCTCTGTTTCGTATCTAGCATGTAAACATTTGTCTGAACCATAATTTCTAGTAGAAGGTACTCTATGAGTAAAGTAACTCACTCCATTGTAGTGGCAGCTTGTGAGGCAGTTGTCAGAGGATACCAAGGTCCATTGCTATATTCCACTATATGGAGAAAAGGGTTCAAGGCACAGGAATGCTTAAGACAGCACTGTGCAGGTGTGCAGTTGCTGATTGGCTAGCAACACTGTTGTCCTATGCCCGTGCCCGTGCTAAATGCTCCTAGCTACTCAGCAGTCATGTACTTACATGGGGCTGAATTAACAAACTCTCCCCCCCCCCAAATTACCTCTGCTGGGATGCTGGGTCCCCCTCAATCATGTTGCAGCACTTAGTAGTGGATACTGATAACCTCAGAGAATCCTTTCATGGCCATCTACTGCTCTCATGAGTAGAATGTACTCACACATTCAGGAACCTAATAATGTGACCCACCCATTTGTTAAAGCAGTAAACTTGTGTTTACTCCATCAAAGTCGCCTTGAAACCAACAGTGCAGCAGATACATAACATGAGGTTTTTGAACAGTGGGAAGCCTGCCTGGTTTTCATTACCTTATAATTCAAAACAGGTATGAAGACTCATTTGCCACCTGTTGTTGAACATCTAAGCTGCACCTGAAAACTAATTTTTGTGTTGGCCATTAAGTTTCAATTTATTCTTAGTAACAATCATGGATGTAGCGCTGTGAGGTAGACAAAGCCATTCACAGTTTTTAACCTCATCTAATCCTGACAATAATAAGGCAGGCGAATATGAAACTGTCTGTGTGATAAGGGATGTGTCCAGTAGGGAAGTCTGTGGGTTCTCTGCACCCTCCAGAGGGCTGATGCTGCAAAGGGTAAGTTTTTTTGTTTTGTTTTTTTAAAACCCTTTTGTCCCCTGTAGTGGCACAATTGGGACGACTGCATCACTGGCTTCACTACTGCCCCACACCTTAAGGGGGCAGCAACAAGGCTTCCCTGGCTAGGGTATCGCGATGCCCTAGTTTGGGAACCGCTGCACCCTCACTCCTACCCGAGAGGGGAGCCAACCAGATAGGTGGGAGGAAAACATTCGAATGATGCTGTCTTTTGCCTGGACAGCTCTTACCCTTCCCTCCCACCTCGCTGGTTGGGAGTTTGATGCTGCAAAGGGTAAGTTTTTTTGTTTTGTTTTTTTAAAACCCTTTTGTCCCCTGTAGTGGCACAATTGGGACGACTGCATCACTGGCTTCACTACTGCCCCACACCTTAAGGGGGCAGCAACAAGGCTTCCCTGGCTAGGGTATCGCGATGCCCTAGTTTGGGAACCGCTGCACCCTCACTCCTACCCAAGAGGGGAACCAACCAGATAGGTGGAAGGAAAACATTCGAATGATGCTGTCTTTTGCCTGGACAGCTCTTACCCTTCCCTCCCACCTCGCTGGTTGGGAGTTTTTATATTACTTTTGAGCATATTGCAAAGACAAATATGGATCGCCAAGTCCAATCAACTGTAACAACACAATCCTATGTGTATCTACTCAGAAGTACCACTGCATACAATAGGGCTTATTCCCAGGTAAGTGTGTACAAGATAGAAACCTTAGAAGCAGGATAATTACCCCAAGCTGTCTTGTCATGGCTTATGCACTAACTTTATCTCTGCTGATGGGCACTCTTGGCTGCATGGCTGGAGGTGACTTACAATCTTATCAAATCAACATCACCAAAGAAGTAGTCCACATAAAACAATCCATCCGAACGCAGACTCTCATGAGCAGTTAGCCTCTTCTGTACAATAGTGACCCCCTTGAGAAGTTTCCCTGTCCGACATACTTAAAATTATCCCACATATTATGCATGCCTCTTTTTTTAGCAGCTAACTGTACAGAGAGATATACAGTTTGCACTGTATATCTCAGACCCACTGTATATCTCAGACCCACTGACCAGATCCAACCCAAATGACTCAGAAGTAGCCCCATTTGTGCCAACCATTCCACAAGGGTTCCTCCCCCTAAGTAACAGCCATGCAGAGGAAAGTGTTTTTCTGAGTCTTCCATGCATGCAACTCATGAATCAACCAGTCACCGGAAAATGCGCATTTTCACAACTCAAGTCTGAGTCGCCTAAATCAAGTTCCCATCCCTGCCAAACAGTTTGATTAGTGTCGTATTTAGTTTTCACAACTTTCAGATTTTTTTCCCCCTGAAAAGTGTAATGCCTTATTTATTTTAAAGAAAAGATACTACGTTTAATGCTATGCAGCTCTCATTGTGGCATGAGCAGCTTTGAACATGCCCAAACCTTGCCCTGTTTCATCTAATGATCAGGCCCAAGTTTAGACTGCCACTGAAGCCTACCTCCTATATTACTATAAATAAAGTTAGTGCATAAGCCATTGCAAGGACAGCCAGGGGTAATTATCCTGTAAGTGATTGAGTACACTTACAACCCTCTTTTCAAAACATAGTGTCATCACAAAGTGGTTGCCAGTGTTGGAACTGTGCCAGAAATAACCATTTAACATAACCCCTGCTAATTGGGTAAGAGGCACTTTTTCAAGTGGCTGCTCCTTTTTTTAGCAGGGGGAGAGTAACTGGCCCATCTCACCCCAGCAGTGTCTGTTCTGGTGGCTGTCTGCTGGTATTCTTTTGCATCTTTTTAGATTGTGAGCCCTTTTGGAACAGGGAGCCATTTAGTTATTTGATTTTTCTCTGTAAACCGCTTTGTGAACTTTTAGTTGAAAAGCGGTATATAAATACTGTTAATAATAATAATAATAATAATCCTAGCATACTATTGGTGCAGCATTTTAGTGGGTGAAAGGAGAGCAATAAATTACAATTGTCAGTGAACAAGATCAGAGGTCTTCAAACGCGCTACTGAAGAGCTGCACCTTCAGCAAGCATCTGGAGGTAAATAAGAGGGGGTTTGGTGGGCATCAGCAGGGAGAAGGTTTCACAACCATGGTGCTGCCACTGAGAAAGCCCTGTCCCTGGTACCCCACCTGCAGCTGCAGGTCAATTAAATGACAAAGTTTTTGAAGCAGATCTCAACTCTCTGGTGGTCCTTGAGATAAGATTGGGGGGGGGGGTCACAGTTACTATTTGTCTTGGGAAGGATGCTTTTGTGCAATGTTTATATTCTAAGGCAGCTACTGATCATAATAACATATTTAATTACTATCAAATTCCTGTCAACAGGGTTCTATGGTAATAATATGAACTACTCAGAATCCCACAGACTTGGGTCAATGGTAGATCAGCATGTTTCTGTCATCAGCAGCATAAGCAGCATTCGACCATTGGCTCCATACAGTGACATTCATGATCCACTCAGCATCTTAGAGGAGACTGGAAGGAAACAGGGAGCATCGTATTATGCGGATGCCTCAATAAACTGTCGGAACCCCCTAAGTAAGTAGAGCATCTCCAACATACGATGGATACAGAGAGATATGCTTGTTGCATTTGCACTGGTGTTTAATGTCACTGGTGTTTAATGTTTAACGTCACTGTTTGCAGGATATTGTGACCGTTCTCCCTTAGTGCTGCGTTAGCTGATATCTCGGACCCAGAATAAATTTTCAGTTGTTCTGCGGGAATTTACACACTTGAAATTTGTTGTTCTGTTGTTTTCCGTTTGAAAATGCAGTAAAACTTGCTGCTAATGGAATTGTCCACTGGTAGGAAAATCTCCACGAGGTCCCGCTGCTGCCTGCATCAATCATCTCAATTCAGGTCCATTCCTGAGCACATAACACAATGATGTGAATTACCTATCAAACATTGGTGGAAATCATGGTTTGGGCTGGGGAAAAGAAACCCTACCAACTGCATAGAAAAACAAACCACTTTTGAAAATATCCACATGGAATTGTACTCGGAGAACCAAAAAACACTATGAGAAAACAGCAAGACAATGTGATAAAAAATATTTGTGGTGACTCTTCGACTCCTACTTGCAAAGTGTTCTCCATTTTAATGGGGAAATTCTTCTTTAGATGCTGTTTTCCCCACTCTGTTTGCCCTTTCTTATCCGTTATACCAACATCCATCAACAGCACTTGCTGATCTGGGAGCCCTTATGACCCTCTCTACTTACTCAGTGGTGAGGGAAAGGCACTCTGCACCTGTTCAGCTATTTGCTTTCATATGTTCCAAGGCTCTTAAGTCCTGGCATTGTGGAGAGATGCCAGTGCTGAGCGCCAGTGAGCCTTGGCACAAATCACGCCCTGGCTCCTTCCGTCTTCCAAACATAGCTTAGCGTCAAATCATATACTTGACCCAAAATATGCAAGTGCCCCTTTGTTTGGGTATTTTTTTCAGTTGTCAAAGGGGGACCAAAACAAGTGAAACCAAAGCAGGTAGCTTTCGAACTTTGCTCCCACTGCAGATCCAGGCCTGACCACAGCCCTTTGTGTACTGTTTTCATTTGAAAAATACCTGCTTGCACTATTTCCAAGGCCATATATTAAGATTTTCAAGAGCTGGGTCCCACTTCTCATAACTGACAGCCCAATCCTACCCCACCACCTTCCACCTTCCATTATTTTTTTCTATAATGCAGCCGTGCTAATGGAGCACATGCTGCATGCTACGGTATGTATGTACAACGTTTTTTACTCCATAGGATGCCTGTCAATGGGTTTCTTCAGACCTATGCCAGCTCTTCTGCTAGCATAAGTCTGAGGATAATCAAGGGGCATGTTCGGCTGTGAAAATGGTGATAAGATCCAGCATGCACTGCTGCCACCAAGATCCACCCCTCCCACCTTGGAACCACCCTCCCTCCCTATCCCTGCTCTGATCTTGCCCTGAACCACACATGACTCACCCCCAATGGTACCTTACCTGCTGACATATGGGCTGCATCCATTTCCAACCTCCGGCCATTTTTTGCTGGTAGCTGCAATGCACATGACAGCAGCATTACATTTATGGCACCGCAGTGGCACTTATGGTAGCAGATTATGAGATCTGCTGTCGTAAAGCCCAATAGGATTGAGCAGTGTGTGTAATAAATTCCATCTACAGATGCTGTGAATTAATTCAGCTTTTCTACCAAAAACAATGCATTGATGTACTGATTCAGGTTTGAAGAACATCGGTGTCTATTTTGTTTCTACATCTGGCTCTCTTTGTTTCTGCTCATTCATATGTCTTAATTTTTATAATGTAAAACTGTAGATCAGAGAGCACTTTCCAGATAACCTCAAGCCTTGATACCGTTTTTTCCTAGAAATTAAGTGCAGAAAGATGTGAAAAGAACAAATACAAAACTTTCAGTAACTACTGCTCCTTTTCTTTTGTTGTAGCATCAGATTTGCAGCCTGCCCTACCTGCGTCCTCCTCCCAGTGCATGTATGGGCATTCTAGACAGTGTCCTTCTCAGGAAACAATAGACTCTTCTGGACAGGCCAATAGAGAGATGATCTCATCTTTACCACCAATCAATACTGTCTTCATGGGAACTGCTGCTGGAAGCACCTGAGTTATAAAAGCAGCACACTTTACTTCTGACTTATCCTCTTGTTCCAGTGCTTGATGAATGTTGAGTAACCTCCTCCAGTGTCTGAAATGGAAATACAGGTTATTTTTAAGAGGAGGAATTTTTACACTGCACTAAAAAAAAACAAAAAACCCACATGACGTAGGATGTATCATCTATGAATGAGAATGTAATGGCCAGCAGCAATGCCATTTGGGCTTGTTCTTTCATTGCAAATGCCTTACAGCTCCATATGCCCACCACTGATGGACCTAGCCCATGTCAGAGCAGGTAAAGTGGCTGAGGGGCTAGGTAATGGGCAGTTAAGGAGAGGTTTGTGACAGAGAGGGAAAGGGCAGAGGCAGGTGGGGATGGGATGGAGTAGGAGGGTGAGATTTCTGCAGCAGTCACACATGCTAGATCTATTCCTCTGCCAGCCCGGACCCAACCTCTTCCTCAGACTTAGGCCAGAAAAATAGCTGGTGTGGATCCAAGGAGACCTATTGGTGATTAGGAGGCCTACTGAGAAATAAGTAAACATTATTTTCACTTACCTCTTGCTGTCTGTCTGATTGCCCTTCACCATAGCATACAGTGGGTCTGAGGGTTCCACACATCTCCATGTAAACACCTATTTGCTAGCACCCTAAATCAAATAATCATGTGTTAACAGACCTTCCATATTTCAAAACTATTGCCTCACAAAACATTAGAGGTACTGGAGGAAGTCTGGTCTGGGCAGGAGGTCTGGTCTAGAGGGTAGAACCTCCGTTTGCCTGAAGATAACATCCGCAGGTCGCCAGTTCGAGGCCACCGGCACCGTGAATGGTGAGACCTTGAAGCAGCTGACAAGCCAAGCCGAGTTATTCCACTTACTCTTTGGTGTGAGCGAAGAAGCGTCTTGGCTGCCCTCCATGTGAGAGATGAAGGAGCTGCTTGTCAGTTTGTGTGGGAAGAAACTGAAGGCCAGAATGTGATACCAGATCAGAAAGATCCATCTGAGATGTTGTGGTTCTTGAAAGATAGAACCTTTCTTCAATTGTAAAAATACCTACAGGGATTTAGAACAGCCTACCTTTGTAAACCACCTTGAATAAAGTCTGAGGAGAAATCTGACGACCAAGAAAGGCAGTATAAAAATACCTGTATTATTATTATTATTACTCAGATGCCAAACCCCCTGGTCCCCCCCCCCCCATATCCTGTTATTCCAGAATTTTTCCTCTAGCAATCCAATTTTTAAGGTGTAACCTCAGAGCAAGCACAAAGAATTGGGGATGTTTATGAGTTGTGGGAAAAAAGAATTCTTCTGATTTCTAATTTATTAAAAGTAGTGCTTTGATTTCTCATACACATGGTTCATGGAACATGGAACAACACATGGAACAACAGAGTCACATTCTGTAATGTCTAAGATTTTCTGTATTTATTGGAGATGCAGAGTCATTTACTTGCGATTCTATTTGACAGATTGTCAAATGTGTGTGTTCTACCTCCTATGGAAATGTTTACAAGATCGGTTTTTACTGCTTCAAACCAATCTAGGCCAAAATTACGTTTTCTAATCTTGTATATTAAAGAGCTCATTTACAGTGCTATTGAGTGGCAAACAGATGTGTTTGTTCTTTTGTGGTGCACTGCTTGTTTTAGACCTGGCATTAATATTAAGAACATAGGATAATGCCAGATAAGGTCAGAGGTCCATCTAGACCAGCATCCTGTAGTCTGCAGTGGCTCTCCAGCTGCCTCCGGGAAGCCCACAAGCAGGAGAAAAAGGCAGGCTTCTCTCCTGCCATTATTCTCCTACAACTGAGGCATAGTACTGCAGACTCCAGAGGTAGCACATAGTCACCATGACTAGTAGTCATGGATGGATGCTGTCCTCAATGAATTTGTGCAATCCCCTTTTAAAATGATTCAAGCTAGTGACTGCCACCACACCTTGTGGTAAAGCATCCCATTAATGATGCATCCTGCTAATGATGCACCGTGTGAACCAATATCTCCTTTTATCTCTTCTAAATCTCCTGTCAATCAGTTTCACTTGCAACTAGAGTAACTCACATGGTAGCCTGTCTTTTATCAATTGTTTTTGCACAGCAAACTTTTCTTCTGAACCCGATTCCATCTGGTACGTTCTGATATGAACAATGTCATGGGAAACTATAGTTTCCTTTCAACATCCAGTGCGCTGATAATAAGTCTCAGGATGACTTCGCACGTATGACAGTTTTCCTCCAGAGCTATCGCATCTGCGTACATCATTCTTAAGAAACAAAGAACTGTGAAAAATAGAAGACCTCGACGCAGGCTGTGAGCTCTCTGGTTTGCTTGCTTTTAAGGCTGCGACATGATTAATGAAAACTTGGTAGATTAATTGAATGACTTTTATTAATTCATTCATGTCTGCATATGGATAAAATAATAGTTCTGAATTAGAAAGTAGATTGCTTCCACAATGCATCATTGTGGGCAGCTAGAAGAGGTGTCCCCTGCTGTATGACAGAAAAGGAAGAATTCTTTCAAGGGTGCAATCCTAGGCACACTTACTGCTGAGTATGCGCCACTGAACACAATGGGACATGTCTGAGTAAACTTAATGGGATAGCAGCGTAAGATGGCACCTCTCTGCTGTAGTTGTATTTCAGACATTTTCAGCCACTGTGCCATGGCACACTGGTGTGCCCGAATGGTCTGTAGTGTGCGGCAGGAGTTTGGGAGAGAGTCATTTCTTGCTTAGGAACTCATTAGCTGCAAATGACAAAAGAGAAAATATGCAAATCATCATGATCATATTTTCAAGATATGGGAGAGCCCAGTTATCACACGGAATGCCCTTTCAGCAGTGACAGCAGAGCAGCTGAAAGCCGCCGGTGGTGTTGAAAGAGCCCAACTATCTCGCGGGCAGCATCTCTTTCAAGAACTACCAGTCCCAGAGTTCCCAAGAACTCTGATGAATGGGCACATTCATTCAATCTCTCTGGCCCTCAGAACACCCTCCAGATGCAACCAAAGCACAGCTCCAATCATGTTCGGCCAAGTGGGCCAGAGGCTTTCAGGGGACAAGAAGCTGACTGCGGGCTGGATAGAGGCTTGCCGCGGGCCGCATCTGGCCCCCGGGCCGAGATTTGGAGACCCCTGCTGTAAGGCTACAGAGGACGGTCACCTGAGCATCACCAAGGCTTTAAATTAAGTCCTGAACCCACTGCATGCCCAACCCAACTTGAAACCACAAAGAACCACAGTTCTGTTGATGCTGGGATGTTGAATGTAGAATAGCGGGTTACAACACAGAATCAACAGAACTGTGGTTCTTTGTGAGTTCATGTACAAACTAACGCAATGCCACCATTATGGGATGACAGAGACACATATACACAGGGAAGGCCAGTACATTGCATAGATACATATGCATTGCAAAGACTCAAGTAATGTTGTGAGATTAATCCCTGCACATAGAGTGGATTGGCCTGTGTCAAGTGTTACTCCCCAATGCGGTGCTTTGCTTTTCATCACAGATGTGGACAGTCATTCATGCCTGTGGGTTGTCAAGTAAAGTAAAGGGGCATAACGTTAGAATGATTGCTAATTAGACTTGGCATTCTCTCAGCTGTGTTCCCCAAATTGCAACCACTGCACCTGTTCATAGTACACCAGGTCCCCAGGTTAAGGACATTTGAATTAAAGACCTCTGAGGCTGCAATCCTATGCACACTTTCCTAGGAGGAAGTGCCATTTAATACAGTGGGACTGCTGAGGAGTCATGCACAGGCTTGTGCTGTGAGTTACCAACATCTGCACCAGTACTTTTGCACAGGCACAATCCATCCATTGTGCTGCTTTTGCACAGGCATGACAGCCCTGGGCTGGCAGGAGCTGGCTGTTTCAGCCTACATATGTCCCAACTTCTGGACAGTCCTCTGGAAGGAGCCAGTACATCTGTTGGGAACTTAGTGTAGTTGATGGGCGCCATTAAGAAATGAGTCAGTTTGTATCTGCATGACTCCACTCCCTGATCTGCATAATCCCTGGGGCATTTGGTGGGCCCCTGTGAGATACAGGAAGCTGGACTAGATGGGCATACGGCCTGATCCAGTGGGGCTGTTCTTATGTTCTTAATCCTACCCAGTTTTCTATTTCTTAATGTGATAGGAGAGTGTGGCAGAATCCTGGGAACCAGCTCCTCAGTAGACTGGCAAGCAGTGCTGGTTCAACATCTATGTTCAGCTGGCCCCGCCCTCCACTGTCCCTTATGCAATTATGTGGCTACATGCTAGAGGACACTAGGATATGAGCTCATGTCCAATATGTGGGAGGGGGGGAAGCTAGTTGAAGGTATAAGCTAAGGCAATAAAACAAGATCAGTTAGATACACGAACATCTGGGATTCACTTTTATTTCATATATATTATGGCTAAACATGTTTAGCCATAAATATGCTGCAAGATGGTGGTAAGAACGAGCTCATCTCAGTGGACTGATTGTACATCCTTCTTTGGAAGCAAGTCCCATTGAGTGTTTAATGTTAAAGCCTTCAAATATTGTAGTGAATATTCAGGCCTCTGGAATTACTCAGCCACAGGTGCAACATTCTCAGAACAGCACAAACTCTGGCTTATAATATTGTGACTTTCTTATTGTAAACTATGGAAGATAGAGATATTTGGCAAAATTTTAGATGTTCATAAGTTGCTTTTCCTTGTTTTCCTAAAGCACTTTAAAATGGTCCCACACACAGACAACAGAAAATACCAAAAAGATTTGAGTAAGCTTCTGGGATAGGAAAATCTACTTCCCTTCCCCTTGGCTTAGTTGATTATTATCCTTGATCAAATAAAAGGCCACATGTTCAGACTGCCCTTGTGCCCTGGTTGCTATAGCAAAAGATAGATACACAGTTAAATTTTGCATTTAAAAAGAGATTGATATTGAGAATCTTTTTGTCCCCTTCATGTACTGTACGTCTGTGCAATAGCAGCAAGTTAATAGGGTTTTTTCCCATTGTACCGGGAGCTTTATGTAGGAGGTTGACTCCACAAAAGAATCACCTCCTTGTTGGCTCATAAGGCAGAGTTAAAAAAAAAAAAAAAAAAAGAACCCAACTGCATGCATTCACACATTAACAGACACGTACCTATAATGAACAGTACAGTGTAACTTTAATGTTTGAGTTAATAACTAATAATCTCAATTAATGCAGATGAATCAAGTACTATGCAAGAAACAACCAGCTCACTCCACCTTCCCACAAATTGAGATCTCAATCAACATTAATTCAATGAATAATAGTATTTTGCCTTTTTAGAATGTCTCTTTAATTTTCACAATATTTCAGACATTATTTCTATCACCCTTACAGTATCCCTGTAAGGCAGGCTATGATTAGCCTCTTGCATTGCAGAGATGTCAAGGAGGAGCACAGGCTATAGCTGCAAAAACAGTGGCTTGTGATGTTGTAGTTAAGATTAACAATGCCCAAGAGACATCCATATTATCAATGGCGTAGCTGCCCCCTCTGACACCCAGGGCTGTGACTCTCCATGTTACCTCCCCCCTGGAAGTGCCTGATGATGTCACCGCTAATTAGTTCTAGAGAATATAGCACTGGAACGGTTGCAAGCTACTTGAGCAGCCAACTGCTTTTTTTGTGTGAAAATAATAGTTGGCTGTTTAGAGTAGCTCACAACCACTCTGAATGCCCATGGGTGCTCAACACCACATTACCTTCTCCTGCCCCTCTGTGCCATGGGCAGGGAGACCTGGTGGGTGGACCGCCTCTGACTCAGCCATTGGGGTACGGGTTGGCACCCCCTCAAGGCGTGGTACCCGGGACAATGTATGTCCGCTGTCCCCCCTTAGGTATGCCATTGGTCCTGAAAATGGAAATCTTGCACACACTAACTCCCAAGTACTGATGCCAAAGCAGAACATATGTGCATTTTGCAAATGATGATGTACACATTCATCCAGATTTAAAAAAAAAAACATTACACACTTCCCATAGAACTACCAGCGCTCAGTCCTTAATTAGAGCCAGAACCCAGAATGGATTAGCTGGAGAACTAGTTTTCAATTTCAGAGCTCAGTCGTGTATTGTGTGAAGTAAAAACGAAGGAGAATACTGTTTTTTAAAAAGCACACAGTGTGCGTGAATACACTAAGTCCTCAAGATACATACTGTTTTGACCCAGAAGTTTGTCCAGAAGTCAGAACGTACCTGGGTCAAAGCCCAGCACAATCATGTGCATGCAAATGCACCACAATGGGTTGTGGAAACACTACCACAGCAGTCCATAACTCTGAGGTTGGTAACTCAGGGACCCCAGTGCAATTACAACCATGCATCTGGACACAAGGAGAAAAGCTGCTGCTAATGTGTGGCCACAACAAAGGTGTTTTGCCTTTTGACCAATTCAACCAGCACTGCCTACAACATCATTACAAAAGTGACACTTGTCGAGTTTTGTTTCTCAGGCAACAGGAACACACAGGAAGATATTGGACGAGACCCCTGGCCTATCCAAGTCACTGCTATGGACACAGGCTGGCAGCAGCAGCTCTCCAGGGACTCGGGCAGATGGTACACTCTTATCCAGTGGTTCTCACAAATTTAGCACCAGGACCCACTTTTTAGAATGAGAATCTGTCAGGACCCACCGGACGTATGGCATGACTGGAAATGACATCATCGGGCAGGAAAAGTTTAACATTCCTTGGCTGCAATCCTACCCAGACTTACCCAGGAGTAAGTTCCATTGACTATCATTGTTAAAAGAATATATATAGTAGCCTGTTAAAAATACAGATCTGTCACATTTCCCCAAATGCAGTCACATACCATGGGAGCATCAAGTCTAATATATTAATAATAAAATACTGAAATTAATGGGGACCCACCTGAAATTGGCTCGTGACCCTTCCTAGTGAGTCCCGACCCACAGTTTGAGAAACACTGTGTCTCATCCATTACAGCAATTTCCCCTGTTGGAGGGCTGTTCTTGGCAGGAGCTAGAAAAGCAAGAACAGACAATGTTCCTTCCCAGTTCTTTAGTCATCATCACTTTCCTACCACCTCCCTTTCTCTGTCATAAAATTGTTCTTCAGAGCTTCTTCTGAACCTTCAAGTCTCATTCTATCCATGTCTCTTTTGTCAATGGATTCTTTCTTACTCTTGTCAATCCTCCAGCTATCCATGCTTAGTTCTGGTCTCACCTTATATGAATTCTATGCCTTCCTGGCAGAGTGTATGTGCAATGGAATGCTAGTGTGGCACACTAACGTTGGGAGGTTTGATTTTTTCCATTTCGCTAATGTAATGGTGGGATGACAAGTCTTATAAGTAGGGGCTGTTTAGGGACCATAGATATAGAAAGAGAGGGTAAAGAAGGGGTCATGACTCAGTGGTGGAACACCTGCTTTGTATGCTGAAGAGCTCAGGTGCAACCTCTGTCCTCTCCAGGTGGAGCTGGGGAAAGCCCCTGCCCCAAAACCTGGAGAAGTACGGCCAGTCTGAAGAGACAATACTGAGCTAGAGGGACATGGGGTGTGATTCACTGCATGGCACCTTCATGGTTGGCAACCTTCAGTCTCGAAAGACTATGGTATAAGCCTACAGCACCCAGTATTCCCCGGCGGTCTCCCATCCAAGTACTAACCAGGCCTGACCCTGCTTAGCTTCCGAGATCAGACGAGATCGGGCATGTGCAGGGTAACAGTTGCAACTCCATATGTGATGGTTATGAAAAAATGTATTGGAAAGGAAGAAGTGTGGTGGGAGGCTCTGCATATCTTTGTGAGCCATAGGATTTGGTTAGTATTCAGTGGGATGGTATTCAGTGGTATGCAGTGTTTTATAGCAGTCAGTGTCAGTGAAAGAGGCACTCCAGTGATGGCCAACTCAGGTAGGATTGAAGTGGGAAACATGCTCGCCTAGAGTACTACTTAGGGAAAGCAGTAGATCACATGTGATTATTATTCAGGTGCACCCACATTTCTGGTTATTATGAGGTATACAAAACACTGAAAGTAACCACAACCAATGTTCTTAAAAGTGGCTTTTTTGCCACTTTTTTGGGGGGGGCAATATAATCAGTGATAATAAGTGACAATATAATTGCCACTATATTTTTTTGGCAATATAATCCATAATATATCCAAGTGTAGTCCTCTGAACTATGCTGTGAATTCCTCTTCCCTCCCCACCGAAAACCCCCTGAAGTTTACAAGGGATTAATAATGGACTCTGGAATGTATTGAAATGCTGTTTCACAGGCATTGTGCTCTTTAGTTACACTGCTCACCTTCTGCTCAGGTTCCAAAAACTTTGTCTGCATCTTTGTCTCCATTCTGCGATGGGGAATCTTGAGCATGAAATCAGCCTGAGTGAGATTTAACAGTGCCAATCATCTCTGTGTCCTTACAGCAGCAAGCATGAAAGTCTAAGATTTCTTGTTAACACCTGCATTGTCTGCTCAGGGAAACCCTGTCTCTCTTAAGAACCACTTTATCTGCTCTTCTCAAGATGAGCCACTGTGACTTGAAAGCCAAACAAGTCTTGGAGCTGGAGATCAAAGCACAGCCTCTGTGTTATATGTGGCCATGACATCACAGGCCGAACATTTGGAGCCCTGGTATCATGCGGACGCACCATTGGCCATCTCTGATTTCACCCGTTTTATCTTTGTTGATATGAACTGCTTTTATACTAAACAATGAAAAGCGATAACACAAGAAAGGGCATTGTTCAGGGGCAACCACAACAAACGCTTGGTTTAGTCGTCTTTTTACATATTTTGGAATCTTTTCAAAATGCACATCTTTACAAGGGCCAAACTACAGATGACGTGCAGGTGCCTGGACCTTTTCTTTTAAAATGTTCATTCAAGCACATCAGAAGTATGAAAGAGATGAGCAGGATAGATGTGCACAATAATCTCTTTGGTTGACTCCAAAGAATGTTAGCCATAACTCGGCACCACCATTGAAATTAATAGAACAGGCATGACTAAGTGAACAACCATAAACTGGGAAATGAGTTGATCCTCAGGAAAAGTGCACTGTAGTCCCTAATGCAAAGTTCTGGTTAAACATTGCCTTTCCGTTTGCACTAGCCCGTCTGTTGTTTTTATGCTAAAGGCTTAGCAGGGGTTGGTGGCAGTATTGACTTTGTAATTAAACTATTTCAACTTCAGGATTTTGTAATCACCGTATTTAAACCATCTGTTTCAGTAGGGATGAATTTCTCCCTCTAAGTTTAAAGAAACCCTACATCGTGTTTTCACCTGCAGCACTGGTGATATAATCCCTTGTCTCAAGCAAGATGATCTAAGGCTGCAATCCTAACCACACTTTCCTGAGAGTAAGCCCCATTGAACAAAATAGGACTTACTTCTGAGTAGACCTGGTTAGGATTGTGCCCTTAGTCAATTAAGGGGTGGGGGGGGGGTCTCTTGTAAGGGTTCCTGCCATCAGAGAAGCAGGCACAGGGACCATATATATAATATGGGCGCATGATTCTGGGGACAGGGACATTGCACAACTGGAGACAGGGACATTGTGCAAAGTGATTAGGGACCGACTTACCTGTAGCAACTGACACTTGCCCACCTGAGGGGGTGATCAGCGATATGGGCAGGGAGAGGGCAAATTAGGTCCTGGGAAGGAGAAGGATTGGAAGTGGGTGCCCAGTCTTGTCTTTTATTTATTTTGGGGTTTGTGGCACAAAAATGTTTGAAGCCCTCTGTGGTAAATCATATGCTTTAGGTTCTGTTCAGTTCCCAATATTTCCATTTAAAAAGACTTTGGGTAGCAGACCTGGGAAATTTCTCTACTCAAAATATTGGAGACTAGGCTAGGCGAACCACTGGCAGAGTCACATGGTCATGGCTTGACATTTGAGGCAAAAGCAAATGATGAAATCCATGCATGGAAACAAACAGGAGTCCAGCCCAAGTCCAATGTGCAGTAAAGGATTTTGTGTGAGGGAAAAAGCAATGTGCCCCTGGAAAATGGGCACCTGATGTTCCTGCACCATGCACCATGTATAAATAGCTCTGATGGGATTGATCGCCAGCTTAGGGGCAGGTAGGCGGCTTAGGGCAGGTAGAGCACCTGCAACTGGTACATTGTCAAAAACGTGATAAGCAGACTATGTCTTGGCATGGCAGAACCTGGAAGCTGAAGTAGGGTGCCACATGCTTCCCCCTTACCCATCAATGCTTCATTTGCCACTTCCACTCATCTTCATGCTCTCAAATTCAGAAGGATTCAAAAGGAAGAGGGGCACGGAGCAGAAAAGAACCCTAGAGCAGAATGGACCAGAGAGGAGACCCTTTTCAGTCCAGAGAGCAGAAGAAGCAGAAGCAGAACAGCCCACCAAACCACTGATTGAGGCAACTGCTTCAATCAACCTCATGGTTGGGCCGCCCCTGCTAGACTGATAGGAACCCTGTTTTGCTCTGGCAAAAGTTGCCTAGAAAGCAGCTGTTCCTCCCATGGGACATCGCCACCCCCTGCATGCAAATCTGCTACTCCATGTACCTGAAGCTCATGGAGACTCACAAGGCTCACAAGGCTCCATGATGCATGGGGAAGCCTCTCTGAGATTCCCTGATGCTTTAAACCAGGGGTGCCCAAACCCCGGCCCGGGGGCCACTTGTGGCCCTTGAGGTCTCTCAATGTCAGGGAGCCCACTGTCTCCAATGAGCCTCTGGCCCTCCAGAGATTTGTTGAAGCCCACACTGGCCCAACACAACTTCTCTCAGCATGAGGGCAACTGTTTGACCTCTCGTGTGAGCTGTGGGATGAGAGCTCCCTCCACTGCTTGCTCTTTCACATCTGTGATGCAGCAGCGGCAGCAAAGGAAAGGCCAGCCTTGCTTTGTGCAAGGCCTTTTATAGGCATTGAGCTATTGCAAGACCTTAACAACAGGTATTTTTTAACAACAGGTATTTATATACCGCCTTTCTTGGTCTTTATTCAAGACTTTATTCAAGGTGGTTTACATAGGCAGGCTTTATTAAATCCCTATTAAACAGGGATTTTTACAATTTCAAAGAAGGTTCTTTCTTTCAAGAACGACTACATTCAAGGTGTTTCATTCCAATCTGGCTTCACATTCTGGCCTCCATCCTCCCACGCTCAGAGCAGATGGAATTGCTCGGCTTCAGCTTGTCAGCTGCTCCAAGGTCGCATGGTGCCGGTGGCCTCGAACTGGCGACCTTGTGGATGTTATCTTCAGGCAGACGGAGGTTCTACCCTCTAGACCAGACCTCCTGCCCTTCATTCATTCATATAAGTTCATCTTTAATATATTCATTTATGTTAACTTATGTAAATTTATTCAAATTTTAAATGTAAATTAATTCTTCCCTCCCCGGCCCCCGACACAGTGTCAGAGAGCTGATGTGGCACTCCTGCCAAAAACTTTGGACACTCCTGCTTTAAACTGTCCAACCCCCGTCAGGAGCCTCAGAGAGGCTTCCGTGGGGTCCTAAAGTTGTGTGAGGCTTCACGTCCAGAGCATTTGCCCCATAGAATGAATGGGAGGTCAGCCGCTGCTTGAAAGCTAACTTGTTTCAATTCATTCGTTTATAAATAAATGGACTATTGCAAAGACCTTTCCATAGCTCCTTTATAGAGCACCTGCTTTGTATGCAGAAAGTCCCAGAATCCATTTCTGTCTCCAGATGAGTCTAGGAAGGACTTCTGTTCAAAACCCAGGAGAGCCACTGCCAGTCAGCATAGACAACGCGGCTCTAAATAACAGGAAGTTTTGTGCTCTTTTGTTCACTAACTCTTAGAGTTTCCTCAAAGGACACTGATGCTAAGAGTTGCAAGAACTTCCTTCCACTTGCGTAAATGGGAGCATAAAGCAACAGCAACAACTTCCAGAGGGATACTACTAGTCTGTAGCAGCACAAACAACAAAGAGGGAGATGAAATGGGCTCCCAGAAAGTTCTTGTGTCTGGTTATGCTCAATGGTTCCCTCTCTTGCAGTCTGCCATGCCCACTGTAAACCACTCCTAAGAGTCATTTGACTTTCAGGAGCAAGGTTTCAAGGGGCTTGGAAAGTATGCTGAAGAGAAGGAGGAGGTGGGAAAGTTTGCTTGCACAGCTTCTTCTGTCCATGGGATTTAGGGTGCAACACGTTGTTTTTAAGGCAATAGTGCTACAGATTTGCAGTTTGTTACCTAAGGTTTTTATTTCTCTAATCTTGCATTGCTTATTCCTTGATAAGATGTCTCAATGGGCCTTTAAACAATTCCATGTGCGAAGAAAACTGACAGTGTAAAATATCTAACATCCTGTTCATCTGCAGAACTTGTTTGCCATGTCAGGGTCCAGGAGAAGACATGTAAGAAAAGCTGGTGGTGCTCCCATGGACTTGAAACAGGTTTGAAATTTCACAGGGCTCTTACTTACACAACCTTGAAACTGATGTCTAGTTCAGGGGTGTCAAACATAAGGTCCACAGGATGGATGTGGCCCCCAGAAGCTGAAGACCTTAGTCATTACCAATGTAGTGTAAAACCTGACCACCACAATGTAAGATCTGAGGAGCACTTCATACAATTACATTACAACAAGAGACACCGATTTGTTGGAACTGCTCTGTTTTGTACGTACCTTAGCTTTGTACAAAAGGCCATGGTTATTTTTCCTTTTATCCAACAGGCACTTACTCCAAGATGAGCCATGACCTTCTGACATTTTTAAACCATTAAAAAGTGCTAAATGTAGTGAGATATGGCAGTAGAGAGACCATAATTATATTTTAAAAGGCTTTAGTTTGCAAAGCTTTCCACCAATGTTGGCAACAAAACTATTGAAGCCCACAATAAAGCATCCTCGTAACAAATGCACCTTCTTATGGCCAATATTAAAATTTATATCTGTTTTTACATTAAACACGTTAAGTTCTCTAATGTTTCCTTTCCTCTTTACATTTCTTTGTCGAGAAGAAGTGCCAGAGGAAATGTACTAGCAACAGTAGGATGTGAAGAATAGCTTGGAGGACATTCAACAGATGTCAACGGGACCATTATCACGGGTTTTTAGAGATATTGCCACCTGTCCTTTGCCCCATGAACAATTACTTTGGCACTTGAAACCATCATGGAACAGAGGTATGACAACTCTATTAAATCTTTATGGTCACATTAGAGAGGAGTGAAAGAGTAAGTGAACAGCATAGTATTGTGTCCATTGTGAAAAAAAAAATCTAGGCACTTCGGGCTGTTACCGCAAGGTGCCTGCAGTGGAGGATCCCCACCGCTGCAGACCCTGAATGGCGCAAGGGCAGGTAGGTTGGTGAGGGTGGCAGGTTGTGGGTGGGAAAGGGATGGGCAGGTTGGCTAACCTCCATAACTCACTTTGTCATCCGCAATGGGTCTGGGGGCTGCTATGACCAGGAAGCTGCAGGGCAATACAGTGCATGTCCCAGAAGCCACTTCTGGGTCACACTAGCTTGAGACCCACATCATTGGCAATGTCATACCTGTGTTGAGTGCCAGAATGTTTTGTGAAGCAATGCAGTACAACACAGCCAATGATATAATAATAATACAGGCATTTATATACCGCCTTTCTTGGTCATCAGATTTCTCCTCAGACTTTAATTCAAGGCGGTTTACATAGGCAGGCTGTTCTAAACCCCCGTAGGGATTTTTACAATTGAAGAAAGGTTCTATCTTTCAAGAACCACAACATTTCAGATGGATCTTTTATGGTCTGTAATCACTTTCTGGCCTCCAGATTCCTCCCACGCAGGTTGACAAGCAGCTCCTTCATCTCTCCAAGAGCAGGTGGAATAACTCAGCTGGGCTTGTCAGCTGCTTCAAGGTCTCGCCATTCACGGTGCCGGTGGCCTCGAACTGGTGACCTTTGGATGTTATCTTCAGGCAAACGGAGGCTCAACCCTCTAGACCAGACCTCCTGCCCATGATGATGCAGGTCATGGGCCAACGTGACCTGTAAGTGGCTTCCTGGTTGCGTGCCATATTGCCCTGCAGCTTCCTGGTTGTGGCAGGCCTGCAATCCACCAAAAATCAGGTTGCGACCACAGTTTAGGAAACACTGTACTATACCATCAGAGCTTTCATTCATCTAGATTGGTATTATCTACTCTGATGGGAAAAAGGTCTCTAAAGATGATCTATGTAGAAGTACTCTATAGTCAAAAAGAAACTTCTTTACATGTATGTTGAAGCTGCTCAAGGATACAAATTTCCAGCAGCAAGTACATGAAAGTTTTCAAAGAACAACTAGCAATCAGATCCCAAATATTCCAAAATGTTTGCTGCTTAGTTCAGTACATAGTTATAATATGTTTGCTTGCTATTGTGATTTATTGTTCCTAGACACCCCCCCCCCCCCCCGTGGATACCAAAACTCACAGATAAGCAAATACATGAGTCCGGTCCAATATGATTTCCAAACATGACCAAAGATGTTCTCCAGTTGTGTCCAGAAGTCATGCAGCCTCTCCGGGCCTCAGGAAAACCTCCAGAGGTTCCAGAAAGGCACTTCTGGTTTTTGTCACACACACAAAAAAAAACCCTTTCCAGCACCTCTATAAAAAAACTCCAGCACCTCCAGAGGTGTTTCTGGAGTGTGCAGCCTCTGGAGGCCTCAGAAAGCCATGTGTGGGCCTCAGAGGCTGCCGTGTGCAGCCTCTGTGGGCCTCAAAAAGCCTCCCAGATGCAACTGGAGAACCCCTACAGTCATGTCCGTGAACTCAGGTCCAGCCATCCACCACAGGTTTGGAACCCGCTGTGAGTTAAATTTCTGGGTTCCAAATCTGAGGTTAAACAGGTTGGTCCTGTACTTGGACCAAACATGGAAGTCTGGCAAAATTGCATTGATGAATCAATGGTTACACAAAGTTTGGGAGCACCTCATCATGCACAAGCCCTCCTGTGGACTCAAAGAAGCAATGGGGCATCCCGGGAATGGAAGAATGAAGACTAAGCACACTTCTGATTGTGAGTTTACACTAAATGTTTGTCATGTTCAATTTTGTTGTTCTTTTTCACTGAAAGTCAAAATTATTTTATCGGCAGAAATTAACAATACATTATAAAATATTTGGCAAATATTTAGTAGATATTTGATCATAAAATTTGCAGATGGAACACTGAGAATTTGGGGAGCACACTTGTATTCATGATGTACTACAATCTCTAATGTCTAATAATAGTTTCTTATCGAAGGAAAATGACACATCCCAATGCTACTGTGTATTCTAATTTCTATGGAGATTCACTCTGCCCTACAATTTTATGATTTTCTGAATTGTTGGCTATTTGATTTTTGTTTTCTGTAATGCAATATTGGCTAATGAGAGCTAGTGCATTCATATATACAGGTGGAACCTTGGTATCCATTGATTTGGTATCCACTGATTTGACTCACCACTGATTCTGAAGTCAACCTTTAAATGCCCCTTTAAATGCCCCTTTATACAAGGGGGGAAAACATCAAAATCCAATTTCCTACATTTGTGCTATTAAATCATTATAATTTCATTCCATTAGATTCCATAATTCCCCCATCTAGTGGTGGATACAGTATAGCATTCAGCCTATACCAGTGCATTCTGGGACAACAATAAGAAACCTGGAAGTGGGTCTTTAAAGCAATTTTTCCACTGCTGTGGTATCCACTGATTTTTTTTTAATCCACTGGAGGTGCTGGAATGGGGCACAATCTCTCTCTCTCTGTATGTACCATCCAAATATTCCAACTCCCTTTTAATGCCCACTTTTTGGCTAATTAACACATCCTTATCTCTAGAAGCTGTGGTGTGCAAAGGAATGAACACAGAACTCCTTATCAGTTGAGCAATTAACAAGAAGAATTTATTGCTACAAACACATATACTCCCTGCAAGTCCTCTTGTCCAGAGACTTTCCCTCCCCAAAACTCCACTTAACTTAGTGGGTAAAGGTCCAAAGCCTCCAGTCCAAGTCCAATCCAGTCTCCAAAGCACAGTCCAGTCCAGTCTTCTGCAATCCAATCCTTTCTGTAGCAGTCCACTGCAGCAGAGTCCCTTCCTCTGTAGCAGAGTCCTCCAGCAGAGTCCTGGCAGTCCCCTTCTCCTGTAGGTCCTGGTCCGTCCGTGTCCTGTAGGTCTGGGATCCTGTAGGTCTAGGTCTGGGTCCAGGTAACTCTGTCTGGGTCAGGGTCCCTCTTGGTCAGGCCCTTCAATATTAAGACACTTCATGTATTATGATGTTTATGTGCATTCCTAACTAAAGATTATCTTCATACGGGGGGGAAAAATCATGTACATCATTTGGTACCTGCTGTGTGCAGAAAACATTACATAACAGAAATCTCACTGAATTTTTTTTCAAAAATGTCTCCTTAATTATTCCGTGGAACAGATCCATGCTGGATCTTCGTCAAGGGCCTAATAATGGATTCAACCATAAAAAATTCTATGGCAAACTACTTGGATGGACTGGGGTTGACTAATATGGGGCAGTTACTTTAGCAATATTACTGCAAACAAACAAGGAAAAACTGAGCTGTACCAGCATTATTCAAAAGTAGAGCAAACTGGTCAGGAACACTGGAATAATAGTAAATTTTCTCAAGAAAGCTAGCAAAACAATACTTGGGCTCCCTCTACTGGTGTAGAGCCCAGGCTGCAATCCAGTTAAATTCAGCTAAAATGAATTGTTAATATTGGTGATAATTGAGACCCATTTATTCAAGATCTATATGTACATCCTATGGGTTTTGTCATCTTACATTCTTTAAATATTTCAGATGAAAGTCTCCCTTTAAAGACAAGTGAATCGATGACAATCTGTAGATGAGGTGGAACAGGTTCCCCACATAAATCTAAAGCAGTAGGGATGAATGCAACAGCTTCGTACAAATGGCACATGTCAGGGAAGCAGCCCTAATCCTCACCTGCACCAACAGCATATGCATATACAGAATCAAACGATTAGTTTACCAAGCCCAGCATGGTCTTTCAGACATGGGTCACTCCAAGACTTACCTGGAATTGCCAGGGACTGAGCATGGGACTTTCTCCATGAAAGCACTGAGCTATGATGCCTTCTCAAATGCATCAGCAATGAGCGGTATGGGGGCAGAAGGTGAGGCAGTGACACCCTTCCAGGGTTCTTCATAAAGCTCCACCACCACTACCAAAGCTGTGAGTGCACAAACACTCAAAACTCACATGCTCTGAGCAACTGGAGTGCATGGGTTGTGTCGGTGGTGTCTGCGGCATTTTTCAAAGAACTCTGGTGGGCTGATTCTGCCTCACTTTCCACTCCACTGCACATCACTGAAATGCATAGATCAGCAATTCTCAATGTTTGTCCCCTGCTGTACCACTTCGCACGGTCCACCTATTGGAAGTACCACCAGAAGTTTGAGAGGCTGGACACAATGCAACACCAGTTAAGTGGCTCAGGGTGGGCGAAAGGGGTCTTTCAAGTGTGCAAAAAGTGCACGCTGGAGCTCTACCTGCTGAGCTGAGCCTCCTGCTGCTGCTTGTCACATTGCATTGCTGGTCTCACTGCCAGGCAGTGGGGGATTGAGGGTCCCATGAGTACCACAGACACCACCTTGAGTACCACAAGTGATGCTTGTATCACTGGTTGAGGAACTGGCATAGATATTTTACATATTATGTATTTTTACCTAATAGATGAATTAACAAATTAAAGGCCAGATTATTAATCAACTAAAAAAAATCTGCAATCAGAGGACAGCTCTACAAAAAGGGGGGGGGCAGAGAAGCGAACTCTCCCTGAATGAATTTGCTTAGAATCTGCATTTGGGGGGGGGGGGGGAGGGGAAACAGGTGAAAACTGATCATCCTGCTTTGGAAAGATGTCAGTGGAGCGATATTTAATTGTCTCCACTCGCAGTACATTCTTATCCTAATTAGAACCAAAACAGCATCTGTATTTTGTTCTAATTAGATTTAACAGTTTTTGAGTATAGAGAAGGACCTTATATTTGAAGCCATTTTGTATTTATTTATATTTACTATCCTCCATAATAGCATTTTTTTAAACAATGCTGTTTGCTATGTGAATTTGTGGTTGGTGACATAAGAACATAAGAACAGCCCCACTGGACAGGCCATAGGTCCATCTAGTCCAGCTTCTTGTATCAGTGGCCCACCAAATGCCCCAGGGAGCACACCAGATAACAAGAGACCTCATTCTGGTGCCCTCCCTTGCATCTGGCATTCTGACATAGCCCATTTCTAAAATCAGGAGGTTGCACATACACTTCATGGCTTGTAACCCGTAATTGATTTTTTTCTCCAGAAACTTGTCCAATCCCCTTTTAAAGGCGTCCAGGCCAGACGCCATCACCACATCCTGTGGCAAGGAGTTCTACAGACCGACCACATGCTGAGTAAAGAAATAGTTTCTTTTGTCTGTTCCAACTCTCCCAACACTCAATTTTAGTGGGCAGATTTTAGTTGGCTGCAATGATGTCATGCTGTGCTGTTTTCATTCTTTCATGCATTTTTTTTTTAAACTCCAGTAGCATTTGCCAAACCTGAGCAGGGAGGAAAATGGCTTCCATACCTCAAACATGTCAATGGATGCAGAAGACTTTTGCCCTGCTAGTCCCTTAGTAATATGTCCGACACTACAGTTTGTTTTCGAGAGTGACACAAAATTGCCAAGTATAAATGGCTCCGAACTTCCATGTGGCCCAGACAGGACAGGAAGTTTAAACTATTAGCAATGTGCCTAGCCCTTCGTCTGGATAGTACAGATGCTGCTGCTGTCAGCAGCACATTAAACACCATCCATGCGAGCGATGCAAACTATGTCCCTGTCTCTGTAATACTAGAATATCAGGCAGTGTCTCTGCTGTCTTTAGCCGAATTGGTTACAGTCGGATTGGACAATAATATATTCCTTGAGCCCTTTGCCAGTGAACATTAATGGCTGGGATGAAAAATGGAAGAAAGAGTTTTGAAGCCCACTCCCAAACCACTAGATGGCAATGCTACCTTTGTGGCAGAAGTCTATCAGTTACAGTCACAGGGACAAACTCCAGTTTAACACAGGTTTTGCAATATGGCAAGGAGGATATATGGAAGAGAGCCGGGCCAGAGTGTATGCATCAGTAGAGGTTCCTGAAGTATGTCAGTGAAGCCCCCTGTTCATGAAAGCCAACCATGAAGGGACAGATAGGTACAGTGGACTTTTTTGCCCTCCCCATAGGACATTTTGCATTGAAAATGGAATCTTATGAAAGAGATTGCTTAACAGCAAGAAATTGGACAGGTGAAGTTTCCCTCAGCACATTTCATCTCCATGCAAGCTAGGCCAGCCCATTCATGAGACCACCTGATCACCTCAGGCGTATTGCTCAGGTACATACCTAACACCTGCTGCTCCTCTTCTCCTCAATTCTTGGTTTTGAAAAGGAATAGAAGAAACATGGAAAAGAAAATGGTGGGTATGGGCTAGTGCAATTAGAGATTCCTGGGCCTGCCACTCTAGTCTTCTCCACACAGGACCCGTGAGGGAGGGAGGCTGCCTGTTGAAGAAGATAAGGTCTCTGTAGGCGAGTGGAGGGGCAGGGGAAAGGTGGAACAGAGGCAGGGAGGGGGTTAACAAGTGGGGGGAAGGCAGGGAGAGGATGGATCAGGCCCAGGAGGGGGTTGGGACAGTGGCAGTGGCTACTGCCATATCCTGTCCCTCCTCGGAGGCCTGATTTCCCGACATGGGGCTGCTTGGACTTGCCCCAGTGATTTTGCTGGTGGAAGTCCGAGTAGCCCCATAGTGGCTGCTGAGGCTTACGCCAGGTCTCAGAGAGACCTCATAGCAGCCTCTCCATACTGGATGCAGTGGGGGCTGCACTGGTGCCACAGCGTCACAGCTCAGGAGTTTAATTAGGACTGGACTGTAAAGCATCTACTTACCAAAAGCTTACCGGAGCTTCTGGATTATTCTTCAAAGACTGGAGAGCAATTGGGATGCCAATTCACATTCCCCTCCCCCCCCAGGTGGCAGTCAGCCTTGCATCTCAGATTTGCTTTGGGTTTGGACTAACTCTCCTTACCTGGATGGAAACCAGTTAAACTTACTTCTGAGTATGTTTAGAATCAAGGTGTGGATGTGAGATATAGAGATGTTTCTCTTCCAGAAGTCTTCTTTATTCTCCCCCCTCCACAATATTTTGTCCTGTGCTGCCATGGCTTGGAAGCCTGACTACCAGGCGTTTGAGAATTCCATGTGGCATTCCCCACTTCCTGACCTAAATTACTGGGTCGTCCTACTGAACATTGTTGAAGAGGTGACACAATTCATGATGAGGTGGTTACATTTCAGTAATAAGTGAAGTGATCCTTAGCATAGACACGATACCCCCCCCCCCCCATGTTTATGTGATTTGCAAAGCACTGGGAATCACCCTGATCAGAGAAAAGTCCATTAACCAATCTAAATGAAAGGAGGAATGTTATTTTCCAGGTGAATCAGTATGAATTGATTATCCAAGCAAGAAACATTTTAGATATTGTCAGTGATAGTCCACTCCCTCTGAAGTTGCTTTAACAGGGTGTCCTAGCCCATTAAACAACTCCCAGGAACAAGGGGGAGAATGAAGGGGGAGAACACCAGAGTAAAGACAATCAAGGGCAAAACTTCTGAATGGTAGACTTGAGTTCTAGAACATATCCAGATGGCCTTTGTTTTGAGAAATGTTACACAACATTGAATCCATGCTCTCCTGGTATTTCCACTTGTGCTTGTCCCCAGCTTGTTCTCATGACTGGTTGTAAGGGATGATTGTGAAATTAGTGCAGCCTATCCAGTGTATAGTGCCAACTTTCTAGTATTCATGGGGAATGAGAAAAACCCTGGGAGAAAGGTTCCTGCTTTTTCCTGGCATGATTCCCACAGTTCTCACTGTGCATTGCTGAGAGCTGTGGCATGCCCCCCTTATTACATTTCAGAATGTCCCAGGATTGCTGCTGTCTCAGGGCTGACACCACCCTTTAACTGGCCTTCTAGTAAAAGTTGTATAACAGATTTAGCCCATCCGGTCCAGCTGCTTTAAAAGCCAAGGCCGTGAAGTCTTTCAGAGATTGCAAAAGGGAATAGGACTGAGCTGTTAATAGCTTTCATCTTCATCCTTTCCTAGGACACTAATAATCACCAGCCACATCTTCATCTAATGTTATCTGACCATGGAACCAATTTTGTCATTTTAACTGGTCGCCTGTCTGAGAGACAGAGAGAAAGAGAGTAGTATGGCCCTTCTAGTCATAGGCATCTCAGCCTGGGATAGAAAACAATTTTGACATTCCCAGCCTGGAATCCTGCCCTTAGCAAACACATCTAATGATCATACATGGTCTTTTGGCAGGCTTTGCTCAAGACCATCTGTTAAGGATGGCCTTGTGCCTACTTGTATGGGGGCCTGCCAGATTCAATAGGACATACAATAGATGCCAAACAAAACTTCCCTGCTCTTCCTCCTATTATTTTCATTCCAAATTACACAGTAACACTCATCTGTGTTTTAACATTGCTGCATTTTAAAGGAATTAACGCTTGGTTTGAGTGAGATGCTACACATAAATCTGAGGAAGGCACCAGCTGAAAGAACTGGGTGCGAGTCAGTGAATGTGGGAAAATCATACATGCAAAATCAATTTTCAAACTCCGCCTAGAAGGATAAAAACTAAACCTTTTCAGCACTAATGTATTTTATTTTAAAAATGTGGGGGTGTCTGCACATGTGCAAACAAATTAGAATGCAAATTTAAAACATACCAAAACATGGTCCACATACGTTCAATACAAAACAATCATTAATGCACATTCAAAACCTCCTGTCTTGCTTTTCCCAGAGGCATAGCTGTATTCCAGTATGATAAAAATAGTGTCCACTCTTGTATGCATTTATGCACAGAATCTTGGTATTCCTTCCACGTTTCTTTATCTACTGCCAATGTGCTCATTTTTGGCCAGATTTTTTATTTCCAGATGCTAATACTGATATTTACACAATTGACAGTGCAATCCTATGCACATTTATTCAGACACAAGTCCCATGATGTTCAGTGGGATTTAGTCCCAGGTAAGTGTGCTTAGGGCACAATCCTAACCAGGTCTACTCAGGTCCTATTTTGTTCAGTGAGGCTTATTTTCAGGAAAGTGTGGTTAGATTCGCAGCCATAGGCTATTTCCAGTCTTCTACTAACAGTACTAAGAGTTACTAATAGTAACTAAATAGTACTAAAACTTCTACTAATAGTAGTTTAGCTGCTGCTAAGAGGCTGGCAAGTAATCAACATTCATTGCTCACAAAACAATCAAAGTAACATAAATGTGGCTGGTTGGAATAAGAGATCATACCTCAGTATGATCATACATCAGTAGAATTATATCCAAATCCTGAAAAGGGTATTATGGATGAACTGCTGTCTCCTGCCTTGACACTACTTCTTTGCTAGGGAAAAACAGCACTGTGTTGACCTTCTGTGCTGCTATTGGGCCAATGAATGGTTGTTAGGATGCCATCTCCAGTTGTTCCCCTAGGTCTGCACCACTCTATTCTATCTTGAAAAAATGTTTGTGAGATTAATCGCCAATCCTAACTACGAGTTACAAAGGAGAACAATAGTTCAGCTGTTGTAAATGGTGTATGGTGGTGCATGCGGTATGCCACTGGCCAGGGCCTCTGAGAGGAATTTTATCAGGGGCTACAAAATTTCTTTTGGGCCTCTTCCCAAAGGTGAGGGGCAAAATGAGGGGGCTGGAGAGTGGAGACAGCTGGAATAGTCTTTGGAGTCCAGGTCTACTGGACTTTCCGATGCAGAGCCTGGGTCTAGCTGCCCACACGGCATCAGTAGCTTGATAACAGTAATATGGAAAACCAAATACACTCCTAAGTCTCTCTAAAATAATCTAAATATAAAAAATCATTGCAAAAAAAAAAAAAATAGCATAATTGCATTTTGGCGCACACTAGAGTGGAAAGTGTGTGTACCAAAACTTACTTCTGCAGCAGCTGTGGTCCCGCAGCTGTGTCCCTGAACTCCTATATGGTCCTTCTCATAAGCGGACCACAAGCAAAGAGCTACTGTAGCAGGCCAGTTTCCTCTCACATTTGATACTGTGTTAAGGAGTGTCATGTATGCATTCCTCGGCCGCCGCATATGGCTTGCAGCAGCTGCTGCTACCATGCCCACATTAGTGCCCCCAGCATCCCATGTGGGTAGAGAGTCCAGGTGATATCGGAAAATGTAAGATCCCAGGAAATCTCTGGGCCTCTTCTGAAAGAGGAAGATCTTTCTGAAAGAGGAAGAAAGAGGAAGATCACAAAGGCAGGTGTGTGGAAAAACACATGGCTCTGGATATGTTACACTTGCAGTTAATGAGCACCTCAAGGCAAGGTGTTGATAAACAAAAAATAATCAGGAACATGAAGAGAGATCCCCAGCAGGGCACCAGAGCGCTGCAGAGGACTCCGAAGTCAGGGAGGACTTGGGCTTGCCACATCTCCGACCTGCTAGGTTTTCAAGAGCTAAATTTGGCCCAGAAAACCAAAGCAAAGGTGTCCAATCTGCTTTGCGACACAAGGACAAAAACTGGCCATTGCGCAAACAGCCTTCAGTTCAGTTGAGCCCACAGGCCTCGCATCCAAGTACATGGAGGAAACCACAACAGAACACATTTCCATGTGCAAGAGAGCATTTTGTGCATGCATGCCCAGCAGGTGCCCAAGGTGACCTGGTGCCATCCCTGTTGGGATGCCCATGCAGATGTCTGCCAGCAAACATCCAGAGGGGGAAATGATTATGCTATGCCTGGCATTGATTTTGCCGCAGTGGCTGTTACTGATCAGTGATTTCCTCTGCAATTGAAGGGTGGATTTCTTCATGCTGCAACTGCTAAGGTACTTTCTTCATGCATCACAATCTAAACATGATTTAAAATGATAGAAGGCTGTAGGTAGCCTGCTGCCTCCCTGGGGCAGGGCTGGCCCACCCATGAGGCCAACTGAAACAGCTGCCTCAGGCAGCAGGTTGGTGGGGAATGCTCATCTCTGCCTACTTGCCTCCACTGCTCCTCCTTCTCCTTCCACATCCGGGGGGGGGGGGAGGACGGATGGATGGCTGGGGGAGGGATGGTGGGGAGAGGGATGGAGAGGGGGGAAGGATGGAGGGATGGATGGGAGAGGGATGGTGGGGAGAGGGATGGAGGGATGGATGGGGAGGGATGGTGGGGAGAGGGATGGAGGGGGGAAGGATGGAGGGATGGCTGGGGGAGGGATGGAGGGGGGAAGGATGAAGGGATGGTGGGGAGAGGGATGGTGGGGAGAGGGATGGAGGGATGGATGGGGAGGGATGGTGGGGAGAGGGATGGAGGGGGGAAGGATGGAGGGATGGATGGGGAAGGATGGTGGGGAGAGGGATGGAGGGGGGAAGGATGGAGGGATGGTGGGGAGAGGGATGGTGGGGGGAAGGATGGAGGGATGAATGGGGAGGGATGGTGGGGAGAGAAATGGAGGGGGGAGGATGGAGGGATGGTGGGGAGAGGGATGGAGGGGGAAGGATGAAGGGATGGTGGGGGAAGGATGGAGGGATGACCGAGTCATGCCAGTGGCTGAAGCTGCGCGTGGTGCCTGCTTTGAACTCCTCCTGCGGGGAGGGGGGCTGAGCTGCCGGGGACCAGGCGTCGACCCTGCCCGAGTGCTGCCCCTCCTCCCTCTAGCCCCGGGACTGGGGGGCACAGGGGCGCAAAAGGGGCAGCGCGGGCGCCTCGGGGCCCCGGAGCTCGGCGGCCCTTGCCCGGGAGACCGCTGGGCGTGCCCGCAGCCTCCCCGCGCGCTTGCCTGGCCCGCCCCCGGCAACGCCGGCGCGCTCCGTCTGGGCGCGCACCAGGCGGCACCGGCTCCCCGGCAGGGGCGAACTCAGGGCTGAGCCGCGGTCCGCCTCCCTGCCGCGGACACCCCCGCGCCGCCCCCGAAGACGGGCTGCTCGGCCGCCTCTTCGCTCCGCGGCCGCGTCACCGGGTTCTCTGCCCCAGCCCCGCCCTCCGCCAGGCGCGCCCCCTGCCCGGGCTCTCCAGGTGGGCTGCGCCGGGGACGTGCCCCGCCTCCCCCCTCCGCGCAGGCGCTCCTTTGCCCCCCACCTGCAGGCTGCTGCTGCTAGACCCACTTTCCCTCCCTGACCCCACCTCTGGCTGGCTGGCTGGCTGGCTGACTCTTCTCCTCCTAGGAGCCTCCTGGACGGAGGGAGCCAAGAGGTCCCCCCAAGCAGGACTGCTCTGACCTGTGCCTGCTGGTGGAAGTGAGCAGCAGTCCCCAAGGAGGTGTCCCTGCCTGCAGCAGTCCAGCAGGGCTCTGCACTCTTCACCCCTTTGCAGCCGGTGGGGTGCCTCCAGTTCTCAAAATGATGGCACCTGGGCTGGGCTCCAGGGAGCTCACAGGGAGCTCACCCAGATGGGGTGCTTCACAGCTCCAGGGAGCTGGCCACAAGAAGGCCCACTTGCCCACAGGGAGAGAGTCTGCCAGTCAGCTAGCCAGCCCCTGTGTCCAGCACCTCTGTCTCTGAAAGACATCTGGGCCATCAGGTGCCATCCCCACCACCTCCTGTGGCAAGGAGTTCCACAGACCAACCAGAGGCAGGCAACCACTGTCCAGACTCCCCTTTCTGTCCAACCCACTTTGAAAGGCATGGAGTCTGCTTGATTAAACCCAGGAGTTTTTGCATTCAGAACAGATGAACTACACTAAGTATCCCCACCCCTCCCTCCAAGTTAAGGTACATAAGTAGGGTAAATCCATAGACAGGAATGTCATCAGGTCTTACTAGTCCCAGGGAGTGGCTTGCCCACTGGACACAGAACTGGGTCCTGGAAAGGCATCAATGAGACAGGGCGCAAGCTTTCAGCAGAGCACACATATGTAGGAGCAGCAGAGGAACAGCAAGGCATGGCAAATGTCTGCAGGAGCCTTCCCATCTCCCAGAAGAGGGCAATTAGGATTCAGAAGGTGACCAGGCTGGGAGGGTAGAACCAGGAAGGGTGAGTGACCAACCAAGGCCAGGGGACTATAAGGAGAGGGTCAGGACTAAGAAAGGTTGGAGATCAGCTGGATGGGAGGTGCCAGAGCCCGATAAGGCTGGTGAAGTCCCTGAGGCTGTTGTCACTGGCAGCCTTTTTGGAGCCACTAACACAAACAGGGGCAGTGTCAGTAGTTCACTGCCACTACTGGGTATATGTAGGAATGCAGTTAAACCAAAGCGGGGGCGGCAGCTGGAGGAGCAGGGCAAGGAGGGAGAGGAGCTGGGCACTGTCTGAGCAGGGAGGGGAGCAGGCCTGAGGTGGGATGAGGAGACAAGGCATTGATCACTTCTCCGGTCCCTTCCTTCCAATTCTGTAGCACCTGAAAACTAAACCGTTTCTTTCAGTATAAGCTTTTGTGGGCCACAAGTCTTTCAAGTGTTACAGGATCTTTTGCTGCAACAGACTAACATGTTTCCCTGTCTGGAAGTTACCCCCAGGTCTCTAGTCCACTTGGCTCTCCCACCTGCTGGTAGCACACCTGGAAACCTACTAGGCATACCAAATGGGGACAGGTAGAAGTAGACACAATTCCTTTGATTCCTAGTTGAATGTGGAGATTTAACTGGAAAAGTCCTAGGTCTTGTGTCCAGGTTGCCTGATGACACTCCTGTATTCCCCCAGGCTTCCTGGCAAAGCAGCTATACGATGCCTTCTTACGACACTACTTATTGTTCAGAATGATTAAAAACTGTTAAAATGCCCTTTGGTATTCCTGCCTCTTTCGTTTTCAAGATGTTGTATGCAAGTAGGGAGTAGGAAGGTGATTTGTCAGTATTGACTTTTTCTGAAATAAGCAGTTATCAACCACACAGCAAAGTAATTCATGTAGCATATCTGCTTCAGACGTGGAAGCCATTCAGTCCCCATGAATGAGGAAGCATGATCTTCCTTGGATTAGTAAACACAGAGCACAATCCTATCCTGCGCTGGAACAGGCAAGCCAAGAGGCTTGCACTGTATCCAGTGCAGGATAAGGGGCCATAAGAGGCTCAGCCCGAGGTAAGGGGAAACATTTCCCCTTACGTCCGGGTAAGGACCACTGGCCTCTATGAATCTCCTCGGAATGGCACTCCCCGGGAACGGGGGTTGGAATCCAACATACCAGATCCCAGCCCCCCTCCTCCCCACCTGCCCGCCCACTCGCCCTTGGGGCCACCCACCACACACCCCCTGGAACGCCTCCCTCCTGCCTCCTCTCCACTCCCCCCCGCCTACCTCAGAGGCTTGCATTGACCCAAGCGGGCCAACGCAAGCCTCATGGAGGAAGCCGGCGTGGAGGCTTGTGTCGGCCTCCGCAGGCTGGTACTTTTCTGAGCGCTGGCCCTGTTTCCTTCTGAGGAGGCGCAAATGTGCCTTATGGCACATTTGCGACCCTCCTGGGCTGGTGCAAGTTCCAGTCAAGGGCTGGATTGCGCCCACAGTTAAGAAGTGGTATATCCTCTGACATTCAGGCCTTTTTGAATAGTTTTTATACATGATGCCATTCTCTTATAATGAATGGTAGCTGAACATGCTGTAATTTATCTCCAAAACAGAACAGACTGAATGATTAACCATGCCCAAAAATTTGCAAAGAGATTTCCTAAATATTAGCCACTGACTAGAGAAATGCCAGCAATGTCTGCTGGGGCAGGATGGGGGGACTCTGTGCATGGAATTACAGTGACCTATTGCACATTTCAGTTAAGAAGCATGCACTTGTGGAATTCTATGCCTCGCAACAGTTTGGGCCCATAAACTGATGGACAGGGCCCTCTTTCTGCCAATAAAATTTTATGACGAGGCTTATCCAGTGCATTTCCAAAATGTGTGAGGGTTAGAAAGTGAAAGAAAACAAGAGTCAACCAATTGACTAGCATGACAGAAAGCTGTATGGGCTTAACCAACACAGGTGGAGTCCTATATGCTTTCTGCTGAGAGTTAATGCCAAGAAATTTACATCCTATGAATTTCTGTTCTTCTCAAGGAAAAACAGGTGGCAAAAGAAGTTCCTCCACCTGTAAGGCCAGTAAGTTTCCAATTTTTATATACCTAATGGATGGGCCTTTCCACCGAGTCCTGAGACAGTACTGCCAATATCACAGAAATAAAAAATGATCAAAATACTGAGGACCAGATGAAACAGTGGCAACCATAATAAAGGTTGAGCAAAGCTCATTGGAACTCAGCAAAGGTGATGGTCTCACACACATGCAACAAAAAGAACAAAATGAAATTTAATGAATAACCAGATAATAATCACAGTAAACCTCAAAGCCAAGGAAGGACAGGCACAGAAAGAACTCCTTGAATCTCAATGTCATCCCTCCCTGGAACCCATCAAGCATGTCCCCAAGTAGGAACTCGACAGTAAAACACAGACGGGGTAATGCGATCTAGAGAACAGTGTGGGGGGAGGGGAGATGAATTGATTTGAACTAATCAACCAATTCTTTGGCAGTAGGCTTTCCATAGTCATTATTTTCTCCATCCCTTATTTTGTGCATGTATACCTACAATAGACTATTTTCAGTTTGTCTGTCTGACTGACCAACAAACAGCGAGAGTTTTCTTCAATACTGGTCTGAAAATATAAATGGATTCAACTTCTTCTTCATTGCAAAAGCAGAGTCATTGCGCTAGTTCTCTTTTCTCTGAATCTCATTTTTAAACGTGTGTACTTGCAGTGAGGTGCCAAAAGATATTTTCTGTGGGGCATGGTATCTTCACACATTTGTTCTGATAGTGATAGTTGTGCATAACACAAATGCCTTTGTCCATATTCTACCTCTTATCACAATAACCCCAGTAATGAATTAAGTGAAGAGGCTGTCAATTAAACACTGATACTAATCTAGACATGAAAGCTCCCTTCAGAAAGATTGTTTTGGAACATATTTTGTGACAACACCAATGTCGGTTTCATTCAATCCAATTCCCCCACAATTGAGCGATCCACATATTAGCTGCCAGCCCAGCAACACTTGTAATGTGAATTACCCTTGCTATAGATACAGCACTGACAAAGAATGCTTGGAGAATAAAATGTCTATTGTGCAAGTCAGGCTTAATGGATTAAAAAAAATGGGCATTACATCATTAATTAACGGCAGTATCTATCATGAAAAGATTGCCAAGGACAATTAAGAAAATGATTTTAAGTGTCCTTGGAAACTAGAATGCAGTTCTGATTTTCGCCTTACTTTTATGAAGTGTAGCTTAAAGGTCAGCTTCTTTGTGAAGTGTGAAGATCTGGGCATGATTGCTATAGTTGTCATTATACATTAATCTTGCATGAAGGAGAATTATGTATTTATTCTATCTGTCAATAAGTGTGAGTGCCAAACTTTTGTTGAGAAATGGGGGCAAAATACATTTAATAATGAAGAATCATAATGGAAAGACAGTAGCTACACAATAGTACAGTCTTTGTACCTTTCTGCATATTCGCTATAGCACTTGTGTGTGATTTCTGTATAATTGATCTTGGATTTCACGTCTCTAATGGAAGATTCACAAAAGGCTTATTTCAGATGGTTGGTTGGGTGCACTTACGACTTTTAAACAAAATTTGGGGTCATTTGACATGCAATTGTAACAACTTCCCCTCTACCAACAATCACTTGGAACAAGGAATCATAAGCAAACTTATACGGGCTTCCTTCCTAGTGTCTTCTCCCTGCTTTGCCCAGGAGGCATATGGAGACTGCACAGGAAGGAAGTCAAATACAGATGTTGTATATGGACTTTCCTGGGACCAACCACATAAGGTCTGTGCAACCAAACTGTTGATTCCATTAAACATAATACCACAGCACACCAACCTGGCAAAGTTGTGACAACAACGGGAGATTCCCACTTGGCGTGACTTGTGGCTATCTGTGGAAGCTCGAGTCAAGTGCTGTGCAGCTAAGAGAGACGACTACATCATGGAAGGAAAACATCTTGCGGGTTCTATATGTAGAACAATACTGTAAAGACCTTTATCGTGTCTAGGACTGCTTGCCTATGTGAACTTTCTTGAATAAGGAGAAATCTGATTATGAAAGACAATAAATAAATAAATAAATAGGACAGCTAGTTTTGTAGAATGATGAGGACTGGGATGTAGACAAAGTGGGATTCCTTCTTCACAACTTAAAAAAAACCCCTGAACATTTATTATTATTATTATTATTATTATTATTATTATTATTATTATTATTATTATTATTATTATTATACTTCCATCTCCAGGGCTTCGTCCTTTCTCTACACAAGTCTATTTGAAATCAACGAGATGAACTGAGCATGCTCATTTTAAACAGGATGTTTCAGGGGAAGGAGAGCCCAACCCTGAGTCGTAAGGCACATTTGCGAAGGCTTACCACGGGGCAAGCACCCGTTCTAGCCCAGCGCTGGCTGGCACTGGGCTAGTGCCGGGCGGGTGTTCAGCCTCTGCCGCTCGGTGGTCACACGGACTGCTGAGCTGCAGTAAGGTAAGTGGGGACGGGAGGAGGCAGGGAGGAAGCATTCCGGGGGGTGGAGGCGGGCAGAGGGCAGAGAGAGGGCGGGGAGGAGGTGGGAGGCGGGAGAGGGTGGGCGGAGGTGTGACGGGGGAGAGAGCAGGAGGGGAGGGAGGAGGGTCCGGTGGAGAGCTACTCCACCGGATCCTGCACGTTCGTGTGGGGCTTGGCACCCTACACCAGGGGTGCCCAAACCCCGGCCCTGGGGCAACTTGCAGCCCTCGAGGCCTCTCAATGTGGCCCTCAGGGAGCCCCCCGTCTCCAATGAGCCTCTGGCCCTCTGGAGATTTGTTGGAGCCCACACTGGCCTGATGCAACTGCTCTCAGTGTGAGGGCAACTGTTTGATGTCTCAAACTGTTTGACGTTTGACGCATGAGCTGTGGATGAGGGCACCCTTCACTGCTTGTTGTTTCATGTCCGTGATGCAGTAGTGGCAGCAAAGGAAAAGCCAGCCTTGCTTTGTGCAAGGCCTTTTATAGGCCTTGAGCAATTCAAGACCTTCATTCATTCATATAAGTTCCATCTTTAATATATTCATTTATGTAAACTTATGTAAATTTATTCAAATTTTAAATGTAAATTAATTTTTCCCCCCCCCCGGCCCCTGACACAGTGTCAGAGAGACAATGTGGCCCTCCTGCCAAAAACTTTCAGGGGTTTCAAAAACTCCTGCCCTACACGGACACTTTTACCTCACCGCCGACCTTTTGATCGGTGGTGAATTCAGTAGCCCCATTGCAGGGCTACTTCTCTTACCCAGGAAAAGGGGATGAAAGTCCCCTTCTCCTGAGGTGCTGCCTGCGGTAGCCCGAGGTGGGCAGGATGTGGCGGCAGTCATTTTTGGTGCTGCCAAAGCCATGTGCCATGGGAGCTCATGATTGGGCTGGGAGGCATCACCAGACCTGAAGGTAATAGGTTGGCTGGGGCGGGTGCTGGATCGTGGTGCTCCACCTCTCCTTGCGCACCCTACCACCTTCCTAAGTGCTGGAGGAAAAGGTGACTGTTCTATTGATAGAATGTTGTTGTTGTTCAGTAGTTAAGTCACGTCCGACTCTTTGTGACTCCATGGACCACAGCACGCCAGGCCCCCCTGTCTACCACTAACTTCCGGTGTTTCTCCAAATTCATGTTCATTGCCTCCGTGACACTATCTAACCATCTCATCCTCTGCCATCCCCTTTTTCCCTACAATTTTGCCAGCATCAGGGTCTTTTCTAAAGAGTCCTCCCTTCTCATGGGATGACCAAAGTACGAGCTTCAGCTTGTATTTAAGCTTCAGCTGCAGTATCTGTCCTTCCAATGAACAGTCAGGGCTGATTTCCTGTAAGATTGATTGATTTGATCTCCTTGCAGTCCAGGGGATTGATAGAATACCCCCATTTTAACTGAGCCATAACAAAAGACCCATTAACACCTAGGCTTATGAGAATGCTATACAGCTAGCTTAAATTTGGACTTGGTGTAGCAAGCAGATCAGAAATGGTAAGAAACTATTCACATGGCAGGAATCAGTTTTGATAACAATGTAAAGGGATCCACTCTTTGTTTTTCTGTTACTTACACACTTAAAACAAGCTATTTCCCTGGACATTAAACTTGAGGAACATGTTGTCAGCCCCTAAATTGTTGCCAGGTACTACTTTGTTTCTTCCACTCTTGTTTTTACTTTGGACTACTGATGTCCAGTCATGCATTCAAGAAAGCCCAGGAAGTGAGAGCTCACCCCATTCTTTCCTTCTGTTTACCAAACACACTGTTTTGTGCGATGCTACCAAGTAATGGTGCTGCCTTTTGGGAAATGGTCTACTGTGCAAGAATGCACAGGGCTGTAAAAAGGGTGGAAGCCCCTTCACTTGAATAAACAATCCTGCCATGTTTCCACTTTGACATAATAGCTGTAATTCTTTCCTTTTGCATGTGTGTACTGCTCATACACCCTACCTGTTCTTTGGGTCCCATATAAAATTAAAGCAAGATTATTTAGACTTAAATAGTGAATGTTTCAGTTAGCCCCAAATGGAAACATTTATCAGAGGTAATATTTCTCAAATTGATAGCCAAGTTACATAGCATCAACTGCCCCAAATACTTCCTGCATTACTGAACTGGCCCAGTTTGAAATGGAGAACAAAATGTTTACATGTGCTCTCATTTTTAAAAACCCACCCGTGAACAAACCAGCACGATGGAGGGAATAGTAGTAGCCTGACAGAGTTTTCGTCCATATGTGCCAATTCTGCACATACAAGGAAGTTTTCTTGGAGTGGAGGAAAATATCTAAACACTCCGTCTCTTACTTGCACTCTGTTTAAAATCCAGCAATAGATATATCATATGACATGACTGACTTTGTTTTGTCTCCAGCAACAAAGGTTTGGGAGGGGTTACTTCTTAGGATTTTTCTAATGGCTTTTTTCTTTTGGTGAAGGTGCAGGGGGCTTCTGGGGGGGGGCTAATAGTCTCAATTACAAACTCAATCCTATTCTCAGTTACAGGCCCCAATCCTATTGGGGTCTTGTGCTGCCGGCTCTAGTATTCTGGCAGCATCGGATTCTTTGCAGTGGTGCAAAGTACGCTTCCAGGCTGAGGTCAATAATGGACAGTGGCACAAATAGCAGTGGCTCCCAAAGCCTCTGCCATTGCTGGTAAGTTGGCAATGGAGGTGTGTCATGGGTGGGGAGGGGGAGTTTCAGGCTAGGGAGGAAGAGGGAGGGGTGTATGCCAACAGCAGTGATTTGCTCCAGGATCCTATTTTCTCTTTCTCAGGTCTCTCTTCCCTTTTTCTCTTATCAAATTTACACCAGCAAGATGGCTAGCATAGGTCCAAGGAAACACAAAATGATTGGACAGTAAATAATATGTTCACTTACCTTCTGCTGGCTATCCAGTGCCTCCCATCCCTGAATGCAGCATGCACTCCCCCAGTGTGGCTTCATCAGCGCCAAGGGTAGGGGATAGGCTTGGGGAGTAAGCGCGTCATAGATTCTAGCACATAGATCAGATCACAGGCAAAGAACCGTATCTAGACATTTGAAGTATGATTTGTCTTCATTTACCATTGAAGCCATTGGGCTATTCTGTGTTATTCAATTAGGCTTAGGGTCAAGGAACTGGACCCAGAAGTGAGTAACTAAGTTGACAGTACTGTACAGAGGAAATGGTAGTGTGGATACTATACACAGAGAGATTCAGCAGCTTTTCTGAAGCTGCTGCTATATTCTTTCCAAAAGAGCTGCAGCACTATGAGCTTGCAACTAAGCAATTTTTTCCTCCATGGGCTTATGTAAACTAGTCATGGATAGTATCATGACAAAAGAAGGACCTCTTCTGTTCAGGAAAAAAGCAAAAACAATTGTGGATCTGGTTTAATTGCCATTCTCACTCTCAATTGAACTTTTGCCAAGGAACCAGTAACAATTTCCCACCTCTTGCCAAACTACAATTCCCAGGATTCTTTATGTGCGCATGACCCTCAAAGAGATGGAAAATGTAGATAATGTAGATATGCCCTTTATGAACCAATCCAAAGTGCTAGAATAGATCGTTGGTTGAAATAATTTGTATGTGGTTTTGCAGGCACTTGGAGAGCTTGGCAAGAGAGACTGCAGATATAACACAATTAAGCCTTGCTGCTACACACTAATGACATTATAATGGATGTAATAATTATCAGCGGCATGTTTATTGATTGATTTCTCTACAAGTCTGACACACTCGTTCACATCATGTTTTCATGGAGACTAAGGATCCCTTGACTGGCTCAATGACTTTGGCACAACACTTTTCTGATGTTGACAGATTCCATCTGCTCCCCCTTAATTAACATTGAATATGTAAACCATCTAACACTACATAGCAATGGATTATGAAACTGAATGCATCTCTTCACCACAAAATTGCATCATGCTGGGTCTTAAAGTGAAACTCTGAATAAACGGTGGACTAATCACGTGCTTTAAGCCAATTGGGTCAATTGCTCCCAATTGGGCCCCATGCCTAAGTGCCCTCCCCAGGTAATCTAGGTCAAATACACACAACACATTGCAACAGACACCCAGCACCACATTACAGGTTTTATACAGAACAGCAACCATTTTAATTTTCTTCTGAATTCTTAAAAAGTCAGTAGTGTTTGTTTATACTGTTTATATTTTGATATTTTTTTTTTTACTGTACCTAGGGCCTTGCAAAAAATGTTTCCAATGTTGCCAGCTCCTAAAGTTGGCCCTGCATGTATGTGGTCACTCTTAGAATTGTGTGTAATGATTTCTAATGGATGGATGGCATAATTTAAATGATGTAAGTTATAATGCTCACAGAAAAATAACACAGTCCATGTGAGAATTCTGTCTTGGTCGACAGCAGAGAAATTTCTCACGTGTTAGACTTCCAATTGGCTTGTCTTTCACTGCTTCTGGTACTTAGCAGATCCAGGGAGAAACCACTTGACAGAAAACCACACAAATCTGATTTGCTAATATTATTTACCCAGCATGGACACCATGCCCCTTGGGGTTGTGGCACTGAAATACAGTGGGCAGACATGACAAAATGTATCCTCAGTACGATTCATACATGAATCACCACAAGGAATCATTGCTCTGCTTTTCCAATTGCTGATATAGAATGTTCTTCAATTGGCGCAAGGGTAACAGGCTGCTGGACTGCACTGCCCTTAGGAGCAGGCATGAAAGGCATAATAATGCACTGTGTGGTGGCAAGAGACCAACACAGAGGTTACATGTGGACCATATGCTCAAGTCTTGTATCTCACTCCTTTAAAGCAGTGGAAATCTATCAGCTCTCATTTTCAGCTGTGCCTGACCTTTTCAATAAACTTTGTGAAGGAAACCTTCCCAGTGGATCATGCCCAGAGTTAAATGAGCATGGGGAACTGTAGTTTAGATCTTCCACTTGGACCCCCCCTCTTTAAAAGTTCCACTGTCACTGAAGCTGTAGCCCTCTTAGGTCATCTGAAGGGGATCTCCTTCAAGTGCCACCCCTCTCCCAAGGGACTGGTGGCTTGGGGATGAGCCTTCTCTGTAGTGGCGCCATAATTATGGAATTCCCTTCCAGGGTAATTAAGAACTACTCCCTCCCTCTTGGTCTTCAATTCAATCTATTTCTCCTGGCATTTGGTTGATGGGTGAGCATTTGTCCTCTGTGCCTCTGCAATAGTGCTGTGGCTTGACTGCTTCCCTGGACTAATTTGTCTGCCACCCATGGCTTGACAATGTGTGTTGGGTTTTGCTTTGTTTTAATGTTTTTTGTATTGAATATTAAAATTAATGTTTTAATGCTTTGTTTTGTTTTAACTTATTGTTGTGGTACATTGTACATTTATTATGGAGCTTGGTAAGTCACCTTGAGCATTTTCTTCAGCATAGGAAAAGCGGGATATAATTTTTTTCAAATAAATAAATAAATAATCATGCCTTTATTATTCATAATAATCATAGAGTTAATCATAGAGTTCATAACCCCAAAAGGCTGCCATTTCAGCAATTAGTACCATGAAAGCCACTGACTAAATTTACCCATAAATTTTTCCATTATTCCTATTGATTGTTTACAAAATCCATCAAATCTCATGGGGAAAAGTCTTGGTTGTCTGAAGCCATTCTAGTGGATGGATGAAGATGTCAGGAGCAGAGAATAATGTACTCTTCTACACTGCAGCAGCTGATGTAAGAGGCATGAAATTTATGTGTCTAAGGATCTGGGATTTGCCACCTTTCATGTCCAACAAAGTTACGTGAAAGGTCAAGGCCACTATGTCTTTCTGCTAACATCTGAGCAGAAAGTGGCATTTGCAGATTCTCATCCGCACGTATATATAGTAAGATAGATTAAACTTATACAGAACAGCTGTGGTGGGACTTACAATGCTTAGTAAAAGGGCAGGAAGATTAGAGGCCATGTTAATAAGACATGAATTTTCTTCTATTGAGAGAGAGAGAGAGAGAGAGAGAGAGAGAGAGCACCAATTAAAAATAATTTTTAAAACATATATCATTACCAGTTTTATAATTCATGGAAAGGAGAATGCTAGGAAGAGAGTTTACACCTTGAGCATTTGAAATTGTGGAGAATGCAAATTACCACTTTGTTGTTTCAGTGGTGTTGTGTTTGCCTCTAGTTATTGTTTAAAATGGTCTGTTGTTGCAGTCTTCTTTGATTTGAACCATTTGGCATTCCAGTCCTGTCAATTACATTCCACTGGAATTTCTGGGCCATACAGATCAAGCTGGTCTCCATAACAGAAGTATAAAAATAGCTCCTTTTAGCTACTGGTCACTATATAATCCACTATCCCTCTCATCCTGATTTAAATACACATTGAAATCCAACTATAGACAGTTCTGTCTTTAACTGGTATGGTTGAAAACCCAACGACATAAAGCCTTCTTCTTTAACATCCCTTTCCTAAGATGAAAGATGTTTCCTGCACACCACAAATGACACGACACATGCAGAGCTTTAGATTCACAGTGAGCTAGATTCACAGCCCAATCCTATTCCCCCCCCCGCCAATGTAGCCACGCCATTGGAGCATGTGCTGCATCCTGTGGGCGGGTACAGTCCTGGCGGTCTTGTTCGGGTCAGGGAACATGTGTTTTCTAGCCTCTACTGCCCTGATGGGGCTACTTGGACTTGTGTCAGTGATTTTGCTAGCGCATCCGGGTGTACCCGGGTAGGTGGATCAAGGCCAGGGATAAGGTATCAGCAGAGCTGCTACTGCTGATACCACCTCTTCTGGGCCTTGACATCCCCCCAACCTCACTCTACTCTCTATTCCTTTCCTGAGATTGAAGACATTGAGGTAGTAGAAATTCTGCATGCAGCCAATGCTGCAGCTTAAATGAAATTTCTACAGAAGGAGCTCCAGCAGCAAGCTGCCTTTGAAATTTGGACTATGCTCATTTTCTAGTTCTCTCTTTAAACGTATTTTCCCAGGGCTATTACTGTGGCTAAGGGAGAACAACAGGCTACCACTATGTTTGTTAGTAAAAGAGTGATTTACTTTGATAAATTTGGCTTAGAAACAATGCATGACTTTTCTGATATTCCAGGATTGACTACATTCGAAGAGATTGCACTCTAAAAATGTTTACTTTTTTGATCAAAGCCTAACTTTTTTGGTGAGTTGTCTTTGTTTTCAGAGTCTTTCCACTGGAATAAAGACTCAACCTGCGACAGGTTGAGTTTCACTCTTATCTCACCTTCTGATCAGAAGGGGGACTCTTGTTAGACTTCCTCTGGCTTAAAGTCTGCTGCCTATGCTAGCCATTTACACAAATGGGGGTGTTATCCATTCAACACCTAGAGGCACTCATGCTGCAATTTGTGTGGCACAAATGGGAAGGTCTAAATGCTATGTTCCTGAGCTATCTGTTTGCTTTCTTTGGGTTGGTAATGCTACCATAAACAAGTCAAAATGCAGATTTTTTTTTTTTTTTTTTTTTGCAAAGTCTTGTGTTAAACACCCAAACAATAACAAGTGTTGATTGGGCCCAAGGGAAAAGCTCTTTGTGAGAGAAACTTAACATAATTGAAGTAAATGAATTGTGCAGGATTAGAAGGGAATGGTATCCATAATGGCAACTTTTCCTGAGAATTAAACCAAGAAAGGCATATCCTTTGAGCTTTCCTTCTTTGTTTTCTACAGCCCTTCTCTGCCCGTTGAAAACTAAGTAAACATATCTGAAGTTCATTTAATTATTTTATTTTACACAATACATGGTGTAGTTAAGGGAGCTACATTGCTCCAGGTACCATGCCTTGCTGAGGTGCCAGCCTCATCCTCCCAAGGGTGGATCCCAAGTCAGGACTCCTTTCTGAGGCCCCAGGAGGTCTTCTGAGGCACAGCCTTCCCACACTACAGGAGGCCCCCTGGAGGCCTCGAAAGGCACATCCAGTTTTTGGCAAAAACTGGAAGTGCCTTTCTGAAACCAGGGGGAGGGGTGTATAGGGGTGCAAAAAAATGTATGTGCCCCCAGTTGCCAGAGGCCCTAGCTATACCACTGAACATGATGATGACATGCCAACAGAGTGGTGGAGATTGACAGCCGCTCCCCCCAAGTGGTTCTCTCCTCTTGAATGAGTTGGGCTTGGAGTATTCCAAACCAGTTCTGGTAGCAGGGTGCTGAGGGCTTGGGACAAAATCCTACACTTGGCACCCTCCCTCACCCCTTTGTGGTGAGTTGTTTGGTCTACTGTCATCAGTACTGAGTGTTCAGGGATTGCACTGGCTCTAAATTCTATGCCGCTGAAGATGGGAGCCCCAGCAAGGTTCACATACTGCATACCCTCCCCTGGGCTAACTTCTGCTGGGGAAGTACAATAGTTGATACACAATAAGCTTCCTGCACTGCACAGGAACTAAAATGACCAAGCTAGCCACTCCAAAGGCAGAGGGTTCTTAACTGCTCAGACAGGGCGAGGGAGGCCTGCTTCACCACCAACTGCTGGGCATAGTGCCAGAAAAAGTGAATATTTCATTCTTTAAATTCCAGGGACAGACCTCTGAACTATCAGATCTGTTGTAAGAGTGAAATATATATGATTTAACAATAACGGGAAACAACTGAAAACGGTATGAAATGGATGTTCAGTGCCTTTCTTTAGGGATCCCTGGAGATTAGTTAGCCTTGTTTCAAATTAGCTTCCTTAATCTCTTGAAATTCATAAAATGTGTGAAGTATGAAATTCCTAAGAGAAGTCTAAAATTCAGGCAATAATCTGGGAGATTTATGTAGCTGCAGGCAATAGCCTTTAGCTCTGGGGCATGGAGTAAATGCGTACAGAAAACTTACACTGTAGTGTGTATACAGAAATATAGATAATACACAGCAATATATATATAATATATATAATATAATATAACATATGGAGTTCAACAGATGGGAAACCTTGGCTTCTGAGCATCCCGCTTGGAAGCAGACTGTGCAGCACGGCCTCTCCCAATTTGAAGGGATACTTGCCAGCAGAATGAGGCAAAGAGGCAGATATATATATATATATATATATATATATATATATATATATATATATATATATATATATATATATATATCTATATCTATATCTATATCTATATCTATATCTATCTATCTATATCTATATCTATATCTATATCTATATCTATCTATCTATCTATCTATCTATCTATCTATCTATCTATCTATATATATATATCTCCATGAACGATAGTGAAGAATGCAATTATACCAACTGTTGGGGCGCAGCTGCAGGCTGAGCAATCGTTAGGCCCACTCACCTAAGATTACTGTTGTTACACTAGGATCTGAGCTGGTGGACTGTTTACACTTTATGCTGTACCCAGTGTCACAGTCCTCTGCATCTTCCAGAACGATCATATGCACGCCTGGTTCTCTGGCCCTCCACTCCCCAGTGAGTCAGATATGCATGTTCCCAATATGTTCTTGTGTATCCCAATATTTCAAGGCCTTGACATTCCAGGAGACAGTTCCTAGGCAAAAAGACTTACGTTGAGTACAAGTGCTTGTGCACCTCCACGGGATTGATCAATCATTCCCAACAGATGGGTATGCGAGTCCTCAAGGCAAACAGGCCTATGGTTGGTGCCACCACCCCTTCTAACAGTCTTTAACTCTGTGCCTGGAGCAAATGGTCAAAAGTTACAAGTTGTAGCTAAAGTAGTGTAAGGGGAACTACAGCAACTGTTACCCTGCACATGCCTGATCTCTTCTGATCTCGGAAGCTAAGCAGGGTCAGGCCTGGTTAGTACTTGGATGGGAGACCGCCTGGGAATACCGGGTGCTGTAGGCTTATACCATAGTCTTTCAAGACTGAAGGTTGCCAACCATTCATGCAAAAGACCTTTGCCAGTCCTGCAGCCTCCTGTGTCTCTCCCAAGTCCACACTTCAATCCTGGGGAATCCATTAGAACAATGTGGGATAGGATATGGCAGGCTATAACAGGAAAGGCAGCTGGGCAGAAATCAGGGTGATGCCCTACACAAGCAGAAGTGCCTTTGGATGCAATTCTATATGTAAAACCAAATGAAGTTGTTGTAACAATCTCTCATTCACAAAATGAATAAAGGACCACCTTTTTGTTGATGCTTATTATGTAAAATGTTCTGTATTTGAAAAAATATGGGGTGGCAGTGTTACTTTCTGTTTCCTGCCACTATTATCTTCGGTGGACTCTCCCTCTCAAAGCTCCCATCCCTTTCAAGATGGCTCGTGTCCATTCTGTTTAGATGGCTGTTTTTCTTGTTTTGACACACACGGGCGCACACAAAAATGCATACATGGATATATTGAATATGTTGATGGACTGAATTTGCCAACAAAATACACAAGGACAGATCAGGTTCACGGCTCTTTTATCCTCAAGAAATTGTGGGTCTTTTCACAAAGAGCAGATTTCATTCTGTGGTTTCCCACAAAACATGCTGAATACCTCCAATCTGAGCTGCTACTATCAATACACTACTAAAACATGAATAGTGCTCCTTCTCAAAAGGAAAGAATTAATTAAACCATGACTGTAGAGATCTAGCTTCTAATAAAGCTCCCTCTGACACAAGACCCCTTTACCTTGGCTCTGAATCATTCCACATTCCGCTGGGAAGTGTTTTTGACAAATACACACACTTTATATTCTTGCACAGCACAAGAGAAAAGGTTCCCAAGAACATCATAACAACCTGAGTCGTCAGGGCAGCACATAAACAATTGTCCGAACATTTACTTGCCATTCATCTCTTTTTGTTAATATTTTAAACCAGGTTCTTTCTAATGTGAAATGTGTTGCTTTCTTTAAAAAGAAATACTGCACACTAATAACTGAGTCCACCAGTGTTTTCACTGCGGATTTAAGAGTGGTTGTTCAGGGGATACTATATGGGGGAAAGACTGACAACCCATGATCTACAGATGCACATGTATGCCTACGCTTCTGTTCACCTATTGGGAAGGAGCACATGCTGGATTCATTCCTGGTCCCTCCCAACAGGTGTTAATCATTTGGTCCAACAATTTTCAACCACTGTGTCACAGCACACTGTGTGGTCCGCAGGTGAGCCACAGGAGTTTGGGGGAAGGTCCCTTATTAGTAGGGCTATTTGGGGATGTGAGCCTTGTCAACTGTCAAAAAACTGATGGTGTGCCTTGACAATTTTAGTGCCTTGTCAGTGTACTGGTAATAAAAGGTTGAAAATTGCTAACCTGGTCAGTTGTGAGTTGAATCTGAGCATTCAGCACAAGTGCTGATGTCAAGTTCCCCCTTCTGTTGTACACTCTTGCATCACGGGGCCAGGTCCAAACTCATTGTTAAGTTTTATCAAAACCACTCCTTCCATAATTGCTATAATGTGTATTTTGAATGTAGAGAGATGACTTCTACTGATACAGACTCTTGGTTCACTATGCTCAAGTTTGCCTACACTGACTCTCCAGGGTTTCAGAGAGGTAACTTTTTCCAGTGTTACCCGCCAATGCCTGAGATTAAACCTGGGAACATCTGCATGCAAAGCACAAGTTCTACCACCAAGCTACAGCCCAACCCCTACATCTGATTGTGATAATCTTGAGCTCTTCAATGTGGTAAACATCAGTAAGGGCCTGCATGTAAACTGTAGCTTACCACCCATGTCCTGCAACAGGAGACCAGTACATGTCACCTAGATCAGACTTTCCCCCTCTTCTCTACAGAGCCCAAAAGCTGGCCCCAAAGTTGCTTCTACAAGTGTTTTGTTTCCAGATAAACATATAAATCAATGTTACTGTAGCAGGTATCACTTGGGAATTATAATACATTAACAATATGATACAATTGTAACACCCACAAGGCTCCTCATAAACAGGTATGGGAATGAAAAGGGACCTGGTATGGGGCTAATTAATGTCCACAAGTAAAAAGAATTTCTGTTTATTTAATGTGACATTCTAAGTTCAAGGCAACTTTAGATTGAAAGGGAAGTTGCACACTTTTAAAGATCTAAGTCTAGGAAGCAGAGCTACCATATACTACTGTAAATGAACCTCTTAGAAATGGTTATACAGTATTCAGTGGCGTCGCTAGGAGGTGCGGAGGGTGCAGACCGCACCAAGTGAGGCGCATGGGGGGTGTGAAACGCTAAAATCGCGGTGGTTAGGAATAATATGATCATGTTATATACCGTTGGATGTGGAATTTCAAGAGGAATGCAATGCAAAAAACCACAGTGAAATGTCTCCTTTCTATCAAAAGTTATGGCCAAAAAACTGGAGAACAAAAAATGCATGGATCCCTATGGAAAGTGAAAGTGAGCCATATCGCGCTTTTACTCATGAGTAGGCAAACGTGCCTTAGACCATTGGAAAGGGCAGGCTGAAAGGAATCTAACAACACCAGAATAGTCCTGATCCAAAGAATGCAGCTCCCAAAAACACCTGAGAAGGAAGTCCCTTCCTCCAAGCAGATGAATGTATTGATCCCTATGGAAAGCGAAACTAAGCCTCACGGTCAAGTTTAGTTCAAGTCTTCACAGTCAAGTAAGCAAACATGCCTTGGCTGGTGTGGAAGATCAGGTGAAGGAGAATGCAAGGCTACCAGAATGGTCCTGATCCTATGTGTCTGGAGATAAACAAGTGCAGCCTCCACCCCCCCCCCCACTAAAAAGGATGAAAACGGAGGCTGCAGCTGATAAAGTGAACATTTTTGAGACTTGCAAAGCCAGGTGGATCCTGACAGTGATCTGGTTTAAACAGAAGTTCTTAAATTGAACTGGGCACTGGGTAGGGCTGAAAACCTTACTAGTTTGGGGGGGGGGTGTTATTGCAGGCAGGCTACAGAGGAAATTCACTTGGTGGAACAGGGCTGGCTTCTGCTTATTTAATTATTTGTTTTACTTTAATTATTTATACTTATTTATTTTAATTTGCCTGATGATGTTACTTCCACCATGACATCACTTCTGGTGGGTCTTGGACAGATTGTCATTCTAAACAGTGGGTCCCAGTGCTAAAAGTTTGAGAACTGCTGCAATAAGGTATTAGTAAGTTGACACCCTAGGGTGTGTGTGTGTGTGACACTACTAGTGACCAAAATCACTAAAATCATAATTTGGAAGAATAATACCATCATGTTATATATCAGTCAATGCGTAATTTCATGCAGAGAGGACCTTTGTCCTCTCAAAAGGTACAACCAAAAAACCAGTGGGGGCGGAGCGATGGTACATCACCACGCCCACCACCTGGGGTATTGCACCACCCACTGCATGAGGGGTGACGCATTGGCATCCCGTTCCGGGTGACACGAACTCTAGTGATGCCACTGACAGTACTTCTGCTAATGGAAGCATTGTTCAGAGTAAATTCTGTAGATAGTCTTCCTTGGTATTTCGCCAAAGCCAGCATTTAGTAGAAGGGAAAAGACATTGACCTCCAGCTTGAGAAGCAGGTAAATGTTCTATTATAGCAAACCTATTCTATTATTATAGAATTTTAGAACCTATTCTATATTATAGAATTATTCTATTATAGCAAATCTATTCTATTCACTTAGGAAACCAGTTCCTAAGTGGTTCACTTCTCTTCTTTCATTTTGTTTTTTGCTTTCCTTTTTGTTTGAGTTGATGAATACTGTTTATATGCCATCTATTTCTAACGCACAATGTTTCCAGAAAATGCAAATGATTTTCAGGAATAATTGACTTTCTGTTTAGTCACATATACATTTTGCTACAGTATCCCCCCCCCCCCCCCGCAAACAAAGACAACATCAACTAGACAAGATCAAATATTGGAACCACATGGATTAATCAACATTAATCGATACTGTATATGTTACCCTGCAGTGGGTCCTATCTCCTAAACACTCCTTCCCAATTTAGGGTAGGCAGCTACCCTGAGCCTACCCCCTTGAGCATCACAACCCTGACTCCTTCAGCATCAACCCCTAGAAAGGAGACCAAGGAAGCAGAATTACTCCACCTTCCCAAGCCAAACAATCTTTGAGATAGACTTTGCCATTCAAGCCTGAGGGGCCACCAGCCTGCATCCCCAAGACAGTCGGGCTCTTGAGATTGGTTCTGGCTCCCCCATGATTCAGAGTGCATACCAAATTCCTACTTCTGCTCCCTGACCTGCACTATACCTGCCACACAGGGGGCTAGGTTGGAGCTTAGTATCTCTTTGCCTCACCTGCCCCAAAATGGGGCTTCAGGTACCACTGCAGGTCAATCAAGTAAATGTCATTATTTGCACCAACAAATATGCCCCATTGCTCCTAAACAAGACATGATGCAATGCCCAATGACAAATGGGGAATAACTACCCTGCCCATTGCTACAACCATTCATTCATTGGATTTGTACTCCTCCTTCCTCCCCAAATGGTAGCCAAGGCGGATTACAACACTGGGAATCCGATCCTAATGGTGGTGAGGTCCTGTGGTGCCCAACTCTGCCCTGCAGAGTTGAAGAACTTGCATGAGGTTGCTTTAGCCATCTGCCCAACTCCAACATGACCAGTGGTGACATTGCAGAGTTGGCTAGGGACGAGAAGGGCTAACCCAACCAGGTGATTGAGAGAGGATGAAGCTGTGAGAGGTGGAAAGACTGGAAAGCGGGGTAGAGGGGAAGGAAGAAATGGGGAAGGAGATGAAGGAGGCAAGAGAGGAGGAACCAGCAAGGGAAGGCTGATGGATTGGGGGGGTTACTGGGGAGAAGAAACATGGAATAAAAAGGGAATAGACAAGATTGGGACAAAGGGGGGCGAGCCTGGAGAAGAGGGGAGATGCTGAAGCCACGGACAGGTTACAAGGGAGATTTCCTGTAAATAGGAGTCAAGGGCTCTCTTAGCCAACTATTGAACCAGTGCACTGCATGCAAGTCAAGGCAGTTATACCTTGACTGGGAAACCTGATAAGAAATCCACCCTGGGACCAGCCTCTTCTCCCCAGCAAGCCAAGCATCCTGAATCAGCAAAGGTCAGTGTAAAGCACAAGACCATGGCCCCAATGAAGATAACTAGGGGATGAGGAGTAAATGTTGGACTATACCCTCAGTTTTGAGCTATTTGAGGCAGTAAATCCTTTCCTGCAGCATACTTCTGGAACAGCATGGCAACTTGAGCAGAGAAAGCCCCAGACATATTCTGTGCCACCTATTTGAGGTAGGCCTTCTTGGGAAGAGGTAGAAGGGGAGGAGGTGGCCACATGTTCCTAACACCTGCTGCCTCAAGGATATGCCCATTTTCTGGCATAAGTCGTTCTAACCAATATGCATTAGAAAGACTGGGAGGCTCATTGTAATGACTTCCAAATCATTAGCAGTAGCAGCTTCCAAAGCATATCCTGGTTGGCCAGTGATGAACCTGTAATTCAGTGAAAGGGGCAAATGCCCCAGGCGCAGAGCGTCACACGCCTCTAGGACAGCGCGGAAGCCTCACTGAAGCTTCTGGCGTGGTCAGAAACCAGACCTTCCAGTTTGCCGGAAGTGTGCTTCCTGTTTGTCGGTAGTGTGTGAGGCTCCATGTGCTCCAGGTAAGTGGGGGGGGCAGATTTATGTATGGGGGGTGGCAGCACCCCACGGGAGCACCATTGCAGACCTTTGTCCCGGGGTGCGGGGCTGGGGAGGTCCACCATTGTGGCTGGCCGCCCAGCTGCCACTAGATCATCTCCTAAGCCACGGGTGCCCAAACCCTGGCCCGGGGGCCACTCGTGGCCCTCGGGGGCTCCCAATCCGGCCCTTGGGGAGCTCCAAGTTTCCAATGAGACTCTCGCCCTCCAGAGACTTGCTGGGGCCCATGCTGGCCCGATGCAACTTTTCTCAGCATGACGACAACTGTTCAACCTCTCACCTGAGCTGTGGGATAAGAGCTCCCTTCACTGCTTGCTGCTTCACACCTATCGTACACCTTGAGCTACTGTAAGACCTTCATTCATTCATATAAGTTCCATCTCTAATAAATTCATTTATGTAAATTTATTCAAATTTTAAATGTAAATTAATTCATTTTTTTCCTGGCTCCTGACTCAGTGTCAGAGAGACGATGTGGCCCTCCCGCCAAAATGTTTGGACACCCCTGTCCTAAGCCCTGCTGGGTGCCAATGCTGCTGGTGCTTGCTCTCTTGAGGGCTGAAAAATGACAACATCCCACATATCTGTACCATTCCCAGTGTCATTGAGCTGCCAGCTACTGCAGGAAAGCAAAGTTCACAGAGCAAGCAACAGAAGCTTAACAATACGAAGTGCAGACCAAAACAGTAAAACATATTTTTACTCACTTCTCCCAGGCAGTCTGGTTGTCCCCATCCCACCATAGGATGCAGCATGTTGGTGCCACTGCCTCAAGCAAACAGGTGGGGGATAGGATTGGGGCCTTACATCACTATTGGAGCTACCAGTAGCTCAGCAGTGACCTTCTACAACCCTTGCATTAAGAAGCTTTTTAAGCTGAACTGTCCCTCAACACAGAGAAACACCAATCGTCTTATGAGGAGGAGTGACCAGAGAGGCATACCACCACCTCCTTTATTTTTGTGCTGTAAATGCCACATTAGACACTTCCTGATTGGAACTGGGAAAGTGGAACATAACTATTTTAAATCAATACTGTTGAGCGAGTGACTTGAAACTGTGTGTTGATTGTTGATTGACTTGAAACGGCAGTATGCTAATGATTAGTGACATGGTGTAGGAAACAGGACACTTTACCACAGTCATTAATGGAATAGGGAGCTAGCTTTCGCTGGGGCTGTTCACATGCTTAACAAATCTGTGTACCAGGTACAATCACTGTCAGCCTGTACATTTCCACATTCCATTCCATGCAGGTACAATCTGTGTTCAATGTATAGTACACAGATCATTGAACTGTAAAAACGAAGCCTGGTAATTCACACAGAAATGTGTACCAGGGATTCTGGGAACTGACATGTCCTACCTGCATACAGCCTAGTATGTGAACAGCCCTATGATCTCTCAGCCAGTCCCCACTATCCAGTCTCCATTATGGAGACAATTATATATGGAGGTCTCACACTTTTCTTTGTTACTCTTTTGCATAATGGAAACTACATGGCTTGTGCCGGTAGAACACACATATTTTTCAGTCTTTCACAAACTTACCAGGGGACATTAGAAGTGTTCATAATGGCAAATTTCACTCATGCAAACAAGATTATGTGGTTGTCAACAGTGCATACCTTCCCCTTTCTCCCTGCCCGAGAGGGACATTTTCCTTTTGACAGAGGCCCAGCTGCTCTGTAAGTGGTGAGAGATTGAGGGGTCTATAGAAGTATGAGTAGGCCAGGCTGGCTAGGAGACAGATCAGCAATGAATTGGGGAAAAAAAGTCACGTTCCCTCAAAATAAGGGACAGTGAACATGTTTGCACATTTGACACAGGGTTAGTTCATCTTCAAGGAAAGCAGGTGGATTTGCCTGCATTAAAATGGCAGGATTAAGAAGTGAATACCTCCATTTATATTTATTTCAGGTCAGATCCCACTCATGTTTGGAAATTTTCCTTTCACCATCTCCTGCATTAATGAGGAATTAATTTCCACATTCTAATCATCTGGGGAAGCAGGAAATTCTGGTGTTGCAGCCAACTAGCTAACTGTTAAATCAAATCATGATAAATTACTCTTTGGTGTGTACTATAGTCCAGTGTTTCTCAAACAGTGGGTTGGGGCCCACTAGGTGGGTTGTGAACCAATTCCAGGTGGGTCCCTATTCATTTCAATATTTATTTTTAATATATCAGTTTTGATGCTACCATGGTATGTGACTACATTTGGGGAAATGTTATAGATCTGTACTTTTAACAGGCTACTATGTCTATGCTTTTAATAGTGAAAGTAAATGGGACTTACTCCTGGGTAAGTGTGGGTAGGATTGCAGCATAGGATTGTTAAAAATTTTCCTGCTTGATTATGTCACTTCTGGTCATGACATCACTTCTGGTGGGTCCCAAGAGATTCTCATTCTAAAAAGTGGGTCCTGATGCTAAAAGTTTGTCAACCACTGCAATAGTCTGTATTCATCCACAGTGGAGTCTATGCAGTAGGCCAAGAAAGCCCAGCAATGTGGTCTGCTGAAGGACTGGAGTAGACAGAGAAGTAGGCTGGGTAGAGAGAATGTGCCTGTGAATAAGTGTTTTACAATGGGAACAGCAAACTGTTCTGTGGAATGCTATTGCCAGGAATCAGAGGAATCCAACGAGACTCTAGCCAATGGGAAGTACGCTGAGCTGGGCAAAAATATAAGAATGACATGGTAGGTCAGAGTTTCTGGTATGAAAGACAGCAAGAATGTCACAACTGCAAAACTTTTTTCTTTCATTACCTAATACTCTGGCCCACAGTCCAGCTAAACTGAAATACCTAGTATTCATGAAATGTTTCAGTTTACCTGCAGCCCAATCCTAATCTATGATGGAACAGGCTGGTCGGCTGGCCTGTGCTGTATCCTGCGCAGGTTTGAAGGTGGAGAAAGAACAACTTGAAGTAAGGGGACTTATATCCTTTTTCTATAGTACCTTTTTACCACGTTCTGGAGAATTGTTTGAGCTCCACATTCATCAGGTCGAGACCATCCTGGTGGCCTTGTGTTCCTCTTCGTCTGGCCTTTGATAAGACCCAAGGCACATATGCGTACATCAGTAAATACACAGATGTGGCTCCATTTTGCTTTCCATAGGACTCAATACAATTTCCTTAGAGAATACATTTTCAACTTGGAGGAGGGGTGACTTCCTTCTTGAGAGGTCTTGAGAGGTCCTTCAAAGTGGACTGAGTCACATTTGTCTGCTCACAAAAAACACACACACATGCAGCTCCTTTTGTTCTCGATAGGGCTCAATACATTTTCCTTGTCAGTTAATCAGCTTATCAGTTTTGTGACCTACCAAAAAGCAGGTTGTGACCCCACTGATGGGCCCCAACTCATAGTTTGGGAACCACTGTTTGGGAGTCGCTTTGAATGCCCTTTGGGGAGATAAAGCGGGATATAAATTTCTAAATAAAAAATAAATAAAACAGTGGTTCCCAAATTGGTGGATTGTGACATACCAGGGGAACCAGAAAAGGGACGTTCCCCCTTAAGGGGAGTGGTCCAGAAATGGGTGCCCTGATGGTGCTGCAGTGATTGTGGGCTTTTATACTTACCTGGAGGGCAGTGCTAGCCTCCTGCTGGGTCCGAAGTATTTTGTGCAAAAACCAGAAGTAGCTTTTGATCTGAGATAAGAGTTGCATACAGTAGCACAGAGGAAATCAGAGGGGGCTGCGAGACCCCCGGACCCTGCAGGAGGCCAGTGCTGCCCACCACATAAGTTAAAAAGCCCCTTGGTACATGGCACAGTGATTGCTGCTGTGCCATCAGGGCAGCCTCCCTCCTCCCCACATCTACTCACCACAGTCCCACAGTCTGAGTAGGACATTGGGAACCACTACTCTAGAGCAGGGATCTCCAAACTTTTCCGCACAAGGGCCACATCATATATTTAACATATTTTAGTGAGTTAAAAAAAAATTGGGGCAGCAGCATGATGCACACTGTCTCCATTTGGTCCAGTGTGAAACCCAGTTTTTTTATGATTTGTTTATGCATGTGCAAAAATGACACAATCCTCACCGCAATTGGTTTACGGCTTTGTTGAAAAGTCATAATGCGGGAACTTGGTTTGTTTTGTTGGCAGGGGTGAGGTTAATACTGAATAATTACGGCTTGAGGGTCTTAAAGCATTTGGCCAAAGTGACTGAAAATGAGGGTTAGCTGGGATGACACCACTCTCTGGCCACAAGGAAAGGAGTGTGGCAGACAAAAATACACATGTTAATTGTCCGACTACATGCTTGAGGAAAAAATATTTTACGCTGCTGAGGGCCAGATAAAATCTTATGGTGGGCCAGATGTGGCCCCAGGGCTGTAGTTTGGAGACTTCTGCTCTGGAGCACTCTTCTTCCTGGAGCAAGATAGCTCAGTACTTAGTACCATACAAAAGCTTTTAAATAATTCTGGTTGTTGTATTTTTAACAGAAGTAACTATAAAAACGAGGGGTGCTTCTTATTGTTTTTAAGGCTTTTTGCTCCTTTCCTACTTGCCTCTTTGACTGAAGGATTAGTGTGAGTTTAACTTAAAAAAAAAAAAAGTTACTTGAAAGGTCTCAGGCAGTCCCCTAAGTGTTAATTGCATCTCATCACATACAATATGATTCTATAGCCACATAGCTACTCAAGAATTTGAAATGTATATTGTAGACACTGCAGCCTTAATCCTGGTCCTACAAAGAGAACTGAAGCTCCTTGAATGCTCCATCCTGTATGAATTAGCAGCAAAGCAAAACAAGGAATGCATTTTTTTTTCACCGCTTAGAGGAAAGATAAATAATCCAGGAAGAGGAGGTAGGTGAGTTTTCTATTTTGTCTACAGGTGTCTCCTAATGACTCTATCAGTTCTGCAAAGGCAGTTAGGATACTGGGATTTTAGAAGTCAAGTAGAATTTCTGAGTTTTCTATTCCCTGAAGTCCTAAGCCCAGCTCTATCCAAATTTCCAGTGCCAACACGACACAGTCACAATGCAGCACCAAGGTAAGGGAACAGTTGTTCCCTTACCTTGAAGAGGACTCTGCTCCTCCACCACAGGCTGCAGTGTAGGCCCCATGGGCACAACTGCATCATTGCTGGGAAGTTGGAGAGGATTGGGCCCTAAGCCAGTAGTTCCTAAATTTAAACAAATTGCCTTATAATCTTCTTTCCTTTCCCTAATTTTAGCTATTCCACTTGGAATTCCACACCCACATTTCACAAGAAACATTCTTATGCCAAGTCAGATCATTGCAGATCTCTCTAGGTCAGTACTGTCTACACTAACAGTGGCTCTCTGGGGTTTCTGATGGGTATTTCTCAGCCTCCTTGGAGATGCCAGGGATTGAACCTGAAACCTTCTGCATGTGAAGCATGTACTGCTGAGCTCTGGCCCCTTGTTTCAAGCGTGAGAGTTTCCTGCTGAAAGTGTTGATCCGGGTTCGCAGTGGGCGAAAACAGCAGGCTTGAGAAGGAAAACATGAGCAGGAGGAATGCTGTAAAATTCTGTTACCCTGCACATGCCTGATTTCATCTGATCTCAGAAGCTAAGCAGGGTCAGGCCTGGTTAGTACTTGGATGGGAGACCGCCTGGGAATACCGGGTGCTGTAGGCTTATACCATAGTCTTTCAAAACTGAAGATTGCCAACCATCAAGCTGGAATTAACACCTACGTGTGAGTGATTGCTACAGTTGAACATTACACCACACCTTTTCTCACTCATCTTCCTCTGAAATGTGTAAAATTCTGCTTACTGCTTGGCTGAAGGATAGACAAGCATCTAAGCTATTCTGAAGTGAGGGTCCCCCATCCAAGACTGTGCTGTGTGATTTCTGGCTGGGGCAGAATTGGGCCTCCAACAAACCCGTGACCTCCCAGGATGTGCCAAAGAGTCCAACAGCCCAGTGAAATTTGCAAAACCGTCTGTACGGTGGTTGATAACAAACACTTTACACATACCAGAAATAACAGATTGCTAATGAAAAGCTATTGCTTCCCTTTAAGATATGTGATGACATTCTTGGTGGGGGCAGGGAGCCCGTTCTTCCTTTTATAATCATGATAATCCACCAGAAACGATATATAATTCCAAGTAACGGCACAGATGGATGTGGGTAATATGCCTTCGTCCCCCCTCCCCTTTTTCTTCTTCCACTCATTGGACGTTCCTGTAATTGTCACTCTGTAATGTATATTACAGCACATGGACATACAGGGCTAATGTTGCATGCCTGTTTTGCACTATAAATGATGTGTACTGCCTTGTGACACAAACAGTCGACCCTTTATGCCCAAAGTCTGCTCATTTTCACACCGCTTGCTTGTGTTCAGTAACAGTTGTCCATTTGGAGAAGAAAAAAAAAATCAGTTCCTTATGCTAATCCAGCAACTGCTGCTTTTAGACAGGTGCAGGGATCAAACAGGCTCAGTAAACTAAAACATCTGGTTTGGAAGTGATAATAGACCCATTTACTCTCCAACCTAGAAAAGGAATGTAAAATTTACAAATGTTAAATCATGCAGTTAGTGCCTGTTCTCGTCATTGCACACAAGCATGCAGGCACACACAGACACACTCATAAACACACCCCCTTATCATTGTTGAATCCTATTGCTTCATCCTTTATGCTTCCCGGCCAAGAATTTTATGATTCTGAATTTTTTAATATAAGGTTTTAAATAATATATGAATGAAGAAAACAGAAAGAGGGGACAGCGGCGTAGCTAATGATCATGTAGCCTGGTGCCAAGCTCAAAATGTTGCCCCGGAAGCAGTGGCTTCACTAGAATTCGTGTCACCCAGTGCGGGAGGCCTGTGCATCACCCCATGCAGTGGGCGGCGTAACACCCCAAGTGGTGGGTATGGTGATGAACCATCGCCTCGCCCCCCCACTGGTTTTTTGGCTGTACCTTTTGACAGAACACAGATATGTCAATGTGGTTTGTTTCATTGCATTCTGCATTAAATTACACATTGATTGATATATAACATGATGGTATTATTCCTCCAAATTCTGATTTTAGTGATTTTGAAACCTTGTAAGGTCACACACACATACACACCCGTGTCAACTTACTAACACCTTATTGCAGCAGTTCTCATAATTTTAGCACCTGGACCCACTTTTTAGAATGACAATCAGTCCAGGACCCATTGGAAGTGATGTCATGGCCAGAAGTGACAACATCAAGCAAAATTAAAATAAATAATTATAAATAGTTAATTAAAATGAAAGAAAGATTTAAATAAGGGGGAGCCAGCCCTGTTCCACCAAGTGAGTTTTCTCTGTAGTCTGCCTGCAATAACACCCCCCAAAAAGAATCAGTGAGATTTCCAGCCCTCCCAGTGCCCAGTTTAAAGTCCTTCTATTTCAAGCATATCAATACAAAGACCCACCTGGGTTTACAAGTCTGAGAGCCCAATCCTATGCCTGTCTGCTCAGAATTAAGTCCCATTAGAGTCAATGGGGCTTATTCCCAGGAAAGTGGGGATAGGAGTCCAGTTTCAGAGCCCAATTCTATGCATGTCTATTCAGAAGTAAGTTCCATTAGAGTCAGTTGGGCTTACTCCCAGGAAAGTGTCAGTCGGATTGGGCTGTGAGGGAAACTGCAAGTGCAAAATAGAAAATGTTCCCCTTCCCAGTTCAAGCCTCTTTGTTGGTCCTTTCTAGTGGGGGGGGGGAGGCTGCCTTCTGGGGCTTTTGTTGCACTCCAGTCCCATCGGATCGGTACCATTCTGGTGTCCTCACATTCCCCTTTGCCTGTCCTGACCACCAGCCAAGGCACGTCTTCCTACTCATGAGTAATCGCGACCATGAGGCTGCTTCGCTTTCCATAGGGCTCCATACACTCGCAGCTGGGGGGGGAGGGACCTCCTCCTCAGGTATTTTTGGGGCTGCATTCATTGGATAAGGACCATTCTGAGTTGGAGTCCTCTCAGCCTGGCCCTTACAACAGAGCAAGGCAATGTCACCTACTTGCGAGTAAACGTGGCCACGTGGCTTCCTTTCCCTTCCCATAGAGCTGAACACACTCGCTGCTGGGAGGGGGAACCTCCGTCTCGGGTGTTTTGGGGGGGCTGCACTCATTGGATCAGGACCATTTTGATGTTCTTGGAGTGCTCTCAGCCTGCCCTTTCCGATGGACTAAGGCATGTTCACCTACTCTTGAGTAAACGCATGCTACAGCTCACTTTCATTTTCCATAGGGCTCAATGCATTTTTTCCTTCTGGTTTTTTGGCCATACCTTTTGAACGAAAGGAGTGATTTCAATTCTGTTTTTTGCATTGTGTTCCGCTGGCCATTCTGCATCCAAAGGTGTATGGCATGATGCAGTAGCTCCTAACTCTGCAATGTTACCGCATTCTCCCCCCAGGGCACGTCACACCCCTCCGGCGCGTCACCTGGTGCAGCCTGCACCCCCCACACACCCCTAGCGATGCCACTGCCCAGAAGTGATCTCACAACCAGAAGTGATGTCACGCCCAGGCTTTTTAAAAAGTGAAAATTGGAAGAAACCACTTCCTCCCCACAGCAGTTCACCACCCACTTGCTCTGCTGCCTCCCCCCAGTCAGTGGTGTAGCTAAGGCATCTATCTGCTACCCGGGATCAAAGAAGATTTTGTAGATCCCCTACATCAGGGGTGCTCACACTTTTTTGGCTTAAGAGCTACTTTGAAACCCAGCAAGGCCCGGAGATCTACCAGAGTTTTTTTACAATGTTCGCTCCATCATAACATATAACATTTATGTGTAGAATGTATGTTGGTGTACCTTGAGCCCCATTGAGTATAACAGGACTTACTCCTGAGTAGACATGCCTAGGATTAGGCTGTGAGGCTGCAATCCTAGCCACACTTACCTGGGAGTAAGCCCCATTGAGTACAATGGGCCTTACTCCTGGCGTTTCCTCCCAGAGGCACCTGAAGGGGGGGGGGTCGGCACTCCGCGATCTACTCATTTTGCCTCGCAATCTACCAGTAGATCGCGATCCACCTATTAAGCACCCCTGCCCTACATGATAAAATCAAATTTAATTAAGTAAATAAATAAAAAGTTATTGGTTCCATGCTGTACCATAATAACATCTCACTGGCACTCAGAACAATCAGTCTCATAGGTCGGTTTGGAGTTAAGCAAATCCACTTTTTGTTCCACAAGACAGTTGCGTTTTCATTTTCTGGTTAATTGGCCATAACTTTTGATAGAATAAAGATATTCCAATGCAGATTATTTCATTGTACTCTGCATTAAATTACCTTTCCAATGATATATAACATGATGGTATTATTCATGGTTGGCAACCTTCAGTCTCTAAAGATTATGGTATAAGCCTACAGCATCCGGTATTCCCAGGCAGTCTCCCATCCAAGTACTAACCAGGCCTGACCCTGCTTAGCTTCCAAGATCAGACGAGATCCGGCATGTGCAGGGTAATACATACCAAGATTTTCACAATTTTGGTTACTAGTGTCAAGCTCAGCTTGTTGCCCACTAAAAGCTTGATGCCCGGTGCAACTGCTACCCCCTGCACCCCTTAGCTACGCCACTGGGAGGGGCAGAATGTGAGGAACACCAAGATATCTATTTAAAAAACAATGTTGCTGGCAGATATGATTGCTCTGTATCCGGTGTCTTTTCCCACCACTTCTTTAGTGCAGGTCATGATCCCAGGAAAAGAATCCAAGGTTGAGGAAGAAGACAGAAGACACAATCCAATCTAGCTTATGCACTGGCAAAGCATGTGCTCCACCAGCACAAACTGTCACAAATGTGCGGTGAAGTGCTTTATGAAAGCATAGGAATTGGTGGCACCTGTAGGAACACCTGCAACATCCCATCAGCCACAGTGCAAGCAGCAGCATGCACTAAAGCAGGTAAACCACATGCTGGACAGTGGAGGTGCAGGGGTAAGGACAGGGGAGGGCGGGGAGGGCTGTAACAGGGTGGCTCTGTTCTTCATGTTGAAGCCAGGGAGCAGTGAGAGAAGCGGTGACAACTCACTGCTAGGCAGTGACATTGGTAGGTCATTTGACACCCAGGGCCAATAAATTTTTTGTCATCCCCCATATGACAAAATTAATTTGACAGCAGGTAAGGCACCCGCCAGGCTGGGGAGCAAAGTCAGGCACCAGAAGTTCAACCAGGTGCCCAGGTCTACCTGCCTGGTTGACCTGGGCTCTGGAGTTGGTAGTGCTAATTCCCCTCCCCCAACACAAATAGTGGATCCACTGTGGTTCACCCCCCCCCCCAGGCTGTCTCCTTGCTAACACCTTATTGGTTCCATGTTGTATCATTGGCTCTCATCTCATTAGTCCGTTTGGAGTTAAGGAAGTTGTACTTTTTGTTACATAAAACAGTTGCATTTTTGTATTCTAGTTTTTTGGCCATAATGTTTGATAGAATGGAGATTTTCACTCTGGTTTGTTTCATTGCATTCTGCTGTACATTACACATCAAATAGTATATAACATGATGGCATTGTTTCTAATCACCACGATTTTAGCCATTTTGGTCACTAGTGGTATCACCCACCTGAGGGTGGCAACTGGGGTGGACCGGCCCCGTCCTCTGCTAGTGATAGTACAGCTGCCAGTTAAGGGATGGTGTGTCATTTACATTGATGAAACAATGTAAATAAATAATAATAGAAGCAAGCATTCCGGTAATATATAATTTGTTATTTTCTTGTCATCCATAGCCATCCATGATGTGCTAGTGCAGTGATTCCCAAACTTTTCAGAGGTCCTAGAGGCTGCTGCCTGATTTATAAATGCCAAGGGGTGTGGCTATAATGGTGATTGAGCAGCAGTGCTCTCCCCAAGTAGCAGCTTGTTTAACCCTCGATGAACCTAGCCTAATCTGCCCTGTCAATTCTGTGACCCAACAAAAATTGGGTCACAACCTACTGGTGGGTCCTGAACCCACAGTTTGAGAACCACTGAGCTAGTGGAATAGCATTCAGCTGACACTACCATGAAAATCACTACATTGTGGTTGTACTGCTAATTTGCAAAAATGGCCCTGGTAGAAAATGTGCACATAATAATAATAAAAATATTTATATACCGCTTTTCAACAAAAAAGTTAATGAAGCAGTTTACAGAGAAGATCAAATAATGGGCAGTCCAAACCTGAAGTGTTGCTGTGCCAGTGCAGGCCCCCTGTGTTGGTTCTTGAATGTTGCAGATGTGCCGTAATGCATGTTTGCACTGACTCAAGTGTCAGCAACACCAGCATAGCTATATGCAACAGGTTGCTGGCACTGGCTCTGAACCCTGCCAGATGTTAAGCTGGGTGGGATGGGGTAAGAGAGACTGGCAGGAGGGCAGTGTAGAGGCAGGGAGGGAGGCGCTTCCAGGCAGGGTAAGGGTGGACTAGGGCAGATTGGGCCCAGGAGGTGGGTGGGATTGGTCGCAGCAGCACACACTGTATCCTAACTACCACACCCAAGCTTCAGAATCCTACAATGGCTTCTCTGATTTGCGCCAGGTATAGCTGGCACAGATCCAAGTAGCCCCATAGGGCAGGCTAAAGCTTGACAAGGGGTAAAGGGAAAATATCCCCTTATGGTGACCTCCAACCCACTCCGACCATGCATTGGATACAGCGCAGGCTATGCAGCCTGGTTGTACCGGCTCAGTGTTGGGATTGTATTGTAAATGATTTCCTACCCCACGGGTCTCCAAACCCCGGCCCAGGGGCCAGATGCGGCCCGCATACAGCCTCAATCCAGCCCACGGCCATCCTCTTGTGCCCTGAAAGCCTCTGGCCCACTTGGCCAAACATGACTGGAACTGTGCTCTGGTCACATCTGGAGGGTGTTCTAAGGCCCATAGAGTTTGAATGAATGAGCCCATTCATTCATTTATTCGCTCATCTAAGTTCCATCTCTAATTTATTTATATAAATTTTATATTTAAATTTTTTTCTGGCCCTCAACACCATGCCATATATTTGATGCAGCCCTCTGGCCAAAATGTTTGGAGACCCCTGCCCTACCCGAACAGTCACATCACATATAAGAATATAAGAAGATAAGAACAGCCCCACTGGATTAGACCACAGGCCCATCTAGTCCAGCTTCCTGTATCTCACAGCGGCCCACCAAATGCCCCAGGGGGCACACCAGAAAACAAGAGACCTCATTCTGGCGCCCTCCCTTGCATCTGGCATTCTGACATATCATCATCATGTTGGCAACCTTCCGTCTCGAAAGACTATGGTATTGCGCTCTGAAAGGTGGTTCTGGCACAGCGTCTAGTGTGGCTGAAAAGGCCGATTCGGGAGTGACAATCCCTTCCACACTGGGAGCAAGTGCAGTCTGTCCCTGGTCTGTCTCCCTGGCTATGGGCCTTCCTTCTTTGTCTTTTAGCCTCAGACTGTTGGCCAAGTGTCTCTTCAAACTGGGAAAGGCCATGCTGCACAGCCTGCCTCCAAGCAGGCTGCTCAGAGGCCAGGGTTTCCCACTTGTTGAGGTCCACTCCTAAGGCCTTCAGATCCCTCTTGCAGATGTCCTTGTATCGCAGCTGTGGTCTACCTGTAAGGCGCTTTCCTTGCACGAGTTCACCATAGAGGAGATCCTTTGGGATCCAGCCATCATCCATTCTCACAACATGACCGAGCCAATGCAGGCGTCTCTGTTTCAGTAGTGCATACATGCTAGGGATTCCAGCTTGTTCCAGGACTGTGTTGTTTGGAACTTTGTCCTGACATAACCCATTTCTAAAATCAGGAGGTTGCACATGCACATCATGGCTTTTAACCCATAATGGATTTTTCCTCCAGAAACTTGTCCAATCCCCTTTTAAAGGCATCCAGGCCAGGCGCCATCACCACATCCTGTGGCAAGGAGTTCCACAGACCAACCACATGCTGAGTAAAGAAATCTTTTCTTTTGTCTGTTCTAACTCTCCCAGCACTCAATTTTAGTGGATGTCCCCTGGTTCTGGTGTTATGTGAGAGTGTAAAGAGCATCTCTCTAACCACTCTGTCCATCCCCTGCATAATTTTGTATGTCTCAATCATGTTCCCCCTCAGGCGCCGCTTTTCTAGGCTGAAGAGGCCCAAACGCCATAGCCTTTCCTCATAAGGAAGGTGTAGTCACTCTCTTTTGCACCTTTTCCATTTCCACTATGTCATTTTTGAGATGCAGCGACCAGAACTGGACACAATACTCCAGGTTTGGCCTTACCATCGATTTGTACAACGGCATTATAATATTAGCCGTTTTGTTCTCAATACCTTTCCTAATGATCCCAAGCATAGAATTGGCCTTCTTCACTGCCGCTGCACATTGGGTCAACACTTTCATCAACCTATCCACCACCACCTCAAGATCTCTCTCCTGATCTGTCACAGGCAGCTCAGAACCCATCAGCCTATATGTAAAGTTTTAATTTTTTTAGTTTTGATATTGAGTTTTGATATAAAGTTTTGATATCTCCCTGTATCTCTTTGCAGTTGGTTGTAAAAGGTTATACAGCAACCTTGCAGAAGCTAAGTGGGTTTGGTAGGTTTTGGAATTTACTTGGGAGCTTAGTGTATATCACCTTTCATTCCATGTAAGGAAAGCAAGATTCAAAAGACATAAGTAAACAAACAAGGCTATTATGATGCTGTTATGAAACTTGGAAGCTGTGAGTGATTACTTCAACTTTTCCTAGTGTGATCTTACCATTGCTCTGTGTGACTCACCTTGATAAGAAACAAATAACTGGGAGGTGGGAAGTAGAAGAGTTTAAAACACAGAGAGAAAATCCGAAGAGACAAAACCGGTGGAATTCCTGTAACCTGCTGTATGGCTGAAAAACTCATTTCATTTGTGTATACATCAGCTCAGCAAGTTAATTTGAGATCATTCGAAGACAAGTCTTGATGATAAGTGCAAGTTTATTAGGATGGCTTTAAGAAGTCATTGACTGATATTTAGCGAAGACCTCTTCCTTTGATCAGTTATGCATGCACATTGCTGAAATTAACACTCCTGCTCCAATTTGATAGCTCCCTTTAGGCGGAATGTTCATATGTATTTGCAGAAAGACATAAATAAGTGCTTCTCCTGGCCACTCTATTTTCCAGTAACTGGCAGCATTCATGGTCACTTTATTGTACAAAACAATGTCTTGCTTCCATCTCTTTTTATCTTGCTTCTGCCTGGCCTTCCATTAAAGTTGCTTGGAAACTGCCTAGAGAAGAGTTGGCTGCTTTTCTTGATTGATATCTTCCCTTTGTGCCTTCTTTGCCATGCTTTCTTTTATTATATTCCTTTGCAGAGGCTTTTTTTTTTAACTAAAAGAAGTGGCCTCATAACTGTGACCCAATATTTATTCTGCATTAAAAGGAATGATCAAACTCCACGCAGGTTTGACTCAAAAGAGATTTGCTTATAAAGGATGAAGGAGGGTAGCTGTTCCATCCAATTTCAGCCATATAGAAGCTAGTAATGCTGGATGCAACCAACCTGGACTTTGCCACACTTTTGATTTGAAAATAAAACTGTTGATCAAAATGAGTAATTTTATTCGAAATGAGATCCAACAAAAACTGTATGGTGCATTTTCCTGTTTATCAAGAACTGTTCCCACTATTAACCTTTCTTCATGGGGTGTGTGTGTATACACACACACACACACACACACACACATACCTCCACTGCCTTGTGGCTACATCCAGTTATGGAAGAGGCTTCAGGAGTCAACCTCGAGGCAAAATCTGGAGCCGGAGTCCCTGAGGCAGTTCATGGCTGAACACAGTCACGTTCTGGCAACTCCTGCGATGCTGCTGGAACCAAGCATATTGGCCTCTGCCTTTCCATTGGACCATTTCAGCGATGTGGAGAGGGGGAATTTGCTGCATGGGTAACAGCCTATCCTCCATACCTACTTTACCCAGGCTTCGCGCACTGGAGAGGACACTCTGTTCCAGAACCACCATTCAGAGCGTGACACCATGGTCTTCTGAGACTGAAGGATGCCAGCAACTATATATAGAGAGAGAATTAGCATTCATAGTCACCAAAGTAGCATTGGTATCTATAATCAGTCCTTTTATCTGTTGTATAAAATGAATCACTAATATGCAGAGATGGTGCCTCAAAACCTAGGGCTCTCTGATGCCAGTCTTCCTCCTCATCTAGCAAGGGATAGGCACACAGAAGCCCATTTCTAAATACATATGGTCTCTAGCTGTATCAGGGTGAAAGTGTCTGAGTGATCTGTTCTTCGCTAGGTGTGTTTGGGCAAGGGTGCCCAAACCCTGCCTGGGTGCCACTTGTGGCCCTCGAGGACTCCAATCCAGACTACGGGGAGCCCCCAGTCTCCAATGAGCCTCTGGCCCTCCAAAGATTTGCTGGAGCCCATCCTGGCCTGACACAACAGCTATCAACATGAGGGCAACTGCTCAACCTCTCGCGTGAGCTGTGGGGCGAGGGCTCCCTCCACTGCTTGCTATTTCACATCTGTGATGCTGCTGCAGCAGCAGCAAAGACAAGCTTGGCATTGAACTACTGCAAGACCTTCATTCATTCATATAAGTTCCATCTCTAATATATTCATTTATGTAAATTTATTCAATTTGAAATGTAAATTAATTCTTTTTCCCCGCCCCTTGACACAGTATGAGAAAGATGATGTGGCCCTCCTGCAAAAAAGTTTGGACACCCCTGTCTTATAGTGTCATTTTCATTAAAATGGCAGGAAATGAGTAGAAAAGCATAATAAATGAATAGCAATACAGGTCATGTATGGGATTCTTATCCATTTTCCACCTGGTGCTTAGAAGCATAAGAACATAAGAACATAAGAACATAAGAACAGCCCCACTGGATCAGGCCATAGGCCCATCTAGTCCAGCTTCCTGTATCTCACAGCGGCCCACCAAATGCCCCAGGGAGCACACCAGATAACAAGAGACCTCATCTTGGTGCTCTTCCCTACATTTTCACAAAACATTTAATTTCAAGGAAGTTTCCATAAACTAATTTCCTTTGTCATCCAAGTAAACCTACAATAAAACTACAATAAAATAATAATTAAAATTATCCAAAGATTTACCAATGCAACTAAAATCAATGAAAATTCTCCTATCTGCACAGGGAAGAAAGTTGCATTTCAAGATCCCAGTTCTATCCAATTTCTCAGCGCTGATGCAGCCACAACCAAGCCCCGAGGTAAAGTAACAAATGTTTTCATACCTTGAGGAGGCCTCTGTGACTGCCCACCACCACCATAGAATGCTGCAGCCACCCCATTGACATAGCTGCATCAGTGCTGGAAAGTTGAATAGGATTGGTCCCAAGTCTCTTAATTTCAATTGCTATCTCAAAACTGAATATCTGTACTGTTTCTGCTCAGCAGCTGGACACTTCTGTTCACACAGGCTCAACTTTACCTTCCCACATAAGCAAAATGCATGTTTCTTCAAGTCCATGGATTCTACTTCCATGCACACAGGAATCATTTCCCATGTGCATACAAATGGGCAAGTGAGACATCTTCTATGACTAACAGCACAATCCTATGCATGCCTACTCAGAAGCAAACCTTTTTTTTAGTTCAGTGGGACTTATTCACAGGTAAGTGTATAGGATTGCAACCTACATAGTACAGATCTAGAAATCAATTATCACATTTCTTCTACTCTGGATTGTGTACAAAATACTCTGGATTGTGTTCAATGGGTATAAATAATCTTCCCTAGAATTTCTGGTGATTTTCCTAAATTATATTGTCCAATCATTTTGTTTATACCTCTTTAGAATCTAGACCTCTGTCTGGTCCACACAGTCTGCAACTTCTTCTTTTTTCACACAGTCTGCAACTTCTAAATGATGCTGGTTCGTACAAATCATATCAGGTCATACAGTTGAAAAATGCTTGAAATACAGTTGTTTACTTTGTATTGTTCACACCTGGCACATACACATGGCCAGTACCATATAAATAAGCATAGTCTGAGCATGCTCTTTTGCCTTTACAAACTTGGAAGGGGAATATTAAGGTCAGCCCATGTAGTCATTGATAATTGCCCCAGACACCCCTGCATCTGTGAGTGTTGCCGAGACCATTTCCAGGTCAGATGTAGAGCCATTGTTTTCAGAGGCAAATGGAGCTGGAAAGTCTGAGCTGGAAAGTACATCTCCTGAGCTTTTTTAATTTGGCCTGCATGATGCCTTTTGAATGTCAAATTTAGGTATCCCTCCTAATTAATGCCTATTTCAAACTACTCTCAAAAGCCGTTGGATTTTGATTAACTAGCAAATAAAGATGGACTCATTTTCCTGCAACAGGCACATAGTTTTCAGTCTCCTTAGCAGTTAATTGAATGTGTGAATAAAAGCATGCGCACCCTAACAGGAGACTTCAGAAAGGATGGCCGCTGACAAAAAACCTCACAGATAGTACATTTGCAAATATGATCCAGAAAGGACACTCTTCTCTGCCTCATCCAGACCTACCGTTTCCTGTGCAGCTGCTGCAATGAAAGCAACGTATGCCAGCTTTCTTTGTGTTGAATATACTTCACCTTGCTCTTCTCTCACAAGCCTTCTCGACTAAGGAGGTACAAAAGAAAACAGAGAGGGTAGCTCATTGTTTCCCCCTCAAACAAGGGAACCCATTTTTGCCATTCACTGCATCCAATACATCAACCTCCTGAAATCCCTGGAATTGTTTAAATATAACCAAGGGGAGAAATGTACTACATCCACATTAATTTCAGTGGATAAACAACTTTTATTCCTTTTTACATTTAGCATCCATAAAATTGCAAGAGAAGAACACAATTCTGACTATCAGAATTCCAAAGACAAGAAACAGGTTAGAGAAGACAATGCAATCCTGTTCCATGCATTACAATTAGTCTAATTTAATGTTAGTATTAAATATTCATTTAATTTAATAAATATGTATTGAATATCAGTATTAAAAAAATTTTTAAATTAAGTATTAGTTTAATTTATTTAATTTGACTTGGTAACTCAAACAGTGGGGAAAGAATGCCTCTTAACTCATTGGAAATGACCTCCGTGTTTGGAAATGACCTCCGTGTTGCCTTTAGAAAGCAAAAGGTGGGGTGGAACAATGCACTCCAAAGTGTAAGGAGGCTGCATTTGCTTCAGGTAGGTGGATCGTCTGAACACTGTGAGCTGAACATCTCCTGGGTTTGGAATGTGCTAAGTCAGTATAAACAATCCTTTCTCCAGAATTGACTGGGAATCACCAAAAGACTTCAAAAGACACAAAGTTGTGCTCAACATGCTTAAAGCAGTTCAACAAACCTCTAAAAGAGATGAAAGGTATTTTTTTAAAGTATTTTAACATTTAAAGCATTTCAAATGCTTTCATGTCAGCACTAGCTCCAGGCAAAGTGTTCACACAAAACCAGTTAAATATGGTGGCTTAGCTACTTTTAGGAAACTACTGACTGAAAAATAGAATCTTTTCATTCACTTACAGGACAAGCCTATGCATATCTTCTCAGGCATAAGTGCCAAATGTTCAATGGGGCTTACTCCCATGTAAGTGGGCAGAGAATTGCAACTTTATATATTTAAACCTGTTGATTTGGGATAATGCTCCTAGACTTCATCAAGGCAACTGGCCTTCACAAAAGGTTAAAAGGCAGGGTGCCCTTTTGCAATTATTTAGATGAAGTTGTGTTCTGTTGTCTACCAATGAGATACAGTGTACTGATGAGCCTGTTTTTCAGGGGTTAGAGAGCAAGTCTTCAAGCTGTTGGGCGAATCAGGCTGCAAAAAACTAATGAATAAGGGTTGAATACAGATTACCATATTCACCAGGTGGTCACCTACTATAGTTGCATGTATCACCATGGATCTTGAGCTTTTCCCCTGGTGCATGAGGCTTGAAGAAGAAGCTGGTTGTTGGGTAAACAGACAGGTTCTACGGCAGGACCTCTGAGAGAAATTTTATGAAGGGGTACAAAGTTTCTTTTGGGCCCTTCTCCATCAGATCATAATTTCTACAAATTACTTTATATAAAACTTTGTTGGGTTACACAAAATGTGAATACTAGTCTTCACACAATACATGCAAACATTTTCTGACACCCCAAGAAATTTTCAGCTTCCTTCCTTTGGCTCTGGGGTCCCCTTTTTGACTACCTTTTTGCTCCCCCCTGCACCCCCCCTCATAGTCCTTAGTAAGATTGGAAATGTAAGATCCCAGGAAACTTTTGGGGCCTCTCGTTTTGGCTCTGGGTCCCCTGTTTGACCCTGGGCGTGGGTACAATTTATTCCCTTCACCTCCTTCTCATGGACTCTGTTCTTTGTGCAGAAGCTCAGTGGATACATTTAGCTTCATGTGCGTAATCAAACTCATTGGAGCAAGAAGTAACTTTTTCCCCACTGATGGCCACCTATCCCCCCCCCCACTTTCCTTTAGTGGCACTCCATGCTCATTTCTTCTCCCTACTTGTGGTGCACTTCCTTCTCTAGGCTGAAGTTGGTGTGAGTAGGTTTGTCTGATGTGTTGAAGGCATGCCCTTGAGGCATAAGTTTAATCTTTACTCTTGAAGACCATCAGGTTCTTTTCCTACCCTATAGTTTTATTTTTCATGAAAGTTTAATATTGCCATGCCTCGGTGAATCAAACGTTCACAGGGTGTACTAAACTGAAACTGATGGAGGAGGGACAGCTTTCCTCAAAATTTCCAGAGTAGAACAGAATTTAAGTACAAAAGTTGACAGGCAGTAGAAGAAAACACTCTAATTAAGAAATTTGGAAATGATTGTTCTTGTTGTCTTAATGGGGTGGAGCATAATTACTTTTAATGTTTTGTTATTGTTTTTAACTCTGTAAGCTGATTGCCCTTACCAGGAGAAGGGTAGGGTGTAAATTAGTTAAATAAATAAATAATGGGAGAGCATAAAGATGAGCTCATGAACTTTAAAATTAGGCGCTATGACCAGTGACCATAATATAAATAATCTGCTGCTAAGGCTGCTATGACATCTACCTTTTATAAAAGTGAAATGAGTTCACAATATAAGATAAAATATTTTGTATTATGGGGAATGTATAGAAAATTGTTTTATTGCAGACAATTGCATTATATTGTTAAAGATGCAACATTCTTAGTAAGGTGAGTCATCACTGAATAGAAGCTTTTAATTTCATTTTATACATCCACCCAACAAGCACTTCTTTCTAGACATGCCCTGTCTATCAACACAACCCTTTATTTTTACATTATACTGATCTGAATAGGATACCTGTGGAAGCCATTAGTTTGGTGTGAAAGACAACACTTTGTTTTCCCTTGGGCAGTGTCAGCCTGACCTTTAGCTGCAGAACACATCACAGTAGTCTTCTCAAGGCCAGCACTAATCCTTCTTTAGCTGGTGCAGTGTTAGACCAGACCTTGTATTTTGGGAGTTTCCTTTCCTCATGGATTGTAAACAAAGGCCACCATAGAACTTATCCCACAGAATGTTAAGTGGCAAATTATTTTCCTTGAGCCTTTTTGTTAAACCTTCAATCACAGTCCCAAAGCGTTCTTAGGGAGGAACAGGAAATGCATTTTCAAAGACGAAAGGTTTTCTGTTTAGACAAATAAGTCACATTTGTGCTTGGATTTAAGGGATTTTGTCATTACTTTTAAAAATGAGGAAGGTGAAATGTTTATAGTTGTTTTGATAACCTCTACTATTAAGCTGTTTTTGTGCATCCCTCTAATTTTTACACTGGCTCCCCAAGTTACAGATGTCTGAGCTACAGCTGGCTGTGGGCCCAATCCTAACAAACTTTCCAGCACTAGTGCAGCCTCAATGCAGCCCTGAGATAAAGGAACAAATGTTCCCATACTTGAGGAGGCCTCTGTGACTGTCTCCCCACCACATGATGCAGTGCAGGCCCCATTGGCACGCTTGCACCAGCACTGGAAAACTGGATAGGATTTGGGTCTTTCTCAGTACTTTTGTGCAGTTGTAGTATGTCTTTTGGTGGTGATTCAGCACAGGCATGATAGTGCTAGGTTGGCAAGAGCTAGATGATTCAATCAACATACGTTTCAACTTACAGATTTCTGGAACCTAACCAGCACATACGTAGGGGACTTATGGCCAAATCCTAGATTGACAGGCTGTCATAATTGCACCTCTTCCATTTCCAAAGCATCAAGTTCGTTTCATTGACTTCATGTACATTTTTGTTTATAAGATAAGCAGTTAACATCATTCAAAATCCACTCAACAAACTCTGACTACACTTCCGTTTAGGCAAATAACTTTTTGTCAAAGCAAATGTTTTACAATACAGACATCTCTGGTTTGTCAAAGAATGCTTTTTGAAATCACGGAACGCAACTAAACCGATGATGTTCGTCCATCGTTTTCAAAGAAGACCTTGACATCTAATGGGTTGTGGACTGTCCATGGTGTGTCTGCAGCTGACTAATAAGGCCAATACGAGCACGGAATGTTCTGCCACATGTCAGGCAGACATGTGTAGGCACCACTGTTGCAGCATTTGCAGCTCTGGCTTTCCGGAGTGCATGCTTCTCTTGTGCTACTGTTGTCCTTCTGGCTTCAGATGTCTCACAGCCTTGGTGGATCAGCGTGCGCCATGTCGATCAGTCTTTTGCCAGGATTTCCCAGGATTTTGCCAGGATATTGGTGTCGTCAATATCCAGGGACTTGAGAGAGGCTTTCAGTGTGTCTTTATATCACTTCTTTTGTCCCCCATGCAATCGCTTTCCTTGAGACAGCTCACCATATAAGAGCTGTTTAGGGATGCGGTGGTCTGGCATCCTTACAACATGACCTGCCCAGCGTGTCTGGGCTTTCATCAGCAGGGTGTGAACTGACGGCAGTCCTGCTCTGGAGAGGACTTCTGTATCTGGCACCCTGTCCTGTCACCGGATCTTCAGAAGTCTGCGGAGGCAAGTCGTGTGGAAGTGGTTCAGTTGCCTGCTGTGCCTCCTGTATACAGTCCAAGTCTCACTGGCATACATCAGAGTAGTTAGCACAACTGCTTGGTAGACTTTAAGCTTTGTAGCAAGGCTATTCCATGGTGATTCCACACGTTGGTCCGCAGTCTGCCGAATGCAGAACTTGCCTTGGCAATGCTGCAGTTGACTTTGATGTCAATTGTCACTGCGCGGGAGAGGGTGCTGCCAAGGTATGTAAATTGGTCCACTGCTTGCAGCTTTTGTCCCTTCACTATGATGGTGGGCTCTTGGTGTTGGGCCTTTGGAACTGGCTGGTGCATCACTTCGGTTTTCTTTGTGTTGATGAGGAAACCGAAGCTGTCACGTGCTGCTTCGAATTTGTCCATGCTGGCTTGCATTTCCTGTTCTGATCCAGCATTCAGGGCACAGTCGTCAGCAAAAAGAAGGCCTCAACTAAACTACAATCCGTCTAGAGCTTCAGTGACTTTGACTGCACAGCAAGTGGTACAAAATCAGACTTTACTATTTGTGCTCAATATATTAATGAAAAAACCAGAAGGAGGAAGGAAGTGCATTTTAAATCAATATTTATTTTTATTTTATTCTTGTTTATTTCTAATTTTAAAGTTAAAAATAATCAAGGTTATTAAAAATCTTCATAGAAACATGTCAACTAACCTGCCAAGTGACCCCCTGCTCAATGCCAAGAGAAAGGTGAAAAACCTCCAGGACTTCTGACCAATCTGCCCTGGAGGAAAATTCCTTTCTGACCCCAAAAGTGGTGGTCAGTGCTATCCTGGGCATGTGAGCAAGAGCCATAAACAACTGACAGCTCAATCTTAAAGATGGTGGTTCTGCCAGGTGCAGTGAAGCCAAAATGGTGACTGCTACATCCCAAGGTCTGCAATGGGACTTTTCAAGTCTGCACCAGCTATTTTGCCAGTGCAGACTTGAGAGATTCCATGTTGGGCCTTCTGGCCTGACACAGACTTCAGGATACGGCAGAGCAGAGCTCCACCAGTCCCAACCCCTCCCACCCAGTTCCTCCACTGCCACACCCTCTCCCTACCCTCCCCTGCCCAGAATGCCTCCCCTAGCCCCTGAGACCCTCATCGCTGCCCAGAACTCTTACTCTGGAAAGTGCAAGGCTCAGCACCAACTGGCGCTGGACCGGTGCTAGCGCTGACACCCCACAGGGTGTCGCTGATGTGCCTCATGGCATGTTTGCAACACCCAGGACTGGCACTGGAGCTCAGTGCCAGTGCTGGCCTCAACCTGTTTAGTCAATTCAGGAATTGGTCACATCTAGTTTGACCCCAAGTGGGGTGGGAAAAAGGAGCACCATAGTTTCAGGGTCCAGTACTTGGAGTCAAACTAGATGTGACCATCCCCTGAATTGACTAAACAGGTTGTGCAGCTAGCAATTCATTTACAGTGCAATCCTGAGCTTCCTGGCGCCCACTGGAGCAGTGGTGCCAAAGCGGTGACTGCTGTATCCAGCAGGTGCTGGGAAGCATCTGGAGGTCCCCGTGCCCTAGGGAAAGCCCCAGGCCCTGCAATGGGGTCTCTCAAGTCTGCACAGGCTGTTTTGCCAGGGCAGACTTGAGAGACTCCATATCAGGTTTTTCAGCCTGACACAGAGTTCAGGGTCCAGCAGAGCTCTGCTGATCCCACCCCCCTCCTGCCCTGGTTCCTCCCCCCACCCCTTTCCGCCCTCCTCCCCGCCCCCAGAGGCCGCACTGCCACCCAGTGGTTGCACTTACTCCCAGTGGCAGCGCTTTCTCCTTCTGCCAGCATTGGGCCCTGTGCCTGAGTTGCGAGGGCCCAGCACCTGAGCTCCCTGCCCACCGAGTGCTGTAAACGTGATTTACAGCACGTTTATGGCACCCAACACCAGCACTGGGCCAGTCAAAATTGAGCCCTCAGTCACTCCTCAATTACACACAACTGCCATATTGTAATAAAGGGAGCTGAATGCTGTTTTTCCATTCTGGTATCCTTTCCTAATGATTGGATCAGCTACTTCCTTTGTGTATTATGGTATTTTGCTTAGATTAATATCCTTGCCTTTGTCAGCTGCTCATCTGTCTGGCTCCGGGTTTATAGATGCATGCCCAGCTTTAGCCCATTTTTGCTTGACCCACAGGTGTACATATTTGGCCCCTGTTGTGTATATGCAACCTTGGGCAGAAATGGCTGTTATTTCTTTATTTATTTGCTCTTCCTGAAAAAAATAAGCAGAGAACAATTTCCTGTTACTCAAAGGTTGCAAGGAGAAGCAATCTCGTCTGGATGGCAAAAACAATTAATTAATACAATACCAGTAAATGAGCTTCTGTCTTTCCTTCTCCCATGCTTTCTACTGAAATCATCAAGAATCATAAATTTAGTCATTGCAGCAACATTGGAGTTAACTTATTGGAGAACTCACAGCCCAATCTTATTCTACCCCATCACCGTTGCAGTGATGCCAAATTGGCGAACGCTGCATTCCATAGTGGGAGGGGTGGATGAGGAGGCTTACCCCCACATAAGCCCCCTGACCCACAGTGGGTTTCCTGGAACTTGCGCCATCAGCGCAAGTCTAAGGAGAGGAAGGGGGCTGGGAGCCTGCTGCCAGAGGGGATGAGATCTGGCATGGACCATCTATGACAGATCCCCCACCAATTGCCTTCCTACCCCTGCTACATCCCCTCCCCTCCTGGTTTCCCCCCTCCCTCCCTCCCTCCCTCCCTCCCATCATTTATCCTCCCACCACCTCCTCCCACCTCTCTCGATGTCTTACCTGCTCTAGTAAGTGAACCTGGACCTGAGCAATGGCAGGGGTGGAAAGGTATAGGCCTTCCTGCTGGCACTCCTGGCAGCACGCTAAGTCGAGCACTGTCAGAGTGCCTTTTGTGACAAGCACTGACTGCTGTACAACAGTCTGCACTGTCATAGGAGCCTCTCCGCCATGGTGAGGCAAGGGAAAGACTGGGCTGTTAATTACTTCCTTTTTCCCAGTCCTTCCTCTGGATGAGCTGGGTAATGAAAGTACTGTACTGGTGTTTTGTTTTTTTTTTTTACTGTATATAGGATTTCAAAATATAATCTTTCCCTCTCAGTCATTTTTTTAAATGGCAGAATAACCAGCGAATGGATGGACTACAGCTTTTTTTAATGTGAAAATTTTCCATTAAACCTGAGAGAGAGAGAGCGCGCTACACAAAATGAACAAAAAACACTCATTATATACGTTTTCAGTCTTTAGTTCAAAAAGATCAGCAAGCCCAATAAGGTGATCAAATATCTGGCAATAAAAGGCACCCTAAGAACCTACCTCTCTCTCTACTGGTAATGTTTGACCATTAATGTTTTACATTTTCCACTTCTTCAAGATAAGTGCAATAAGTTATGTTTCTTACCTTGCATCATATTTTTTCTTGGGAAATGCATGACTTTTTTACGGCCCAATCCTACACTTATCAGTCAGCATCCCAGCGCCTCTTCCACTGATCTGACTGCTGTCATAAAAGGCGCTCCCCCGACTGGATACAGCGCTCCCATTTTTGCCAGGGCTGCACCAGCAGGGGGGAGGGGAGGGGAGAATAGGATTGGGCTCTGTATTATACCTTTTGTTATGCTTTTCAAGCCAAGTCAATTCCTGCGTATGAAATTTCTCGTTACCACTTTCATTCTTCATACATGTCTGCACTTACAAGATGAAAGTATCTTTTTATTTACCTTAGAGAAGTATTTCACTCTTTAGAGAACAGTTTAGTTTCCCACTCATTCTGCCCCCCCCAAAATCAGCAAAATGATTGATTAATGTTTTAACAAGCATAGATATTTTCAGTTATTGATCTGAACAAGTCAGTTGACCAGGAAATGTGATCAAGTAACTGATTTCTTTGGCAATCATCAATTATGTTTTATGCTTCCCTTTGGCTGAAGAAGTGCAACAAGTTATATTCCTCACCTCACTGCACTGTAAGTTTTTTGCTTCCTTAAGTATGACAAAAACTATGAATTGCATATTTTCCAGCCAATTCCTGAAATAAATATTGCCTCCTTGCTGTCAGTGTGTCAGGTTTTCTGTACAATCACATGTTTGTAGAATGAAAGTGTCCTCTATCCTGGAGGTATCTTCTTCTCCTATAGTCAAACATTGACAAAAACAATTTATAGCACCAGAAAACAAAATGAAATATCAGAATTTGGTATTTGAGGATGTGTATGAGGATGATGAAATACTCACTGGCTGGGGAGGTCCTTCCCTGCGGCCCTCTTGGGTCATTCAGCAGAGCCCCTGAGAGTTGGTGGATTTTGCAATGGCCCAACTGGGCCTGTCACCCGGTGGTCCAGGCCAGCATTCCTCCTGGAACAGCAAGACCATCGCAACACCGCTGGGGTGAGCCCAGCCAGCTAGCATGTTTGGTGCCTGACACAGCAACCACCCCCAGACTCAGTGCAAGGCACCTGGGCTGGAGACAGCCCCACTCCTGCCAGATGCGGCCACACCGCCACAGCTGCAGAGGAAAACCAGGCAGGGAAAGGAGGCTCCCTTCAGGATCAGGGCCTGTGAAGGGAGCAGCATTTACACCAGAACAAGGGCAGGAAGGGGCAGGGTGGAAGTGCCTGTGTATAAAGATTCCCCAGCAGCCAATGAGGAGCTCAGAAGGGTAGGCATCCACCCCGTGAGGGTGGCTGTCTGTGATCCTTGGAAGGCAGAAGCTGGGTGGTTTAACCCCCTCCCCTGGGCATGTCTGAGGCTGCTTGGGCTCCTCTTTGCATTCCTGAGCACAGCCCTCAGTCTCCATCCTGGACACCTTTCCCCCACTGTCGGTGGTGCCCTCTACCAAACGGCCAGCACCAACAGCCCTGCCCACCCAGACTGTACACTTACCTTAGCAGCTAGATTGCCTAGTCCCACCTTCTTGATGAATACAACTTCCTGTTTTGCACCTGAAAGTTATTTCTTACCTCTCACCTGGTAGCCTGGTCACCTTTGCTTTGTGTACGTAAACAAGCACAACTGCTTTTGTCATGATTCTCCTGTATGTTCTTGAACTCTTTCAGCCTCCATCCTTCCACTAGTATAGACATGCAAGCAGCAGCACCATTGAAGCTCTGGCCAGTTTTGCCTTAATGTCCTAACAGCAGATAAATGAATGAGAAATCTTGGGAGCTCAAATGGTCACAGGCAGTTTTGAAATTTTGACTGTGAAGTAGGTGGTTGCTCTGGTCATCTTTTACCAGAGATGTTTGCTTAAAGATATATCTGAAGAACACAATTGTTTTCCAGTGGTTAAAATATACCCTGGCAATGCAATATGAAATGACAGCAAGGGAACTACTGGTTCCCTTTCATGTTTTCCTTTGGTTTCTGTTATTGAAAAGAAAAAATCAGAAAATGAAAATTAATAGACCATTAAAACTCCTTTCCCCACATGGAACAGAAGCTGACTAATTAAGGGGGAATTCTGCCTTTTCCTCCAACCTCTCTGAACAGGAAGCATGGAGGGGGGCTTCATGGGCAGGCAGACTCTTGACATTTGACTGGGATCATTCAACTGGGAGGAGGGGAGAAATAAGACTCTGTTAAGCCTTATGACGGTCTCTCACACACAGGCCCTGTGACCACGCAAGGAAGCATCATACCCTTTACATGTATATGTAGAGAGCTTGATGGGTGAGGCAGCTCATATATGTAGAGGCGGTGTCTGAGATATGTGAGTCACAAGCCATGAAATCAAAATGAGCACCTTGATTGGACTTGGAAACTAACTGCAGTTTTTGCAATACTGGCTTAATATTTTCCTATTCTCCAAAGCCACACCCCTACCCTTTGAAGCAGATGCATTATAACAGCAGTGGCAACCTAATGCCAGATCCAGCCTGCCACCCCAAGTCAGCTACCCACAATCTCCAGCCCATTGTAGATTGACAGTAGCATCTGTCTTCTCCAGAGCAGTAGGTGCTACACTAAAGGAGGAGGGGTTCCATTTAGACAGGAACTGCTGCAGGATGCTCTGAGTTCAATGTGTAAGCATTAAAAGTGGCCGATTTCATAGCACAGCTCATCTTGTCTCATGTCAATTATGGGGGATACCAAGGTATTGTCAGATCGCCTTTCTCAACTACAAACATAGGGATAAACTACACTACGTCAATATCAAGCACATCATTGGCTCTACCATGCTTGGTGTTTCCCCCCCCCCCTCCAAACAGCGGCTGTAAGAGTGGCTTGATTTGGATGAGGACCATGGTGTAGTGGGGAGGGTGTTTAACCCTTTGCTCTAACAATAGTCTCTATAAGCAGCAGGGCCCCCCATGCAATGGTGGCATCAGAGTTTGGCCAGGCTGGGCACTGGGCCCATAAGAGGGCCCAGCTTGCCCTGAACCTTAGCACCAGTGGCAGTGGTAGCACTAAATGCACCATGAGGGTGAAGGGGTACCAAGGGGGGGGGTAGTGAAGGTCACTTCTCCAGAGTTACCAGCAACCTGGTACCTACGTTGCCCTATAGTTTATACTTAATCTGGGATGGAAGCTTTCAATGCCACCAATGGCAGGCTCCATTCTGGGACAAATAGCAGCTCTAGGAAGGTGGTCTGGTTTGGAACTGTGGCTTAATGGGAGGACTTCCTCAGGAGGTCTTGGGACCTTCTGTCCCCCAAAAAGTATGGCTATGCCACTCCCTTATTCAGTACTGTACCTACGGCTGCTGCTGCTGCTGCTGCTGCTGCTCCATCTCTAGTTTCACAGAAGAGGGAAATGGAGTAGAAGATGTTCTGAGGAAAGTTCAGTGGTGAGCAATGACATTGGAAACGGGCAGATGGAAGTGAGCAATAGGTGACTCCCACCCTCTGCTGCTTGACATGACCATCTTGGTTGGCCTCATGGATGGATGGGATCTGCACCCTTGCATCATGGTCCCAATTTAGATCCTCCCTCCAGCTGCTACTTAGGAAAAAACAAGCACACAATGGTCAGTGACATCTCTGACATAAGCAGTGTGTTGTTAGGCCAGTAGATGTTCCAGTATGAAATCCTCAGAGCTTCCACCAGCAAGAGATAACTGACTGGTGTGGCTGCATAGCCCTGCTCTGGTTGACCTCTAATATAAGCTGCAAGTACTTAGTCAGCATGGGTTTTGGTTTAAACAGGAGCACCTTTCACTTCTTTTCCTCCCCTTGCTTTTACTTTAAACGTCCTCTTCTATGATTGTAACTCCTTGCTTTCATTCACATCTGTGCATGTAACACTTTAATTTGAGTCGTAATGTGCACATGTGCCTCTATTTCTATGCAACACTATTTGGGTGCAGGTTACATCCCTCTGAAATCAGTTCTAAAAGCAACAGTTGAATTCAGACTGTACCATCACGGTGTGGTCGTTTTGCTTGTTAAACCAGCCTTGACAACAGTGATGTCTTGTCCCACCATCTCTTCATGCAGGTTTGTTTCACCCTTCGCTATCAGTTGTGCTGCAAATGGAACTGACATATTTATAGAAAGATTATAACATCATCACAATGCGACACTCCCCCCTGGAATTCATTCATAGTTGCATTGCTTCTTTGTGGGTGGTTTAGCTAGATATCCTTTAAAGCCTAGTAACTCAGGGCTTTGTTGGATAGGATATTTTCACAAGTGATGCAAAGGACACATTTTAGTATAGAATACATTGCTTCTGAAAGTTGTCACAAGATATTATCTTGTACTAGTATCTCTGCTGACGAGAGATATTTTCAAACAGAATGTACGTACTAATCTAGCCAATGCAGAGCCAGAAAGAGATTAAAAGAGATTATTGCTTTTGGCAGAATAATGATGGTGCTCTTTGCCAGTGCTAGGCTGTAGGCTCATTGCGAATGCTAGACTACCTCAGAATGCCAGATGCAGTGGAGGGCACCAGGATCCAGGTTGTTGTCTTGTGTGCTCTCTGAAGAATTTGGTGGGCCACTGTGAGATACAGGAAGCTGGACCAGGTGGGCCTTTGGCCTGATCCAGTGGAGCTCTTCTTATATTGAGGGTCCCCGGACAAAGGCCTGCATTTGCCTCCTATTTCACCCTGATGGCACATTGAGTACTACACTGGTACTAAAGGTTCAGGGCCAACATGGCTAGATTTGCCCCTGAGGGCACACTGGGCACTGCTACCAGATGCAACTAATGGCTCTGGAGCTGGCCTAGTCTGGTGGGCCCTCTGACGGACATAAGTCCTTGGCCAATACCCAGCATGGCCAAGCCCTGGCACTACCACTGATGATGTTAGGGATTTGTGAGTATATTCATCCCTCCATTACCTCTTATAAATAGGCTCGACAGAATTCTGTAGTGTTTCCAGTAACAATAGAACAAAACATAGTGTGGTGTGTGCATTGTGTACTCATCTGCACCAAGTCAGTGACGGCTCTGCTAGACCACTTACAGCCAACTTCAGACCTATTGCCTGTCTCCAGCCTAGATTTTGCATCCGAATTATACATACGGGAAACGAGTCTTGTGCAAATGACCATTGCCTAGCAGGATGACCTAGTGCTTTATTTTTAAAGTCCGCTTATGTCAATGCTTTCAGTCCTGTGACCATGTTAGCCACCATTATTCCAGGATGAGGTCAGTCTTTTTCTTTGCTCAGGCTGCTGGCCAGTTTCTCAACACCTGCCTTGAAAGTGACAGCCCTATGGGTGTCCTCATAAATTACAAATCATGTGCCCCTGTCCTGATGCCTTGGGACAGGCACAAAGTTAGAAACTGTCCTGTAACTTTAGAACTGTGGCTTCTGGATGGGACAGCTGAGAAGAAAACAGAGAGACAAGTCAGCAGGGGGCCAGCTAAGTATCCACCAGGCTGCCAGCTTGGGATAAGCGGACAGTTGGTAACACAAGTTGGGAACTAAGTGTGTTATGGATGTATATATAGACAGTTATTACGTTGTAAAACAGTATGGAAATATGGCCTGCTTCTCTTCGCCACTCACACTGGAACTGCAAGAAGACTGCAGGGTTTTGAGATAGGAAGGACATGAAGAATTGAAATGCAAAGGAGGCTAGCCAGCCCCAGTTCTGGGATGAGGAACTCTGAATGTAATACTCGGAATCCAGACAAGCAGGGTGGTTCACCTCTTGCTGCTCTATGTACCTGATATGGGTCAGTGTAAGGCAAGCAGAGGTTTTGTAGTATTCCTACCTAGTTTTTGGTCCCATGCACTGAAATGGGGCAGGGGGAGAGCAAGAGTGATCACTGATCATAGACTTCAGACCTGAAATCTACCTTTAATCCCAACGGGCAACGTTAGGGACAGGTGACATGCTTAACCCATGTCATATGAACCCTCCACCATAGATGTCACATAATGTGTGGCTCAGGCACTCCATGTGGAAGAACAGAGGTATGCAGCCCAAATAAAGGTGACTGGTCATTGCCTTCTTTGAAGGGAAATAACCACGTGCATTGGGTCTTTGCACAGAGCGCAGCATTATGCATTAGTATTGCCTTATTTTTCTTGTCGATGGAGTGCACACGGTCTTCCATAGGAGTATGCAACTGGGTATGTGTGAGAACTGGTCTTCTCTACTGGGGAGGGTGGCTTCTCTACACCTTTCCTATTTTTCTTCTACTGTCTCCTTCCTCCCTTTCTTTTAAACAATTTTTTAAAAGAGAACATTGTGGTGGCATAACCAACCGGATTCCCCGTAAGAGGTCCACGCTGGTGGGCAGACCTCTCCTACCACTGCATGCCATCAAGAAAATTTGCAACACTGCCTCCAAATGTTCAGCAATGACATCATCACATCATCAGCAGAATTCCAGCTTGCCAACCTCTGTACTTCATGGGGCTCATCACCTAACCTGCATAAACAACATTTTAGGCTGCATGTGAAAAATGCTGCAGATGGAAGGAGAAATCAGTGAACACTGATTCTCTCCCTTTGTGCAAATGGAGCTTCTTTCATGAACATAAGAATATCTTGGATATAACCACATTATTTTTACATTGTTGCCACCATTCAAATAGCCTTTTTCTCCATGTTCCTTCCAATCAGACGGAACCAGTTCTTCTGCTTTGGGTGTAGTTTTTCCCCCCAAAATGTTTCTTAGAGTAAATGTAAGAGTAAAGTGTAAACACAACTATGCTTGTGGTTTTTTCATTCTTTTTTAACCCCTCCATTGGGGTTTGCATTGCATAGGGCCTCTAAATCATCCATCTGTCAAACTGCATGAAAACAGCAGATACTATTACACCATAAATTTGCAGATAGCTAGGACTGGGGCACAGTTTGGAAAGAGAAATCTTACTTCTTCTAGTAGCCATTTTGTTAGACAAGACAAGAACAAGCAGGACAGCTGTGAGCAATTTGTAGCATTTCATGCCTAGGGTAATGCTGTCATTGTGAATGATGAGCCAATTAAGTCTGAGTGAAATCCTCAGCAAACTTGCTTCTGTGTAAAACACAGATATCTTATTAAAGTGCCTGTTCACTCATTTAGCTTGAATAGAGTTAGTTACCTCTCTCCTTTCACCCGCACTAAGATGATTTGTCCATATGAATGGACATAGCCTAAGATGAACATATTATGCTCTTCCTGGGAAAGGTGTACAAACACATTCATCTACATGTTCTTAGAGCCCTCTACAACGCTACCATAATCGGAAAGCCTTACTTTAGATACAGGCACACGCTGTCGTGAGCATGGAGTAGGAGGGAAAGGAGGGAGCGAAGTAAATTCAAAGAATGTGGTGATCCACCATATTAGCATATCAAGCTGCTGAGAAGTCCAGGGGAATTAACAGTTTAGGTAGATAGAAGGCTGACCCCTTCCCCAAGACAACAGGTGGTACATTATTCCTCAATAACACCTAGTGATGATGAGATATGTAAAGGAACACGGGGGGGGGGGGCTAATTTAATTTTGAATATATTCAAAGCAGGTCTTTGAACCTCAATGTGCACTTCACCCACCCTCCTTCCTTCCTCACTGAAATGGCATCCCTGCCCAGATTAACATAATTTACAAAAAGATTAGCATGCCATATGAATAGGAGGAAACTAATAGCTTTCCCAATTCATTAAGCCAATGGTTTTCAAACTGGGGCATTGCGATGCCCCAGCCTGAGGGCCCTGGCCTCTGCCCCCTTAAGCGGCAGGGGCAGCAAGGAGGTAGGGAGGCAGGGGGCTGCAGGGGCTTGGCTGGACTTACCAGAGCCTCCTGCAGCCTCCTGGGAGTGTGGGAAGCCCTGTGTGAGCATCTGCAGGGCTCCCCAGGCTTCTAAAAGTGAAAGTGGAGCGATCGCACTCCACTTCCGGTTTTGCAGAGGCGGGGTGCGATCACTCCACTTTCACTTTGGAAGAGCTGGGGTGCCCTGCAGATGCTCACGCAGAGCTTCCCGCACCCCCGGGAGGCTGCAGGAAGCTCTGGCAAGTCAAGTCAAGCCCCTGCAGCCCCCTTAGCGGCGCGATCCTGGGGATCGCATCGCTGCCTCCCCCCGCCACCACAAGGACTTACAGGCTCTCCAACGGTCCCGGAGAGTTTAAGAACCACTGCATTAAGCTGTTGTTCTAAACATCGTGCAGCCCAATCCTAAGCTGCCTCGGTGCTGCACAGCATAGCAGTGCCAAAATGGCCACCACTGCATCCTGAAGGGCCCAGAGTAACTGCTGGACGGCTCCTTGGGGTAAGGAAACATTGGTTCCCTGTGTAGAACCTGAGGGCTGTACTCAAATCTGCAGCAGCTACTGAGCTACTGCAGGGCCAAGAAGACCCATGTCAGGCTCTGCTGCTTGGGAGGGGGGATAGGATTTGACAGCGGCCTCTACCACCATCCCTACCGCCCTCCTGGACCCAATCCGGCCCATCCTCCCTCCAACCAGTTTTGTCCCCTCCTTGCCTTTCCCCTGCCCCTTCCCAACACCCAGCAGGGACACTTACTACTGAGTGCTCATCTTCAGTGTCCTGCCAGCATGGAGGCCCAGCACCAATTGACACAGACTTCTCTGCTGGTACTGTGTGTCTCCCGCTGGCTGCAAAGTACCTTACGGCACTTTTGCAACATCCAGGACCCATGCTGAAAGTGCAGCACCAGTGCCAGGGCCCATATGATTGGGCTGTAAGTGGGTAAAAATGGCTGCAGTGCTCCTCTTTAGTTACAGATTTGCAATAGGTGCATTTTTCTCATAACTTTTAAAATTATCATTACTTTCTATTGTATGTTTGTGGTGTCAGTAAAAGAATGTAACAACTTACTCATGTCACAATATCTTTGAAGTGCCACTCCCATGCTCTTTGCATCCCTGGAGACTTGAGCTTTTGTGCAACCTCCAAAATGTGCATTGTGCAGTAGAGAGATGGAAGCCTGTCAGGCTCACCCTTTTGTGGTCTGTAAAATCACAAAAAAACTTGTGGCAGAAACTTATGTTCCATACCTAACCATTTTTTTTAAAATCCTGCCCTTTCTCAGAGGGCCACATATAAGGTTCTCTCTGCATCCCTATTTCACCTGCAGAATAACCCTGTGAAAGTGATTAGATTGTGGGGTAGTAGCTAGTTGAAAGTTACCCGGTGAATGCCCTGGCTAAGTGAGAATTTGAAACCATATCTCTTCGTTCTTAGTCTAACTACTACACCACACTGTTTCTCAAAAGAGACTAATTTGTGGTCCCAGAGTGATCTTGCCAGGGCTGCTGTAATAAATGGCATTCAACCAATTGTTTCAGGTTTTGACTGCATTTTTTTTGTTGTTGTTGGATCATATTGTATGTACTTAATTTTTGTAAGCCATGCTTCCATTTTGGGCTATAAGTAGGAGGCTTCAGTAACAACGACTGCAATTTGCACTTCAGGTGGAGGTTCCTCTCAGCAGTACCACCATAAATCTCACTGAACACTCGGCAGAATAAAGCACAGCCCTTCGACAAGAACCTGCAAAACTGTAATATTTATTTTTGCTATCTGTCTTTTCACAGAAGGTTATGTTAGATGTACTTACCTGGGAGCAAGACCCGTTGAATTCAATGGGCCTCACTTCTGTGTAAACATGTTAAGAATTGGACTGCATCCTTAATGCTATAGAAACGAAGTGTTTGTCGACATTTCTTTGGGTAACTTTTTCCCACTTCCAGGCGAGCTCCTTTTCACCCATCTGGGTGGCCAAGAAAACAATAAATGTGATCCTTGCACTGGAATCTCATTACAGTACTGAGAGTAAAACACAGAATGAAATTGACTAAATCCTTCAGGAATCCTTCAAGGCAGCCATTTGCCTTAATCTCTGCTCCAGAACATTTGCAGTCCTTTGTAGATACATTAATGTATTGCTCGCTCTCTCTCTTTCTCTCTCTCTCTCTCACACACACACACACTGAAAAGACCCTCTCATTTCACTACCCATAAAACATTTTTTTCCCTTTTCATCACTTAATGAAACTCCTTCTTTTGGTACATATTCAAGATGGATCTTTCAGATATGAGGATGGCAGGAAGACTACCTTAGAGACCAATGCCAAAAACAGGCAAAAACAGGGTGCAGAGCAGATTGGGAGACTTCAATAGGGAAAGGGGATTTTCCCCTGCATAAGCTTCCCACCCCATAATGGGTCTTCTCAAACCTAGCAAAAGTCTGAGGAGAGAAGGAGGCAGGAAGGCTGCTGCTGGAGGGGATAGGATCCAGTGTGCGCTTTTGGCACCAGATCCATCCCCTCCAACAGCTTCTCTGTTCCCACCATGCCTCTCTCCCCATCCTGTTTCACCCATCCCTGCCCTCACTGCTGCCTTATCTGCTCTGGCAGGTGTAGGCAGCTCTGGCAACAGTCTTGGAGCACCACTACCTCACACCTCACCTTGCATTTATTTCCAACAGGATGGCAAGGAGGAAGGAGGTGGCATTGGAGCTCAAGGTAAGGGGGCAGAAGGTGGGCTCTGGATTGCCAAGCCACACCTCAACTCACCTCACCTCAAACTCCCCCCCCCTTGCCTGCCTAGCTGCTTTTCCAAGAAGATGGATGGAGGAGGAAGAGGAGACGACAGCAGTAGCAGCAAAAGTAGTGATGGGCATACATGCGCTAATGCACATGGCAAGATTGTTTGGGGCAGCAGGGTGCATAGTTACAGGGGCAGCATTTTCTCTTGGGCTGCACTTGCGTATCCCCAGCTAATCGAGGATTTCTACTCCTAGTTAACAACCACTCTTCTTACCCCTGTTGCTGCGCAGTTAAGCCTATCATTTCCATGTTGTGCTGCTGTTCTGGCTGCTGAGTTCCTGGCAGAATCAAGACCACTGTACTCCACAGGCCAAAAGGATGTTCTGCAATATATTGCAACAGAAGAGCAGCAAGGTAGCTAGCCTAGGTGGCAATACGTTGCACATCAGGAGGAAAGAGCTCAGGGAACAACTGGAAAAAGACACAAGGAACAGAGCAACCAATTGGATTTTTCCAGTGATCGCATGACATCAGGATCCTCAAAGCCTATTCATCAGGCTCAAGCCTGTAGAAGCATCTGCCTTAAGGGCAAAGTCAGTCATTCCCTTATCTAGCCTGGAGAAGAGACAGTGCCCACGTAAGTGGCCCATTCTGAGTCCTTAATATTTGAATAGTTGTATAACTAGTCCATGTATATTTGTACCCTTCTGTTAGGATCTCTTCACACTAAAAATCTTTTGAGCTAATGAATATGCAAGCATTGCTAGTAACACAGCAATAGATGTAAGGATCATTGACATTGTAAACCTGCTGATCGGGCTCTTTAGATTGCCGTACAAACACGACTCAGTTTATTGGCACTTAAACCAGCTTTGGTTGCAATCCTGTATGCACACTTACCTGGGAGTAAGTTCCACTGCATTCAGTGGTGCTTAATAGATGTGTATAGAATTGCTGTGTTAGTCCCATCAGTATCAACGAGCTAGAAGTTTGGAACCAAATCCTTTGGCTTCTATTTTTTCCCTTTAACTGAGATCATTGGAAAATAATGCTTGAGAGGACTGAATGGAATCAAGAGCTCTCAGGGCAGACCTTGTAAGCTCTTATTTCAGAACCTTGTCTGCTTTCATTAGTTCCAGTTGCGAGAGGTTTTTAAGTATTGCCCATTAAAACATTAGACTTGAGCTTCTCCTTCTAGATGTACCATTCCCTCTGCATCGAGCCCTGTTCCTGTTTCAAGCTGGAAGTGGATAGTATTATCTCGAAGAAAGCCAGTTTTATCCAAGTAATGTAATTACCAATTCCTAAGAAAGTAACTATGGTTTCAGCTGGTTAGACAATATTTGCGACTTGTACCAAAATTATTATTATGATGATGATGATGATGATGATGATGATGATGATGATGATGATGATGATTCCAGAAAATGGTGTTCAAATTATGCCCATTGATATGGAAGACAAATGTTGGTTTAGAGCAAAGTTTTTCAACTGTTTTGCAGGAACCACTTTTCTGAGTCCTCCTACCACTAGAGACAGCTGCTGTGCACAGAAGTAGATGGATTGCCCCAGGTGCCAGGAGGAGGTTTTTCTAGTTGCTGCCTTCAGATCCCTCTTCTACTCTGCACCCTCCTTGCCCAAACCACATGCCTTTGGAAAGACAGTCACACCTTGTCCCTAGTGCTCTGCCACCACAACCATCTTTACTGTTGACTGGGTGAGGCCAATAAGAGTAATTCCCATGGTAGTGGGGCTAAGTGCCAGCTGCCATGCTGTGAAGAAACCAATGGCACTTGTACCACTGGTTTAAAAGCACTTCTTGTTGGCAACCTTCAGTCCCGAAAGACTATGGTATCACGCTCTGAATGGTGGTTCTGGAACAGCGTCTAGTGTGGCTGAAAAGGGCAATTCGGAAATGACAATCCCTTCCACACCGGGAGCAAGTGCAGTCTGTCCCTGGTCTGTCTCCCTGGCTATGGGCCTACCTTCTTTGCCTCTGCCTCTGACTGTTGGCCAAGTGTCTCTTCAAACTGGGAAAGGCCATGCTGCACAGCCTGCCTCCAAGCGGGCTGCTCAGAGGCCAAGGTTTCCCATCTGTTGAAGTTCATTCCTAAGGCTTTCAGATCCCTCTTGCAGATGTCCTTGTAGCACAGCTGTGGTCTACCTGTAGGGCGCTTTCCCTGCACAAGTTCTCCATAGAGGAGAGCCTTTGGGATTCGACCATCGCCCCTTCTCACGACATGACCAAGCCAATGCAGGCGTCTCTGTTTCAGCAGTGTATACACACTGGGGTTTCCAGCTCGTTCCAGGACTGTGTTGTTAGGAACTTTGTCCTGCCAGGTGATACCGAGGATGCGCCGGAGGCAGCGCATGTGGAAAGCGTTCAGCTTCTTCTCCTGTTGTGAGCGAAGAGTCCATGACTCACTGCAGTACAGAAGTGTACTGAAGATGCAAGCTCTGTAGACCTGGATCTTGGTATGTTCCGTCAGCGTCTTATTGACCCAGACTCTCTTTGTGAATCTGGAAAACGTGGTTGCAGCTTTACCAATGCATTTGTTTAGCTCGGTATCAAGAGAAAGAGTGTCGGAGATTGTTGAGCCAAGGTACACAAAGTCATGGACAACCTCCAGTTCATGCACAGCGATTGTAATGCAGGAAGGTGAGTCCACATCCTGAACCATGACCTGTGTTTTCTTCAGGTTGATCCTTGAGCTGCTGGAGATCTTTGGCAGAGTGGGCAGTGACAGCTGCATCATTGGCAAAGAGGAAGTCACGCGGACATTTCAGCTGGACTTTGGACTTTGCTCTCACTCTGGAGAGGTTGAAGAGCTTTCTGTCTGATCTGGTTCAGAGATAGATGCCTTCTGATGCAGTTCCAAAGGCATACTTCAGCAGGACAGCAAAGAAAATCCCAAACAAGTTCGGCGCAAGAACACAGCCCTGCTTCACTCCACTTCGGATGTCAAAGAGGTCTGATGTGGAGCCATCAAAGACTACAGTGTCCTTCATGTCCTCGTGGAAAGACCTGATGATGCTGAGGAGCCTGGGTGGACATCCGATCTTGGGGAGAATCTTGAAGAGGCCGCCCCTGCTGACCAGGTTGAAAGCCTTCATGAGATCTATGAAGGTATAAAGAGTGGCTGTTGTTCTCTACATTTCTCCTGCAGCTGTCTAAGGGAGAATACCATATCGGTGGTGGACCTGTTGGCTCAGAATCCGCACTGCGATTCTGAATAGACGCTCTCTGCAAGTACCTGGAGCCTCTTCAGTGCAACTCGGACAAACAGCTTTCTAGCTTGTGTGAAAACCTTCCAGTGGTTGTTGCATGAAGTTAAAGTGATAGTTACTTTGAAAAGCAGAGTACTGTATAACGTAATGGCTTCTATATATCTCCTTTGTCTCTGAAAGCTAATAATAATTGAGCATTAGGAGAACTGAAACAGAATAACAAAAGATCTGTCTGAATTTAAAGACCTTATCAAGTAACATTTTAAACTTTTAACAAAGCAACTAAGCTGAGTGTCCATTTTCCATGCTGAAACAAGTAGTAGAAGCACCAGGACTCCTGACAATCTAATAGCAGCAAGTATATAATTTAACTAATAAAAAAAGCTATGCAGAGCTGTTAGGCAATGAAGTTTTTATAATGTTTGGCAGGGAGTGGGCAGCTCATGAGGTTAGTAACTGGATATAAAAGCTTTTGCCTGTAAGTCACTGGTTCAAATGAGCCCCAGGTCAGTAGTTGTCAGAAGTCACTGCCCTTGAAGGCTGCTCTCTAGCTGAGATTAAATGACTTGGTGGTCTCCACTCAAGTGTACATGTAGCAGACAGTTCCATCACTCAACAATAATTTTGACAGCTGTTTGTATTACTGTCTAACACTAAAAATCAAGAAATTACCTTTGCCCCCCTCTCATCCACTCTCAGTTTTCTGGAAGAGTGATTCACCAGTCCTCCCAGTATCACTTCCTCCTAGAACAGCCATTTTTTAAAGGCTTCGTAACTTTCACTATTATCATAACAGTTTGAAATCAATGCTATTTCCCTGCAGGGGGAGGCAAGTCTGATTTTCTGTATCTGCTGTGCAAATATGTATGGGTCAATCAATATAGGTAGTGCACAGGTACCATACATCTTACGGTGAAGATGTACGAAGACATTACGGGCCTGTAATGTCACATGCTCAGAAACAGCATGAGGTCAAACCACACATTAGGGTAATGGTATCATTGGCTACACCTCTCTCTAATATGCCTGGTTTTTTTTAGTAACTTGGTGGGTGGGTGGGTGGGTGGGTGAGTGAGTGAGTAAGTGAGTGAATGGTTGGCCACATCTGTAGAATGAACACTACTCGGCTGTCACACAAGCTCCTCTAGCGAGATCCTACTGGAGAATTCAACAGACAGCACCAAAGAAAAGATGGCTCAAACACTTTGAGGAAGATCTAAGGAACCTGAGATTGACCATCAATGAGGCAAGAAATATTGCCACCAATCACCAAGAGTGGAAGCATGTCATGAATGACATACAGATCCCAGGGGCACCTGCAGCAGCATATTGGTTGGGAGGTCAGCTGGCTCCCCAAGCACCAGCTTAGAACTGAAGAAGAAGAAGGAGGGGGAGGGAATTTTAACCCTAAACCCTTTCCATGGTCCTGATCAAAACTGAGGCCATGACACAAAGAATTAAAGCTTTCCTCCCTCATAAAATATTGATTTTAAAGCCCCCCCCCTCCCTATCACGTTGTAGTCCTAAGCCTGATCCACCTGATGGCTCCTATTTACCCAACAAAGAATAAGTATATATCACAGCCAATGAGGTGATTGGGTTGTTTGGCCCATGAGATTATGTCTAGGCTGTTTTGTTTCAAGAAAATAAATGTATGACGTGCCCAAATTGCCATTTTTTCCCCCTTGCTTTCACAATGCATTACTGACAATCATGTGAAGAGCTGATAACAGTCTATAGCATGTGATCACTTCCTGGTTAGTTCTTTCATTGGCATCCTTCAGTCTCGGGAGACTATGATATCGCACTCTGAAAAGTGGTACTGGAACAGCATCTAGTGTGGCCGAACAGTCCGATTGAGGAGTGACAATCCCTTCCACACTGGGAGCAAATGTAGACTGTCCCTGGTGTGTCTCTCTGGCTGTGGGCCTTCCTTCTTTGCATCTTTGCCTCAATCTGTTGGGCAAGTGCCTCTTCAAGCTGGGAAAGGCCATGCTGCACAGCCTGCCTCCAAGCGGGCCGCTCAGAGGCCAGGGTTTCCCAACTGTTGAGGTCCACTCCTAAGGCCTTCAGATCTCTCTTGCAGATGTCCTTGTATCGCAGCTGTGGTCTACCTGTAGGGCGCTTTCCCTGCACAAGTTCTCCATAGAGGAGATCCTTTGGGATCCAGCCATTGCCCATTCTCACGACTTGTCCAAGCCAACGCAGGCGTCTCTGTTTCAGCAGTGCATACATGCTAGGGATTCCAGCTCGTTCCAGGACTGTGTTGTTTGGAACTTTGTCCTGCCAGGTGATGCCGAGGATGCATCAGAGGCAGCTCATATGGAAAGCGTTCAGTTTCCTCTCCTGTTGTGAACAAAGAGTCCATGACTCACTGCAGTACAGAAGTGTGCTCAAGACGCAAGCTCTGTAGACCTGGATCTTGGTATGTTCCATCAGCGTCTTATTGACCCAGACTCTGTGAATCTGGAAACCCTAGTTGCTGCTTTACTGATGCATTTCTTTAGCTTGGTATCCAGAGAAAGAGTGTCGGAGATAGTTGAGCCAAGGTACACAAAGTCATGGACAACCTCCAGTTCATGTGCAGAGATTGTAATGCAGGAAAGTGAGTCCACATCCTGAACCATGACCTGTGTTTTTTTCAGGTTGATTGTCAGTCCAAAGTCTTGGCAGGCCTTGCTAAAACAATCCTTGAGCTGCTGGAGATCTTTGGCAGAGTGGGCGGTGACAGCTGCATCATCGGCAAAGAGGAAGTCATGCGGACATTTCAGCTGGACTTTGGACTTTGCTCTCACTCTGGAAGGTTGAAGAGCTTTCTGTCTGATCTGGTTCAGAGATAGATGCCTTCTGATGCAGTTCCAAAGGCTTGCTTCAGAAGGACAGCAAAGAAAATCTCAAACAAGGTTGGTGCAAGAACACAGCCCTGCTTCACCCCGCTTCGGATGTCAAAGGGGTCTGATGTGGAGCCATCAAAGACTACAGTGCCCTTCATGTTCTCGTGGAAAGACCTGATGATGCTGAGGAGCCTGGGTGGACATCCGACCTTGGGGAGAATCTTGAAGAGGCCGTCCGCTGTACAAGAACAAACGCGACAGGGGCGACTGCAATAACTACCATGGCATCTCTCTCCTTAGTGTTGTAGGAAAGCTGTTTGCCTGAGTTACACTAAAGAGGCTCCAGGTACTTGCAGTAAGCGTCTATCCAGAATCGCAGTGCGGATTCCGAGCCAACAGATTCACCACTGATATGGTATTCTCCCTTAGACAGCTACAGGAGAAATGCAGGAAACAACGACAGCCACTCTTTATAGCCTTCATAGATCTCACGAAGGCTTTCAACCTGGTCAGTAGGGACAGCCTCTGATTCAAGATTCTCCCCAATATCGGTTAGTTCTTTATTTGCCCTAAAACAGAATTTGTGCTATGAGTTTTGTGAAATGTTCTTCAACAACCACCACCCCCCATAACTTGGCACATGCATCAAATGTATTGGGTTTGTGTATGGAATACATGCACAATGTCAGTGATATTTTAGGGTGAGGGAAACTGAGGATGCAATCCTACATGCACTTTCCTAGAGATAAACCCCATTGAATACTACGGTACTTATTTCTAAGTAGACATGTATTGGATTGTGCTGTCTACAATTCCTGTCTACAATTCCAGAAGGTAGAAATATATATGAACATACAGGTTGGCCCTCCTTCTCATCCTTATCCTTATCTTTGGAACCTGTGGATTTGATCCAATGTGAGTCAGGAGGACCTCATGGTACCTTCCAGACGTTACCAGAAAAGTCTCCTGGTCACGTTGGGAGGGACGCCTTCTAAGGTGTGGGAGAACTGCGCACAACCTCCCCATGCCTCAGAAAGTCTGCCAGAGCCTTCTGAAAGGCATTTGCAGTTTTTTGCTAATGTCTGCTGCAGTACAAGCTCTTGGAATGGTTTAATAGCTGAACATGGCAAACATGACAAATATGCAAATCATGAGAGTCCGCTTTTATGTTTACATTTGTGCAGTTCCCCCCCCCCCAGCTATTTTTGATGAGAGGCAGATTAGTGAAACTCTAGAATTTGTTTTCCCCAAACTGTGAATTTGATTATTCGCAGGTTTTGGTATATGCTGGAAGGGGTGTTCCAGGGATGTCTCCTTCAGATACCAAGGACCAACCTGTATACGACTTGTGAAGAGATTAGCATCAGGACAACAAGGGACAAAAGTGGCATCAATAAACTGGTGGTCAGCATGTATCCTTATATGTGAATGTAGCTGTTCAGAAAACGGAATCAAATTTATTTGATGGTCGGGTTAAAAAAGTGGCAAGACATCATGCATTTTTCCTTGTACAATGTACTCCCAAAGGGGGGGGAAGGGCATAGAATTAAAAACACCCCTGAGTCCAGTTCTAAGGAAATTTCTGAAGTTTCGAATACAGTATCCATCCAGGAATGGCCCAATGCCCACTCTGAACTCTCGTTGCCAAATCATCTTGTGCAAATTTCCAGCCACCACTCATTTGTTATTTGCAGGCCCCTCTCCTTTGCTCCCCAAAGGACAGATGTTAGCATTAGAATAAATGATTAATCCCACCTCCCATCCTCTCCTTCAGCTCCCAACTGGCCAGTCCTCTCGCTGCGGCAGGCTGAATGGCATGGAGAGTTAAGCTGAACATTCCCAGGATTCCGCACAACATAACAGCAATGCTTTAGAGAGTTTCTGCAGCTTGTTATGAGGGATGCCATGCATGATTGCTGGAGGGTATATTTTCATTTAGTCTAGTGGCTTGGCACACTTGGTTGTGGAAATGAAAGCCTAGGTAGAAAAGAGAGGGATTTTTTTGCTCATGCTCAGAATGGTGAAGACTACTGATCAATTAATATTACTAACGCCTGCCATCTTGTTAAAAAGTTGAGCTCCCAAGAAGCAATGCTCAACTCTGGCCTGCTCCACTACAAGCTCTTGGAACAGTTTTATGGTAAAACATGACAAGTATGCAAATCACGAGAGTCCCCTTTTATGTTTACATTTGTGCATTTTTCCCCTCCCCCTCTGGCTATTTCTGATGAGAGGCAGATTAGTGAAGCTGTCTATAATTTGATCTCATTGACAGAAGTGCATTTGGAGACCACTCAGCCCTCACCCCCAGAGCCAATTGCTACTGCAGATCCTACAGTGTATTCCTATATGGTATTTTAAGTGCTGGTAAATATTTTCAAGAGGAAAATTGCTGCTAAAAATAAGCATCAGATCATTACCACGATCACAGCAATAATACCCGGATGAAAGGGTGAGCTTATGCCATGTGACATGTTCAATTAGTGATTTGGAGACTATAAGCAGTTCAGTTAGGCTATTATAAACAGATTCCATTACATAACTTCCAAATGATGCTGTATGCTATTGCATTCCCAGGTCAGATCTGCCAGACCAGGAAGGAATCCAGCTGGAACGAGGAGTTCTATGAAATACTAGAACTATTCAATTGTAAAAATCCCTACGGGGTTTAGAACAGCCTGCCTATGTAAACTGCCTTGGATTAAAGTCTGAGGAGAAATCTGAGGACCAAAAGAAAGGCGGTATATAAATACCTGTATAAATAAATAAATAAATAAATAAATAAATGATGTCCTTTGCTTTGTATATTAATGCAACAGGACCTGTATTTTTTTTAATACTGTTGTCTGCTTTTAATATACATCTTAGGCCCACATCCTAACCAACTTTTCAGCACTGGCATAGCAATGCCAATGGAACATGGGCTGCATCCTGCAATTGGATGGCACTCACAGAGGCTTCCTCAAAGTAAGGGAATGTTTGTTCTCTTACCTCTGAGCTGCATTGCCCTTATGTTGGTGCTGGAAAGTGGGTTAGGATTGCACCCTTAATTTCCCAGTCTGTAATGGTTTCAGACCTGAATTTGTACCCAGGCGACCAAATACTTGCGTTTATTCGATGTTGTAGAAAATTCAAATCCAGGATCATAACTTGAAATCGTGCCATTGAACTGCTGACGGACCAGTGCTTGAGGCAGTACCACAGCAGTCCACGGTAAGGAAGGTTAAAAGGTGCTATATGAACTTCACGTTACATGGCTGCAAGGAACACCAAATGAAACTCTATATCAGGGGTGTCAAACTCTTTTCATACAGCAGGCCAAATAGCATTCATGGTGCCTGCTGGATCTGATGTCATTAAGCAGGAAGAGACATCATTAAGCAGGTGATGACCAGAAATAAGCACTTTTTCTCACCTAAGAACATGAGCTGCAAATAACGGAAGAAAATGCAAATGTGCAAATCTTGATCATATTTTTAACATATAGGAAAGCCCAATTATCTCATGGGCTGCCCTTTTAGCAGTGCTGCTTTTCCTGAGGTGGCAACTCAGCACAGAGAAGTGCTTTTGCCAAAGTGTTGCTTTGGCAGAAGCAGCACTGCTAACAAGGTGCTGTTAAAAGGGGGTGGGTAACCCACCGTGGGTTGGGCTTGGGAGGGGGTGGGATTGGCTGACACTCTGCCTGCTGCATGCTATTGCCTTCCCAGGTCGGATCTGCCAACATGGATCCACTTGGACTTCTGCCAGCAATTTTGACCTTGCCATGTTGCCATGGCTGGGGCTTTCCCTGGGGCAAGGGAACAAATGTCCCCTTACCTCAAGAAGACCTCCAGACTGCAAAATTCCCCCATAGGATACAGAGCAAGCTGTGTTGGCCCTACTGCATCAGCATGGGGGAATTTCAATAGGATTGGACTGCCCATTTGAGATGTTCTTCAATACCTAAAATTGCAGGACCATAAGGCTTCCATCCTCTGACAAGGCATCTTTTTTCAAATATCCAATATTGCATGTAAGAACATCATTAGAGTCATGCTGGATCAGACCAACAGCCCATCTAGTCCAGCATCCACAGTGGCCAACCTCTGAGAAGCTCATAAGCAAGAGATCTGAGCAAACAGGCTCTCCCACTCTTGCTTCCCAGTAACTTGTATTCTGAGGCAATTGGTTGATTGCACTTTGCTGCACAGGACATCAGCATACTGAAATTACCATATTATAGCATCTTGTTGTTGTTGGCAACCTTCAGTCTCGAAAGACTATGGTATCGCGCTCTGAAAGGTGGTTCTGGCACAGCGTCTAGTGTGGCTGAAAAGGCCAATTCGGGAGTGACATTCCCTTCCACACTGGGAGCAAGTGCAGCCTGTCCCTGGTCTGTCTCCCTGGCTATGGGCCTTCCTTCTTTGCCTCTTTGCCTGTTGGCCAAGTGTCTCTTCAAACTGGGAAAGGCCATGCTGCACAGCCTGCCTCCGAGCGGGCCGCTCAGAGGCCAGGGTTTCCCACCTGTTGAGGTCCACTCCTAAGGCCTGCAGATCCCTCTTGCAGATGTCCTTGTATCGCAGCTGTGGTCTACCTGGAGGGCGCTTTCCTTGCATGAGTACTCCATAGAGGAGATCCTTTGGGATCTGGCCATCATCCATTCTCACGACATCACCAAGCCAACGCAGGCGTCTCTGTTTCAGCAGTGCATACATGCTAGGGATTCCAGCACATTCCAGGACTGTGTTGTTAGGAACTTTGTCCTGCCAGGTGATGCCGAGGATGCGTCAGAGGCAGCACATGTGGAAAGCATTCAGTTTCCTCTCCTGTTGTGAGTGAAGAGTCCATGACTCGCTGCAGTACAGAAGTGTACTCAGGACGCAAGCTCTGTAGACCTGGATCTTGGTATGTTCCGTCAGCTTCTTGTTGGACCAGACTCTCTTTGTGAGTCTGGAAAACATGGTAGCTGCTTTACCAATGCATTTGTTTAGCTCGGTATCGAGAGAAAGAGTGTCAGAGATTGTTGAGCCAAGGTACACAAAGTCATGGACAACCTCCAGTTCATGTGCAGAGATTGTAATACAGGGAGGTGAGTCCACATCCTGAACCATGACCTGTGTTTTCTTAAGGCTGATCATCAGTCCAAAATCTTGGCAGGCCTTGCTAAAACGAATCATGAGCTGCTGGAGATCTTTGGCAGAGTGGGTAGTGACAGCTGCATCGTCGGCTAAGAGGAAGTCACGCAGACATTTCAGCTGGACTTTGGACTTTGCTCTCAGTCTGGAGAGGTTGAAGACTCACTATATGTATGTACACTATAGCATAGTGCATTATATACATGCATATAGCATATAGCATTACCATACTATAGCATATTGGGTGCACAGTGAAGACCCCTTCCTAGCACTTAAAAAAGGAAAAATAGAAGACGGTGGTGTTCTTTGCTTCCTCTACTAGCACAAGAACTTTGCCTGCAACTCTTCTAAACAAAAGACCAGCGCATGCCCCTACCAAGCTGAAGTACTCAGTTTTAATTCTGTTTAGTCTTGTTAACTCCTATGTGATCATGCTGGTTAGAATCCAAGTTCTTCAGCATAACTGATTATTAGTCTGTTAGTGTAAGAAATGACCTCCATACTTGTCCAGTGACTTCTTACATCTATTGAGTCATAGGAATGGTACGCTCATATTTAGAAGTCCCTAGAAGGTCGATCAGATTCGGCATGACTTGGACGCTGCTGTGGGCATATCTAGTGATGTCCCCGGGGAACCTGCCTATCCTACTATTTGGGATTCTTTTCAGCTTGTAGAGCCTGAGGATGTGGACAGGATTCTCTGGAGTGTGAGACCTGCTGCTTGCCCACTCGACCCTTGCCCAGCATGGCTAATTAGGGCTGCCCTGGAAGGGCTGGCCGAGTGGACGGGGAGGGTGGTGAACTCATCTCTGAGAGAGGGGGTGCTCCCACCTGCCTTGAAGCAGGCGATGGTTCGCCCCCTCCTGAAGAAGCCCTCCCTGGATCCCACTAATTTAAACAACTTTCGGCCAGTCTCGAATATCCCATTCCTGGACAAGGTGATTGAGTGGGTGGTGGCATCCCAGCTTCAGAGGGTACTGGAGGAAACGGATTATCTGAACTCATTCCAATCTGGCTTCAGGCTGGGGTTCGGGACGGAGACTGCCTTGGTCGCCTTGTTGGATGACCTTCGCCGGGGAATGGACAGGGGGAGTGCATCCCTGTTAGTCCTGCTGGATCTCTCAGCAGCTTTCGACACCATCAACCATGGTGTCCTTCTGGGTCAGCTGGCCGGGTTGGGGCTTGGAGGCACTGTTTTGAAGTGGTTCCGCTCCTTCCTGGCTGACAGATCCCAGAAGGTGGTGCTGGGGGATGCCTGTTCGGCACCCCGACCTCTGAGGTTTGGGGTGCCGCAGGGTTCCATCTTATCCCCCATGCTCTTTAACATCTACATGAAGCTGCTGGGAGAGGTCATCCAGGGGTTTGGAGTAGGGTGCCATCAATATGCTGATGACACCCAGCTTTATCTCTCCTTTCCCCCTGATTCTGAGGAGGCGGTTGGGGTCCTGGATCGCTGTCTGGAGGCAGTTAGGGGCTGGATGTGGGTGAACAAGCTGAAATTAAATCCGGATAAGACAGAGGTGCTTTTGGTTCGGAAATCCACAGCTCGGGTATTGAACTATCGTCCTGCTCTGAATGGGGTTGCACTCCGTCTGAAGGAGCAGGACTGCAGCTTAGGGGTTCTCCTGGATCCACAGCTGCACCTAGAGGCCCAGGTGCCGGCGGTGGCCAGGGGAGCCTTTACTCAGCGTCGGCTGATTCACCAGCTGTGACCGTGCCCGAGCTGCACGGACCTGGCCACAGTAACCCATGCCCTAGTGACATCTAGATTAGATTATTGCAATGCGCTCTACGTGGGGCTGCCTTTGAAGACGGTCCAGAAATTACAACTAGTACAGAACGCGGCTGCTTGTGTGGTTGCTGGGGCACGTCGGTTTGACTATGTTGAGTCGTTGCTTCGGCGGTTACACTGGCTGCCGGTTCTGTTCCGGGCCCAATTCGCTAGTGTTGACTTTTAAAGCCCTTTATGGCTCGGGTCTGGGGTATTTGAGGGACCGCCTCCTTCCTTACAATCCTGCCCATACTCTTAGATCCTCGGGGGGGGGCCTTTTGACTGTGCCGCCACCAAGAGATGTGAGAGGGGCGGCGGCCAGGAAGAGGGCTTTCTCGGTGGTGGCCCCCGAACTTTGGAATACCCTCCCCTTAGAATTGAGAACTGCTCCCTCGTTGCTAGTATTTCGGCGTGGACTGAAGACCTTTTTATTTCAAAAAGCTTTTAATTGTTGACAGGCTGGCTGGCTTTTCTTTCTCCTTTTATATTAGAATCCACGGGGTTTGTTTTAGTTTTTTAATTATTTGAAAATTGTTTTTATCATTGTTTTTAATTGTTAATTTTGTATTTTTAATTGTTGTAGGCTGCCTTGTGTGCCCATGGGGCAAAAAGGCGGGATATAAGTTAATAAAATAATAATAATAATAATAGATATCTGCAAAACCTTTCACATATCTCTGGCCCTATCAGTGCCATGGGGAAAGCTTTCAGTTCCAGGAGCATAATGTATGAGAAACTGAATGGCAGGAGACAACGAGATGGAGAAAAGGAAAACACTGCTAAAATATGTATCTAGGCTTTAAGTCTGGTTTCATAAATGTGCAAGTTGGAGTTGATCTTGCCCATGTCCCATTGCAAGAGCTGAACTTCATTTATTGTGGTATCAAAGTTAAGGAAACTATGTAATCCAAAAGTATTATTCATCAATCCAGACAGGGCTTGAGTCTCATGGTCAGTTCACATGACCATTTTGACAAGTTGTCTGTGTCATGGTAAAATCAGCAGGACTGAAACTCAAGGGAAAGAGACTAAGGGCCCAATCCTATTCAACTTTCCAGCACTGGCGCAGCTGCAATGCAGCCCTGACATAAAAAAACCACATGTTCCCTTACCTTGAGGAGGCCTCCATGACTACCCCCTCCAACACAGATGCACAGATGCATGGCTGCATTGGCGCTGGAAAGTTGGATAGGCTTGGGCCCTAACTTAGGCTGTCCCTATGATGGACCATGGATTCTAACCAGACCCCTGGGGGGGGGGGGAAGTAAACGGTCTGGCTGGAACCCATCTGTGCTGGAACCCAGGCCAGGTACATGTGTAATTACAAGAGCAAAGGTACAGGAAAGCAGAGTTCAGTCTACAGCAGAGCAAAAATGGCACAGGCTTCTGTGGGTAGGTAGGTGATCTGCAATTTCCCTGCCTTTCCACACTAGTATTACAAAGAGAACAGGAGAAGGGAAAAAAATGTTGTTCAATAAAGTATAAATACAAAAAGAAAGTGACAAGATACGAGTCTCTTTCTATGCAGCTTGTTTGGGGGCTTTTGGTTTGATCTTCTTACTATGGAAGGAGTAATTTTTATCATTATCATCAGTAGTACTAGTAGTAGTAGCAGAAGCTGTGTTCCTAAAAGCACAGTCCTATATATGTCTGCTCAGAAGTAAGCCCACTAAGTTCCATAGACTTACTCCCAAGTCAGTGGGTATAGGATTGCAGCCTAAGTGTTTCAGCAGTTGATGCTGGCTGTAAAAAGTGGCCTACAGCTATATTTGCTTCTGCTCTTACATTCCTGCCCACATGATTCATGCATTTAATCCAGTGGCAATGAGGTATGCTGGAAGTTCTCTCAGCGGGTTAAAATATTTTCCTGGACATCCTGAATAAGGCATTGGGGAAAAGGGTGTCATGCACGCAGACTTCTCTTGCAAAGGCAAAAATCTCATGCTGTGATGAGCTCAACATACTCTTAAATACTCTTAAAAGGCTACATTATTTGGGAAGCAATGAATGTTGCATTTTTATTTTGAAATAAGTTTCTTAGAAAGTCGTAAGATTTTTTTTTCCTGCCAGTGTCATTCACAGTAGTTAGGTTTTTAAAAAATGCAGGATCAAATATATGGAGGTTGAGAAATCATTTTGCTATGGAGAATTGGTCACGGAGAATGAAACAAAATATATCAACTGCATGACAAAAAATATGTCCAGGGAAAGCAGCAAGCTAAGTAAGGAATGAGGGTGTTCTGTGGTTGAAGAGGAATAGTGTCTTCACAGCAAGCAAATTGTCCATTTTAAGAGAAATCCAGGCATGAGGAAATTAGAATTCACACAAAATTTTTGACTGCGTGGGTTAGTATTGATAATTGCCTTGTGAGACCTGCATCTCTGGACCTCTAGACAGTGAAACCAGGGTGCAAGAGCTAGCATGGGTTGGTAGCACTGGATCAAGTGCTCAAATTTCTAATAGGATGACTGATTCCTTCTGATTCATACTGCCTTTTTATGCATGATCAAACTGCAGCTATCTGAAGTAGCCTTGGCGAGAGGCAGTTGGTTTAAGCCACTCTTTTATTGCATTGATGATCATGTCACAATAACTCTGTACAGATATTGGAACATTCACACAACTGCTCACTACACCACAAAAACTGCTCACAGAAGGTTAATCACATTGTGGATTATTTGAGCCTGTTCTAAAATATATACCCTGCAGTGAAAAAGCAATAATATGGCCCCGCCTTATGAATGAGTTACACTTTGATGGGATGATTGCAACATCAAGTAATGGTGTCCATTTGTTAAATGCATTGCACAAATTAAACACCATAAAACATAAGAATAACATTTTTCAAGTGTGCCATGGCCCCCCTGAGCAGTGGAAGATAGTAGCCGTGGGCTGAGGCCTCTGGAATTCTCATAAAATGCAGCCAGAAACCACCAAGAAACCTACAATTGCTTTCAGAATGTTTTAGCTGAAAAGTAGTTTGTAAATATTCTAGCAGCCCAATCCTATTGGACAGGGCCTCTGAGAAGAATTTTATCAGGGGGTACAAAGTTTCTTTTGGGCCCCTTTGCAAAGAGGGAGGGGGTAAAACAGACTGGGGGTGGTGGCAATGGAGGTGGGCAGAATGGGGGCAAACAGGTAGGGGGAAAGTGGCAACAACCAGAATAGTCTTTGGAGCCCAGGTCTACCAGTCTTCCCCATGCAGAGCTCAGATCTACTTGCCTGCCCGGCATTGGCAGCTAGATACAGCATCCCGCATGGGCAGTGAGCCTGGTTGAGCATGGAAAATGGAAGATCCCAGGAAATTTCTGGGCCCCCTCCTTTGGCTCCTGCGCCCCTTTTCCGACCCTGGGCCCGGGTACAAATTACTCCCTTTACCCCCCTCTCCTAGGCCCTGCTATCCGATGCTGGCATACAGGATGCAGGACCTCCAACACGGCACCCTTTGTATGCTCCATGCCAGCCGGATGAGGCTAGTCCAAAAAGGTAAGTAAAGTAAAATGCTTACCTTTGTGTTGGACTCCAAACAGCCCCCTATGGGACTCCTCAGATCTATGCCAGCTCTTTTGCTGGCGTGGAACTGAACTGCCACAGGAGGCATGTGAGACCCAGGACAGGGGCTTGGGATACAATGGCTCCCACTGACATCTGTTCCCAGCCCAGCCCAATCCCCATCCCAATCCACCCCCACTGGAGGGGGGATTATTGGCAGTGCACAGCCTTCTAGGCCTTGCACTGGTGGAAGTGCTCTGCAGACCAACAGAGAGGCTGTCACACCAGTGACCTTTGCAGTAGTGCACGGATAGGATTGGGCTGTAAATAATATTCAGGACACAAAGGCACTGTGTTTACACATTGTATGAGTGGCATTCAAGCTTATTGCCTCTGAACCTAACGAACCTTCTATGTAGAGATTATGTCTAATAGCCACTATCCTTTCTTTAAGCTACTGGCTAGTGGCCATTACCACATCAGCTGGCAGTGAATTTTATAACTCCGCTGATCTGCTAAGTTTACTGTGCATTTTGTGAAGGAACACTACCTTTTGTTAGTTCTGAGCCTGCTGGACAGGGGCGTGGCTCACTGGTGACAGGACTGGCCTGTCCATGAAACAAATGAGCCCATCTGTATTAGGAGGCAGGTTGGGACTGGGCAGCAAACAGAAACCCGCCACCTCCTCCACATTCCACTGCCACCAATGCAGCCAGCCTCCTTACTGGACTCTTCCTCCATGCTGCTCTTTAATCAAAGCAGGAAATGCAGCGCATGCTGGGGTCCGTCCTAGCACATTCTGCATTTCCTGCTTTGTGTAAAGAGCCCATACAGAGGAAAGAGTGACCGCTCAATCCTATGCATGTCTACTCAGAAGTAAGTCCCATTAGAGTCAATGGGGCTTACTCCCAGGAAAGTGTGGATAGGTTTGAGCTGTGAGATGTTTATGTTCTGGTCCACAGCAATCTGGTTCCCTCACCTTGCTCCTCCAACATTTTCTCCAGCGAAGAGAATCTTTCCAAGGAAGCCAGAATCTGGCCAGTGCTGCCCCTGGAACTTCTCACCACTCAGGGGGAATGGGCACCAGAAATTAATATAAATATCTGAAATAGCATTGTGTACTGGTGGTGTAGTTTCTAAACTCCGGCATGGAAAGGAACACATCACTGTGGCTGTTGAGAATGGAGCTGGTGTCTCACAGAGATCCAGAACATTACACCCCATACAGGTTACCATGGTTCAAAGGAAGACTAATTTTGGAGTCACCAGATCTCTAAACAGGGTGAAAGAAAAGTCAAAATGTCATTGTTTTTTTTTTTTTTGGACAAACAGTTCTCTTCAGCTCTACAATGCATAATACTCTTATCGGATGTTTACTTATCCAGAATAATATGTACTGATGGTGTAAGAATGGGACAGTGTATGTATATGTCCTGTAGAGGTGTGTAGTGTTTCATATGTATATATGTATGCACAAATATGTATGCCATTTTCAGCATGATGTGTGAGGGACTTTGTGTTCTTGTGTAGCCTGTGGCAAACTCAGGCTACAGTCCTATGCACCTTTCAGTGAGAGCCAGTCCCATTGTTCTAAATGAGACTAACTTCTGAGTAGACATGCATGGGATTGCACTGTGACTTTCATAAAGTTATGCCCTTTCTTGGCAACATCAGCCCACCTCTCCTTTTACACCAACAGCTGCTCCAGAAGAACTTGCTTGTTTACTGTCCACAGCATGCATGCAAAAGTATTCCTTCAAATTCATACCAAAATGCACAGGAATCCTTAACACTGGCATCAGCATTGCGCCTCCCGCTGTCCAGCTATTCCTTTCCCTATTTATTTAAGCATTTGGTGTTGTTTACTAGGTTTCTTCCTTGGACTTGAAAGACTTCAAGCGCCACAGATTGATCTCGTTTGCCTCCCTGGCTCCCATACACCTTGTTTCCAAGTATGGTCACTATGAGGGAGCTGTCACTTGGAGACTTGGTGGAAAATTGATGGCAGACAGGGAAGGGCAAAAAGACGGGACAGATGGCTCTGTCACCACCACCGGCTTGATGCTATGAAAGAAGTTCTGTGTCTCTGCAAATGCCACTCTGTTCCATATACTCACTCTCTCCTTCTTCCGATTGCCTCACCAACAGCTGTCTATTTTTTAAAAAGACTTATTTTATTCTTTTTTTAAAAGCAGAGATCCATTTTTAAGCGGGCAATTAATCCGCTCCCTAGACTCAGCCCATACAAGTAAAGTTACAACAGACCCAGGCTAAAGAAGGTAATTCTGAAGACTAATGGCCCAATCCTATCCAATTTTCCCGTGCCGGTGCAGCCGTGCCAATGGGCATGCACTGCATCTTGTAGTGGGGAGGCAATCACAGAGGCCTCCTCAATGTAAGAGAATGCTGGTTCCCTTATCTCGGGGCTACATTGTAGCTGCACCACTGCTGGAAAGTTGGATAGGACTGGGCCCTAAAACTCTAGGCCTGAACTCCCTAAACTCCTGCCTCAGACCTTTTAAGACGTCTCCGAGTTGGAACCTGCCTTAGTCCTTCCTCTTGGAACTGATCTGCACAGCTTGATTGACTCCAGGTCCAGTTTTAAAACATTATTATTATTATTATTATTATTATTATTATTATTATTATTTAGATTCCGCTTTTCAACAAAAAGTTCACAAAGCGGTTTACAGAGAAAAATCCAATAACTAATGGCTCGCTGTCTCAATAGGGCTCACAGTCTAAAAAGATACAAAAGAACCCCAGCAGACAGCCACTAGAAAAGACACTGCTGGGGTGAGGAGGGCCAGTTACTCTCCCCCTGCTACATAAAAGAGGAGCACCCACTTGAAAAAGTGCCTCTTACCCAGTTAGCAGGATAAGTTACATCTGAAGTAACATTTTCTTGTCAAGTCATACTAGCATCCCAGGTCCACAAGTGAGGTGAGTTCTCACCAGGTCCAGAGTCAAGCATTTGAAAGGTATTTTTGACATATGAATCAAGAGCAAAAGGCCAGGAGTTACGAACTAGGCCTACAAGCCTTAGGGCCCAATCCCATCCAATTTTCCAGCACCTATGCAACTGCAGTGCAGTCCCAAAGTTGGGGAACAAGTGATCCCGAACCTTGAGGAGGCCTCCATGACTGCCTCTCCACCACAGGGTACCCTGTTGCAGTTGCGTACCTCCCATAGACTTCTCTGGGGCAAAAGCCCCAGGCGCTGGCTGCTAGGACCCTGAGGAAGCCCCTCTGAGGCTCCTGACGGCTCCTGAGCCTCTGGTGAGTGGGGGGCGGCAGATTTCTGCACGAGGGGGGGCAGCAATAGCCTGCGGGGGGGGGGCTCCATTGTGGAGCTTTGCCCCGGGCTCTGGGCTGCAGAGGTCTGTGGCTGCCCTGTTAGCATGGCTGCATTGGTGCTGGAAGGTTGGATAGGATTGAGCTCTGAGTCAACTAATTGATTCAGTTAATGGTTGGCAACCTTCAGTCTCGAAAGACTATGGTATAAGCCTACAGCACCAGGTATTCCCAGGTGGTCTCCCATCCAAGCACTAACCAGGCTAGACCCTGCTTAGCTTCCAAGATCAGATGAGATCATTAATACTCAAAAACATTTTGATTGACTTACGGCACAATCCTACTTACCTATTTGCCATCCAGTGTCCCTCCCCCACTGCTGGATGTGGCACACAGCTAGCAGGGAATAGGATTGGGCCCTTAATCCACTAACAGCCCAATCTTATCCACACTTTCCTGGGAGCAAGCCCCATTGACTCTAATGGGACTTACTTCTGAGTAGACATGCATAGGATTGGGCTGTAAGGCTGCAGTCCTAACCTCACTTTCCTGGGAGTAAGTCCCATTGAACACACTAGGACTTACTTCTGAGTAGACCTGGTTAGGATTGTGCCCTAAGTTTTCTTTAATTGGGTAACCATCCTAATTAGAACCAGGACAAGCATTAGTCCATTTGTGAGTGGAGAGTCTCTTACCATGTTGGTTTTCAGAGACAAAATGAATTCTGAAATCCATACATTTCTCCAGTGAGGGGGGAAAAGGAAAATTAAAGCTGAACTAAGTAAGACTCTTCACAACTAGTGAGTTTGGATTTTTAAGTGACTTAGGACTGCCACTGCAAAGTAGGATATCATGTCACTCATTTTTCCATCATTTGCATTCTTATCAGGGTACCACCAGCTGGTCTAATGCAGGCATAACCAAAAGGCAACTATTGAAAATAGAGTCACATTTCTGGTGTTTGAATCTCCATTTCTCAATGGGCTTAATTATATAACTGAGGCTGCAAACCTAGTCACACTTTCCTGGGAGTAAGCCCCACTGAACACAATGGGACTTACTTCTGAGTAGACACGCATAGGCTTGTGCTGCAATTCTTTTTGTATCTTACTAGAGATAAGCAGTGCTGAATTAAGATGCTCTGTTCTTTGATTATTTTCTGGTCAGCATCCAGATCCAAACAGCTGAGGTCTAAAGAGAACCCAACAGCAGCACTTTAGAGAGACAAATGGTAGGAGTGACAGCATCTCACTTTATTCTTTTAGCAGTGTTACATCTGCTTTCACAGTGAAAAGCCAAGTGCTAAGTACTAGTTGTAAAGCAGAGGCAATTTAGCTTATCGCTTGAATTAAGCTGTGTGAAATTACACGTGTTCACTTTATGCTCACAAAGCAGGTGGGGAGATGCAGTTAAAGGGCTACACGTGGTCTTTATAATAGGGTGAAGTCTAAACGGGTAAGCAAGTCATGTTGAGGCAACAGATTATATGATCGGTCACCATGGGGCTTTATTTGTTGGTTTCTGGAACTTGGATTGTGCAATGGATTGCATAATACCTATCACATGAACATTCATCATAAACAGATATGGCATTCTAGAATTTCACTACGGACTTTCTGAAGTGCATTGTGTGTGCTACATGCTTAATTGTAATGTGTATTTGAGACAGACTATTCAGATGAGTTCAGCATGAGTACTGTGAAATGCAGAGGCAGATCAGTCATGTTAATCAACTATTGCCATCTTACCATGTGCTTAGAGAATGCACATGGCCTAATAACCAATGAAATATCAGCAATCAGAACAGTATTTTATTTGAAGTTCATTAGATATACAATAATACTCTGAGGCTGTAGTCCTATTATACTTTCCTGAGAGTAAGCTCCATTGAGCACAATGGGGTTTACTTCTAAGTAGATGTGCTTAGGCTTGTGGTATGAGTTGTATAGGCTGTAGGAGCTACAGTAAACACTTTGCATAACATACATATTCATTTCCTAACTCATTTTGAAAACAAAAAGCATATCTTTGCTTCATAAGGATTCATCCTTTGGAAGACTTCATAACATTATCCAGATGGGATCCAAGTTGACCTTTTCATCACTTCTCTATGGCACTAGACAGTGTAAAGTCATTCAATATCATACAAAAATTAATTATAAAATGAAAGTTGCATTTCTGCATTATTCACTTTTGAACAGTGTTCTTTCAGTTAGAGATATGTAGTTATGTAGTGGGTGAATACAGATGACCATTAAAGATTAGAATATTTAAAGAAGCTTTCTGCTCTGTCTGTTGATGCCACAACAATGTTGTGTTAAAGTTAAGAACAGCAACATTTCTGGAGGAGCATAGCCATTGGATGCCTAATAAAGAAAGCATCTTGTTCATACAGTAATAATTATATTTTGCATGTGTATAGCATTTTCTGAGTGCGCAAAGCACTTCACACATATTAGCTTGATATTATAAGAACATAAGAACAGCCCCACTGGATCAGGCCATAGGCCCATCTAGTCCAGCTTCCTGTATCTCACAGCGGCCCACCAAATGCCTCAGGGAGCACACCAGATAACAATAGACCTGCATCCTGGTTCCCTCCCTTGCATTATCAGTACAACAACCCTATAAGCTAAGTAAGAATTATTGTTATCCCCATATGGCAGCTGGGGCTGCAAAGGAGTGGCATGTCTAAGGCCACCTACTGAGTTCATGGTGAGATTTGGATCAGAGAAGTCTTGATTTCCAGCTCAGTCACTTAGCCACAACGATATGCCGGTACTCTAAAGTGGTGTGTATTTCAGACAGCCAGAAAGAGCAAGACAAATTCCTCCACAGTGACAATGGGAAAAACCAGCACATTACTTTTCTAGAAGTCATTTAAAAGGATGCTGGAAATGACCGTTTTGGTTGGCTGAAAAAAAATGTGTACAGTTCCAAAGTCATTTACAACACTTTTCTTTCTCCTTAGTTTCTTTGGTTCTCATTACAAGGCTGCTGAAAGAAGGTATCTATGGTAATGGAAAATATTTCAGGATGAATATCTGTGAGTAGTGTGAAGGCTGGCCATCTCTAATGATCTGACAGAGCACGGCTCTGGACGCTCTCACACAAGTTCTTCTTGCTCCCATTCTGATGCCCTTCCCTGTACACACTTTTCTCTCTTAGGGCATAATCCTATCCTGTGCTGGAACAGGCAAGCCAAGAGGCTTGTGCTGTATCTGGTGCAGGATAGGGGCCCAAGGCAGCTCAAGCAGAGGAAGGGGAAACTTTTCCCCTTACCCATGGGTAAGGCACCTTTGACCTCAGCAAGGAAGCCATTGTGGAGGCTTGTGTCAGCCTCCGCAGGCTGGCACTCCTCTGAGCACTGGCCTGGCTTCTTCCTGAGGGAGGGCGCCGACCCAAGTGAAAGGCTGGATTGCGTCCTTAATTTCTTTAAGCTAGTTGCTGTGCAGAAAAAGATTCCAGACATCAAAAACAAGCCTGTTGGGGACCAAGCTGAACTAGAACCCTTCTCAGCATGCTACTTCATGCCCAAATTATGAACTGTGCAGAGTTCTGTGTATCTTTCTCCAAATGATAAGCAGCCATTTGAGAAGCATCCTGAGTGAAGGAAGGGTGGCTGGGGAGGGAGTGCTTCTCTTATTTGCCTTGGGCTGCGTTCCCAAATCACTTCCTAGCTGCTTTTCCCCCTTCACTGGAAAAAAGAGAACACTTGGGCAGAAAAGCAACTTGCAGGTGTGATTTGAGAGGACACTTTGTCAGTAGAGAAAGAAGTACCTTCTCTGCATTTTCTGTTCTTGTTGAGGTAGGTAGTAGGGTTGGTGGAGAACCGCAGGAGATCAGAAGCCACTGGGAAACTGGGCCACCTACAAATGTCATCCAGGAACAATATTTAGCATTCTGGAATGTCTTGTACCACTTTTATGCCTCTACTCCCATATCCTTTGCAGCTGCAACTTGTCAGCCTAATAGCCACTCCTAATGCACCCCAGCCATCCTTGTAGCTTCTTGCGTCTCCCATCATCACAGCTGATGGAATTGCCCTTACTACAGCTATATTTCAGCGCTAGTCCCAGGTCTACTGAGCCCCTAGCCTGCTCCCTCTTACTGCTGCTGGGTTACCTTGCTTGCTACATATCCATTCCTTGCCTTCCTGCACCAGCAGTTCATCTATCCTACCTTCCAGGGTTGGCTTTAAGCCAACTGGACCATTTGTTCCCAGCTGGGCCCTGCACTTAAGGCAGCACCACACTTGGGTAATCTAACCAATTTTCCAGCACTGACCTAAGGGCAATGCAGCTCCAAGGTAAAGGAGCAAACATTCCCTGACCTTGAGGAGGCCTCAGTGACTGCCCTTGAACTGCAGGATGCAGCACATGCCCCATTGGCAGAGCTGGAAAGTTGAAACATTTTTTGTTTACTTGTAAGCTTACATGTTTGCAATTTTATATTAAAAGGTGCTTTGGTCCATTTGGTTTATTACCTCGCATGCCTTTTTCAGCACACATTTGGATTGCTTTCTATTCTACTCTAGAGATATAAAGTCTATAATAAATTGTATTTATACCTCGAAGATTCTACAAACTTTGGCCGTGAGCCTGGGGCCCTGCAAAAAATGTTTCAAATTGGGTCCCCATAGCTCCTAAGGATGGCCCTGCTACCTTCAGCTGCTGTTCCAGAAAAAAACAGGAGCAGATGCACTAAAGAACATTGGAGAAGGAAAGTCTGGCTGTGACCAGCCTTCTATGATTTGATCTTGCTTTTAAAGCGATGGCTGTAGCCGACTCTCCCAACCAGTAAAAAAAACATCAATAATGTCAGCCAAAAGAGATATGTGAGTAGCTGCTGTATATAGATGACATTTGTCTCTAATATACTATCAAAGATGGACGGCCGTGTCAAACCAGATGAGGTCATTAGGTTCTGGCAGAGACTCCATGTATGGGGAATATTGCATCAATGGGAAAACCTTCATTGAACTGTAGCATTTATTTTAATGACTTGGTGTACACAAACCTCCACAAAGGTTTAGTAACAGGAGACCAAAATGGAAGTGGTCAAAGCTGCAAAGAGATCCGTGTTCCTGTGAATCGATGGTGTGGTGGGAAGGACTGTACCAGTAGACTTCTGAGATGATCAAGTCTTGCTGTAAGGAAGAACAATGGGGTACAAAATGTCTTCAAGGCTGCTGACCCAGTGCTCGCATTGTCATTGCATTCTTGCACCTGACTGCAGTGCACATTGCTTAGCAAGAAAACAATGTAAACAGTTTTGGCGCACTAGCATGCACCTGAAGTGCAACTGCCCCTGGACTGTTACTTTTGCAAATTCAGCTTAATGAAAATGATTTATTGGATATAGAGAGAGGGAGTGTTATAAAGAGAGGGAGTGTTATATAGAGAGTGTTATATAGAGAGGGAGTGGATATAGAGAGAGGGAGGCTCCAGTATATATTTCTTTTTTTTTCTTTTTTTTTTTTGTTTTCTTCTCCCTTTGAAGTGCCCTATGCCAGTCAATGAGTAGCCATCAAGACTGAGATAGAGGTTGGCATTCTGGCTTTTCAGGCATGTGCACTGCCTCAATGGATTCATACTAAGGTCTTAAGATAACTGCTGCTTGTACAATTATACACACAGAGCGTTGCTCTGCACAGTTGAGATTCCTAAAACAGTAGCATGCCCAATCACGTGGTGGAATACTAGGCATGTAGAGTTATGCATACAGGCTTTTGATCTGTCACAATCGTGACATTCCTTCATATTATTTCATTTCCCAATGTCCAAGGAGGGGGGCACAACACTGTGAAACAGATACAACTGAGCCAAGGACATTAACCAAAAATTATGTCTGCACCATTGTCACCCCTGAACTTTAGCCTCTACTGTAGTACGACTAGACCACAACAACAGGGAGCCAACAGTTTTTCTTCTTCTGCTGAATCATAGGAGTGAATAGACAAACTGTACATGGTGCTGACATTCAATCTTAATACCCCTTGTTCTTTTTTTGGTTTTCCAAATGGGCTTTCCCTTTGTTGGAGATAAGTGTGTGGTTGCAGCCTTGGCAGCCTAATTTTAACCTCTAGCATGGTTTGCTAAACCACCAAGATCTCAATCCAGGCCAGAAATAGGAGGCAAAGCAATGGTCATGTGCCCGACAAGGAGCTGGGCTGCACGCCAAAACACATTTGTGATGGATGGAATTTCTTGCCCCTGTGAAAATGCAGTGCTAAATCTTCCTCCATCTCTCCTCCTCTTTATACACAAGTGGATCTCTCTAGCTCGCTGGACTGTCATCTGCAACTAACAAGGAGGTTGTGTCTCCAAGCGCTCTGAGTTTCAGTTGAAAGTTCAGGACTTACCCAGCCCTATTTGACCAAAACCAAGATTTCTGGAATGGCTAGAAAATTATTTGAATGGGATGCGCCTTGCTGTGTTATTTCTCTAAAATGATCTCTAAAAATGTCAGGCTGTGCATCCTTAAAATTCCTTTACGTCCTCAGTGTTTAAAAATGATAGGTTTTTACAGCATAAATGGTCTATTTGGACTGAAGCCACATAGATTCCTTAAGAAGTATAGTTTATTTCTAGGAATGCTGGAGAACAGAGTCAAAACAGCACAAGATTTTCTGTGGGGAAAATAGAAGCTTTTTTAGTATGGAATTGGTTGTTGTTCAGTATGGACACCAGTATTTGCACTTGTCCTTGTCCATTGTTACTGAAACTCATAGTGTCAAACAGAGATTATGGTTTCAGCAACAACTTTAGACGTCTTTCCTGTGTCCGTAATCTATGCTGCTTGCTGAAAGAAATGTGGAAGCTTGCTACTGCACTGTTGGAATGTGTGGACTGTGTGGTGTTTGCATGGAGCTGGAAGGCGAGAGGCTGAAGTATGGCTTGGCAAGAACATCTTGGAAAGGCTGTGGAAATTCTGAAAGACATGTATGTGTCTATGCACACGGGAGCCAGAGATGATCAAGGAGCATGACAGTGTTCCTGCAACTGGTTTCTCTCTCTCTCAAAGAGAGAGACTGCTGAACTTGGGATCCATCAGGCTGAAAGGAGTCTACCAGATATTGCATGATCAAGTCCATGGTGGATCATCATGTGTGATGGATGGATGACAATCAGCAAGCTGAGTCACAAATTATACCAGCCTACTCTACAGGGAAGCAAATGGCAGAATGGGCCCTTCCATTTGGTACATTTACAGCATAAGCCTATGCATGTCTACTCAGAAGTAAGTCCCTTTGAGTTCAATGGTGCTTATTCCCAGGAAAGTGTGCATAAGATTGTAGCATTATGGCATAATCCTATTGGACAGTTACAAGAGGATCACAAGATCGTCTGCCATAAGTGCTGCTATGGAGCCATGAAGGTCACACCATAGTCATACATGTCAGAGCTGCCAGCACAAATGGCCAGCAGCTCTGTGCACCTGCCAGAGGCAGATCCAGCCCACACTGGAATAGATAAAGTGCTGTAGGGATGGCCATGAGCAGTTTGATGGAGGTACAGGACAGGAAGCAGGAGAGCAAGGAGTTGGAGAGGGTAGATCCTGGAGGAAACAGGATGCTTCCAAAAATGCTATCCCTATTTTCCCTGCCTGACACACCCCTGCCAAACAGGGTAAGTCATCCCGGGTGACCACAATCAACTAGCAGGCACTGCCAATCAATTTATGCTCAATCTCAGAAGCAGTGAGAAAAGTCAAATTTTTGAAAGGGTTTCCCCCTTGGGGAAACTCAGCTATCTAAGTTAAAGAACTGAACGGGGGGGGGGGGACTTCCACGTGAAAGTTAGAACATCAAATTCCATGATATGCCTGCACAGGAAATGATCTGCCCTCAGAAGCGCAAGCCCTCGAGGGAAGCTCCTGCCCTTTTCAGTGGGCAAGTGCTGCTGGGATATGTGCAGACACTGGGATATGTGGAGACAGTCTGCAAAAGGTTGGTTGACAGCACCAGAATAGGGGCTAGTACAACCTTTGCCATGAAGAAACCCCTGGATTGGGGTGAACATGTGGTTGCAAGTCCCACATGTGTTGACACTCATGGATAAGATTCACAGATGCATTTTCTAAGAGAACAGCTGCACATCACAGGTGCTGGCTGATGGCAAGGATGTCAACTCCCAGAAACAAGGCTTCTGGAGATCTGCGTCTCTGTCTGGGGCAGTTGACAACATAGAATCCAGGCTCTTCCTTTCAGAGGGCAGAAAGAGCCACAGACGGACCCCATAAATGGCTGGTGGCAATTTGTATAAGAACATAAGAACATAAGAACAGCCCCACTGGATCAGGCCATAGGCCCATCTAGTCCAGCTTCCTGTATCTCACAGCGGCCCACCAAATGCCCCAGGGAGCACACCAGATAACAAGAGACCTCATCCTGGTGCTCTCCCCTACATCTGGCATTCTGACTTAACCCATTCCTAAAATCAGGAGGTTGCGCATACACATCATGGCTTGTACCCCATAATGGATTTTTCCTCCAGAAACTCGTCCAATCCCCTTTTAAAGGCGTCTAGGCTAGACGCCAGCACCACATCCTGTGGCAAGGAGTTCCACAGACCGACCACGCGCTGAGTAAAGAAATATTTTCTTTTGTCTGTCCTAACCCGCCCAACACTCAATTTTAGTGGATGTCCCCTGGTTCTGGTATTATGTGAGAGTGTAAAGAGCATCTCCCTATCCACTCTGTCCATCCCCTGCATAATTTTGTATGTCTCAATCATGTCCCCCCTCAAGCGTCTCTTTTCTAGGCTGAAGAGGCCCAAACGCCGTAGCCTTTCCTCATAAGGAAGGTGCCCCAGCCCCGTAATCATCTTAGTTGCTCTCTTTTGCACCTTTTCCATTTCCACTATGTCTTTTTTGAGATGCGGCGACCAGAACTGGACACAATACTCCAGGTGTGGCCTTACCATAGATTTGTACAACGGCATTATAATACTAACCGTTTTGTTCTCAATACCCTTCCTAATGATCCCAAGCATAGAATTGGCCTTCTTCACTGCTGCCGCACATTGGGTCGACACTTTCATCGACCTGTCCACCACCACCCCAAGATCTCTCTCCTGATCTGTCACAGACAGCTCAGAACCCATCAGCCTATATCTAAAGTTTTGATTTTTTGCCCCAATGTGCATGACTTTACACTTACTGACATTGAAGCGCATCTGCCATTTTGCTGCCCATTCTGCCAGTCTGGAGAGATCCTTCTGGAGCTCCTCACAATCACTTCTGGTCTTTACCACTCGGAAAAGTTTGGTGTCATCTGCAAACTTAGCCACTTCACTGCTCAACCCTGTCTCCAGGTCATTTATGAAGAGGTTGAAAAGCACCGGTCCCAGGACAGATCCTTGGGGCACACCGCTTTTCACCTCTCTCCATTGTGAAAATTGCCCATTGACACCCACTCTCTGCTTCCTGGCCTCCAACCAGTTCTCAATCCACGAGAGGACCTGTCCTCTAATTCCCTGACTGTGGAGTTTTTTCAGTAGCCTTTGGTGAGGGACCGTGTCAAACGCCTTCTGAAAGTCCAGATATATAATGTCCACGGGTTCTCCCGCATCCACATGCCTGTTGACCTTTTCAAAGAATTCTATAAGGTTTGTGAGGCAAGACTTACCCTTACAGAAGCCATGCTGACTCTCCCTCAGCAAGGCCTGTTTGTCTATGTGTTTTGACACTTACCACTATGTGTATGACACTTACCACCGTACTGCTTTTATGCACTTTGGAGAATATTCATCGTAGTTATTTCCAGTTATTCACTTTACCTTGAAGTTGTGCCTCAAACAGCTTATAACATATCAAATGAACAAATAACAAATGAGCTAGAGAGATAATTAAGTGCAAACAATTACACAAACAATTGCAAATGTCAACAATGTGAATAAATCACAGCTTCAGGGGGTGGAACGGGGGGGAGGGCTGAGGGTGTGGCAAAGGTGGGATGGGTGACACCCAATGCGGGTGTCTTACACCAGATGCTTTCCCCTCCAATAGTAGCTGGCATGCCTCCTTTGTCTCCTTGGTCTTCTGCCAGCTAAAGAGCTGGTTCAGGTCCAAGGAGACCATGGCGTGGTGGATTAGGGTTTGCCTTACTTCCTTCTCCCGTCATGTCATGCCACACACACGCGCACAGAGGATACAGTGTTTGTGTCTTTTTTTAAAGAAAAAAGGCCAAAAAGGGGGGGGGGAAAGGCCAAAAAAAGCTGTGAAGCCGCTCAGAGCAGTTCGCAACTGCTCAGAGTGCAGCCATAACCCAGAAGTAATTGGCAGTGAGATCATCGTGTCACCACAATTGCTTCTGGGTCAAGCACTTCTGGGAGGGGGTGGAGTCACAAATCACAGCCCCCAGGTGCCAGAGGGGCCAGCTACACCACTGCTGAGATGGCATGCTAATGCTGCCCCCTTATACAATGTGCAGTCTCTGCTCCTCCCACTCCTCAGTGTTCTTGCTCAGCACTCTTCTCCCTTCCACATTTCCTATTCCCCTCTTCAGTTTCCAGTCCAGGGGCTGGAAGGAGAAGGAGCAGCAGTGGAGGCAAGTAGGTGAAGGGAGATGGACACATACCCCCACCAGTCCGATGCCTGATTGGCCAATCTGAGACCAATCTGAAGCAGTCTGAGGTGACTGCTTAACTTGGTCACGTGTGTGTGTGTGTGTGTGTGTGTGTGTGTGTGTGTGTGTGTGTGTGTGTGTGTGTGAGGGGGGAGGTGCTGAATACACAAGACAAGCTGTATTATAGGTTATAGTTTTTAATACATCCGCTCATGATAGTCCTTGTTTTCTTTTCCAAGACCATCTAATGAGTTCTTCATCTGTGGCAATCAACAGAAAAGGGACAGGTGATCCATCCCACTTATCTAGAGAACTTCTTCCAAGATTAGTTGGGGGAAATGATTGACATGAGGCAGATGCCATGTTTCTGTCTCTCAGCCTAAACATATCCATAAATAAGAACTACTGCATACTTTCAAGTGGTTTGATACTGAAGTGCTGGACAGATGTATTGTCACACATATAAGTATACAATAAATACTATCTGTGTGTGGTTTGTCTGACTCCAGGAGCCATTAAAGCCCTCAGCATCAGTCTTTATTTATTTTAGGCTGCAAGAAATGTAAATAACTATACATGTGAATGCATGTGAAATCTAAGAGTCCTGGGCTTGGCGCACTGTCTCACCACCAGCACACATGTCGCAAACATGCCGTAAGGCACATTTGCGGGCCCTAGCATTGGGCAAGCACTGGTAGTAGCCCAGTGCTGACCGGTGCTGGACTACCACCAGGCAGGTGCCCGAACTCCACTGCTTGGCAGTTGCACAGACTGCTGAGCAACATGGGGGGCGTGGGGGGAGGTGGAGAGGAGGCGTTCCAGGGAGGGGGAGGCAGGCAGGGAGAGGGGGGGAGGTGTTGCAGGGAGGCGGGGGAGGGAGTGGGAAGGGAGGGAGGCGGAACCACTGGAGCAACACCACACCGGATCCAAAGCCTCCATGTTGGGCTCACCACCCCTTTTGATTCACCGCCAACCTTTTCATTGGTGGCGAATCGAGTAGCCCCATTGCAGGGCTACTCTCTTTACCCGAGGGAAGGGGACAAAAGTCATTTTCAGCACCCCCACAGCCCCACACCCTGGGCAGCTCAAGATTGGGCAGTAAATAAACAGAAACAAAATAAAAATAAACATAAGAATGTTGACAAGTGTTGTGGAAGGTTGGATGAAATCGGACAAAAGAGGAAACCACATGGATGAAATTTGAAATGTGATTATAATTGAAAACGGCTGAAAGAGCAAAGCAATGAAAGTCAAGTGGCTGAAAGTCAAGGGGCTGCTGTAAGATCACAAAGCATGCAATTTCAGTTGGTGTAATGGTCCCAGTTAATAAGAATCATAAGCTTGGTTTCCATCACGCAACTGGCAGCCCAATCCAGAGCTCCACCCGTGGCTCCACGGAGGGCTGCCGCCAGATCCTGCACCTTCACTACTGCGGGAGGCTCCCTGAGTAAGGGAAGCAGCCCCGCAATGGTTGCCACTAAAGTAAAGGCGCTTGTGTAGGGCGAGCAACCTGAACGCCTTGGATCCGCCTCTCCCCCACCCCCATGCCCCTGGCCACGCCTCCTCCACACCGCCATTCATGCCCCCGCCTCCCGTTCCACAGCCCAGGGCTCTGGGGGACCGCGGAGCTGCGGAACCCAGGCGACCACTGCACGCTAGCCCAGCACCAGCCGGAGCTGGGCTAGCTCTGGAGGGAGCCCGGCAGTAAGCCCCTTGTGACTGAGGTCCACAGCGCGGAGCCGCGCCACGAAACTCAGGATCGGGCTCTTAGGTAGTATGGGCTGTGCTTTTGAAGGCTTTGTTCTTATGCCTCTACTGTACTCAAGATAGATTGATTCACACATTGTTTTGCATTTTGTTAGATACATTGTGAATAAGATCTCGTGTCACATTACCTGAAGTACACAGTGGAAGGAAAGCCATATGTCTGCTCCTCCACCATTATTATTATTATTATTATTATTATTATTATTATTATTATTATTATTATTATTATTATTATTATTATTATTATTATTATGCCTGGTTAGTACTTGGATGGGAGACCGCCTGGGAAAACTGGGTGTTGTAGGCTTATACCATAGTCTTTCGAGACTGAAGGTTGCCAACCAACCATTATTATTATTATTATTATTATTATTATTATTATTATTATTATTATTATTATTATCAACAACAACAACAACAACAACAACAACAACAACAACAACAACAGTATTTATTTAACTTTTTCAGCAAAAATTCACAAAGCGGTTTACAGAGAAAAATCAAATAACTAACTGCTCCCTGTCCCAATAGGGCTCACAATCTAAAATGCTACAAAAGAACACCAGCAGACTGCCACTAGAAAAGACACTGCTGGGGTGAGGAGGACCCTGCTAAATAAAAGAAGAGCACCCACTTGAAAAAGTGCCTCTTACCCAATTAGCAAGGGTTATGGTTTAATTAGCATAACCAGGTAATTAGCATAACCATGGTTATGGAATAAGCATCCAGAGGATTGTAGTAGTGGGGCTTTGGTTAAGTTGTCTGCTGGACTATTTTGATGTCTTGCAACTAAATGTATAAGCTGATGCTTTTGAAAAGCATTGTGGGTCTGAAGTCACATCAGGTACTCTGAAGGATCTATCTGTAGCATTCGATATTTCTATGATGGCTCATTCAGACATGCGAGTCATTACCTGGTGTAACAGTAACCAAGCCATGAGCAAGTACATATAACACATAAAATTAGTGGATCAGGAAGGCTACATCTTGCCTTTTACCTCTTCTGCTGAAAGCAGAAGGGGTTTGCTTGTTTGCTTTTATTGCAGTTTAGGAGCAATCAAACAGGAAACCTCCCAGGTGCTGCATGAAGTGGTCGACTCCAGGGTGAAGCTTGCGCACTTGATTCTGCTTCTCTCCACTGTGGTGCAAGCACTCTGTCTCACATTCCCCCAGCAGTGCAAGAGGAGCTGTGCTGCATTGGCTTCCTTCCTCACCAGTCACCAGCATAATAACTTATTATACTATTCATTTATAGAATTCATTGTCAGGCTCAGCTGATATTTGGTGAATTGCTTTGCTTCACTTCTATAAAAAATTATCAGGCAGTCACTGAAAAAAGAGTATTTTGCAGCTTTGACTTGATAAACTGTTTTCTTCCAAACCATACTAACGCTACCCACAATTTGGGAACAAGCCTACTGAACTCAGGATTTACATCCCTGTAAAAATGCATAAGGCTAGGCTGTAAAGACACTGATATTACATTGTTGTGAAAGATGCCTGTATATACAGTAGTCTCAACCCCCAGAAACTCAGAGAAAAGTGCATTCTGTGGCCTTTTGATGACTGCTTTCTGTGTGCATCACTGAGGATTCCCCCAGCATGGTGGAAATCCTGGGTGGTTTAGAAATGACATACTCAGTTTACATTGCATTCTGTCAACATAGCTGATGTGGCTAAGGCTGCAGGACAGGAGAACATGGCTGGGGTAATATTGCATTCTGGCAATCTGTGTCTGTGAGAAATGCAATCTCTGTGTCATCCAATAAGGCTTCTCTGTTTTGTGCAAAGTTCCAAATGGCTCCTATTCATTTCTTTAATGGCTCTGTAGGCTGTAAGGGAACCCTGAAGGCAGGACGGGTGCACTGCAGTGCCTAAAGGTTAACAAGCAGCACCCACTTCCCTGCTTCACCTTTTCAATGGGTAGAATGGGAATTGATTGGGGAAAGGGTCGTTCACACTGCCACCACCCAAAGCAAAGGAGCCTGGGCAGAAAGAGACTGCCTTGAGGAAACCTCCCTCCCAGATTAACAGGAAGCTCCCAAATTTAGTGAGGGGGGTGCCCTAAAATCAAACAATAATCAGAAATGGGTATTCAAAACATTGGTTTTCGTTTGTGTGATAAATATCCCTGAATGCATCTGGATGACTCAGCAGCCCCCCTCAAAATGCTGAGGCATCACAGAAGCCTTGGAGGGGAGAGAAAGTTCCAAAACAGATGCCATCAAGGCCCTTCATCACACAGGCAAAACCAATACAGGCGTGCGCCGCTTAACAACGGGAATACATTCTCCTATCCCTGTTGTTATGCGATTGGGTCATTAAGTGAACATTCAGTCCAATCTATTGCTTTTGTTTTGTAACAGACACTCTCTGCCAGACACTAGCTGGTTGCACATGCTACTGCAGATAGACTGCCTCTTCTTTGCATTAAGAGCCTCTCTGTTGTGTAAACAGGCACTCTGCTGCAGGCTATGGGAGATGCAATTGCCTCATTAAGAGCATCTTTATTGTGCTTTGACCACTGTCATATATGCTGTCTGTCGTTAAGTGAACAGTTGTTAAGTGGCGCACACCTGCATTTTGAATTGTGTCAGGAATGTAATGGAAAACCAGTGCAGATGCTGGAGTATTGCTGAAATGTATTCTTGGAAGCCCAACCATGTGAGGAGGCAGGTGATGGTAGTTTAGACTTCCTGTCACCTCCAGACAGTCAACAAGGGCACCCCCACATACAGCACATTACAGTGCTCAAGAAACGAGGAAGTTTGAATGATGTCCCAAAAAAGGGCCATAGGAGTGGGCTCTTCAGATCACCACATGTTTTTGAAACTTGCATGCTCTGTATTTTCTAAAGATATATCTAAATTAAGCCGTGCACTGTGGAATAAGAAAAAGGCACACGTATGATGTATAGCTATTAGTCAATAAATCATCCCTATAAATCTATGGCCGAAATACTAAATTGATCTGCAAGTAAATCCTGGGACTATTTACAATTAGATATGTTTAAGATGGTACTATGAACTATGTAATATGTGAACCAGCTGCAAGAGTCTGATGCTACTTTGTGGTGTTTTAAAATATATATATATATATATATATATATATATATATATATATATATATATATATATATATATATATATATATTTTAATATAAATTGGATAAAACATGGACACAAATTTTTTTTTTTGCGTTCCAAAAGTTTCTCAGGATGGAAACTGCAAGGGTGAAATTCACTGCAATTTTCAAATGGTTTTCTAAATTTTAAGTCACCATCTTATTTTGAAAGATGGGGAACAGATATTGGTGTTGGCTAATTATAACCAGAGACAGAGGACTGAAGAACCAAATAGCAGGATAAAAAGAAAGCCAAGCCCGTTGCGCACATGGAGATTTATTGACAAGCTGGTTTCCATATTTCCCCAGTTCAAACACACACACGCACGCGCTCTTCAAATACGAAGATTTTCTGCATTCAGGAAACCTCAGAAGTACCTGCAGTGGCATCACTAGAGTATACATCACCAGGTGTGGGAGGCCAGCATGTCATCGCCATGACAGATCTCCTCCCTTGCAGTGGGTGGAGCAATGCTCTGGTGGTGGACATGGTGGCACATCATTGCCCTGCCCCATATCATCAAAACTGCACATTTAAATAACGATATATCATGCACATAGCCTAAATGTGTGTAATTCTGTACTGATGGCATCTGGCCTGGATGCCTTTAAAACAGATTTGGACAAATTTCTGGAGGAAAAGTCCATTGCAGGTTACAAGCCATGGTGGGCATGTGCAACCTTCTGGTTTTAGAAGCGGGCTACCTCTGAATGCTAGATGCAAGGGTCTCTTGGTGTCTTGGGTGCCCCCTCAGGGATCTGGTGGGCCACTGTGAGATGCAGGAGGTTGGACTAGAAAGATGGTCCTTTGGCCTGATCCTGCGGGGCTGTTCTTATGTCCTGATGTGTTTATTTCTATAAAAATGGAACAGGAACAAATGCCCTCCTTTAAAAATGAGGAGGACAACTAAAATCCACCAAGACTGCAGTGACATCTGCAGTGACCCAGTACATTCCTTTTACTGTGGAGTGATCTGGGAGGAGATAGGAATGCGCCCCTCCTGGTTGCATCCATGCCTTTCTGGGTCCTTTCCCCAATGCCTTTCCTAGTGATCATCATGATCACCCCAACCCATCACCTTCCTGGACCCTCCATTGGAAGCAGACGGGAGCACAAGGCAGGGCCGGCCAGAACCCAGCAGGGCACAGGCCCGGCCCCCCCGATTGGTCGGCGGCAGCCCCGCCTCCGCCTGACGCCGCGCGTGCTGTTTAAATGCCTCCTGCCGGGCGCGCGCCCTGCCTGTTTGTCCTGAGCGCGTTTGCAGGGATTTGGTTGCTGCTGCTGCTTGCTGGGGAGAAGCGGGGCTGGTGCGAAGGAGGGGCCGCGAAAGTCAACGGCTCTGCCCGCAGCCTGGCCTCCTCTTCCCCTTGCAGGGCTGGACTGCCTCCCAGGAATCCCCCATGAAGCCCCCCTTCCCTTGGCACCGCCCGAGTTGATGCTCCACGAGGGGAGTCCCGGCTGCCTTCAGCCATGAGCTGCCTGGATGTGATGTACCAGGTCTATGGTCCTCCCCAGCCGTACTTCGCCGCAGCCTACAGCCCCTACCACCACCAGGTGAGTCTCCGCTGCCGGCAGGGACTTTCTCGCGCAGTGACAGCCCCATCCTAGGCATGTCTGCTCAGAAGCAAGTCTCATTAGCGCCAGTGAGGCTTACTCCGAGGTAAGCGTGGCTAGGATTGCAACCTGAGCCCAAGCCGCACTCCCATGAATGTTCTTTTCCCTTGCAGGGGACGGGACGACCAAATCTGACTTTGCACCGGGCTAGAGGGAAATGATGCTCGCTTGAGGGCCTTCTTTCCACGGCTAACGGGAGGGGCTTTCTGGAGTGGGCTAGGGCCCCCTCTTAGGTCGTTGAAATCCCCTTGGAATCAGGGAGGTTTACACCCACCCTAAGTGTGTCTACTCAGAAGTGAGTCCCACTGAGTTCAGTGGGGCTTACTCACTGGAAAATGCAGCCTTAGGGCACAATCCTATGCATGTCTATTCAGAAGTAAGCCCCACTGAGTTCAATGGGGCTTACTCCCTGGAAAGTGCAGCATTGGGGCACAATCCTATGCATGTCTACTCAGAAGTAAGTCCCACTGAGTTCAATGGGGCTTACTCCGTGGAAAGAGTGCATAAGATTGCAGCCTTAAGCACCCTAACGGGTTGGAGGATCGCACCTCCCCAGACAACGATTCAGTAGCCCTCGTGAAACTGAGGCATCGAAGTCGGTCCCCAACCTCAACAGGTGGTCTCGGGCGAACCGGGTTTCGTTCGTCCCCCGACGGTGGCATGGAGGGTCCTTGAGAGCGGGGTGACCGGATGTCATGACCGCAAAAGAGGACAAGGCACCCTAAAATGTAGGACAACCAATGAAAATGTTGGACGTGATAAAATAAAAACTGAAAACATTCATACACTCATTTCATGTGATTAATTTCAAAACCGTATTACTTAAGTTTAAAACTATAGTACATATAATTTGTTGTATATAATTTACTAGTTACAAGAAAGCTGTGCGCTGCCTGCAGGGGCCGTTCACAGAGAAAAGGAGGGCATTAAAGTTCTTTTCCAGGACACGAGGCTAAAAAAGAGAGCCTATCCTGCAAAAAGAGGACGTCTGGTCACCCTGCTTGAGAGTAGCCTGCCTGTCAGGGCTGTTGTTGTAAAGATTGCGGCAAGAACGCACGTGAGGAGGTGCTTTGAACTTGCAACCGGCTGTCTAAATGACTGCCTTTCAACAGCCTGTCCGATCTGGCTCTGGTGGTTTGGTTCCCCAAATTCCTCTGCGATCGCAGCGGGCTTGCTTCTTTCCCTGCGCCTAAGCGGGCAGAATTTGGTGTGCAGAATTCTGGACTCGGGCAGAGCTTTCGGTGAAGGCGACGAACTAGCGGCGTGTCTGATGCTGCTTTCTTTGGGGGGGGGTCCAGGACCCTTCTTGGACCTGGAGGGGCCCAGGCAAAAGGAAGGGAGGGAGGCGCTTTCTCAGCCGCCGCTGAGCTCGGTGGGCTTGACTTCGGGTAGGCAGCGCAGGGCTGCTCTGCTCTGAAAGGAGGGACCTGCGATGGGTGGGGGAGGCAGGTGAGGCAGAGCCTCCCCACCGGAGTCCTTCGACAGGCGCCCCCACCGTGGGAGGCACCCAAGCACCCACAACCCACGAGCCTTGCGTGGTCCAGTGGAGATCGCCACGCGTTGCGCTTCAGTTGTGGGTGCTTGGGTGCCTCCTATGGCGGTGGTGCTTTTCGAAAGACTCCGGTGGGGAGGCTCTGCCTCACCTGCCTCCCCACCCGCCGCACGCCCCTGCCTGAAAGCCAGGTGTGCCTGACAGATCGCTGCTGCTGGCGGGAGGTTTTGCCAGTTGGTGGCCTGGGGGAGCTGGCTGTGTCTCTGGTCCACGTGAGCGTGTTGTTGCTGCTGCGATGAATTCTCCCCCTGAGAGACGCCAGAGAGATCCACAGTAGCCTCGTCGGGGATTCTGTACATGTCCCCCTCCTTTCCCCGTTCCAAACAAACGCAACCCCCACTCCTCGCTGCCAAGTGCGGAAGGAGGGAACCCGCCTTGGGAAGGAACTTTTCACCCCGGGGATCAACTGTTTCATTGTGTGTGCCGGGGAGGGAGTGGGATTCGCTCTGCCCGGCGAGTGCACCTGTTGGGCCGTTTTTCTCTCCCCTTTCCCGGCTGAAAGGCCTCAGGAAGGACTCCGGAACAAAAGGACACTCCTACCCACAGTTACTGGGGAGTAAGCCCCTTGACTATAGTGGAACTTACTGCTGAGTAGACACGCCTAGGATTGGGCTCCCAGGCTGCAATCCTATCCGCACTTTCCTGGGAGTAAGCCCCTTGACTATAGTGGGACGTTCAGCTGAATAGACATGCCTAGGACTGGGCTCTCAGCCTGCCGTCCTATCACACTGACTAGGGAGTAAGCCCCTTGGCTATAATGGGGCTGACTGCTGAGTAGACATGCATAGGATTGGGCTCTAAGGCTGCCATCCTATCCACACTTACTTGGGAGTGAGCCCCATTGGCTATAATGGGATTTACTTCTGAGTATACATGCCTAGGGTTGGTTTCTCAGAAGGCCCTTCGGTCCCTCGCCGAAGCTGTCCTGAAAGGGAGCGCCTCGCTCACCCAGGCGGGTTCTCGCTGAAGATCGATCGCTTCCGAGTGAGTAGGTGGAAGCCCCGCCGTGGAAATCTCCTCTTTCCAGCAAATCCGTCCGTGACAGGGAGGGGTCTGCGAGAATCGCGTCTGGGTTTCCGAAATCATTCCCCGGAGAGACGGGCGGCCCTGCTTCGACTTCTCGGTTTGGAAGGGCGGAAAGAAACTGGTTTGTCTCCAAGGGGCTGCCGGAGGCTAACGCGGCTCTTCTCTCTCTCCCCCCCCCCATTATTGCCCTTCCACTCCCGCTATCCCCCCCCCCCCCGCGCAGTGCTTGGCCAAGCCGGCAGGACCCCGAACCCCCCAGATGCTCTCCTGGAAGGAGAATGAATCGTGGTCTGCCTGGATGATTGCGATGGGGACTCACCCTGCCTCACTCAGGGTGGCTCAGAGAACGTGGGGGCCAGAAAGAGGAACCCCCCCAAATGCTCTCCGTGGCAAAAACACTCAGTTAATTGACCGAGTATTTGTCAGTTCAGGAGCCCCCCCCCGCCCCAGTGCCACCCTGGCCCCTTGAAATGCCCATGGGGAGAAGGGGGCCCTTTTCTGCTTTCCCCTGGCCGCCCCCTCCGGTCTTCCCGCGGGGTCCTGGGCAGCCCCAGCTGAGAGCAGGGCCCGGCCTCGCATGCAGGAGCTGCTCCCCACCGTATCCGAATCCAATCCTTCAGGCCTGCCCCGGAAAGGCTCTGGGAAGCAGCTGCGGACACGCCGTCCAGCCAGCCGGGAACACGTGGAGCGGACTCTGGGCAGCTCTCTGTGGGGAAGCCCGTCGCGAGAGAACGAGTCCGGGTGTCGGGGACGCTTCTCCTCCCCCAACGCGAGTTCTCTCCCCTTCCCACCCTGCCGCCCTCCTCGCCCAGTTCTCCGACCGGGTCGGCACCAAAGGGTGGGCCACCCAAAGCGGGCGCCTCCTTTGCCGCGACGCCAACACGAACAGGCTTTACTGGGAACGCTGGCCGAAAAGCCAGTCCCCTGGACGGCTGGTTGCTTGGAGGGCCAGCCTGAGAGGTCCTCCCTCCGCCCCAGAGACTCCCCCCGGGGGCACAATTCTTGCGCTTCTTCAAGGCAACCGGGATCCTGCCCTCCGTTTGGTGGAGAAAGTTTCCTGACTGTGGCTGGACGTGCTGGTGCCTCCCCTGGAAGGCGAGGAGCGTACCTCTTGCCCCGGTCCACCTTTGGCACAGGGAAGGCGCCCGGGGCTTCCTTCTGCCAGCCTCGCACGCACATCCTTCCATCGCAGCAAGCCCTTGAATCTGCAGAGTGCCTGAAGATCCTTCTTGGTCGCTTCATCCTTGTGTATATCTGAAGGTCTGATCTACTCACTCTGACTCCGATGGTCTGAGCAACAACCACCACCTTCTCCGTCCGATGCCTGAGACTGTCCGATTGATCCTCACTGAGGACTAACTGCTTAGTGAGTCCACCCCGCTAGCCGAACTTCTGCCTCGGTCCAGCAGTTTGTGCGCCTCGTTTCTCTCGCACAGTGGGAATCCTTCTTTCCCTCCCGCAGCCCTCTTTCGCAGCAAGCCCTTCCGAAGCATTGGAGCCTTTTTGTGGTGCGTGGAAGCCTTGGCTCATCTGGCCACCTCGCCAAATATCCCCAAAAGGGCTGGGGGAAGCAGTCAACTTGGATAAACGAGGGACTGCTCCAGTGGAACTGGAAAGGGAAGGATGCGATGGTTTCCATGGTCTGAAAGAAACTGAGGCTAGAAAGAAGGGAATGACAAGCTAGGATGCTTTTGGCAGTTAAGCCACAACTCTGGCATTCAAGCCAAGACCTCTGGTTTAAATGCTTTGTGGGTTAGCAAATGGCATTAGGCAGGCTCTGTAGAGTTGCTGGGCACAGTCTTCTGAGTCAAAAGTACGCTAAGGCATCAAAAGCCAAAGACTGTGTGGTCCCTGACTGTGTAAGGGTTGAGTTCCCACGTGCCCCTGCCCATTGCTGCCTGATTCCATCATAAAGCAGGACCTGAAAGAGTGACTGTGTGTTTGTCAGAGCAAGAACAATCAAAAATCTCCTGGCTCCTTGAAACACTCACAGATCTGTTTGCGATTAACTTTCCTGACCAAAAAAAAAGCAGAACTAAGATCTGCAAAGGATCTCAAGAGGGGCTGGTCTCACTGCTTTCCACCACATCTGTGTGTGTGTGTGAAACAGAGAAATTGGTAATTTTTTATTTAAAAAAGCTTTCATACACCAGAACCATGTGGTCCAATTTATTATTTACTTTATTATAGTTACATCTTCATCCTGCAGTTCAGACAAATGTTGTTTCCCAAAATGGCTCCCAGCAGGCAGAAAATGCAACCCTGGCCCTACCTTCCATTTTAAAAACTTTTAAAAAGAACTTTAAAAGAAGAAAGAGCACAGAAGCAGCTCTGAAATTTGAGGCCATTTGTATCCAAAGAGGATGGTAGAGAAAGAGGTTTTAAAAGGTTGGGTAGGGGGCAGAGCTTTCATTTCCCCTGGCATTTACCCACAAGATTTTGCAGTGGGTGCAGCTCGCATGACCAGCCAGGAGTTGGGTGTGCATGTGTGAATTGGCCCTGATTGGCTTCTGCTCTCTCCTGCAGAAACTAGCCTTTTACTCGAAAATGCAGGAGGCCAGCGAGAGTGCCAGCAGCAGCGCCAGCACCAGTGGCAGCAGTGCCAGCAGCTCCTTCTCCAGCCACACTGCCCCCACCAGCATCAAGGAGGAAGAATGCAGCCCTGAGAAAGAGCGCCCCCCAGAGGCGGAATACATTAATTCCAGGTGTGTCTTGTTCACCTACTTCCAAGGGGACATCAGCACTGTGGTGGACGAGCACTTCAGCCGGGCCCTCAGCCAGCCCAGCAGTTACTCGCCCAGCAGCGTCAGCGCCAAGGCTGCGACTCGGAGCAGCTCCAGCTCTTGGAGAGGTGAGCCCATAGGTCTCTTAGCTGTGTATGATCCTCCCTATGTTGCCCATCTAAACCAGCCATTTTCAGCCACTGTGCCCTGGCACACTGGTGTGCCGCGAGTGGTCCACAGGTGTGCCATCGGAATTTGGGGGAAGCTCATTTATTAATAGGGTCAATGGGAGATATGAGCCCCATCTGGTGGTGTGCCTTGACCATTTTAGTGCCTTGTCAGTGTGCCATGAGATGAAAAAGCCAGGGTGGTGTAGTGGTTAGGGAGGTGGACTTAGACCTGGAAGATCTAGGTTTGAATCCCCCCTCAGCCACAAAGCTTCTTGGGCCAGTCACTTTCTCTCAGCCTCAGCTACCTCACAGGTTGTTGTGAAGACAAAAAAGGAAGGGAGCAGCTGTGTACACCACCCTGAGGTCTTTGGAGGAATGGTGGTATAAAAATGTGAAAAATAAATAAAAATAAAATCACTGGTCTAAAAACTGAAAATCACTGGTCTAAAAACTGAAAACTAGTTTCACAGTTGTTTCTTTCTGGGCAAAGAATTGCAGGGCTGGTCTTGAAATTCTCAGGCTACTATTCTATTGCTGCAGGATGTGAGTGGGGAAGAGAGATCAAAGATGCATTCTCGCCTGCACAGGTCTGATTTTGGCATCATAACCAAGTTGAAGCCTTGCTTGTAAAGATGCCCTGATCGAAAAATTTCAGTGCGTTCTCTCTTGGCCTGGCATATCACTGTTTATGTGCAGACAACCGTGCCTAGAAGGAAGTGTATCCTTTGTGCAAACGTAATGAGTGTTGTCACATTTTCTCCAGGGTGATAATCTGCTATTACAATCACCTGTGAAAATACCTCTTTCCCCAACCACAAGGAAAGGCGATGGCAGTTCTGAATATTCAGGCTAGACCGAGCATTAAAATGGGTTCTCGTGAATCACTTAATGCACACTTTAAGCAGGCTTTTTATACAGACAAAATCTAATACTGGAAGTTGCCAGCCATTAGGGCACTAGCTTGGAGAAGCAATGCATTCGGCTCAGTTAGACTGCGTGTGTCCTTAACTTCCTAGTTCTTCATGATTTCCTTCCGTGCCAAAGTGTATTTGTTCCCATCCTCGCATTCTTTCTATGCAGGTATTTTGCAATAATCTGCCCTACAACCCTATGCAGGTTTATTCTGAAGTAAGTCACGTTGAGACGTGAGAGTTAGTCCCAGATTAATTGTGCATTTTACTGCAACCTTGGTTCTTGTGGTAATTTAGTTACGGAATTGTTTCATTCCCGAGAAAGTCATTAACAGCACCATACTATGCATGTCTACTCAGACATGTCCCATTGTGTTAAGTGGGGCTTACTCCCAGGAAAGTGCATATAGGATTGCAGCCTAAGTAACTTTTCATGGGGGAAAAAATACATGTTGAACCTGCCACGTGGTTTGCATGTGGCAGGTTGCAACAAAACACCATTTCAGAGTGAATGATGAGCGGGAGGTGGAAGAATTCCACTCTGTGGTGTTTCATGTTTTCAGAGAGATTGGTGTGAATATTTTGGAGGCTTTGCTCCAATGGGGGGGGGGCAGGAAACTTCAGTGCTAGACTCCACATGCATTACATAGTAACCTCATTCGTGTGAGAGACATACTTATGCGTAATGGGCATGATCTAGCAACAGCTAGGTCCTTTTGAGTCCTTTGATTTCAAAGGATACGTTAAATACGTTTCAAGGTGTGTTGAATGTTTCAATGTTTCAGCGTTTCAACATTCAAGGTGTGTTGAAATATGTTTCAACCTGTGTTGAAATACGTTTCAACGTTCAAGGTGTGTTGAAATACGTTTCAACCTATACGTGTTGGCTATATGGAAGCTACACTGTTTACTGGCAATCTGCCACAATACCAGCAACAGTGGGGATAGCCATTGCTTTTCAGACCCTGCAGCAAGAAGTAGGATCAGGCCTGCACCAAGATCTCTGGGTGCCTGAGGCACTGTGCCGAATACTGCCACTGCTCTTACCAAGTGATGCACTCACATCCATTCCTCCTAGTGGAGGTAACTAGAAGGAAAAGAGTTGGGCAATCTCATGGATGAGCAGCCCTGAGTAGGATGACCAACTGAGTGGACCTTGGATTAAGATATTTGATTAATCTGTTTAAATCAGTGTTAAGTAACAATAGTTCATGGCGGCTGGACTGTACAACAACATGGTTATGATCTGGTGATAAGGCTGCATACTTTGACATGTGGATGTGATTAATTGGGGCACCTTCTGTAGAGGCAGGTATAGTCAAGCTTTCTGGTTGCACAGAACTATCTGATGAAGAGCTGTGTAGCTTGGGAGCTGAGATGGGCTTAACCTGATAGGAAATGAATGTATAACTCTCCAGGGAAGATGTAAATACAAGGTACCGTATTTCACATGGTTTATTTTCTGGAATTTGGCAGGGCACAAAGTAAAGTGCACAATCCATTGGATAACGTTTTGTTTAGCATCAACCAGCACCATATCAAACAGCAAGCTTCTGAGTTCTACAGAACTCTTCATCAGGTGGATGGTAAAGAAAAGGTCAGGGAAAAGAGGGCAAGGTGTCAAAGTTCAGTCTGAAGTTTGTAAAAGCTAAAGATTAACACGGGGAGGAGGGGTTTCTCCATCTTTAGATTTTAGAAACTGCAGACTGTTGCAGTTTGATGACATGCCCTCTTTTGCTTGGTTGTTTTGTTTGCCATCTGCTTGATGAAGTTTTTAAGTTTGCTGTTTGATATGTGCAACTGATTATGATTTTATTTATTATTTTAATGAATTCTGAATTGTAAGCTGCCTTGACCATTTGCATTGGCATAGGAGAGGTGGGAAAAATTATGCATATTTTATTTGTTTGTTTGTTTGTTTAAAATTAGTCCAAAAGGAAGTGTTACCCAACTTTGAGGTGTAGATCTTTTTTCTTCTCATGGACCAACATGGCCACCTTTCTTGTGAATTCGACTGGGAAAAAACTGTTCATGCCAAATGCTAATTGTATTTTTAAAATGTGAGAATTGAAATTGCTTTTTTTAAAAAACGAATTCCTGCTCTGACAAGAGCTTTTCCAAATCAAGAATCGCATTGCACAAGTATTAGAAAAAGAGAGAGACCGTGGGTATCAGCAGACATTGCAAGTGCAAGGCAGGCAGGACGCTGCCAAGAAAATTTTGCCAGCCAGCCAACCCACAGGAGAAGGCCACTGGGAAAGATCCCTGTTTCCAGGTGGCACATGGAGTGGAAGGGAACCAGAATCCATGCGGAAATGTGGGCGAGTGGAGGCGGGGAGCTTTTCAGCAGGTCCTTGGGACTGTGCCTTTCAGAACACTTTGCTCAGCAGGTGATAAAGTTTATCTTCCTTCTGCCAAACCCGTTGCCAGTCGGCTAGTTTTTGTCTATCATCAAGCAGCTGTGAAAGGCAGAAGAGAGCAGGGTGGGGTTTTTTAATGAGCAGTTGGCAACCCTGTTGAAGAGTGTTAAGGAAGGAGCAGCCCCCCTAGTTTAAGGATCTCTAGTGGGTTGATTTCAGGTTGAGTAGCCAGATTGTGTTGGGAGGGGAGCCTGTGGAAGTCGGCGCTCTCGGGTTAGTAGCGTGGCCAGAGGGGATGCAAAGCGCTAAGTTTTGCAGGGAGCCTCACCGCAGGGTGCAAGGGCCGCTCCGCTTGGGAGCCATGCCGGGTGGTGGATGCAAAAGGGAGACGCACTCGCTGCCTGGAATTGCTCCGAAGGGGAGAGGCCCTTTGCACGCTGCAGTGAGGCTCCCTGCCAAACGTAGTGCTTTACCCCCCCCCCCGCTTACACCACTGCTCGTCCTGCTGGCCATCAGATACCTTCGCTTCTGTTCATTTCGAAACTAGCCGTGTCAATTGAAGGCAGAGGAGGAGGATCGGGGGCGACTGGGCACCCAGGACAGAAATGTTGGTTAGATTGAAACCTGGGCTCTTCTTGAAAACAAATGGGGGCGGCAGAGAAACGAACTCAGCTGTGCCCTTGAAGCTTCACTGTTGTTCCTTCACAGTTGCTGACTTTTTTCCCCAAATGGTTTTAAAAAAATAAGACCAGAACTCGCTTTCCTTTGCTTCCTGCGCCTGTTTTTCTCCACTCAACTGGCTTCCAAACTCTTTTTGAAAGCGATGGTCTAAGCGAGTGTGCCCGTCGCCTCTCTGAAGGAATGGCGTTTCAGAGAGTCCTGAGGATTCCCTTGGCCAGGTCGGACTTCCCACCCGGGATCCCCACGACTGCACTCTCCCTGCTCCAACAGCCTCCTGCTGCCTTGCCCCAGGGAGGGCGGCGTGCGCTGCTTCCCGGGAGCAAAGCGCACTGAGTTTCGAGGTGGGGGACAAATTCTTAAAATCAGCTTGCGATTCTTTTTCTCCCCCCCCCCCTTAAAAAGAAAATCTTTTGCGGATTTTATTCTGCAAGCAGAGATCGAGAGCAGCACCATTAGGGGACTCTAAAACGGACCCTCCTTCCTGTAATGAAGCAACGAATGTGCTTGGGGGGAGGGGCTAAAATGGGCTTCACCCCCAAGCTACTTTCCTAGCTGAGAGCTGCAGGCAGTTGAAGCACAAGAGCGGCTTTTGACACGTGTTTGGGGGCAACAACGGCGCTTTCAACGCTAAATGTCTGAACGCGTTTTGGGGCCTGGAAACGAGTCAGTGCGACACATGTCAAGCCCCTGCTTGGCCCTTTCCATCTCGAAAAGCAGTCATTGGATGCTGGAAGTCATGGGGGTGGGGTGGGGGTGGTTGCTTGACCACCAGTGGTCCTCCAAGTGGCCTCTTCTCCAGAGAGATACTAAGGGTGCAATCCTCTCCAAACTTTCCTGGGAATAAGCCCCATTGACTCTCACGGAACTTCCTTCTGAGTAGACGTGCCTAGGATTGTGCTCTAAAGGAGGTGGACTTCAGCAAGAAGACAGGGAACCAGACCCCGGAAGGTGGTCAGTCGGCAGCCCGCCTGTCACCGCGATCCTCGTTTTCTCTCTTGGTTTCGAATCGATCAGGTCGTAGCTGGAGAAGTAGATCCGCTTTTGTGCAAAATAAACGCACAGCGTGAACTCCACGCTTTTATGTGAGCTCAGCCAAAAGAGGCACCACGAAATGCCAGCCTAGCGAGGGAGGGTTTCCTCTGGAGTAAATTCTGGGTTGAGTAGCCCTTACTCCCAGGTAAGTATGCAGAGGGCTGCAGCCTGAGCTCCCACCCAAAATGTCTACGGGGGAACGCTAGAAAAGCGCTCGCTCTTTCTGCTGGGGGGGGGGTGTTTCCAACGACGGATCTTGCAGGCATTGCGGTGGTTTCGAGGCAGATCCCCTCTGCCCACTCAAGGGGGGCGAAAGGCCCTTGGATCGCGTCGCCAAGACTGCAGAATGAATGTATCAAAGGAGGGCGGACGGGTGAACAGTGTTCACCTCTGGGATGTTCTGAGATACCGCCTGATCTTGTGCCCCTTTGCTCCAAAGTGAAAAGTGAACCGCAAGCAAGAAGTTTCGGGGCTCAAGCACTAATTTTGGGTGGTGGGTGCCAAGCACTAAGTTCTGCAGGGAGCCTCACCGCAGCGTGCAAGAGGTCTTTCCCCCTGCCAGGCTTAGTGCTTTGCACCCCCTCTGGCGAAGCCACCGGAGTCGAGTCCCCATGAGATGCGCACAGACTTGCCGCCGTCCTGGGCTTTCCACGCCTTGCCCGACTTCTGCCCAAGCCAGGCGTTTTGATCTCGGCTCGTCCGCCCAGCCGCCCTCCCTGAGGTTTCCAAGCGCGAACGAGTCGCTGAAAGACGCCTTGACTGAAAGACTTGGAAGGGAGCCGGTGCATCCTTCCACGCCTGCCCCCCAGCGCAGTGCCGAGAGAAAGACGCTCGACTTGGAAGCCAGAGCCTGCAGGAGGCATTCCAGTTGCCTCCCATCAGCAAATAAGACTTAGACGTCATGCATCTGACGTCATTCGGGCTCTGCTCGTTCATAGATTGCCACATTCTCTCTTCCACCCACGCTCAGGAGAAGCAGCCTTCTCGGAACTCTAGTTTTGGAGCCTGGCTGAAGTTGTGCCCCAAACTACAATTCCCAGGACCCTTTGGGAGGAGCCACGCCAAGAGCATGAGAGCCATGTGTGGGAATGCTCACCAATGCCTTAAAGTCGAGAATCTAGAAAGAGCTACCTAGAGATTGTCACACCTTGTTTGTGTGACACACCAAGCTCATTTGTGGTGTGTGTCACAGCCTGGCTGTTGTTCACTTGTTACTACTTCCTTGTCCACTGTGCTCAAGTCGTTAATCTTAACTTTTTAATTAAAAGTTAAAAATGTAAAAGATTATCTTAACTTTTTTAAAATAACAGCGTCCACACATGTGGACAGTGACGAGCGCAGCTATTTTTGGTTTGTTTTTGATAGGCATGCATGGGGTGCAAGTGTGTCCCAGTGATACTCTACTCTGTGCTGCCCACTAATGGATGGGGTGTAGTGCAGTCAGGGGCAGATCCAAGGGAGGGCCCCATGGTCAGGTAGACCTGACCTGGTCAGGTAGAATCAAGAAGCCTAGTAGACCTGGGCTCCAAAGACTATTGTGGCTATCAATAGTACCCTCCCCCGCCTTATTTTGCCTCCTGTTCTGCCCCCCATTGCCCCCTCCCTTTGGGAAGGGGCCCAGAAGACACCCTGATAAAATTCCTCTCATAGGCCCTGTTCACAGCCCCCCTGAGTGCAATGCAAATGCCCCCAAACAGCTATATCTGGCTGCAGGTTGACAGACGACGACTGCCTGGAGTGCCAGAAAACATGTCTGGAAATACTCAGAATCATCAACAATAACTGAAATTATTCAAATTTTCTCACATGGAAGAAGGTTTAGTAGCTGCAGTTTTAATCAAAGCTCTAAATACCCATTACAGGGCGATAGGGATGGGAACAATGTGTGCCTTCTTCGTTTCCTGCTTAGAACTTCCCAGAAGCACCTGGTTAAACACTGTGAGAGGCAGGGTGCTGGACTAGAGTGGTCTTTGGCTTGATTGAGCAGAGCTCTTTTAAACACCCTTAAAATCCTAACAGCAAGGCAGCTGTGCTTAGTACCAGAGCTCACCTAAAAGGGTTGAAGGTACAAACCTATCTACACTTTCCTGGGAGTAAGCCCCACTGACTACAATAGGACTTACTTCTGACTAGACATGCATGGCATTGGGCTCTGAGTCGCTCAATGCCTTTTCAGTGCCCAAGCACACCTTAGAAAACTGAAGTGCCTCTGAGCATGTGCAGCATTCTCACTCCTTACACAAGTTTTTACCCACTTGGATTTAGGGATGAGGGGTTATGTTGCTTGTGGCCAAGGTTCAGCCCCAGAATCTGTCTCTTTAAAATTCAGCACTGATTAGGAGCTCAGTTGGACAGGGAAGGAATTGTCCAGGCTCTTACTGTTTGTAAGGCTGAACTCCAGTCTACACAAAAGCTTCTGATCCTGCAGTGAGCAGTGCAGTGGCCTTTTTTGATAGCTGCTGAATATATTTAGCAAATGCTAACTTTCGTGTAATGTTGTTGCTGATATTCTTACCAGCTATCTTTTCTGTTGCAAACAGAACTTACTGAAAAGCCATGGGACAATGGGCTACCTTTAAATTTTACTTTTTTTTAACCTCCACCAAGCAACGTAATCTTTTGTATGACTGTGCAGAAGTAAGTCCTGCTCAGTTCACTGCAGCTTATGCTCAAGTCCACATGCATAAGATTGCAGCGCAAGTTACTTGTGTCTGAGAGACCACTGGTGAATTACAATTTCATTAAGAAAGTGGGGATACAATTGATTTGCATTTGTGGATTATTATTTGAGAGAAAACCAGGGTCTCCCTTAGGAGCTTGCTGGGCTGGGCATGTAAATCCCTTGTGAGTTATGGTTTGGACAGGAGAAATCCAAATCTCCACTCAGCCATAAAGCTCACAAGCTATTCTTGAGACAATTTCTGTGTTTTTGTCTCACCCTAACCTTTCCTGCAGAATTCTGATACAGATGAATGAAATAATGTCATCCAGAGTTTTTTCCTGCAGAGAGAATGGGACATATGTGGATAAATAAAATACATTCACAATAAAGTAATCTTGAGTTTGTTTTTGCTTTAAATTTTGAAGGGATCTCTTTGAGACTCACTTTTTTGTGAGTCTATGGCAAGTTTATTTCTTTGGATTGGGCTTTTATTTTATTCAGCCTGGCAGGCCAGGTTGTCTGTCTAATAACCGTTTGCTGTATAGTAAGCAAATCTATTAGGAATCTCTTTGAGAATGTGAAAAGTAATTTCTTCAGGATCAACCTTTGCTGTTCTTTTAGTGCGTAACCTACATGAAGAAAATTCCACAGTTGTTGAACTGGTTTTCTTGAGGGCTAGGGTCATTTTTTTCATATTATGCTAAAATTACTTTTTGGTTGGGAACGTGCAGGACACTTTTCACACACCGCTCTAAAAAGCTCAGTTGGGCCTCTTTCATGTGATTTGTTCCTGGATGCCTGCTAGTCATGCTGCACACAGCAGAGACATATGGAGTAGTAGGGCTGTCTCAAGGGTTGGCAGGTTCATGTGGCTAGAGCAAGTGGCTCTTTGTGGAAGTTTCATGTGGCTACTTAGAAAGCCACTGTTAGGGCTAGAGAAATGGCAGTGGGAGTAATAATGAATGGCCACTGCCGCCTTCCAACACTAGTCTGATGCTTTCTTCTCCACCTTGTTTTCTTCAGATGGATCATTCCCTATGAGCCAGCGCAGCTTCCCACCCTCCTTCTGGAACAGCACATACCAGCCTTCCTCAGTGCCTGCGTCCCTGGGCAGCCCACTAGCAGCCACAGCCCACAGTGAACTGCCCTTTGCCACAGCGGACCCTTATTCGCCAGGCTCGCTGCACAGCCACCTTCACCAGGGTGGCCCGGAGTCCTGGCACCCTGCCCACCACCACCATCACCACCACCACCACCACCCTTACATCGGCACGCAGAGTTCTGCCTATCCTCGGCCCACCGCTGTGCACGAGGTCTACAGCTCACACTTTGACCCTCGCTATGGCTCACTCCTGGTGCCTGCTGCTTCTGTCCGTCCCCACCGCCTCACGCCTGCTTCAGTGCCCACACCGGTCAGCCCTCAGTGTGAATTAGGCAAGAGTGAGCCTGCCACTTCAGCATGGACAACACCAGCACCTTTCCCCAGCCCAGCAGGGGAGATGGCACAGAGCCTCGGCCTCAATGTCGATGCAGGTAAGATCGAGCGGATGAAGCTTTCTCTCTCGCTCTTTCTCCCTCCCACATGGCCTGAAAAGCCCTTATTTTTATTTATTAGGTTAGAAGAAGAGGTAGGGGAGGATCATCAGCAAATGTCACCTTATTCTGCCCCAAAGCAGTGAAAATCTGGCATTTATAGATTTCCCACACATTTGGACAAACATGTTACAGGAAATGTAACAGGAGATGTTAGCTCTCCATATCTCATCCTATCTGCTTCCTGGTAAGACACCAAGAGTGAGGTGATGTCATTGAAGAGGAGTAGCGGCAAATCAGTGTTTCTCATAACTTTTAGTTCCATCCTTTTAAACCAAGTCTGTCCACCCACATTTGATGGATGTGTACAATTCCATTAAAAAATGAAGGCAGGCTTTTTCCAGAGAACTTTGTCTTTTATTAAATTATTGCTAGTAAATTATTTTCTCATTAGAATGACACAACAGCTATTATCCTGGTTTCTAATTAAGCCACTGAGCCAAGTCAGATGACTTCTGTCTCTCTGAGGTCATCTGACTTGGCCCAGTGGCTTAATTAGAAACCAGGATAATAGCTGTTGTGTCATATTTAAGAACATTTAATATTCTTAAATATCATTTATTTAAGGTATCAATATTATATTTAAGAAAGTATACAATAAGTATATAATAAAATATTTAAGAAAGTGTTCAGGATTCCATGATTTGAATGACTAAAACTGCAATCAGTAGAGATCTAAAACCTCAGGGGTGTCAAACGTAAGGCTTGTGGCCCAAATGCGGCCCCTGGAAGCAATTTATCTAGCCCCCGTTATAACTAGGCTCTTCCAGCTTGATAATTGGACTCTCTCATATCTTGAAAATATGAACAAAATTAGCCCTCTGTCTTTTGCAGCTAATGAGCTTCTATGTGAGAACAAAGTGCTTATTTCTGGTCATCATCTGCTTAATGATGCCACTTCCTGCTGAATGATGTTACTTGTGGCTCTCGGCAGGCACCATGAATGCTAAATTTGGCCCTCTGTTATGAAATGAGTTTGATATCCCTGCTCTAGAATTTTAAATAAGATAGAGTTCAGCTGAATCTATTTCATTCATATTCTATTTCATCTGCAAGACCCAATAGCAGGCGTGGCCATGCTTGCTTAACATAACAGCCACATACGATAAACTTCAGATGTTTGAGAGTCACAATATTTAAGAAGCATTTAAATTCTCAAATATGTTTACTCACCATGAACATTAAGCATATGTTTTGATTCAGTGGACTCTCCCTGATAAATAATTATCAAGACTGAAAATTTCTTATTTTCCTTTTATGTTAATTGAGATGCAAAAAGGAGCTCAGCCAACATATTTCAGAGCTGCACATTGTATGTCAAAGAGCTGTATGCGGCTCCCAAGGCATGGTTTGGCCACCCCTGTCCAATAGTGTGAATTGTATTCATTTTCCCAATAACCATGTGAGGTAGGGAGAGTTTAATTTTTGCCATGACAATTGCATGTTCAAAGCTTTACATGCAAGCCCAAACCTCACTTTTCAGAAATTTACAACCACTGTTTTAACAGAGGGGGAGCAGAGAGACAATAATGACTCGTTCAGTGGCTAAAAGGGGTTTTAATCTGGATGTCATAAATGTTCTAGATCTTACATACTGTTTGGCTTTCTTCTTCACCTTTTCCTTTCAACCAGAACAGACTACTTTTTATGCCTTGATACCTACTCTTGCAAGAAAATGGGTGGTGTTTATTTTTTTCTATCCTTATGCCTTTTTCCCTCTCCTTCCCTCTTCTCTGTTTTGTTTTATTTCCATTTTTCTCTCTGTTCTTAGGTTTGCAGCCTCAGGATAAAAGCAAGGATCTCTATTGGTTTTAGACCTGCTCTTCCACCTTCCCCTCTAGTCAGATCTCTGCCTAAGTAGGACTGGTGGTGACAGAGCCGAAATCGAGTCGATTTGTAATCAGGTTCTGATCTTGGTTTACAGCTCGCCGTTATTCCTTCTGTGGTGGATCCCTCCTGAGCTGAGCTGCTGGTTCTAAAGCTCCCCCACAAACTCCATCTTCTTCCCCTTCCGTCGTTCAGCATCTCATGTCAAATTGCAAGGACAAGAATATGGGAAAGACAATAGGGGCTAAAGGCTGCTTTGATGTGACATTTCAACTGCAGATGTTGAGGGACACGAGGCACCTCCCCGTTCTCTTGAAAGTGCAAAGTTCCACACGTTGGATTCACATCCAGGATTGCGGCCAGGCCACTCTAAAGAGTCAACAGCAATGAATGAAGATGTAAAAACTGCTGACTTTGGAAAGCAAAACTGTTTGTTACTGCTGATGATGGTGTGCAAACTTCTTTTGACTGACATTTTTAAAAATAAAAACCCTACTCCTTGAAAAGCAGCATGGGAAGATATTAAGACATTGTGAATGGAATTGTTCTCTTTTATACTGTAGAAACAGAGGAATTCTAAACTCCTAAGCATGTTTGGGACTTTTAAAAAAAATGGACAGATCTTTCAGACTCTGGTGATGAGTGGCAAATGACTAGCGGGGGCCACCTGCCTCCGCCTTACACCAGTGCAGCTGTTCTGCGGACAACTGTTTGGACTCCAGAAACTTGACAACCAAGGTGGCTCTTCTCTGAGTTTGGCACAACAATTAGGTTGGATAAGACATACATGCATATGTGTATATATAAGGTTTTTATACAAGGAACGTTTTATGATGAAAGAAGAGACCCTTAAAAAAACACAAAAAAACAGACAAGAATATTCGGACAGCCTTCTCAAAGAACAACTGTTGAAACTGGGGAGGAAAATAATTGGATATACAAAGGACCTCATTAAATCTGAATGCTCTCTCTGTATGCATCTTTCTGGTATTTGTGGTCAGGGGACTGGGTCTCTCCCTTTCTCTCTTTTTTTTTTTTTTTGAAAGGAAATATATAAGAGATGGTCATTTGTAAGAAAGCTACATTAAAGACATCTCCTTTCATCTTCTGATTGTATGATTTTTTGGAGACACTAAGCCCGTAGATTTCTTATGCACGCGCAAAATCTCAGAAAGAATTAAAAAAATACGATAGTAGCTGAAACTGATTTAAAAAAAAAATTGTTTTCCATTTATATGGAAACTCTGTTTTTATCATGGGAGAAAGCTCTCCTTGGCCATGGCTGCGGTGCTTAACAGCCAATGCATTCGACACAGCATAGTTTTTCTAGAATACTGCAGAATATTAAGGCCAGTACAAGACAGTTGAGCAAAAGAGCAGAATCTTTTTTTTAGTTTATATTTTGGGTTGGCTCAAACAGGCATTAGGACAAGAGTTGGCAGAGCAGAAGATGTGCACAGGCATGAGCTTTGCCATGACACATATTTAAACTTTTCAGCTGTTGTATGTGCCTTGTAAGGCCCACCCACATAAGGGATGAAAGGAGATCCAGGGCCCCACTGCATTCCACCCTTCCACTGAAGCAGGTACATCAGAATGGCTCATGCTGCATCCTGCAGGGGGAGTTTGAGAGGTCTCCTCTGGGTAAGGGAACATTTCCCACCAACAATGCAGCCCCATAGGAATCCTTGCACGCACAAGATCCTTCCATGACTTTACAACTACGCTTCCCCTGTGCTTGACTTGTATGGGCTATACAGGATAGTTAGGAGAGATGAGCTCCTTTGCTGGCTGGCTTTTCCTTTCTCAAAGTCCTGTGTCTCCCGTATTGTCTTATGAAGCTGGCAAAAAGCAGTTTTCTACTCTCCAATACTTGCATTGTCTTGCAGAAGCAAATGGGGAGGAGAGGAGCTTCGTTCTTGTCCTAGTGGGCACCACTCCCACCCGCAGCCCCAGCTGGAAGGGATTTTTTTTTTCCCCCAGCTCTTTTCTGGCAAGGGGAGACAGCTGAGGGAGGGTTTACACTCTGGTTTGCCTCAGATCTTTCTGCATCTAGTTGTAAATTCTGCAGCTGTTCTAAGGTCAGCATTTATAGTGGCAAATCACCAATCCAGCCTGTAGCTTCTCATTAGAACAATGGCCGTGCCAGCAAGACAGGAGTTGAGACAAAAGTGTCAGCAGTTTGCCCCCAAGGCCATTAAAATTTGGCCCTTATCTTTGGCTTTCCCTCTGGCTATGATTCAGATAGATTTATGGGACATGGAACAGATCAAATCAGAATCAGGGGAACCCCAGTTGCTAATATTTGAGTGGAGAATTGCCAGGGGATTCAGCTTATCTAAGAACAATGGTCACTAAGAGCTTTGCAAGTGTAGCATGTGATATATAGGATAATTATTTTAACTGGATGTGTGCCCAAAGATCCTCTTTAGCTAAGTCTCAATTAAGGGTCACTTCAAATGTTACCATTTTCCTATAAGTCACACTTGTCAACATGGAAGAATGTGCCAACCGAGTATAGATCATATGTGTCAATAGCGCGTGCATGTTTTGTTACTTGCACATATGTTGTATGTGCACTGAGGAACTGTAGACAAGTGTAGCTGTGAAACAAGGTGCCATGTGCAGTAACTGCAAACGCCACACATACATACAGAGTACCTTTTCCATCACTGGTGGAAGAGTTGTACCATTTGTAGTGGCACGAAGTTCAAGTTGAATTTCAAGAAGGTGAAGAAAAAGTTGCTGAGTTTTCATATATCTTATCACTTTAAATTGTGTGAGTTTAACTACATAGCTGGAAAAAGAACTAAGGAGTGGGCATAAACTTTAACAAAATATTCTGCATTTGTGGGTCAAATCCATAGGATTTTGCTTGAGATATTTTTCCCTGAACACTAATAAATAATACGAATATTTATACATTTCAAGTAGTCAGAGCACTTCACACACTTTAATCTCAGGAATACTGACAACTGTCCTGGAAGGGAAGCCAGCATTATCCTTATACGTATTACCAAAGGGGGAAGACTGAGGTTAAGAAAAACAGTGGCCTGTCTATTGCCAGCTACTGATTTTGGCTAAATTGACATTTGATTATCAGGGTGGGCAGAAGACAGATCGGCTATAAACCTCTACATATCTACTCTGATTTGCAATAGATCTGGAAGGGTTACTGAACCTCAGTTGCGTAACAATAACAACAAAATAAGCTCTCTTTTAAATTTGGTTGCAAAAGCAAAGAACTCTTGTGGGGAGGAATCAGCAGTGGATTTGTATGTGTGAAGGAACTGTGAGCTCCGTTCTGGTACAAAAAAGTGTATGCCTGGGTTGAAGAAATATGCTCAGAAATATACGTTCATCTTGCTGAGCCACTATTTGTATCTGCCTCTGGTTGGTGGACATTGGGATTCTAGTAAAAAGCATGGTAGATCCAGTAATGCACAATCAATAAATGACACTTTCAGTTCATTTTGTCCAAAAATACCCACTAGTTTTTGAATCAAGTGTGTACAACTCCAAGCTCCAGGGCTAAAATGCTCTGTAGTGCAAATCCTTCAAAATAGTCCCTCAGTGGAAGAAAATCTCCATTTGAGGGAGAGAAGCAGCCACCAGGCTCTACTTTATTTTTGGAGGTGGAATTTTAACAAGAGGCTGCTTCGCCAAGAATCCTCCTAAGAACAGATGCGGATGAAAGCATTGAGCAGATGACAATTTAAGTTTCCACCTGGGCCCCTCTGCTGTTCGTGCAGAAAATATTTATTTTAGCATGTAAAGATTCTTGCTTCTTGCTGCTGTTCTTTGCAGGGGGGGGGGGGGTTGGGGTCATATGAACTTTCGTAGAACTATTAAGCTGATTCCTAGCAAACCCTCCTTGCCCCTCCCAGGGGGTGTGAATTGCCTGCCCCGGGGGAACCTCACTTGCCCTTTTGTTGGCTTATACCAGGGAAAGCAGCCTAACCCTCTTGTGGTTCCTTCAAAGTTCTGTTTGGATCTATGCTTAACATACACTGCTAGTGATATCTTAAGCTGAACATAGCCAGCCTGCAAGTGGTTCACTAGGTCCTTGATGACAACACACTCACAAACACCCTTTCCCCTATTTAGCACTTTCAAATGTTCATGCACTTATATTATCCTGTTTTAATATTTACAACTACCCTGTAAAGTAAGGAATGATTATAACGATCATCATCATCATCATGTCCCCATATTGCAGATAAAGCAATAAAACCAAGAGAGAGTCATAGCATAAGTGAGATTCCACTTCAGATCTTCTCTTTTACCCACTGTGCTACATTATTTCTGCCTTTATCAAGCCCTAGTAGGCTGTGCTCAATATGTCACAAGTTGTGCAGTTCAGGCTTAGATGTTGGTCTATATCTAGGAGGAGATGCAAATCCAAATGTGGTTGATCTTTATGGATACATCAAATTTCTAGAATGAAGTCAGGGTCCATTTAAATGTGACATGGTTTGCAGGGATCAGGTTTGGTAGACTACTTTGTCCAATTACCCCTCCCAAAAATGTTTGGTGTAGAAATGTTTTCTGCTTCTAATCCCTCAAACGTCAATTGCTCTCAGGTAGATGCGATCATATCTTAGTGAATACCTCATGGGTACAAGACATATGAAGCGGCTTTGACTGTGTGTGATGAAAAACCCTTACCTTCTCCCTATTTTTTCCATATTTTTCACATGTTTTGGACCTTTCCAGCTCGTGAGAGGCTTCTGTGATGCCTCTGTTTCCTGGAAGGTATCTTCCAAAGCATCTTTGGAAAACCCAGAGGGCAATATTTACCCCATTATGCTGGTGTTTATTGTTTGAGTATCTTCTTTCCCAATTGTTTGATAAACATAGGACCTGGCTCTAAGCCAGTTCATTGGACTGTGAAGCCCACCTGATTTTCAGGAGAAGGAAATTCAGGGACTCAGGTAATACCCATCCCTACTTACCAATCACAAAGGCAAAACCTGGTTAGCATCCACAGATTATGAAAAACAGGATTATGTGCACACCCCTTCGCACATTGATGTCAGAAGCATCTCATAAATCATGGGATGCCTGCTCACCTTGGTAGAAGTGTGAGGGTAAGACTAGAACCCTGGACCAGTGTGGGTTAGTCATGTAGGGATCACACCCTACATTAGGATTGCATCAGGATTGTTTTATTTTCCATTTGCCTTTCAGTATCCTTGACAACCTTTGCCACCACTGCCACTAGAACTCTCTTTTTCTGCTTCTATTGAATTAGCAATGTCTTGGTCCTTCCACTTGCATTTTCTCCTCCATTGTTTTGATATCTTTTTCAGCCCTTAATAAATAATTTCTTGCATTTGTACTGTTTCATCTGCCTAGTTGCAGTTTACACAGGAGGGAGTGGGTTGTCATGTCTTTCAGATTGTCATATTCTACTATTTGATGTCCAGAGGACTCACCAGATTATGTGCTCCCTGTTAACCTGGGAGGAATGTTTTCTAAAGGGAGCTCTTTAGCTTTTGTGGTGGCAGCAAATACTACCTTTCCCTGGTGCCTTCCCAGCTTACCGAATAAAAGAGTGAAGTGGGGAACAGGGAGGTGGGTGCTGGTCTTTAACTGCTAGGCCCTGTACCCATCTTGTCCTCCATTATCCTTTACATTGAATCAGATCATTAACCTATCTAGATCAGGGGTCATTACAAGGGGTCATTTCAGTACAAGGATCATTTTTCACATTTTTGTGGGCTGAAAAATCAGTTTTATTCATTAATGAATGAAATTTAAATGAATGAATAAGTACTACTTGAATCTTTTTTGTAATCAGCATGATATGATTCAGAATCAAAGAGGAAAATGACAATTGCAAAGAAATAATGCTGTACTTTAACTGAGAAATGATATATAATGAGTAAAAATGTCAAATGTTGGCCAAAAACAGTAATAAAATTATTTTAAGTTGCTGTGGGCCAGATAAAATCTTGTGGGGGAGCCGGATGTGGCCCCCAGGTTATAGTTTGAAGACACTTAATCTAGATTAGTATTGTTGAACTGACAGGCAGACGATCTTCAGGTTTTCAGAGTGAGGCTTTCTCAACCCACCTGGAAATACCAGGGATTGTCCCTGATACTTTCTCCAAGCAAAGCAGATGCTCTGTAACTGAACTACAGAACTACAGTTCCCCCCCCCCGCCCCCTGGTGAATTCATGCATCCATGCTTATCCACTGATGATGACTTAACATGAAGTCATGTTACATCTCATATGACTCTAACATGACGACTAACAATTTGCATTTGTGAAACAGCCATCAGAGATCAAACACTCTAGTGTTGCTCAGATGTGAGCCACTGCCTGTAAAACACTGTGTGATGTACATGCATCCATGAATCAGCCCTTCATCATCTATATAGGCTCCATGTGATAAGGGCAACATAAAGAGATAGAGAGCTGTGTCTCCTAGCACGTGTGCATGTCTTTAAACAGTCTGTTTGAACAGACTACCGTATTTTTATTCATATACTTTTGTTTTCTTGTTTACACGCGGTAGATTTTTGTGTTTACTTTCTACTTCAGCAGATAATGGCAATGGAATGACCCTCATGGTGACTCTGTCACTCTTACAGTTGCTGTTTGTGCGCAACTGAAGTGCTGGTATTTAGACAAGTAGGCAGACACAGATCAACAGAAACCTCCTTTAGGTTAGTCAACAGTCCTCTGCAACTGAGCTCTCAAAACATGATCGGAACCTTAATTTGATTTTTTTTTTCTCTTCCAGCAAAGAGCTGTGATGGGTCTAGTGACACAGTGAGATACAAACGATTATTCTCAGCTCTGCACAGCAGACCTGCACAGCTCTCGCTGTATTTAACTGCGGCCCCCACAAGTTGGATCAAGCAGGAGACACTTGATAGCTGCTGTTTCCGTGGTTCAAATATTTGTGAAGTTAACGCATAATCTGAAAGCAGAAGCTAATAAATTATAGGGTGCTAATTGGGGCCAGAGTGGAGCCGTCAATCACATTATCCTAAACACACGGAGACCCTTATAACCTAAAAAGGCAAGACAGTCGCCAAGAACAGCTCCCAGTTGTCACCGGCCATGACATCCATCTCAACAAGCGCTTCGGCTGTCACGGCAGACAGTGCTTAAAGATTTTCAGCTGCAATCTTATGCAGGCTTGGGAGCAAATCCCATACAACTCAACAGGACTTACTTCACAGTAAATATCATGGACTGTTATTTCTAAGAAGAAATGATAAAGCTCAGGCTTCACGTGTGATAAGAGAACTATCTGCAGTATCAGTCAATGAAGACAACGGTCCTTACTGAAATGTCTACAGCCACATCTCCACTCATTTTTTCTGATATTCTGCCTGACATCGCTATTATTATTTAATGCTTTGCTACCTCTTTATCTCATAAGTACCTGCAGTCTTTCAGCAATTCAGAAGAAAATTTAGTGTTATCAAAATACATTGTGATGATTGTGTTAGATTTTTCAAACAGTTTTGAAATATTAGCACATATACAGGCCTCTTCATTTACACCATATATACTTATCAAAGCTGTGTACAGCAGCAGGGCCCATGAGAGGGGGCTCAGGGAGTAACTTGTATCCAGGCCTAGGGTCATAAAAGAAGAAGAGGAGAAAAAAAGCATAAAGACAGCATGTAAGTTCCACGGAACATAATGTGAATTACTTTGGCATAAAAATGCAATTTGAAACATATGATTATATGATATGCCGGACATAAAACATATGAATACTTTGGTATGCATGCATGATCAAGCTGTACACATTTTCATATAACAAAACATGATTGGGTTTATGGCACTGGCTTTATTGTCCACAAATACTAGCTCCAGACAAGCATGCAATAGGCAGGTGAAAACATTGCTGGAGTTATGGGGGCCCAAGGCGGGCTGGTCCCCTTAGCTAGGCCTTTTAGAAGGCTCTGGGGCTGCATTGATTGGGCTGAAATTGAAAACAGAGCTGGGCTTTCTGAATTTCATTAAAAGACTCACTACCTTTCCCCCATAATTTGTACTGAGGTGAAAATATTTGGAGAAAAGTTGAAGCAACTTGGAAGCGAGGAGTGAAAGGTGTATCTTGAACATATCTGGGGGTGCATGTATAAACAAGTTAAAGTTGTTTTAGTGCCATAGCATTGAGTTACAGAAAGGAATTTAACTGGAAATCGCACTGATCAATATGACACCACGGCTAAGAAAGCAGAAATTGGCTGAGACCCAAAAACACTATTTGATACAAATATCAAGATTTCTCCAATGTTCTTCTGACCAAAGAAGTACCTCAAAAGAATGGCAAATATTAGTGTCTGATGTTATTGTCCTACAGCTACGGCAGGTGTGAGTTTAAACCAGCTACCACCTTACTTGTTGATACATAAAGTGAAACCTGTGGGTTGCATGACACAGGGAAGTAAGTTCTCAGCTTACGTCACATGAATGCCTGCAGATTTTGTGTAAGGAATCTAGCAGAGGTCGTGGGATCCATATGGAGACATAACCGAGTTGTATATTAAATGGAGGACTGTATGGTGACATAACAGAAAAATAATTAGGCATCACCACTATGTCAGAAATAATTAGGTGTCACCTTATAATAGGGTATTGACTCTCCGTCTGGAATACTATCTGCCAGCCCCCTGTGGCAGGGGTGGCCCATCCATGAGGCCCACTGAAATAGTTGCCTTAGGCATCAGATTGGTGGGGGGTACCCATCTCTGCCCACCTATTTGTCTCCACTGCTCCCCCTTCTCCTTCCACTCCCTGGGATGGAAGAGGAGGGTACAGAGGAAATATGGAGGGAGGAGAGTGCTGAGTTAGAACATTAGAGAGTGGAAGGAGCAGAAACTGGCACATCAATGGGTAAGGGGGGCAACATTTGGCAATCTGACTTAGGCATCAGGAGGTTTCGGGCCAGCCCTGTGGTGTGCAGTGAACAGTGCCAATTTTTCTTAAGGTGGGTTATTCAGGGCCATTCATTTCCTCACTTGGCAGTAACCATGCTATAAGCTTGTGGATCAGCAGCCCAAAATTCTAAGACTCTGGTTTTCAGAAGGCTGAATCCATAAAATGGTCAGAGATTAAAATAATGTTTACCATGATTTGTGTATAGGTAGAAAATGGGTGCATTGCAGCAAAGATGCCCAGGGAGCAAAGAGCATAGCAGCAAGTACTCTTACTCTAGTGTAGAGGACAGTGTTTTGGTCTTGAACTGGGGGGACCCAAGTTCAAATCCACACTCAGTAATCAAGCTTGCTGGATGACCTTAAGCTGTCCTCTCTTACCTTAGCCTATCTTTGATTGATTCCTGTGTTCCCCCAACTTCCCCAGTTTCTTTCTGCGTATTATCTATGTTCATCTTTCTTGGCAAGTTATAGCTCCCCAGCAGGTTCCATGGATTCAGTGCTGGGGACAGCCAGCTTGCAGCCCTTGTCCCCCTGTTGTGCAAAAAGCCATAAGCCACCAGGGGGAGAAAAGCCTCTCTCTTCCATTTGAGTCAGGAATGAGCCAGCTGACTGGCTCCCGTTCCCGCCAGTTCTCCTTCTAGGTGGAGGGAGGCAGATACCCATCTGGGCTCCCTCCCTGAACCAGGTAGACGGATGATGCAACCATAAGGGCTTATGTTAATTTAGCAATTTTAGGAATTTGCAGTCATTCCTGCACATGTACACCAGTTTAACACATGAGATCCTGCAGCCCCTCAGCTCCATCTGCTGGCACCAATTATTATTGCATCTTTTTGGAAAAACTCTTTATGTTTTTCTGCTAAACTTATCTCTTCTTTACCCACCTTTCTTGCCCATTTTTTAATCTCTTTTTGGATAGACTTTAAATAAACAGTTCACATTTTAACCCTGGGTTTACCTGGCCCCTTATATGGGAAGTACAGTGGATTGTCCCGTCTCCTTGTTCTGCAGGCACTACTGTGAGAGTAATTTTGATAGGAACTCCTGAAGTTCAATATTTTCCTGGGAGGGGAGTTTTGCCCAGATGCCCCCCTCCCCTTACCCTTCCTAAGCCTCCTGCTTTGCAATGGGTTTCCTCAGACCTGCACCAGCAATTCTGCTGGTGTATATCCAAGGAGTCAAACGTGTGGGTAGTCTGTCTGGCCTGACTACCTGGTGTCAGCAACTATTTCTGCCAAGGCTTTCCCCCATTCACCTGCATGTCCAAATGGGAGACTGGGGAGCAGGAAGGGAGTAGCTGTGCTAACCACTAGGTGCTACCACCATGGATTAGCCTGAAGGTGCTGTGAGCCCTCTCAATCTATCTTGATGCTACCTCACAGGGTTGTTATAATACGGGGGAATGTGCACTGGAAATCTTTGCAGAAAGACTGGTATAAACATGTAATATGTTAAATGAAACTCTCAAGGATCCTTGGTACACTGGATAAGTTTTTCTGCTAGAGGGTCCTTAGGGCCATGCACTGTCCTTGCATCTCCTATCCAATAAGTGAGCTGCTATCACTCAGGTTCATGGTTTTGAAAATGTTCCAAAATCCAAAATGCCTTCATGCAATCCATCAAGCTACTATAGAGTTGAAAACAACCATCATTTACAATTAACAATTGCATTGAATTGAATTTATACAGTGTTTTCTTGCAAAGTACCAAATGTAAAGGTGGCTGATTTATTTGTCCTTGACAACCAAGAACCCAACCCTATCCTTCCCCTCCCCCACTAGTGCAGCTGCCCCCAAAATGGGCACACTCTATCTGGGGGTGGGGGAGATTGGGAGGCTTTAGAGGAGAAAAGAGATAAATCCCTTTATGCTTCCCTAAGCCTCCTGCTCTGCAATGGGTCTCCTCAGACCTGCACCAGTGATTCTGCTGGCACATATCCAAGGAGAAAAAGCGTGTGGGAAGGCTTGAAATGCTTGCCTCATTTTGCAGCGCTCCCAAAATGGCCACCAAAAGAGTGCTCTGTCAGCAGCCATTTTATGACAGCAGAACTGTGTGTAAAGCCCTGCACATGTCAGCCCAATCCTAGATAGGATTGGGTTGTAAGACTTTTACCTTTAACCCATTTCTGCCCTTCCCACAGGTGTACACATTTGATCCCTGTTGCGTATATGCAACATTGGGCAGAAATGGCTTTGTACTCCTACTGTAAAAAATGCTTTTTACTCACGCATTTTGTTATGGTAATCTTATCCAATGTTATGCTGATATGGGGAAGACTTCTTTTAGCTGGTTCGACATGTGATGAAGTGACAATAAATCTCTGACAAGGAAAATGAGTCAGGACTGCAGTGAATGCCTGCTGGACCAGAAAGCATTCAGAAGTTCACTTCACCAGAGGAAACTGCAGAGAGAAATCAAGACACCTTGGTTTAAGTAATAAAATGGTTACATAAAACAACACACTATCTGAATGCTCCTAAACACTGCATGTGAGCAGGACCATCTCAATTCTACTGTCAGAGGCTCACGCGGCCAATTCTGGGAGCATTTGGGGAAAGTATTCATTTACAAACATGCGTTATGTTAGTATTATCATCATCATCATTATTACCACACAAGAAGTGGCATTTTGATTGTCTTGCCGCAGGCGTAAAAACGTTCTTACGAGGCAGAACGTCTTTTAAGGCCCAGCCATTCTTATGAGGCAAGTTGACTCTGTGCCAGCCGCAAGCTGTGGAAGTTCAGGAGAGAGACCCGCCATTTTAAATAACTCTGTGTTACAAAATAGACTCATGTACATTATAAAAGAGATTCAGGGATGATCTACACATTTAAAACCTCTAAGAAGAATCTGCTTGAAACAGCTTCCATCTGACAGCTGCTGCAGACAGCGGTCATTATGCTTGCAGTAGCTTGCTGTCGTTTCCAAACCACTGTCAGCTTCTATCTGAAATGTCTGGCAGCCTTTATTTTCCAAGTTGTCCAAGTCCTGCCTTTCTCCAAGGAGCTCAGAGCAGTTGTACATGACTCCTGTTGCTCATTTTATCCTCACCACAATCCTGTGAGGTAGGTTAATCTGAGAGAGAGCGGCTGGCCCAGGGTCACTCAGCAAGCTTCATGGTTGAGCAGTGATTTGAAGCCAGGTCTTCCTGATCCAACAAATCTAACCACTCCATCAAACACTTCATGCTGGACTGCAGTTCATGCAGAGAACAGGTCATGTGCTGTATGAAGCAGGTGTCATACGCAGGGTGACATACGCAGTCCCCTATGGTAGTCAGAATGTGTAGATCAGTCCTTACTTGGGGGGGGTACACAATTATTGGTTTCAATGGATTTCTTTTTCTTCACCCTCCCCCCCCCCATTTTTTTTTCTCCACTAGTACAAACGCACTGCAACACTCATTACCTGCAAAGAACTGTGTGTGTGTCCCTTATATTTATTTGGGTGCTATTGTTAACTGTATTGATTCGATCTGCTCCTGAATAATTCTTGTGTTTTTGCTAAATTATATAGTGGTGTTTGATATGGTTTGTGCAAACTGATTTTTAATATATTGCCCTGTTCTTTTGCTCCAATAACTGCTTCAAAATTTTGTACAAAATTGTTTTGTGTTTGTTGTCAACCACTGTGGGCTTCCTTCAGAAAGGAACAGCAGTGTATAAGTAATGAATGACAAGGAAATGAAATGGGTAGATGCAATCAAATCACTCCTAACCAGGACCAGGTGCGTTGAGCTACTTCTGCTTGGAGCATAAGTAACTTCTGCACCTGTCCATGGAAAGGTGTGGGACTACTGGATCTACATATAGAAGGCACATTTTAGGTTATGGTCCAGAACACTCTGTCATGTTCAACCGACAGCTTTCAGAAAAAGAAGAAAAAAGTTTCATTAAGCTGCCTTGGGATGCCCTTCTGCGTGTATAGCTGTGTCCAGGGGAGGAAGATCAAGTTATTTTTCCAAAAGTTTTTTTTAAAGATGTTCACCTACTTTCTGAAATCACTTCCTATCCAAAATTTTCCCCAACCCTAACTTTCAGTCAGTGGCACAGCTAAGGAGATGCAGATGGTAGCGTCTTTACCTCAACACAGTGTCTCTAACCAATAAATGGGAACACTTTTAATTTATTTACTTAAATAAATTTGATTTTGTCGAGGAGTGGGGGGGGGGCTACAAAATCTTCTTTGACCCCAGGTAGCAGATAGATGCCTTAGCTATGCCACTGGTTGGGGGGAGGCAGCAGAGCAAGTGGGTGGCAAGCTGCTGAGGTGAGGAGGTGGACTTTTTTAATAGCCCAGGGTGGTGTCACTTCTGGTTGTGACATCACTTCCAGAGCATCATTTTGAACTTGGCACCAGGCTACACGATCATTAGCTATGCCACTGTTTTCAGCCCAGTCCTAACAGAGCCTTACACTACCAGAACTAGCCGAATGCAGCTGTACCAATGGTGGGGGATTGAATTGGGGCAAAAGCAACACTGTGGAACACTGAAGAAAATAAAATGCACCAATGAGTTGCATTTTCTTTTAATGCCTTTTATTCCTAAGACTTTAAGTTCATATCATATGACTGTATAATTTAGGAAACATTGCTAGTTACAATAAAAACTCAAAAGATAAATTTAGGAACCAGTCTGGGGGGGAGGAAACAGGTTTGGAGACAAAACACATTCCCCAACCATGATGCCAAACAGCTTAAGAAAACCATTTGATGCTCATTACTACAGCCCAAGCTTCACTGGCTGTTACGCCATCAGCTTTCCAGCTGTTACAAATGCAGCAACGCTTGAGAATGTAGCCTGGCCACCACCAGAAGCAGTGAGCGGCTGGTTCTGTACGGTGAAGGATTGCGGACACCCGCTGCCTCAGGAAAGGCTGTGCAGGGGCCGGGAGGGAGGGAGGGAGACAGAAGGCCGAATGAGGCATGGGTGAATGGAATGGGAAGGAGATGGAATGGGTATGTGAAGGAGCAGGTTTGGTTGCAATGACGCCCGCCAAATCCTAACCCCCTTTCTGGGCCTGATCCACCTTGACTGGTCAATATGGACTTGTGCTAGTGATATCACTGGCGCAAGACCAAGTTGACACAGCAGGGCCTTATACTGGGGGAAGGGAAAAAGTGAACCCTTCCCCCACAGAGGCCTCCAGATGCCAAAACCCTGCCCCCACAGGATACAGTGGACGCTGTGTTGGCATCACTGCATTGCTTCATAGGGAGTTAGTATAGGGCTGTTAGTTTAGGATTATTAAGACAGTATTTAGTCATTTGGTCCTCAGTGATTTCTCTCTCTGCATGTTGTACTAGCCTGGTGTTTGGTTTTCCTGACTAATAAAGCATTTCAAGGAGACTTGGAAGGGCCACCTATCTTAGATATCCCATGATGGCAAAATGTTGAGGGTATTTTTGCAGTACACTCTTAAGAAGGAAATGTTAAAATAATGACTTCTAATTAAAACTGAGTATTTACAGAGCAGACACATGCTAGATGACCCAGCTAAGTATAGAACACTGGAGAAACATTCACATATCTTTTCTGTACAAGTTATCCAGAGCTGATGAGGTGATGTTTCGACAAATGGGGGAATGAGATCACTGTGATATTCCTTGTTAGTTATATAGATACATTACTAATCCTTTCCTCTATAGGTCAGGAGGATCCCGTAATGGACACAATGCTATCTCCTTTAAAGCTTGCACTACTGTGGGGGGATCAGTGTTGTGCCTAATTTCTTTTCTTCTTTGCACTTGGTCCCTTGCAGTAGGACATGCTTCCTCCAATGTCCAATACTGAAGGATGGTAGTGATGGGGGCAACATAGGAGCTGCTTCTGATGCCTTGATCCTAAGGATTTTGAATGTATTTCAATGCTTTTTAATGCCACCCCTCAATTACATTTCTAGTGTGGGTTGCCAAAAAATGGATGGGGAAATATGGGCGATGATCAGCCTTGGGGCCCGATTTTGGGGCCTTTGGGCATAAGCCCTACAGTCTCTGCCTTTGATATGTGTATGCACGTGAGTGTACTCACCAGCTACTTACTTCGCCTTTCTGCCCAGACATTAAACAGATGGAGAAGAGTTTCATTGCTTAGCTGGACATAAGAGTGTACAGTACCAGGGACCAGCACAATTAGATAGTGAGGCTATTGTCTACATGATTTTCAAGCATTTCCCCCTTTCACAACAGCCACACATGCCTCATCTCACACCATTCTTGAGAAGACCCCAACTCTCAGGAGAGTTTTCAGGGAGTACAAGGATCTTCAATATGGAAAAGGAGAGCAAGGAGAAAAGCTTGAGCAGGCACCACTGCATATGCACTCCTTAGGATACAAATTTATGTTCTCCTGACCAGGCTCCTGTACTGTGCACAAACTACCTAGACACATCCACACAGCAGCTTCATGCAAAGATAGGAATTGAAAATATATTTTTACTGAAGTGCAAGTAACTTCACCCCACTAGAAGGTAACATTCCCATATTCAACAAGGAAAGCCAGCCAAGAAAGATGCATAGAACGTTATCCTTGACTTAGATCTTGACAGCCATCCATACTAGTAGACGACAAAGCTTGAGGCAAAGATTCAAGCATTCTACCCTGTCTGGACACTGAAGTAGTGATACAGTAGTGAGACAAAGGGTCCACTTGGCAGGGACCAGCAAGTTATAGTTCAGAAGTTGTGCAGCTCTCATGCAAGCTTTGGGGGACAAAAGACAGGAAGAAGAGAGCTCAAGGCAACATTGAAGGAGATGTGAGAAGTTATGGCCCATTACACCATGGTTTTACTTAGATCCAGCATTGCTAAAATTAGGTGACTGATTTATGCCTATGCAGGCTGAGATCTACATGTGTTAATGCAGTTCTAAATACTGTGTTCTCATCCGCTCAGATTTTATAAGCAATGTAGGGGTTAGATAGTGCTCAGCTAGTGATGGAAGGCCTCCAAGTGGCACCTTAGAGCTGTACTCTTTGATGGCATGTAAGGTAAGTCATTGTGAAACATGCATAAAATTATAGAGCTGGAACATACAAATAGCACATTTAGGGCCCAATCCTATCCAACTGTCCAGTGCCAATAGGGCATATGTGCATCATGTGGTGGGAGAGGAGTCACAGAGGCCTCCTCAAGATAAGGGAATGTTTGTTCCCTTGCCTCAGGACTGCACTGCAGCTGCATCAGCACTGGAAAACTGGATATGATTTGGCCCTTAGTTAGTCTAATATCCTACTGTGGGGATGCACTATAAATCACGTCTCCTTTCCTTTCAAAACATCAAGATATATCTTTCCTTGCAAGATAACTTGCACTGTCACTTGCCCTTTCCTTGAAATATAACTATTGTATATGTATTTATTTGCAAAATTTATACCCTGCTTTATCTCCTCAAAGGGCATTCAAAGCGGTTTACAAATGTAAAGTCACAGTAAAAATAATATAAACATTAAAAATCTCCTCAAAAACAATGAATCAACATTAAAATATCACATTAAAACCAAAGACAAAAATAATAAAAATCGTAAACCAGCAGTAATCAATAACAAAGGCGGGAATCTAACCCATAAAATATTTGATCCAAATCCCTGTATGCGAAAAACTGAGTACAGTGTTCCTTGCCTCCTGAAGAAACAATAATATTCAGTTGCAGCATATACAGTAGTGCTTCTCAAGTGAGCATATATTGTAGCACTTCCCAAATGATCAAAATCCTTAAAATAGCACATATTACCTCAAATGATGCTTCAACAATCCTGCAAGGTAGATCAATATTGTAATTCCTATATTGCCGGGAGGGTGAGGGGCAGAACCCGAGCCTCGTGGTTCACACTTCAGTCTCTTAACTGCTACATTACATTAGGTCCTGTGGTTTTTATTTGAGTCAGTGAAGACGCTATAGCATGTTTTATTCCGAAAGTGTAATTAACAGCATTGCCGGATTTACCTTTGTTTGCCTTGTAGTTTCTATTCAGAATTGTATCATTCTTTTACCTTTAACCCTGTCAAGTTATGTGACAAGCTGGAGTACAGTTCATGCATTGTCTTGCTAGACTTAAGACAGATCTTGCATTGAACAGACTCCGGCTTAATCCTAAGAACAGTTGCTAGGGAACAAACAAGCACAAAGCACATAAAATTTCACCCAACAAATACCTTCTGTAAATGAAACAAAATATAAACCTTGACATTCCTGTTAGTCCAAGACCTCAGTGTGGTCTTTATGCACAAGCAGTAGATCTGATAACACATCTCTGCTTCCAATTTCATTTCACTTGAGTTTCATGGACATATTTGAGAAAATCTATTCCTTGCTTTACTTAAATTTACTTAAATTGCTTAAATTCAATTGCAATGAACATAAGAACAGCCCCACTGGATCAGGCCATAGGCCCATCTAGTCCGGCTTCCTGTATCTCACAGCGGCCCACCAAATACCCCAGGGAGCACACCAGATAACAAGAGACCTCATCCTGGTGCCCTCCCCTGCATCTGGCATTCTGACATAACCCATTTCTAAAATCAGGAGGTTGCGCATACACATCATGGCTTGTACCCCATAATGGATTTTTCCTCCAGAAACTTGTCCAATCCCCTTTTAAAGGTGTCTAGGCTAGACGCCAGCACCACTTCCTGTGGCAAGGAGTTCCACAGACCGACCACACGCTGAGTAAAGAAATATTTTCTTTTGTCTGTCCTAACCCGCCCAACACTCGATTTTAGTGGATGTCCCCTGGTTCTGGTATTATGTGAGAGTGTAAAGAGCATCTCCCTATCCACTCTGTCCATTCCCTGCATAATTTTGTATGTCTCAATCATGTCCCCCCCAGGCGTCTCTTTTCTAGGCTGAAGAGGCCCAAACGCCGTAGCCTTTCCTCATAAGAAAGGTGCCCCAGCCCCGTAATCATCTTAGTCGCTCTCTTTTGCACCTTTTCCATTTCCACTATGTCTTTTTTGAGATGCGGCGACCAGAACTGGACACAATACTCCAGGTGTGGCCTTACCATAGATTTGTACAACGGCATTATAATACTAGCCGTTTTGTTCTCAATACCCTTCCTAATGATCCCAAGCATAGAATTGGCCTTTTTCACTGCCGCCGCACATTGGGTCGACACTTTCATCGACCTGTCCACCACCACCCCAAGATCTCTCTCCTGATCTGTCACAGACAGCTCAGAACCCATCAGCCTATATCTAAAGTTTTGATTTTTTGCCCCAATGTGCATGACTTTACACTTACTGACATTGAAGCGCATCTGCCATTTTGCTGCCCATTCTGCCAGTCTGGAGAGATCCTTCTGGAGCTTCTCACAATCACTTCTGGTCTTCACCACTCAGAAAAGTTTGGTGTCGTCTGCAAACTTAGCCACTTCACTGCTCAACCCTGTCATTTATGAAGAGGTTGAAAAGCACCGGTCCCAGGACAGATCCTTGGGGCACACCACTTTTCACCTCTCTCCATTGTGAAAATTGCCCATTGACACCCACTCTCTGCTTCCTGGCCTCCAACCAGTTCTCAATCCATGAGAGGACCTGTCCTCTAATTCCCTGACTGTGGAGTTTTTTCAGTAGCCTTTGGTGAGGGACCGTGTCAAACGCCTTCTGAAAGTCCAGATATATAATGTCCACGGGTTCTCCCGCATCCACATGCCTGTTGACCTTTTCAAAGAATTCTATAAGGTTCATAAGGCAAGACTTACCCTTACAGAAGCCATGCTGACTCTCCCTCAGCAAGGTCTGTTCGTCTATGTGTTTTGAGATCCTATCTTTGATGAGGCATTCCACCATCTTACCTGGTATGGATGTTAGGCTGACGGGCCTATAGTTTCCCGGGTCCCCCCTCTTTCCCTTTTTAAAAATAGGCGTGACATTTGCTATCCTCCAATCTTCTGGCACCATGGCCGTTTGAGATCTGCATTTCGTTCTAGACAGCAGAACATTCAGACTGACCTTGGCTGCAGAAAGAATATTTTTCTTTGCTGAAATATTTTAAAACAATACATGTTCAAGAGCATTATTTGACTGTTCTGTCATTCTGTTCTGTATCTGTTCTTGGGAAGGTGTTTGGCTTTTGGAGTTTTCAATCTATGACAAGAGAAGTCTTTAAGGAACATCATGCACATCTGAAGTTCAGAACTATGCAGCTGTGCTTGAAGCAGAGATGAAATAGAAGAACTTTGTTACTATTTCCTGCATGGCCCCCCAATAGGAAGTTCAGAAGCGAAGTTTGTATCTGCCACTGACCAATTCAGAATTTTAATGGCAACTGAGGTCCAGACCAAACATGCAGCTATTCCATGGGAAATTACACCTGCGAGTCACATCTATGGGTTTCATCTCACGTGGGATTTGTGACCACCAGTGCAGTTCAGGGGTTTCTTAATGGCACAAGCCACATTAATCCCTTCTCTCCCATGCTGCCCTTCAGCAAACTTCCTGAGTTTGCAGAAATTTCAGCAGCACTTTCCCACTAAAAAGGGGCCAGAATTTCCCTCTTTGTCCCTTCTGAGGGCAGGAAACTTCTAGGTTTAGGCATGTACTGTACTGTGATTCCCCCCACTCTGACTTTTTCAGGGAGTTCCCCCCACCCCGTTTCTTCAGTTCTGCTCTTCAATCAAGGATATGGGGTACCCCAGAAGGAAAATCCCCTTTAATAAAATGAGCTCTCCTCCCTTGGGGAGGGAGAGGACCTCAAAGCAGAAAGGTCCTCCCAGAAGCAACCAAAGGTCGTTTTGACGGGGATGAACAGCATTCATGTAAGCTTAATCAATCACTGACCTCTACATTTGTGCCCCCTGAAGGCAGGTTAAGCATGCCTTTTGCTCCACCCCCATACTACAAGTTCTGCAGGCTGCAACAGGAGTGAGAATGGGTAACTTCTCAACAGGGAACATGGCCCAAGGAAAGAGAGTTGGGTGTTGCAAAAATAGCTCATTCCACATGCACCAATTTCATATGATTTTCTTTTTTGCATAGGGAAAACCACCACCACAACCACCGAATGTGGTTGCACACAAATGTGCACATTTGTTCTGCACATTAGGGGTGCATGTACAAGCATGCCTGACGAGCAGTCCATCTAGAGACAGTGCATCTCTAGGCGCCCAGTTTCCAAACCCTCAATTGGTGGGTCCAGGGCTGAAATCTTTTCATTCCCACCTTTTCACCAGTGGAGTCTTCCATACCATCATAATGAGATCTGTTCTTTACAAGGAAGGTTTGATTCTTCTTAGGGGGGGATCCCTTCTCCAAAAATTTCATGGGGCACCCTCAGTTCCATAAAAGCTGCCAGGAATCAGGGGAGAGATGCCTAATGGAGCCTAAGAGAAACCCATGATCTCCATGGTAATCCTAACACATAGTAATCCATGGCAATTTCAACAAAGAAAGAAAACCACTCTCAAAACCTTGAGGTCCTTCCTCAGATACGGTATTTTCAACACCATGATCATCTGAGTCCCCTGTTGCTTGACTTATGCAAGGAGAAAATGGCTTTGAATTGCTGACCATGTGTTCCCTGCCTGATCCATGCCACAATTGGTGCACAATTGGTGCTCCACAACTCTTTGGCGGCACTAGCCAGACCTTTCCCCATTCCCCACTACTGGCCATCCCCCAATCTTTCAAAACTGTCCTCAAAGTGGCATAGGGGAGCCACGTTGAGGCTCCTCAATTAAGGCTCCCACGTTGAGGCTTCTCAATTAAGAAGACTCCTCAAACGGCAGCAGGCTGCGTGCATCCACCAGGGCATTTAATGGCTTGTCCAATGTAGATAGTCGTAGTAAAACAGGCACTGACTCCTTAGGTTTGATGGGCCATCGGGCAAGGACCATTTCTTCCTTCCCATCCAGTTGTTCCCTCACATTCCTTGATGCAGTGGTGCAGCTCCTCCATTGTACCACTCCTGAACCAGAGAGACAGGGTATAACCACCCCAAGGTCCACCCCAGAGGAACTGGTCAAGGATGTGGAAGGACACAATTGTCCTAGAGCACCCAGATCAACTGTGACACTCCTTGAACAGCTTGTAGTTTCCCCTAACTTCCTGCGCCTTACTCTGGCATGCATCCAGGTCCCTGTGACAACCCATGTCCCTCATTTTGTCAGAAATGTAGTGGAACTGCTCAACATTTCTGTATCATTTGTTAAGAGCTGCCTGGACCACATTTTCTTGCCAAATGTCAATTAAAGCTGAGACAGACCACTCACCAGCTTTGAGACAGGCCATGGGGGATGCAATGTAGTTCCCTCCCACACACACACACTCGTGCGTGCATGCACATGTGCCAGTGTAGGCAATCTTTCCACCATGCCTGTCAAAATGATGGCTACTTGCATTTAATTGTTTGCATTTACTGTAAATAAAAGTAAAATAATGTGATTCATTCTTCCAACTTCATTTTCTGACTTATAGCATGCCATTTGTGAAAATCAGTAATGAACTTCCACAGGCATCCCTTTCCAAAAAAAAACAAAACACCCCATTCACACTCTTTCCCCCTTGAACACACACAAACAATGCCTATCTACTTAAGTCTTTTTATGTCTGACAGCTTCATGTCAGTTCCTCACACCCCTTGTGGGATAAGCCTACCACAAGCTTCCAAGCACTTCTTAGTGCAAGCAGTTTGGCCTTTGAACTCCTTTCCTACTTTGGATTGCTTGTTTTGTAAAATGACTATAAGAAAGCTAAAGTGATTAATTGCCGCCACTGTCCCATGCAGGTTCAGGATATTATAGAGGGAACAAAGAATTCCAAGAATCCAAGTATTCCATTAATAAGAGGGAAAAGTAACAATAAGCTGTTTACTTTGCGGACAAATCTGCGTACAGGTGCTGAGTGTTCCCTGACTGAGAGATAAAAGATGGTTCAATGGTCAAAGAGCTAATTCAGAGCTTTGAATTTCAATCCTCTGTTATTGATATCACACCCTTAGGACCCCACAAGTTACAATGTGTGTGCAGGGATCCTGCTGCTCCTCTGAGGAAATGGCACAGAACCTTACCTCTGGGAGTCAAATGTGTTACAAGGGGCACATTCACACAGTCATTAGCGGGAAGATTAGAAGATTGCTTCCACATTACTGCCCATTGCTGCTTGTGTGCTCCTGCAATTTGGTATAGGTGCAATCCTACAGCCAAATAAATAAACATGGTGGTGCTTAATAAAATAAATAAAATACAAAAATTAATATAACTCTGTATAAATCAGCAATGACCTTTCTCATGGACAAGAGCCTATTTACTCACAAGTAAATGCCATTCAGCAAAGGTCCCCTGCAATATTAATCAATAGCTTCTTTCCTGCATATTGCTTCCTGTTTAATGCGGCTGGATAATTAGTTATGATTTCCCCTCACTTAGCCTGCTTCTGTTCCCTTTGCAAGATGGACACTTTTGACTACTGATTTTACTTCATTATCTTTTTTATATGAGATAATACTATTTCACTCCAAAAGGAAGAAAAGGAAAAATGGAAGGAGATTGCTAAAGTTCCCTCCTACCCGGTGGAAATGGGGAAATGACCTTGCACATGCCTGATCTTGTCTGATCTCGGAAACTAAGCAGGGTCAGGCCTGGTTAGTACTTGGATGGGAGACCGCCTGGGAATACCGGGTGCTGTAGGCTTATACCATAGTCTTTCAGGACTGAAGGTTGCCAACCAAACCAATAACAGGTAAATGAGAAACAATTCATCACTTATTCCCAATTTCCACTAATTATGTTATGCATAAAAATGGTAAGAAAAATGGCAGAGTTGGGAAAATGGAAAACTTTTGATTAAAGGCAAAGTAGTCCTTAAAAAGCATTAATCGCATTTTGCCTGATTACACTGGACATGCTCGCATTACAGCTAACTTCATCATCACATACAAGGTCAGGAGGCATGGCCTGGTGATTAAGCTGAAGGCTGCCTGAAGAATGCTAAGCAAGAGTGGTCTTGGTTGGATGGGAGGCGGAAAAAGGCTGACAAAGCTGTCATGAGAGGACAGAGCCAGGAGGAGTTGCTGCTGTGACCTCACTATGAAAGGAGGACAGACTTGGCAAGTGGAGGAGTATGGAGAGTCAGCTTCTAAGAAAGAATGATTCGGGTTGGCCTACCTGAAGCTGCTTAACAGAGATTGCATTATTGGGCTATATCATTATGTCAGCAGTTGTCATGTTGCCGGTAAGTTGGGTTGGATGTGATGGATTTTCTGGTCCTTTGCAGCTCTGTAGTCCTTGATAGGACTGTCCTGTTCAATCTGATCCTGAGTTTACGTAGACTGTCATTCATTTTAAAGCAGGAGCACCTGATTTCTTAGCACGTCTAAAAAATCTGTCCTTCATTTAAGTGCCAATTTGAAAGCTGAACTCTTGAAAACCTAGCCCTATGTGTTTGTAAGATGACTCATGTTTTCCAGGCACCAGGCCCAATTCTACAAGTTGCTGGATACTCACACCTTTCATTCATGTCAAAGGGTTCTACATGTTCTAAGCATGTGGTAGAAGAGTCATCCTGGAAAATGACCATATATCTTAATTACATGTTTCATACTATAATTGATGTCAGCTAATGCAATGACAAATGCAAATCACTCATCCAATTGTCAAATGCAAATATTTTATATTCGTTTATATTCATTTTTCTATTTCAGGTACTCCACAAAATAAAACGTCAACCATATATACATTCAGCTCATACCCACTGTTCGAGAGGAACAAAAATAGTTAACGTTGGATACGTTGCTGGCATGACTGCAATTTAAGTGCAAAACTCGATTCTGTGGCATTCAATCAATTCTGAAGGAATTGTCCAGCCTCCAACACAACCATCTGGGTTCCATAGCACTGTGGGGGCACCTGCCTCAACTGTGAAAATGTCTGAGAGAGAGAGAGAGGCTGCATTCACCATGAAATGCCTGCTTTTCTTGAGAGAAATGGTAACCCCACCTTCTCATGGAAATAATGGCCTGTGAGGTGTTTGATCTTGACTGGATTGTGCCTTCAACAAAATAGGAAAACAACAAAAATCATTGAACCACCATCTACAATTGATTGTAATAGGTTTGAGTTATGGGGTTCATTCCTGCAGAGCACATATGAAGTGGAGATATATGGCCCAGTGAAGGGTATGTATTATTTACAGCTTCTCCCATACATCATGTCAGTTCCACGGTCTCTCCTTTACATCTCCAGTTGCACACAACCTCCACTCAGCATCATTCCACATCTGTGAGATTGACTGGCTGCAGAACATGGTGATCATAGTATTCTGGCAGGACAGGAGATCACACATCTTTAGTCTGGCATGGAAAATGAGACACCAACACGTTCTAATTCACAGGGACAGGGCATCCTTTCTGCTCTTTTTAGTTTGTCCCATAGGGTCAGGATTTCAAAGACTGTTATTTTTATTAAAGCAAATGCACTTGGGTTGTTTGGCTCCACTGGAGAGGGGTTCAAAAGTAGCTCGGCTCCTCTTTGACATCAGATTTAACTGACTGAGAGGGGAAGCATGATATGACCTTGGCAGGAAAAGCCATGTCAGTTCTGCTTGCAAGTTTCTCATAGCTGTCAGTTGACAAGCATACCACTGCTCCTTCTCCACATTGGTCTCACCATAAATTCAGAGCAAATTATCTGGTCCTTGAAAGGAGCAAGGAAACAAACAGCAGCAAGATTTCATATTAACATTTGTGTCAGAATTGATGGACCACAAAGGCGAGTACCTATGGGGAAGACAAAGTTGTGTCCACCACTGCAGTTGCAATTGTACCCCTTAGGGTGCAATCCTAACCTACTTTCCAGCACAGACATAAGGGCAATGCAGCTCCTAGGTAAAGGAACAGATGTTCCTTTACTTTGAGGAGGCCTCCCATGAGTGTCACCCAACTGCAGGATGCAGCACACGTCTCATGGGCACAGATATGCCAGTGCTGGAAAGTAGGTTAGGATTTGAGCCTTTCATATACAAACAGTAATTTTCTCAACAGCAGCATCCATTGACCCACTGTTAGTATAAATAGATGTTTAAGTCACTACTGAAATATCACTCTTCATATCACATTCCAAGGCTGCAATGTTTGATTAAGACATTTCTGCCCAATGTTGCATATATGCAACAGGAATCATATGTCTACACCTATGGGCTTGGCAAAAATGGGTTAATCAGTATGACACAAGTGAATGAATATTTACTTGGACATACAGTAGGTTCTTTTGTGATCAATAAGACTCACTCCTAAGAACACTCCGATTGGATTGCAGCATAAATCAATGAAATGTTTAATTTAGCAAAAAGTGCCCCAATCAATCAAGTAGCATATATATAAACAGAAGTACTTATAAAAACAGCAGATGTCAAACCTAATCTTAAGAGGCATCCTCCCTCTTTTTCACATGCACACATCATGTGCCATGCACATCAATGAATGCAGTTGAATTTACCATAGAAAGGTGGGGAATAGATATCTTACAGCCCAATTATAACCTCCTGCCAATGCAGCTATGGTAACAGAGTGTGTGTTGCACCCTGCGGGGGGAGCAGTCCTGAAGGGCTCCTTGAGGTAAGGAGTAAGCCTCCACTATCCCAATGGGTCTCCTTGGATCTATGTCAGCCACTTTGCTGATGTAGTTCCAAGGAGAGTAAAAGATAGGGAATGGGGTTAGGATCCGACACAAGTCACTGCTATTTGGAATCATCTCCTCCCTCCTCTTTTTTTGCCTCTCACCCTCTCTGCCCAAAAACTCCCATGTTCCCCCTCTCCCCAACCTGTTCCATGCCCTGTCCATTGTCTCCTTCCCGCAATGTCTTACCTGCCTCAGCACAGATCACCCTCTGCAGCGTTTACCACATTTGCAATGGCATCCCCAAAATCGCCATTGGTGTTGCACTGTTTGCAATGTCGTTAAGTCATGTACATTGTCATGCATGCCTTTACAATGTTACAAAGCCCAGTTAGGATTGGGCCCTAAATTAATTTATTACTATCTAAAGACAAAGAATGCATGTTTCTTGCTTCAGAACTATGTTTACTTATAGGTAAATGGGACAGACTGATTAATCAATCAGAATTTTCAACTCGAAAGGGGGGGAATTCATTCTTTTACCACTCTTCAGAAAGTCTGACTATAAATAGAGATGTACCAGTGCTAATAATCACACTGTCTAATGTCTTACATGCACCCAGAAGAGGGAAAGAGAGGGCTATCTCAAGCTGTAAGCCATTTCACAGAGAGAATGGAAGAGGGTACAATAAGAACTTGACTCTTTCATTCAGCCTTCTCACGCTAATGGTCCTGTCCTGCCTAAATGATAGTGTTCATCATAGGCGGTCTAATGTGCACCTATTTGTAAAATGATCCAGTTACAGTACATGTCTAGCAAGAGAGCTAATTAACCCACCACCAAACTAGCCAATCTAACCTAAGAGGACATTCCTCCCAGACCTCAAGGATAGCAATGATAGACCTAGCCAGTACAAGTCATGACCCACTGATGAACCCAGTTTTCTGGTCATATATCATAGCCAGCCAGGTGCTTGACAAACCCAGCCAAATAAAAAATAAAAAATATATCAGTAACTTAATCAAACCTCTAATGGGGTTTCATGCATGGCTGGTATGCCAGGCTTGACCTAGACCATCCGTATGCAGCAAACCAACACACAAAAACAAATCCCCGATCATTCAATGAGGCTCTCTGAAAGTAAATGTTGAGAACCTTCTAGCACATGCTCACATCACCCAGCATCTCATCTGCCAGCCACGGCAATTTTTAATACCGAAGCTAAAGGGGAAAATCCTTTCCCGAATGGGGACATGTTTATGGGAGGCATCTGGTCCTTGAGCAAAGAGGGCTTTGTAAAGCTTCACGTTGACAACAGAGACATATTAAGCTTCTCCACTGTATCATGAGCAGGTCAATGCTTTCATATATTCACAGACTTCTGCGCTGGTAGCTTACAGCACCAGGAAAGTATGCCTGCATGAAAGCTTATACAGCGTCAAATATGCTTAACCATGCCACTGCTGTCAGTCTTCACATTTCATACGCAAGAAATGGCCTGAGTGGAGGTAGAGCAAGTAAACACTGGTTGCTGTTCCAATCCCCCACGACTAGGGCAAGAGAAAGGCCTCAAACAAATATGGGTTGAGTTCTTTGAAAAACAGAAAGCAAGGAAGGAGCTGGGAATGACTTCTTTTAAAGTACAGCAGTGGTTCTCACACATTTAGCACTGGGACCCACTTTTTAGTAGAAGAATCTGTCAGGAACCACTGAAAGTGATGTCATGACCAGAAGTGACATAATCAGACATGAAAATTTTTTACAATCCTAGGCTACACTCCTACTCACGTGTACCCAGGAGTGAGTTCCATTTATTTTTATTGTTAAAAGCATATATACTGTACATAGCTGCTTGTTAAAAGTAAAAGTCTGTAACATTTCCCCAAATGCAGTCACATACCATGGTAGCATCAAGTCTAATATATTAAAAATAAAATATTGAAATGAATGGGGACTCGCGACCCACTTAGTGGGTCCCGACACATAGTTTAAGAAATACTGAAGTACAGTATACCACTCATATTTTATTCCCCCTAAATGTGAGTTGTAAGTAAACATTTCTGAAAATAAATTGGCCCCTCCAACGTCATCTTGTGTGATGTCTGTCTGCAAATTTTTTCCCATTTGTTCCATAAGTGCAGGGTATCTCATATTTTTTAGAACAGCCAAGCTCTGGTGTGAAGAATATGCCAGCTTTTGAACGGCACATAACTCTTCATTAGGCACACTGTGCTAAGCTTGCGGAAAAGAAGCATAAATATGTATATAACTTGCCATATATTGGTGCACCAATTTGATGCCTGGGGGCATGTTTGTCCTTAGGATAGCTACATTTTTCCCTAGCAGGTATCTTCCTTGAGATTTTACTCAGTCTAATTCTATTCTGGGCTGGCTCATAGCATGCAGTGACACTGGCACATCATCCACTGCATGCTAAGGACCAGCTAGGAACCAGACAGTGGTGGAGCGGTGAGTAAACAACTTTTTAACTTATCTACTCTGCCATAACATGGTCGCCAATGGGCCTACTTGGATCTGTGCCAACTCTTTAGCTGGCATGAATCCAAGTGGGTCCAGAGGGGCTTGTCAAGGCCAGGCCATATGCCCCCTGGCCAGCCCTGATTCCCCCAGAATGGCTCCCTGCAAAAGCTGGACAATCTGTTGGCTCACACCAGGGGCTGCCTACTATTTGAACTGGTGGCCCAAGCCCACATACCATTGCTGTGGCTGCCATACTAGTGGCCTGGGTCTTGTGGTGATGGAACACAAGTTCTATTAGTGCAAGACCCAGAGAGGATTAGATCGTTAATTAGATACAAGGAGGTAACGGGGAGGGATAATACAGTAGCCCCAGCTTATAGGTCTTGGACCTGATAAACTGCAGCAATTTGTGATCACTAAATTCAAGCTGAATACCTTTGCCCCAAACTGCCCTAGTCATAACTTTGTGCAAGTTATAGGTGTGAAAACCAGTTCGCCAGATCTGGGGAGATCTGAACTTTTGGGATCCTAGCTGATTTCTGTGAAACTGTGGTGTCCATGCATCTGATCTTCACCTCCAATGTCTATTCAATCTGCACATATGTAAATAGAGGGTTACAAAGACACAGTATAACTAATAAATAAGGCTTTCCTGATGCTAAGGGGAGCCTAAATGTAATAAGGCATTCTGTGATACTTTTAAAAAGTTCATATTTTAATACTGAACTAATGTGAGCCAATATCTTCTATTGAAGAGTGCACAGAATGCACAGGTATCATTGTACTCATTTAGGGACCACTGTCTAGTGAACTTTTAAAAATGAGTCATTTTTCCTTCACTAAAACTGGATGCTATTCACAAAATGTTTGTACTATTTTTTTTAAGGTTGCAATCCTATCCATACTTACCTAGGAGCAAGTCCCATTGGCTATAATGGTACTTAATTCTGAGTAGACTGCATAGGATTGGGCTCTAAGAGTGGTTATTTATTTTAACCCATTTCTGTCTGGCCCATAAGTGTACACATTTGGTCCCCGTTACGTATACGCAATATTGGGCAGAAATGGCTTAAAGATTGTCCTTGAATCCGGTATATCACAATTACATACAATACAGCTAGCATTCTTTACTTCAGTGTTGTTTAAAGTATCTTGTAATACAAACTCCTTCACAGTCAGAATTCAGATTCTGGAAGCCATCTTTTTAAACATTTTTTTTATTTATTTAGTCAATTCAAAAACAGAAAACACAACTAAAAAACAAAGCTCATAAAGAATAAAAAGACATACACAAAAAAGTGAATGCAAGAGTTTAGCTATGCTCATCACTAGCATTTGTCACATATATAGTCAACTCAAGATGACCCTCAAAGCAATGAAGTCCTGTGGCACAATTTAGGTTCAGCTAATTTTTTTGTAGGGGATCCCTTTTTGATAGAAGGCTCTGTGCCCCCAAATTTGGTTCTCTCTGTTCGTATTGTTACTTTCACAGCACCATCGTCCCCATTGGGGCTACCTCTTGACTGAGGCACCCAAAAGTGGTTCCTAGGTAGATTCCACAACCTGGCCATATTATTAAAGATTATTGCTCTTTTCTTTATAAAGAAGTTCAAGTATCTTTATAAAAGGTACTCAAAAGCTATTTAGGAAGCTATAAAATATTAATTTCTCTTGGAAAACAATTTACTCAATAGAAATAGAAGCTTCATTAGCATAACCTTTGCCTATGAGCTATTATGGGACAGGATAACCTCTTTATCACATTTATTAAAATATCTGATTCTACCATACTTTAACAATGAATAGTTTTTATAGGAGAGTTTCATTCTTTTTAGGATGATTTTATGCCAGCTTCCTACGTACCATAATTGACATGGTGCATGGGTGACACTCTGTGGCCAGGAACAAGCATGACTTTGCTTGATCCCATTTCTTTAGATGTCATATTCTGTTCCCCTAGGAAAGGCTGCTGTTATTTTAATCAATGGGAGTTTTAGCAGAAACTTCAGTGGAAAGCAGGTTACTCCAAGGAAAAGGTGGATTGTGCAAAAGGGCACAATCCACTAGGAACTTCTTTTGTGCAAGCCCATGAAAATGAATAGGAAGCATAAATAAACCTTAAAAATGTGTGTAGAGGTGGTTTCACAAATGCACTGATGACCTCTAAGCCAGGAGAAGAGACACTGGGGGACTTTTTCCAAAGTGAAAGTTTAACTTACAAGCTCCACAGACACAGCCTATTGCCACTTCCCTATTTGACAGTACCTCTCCTGTTCCACATGAACCAAATGGGGTAAAAAAAGCCAAAGGGGTAAAAATGGACATCCAGCAAGACCAGTGGGAGGTTATTATAGAGGATTTTACATGCAATACCACCCCCAACTAACATTTATTGTTTGTATATGTTATTATTTATAAGTATTGTTATTGTTTTAAAACTATTATTGTTGGCTTTTTAAAAAAAAATACAAGTGTCTGTATTGCAGACTATAGCTAGATTTCCATAATGTTAGCACATGCCCTTTTAAATTGAATCAATAAAATCTAATCGGCTTATACTTTAAGAAGATATAATTTATCTGAATTTATTCCATCTTGTCAAACAGCCCAATTCTAACTCCTCACAAGAAATGATGCCAATGTGGTGCTCGCTGTATCTCAGGGGGGAAGAGTTTCAGCCTCCAGAGGCCTCCTTGGAGGAAAGCAATATTTGTTCCCCCAGAATAAGCCCCTTCTGGTCTGCTAAGCCTACTTGGACCTGTGCCAGCAGTACTACTGACAGAAGGCCACATGGACCTGGATTGGGGGATCGAAGCTGTGAAGGGGGGGTTAGGATTTGATGTACATTGCTGCCACTGCACCTGCCCCCTTCCAAGACCTGATCTACCCTCCACCTCACTCTTGTCGCCATTCCGCCCACCCTGTTCTGAACACCCCCCGCACTGACTTATTGGCATTGGCGGACATCTAGGGACCACTATCAGGCTGACATTGCTGCACATGGCTTGTGGCAGTGGCCCAGCCCCTCCTGATGATGGGTCACAGCCTGCAGAGTGTGTAGGCTGAATGCAAGTTCAGAATGCTGACAGAATTCAAGTTCTAGTAGTGTTCGGTAAGGATAGGATTTGGACAAAAGACAGTAGTTGGATCTATCATTATTCACAGCTGCAAAGTAAATACTGGTATACACTTAATGCATATATCTTATACATAACACATCTTAAAATTCCAGAAAGGTATGAGGTATATGTCGATTAAAGTGTTATGTTCCAAACATTCAAAATCATACCCAATTTCTATTACACTTCCCTATCTTGTGTATGCCTTCCCTACAATCTTAATATTTTATAAATGTGTCAATTTCACCATAAGTAAAACAACAAGTCAATCTGTTATACCTGGATCCTCTGTTGATTTCCATATACCAGCTCCATTTGTCACTAAGAATTTTGGTTCTCTCCTTGTCCTCTACTCAACTAGTGTGCCCTAGACCCTTCAATCACCATTTCCCCCACTTCCCCTGCGAAGCCTACACATTCTGCAGGCTGTCCATCTCTACTTCTGAGCAATCCTTTAGTGACACATTAAGGCAAAGAAAAAATCTGTAGTATTCATGCTCAGGGGTCACAGAGTAATTTAACACTCTTCCTTCCATGAGTCACAAAAATAGACAGACAGATTTTTTCCATGATATGACACAGATTAATCTCTAAGGGTGATGTACAGCCGGTAATCTGCAATGCAGCCCAACATCATAAGATGCAGCATAAATTTAGCCTCTTGAAATGCTTGTTGGCTTATTACGGCATCCCACTGGGTAGCCTTCAGCAGAAATCTCTGCCACTTTGCCTGTGCTTCTGCCCTGTAACAAAACTGCTTACCTCACAAGAACTGAGATAGGCTAGTTACTTAAAACATACATGGGGAATAGAAAATGCGGGAAAACATATCCCCATAAGAGAACTGCAACTTATAGGAAAGGTGTCTGGATTCTGGATGTCAAAAGTGGTTCAGTTCCAAAACTCAGTGTGGAGCTGAACCAACACTTGGTATACATTAATTCTGGCCCACAATCCAAAGATTGTATAGCACAATCCTTTGCATATCTGCTCAGAAGTAAGTTCCATTGTGTTCAATGGGACTTACTCCCAGGAAAGTGTGGATAAGATTGCAGCCTTAACCTGGGAGTAAGCCCCATTGAACAAAGTAGGGTTTACGTTTGAGTAAGCTTGTACTGTATAGGACTGTGCTGTTAATTCTATAACATTGTTAAGGAGCACCCATACAATGTGTTTTAAACCAGGGCTTATTATAAAGATGCACTCAGCTCAGAAACTGTGATAAATGCATAAATTAGCAAAAGAAGAATAGCGGACACAGTGTATATTTCACAGGAGCTCGGTATATTGAATTCATAGTATAATATTCATTTTGAAAGATGACCAAAAATATGACCACTATATTAGAAATCAAATATGACTTTTTATTTTTTTGCCTACTAAAATTTTTGTACAGACATGCAGAATTAGACCAGGATGTCTTCCTCTAGGCATTGACCTGTAAAACAAGTCCAGTTTAAATATAAGAAGAGGAAGTTGTTAATGAAAAATATAAAGAAATATTCTTTTTAAAAAGGCTTTGTGATGAGGATTAGCAGTTATTTACCTCTTTTCCTCATGACAAGAACTTTATTTTGAGGATATACTGTCTATCCTATAATGCAGTGTACTGTCTTCTGTATTTTGTAAATGTCAAATTCATTTTTTTTAAAAATGGCACTCCAGAAATTGAGTTCATAGCATATGGGCTGTGAGCGTATTAGACTTCTAATATTAGACTTGCCTTTAGATTTGTGGCTAAAGGGAGGTACAGCAGTTCAATTCTGTCCTTTAGTTTTCCATTACTGAGTCCTGAATTGACATTAGAAATACAGGGCCAGGATCAGTCCACAAGGCTATTGCTGATGCAGTTTGGTAAACCACCAGTTGTACTGGTATTTGCCTCCTGCTCTAATGTTTCAGGACATGGCTATATATATTTTGTGTTTGCCCCAGCATTTAGCTATCAGAAAATATTTCTCAAGGAATACCAAATACATTTTTGGCCAGCTAGGCATGAACATATAAATTTTTGCAAGATTCTTGCAAGATGCAAGAAACATATAAACTTTGCAAGATGCATATAAACTTTGCAAAATGTTGCTGACATCACTTCCGGTGGGCCCTGGACAGATTGTCATTCTCAGAAGTGGGTCCTGGGCTAAAAAGGGTGAGAACCACTGAATTAAAACATAGATGGCCTTCAGCTAATTACGTAAAAGTATTGCATACATGATGACTCTCATCATGACAACCTTCACCAGGTTGTACAAATCCATCTTAAGGGCTGCCCTGTTTTATTGATTTATTTTAGACTCCTCTTACAAAACCACCCATCTGACAGAAAATCAAGATAAAAGCCCCAGCTGTCTCTTTATAACAAGGATTGGTTAAGTAATCATTAACCTTTGAGTGACTATCAGCTCAAATGTTATCTTAGGAGTGATTATTTTTCTTGGTTGCTTCATACAAAGACAGAGGCTCCAAAACAGTAACTGTGGATTCACTGCTACAGCACTAAGCCTTTATGGAGAAGTAATACAACCATACTGTTCTAGAAAATCAAATTAATATAAAACATTGTTACTATTTATTTAGTAAAATCTGTCTGTGGTGCACAAAAGATGTTAGTTTGTAACATTTTGGAGTAATGAGCAATAGGTCTGAGGTTTTACACAAATCATGTCTTGATTGGAAGAGGTACAAACAGTTGAGTGTCATAAATGCTTTTGTCCTTGGCACCAGGTCAGGATGGATCCCTTTCAGGCTGTTATGTCTTAATCACTTGCAATCAGAAGGCTCTATGACAAGAACAGTACATTTCTTTATACATGTGAGCTGCCACTTCTATTTTTTTAATGCTGAATCATGACAAAGTTATTTAGTTCTCACCCATTTGTCCTGTTCTATGAATTTATCATTCCTGCATCTCATCACTATTAATAATTTTTGGCATATCTTCCTGTGTTACTCTCTTATGTTGGTGTGGGAACTAGCAAAGAATTTTTTCTCCTCTGGATCAGGATACAAGTAGATGTAACACTGGCTCCCTCTTCCCCACTGTGGAAAGACTGGGGTCACCTTCAGGAACATACTCTTTTTCCCATATATCTACTATCTACCTCCCACATTAATCACAGTTTTTAATTTATATATACGAGTGGGTTCCATTCCAAGCACTCATGTGGATGGCAAAAAACCACACTATAGCAAATCAATTTTAAAAACAAAGTTTCTTTATGAATGTTGTATGTTCTTTATGTAAGCTGCATGTAAGAAGCATCATCAGACAGCTTGAAGGCCCTGTTTTATTCCTCAGTTTTAGACACAATAGATTTCTCATGCAGATTTCCAACTGATGATGTGCTGGATCAAATAACTGCTCATGTGTGGACTATACAGTCAAAATTTACACTGGACTTGCATCAGTAACTCAAAACATAGTTAAATAAAAGTAATACCCTTTGTACCATATGGGACTTACATTTGTGTAAGCAAGTTTAGGATTACACTATCAATGAAAATGATGGTGTTTAATTTTACTCAAAATTATAGCTTTTTCACAAAAAAGTTCAGGAAACAGCCCAAAGGTACTGTATCTTTTTTTAGCTTCTTCCCCTTGGGCTCACAAGCCCATGGAAGTTCTAGTGTGTTTTCCACTAGGTGGCACTATTATACGTCACAAACTAAACTTTGGAATTAAAAATGAAGATTTTGAAGAAACAAAAATCTTGGATACTTTCTGATTTTATCTCATGATATAAAAATATTCTCTGGGATCAGTGAAGTGGATAGAGAAACCATACCTCAACCATGCGAAGCCCAGGGGTGGGCGGGACACAAATTATGAGATGCAGTCACTTTTGTCTGCATTCATGCATCCCTACTACACTCCCATTTTTTATCTGAAGCACAAGGATTGATACACAGTGAAACATTTCCCTTTAAGCAGGCACAGCTCAGAAAAACCCTTTACCCAACTTCTGGTAAGAATGCAGATATGACTTATTGTGTTGCCACTGTAACAGATCTTCAGTTCAACTTAGGCAGATGTAGTGGTGAGTGTGCACAAGAAGGCATATTATGCAAATAAGCTACGCATGCTGAGAATATACTTAACACAGATACAATTCCAGCTATGAACAAAAGTATCTAGCACACTGTTTAAAATAATTACTGATAACAAATTAGTGTGAGTGACTGTAGCAGAATTCATTTCAGCTGCATTTGAGTGACATAAATCCATGTTAGGTTCAGCAATAGGAGGCTCCAAGCCAAATCTAGCTGTTTTATGGCTCAATCCTAACCAATTTTCCAGTGCTGGTGCAGTCATGCCAATGGGGCCTGCACTGCAACCTGTGGTGGGGAGGCAGTCACAGAGGCCTCTTTAAGGTATGGGAACATTTGTTCCCTAATCATGAGGTTGCATTGCAGTTGCACCGGTGCTGGAAAATTGGATAGGATTGGGCCCATAGATTGCACACACAGAACCCATTTCCAATCTAGAGGCCAAAGAGGTGAGAGGAAAATGGCATCTATGGTTACAGACATTACTACCAAGCCACTCTAGACAACAGGCATTGAAGGACTAGCCCACTATTCCTTGCTCCTTTATGAGAATGGCTCTGACCAACCAGCATTCTGTGTGTATGAAATGAAGAATCTAAAATTACTAAACAGCAGGGATGTACAGTGGGTAGGGAGGCAGGTGAGGCAGAGTCTACCCACCGGAGTCCTTCAAAAAGCACCACTGCCATGTGAGACACCCAAGCACCCACAACCCATGTGCTCTTGGGTGCCTCACATGGCGGTGGCACTTTTCGAAGGACTGCCATACCTGCCTCTCCATCTACTGCACGTCCCTGCTAAACAGTACACATTAATACAATGACAGGCAGTGCCAAGCCTTACCTGTTTGGAAGTCATACCCATCTGCACATTTGGTGACTTGGCATAGATACTCAGCATTGAAGGAAAGGCATTTTGTATATGCTCAAAGGTAATGTTGTTATATCATATGTTCCAGCGATGAGACCTGCTGGGATGATGACAACAACAAAAGGAGGCTGGTTTAAAATCAGCCAGATGCAACATGAAAAAAAGGACAAGAAATTTAAATAAGAGTTAATTTTTAAAGAATTAAGGCCCAAATCCTAACCAACTTTCCAGTTCTGGCATAGCTGTCCCAATGGGACATGTGGTGCATCCTGCAGTTGGATGGCACTCATGGAGGCCTCCTCAAAGTAAGGGAATGTTTATTCCCTTACCTCGGAGCTGCACTGCCCTTATGTCAGTGCTGGAAAGTGGGTTAGGATTACACCCAAAGTTGCAATCCTGTGCATACTTACCCGAGAGCAAGCACCACTGAACAGCATGGGACTTACTTCTGAGTGAACTTGCATAAGAATGCACTTGGAGTGCTTTTCTTGAGTTTTTAAAAACTCTGATCAATGTTTTTATCATTTTCACTCATCCTGCCCAAAGAAACATTTTGTAGACATCAGCTGAAAAGAAAAAAGGGAAAATAAACAACAACTTGGTATTTCAAAAACCTTTGCATGTATCCATGCAACTCTTTAAGAATGCCAAGGAATTTAAAAACAAAAAAGTCACAGACATAGGTAGCCAGGGGCTTGAAAAAATTATTTAAAGAAACTATCCATCAGTCAAGTGCAGTACATTTTGTTGTTGAACACTATCTGAAGTCCAAAGTGTATTGGTGGCACTTTTATTTTAAAACAATTGTTTACACCAACTACATTTCTGTATGAGCTTCAAACCACTAACTGTGGAATCCTAGACATGTTTATAGAGAAGTCTTACTATGAGTATGTTCAACTCCCTTGTGCTTACTCCCTTGTAACTATGCTTTATGGCTGCAGCTTAAACATCAGTACTGATCCAGCAAATAATGCTAAGTAAAATTAGCCTGATACTGGATAGGTGCAGGTGGTTCCTATGTAACTATCTAGAAAGACCTGCTTGATCACTTTGCTGTTAGAATTCAGGTACAAAGTACATTTTATTAGGCATTTTCAATCTAAGTTGTTACAAGGGTAAATGTTGTTGCTGTCTCAATTTTGAGTGGTTATATTTAATCATAGAATTGGAATGACACAAAAGGTCATCTAGTCCAACCCCTATCATTTTAGACTTTTGTTGTTATTTTCAGCAGTGATTTATTGTATATGCCTTGAGAGCCTTTGAGGCAGAAAGGCAATTCATAAATGTTATAAATATTCCCTGACCAAGTCACTGCAGGAGGTACAGCTGGCTAGGCTGGGATATGTTTAGGCAAGTCAACAGAGCTACATTGGCCCAGTTGGACCTGGCAGCAGACTGGCTTGTGGCTGTGGGAACCTGTCAGGGTTGCACAGCACTTGTTCTCTACTAAAAAAACTATGAAGAATGATGACTTTCATTCCACTAGGATGCCCACTGTTGAATGCTGAGCCCTTTGCAAACTGACTATAGTTCATGCCAACAGAGGTTCCCCATTGTAGGGCTGAGAATATCCTTTTCTAGTACAGTGTACTCCCTGCCTGGTCAAGGTTCCATTCGGATGAGAGCTTTTTTAAACAAGTGAGGTTTGAACAGCCTCTATACCAGAATCATCTATGAAAGTCTACAACAAGGGTGTCAGACTCATTTCATACAGTGAACTGAATAGCATTCATGATGCCTGATGGTGGCCAGAATTGACATCATTAAGTAAGAAGTGATGTCATTAAGTAGGTCATGATCAGAAATAAGCACTTTTTCTCACTTAGGAATTCATTCGATGCAAATGATAGAAGAGAAAATATGCAAATCTTGGGCATATTTTTAAGATATAAGAGAGCCCAATTATTACACAGGCCACCCTTTCAGCAGTGACACCTCAGTAGCTTATGGTAGTACTGGGGCAGTCCAAGGGCCAGGTAAAGAGCTTCCATGGGCTGCATCTGGTCCCCTGACCTTATGTTTGACACTCCTGGTCTACAAGATGTAATCCAACTAACTAGATCCGTCTTGGTAGTAGTCTAACCCTTTTGTCTCATGCCCTGAAATTTACATAAAGCAATTCCTAGGGAACTGAAAGCCTTGTCAGTGTTTTCCTAAAGATCTTTTAACTCCCTGCAGCAGAGCGTAAGTATTTGGTTATACAAGTTCACCTGTGACAAACTGGCTCTTAAACTGCCATTTTGTCTTTGCTGTAAATGACTTAGAGCAGTGGTTCTCAAACTCTCTGGGAAAGTTTGAGAGCCAGTAAGTCCTTGCAGGTGGGGGGAGGAGGCGGTGGGGGCAGGGCGGAAGGCAGTGGTGCGATCCCCAGGATTGCACCGCTCAGGGGGCTGCAGGGGCTTGGATGCACTCCCCCGGGGGGTGGGAGCCCAGCGCTTCTGGCAGGGCTCCCCGCAGCAGTGAAAGTGGATGCGGAGCGATCGCACCCTGCCTCCACTAAAGCTGAAGTGAAGCACCATTGCTCCGCATCCACTTTCACTGCTGTGGGGAGCTTTGCTGCAGGTCACGTCGGGCTCCCCGCATCCCTGGGAGGCTGCAGGGTCTTGGGTACTTGGATCCTGGGGATTGCACAGCTGCCTCCTCCCTGCCTTCAGGCTGCCCTCGCCCCTTAAGGGGGCAGGGGGCAGGGCCCCCACAGGCTGGGGTGTCGCGACGCCCCAGTCTGAAAAGCCCTGCTGTAATCATTTGCATGAAAGTCTCTCTTCAACAGTAAAAAGCAGTTTTTAAAACTGTGATTTTAAAGGGGTGCATTTTCTCCTTCTCCAGGGATCAGCACATTCTTTCTCATTTGCAGGAGCCATTCCTGTTCAAATCTGTGTATAACAAGGTTGCACCTGTACATATAGAGTCAAACTGTATGTGAATCTTTCATCCAAACATACCACTTTAGTTAAATAAGTTACCGTCAGTCGGCCTCACGTCTCCTGCTTACAGGTAAGGAATTATGGGATAGAAAAACCAAACCCGTCCCCTACCATACTTTAGTTCAGTGTTTCTCAACATTTGTCCTCTGCCATAAGAACATGGTCCACCTTTTTGAAGTACCACCAGAAGTAACTGGTGATAACATAATCACCAGTTACTTCTGGGTTGGGAGGCCAGATGCAATGCAACAAACACCAGAGTGTGTGTGTGTGTGGGGGGGGGCTGTTTGAGCATGGACAAGCATGCTTTGCAGCCTCCTACTGCTGTTTGTTATATCGCGTTCCTGGTCTCGCTGCTGAGTGGCAGGTGTCCAGGGGGTCTCCGAGAACCACCAGACACTACTTCAAGTACCACTGGCTGAGAAACACTGCTCTAGCTCCAAAGTTGTCCCTTACGCACTAGCTTTCTACGTGCAGTGATTTCTTGTTCGGCACTCAGAGTTGTTCGCACCACTCCAGAAAAGAGGTTCCCTCACATGCTGCAGGGAGAACAGGACTTGTGTCCCAATCCTATCCCATTTTGCAGCTGTGCCAATGGGTTGCGCCCTGCACGCTGTGGTGGGGGGGGGGGCAGAAACAGGCCTGCTCAAGGAAGGGGAACATTAGTTCCCTTACCTCGGGGCTGCACCGCTGCTGGGGAGTGGGACAGGATCGGGCCCCAGGAAGTCAAAGCGTGGCTTCTGTGCAGATAGGGCGCAGGCGCCTCTGGCTTGAGCAAGCGGCCAAAGAGAGCGCGGGGAGGAGTGCGCGGGCTCGTGAGACTCCTCGGGGCCTGGCGGGCCTGGCGGGGGGGGGGGGCCGCCTCTCCGCCAAGTCCAATGGGAGGGAAGGCTGGCCTTCCTGGTTTCCCCCGCAGGAGGAGGAGCCGCGAGTGCCGCCCGCCCACCCGGCGTCCCGCCTGGAGAGCGAGGAGCGCACCGCTCCTCCTCCTCCTCCCCGCGGCTGCGCTCCGAGGAGGCGGACGCAGCCCTGCGCGCGGCGGGGCCATGGGCTGCTGCAGCCGGCGGCTGGGGGCTGCCCTGGTCCTGCTGCTGCTCGCTCGGCTGCGCGGGGAAGAGCTCGGTGAGTGGCCCGTGCGCGCCGGGAAAGTTGGGCGATGGGCAGGGGGCGCCTGCTGTGGCTGGGACGCCAGATGTCCTCTGCCTGCCTGCCTGCCTCGGCAAGGGAGGCTCCTTATCCCGGAGATCAGCGGAGTCTTAAAGTCTTAGAGTGGCTTTGGGAACCTCTTAGCTGCGTCTTTAGGTTTTCCTTCTGGGTCCTCTGGTCTGGCGCTGCGTGTTCAGAGTGGCCGAAGGAGGCTGCCTTTTCAGCCGCGCTCTGGCTCCAGTGGTGACTCTCGTGGCTACACCATCAAAGGCTGGAAGGTACCGGCGATTGATGGGCATAAAGTGTAGGAGTGTGACCCTGGCGTGCCTACCGGGATCAAGTGGTCTGTTTCCAAAGGAGGAACGTTTCCATGTCACTCATTGCAAGAGTGGTGGAAGTCACCCATATTCCCATTTTGCAGGTGTAGAGTTGAGGCAGACTTACCTGGGAGTAAGCCCCATTGACTCCAGTGGGCCTTACTTCTGAGTAGACATGCATAGACCTGGGCTCTGAAGCATCTTCTTGAGCTCAAGAAATGGCACTGATAGGGGACACAGCTTTCCATCCCCTGTGGCAAAGAGGACACACACTAGAGATAGATTGAGATACTGGCACATAGACTGATGAGGCTGCAAACCTATCCACACTTACCTGGGAGTAAGCCCCGTTGACTCTAATGGAACTTACTTCTGAGTAGACGTGCATACGCTTGAACTCTGAAGCATTTTCTTGAACTCAGGGTACTCAGAAATGGCACTGGTAGGGAACACAGCTTTCCATCCACTTTGGCAAAGAGGCCACACACAGATTGAGATAGATAGACTGATGAGGCTGTAATCCTATTCACACTCGCCTGGGAGTAAGCCCCATTGTCTCTAATGGGGCATTTCTCAGTAGACATGCATAGGCTTGGGCTCTGAAGCATCTTCTTGAACTCAAGGTTCTCAGAAATGGCATTAATAGGGGACACAACTTTTCATCCGCTTTGCGAAAAGGCACCTCCTGGATGGACATACGCACTACTCCCTTCTTTTGATGTGAATGAAGGAACTGGCTTGCATGTTAGTTGTAGATTGAGATAGTATCTTCTCGTCTAGACTAGTTGTTGATGCTGAAATGAAAAAAAATTACACACCTTTGAGACCAGGCAAACTTCCCACATTTGAAGTTGGCTAATTCAAGCATGTGATACCTTGCAGGTGTTGAGGGTTCACCTTACAGTACCTATTTGAAAGCCACACTTGAACTCTAATGTGAATTGAGAAATGTGAACGCTGCCTTTTGTTTATTTTAATTGAAATCTGAAATAATTGTGCATGTTTGCCCAGAAATGGCAAATTGGTTCAGTGAGGTTTACTCCCAGGTACGTTTGCATCAGATTGTAGCCTAAGGGTTTTATTTTTTAACATTTCGGCTTTGGTTTGTTGATCCACCTTTCTTAAAATGTATTTTTAACTTTTAAGAAACCATAGAAAATCAGTAAACCGTACAATGGATGTATTTACCTCGTTCCCTACTTGGATGCTTTTAAACTCTTTCTAAGTTTAAACAAATTTATCCTTTTAAAGCTGGTATTTCTTGTTGCATTGTCTTTCTATTTGTGCTTCTTAGGTGAACTTTGCTCTCTATAATTCTTGATGAAATGTGGGAATTTCCAGTGCTAAAACCCATAACTGCCAACTGTTACTCTGGGATTGTGGGGGGGGGGGGGAGGGTATAGATTGCCAGATGCAAATAGCTTGATTGAGGGGTACTGTGGTGTCCAGTGATTGTTCTGAAACTGCTGAGTTCCTGAAGTTAGGTGCATCTGTTATGTACTGTGGAGCTCTGACATCTGGCAGTCCTAAAGGGAGGACAGCCTGACTATTCTGTTAATTAAAAATCAATGTTGAGCTGAACCTAAGAGATTTAGTTAAGGAAATGGAATTGCCAAATAATCTTTTTCTATGCCAATTTAATGGTAGAGCGTTTCCTCATTTGCTTCCTGATTTCCTTCTTTCTGTAATACCTTTGCTTTGTCTATGGCAGCTGGGAAACACAGCTCTGCCAGCATAACCGTAAATTATGCTGGTCTTAGCTGATTTCAATGCTTTGTATCGTTTGACCCAGTTAATCCATACCGAGTTTATCTGTGTGTCTGCGTAGTTACAAGAGCCGAACATCTTTTGAGTAGAAGTGTACAGATTACAGTATTTTTAAAACAAACCACCAAGTCATGTTTTTTAAAGACATCTGAGTAACAACGAGGGGGAAAGATTTAACAAGTCAAGCTACTGTAGTGACTAAGAATGTGAGCCAGGAAGTTCTTGGTTTAAAGTTCCAGCCATGGACTGAGGTAAGCCAGCCTCTTGCTCTCTCAGGCTATCTTCATTAAGGCAACTGGTATAATACTGACCTACGTGACAGGGCTGTTGAAAAGCTAAGTGAGAAAATGTGAAGTCCCTGGAATGCTCAGGTGCACTGCTGTACAAAGGTGGTGCTTAATGACAGGAAGCCTCTGCAAAAGTTTTTCAGATGTCTGGTTTGGCTTTAGGTCTGCCAAAGGACAGGTATGACCAATATGGACTTGGTTTTGCGAGCATCTGGTGCATTATAACATTATCTGTTGTGGTGTGTTTTCAGTGAATAATGAAGTTCAATTACTCATTCGCTTGTTAAACTGACAAGCATACAGTGGGATTGATTGTGAGATTTCTCATATTGCTGTGGGCACGGTTTAGTGTACTGGTCAATAGCATGCTATCAGTTCATTTGAACTGTTGTGTGTTTAAATATGTATGTTGTTCCCTGTACTTATGCCTCTTCCCACAACTCTTGAGCACAAGAGCCCCTTGCAAACTAGCTTAGGGGTGTGACTAGCAGTGACATAGGGCACAATCCCAACCAGGTCTACTCAGAAGTAAGTCCTATTTTGTTCAATGGGGCTTACACTCAGGAAAGTGTGGTTAGGATTGCAGCCATAGTTAAGTTTAAGGAATCCAAGCTGAGATTTTCAAACAGTGCAGTCCATTGCAGTGAATGGGGAAGAAAGAATAGGCTTCTTCTAATTTTGTTGTTCAGTGTAGTTGGATGCTTAAGAAACTTTTAAAAAGACAATGGTACCTGCTTTATATTGCCAAGGTTAGCTTTTCAAGAGTGAAGCTGCAAAATTCTGCTGTGGTTGTTTCTTTGATGTCTGCATGAGAATAGATTGCCTGAACCTGTAAATTTGCCAGAAAAAAGGTAACATAACAAATTATTTACAGTCTAAGTCAATATTCCATTCACTCTACTGTTACGTACTAGCATAAGGGCAATAAGGGAAGTTTTCCTACTGAAAAGAATAGGAACTGCACAAGAAAATGAGTGTGTTCTTGTATCCCTCTGAAACATTCCAGTATGACTCTGTGCAGGTTAATTTTTCAGCAGATTCTTTCCTACACTTTAGTGCTGAGTTTGAGATTCTTTGTGGATAGTATACTGTACTCTGCATGCCATAATTTTCTGCGCAGTTGGAACTCTGTTGTTTCATCTTCCTGGCATGTTGCTGATTGTTGAGACTTGGAGAATGTGTTGCATGCACTACAGGAAGCACTGAAACAAGCTGTTTTTGTAAAGCATCCTGTTTTCAATGGCTTTAAAGTTATCATGCACTGTGATGTATACAGATCTAGGAAAAATGCACAGAGCTTGCAAAATACTGTCTGTGATTCTGTACTCTAAATTGGCTCAAGGTTAAGTGAGCCAATTTTAAAATTTAAAATTTGACTTAGCTCTTAGACAGTTTTTCATTTATATATAGTTAATAATAGTTTCATAAATCTCATTTACTCTTCTTTCAAAGCACTTCTGCATTTTCTGTTCAATATTATTGCAGTTTCTGTCCAGTAAATGTTTGAACATTTAAGCGTACCATAATTATGGGTTGTCCGTTACTTAAACTGTATAACACACTTGAGCACCTTGTCTTGATCTAGAAGAATTATATATGCACCCAGTTTCATCCCTGTGATGTTAATACAGTATTATTTCATAGTTTGGCTACTGCTGTATGAATTATCGCTATCGTGAACAAGGGTATTTGAATTTGAAGGGTATTTAATTTGAATTTGAAGGGTATTTAATAACTTTGAATTAAAATATTTGCTCAGGCAATTCATTTGTACATTTCAGGTGCCCTTCTCTGAGGACACTCCTGAAGCCTAACAGTCTTCCAATCTGTTGAATGAGAAATGGAACACAACTGTTTAAAGTAGCTTGATAATTATTCCTAAAGCAAGCAAAACTTGCTGTTGGGCTATTGGTCCAGGCTTATTGCTCTATGAGAAAAATCTGAACAGATAGCCCAACCATGGCATTTTTGCTATGTTCCTTCAATAGCGAGCTGTAACTGGGGTCAGAACATTTAGGGTGACCTTGGTGGCCAGCTAAACATTTTTGTGGTTGCTAGACTCATCCCCTCCCAGGAGCACAATCTTGTCCGAGACCTCGTTTTGCACCTCAAAATGAGGGTCAAGGTCTGGAATGATCCTTTTCTTCAGAGAGGGGATTGTTCCTGGCTCTCTAGCTTGGAGCTGCAGAGGTGGATAGGGAGTTGTCTGACTGCTGTGTTTGAGGCACCCCTTGCAAACACAATGACCAAAACAAGACCTTTGCCTCTTTACTGCAGCTTGAAGCTATGGATTGAGCCAAGGAAATTGAGTGTTCAGCAAGGATAGAACCAAGCTGACAGAGATCAAATTCGCACCTCCCTCCCTGTGGTAGGTGTGCAAGGTGGGGAGGGCTAGTCTTTTTGGTCCTGCAGTGGCAAAATGCTCCAGGTATCTCAGCAGCTTAGCAGCCAACCTGTGCCCCCAGCCTTCATCCCAACCCTGGATAGTAGCTGGAGACAGAATAGGTAAATGTGGTACAGGTGTGGAGACCTGCAGCTTCCAAGTTCAGAGGAAGGCTGATCCTCATTGTACTTATAGATGAGTAATCCACTGCCAGTGGTAAGCTCTGGCTATAGTTGCCCCTGTTCAGTGGGAATTTCTGTTTGGAGGAAAATAGACAAATTAGACAAGGATGTGCATTGGAGTTTTTCTGTCATTGACTGAGAAATGCAGTGAGAGTGAGGAATCAATCCAAGCAACAACCAAGAACAGATCTCAAAAGTTGCAATGGAAAAAACAATAGTTTATTGTGGTCTGACACATTATAATAAATTGGTATGAAAATTGTACCTCTGTATTGTAATGCAAAAATGCATTATTGCTTAGAAAGCTGCACTGAAAGCTTTTGAAGTGTCTTCTCTCTTGTTTCAGTCACTTAAAAAAAAACTCACAAAGATATTCATAGGTGACTGTGTGTACTTTTTCCTTTCAGAGAGACCTCCTGCATAGTGGTGTTGGGCACAAGAGAGAACAGGGCAGGTGAGCAGAGACAGGTGCTGCCTTTTGCCCTGTAACAGTGGTACTCAGACTGGTGGGGTCACAACCCACCAGCTTGTGTAAAGGTCTCCTGGTCCCTTTAAGGTGGAGGGGAAGGGGAGAGGCAGCTAAGTGATCTCCAGGATTGCGTCACTAACAGGGGTGTGCTTATACTTATGGAGGGCTGCCGCAAGCTCCAGGAGGTGCGGGGAGCCCCATGCAGTCTTCTGCAGGGCTCCCTGAGGCTTAGAATGTTCAGATGGAACAATCATAAAGCACTTTCTGTTCATGAACACAACTAGGAAGTACTTTGCGAATGCTCTAATGGAACAGTCAAAGTCTTGGAGAGCTCTGCAGAGGGCTGCGCAGGGCTCTCTGCACCTCCTGCAGCTTGCAGCAGTATTTTTGTTGTTGGCAACCTTCAGTCTCGAGAGACTATGGTATCGCGCTCTGAATGGTGGTTCTGGAACAGCGTCTAGTGTGGCTGAAAAGGCCAATTCAGGAGTGACAATCCCTTCCACACTGGGAGCAAGTGCAGTCTGTCCCTGGTCTGTCTCCCTGGCTATGGGCCTTCCTTCTTTGCCTCTTTGCCTCAGACTGTTGGCCAAGTGTCTCTTCAAACTGGGAAAGGCCATGCTGCACAGCCTGCCTCCAAGCGGGCCGCTCAGAGGCCAGGGTTTCCCACCTGTTGAGGTCCATTCCTAAGGCCTTCAGATCCCTCTTGCAGATGTCCTTGTGTCACAGCTGTGGTCTAACTGTAGGGTGCTTTCCTTGCACGAGTTCTCCATAGAGGAGATCCTTTGGGATCTGGCCATCATCCATTCTCAGGACATGACCGAGCCAACACAGGCATCTCTGTTTCAGCAGTGCATACATGCAAGGGATTCCAGCTCGTTCCAGGACTGTGTTGTTTGGAACTTTGTCCTGCCAGGTGATGCCAAAGATACGCTGGAGGCAGCGCATGTGGAAAGCATTCAGTTTCCTCTGCTGACGATGCAGCTGTCACTACCCACTCTGCCAAAGATCTCCAGCAGCTCATGGATCGTTTTAGTAAGGCCTGCCAAGATTTTGGACTGACGGTCAGCCTTAAGAAAACACAGGTCATGGTTCAGGATGTGGACTCACCTCCCTGCATTACAATCTCTGCGCATGAACTGGAGGTTGTCCATGACTTTGTGTACCTTGGCTCAACAATCTCCGACACTCTTTCTCTTGATACCGAGCTAAACAAACGCATCGGTAAAACAGCTACCACGTTTTCCAGACTCACAAAGAGTCTGGTCCAACAAGAAGCTGATGGAACATACCAAGATCCAGGTCTACAGAGCTTGCGTCCTGAGTACACTTCTGTACTGCAGCGAGTCATGGACTCTTCGCTCACAACAGGAGAGGAAACTGCAGCACTATAAGTATAAGCTTATAAGAGTATAAGCACTACCCTTACACCCCTGTGAGCGACACGACCTTAGGGATCGATTCACTGCCTCTCCCCTTCCCCTGCAAAGACTTACCTTGGGAGTAAGACTCCCAAGAAGTTCGGGAACCACTGCTCTACCAGACTGATGTTTCAAAGCTGTGCTTAAGCCATTTCAGCCCAACATTGCATATATGCAACAGGGATCAAATGCGTGCACCTGTGGGCTGGGCAGAAATGGGTTAAGGAAGCATATTAATCTTCATTTATCTTATTTTATTTGACTGGCCCTACTCTAATTCTTTATTTGCTGTGCTGCAGAAGAAATGGCAGATTGAGAAAATGCTCCTCAAAAAGTTATCTTGCACTATTCAGTTGGATGCACTGCCAAATATAGATTACACTGGTCTAATGCATATCATGGTTGCAGGTTTGTACTGTTTTAGATATGGGCCAAGTGTGACTGGTCACTGTTGTGAGTTGATGCAAGAACAATCTGGTTTGGTATGTAGAACAGTCTGGTTTGCTGTGTAGGATAATACAACTGGATCTTGGAGCTCTATGTTTAAATTAATTCATGTGCAATCATAGTAGATTGTATGATGTTGGCTTACATGAACTTGGACGAGTCTTTCAGACTCAGTAATCCAACAGTAAAATGGAATTAGCAGTGAGTGGTCTGTCTTGCAGAGTTATTAAAAGGAGGAATGCATTCTGCGCATTCAGAGTATTCTGAAGTTGTATGCTATAACAATGACATGCAACTCTTGACTACTGGTAATTCTCATATTTGTTGTGTTTCCGCTTCACTTATTAAGCTTCAGAGTTGCATCTAAGTCCCAGTCCTAAGTGTTTGTTATGCTGCTGGAACACACATTCCGGCAGCATAACATGCTTTCTGGCTGTTTCAAACATGCCGTAGAGTGTGGCCTGGCCACTGCTAGAAGCGGCAAGTGGCCAGATCCATGAAGTGTTGAACTGGAGACACCCGCCACTGTAGGTAAGTCCACATGGTGGGGTCAGATTTTATGGCAGTGGCACCCACCAAATTCTAACCCCTTCCTGGCCCGATCTTTCCCCACAGGTTCTTGCAGATTTGCATCAGTTATATCCATGCTGATCCATAGGGGCTTACCCTGGAGGAAGGATTGCAGCCCAGTTCTGTGTGACTTCCCCCAAGGAGGCCTCTAGAAGTTAAAACTCCCTCATTGGTGCTCATGCATCGCTGCCCAGGAAGCTGGGGTAGATTGAGCTGCAAGTGTGATCTTCTTTGTATAATGACAGCCAAAAATTAAACTGTGTATGTCTGTTGCTAGACTTTTATCCTCTTCTTTACTATACCCTCTATTCATCACAATATTTGTCTTGTCTGGACATTCTAGATCATGCTCAGTGAGGCAGTTATTAAAAGATCAAACTTCCAACTTTAAAAACAGCAAAGTGCCCTTTTTTGCTTTCAGCAGATTCATTTTTTCCTTATAAATCCAAAAAAGATCTATTATTAAAACTGTATTTCAGGCATTATTTTTTGAGGAAACTATGGTTGCATCCATTGCCTTGAAAAACCTGGAAAGAACCCCAGTTTGGGTGTGAGTAGCTAATTATATAATCCCTTGGACATCAATCAGTGCCCCCTCTCCAGCTTATATGATGAGGCCCTGAAAGAAAAATGCAGACAATTTTTTTTTTCTTGCAAGAAGTGAGATGATAATTATAATAATGTGCCTGCCCATTTGGCTGGGGGCTTCATTTTAGTTTTATCTTCCTGGTGGTGATCTTTTCTTTTTCACACCATTTCCTGCTGATACTTTTGTCATGTATTTGCTATGCCCAGTTTCTTCTACTTATGCCCAGTTCTGAGTGTAGTGTTGGCTGCAGAATTTAGCATATGAGAATCTTGGGTTTTCTTGATTTTTTATTTTTATTTTTAGGCAAAAAGAGTGCTTGAAAATAGCAACAGTGGTAGTTTTTTTTTTCTAAAGCAAATTACTGTGCAGAATAAGACAAATCACTCTTCGTTTCCTTTCCGTGATTTAACCAAGTTTCACAATTTAGTTTTGTTGCGGAATTCAGGTTGCCTAGGAGTAGAATGTTTCCCCCTCTTTCGTCCCACAGAACTTGGGTATATGTTCTCCAGTCCATATCCTCCATGCTTATAGGTTTCTTCCAGTTAAGCTTCTCTGACTGTAATTCTGACAGTTCTCTTCAGCTTTATCCTTCTGGAGATTCTTCAAAAACAATACTTTTCCACTCTGGAATGCACAATGTGTGTATAATGTTCATGCAATGAGAAGCCATTGCAAACTTGAACTTTTCAGGATGTATATACACAGTGCAATACATGTGAGTGCTGTTTTCAGATAAGTGTTTACATTTTTGTACACAATGGCTTCCTTTTTAGGGAAAACACAGCACTCATATTGACCTCCTATCTCATCCCATGATTGACCTACTCATCTTTGAAGAATTTCTTATTGTCTTGTACCTATCACATGATGCTCACCTCTCTCATATCTTTCTGCATTTGAAAGTGTGTTTCTGACCAATCTATCTGCCTGCATTAGGGTTTGGCAATGCAGGGGGACAAGGTCAATTCTGCATAGGTTTTTTTTTAAGGTGGCATTGCCATGATCTTCACCAGGACAGCTTCTTATTGATAGACCATATTCCTCACAGTAGGCTCAAGGCAAAGAACTTCAGTATATGTGCAGTCTGTATTGAAACTTCACAACACAGATATTCAGACCAGAGGCTTTTTCCAGGCCTTAAGTGGAGGTCTTTTGCATCCCAGGTGGCTGGCAGTTGTGATGTTGTGCTAATAGCATACTTACTGGTACTTGCAGAAACTTCATATGCACCCAAAAAGTCTGCGAGGAACATAGAATTCCATTACCAGTGTCTAATAAGGTGTAATGCTGCTGAATAAGAATATTCTCAGGGTTCTTAAGCAGAAACCTGTTTTACAACTCGGACCACAGTTTTGTTTGAACTTTGACTTACATCTAGGGGCCGGCTTCTTATTACCAGAGCAGTCTTGGTTTTTTTTCCAGGTATGAACAAACAGTATGTGATCCAGCAATTGCATATACACCTGATGGGATTGCTTGTGATTTCTCCAGCCTTCACCCCTCTGCTAGGCGTCGAAGGTCCTGTAATTACGGAAGTCACTACCACCCATATCTGTGATTGCACAGATAGCAAATGACGCTTGTTGATGTGCCTGTGTGCTAGGAAATCCAGGACCTCTCATGGGTTAAGCATTTTATTGAGCGAACTAGCCCAAGAACCCAATTTGCAAGGCAGCATTTGTGACTGTTACTATTGCAACTGTTGATAGCTCCCACCCTAAATCTAGTAGGATAAAAGGATGGTAGAAATGCTGTATGTCCTAAGTGTTTAGCCATTTATGCTTGTTATCTTCTTTCTCTCTCCTACTTTTGTTTCTCCCTGCTTCTTGAATTGGATAGTAGTGACTGAATTAAGGTCTCATGACTGATTGCTAAACTTGTCTTTAAAAAGGAATGTCCTCTGATAATCTAATCATTAATGGACTGCTCCATGACTTGTGTAGATGAAAGACTGAACTAATTATGGCAATATGGAGACTTTCAATGGCTGCCTAATACTGTAATTCTACTGACGTCTGTGAATCTACACGACTAAGTCCCTTCACATTTTTATACTTCACTTTCTCTAAGGAGCTCAGGGCAGTTACATGATTTCTTTCCTCCTTTTGTCTTCACAACAATCCTGCAAGATAGGCTAAGCTGAGAGATAGTGACTGATCCAAAGTCATCAAGGAAGCTTCATAGCTGAATTGTGTTCTAAACCTGGATCTTCCAGGTCTAAGTCCTATACCAGAACCACCACGCCATCCCTTTCTTCACCAGAAGCAACCCCAGTGGGTTTCTGGTGCCCAGGGTAATGCTTGATGTTATGACGCCATGCAGTGACATGATGTCATCAGCGTGCTCACACTCCCAACTGCTTCCCAATGGGAAAGCAGTTGGAACGCGAGCTCTCGCTCAGCAGCTGGCCAGGCGATTTCACCCAGCCAGCTGCTAAGAGGGTGCATGCGCTCCAACTGCTTCCTGATGGGGAAGCAATTGGAGCATGTGCTCAGCAGCTGGCCAGGTGATTTCGCCTGACCAACTGCCAACAGGATGCATTGGCTCCAACTGTGCTCGGGGAACAGGAAAACAGTTGGAGTGCATGCTCTGGTGCCCCCCTCAATGTGGCACACAGGGCGTGCGCTATGTTCTGCTGTGGGGTGGTATGCCCCTGAGCAACCCTTCATCTGCGCATATTCCAAGTGTGCTGTGTGTGTTTGGGAGATGGGGAGGAATGAGGGAAGAAAAGGTAAATGTGGTAGGTATGCCTCACTTATGATTTTAAATATATGATAACCAAAAACGATCCTATATTCTGATTATCCTTTAAACATGTGGTAAGAAGAAGAGCCCTTCTGGTTCAAGTGAAAAGCTTAACTAGTCCGGCTTCCTGTATCTCACAGTGGCCCACCAGATGCCTCTAGGATGCTTCTACCAGTGCTTCTTTAATAGTATTTTGTCAAGCCACTGTTTTTGTAGCTGCTGGTATCCTCCCTGAAAACTCTAAAGTTCTGCAACTTAATTGAATTGGACCAGGCAGCTTTTCAACTTTTTCTGTAACATCTTTGTTCTTTAATAGATATGTCATCATCCAGTGTTGTCAAACCAGAAAGACATGTCTGGAACAGCTCATGTCAAAATTTTCATAACCTTCAGGTCAAAATTGCCCAATCTAAATGTCTGACACAAATCTCTTTGAAGAAACTCTCTGGGGAGCAGGGTCTCCAAACATACATTCTCTTTGCAAGTGCCCTCAGGGACTTGCTGGTATCAAGAGGCTTTGGGGAAGATTAGGCTGACTAAACTTTTCCAAACAAAATCTCTGTAGAAGTCCTTTGAATAGGAGCCATAGCACTGGTGCTAGTCTATTGGTGTTGTGTGCATATTCAAGTATCTTTTTACTGAAAAGTTACATCTGCTAGATCCAGTTTGCAGTATTTTTGATAGGACAGTATAACCAGTCTATCCAGCAGTGACTTTTGGACAACAGATCGCTCTGAAGGTGGGCGATTTCTGGTAAACAACTGTGACACTGTTAACATAGCAATGGAAAAAAAATTCCCATAATGATTATAGATTGAAAATCCTAGGAGGGGGTGGCAGCAAGTCCTGGTTCTTTTTCCCTGCTGAATAGAATTGCTGTTTCAGATGTGCAATGCAGAAATGCCATAATGTCAGCATGGGCCTATTTCTGAATACAAAAGGGAACGTCTGCTAATAAAGAACCCCCTGTCCATGTCTAGATGGTGGAAAGAAGCTCTCTGGTTCAGTTACTCATCACTTTTTAGGATTGTTTCCCTTCAAACAGTTTTTCTAGGAAAAATTATATTGGTTAAAATATAAGCTCTGTATAGTTAGGATTACCAGATACAAATGGGGAAAGAGTGCCTATACCTTTCACTATTCATTGTATATAGAAGAAGGAATTTGGCAGGTGCAGCTCAACATGGAAGGGTTTAAAAAGTTGCACCTACCAGAATTCCCTCTTCTATACAATGGTTAAAGGTTTATGTACTCTCTCTCCGTTTGTATTTGGTAACCCTATGTATAGTTCCAAGTCAACTTGCGTATTTGTGCAAACCAGACATATTGCAACACAGTATTTCCTAAGATGCCCAAAGATAATATTTAAGGTAGTCCTGTTTTTCTTGAACCACTTTCTCTCTAATGCAATGCTGTGTGTATGGGTTTGGGGAGGGATAGAGCAAATTCAAGGTTTCCTACCCTTTTCTCCATAGGGACTTTTTAAAAATAAAGTTTGTGTGAAGAGAAGTGTTTTCTTTATATGTAGAAGAAGAGTACTTGGTCAGAGCCCAGGTGGGGTTGAATCCAGCAGCGATGGCACATGCCAGATCCTACTTTTTCTGTTAAAGAGCTTCCCGCCCATTCTTCTTGTCAGACTTGCACCAGCTAAAGAGCTGGCACAGGTCCAAGGAGACCCACTGTGGAGCAGAGAGGTAAGGAGAAATAATTCCCCTTCCCCTTTCCAGGCCCCACCATGCACTCTCCTCCCCCCTCCCCCCCCGCTATAACATGCACCTTTTGGTGTGGCTGCATCGGTGGGGAAGGGGGAAGAATAGGGTTGGGCTCTGTGATGGTTTCCATGTTGGATGAGAAGCATGCTTCTTTCATCATTCCTAGAATGGGTGAGTTGTGAACAGGTTTGTTCTAAACAGACGGAGATGCACAAGTGAGGAATAAAAGCGTGTTTTTGAAAGAAATGTAAAATATGTGAAATGAAAAGGAGATATGCTTTGAAGGGATAGGGGTAGGAAGTTAGAGTAAATATATGTATATTGATTGTGACAATGATAAAGCCTTCTTTTCTTCCTCCTTTCTGATCCTTCCCACTCCAACAGGAGATGGCTGTGGACTTATGGTCTTCTATCAAGATAGTGGAACTCTAGCATCAAAGAATTACCCTGGGACGTACCCTAACTATACTCTCTGTGAAAAGAAAATTACTATGCCACAGGGGAAACGGCTGATTTTAAAAATTGGAGACTTGGATATTGAATCCCAGAAATGTGAATCTGGTTACCTGAGCATCCACAGTGCTACAACAGTGCACGGTATGCAACAATAAGATGTGAAGTTCTAGCTATGTTTAAGCAGAGCTAAAGAAGAGATTCCTCCCCCTCTGTGGGTCGGCATTACTATCATGTTTACCCGCCTTCATTCCAGCAGTTGGGAACTTTTTGCTTGTGTTTCAGATGAAATATGGCTTAATGGCCAAATTCTAATCTTAAGGTCTTGAAAATGAGGGCTGCAGACAGCGCTAGCACCAGGTTGCTAGAAATCCTGGGGTAAAAACCTACACTAGACCCCATGTCACCCCTTGCCCACTCTCTGACATTGGACTCTACAACTGCCACAAGTATTGCAATTGCTTTATGGGTTGGCCTGAACTAGCTAATTCTCAGCTGGTGTTCATTCTTACTAATCTCTGATGCCATTCCTGACCATAGATCACCAAGTATAATGTGATACCCATGGTAGCTGTGTTTGGGAGCTGCCTTGGTCCCACTGGCATGGTTGCTGCCCCCTCCAAAGGTGTTTTGGGCGTGGTAGGAAGAGGAATGCTGCCAGTGTCTTAATCAGAAGCTTGGGACATTCAAGGATGCCACTGCAAGTTCAGTTATTTTATGAGAGGGTATCCATTGACAAGATAGGAGGCAGTTCTTGCATGTGTGCAGAGACTTATTTAGGTTGGTTGGAGGAGCTGCCAGGGAGGTAAAAACTGGCTGGCATCTCCATTCCCAGGGAGGAGCAAGCTAAGGGAGCCATAAAAGATGAGGAACCTGATAGCTTCAGAACCCTCCTTACATCTGAAATACCTTGGAAAGAAAAGGGAACCTGAGACCAAACCATGGGAAGTAGATCAGTGACCTGCATGCCGCCACCCCCACAATTTGCTACTGCCTTGGTGTTGCCTCTGATTGAACTGTATACTTGCTCTCCTTTTCAGGACCTATAAAGCAAACCACTCTGAGAGCTTTTCCAGCCTTGCTCTCTGAGCTGTTAACTGGTTTACTGGGTATTATCTGGTGTCTTCAGTGTGCAAAGCCCGTCCTCCCATAATAAAATATGAACCCTCCTCAGAAGCTTCTCTAACTGGGCTTAAGATTCTTCACACACACACCCTTGTTGAGCAAGGTTTTGCACTTTTTCTGTCTTGTTATATAGATGCTTTTAAATAGTAGCTTATTCTTAAGTCATTTATGTTCATGTGATTTGGACGGAATGATTTAAAACTTCTTTGTTCCCATTCTGTAAAGTGCTGGATAGTATTTTCCTGCCTCACCTTCCTTGCTGTCTTCTGCTCACAAGGACCTTGCCACAAGAAACTGGGGGAGTTAACGTGAGATTTGTTCTGCTGGCTTGTCACTCATGCACAACCCACTGTCTAGTCTCTTATGCAGGAGTTTGTAGTCATCTGGAATACACTTAGGTATGCTGTCTTGAAAGACTTGTGGCCTCAGACCAGTCGGCATTAGGCTGAGTCAGCCGTCTTAATTATACCTGAGCAAAAGACAGGTCACTAAGAAGCTTAAAAAAGAGACTGCAGAAATGTATCTGTGGGAAAATGAACCGGGGGGGGGGGGTGTGTGGTGGAGAAATGAGTTGCTTCATGACCTTTGTTATTTTATATTTCAATGTTCTTTACCCTTTGCAGTTTTTTTTAATGCTTTCATGTCATGCCATGCTTCACATGAACTGGATTAGCTAAATATTAGCATAAATTAAGCTGAACTTGAAATTTGCTTCAGTAAGTATGCCCAGAATGGCATAGTGGTCAGGGTGTTACCAAACTGCTTGGAGAATTACTTAATAAATGTCTTCCTTGAAGGATACAGGGCACTCAGTCAGGCCCCTGCCAAGGGAAGAAGTAGCTAAAGAAAGTAAAATGACTCCTTGATAAGGAATCTTTAAACTAGGTAGAAAACCAGCCTGGTGCAGAAATTGGGAACACCTCCTTTTTAAATAATAGACTGGAAGAAGATGAAGCTTCCAATCAAAGGATGCAGATTTATTTTTTAAAATGAAATGTCACGTGTATCTTGTAAACCTGACTTGTTACAATATGATTGTGTCTTTAAGCAGCATCTGAGGGGAGAAAGAAGGAAAAACACGTTTGAGGGAAGGTGTTGCACAGGAGATAAATCTTAGCCTTTTATCACAGACCCTGAGCATAGAAGGAGAAGATGGGAAGGGTTTAGAGAAGGGATTGGAGAGAAAGCAGGGAGCACAATTATAGTTGCCATTTCTGGAGACCATCTGTCAAACCTTGGTCTGCTAGGTCCGAGGTCTATGCAGTGTGGGGCAAGGAAGTTGTTGTATCAGGTAGAGCACATTTAACTGACCAAAATACCCCAATATTTATTGGAATTTGAGATGCTGCTTATATGTCCCTCTGGGGCTGATGTTTTAGGCCTCTAAGAGCACAATACTAACCAACTTTCCAGCTCTGGCATAGCTTTGCCAGTGGGTCGTATGCTGCATCCTGCAGTTGGGGGGCAGTCAAGGAGGACCTCTCATGGTAGAGCAATGTTTATTCCTTTACTTTGGAGTTGCATTGCCATTGTCAGTGCTGGAAAATTGGTTAGGATTGGGGCCTAAGAGCTTAATTTGGTTATTTCCCCTCTTTTGTGTGTTAATGTGTGATTTGGTGTGTGAATAGAGTTTAATCAAGCACAGATAGGAGTATTCCTGATATACAGTGAGTATTTGCGTGAGAAATACAAATACAGGCAGAAGTCAGATGCCAACAGGAGATGGAGGTTTTCACATTACAATGACACAGGAATTGCAACATCATCCCTTTCCCCCAAAGTATATAAGCTACAAGTGCATTTTGGCAGTAAACAGAGGGCAAGATGAAGTTTTGAGCACTTGACCTGAGTTCTTCAAGGCAGTGTCCATAGTTCGTATTGTGGTCTATTGATGTGTATAGAGACTCCAAGAAAATAGTCCAGAATGCATTGCTAATAACATGCCAGCAGGCAAAGTTGATTTGCACCATGCTTACTGGCTTCTGTTTTAGAAACATTTGTGCCATGCTTACTAGCATCTGTTTCAGAAACATTGTCCATAGCTTATAGATCTCATGCTTTCAAGGAAATGGACCACAAAGAATACAAAATACAGAAAAGCATCACTTGAAAAATGGGGTTGGACCTGGACCAGGAAGACTCGGGTTTAAATCTCTGATGAACCATGAAGCTTAGTGACTGACCTCAGTATTCTTCGGCCTAAACTACCCGAGAGGGATGTTGTGAAACCATCACCCTCCACAGTTGCGGAGGAGCTACACACATAATATTGAGCTCCTTGGAGGTAGGACAGTAAAGAAATGTGAATAAATTATTCTAGGCAAATTGTTCTTTAGTGACTGGGAATTTAAACGAACTGGATGGGGACTAATAAGCTGCAACACAATGCTGATAAGTTGAGTGTAGGCAATCCAAGGTTTGTGGTTGTTGCACCTGGAGTGGGGTTATGCTTGTTGTGAAGGATCAGGTTGACCACTTGAGCAGTCTTTTTGGCTGTGCTGCCTGATGCTCAGGTGTCATCAGTGGTCAAGAATACTTTTTTTCCAGATTCATTTGGTAAGGCAGCTGTAGCTCTATGTCACTGTGTTCAGTGCAACTAAATTGCATGAAATTCACACAAAACTTCTAACTTGCAAAGCACGATACAGCTTTTATTATTTCAGTTTTACCACAGTTGTAAGCTGTTCCTATTTCACACAGAGAGAGGCTTGGCTCTTGGTTTTGTGAAATATGAGGCTTGAACTTGATCTGAGAGATTCAGATCAATCATTGGCTTCCTACACTTTGGGTGAAGTTAAACTTTGGGTTAGAGCTAGGCTATAATTGTGACTCCTATACAAGCCTGCTAAATAAGAGGTCCTGTTCTGTGTGTAGTTTGCTTCCGGAAGTACAAGTGGGAAGCAGACATGGGGGACAGGGTCTATTCTGCTGTGGCACCACAGCTGCTTTCCCACAGATCATCTGCATGGCTCCTTCTGTCTCCTGACAGGCAGTAAAAGTTCATGTATTTCAATGAGTTTTTGTCTTGCTTAGTACTTAATAGGATGCTGCTTTTAACAGCAATGAACTTTGGGTATTAACCAAATTGAAGCAATTAACAAATGTCTTTACATTTACCACTTTATGATCTCTGTTTGCCACTTTTAGGAGGAAATACTGAACAGCAGGATACAAGTATTTTTAAATAATTCCATAGCATTAATTCTCTATTAGAATTCTCAGGAGGCACAACTGTACAGTATATGCAGTTATTTGGACTTGGACGCACACCCATGCTTGATGGAACTTCCTTTCATTTATTTTTAAATCCACAGTTATTTTCCTGCTATGTTTCACATGATTTATTTTTATTTGTCTAATCCTTCTCTGTTTGGCTGTGGTTTTGCCTGTAAATTAAGCCTTGATTCCAACAAAGAATCTTATTTATTTACAGACAAAATGTTAGTTTTAAAAGCTGTGAAAGCTTTCACTAGTATGTGAAAGCTGAGTGTATGAATTGCTTGCTTGTTGGACCTTATACTTTAATATATAAAGTAAAATTATGTTACAAGAGCCATTTGCCCCCATCCACCTAGCTGCACTTATAGAGACCACCTTCCCATACAATGTAGATTATCGGTGCTGATCTAATATTATTTTTGAACTGATCAGCTCTGTGAATTAAGATGAACCCTCCTAAGAGTCAAATGTGGAGGCTGTTTGCCATTGGAACAGTCTTTTTGTTTGTGTGGTACAGGAGATTGCATGTAAAAATTTCTTTCTACGTACATCTTGGTGGACTGGAGTTAAAATCTAGCATCCTGAACCCAGTTAATCTTAAGGTAAAAGGTAAAGGTTTCCCCTGTACAGTCGTATCCAACTCAAGGCGGTGGTACTCATCTCCCTCACCAAGCCAAGGGAGCCAGCATTGTCTGGAGACATCTTCTGTGGTCCTGTGGTCAGCATGACTAAATGCTGAACGGAACGTTGTTAACCTTAAAGAAACTTAAACATGATTAATTATACCTTAGGTTGTGTCCTAAGATATTAGACACACATTATAGTTGTTTTTTTTAAAAAATGAGGGATCAAATTTAATCCAGAAAAGAGAATTGATGAAATAGCTGTAAAATGGAACACTGAAAGCTAAATATTGCTCTTCATGTAGTATTTTATATGATGTAGGACCTGAACACTTCAAGAACCACCTTCCCCCATATAATCCTGTACACCCCTATGATCAATAGATAGGGTGTTCAAGGAGAAAGGAATCTTCTATGGGTCCTTTTTAACTTCAGTTGCTCATTTTATGTTGTTGCTTTTATGTTGCTGTTATGTTGCTATTTTTATCTCCTATATCATTTTTAATGGTTTTATTCAAATGTTTTTATCAATTGTATTTTTTGTTGAACACTGCTTTGGGTACCAGAAAAGTGGTATGGAAATCTTTTAAGTAAAATTTTTTGTCTCTTTATAAATAACTAAATAAAACTTAAATTACAAAAACGAATGTTCTGAAGGATTTTGAGTAACTGTGGAAACAGAGATCAGCTTAATTGAAAATTTTAGGGGTACATTAATGAAACCATTGTGGCCCATTCTGCCTGTGTTCTGTATTGCCAGTATTTTTAACCTTCCATGTGGAAGAATTGGCTGATCCTAGGTAGACCTGTACCTTATGTAGTTACAGTATTAAGTTACAGTATTTCTTCAAAGGGGGGGGGCAGACCCAAAACATGTTTAAGCGAAAGCGGATTCCTTTTCCTTAGGAAAATCAGCAGTGTTTCTTATAGGCTATAGTTTATAAATGGTTAACACTGCTGTAAATAGTCTTTATATTTGCTTTTCTTGCTTGTAAAATATTTTCTCCTTCAGAAAAGTGTGTCTGGGTTCCCTCTTGTTCTTTACATGGTAGTTGCAGCTAAAACTGTTGCATCTGGTGATGTTATCTTACTGCAATATTACATAGCCTTTGAATGTTTCACCCTTTCTGTAATGGGTTACTGCTCTTTAAGAATGTTGTACTTCAAAGGCTAGTGAGCACCAGTCATGCACTTGAAGCTAAAACAATGTGCAATGTTAATACAGCTTTCATTTTTGCTATACTGTACTCTGAAAATAGAATGGCAAGAATCTAGCTCTCAGAGCAAGTCAAAGGTAAGAAGCCAAAATTCCAAAGTCAAATATGCATGTGGCTACATGAGATTTCATAGTAATGACTGTATTTTGGCTACCAACATTTTTCTAAACCTATTTTGTGTTCCATCTAGGGCCATACTGTGGCAATGTGCCTGTCCCTAAAGAAATCATCTTGGATTCTAATGAAGCAACTGTTCACTTTGAGAGCAAGTCCCATGTATCTGGAAGGGGCTTTCTGTTGTCCTTTGCTAGTAGTGATCATCCAGGTACAGTAGAATTCCATAAATCATTATGGGTAGAGTAGGAGTCTGGCCATCTGCCGGTAAGCCTCTCTCCCTTATCAGGACTTCTTGAAACAGTTTGAACAAGGGAATAGACAAGTGCATATAGTGAAAGGAGGATTTTTAATTGACATTCCAGCCTTTCCATCTGACTACTTGCTTGTCCACCATGGAAATGGGAGGGAAGGGAGATTAGTCTATATCAGAGGAAGGATAGAACTGTTCTCTGGTTGGCAAGGCAAGTGAATGTGGTGAGCAAAGAACCACCAGATTTCTGGTCCATATATACAGTATATGGACCATTGACCAATAAGTCCCATTGAAAATGGGACTTCTCAGCAGACATGGATTATGCAGTGAGAGAACCCATGCTAAACTAGAATACAAATGGGTCTCTGCAATAACTCTGTGGTTGACCCCAGAGTATTTTGACTACTGTTTCTCAGTGTTTGGGGAGCTTCATAGTGCAGAATGTGGAGGAGGCTTTTATTGGCATGCTTTAATGAAGAGGCAGCTTCTGTACCTACTGTAGCTCCAATTGTCTCCAATTCTGTAGCTCCAATTGCCCTACCTATACTCATGGGGGATTTGGCTAAGGGGATTTGACCCCTATCTCTATCTTGATGTGGGGTCATTGAGTTCACTGCTTCGTAGCATATAGTGGGGTCAAAAACAAAGCTTGGGCTAAATGAAGAACATTTAGTTACTGCTTAGAATACCTTGAAGATTTTTCATGAGAAGCAAAAATGTTATAAAGCACAAGTCAAGAAACTCTTTTAAAAATACCCAGGAGGTTCAATAGTTTAGCTTAACAAAGCCAGCAGGTTTTGATTGCTTTTACTTGCAAATAAGAAGGTTTAAGAAAGAGGCAGTGGCAGATAGTGCACTGCTGCGCAGACCCATTCTATGTGCAGCAGTGCCTCTGGAGCAGTGGCACTGACATCATCCTCATCCTTACTGAATTCTGGGAAGCTGAACTCCAAGCTGTGTGGCACTTGGTTTAGAGCTGAATGGCCATGCAGCTTTGCAGGAACAGTGCTGGCAGAGAGACCCTGGAACTGCAGCAACTCCATAATCATTTGACCCTGGGTTTTGCTGACTAAAACCACAGTGTTTGGTGAAATGCGTTTGCCTATCTTTGTGATTTTGAGTATCGTAACTACGAGGGTCGCCCAGAAAGTAATGCACCACATTTTTTTTCTCAGCCTACAGTAATGGCACGAATGCGAAACTTTAGATATACATTATTTGAATTTTCAGGAGCGCGCACACAAATTTTTGGTTTCTTCAGACAGATAGTGTAGCTGCAGCAGTGTTTCGAAATGGCATCTGTAAGTGATGTACGTTACAAGCAGCGTGTCGTCATTGAATTTCTCACTGCAGAGAAAGAAACTGTTGGGAACATTCACAAACGTTTGTGTACAGTTTATGGAGAATCTGCAGTTGACAGAAGTACGGTTAGTCGCTTTGCACAGAGGGTGAGGCCATTAGAAGGCAGTTCGGCAGAGCTCCAAGATTTGCAGCGTTCGGGGCGGCCATCCACGGCTGTCACACCTGACAAGACGCAGCTTGCTGATGTGCTCATTCGCGAGGACACATAACGACTAGGCAGTTGGCGCTGAAGCTGTCAATCAGCAAAGGAAGTGTGGATGCAATCATCCGTGCTCTTGATTACTCAAAAGTGTGTGCACGATGGGTTCTGCGCTGTCTTACGGTGGACCACAAATCTCTCAGAAAAAACATTTCTTCTGAGTTGCTGAAACGTTTTGAAGATGAGGGGGAAGTGTTCTTGTCCAGGATTGTGACAGGTGATGAAACCTGGGTTCACCATTTTGAGCCCAAAACAAAACGACAGTCGATGGAATGGCGTCATCCTCAATCTCCACAGAAGAAAAAATTCAAAGCAACTGCTTCCGCCGGTAAGGTCATGATCACTGTGTTTTGGGACTGTGAGGGCGTCATACTCATTGATGTGATGCCAAGAGGCAGCACCATTAATTCTGAAGCTTATGTGATGACATTAACCAAACTCAAGAAGCGCTTCCAGCGACTTCGGCGCCATAACAACCCAGGTGAATGTTTGATTCAACATGATAACGCTCGGCCTCACACAAGTTTGAGGACTTCGGAACACATCACTAAACAGGGTTGGACTGTGTTACCCCATCCACCCTACAGCTCTGACCTAGCTCCCTCAGACTTCCACTTGTTTGGGCCATTAAAGGATGCCATTCGCAGAAGACATTTTGAGGATGACGAAGAGGTGATTCGCACAGTGCAGAAATGGCTTCGTGACCAGAACAAGGAGTGGTACCGGTAGGGCATACATGCCCTTGTGTCTCGCTGGAGGAAGGCCATAGAACTGGATGGAGATTACGTGGAAAAATAGGGAGTGTAGAAGAACATAAGAACAGCCCCACTGGATCAGGCCATAGGCCCATCTAGTCCAGCTTCCTGTATCTCACAGCGGCCCACCAAATGCCCCAGGGAGCACACCAGATAACAAGAGACCTCATCCTGGTGCCCTCCCTTGCATCTGGCATTCTGACATAACCCATTTCTAAAATCAGGAGGTTTTAATATCATTGAAACATCATTCTTTCTTGTGTATAAGTTTCATTGTGTTCAATAAATAATTGTTGAAGAAAAAAAATGTGGTGCATTACTTTCTGGGCGACCCTCGTAGTTCAATGTGGCTTGTGTCTTTGGCCCTCCAACCAACTGTGTTTAAGTCTTGACCCAATTATTTTCCTTCAAATAGATGTCAAGGTCTGGGTAGTGATTAACAGTTTTATGGGTGAACTAATAGAGGGTACTGCTGTTTCTTACATACAATTCCAAACACTTGTTTTTAAGGTATAAAAAATTGCGTCTAGAGCATAGTACTCACTGAATCCATTTTCCCTGTTCTTCCTCCCTACCGATGTCCTCAAGCACCCTGAAAAGTCACTGCTAAAGGTCAAAGACCCCTAGCAGCAGCATGGTATGGGTGCTGCAAAGCAAGGGAAGAATGTCTGGAAGCTATAAAAACTGTTAGTGGATTGCACCCTGCATGTGAATTCCTCCTGGCTTCCATGAGTGTAGCTTTTGTTACTCGTAGTTGTGATCTAATGTCACTAGTAACTTTCCAAAACTGGAAATACCAATTTTGTTCCTTTTTAGTATTGCAACTAATGTCGCAAATTCAGTTTATTATTTTATTGTTTCTACTTTCTCAAGCCCCTTCCTCTGGGATTTCTTAACTTTTCTAGCTATTTGAACCATCAGACAATAAAAGCAGAGGATTATCCTGAAACCAAGCTTTGATTAAACTCAGCAAAGAAATCCTTATGCTTCTAAACCAGCAATTTTCAGCGTGTCATGGAACATTGATGCCATGTGTGTGCCATATGAATTTGGGGGAGGGTTATTTATTAGAAGGGCCATTGGGAGACGTGAGTCCCCTGCCAGCAATTTTCACCCAGTGTGCCATGGCACACTGATATGCCATGAATGGTCCACAGGTGTGCTGTATGAATTTGGGGGAGGGTTATTTATTAGACGGGCCATTGGGAGATGTGAGTTCCCTGTCAGTAGCACGGTTGTGCTTTGTCAGTTGTCAAAAAACTGATGGTGTGCCTTGACAATTTTAGCATGTTGTCCGTGTGCTGTGAGATGAAAAGGGTTGAAAATTGCTGTTCTAAGCTAAGACATAATCCTGTTTCAGACTTGAATCTCTTGCCTTGATAGAAATCTTGCCTTGATAGAAATCTTCAAAAAAAAAAAGTTCCAAGAATGGCTGGCTATCAGAATTCTTTCCAGCACATTTGCTTCATAATGTAGTACAGGGCATAGGATATGATTTATTGTTCACTGAAATGGTGACTGGGCATAATTTCTGAAATAACCATTCCTGCACAGAAGAAATTTGACCTTCCCCGGAACAAAGTTAAAAGGAGAGTAGGAGTTTGGGAAACATTCAGGAGAGTAGATAAAAATGTTGCTTAACTATTGATGGACTTTTCAAGCTTTCTTTAAGACCAGTGTTTTAGCTTGGGTCAGCCGCATCTCTCTGTCGATATGCACACATGCTTACATTGCAGAATCACAAATAACTTTTATTTTCAACAGATCTAATCACATGTCTGGACAGAGCAAACCACTATGTGGAGACTGAATATAGGTAAATATAGGTTTGGGTACTGTACACTCTTGATTGTCATGTTGCATCTTGCACATAACATACTTACTGCTGTAACCGGGTAACGTACATGACCACTTGTGATGTGTTTGAAGCCCTGCTGCCAGCCACAGGAATGTGGTTTGTTGTGTTTTTTAGAGATATTTAGAGGTATCTAAATTTGAATCTGTGATTATGTACCTGATGGTTGTCTAGGAGAGAGACCAAAGTTTTCTGGGAGTCATGGCATTCCAGAATAATTAAGGAATAGTGTTGCAGACCTCTAACTATCTTGATCAGTCAGCAGTGCCAACATAAACTTAGAAAAAGGAGACTCTTGCTTCTAACAATGGAAGCAGGGGTTTCAAAGTGCTGAGCATCATGCAGGATCAGTCCGAAGGATTGGAAGCTTATCCTTGTCACACTACATAGTTCTCCATTTGTTCTCTTTTAAATGAACATTCCAAAGAATAACATTTAAACCAGCTATTATGGGTGTGAACATCTTCATTCAAAGATATAGTTGGACTACCTTTCCTTTTAATTAACTGTGGGAACCAGTATGGCAACAGAACTACACAGTGAAGAAAATGCATTTCAGTTGCTGTTTTTGTGCTCATCTGTGTAACTACATTAAATACTTGAATAAGTTAGAACTTCCAAGCAATAAACACCCATTATCTGGAAGTGATTTGCCTTTCAAAAGCATGGTAATGTTTTGCTGCATGATGTTCTTGTGAGTGAGACATTATGTGACTCCACAACAGTCCATATTCCTAACAGGATTCTCTCTTTCACTACTATAGTAGGTATTGTCCAGCTGGTTGCAGAGGTGCAGCAGGTGATATATCTGGGAATATAGTGGAAGGATACCGAGATGTAAGTACCTGGGCTAAAGAGCAGGTCTAGGGAAAGATGGAGGGATGGCAGCATTGTTTTCTGAAGAAATTTTATCAGTAGATGCAAAGGAGCAAAGTTTCACCTTGGATTCAAAGGCCAGCAGAACAATGCAAAGTGGAGGGTAGATGGTTTCTCTGAAGCCTTGTTAACTGATGCAGGCAACATTATAAAAGTCACTGCAGAAGACTGTTGTGAACCAGTGGGCTGCACACAACTTGCATTTTCAATGCATGTGGTGGGTACTGGACTGTGGATAATGAATGTGTCCCACCCAAATTTTTTAGCCAAATTCAAATTTCCCACCCCTCTGAGTCATTTTCTTAGACTTGCGTTTAAGAAATCTACATGGGGATTGTGGTGATTATGAGGAGCATAGGCAAGAAAAGCATTTGACCTACCATTGAGAAATAAAATAGGAGTTAATGGTATATGAATATTGTCAAAAAAAATTGTGTGTGTGCTAGTAGGAAATATGGCCTGTTGTATTGCTGTTCCAGAGTATGTGTGCCTATTTTGTTTTTATGAATAGAGCTCTTCTAAATCTTGGCATTGTAGTGGTTTGGGGCAGAATGTAATCTGGTATGGTGCTGTAGGTGCCAGTTGCAGCCATTTCCTGTTCAGTTTGCTGAAGTGGCAATGCTGTTCTGTTTTTGGGAGCAGAAACCAATTTTAGCAAAGTGCCCAGAGTGAGGTTGTAAGTACTGTAATTGGAACATCCAACAAAGCTACAGCAACATGTTGCTTTATTCTTCCTCACCTTATATATTGGAGAATGCTCTGTGTTCATAATCTTTCTCATGTTTGGGGGGGGGGGGTTACTCAAGTTTTAATATTAATCTTGGGACATATTTGCCCATCAAGTAAACTTGTTGACTGTGAATTTCTTGAATACTAAAATCTGGGATTAACTTGGCTTTTATTTCTGCATATTAGACCTCCTTGTTATGCAAATCTGCCATACATGCTGGAGTAATTGCAGATGAGCTGGGTGGCCAGATCAGTGTGATTCAGAAGAAAGGAACAAGTCGTTATCAGGGAATCTTGGCCAATGGCATTCTTTCACAGGAGTAAGTATTTTGTGTGTTTACCCTTCATTGTGTGATTTTAAAGAAGTGGAAAGATGTGGGTGTCCCATGACAACAAAAAGAACAGGTGGGATGCTTGCAAATAGCTCCCTTAATGGTAGGGAAAGCAAGTGGTTTCTACTCAGGATTTCACCATTACTTGTTTGCCACAGAAAGTGGTGCTTTAACTTGTCCAGTGTGTGATTTGACCTATAAATCACTGAAGCTGCTTTTCATACTAAGATGATGCCTTAGATCAGGGGTGCTCACACTTTTTTGGTTCGAGAGCTACTTTGAAACCCAGCAAGGCCCGGAGATCTACCAGAGTTTTTTTACAATGTTCACGCCATCATAACATATAACACTTATGTGTACAATGTATGTTGGTGTACCTTGAGCCCCACTGAGTATTACAGGACTTACTCCTGAGTAGACATGCCTAGGATTAGGCATGCAATTGAGGCTGCAATCCTAGCCACACTTACCTGGGAGTAAGGCCCATTGAGTACAATGGGCCTTACTCCCGGTGTTTCCTCCCATAGGCACCTGAAGGGGGGGTCGGCACTCCGCGATCTACTCATTTTGCCTTGCGATCTACCGGTAGATCGCGATCCACCTATTGAGCACCCCTGCCTTAGATGGTGTTGCAGAGTGGTAGCCAAGCCTGCTGATTATTTGGTCACTTGCCAGTCCCAATCACCTGATAATCTGCTTCCATTTATCTTGAGCACCTGAATGCACCACTCACTTGGCCAGCCACCTTGGCTTGTCTGCTTCTTAGCTGAGTGGAGCAAAACTGACTTGGGCTTGTGGGTTTTGCCTACCAACTTCAATGGCTGGAATGCAAGGTGGGATAAAAGACCTATATGTTCAGATAGTTGAGCTATGATGGCACCATATGCTATGAAGGAGGTAGTCTGAAGTTCTTCCCTGCCCCTTTTACCACTCTAATCAGGAGGGATGATTCACTCCTGACTGGACTCTTCAGTTATTAATGCTGTTTGAGAAGGTTCAGTTTCAAGAGGTAGAAAAGTGCTAGAGGCCCAGTTGGAGGCCTACTGCGTCCTGACTTTTTCCAGCTTTGTGGCTACAGTTGACTAGATAGCCCTCCTGCTAGTACTGGAGCAGTCGCCTGTTGACTTCTTAGGAAGGATTTTAGCATTTACTTCTAAAGGAAGAGGAGAGAATTTTCCTGGTTTTATGTAACACTCTTCCAAAAGCATGCAGATAAGAATCAGTGAATCAAACAGCACAATTATTATTCCTGTCCACTTCCTCTTGTTCTAGAGGTTTTGACAATCTTCACCCTTTTGTGTTCTCTGTTGGACTTCCTGGTGTGTGGGTAGCCCTTCCTGAGCCCTTCACAGCCCTTCTTCCTGTGCTCTACGCTTGCACAGGGCTCCCCGCACCCCAAGGAGGCTGCTGGAGGGATTGGTGAGTGCATCCCAGTTACTGCAGCCCCCCTGAGCGACGTGGTCCTGGGGATCGCATTGCTGCCTTCCCCCTGCCCCCGCTGCCTTTGCCCCTCCCCTATAAGGACTTACTGCGGTTTTCAAACTCCTGGAGAGTTTGAAAACTGCAGTTCTGTTGGCAAATGCAGAATATGTCCCAGAGTTATTATATATAGGGTGAAGTAAAGATCCAGAAGAATGAAAGGGCCAAAACCACTGCTTCACACAGGGCAGTCACACATGATAATTTACATTGCGTGCAGACCCTGGTGTATTTCCATTGTGAAATTTCTTGAAGGACAAAATAAGCTTTTGCACATCTACTGTTAATGGTGTAAGTAATTAACACTGCATCAAGCAAACTATGTAACCTGCAGCAGAGCTGTACCACAATATCCTGGCACCCTGTGACTGTGTTTGATTGTGTGTATTTGATTTTTGTTACCCAAGGAAGCTCATTGTCAGTATCTCTATACTGAGAGGAAAGGCAGGGTATAGATTTTTAACACTGGAATTAAAAAATCAGTCTAATATATGAAAGGACGTAACCAAAATGATGACTTTCTTTTTCTTTACAGTGGTTCTCTATCGGACAAGCGTTTTATTTTTGCCTCAAATGGTAAGAATTTAACATATTATGCAACCCAGGGAAGGTTAAGCATTCAAGACCATTAAAAAACACTTTTATAATTTATACTCACTTTTCTATATTAAGTGTTCAAGGTGGTTTACAAGTATTGTATACAACAATAAACCATAAAATAACATTAACTGGCTTATGTTGGTTGCTAATTCCTCAGTGCTGGAGCAGCAATGAGAAGTGATTAGAGGAGAATAGATCTTGATTATTTTGTCTTCCATCTGTTTCTTAGAGCCCAACACTATTCATTTTTACTATGAAGTAAATATTGCAGTGTTTCCTTAAAGATTTCCAAACTAACATCCTGATGTCACAAAATGTTGTATATTTTACACTCTTTGTGCCTTGTATTTTGAACTTATTTGTCACCTTTCTCCATTTTTGTATCTTTTATCTCCCCCAGCCCTACTATGCTTAGAATAGGTACAGGTACTTCTAGGAAGCTCTTTGTGATAGATGAGAATTTTGTTCAGATGCATGGGTTCTGCATTGCAGTTGAAGCAGAAATGGGTTTCTTAAAGTTATTAGGCATGTTTTGAACAATATGTTGGAAAGCTGGGCTATTTATTAATCCCTAAATAAACCCCCAAGGAGGTTTATTACTGCATGGGAAAAATGCAGTAGGCACAGCAAGTATTTATAGGAACTCTTAATGGCAGCTATTTAAGTATGCTCTTGCCCTTGCTTATAGGTCTGCAGTTTGAGTGAATGTAGCATAGACAATACACATAGATGTCTTTCTCACATCTTGATATTGAATTTTAAGGTTGCAATCAATCTCTGAACCTAGACAGAGGAGATGTTTCGAATGGCCAGATCACTGCATCATCATTCTGGGATGAAACCAATGAAATTGGGAAGGTGGTTAAGTGGTCTCCTGATAAAGCTTGGCTCTCAGTTCAAGGGCCATCCTGGGCAGCAAACCAGAGCAACCATCGACAGTGGCTAGAAATTGACCTGGGCGAGAGAAAGAGGATAACAGGTCAGCTGTACACTGTGGCCAAGACTGCTCTCTCCACCAGATGTGAATTCAGCATGTACCATAATTCATAAATACCATTTCAGTTGTTAATTGTGACCAAATGTACTGTGCTTAAGGTTCTTGTCAGCTAAGCATCGTAGGGTTTCTGTGAGGATAGTATGTCTCTGAGCATTTTGAAAGATGTCCAAGATACAAATGTAAAATACTATTAAAGCTTTAGTATTTTTATGCGAAAACCCTCACAAATCTTCTGTGGCAATCACTGCAACTGTTATTTGCAAAAACATTGAGGAAGTTATTAAAATTGGGCCCTGTCTTCACTAGCAAGGATAATTTGAAATGCAAAACTCGCCTCTAGATCAAACTTCTGTGAAATCAAGCAGCAGTTCAGGAGCAATTGTCTTCTAGTTAACAGAATAAATAATGACATGACTTTATTACACTGTAGAAGGCTCAATGTGACTGGTTTGTGGTGTTCACTATTGAGAGTAAGGGCCCAATCCTGTCCAACTTTCCAGGGCCAATGCAACTCCAATGCAGCCCTGAGGTAAGGGAACAATCATTCCTTTACCTTGAGGAGGCTTCTGTGACTGCCCCCCCCCCCCACAGCAGGATGCATGGTGTACTCTGTTGGCATGGCTGCATCGGCTCTGGAAAGTTGCATAGGAAAAGCCCTAAGTCTTTTCCATCATAGTGATGGAAGGAATTCCATGTACCTATTTCCCATATATGTTGGGCTTGCTATATTGGCAAATAATTGCTTAGAGTGGGAGGAGCAGTTGCTTTACCAGGATAACATGTTGCATGATGACATTATAGTAAGCTAGTATTTCTTGTACGGCCCACCAAAGAGAAGAAAACCCTATGCTGAAAAACAGTCTGGGGGCCCCACTACATCCATAAACTTATCATTGCCACCATTCACATAGTGAGAAAAATCACACATGTGCATCCACATATGTACACACTCTGTCACACATATACTACCAAATCCTTAACTCGCTCTGTCCTAGAAATCTTTTGCCAAACACTCCTGACTATTCCTAACAGCTGGGATCCATGCTATTGCTATAGTTTGTGATAAGAGAGGAATCCCTTTACTCTTGGATACAATTTTAAAGGACCCAGTGCCCCAACATGGATGTGGGGACCCTATCCACATTGGACAAGCTCTGAGATAAGTAGTAGGAGGTTTGAACTTTTGCTGAGGCCTTATTCTGTGGTTTGCTTAAAGTGGACTTGTGCTTTCCTTGATGGCTGTGTTTGGGTAATCCGCATGAAGGGAGATGCCTCCAGACACATGGTGGATATGTCTCAGAAAGCTGCAGCTGGTTATGAGGTCTTGGAGCATGTTGGTTTGAGTTATTGACCCTTTGATCTCGTTTTTATGCATTGCAGCCACAATTGGTGGGGTTAAGCATGATTAACTCTAGCTTGTGACTTTTGTAGTCCAACCCTACAGCCTCATGTGTAGTTGGCATCATACATCATGGCCAATGTAGTATAAAGCTAAGGTTTTGCAGAGAGTGATGTCTCAGTTCTGTCCCAAATATAAATTAATATTTCTTGTTTGAAGGAAATGCATTAGTTTTGTTTAATAGCTGACAAGTGAAACAGATGTTTTGTGTTTTTTTTCTCTTTTTTTATTGCAAGGAATTAGAACTACGGGGTCCACTATGCTCAATTTTAACTTTTATGTTAAGACATTTATTGTGAACTATAAAAATAACTCAAAATGGAGGACCTACAAAGGAATTCTAAGCAGTGAAGAAAAGGTAACTGAGGCAACTGGGAAAAGGGGAAAGGATGCCAAAGGGGGAAAAACAGGAGACCCCAAAGTGCTGAAAACTTTTGATTTAATAACACGGAACTCCAGTAAAATAGTCTCAGTTTCTTATCACATTTTGAGCAAGCTCTTCAGATAGAAGAGGAGTTATATTGCGAAGAGAAGAAACTATCCCCTACCCCAGTACTTGATAGCTTTCATCTGTTTTTTAGTAAGACTAGATTTGATCTAGGCAAAGGTGTAATTTGCCATAGGCGTCCAGTCTTATTTTGTAGTGATTTGGTTATCTCATTATGGAAACATTTATAAGGAAGAACTACTTACCCAGGAAGAGGCTGGACAAGCAGTTTCCAAAATGAGAGATTATTGAAGACCAAACTGTGAGAAAGGTATGGCGGTAGCAGAATGCCAACAGGTCTCAAAATAGTGTGTTAATGCATTCACCTTGCCATTTTCCTTTTTTGGAAAAGGCCCAGAAAGTATGTTGAAATTGTAAGGATTGTGTTTCAGCTAGAGACATGGACTAATCACTCTTCAGTCTCTGCTTTGAGTTAAACTCTGGGGGCTGGGGGCCAGATCAGAAAATCATTGGCTACACACTAGGGTTGTGGGCATGCAGATTGTGGGCTTTCTTCACTGTCTTGTGCACCACTCCAACTAACAGTTTGGGGGAAAAGGTAACCGACTGTCAATTTCACAGACCACAGACTTCTGTTTCTTATATTCTTAATTATCCTCTTTTGTTCTACTGTCGTGTGTTAGTTTGCTTACTTTAAATTTTGTAATCTAAATACACATCTCTCTTTCCTTTGACTCTACAGAAAATATTCAAAGCTAACACTAATCATGGAGACATTGTTCGGAATAATTTCATTCCCCCTATAGTGGCTCGGTATGTGAGAGTTCTCCCACAGAGCTGGCACAAAAGAATAGCACTGAAAGTGGAGCTTATTGGATGTCGTATAGCACAAGGTAAGCCATTCTCCATCCCCCCACCACAAAAAAACAAATGGATCCGAGTGTTCTACAAACAAGTTGCAGTTAACTGAGAATTTCTCTTTTGCAGTTAACAATTCCCTCACTCCTCCCCTCTGGCAAAGGCCAAGTCAGAGCACGTGGGTTTCTCTTGAAAAAGATGACGGAACAATCACTAAACCCATACTTCCAGAAGAAAGCAACTTGGGTAATAAACACAGTATAATCTTAACTTTAGCAATGTGATTATACTTCTAATAGAAAAGTTTCAGGGCAATCCTTGCATTTAGTGGAGGAGGTTTCTTTTCCAATATTGTCATTTGGCTTGCTAGTTGCACTTTCTCCTCTAAAATCTTGGCAGAGTAGAGTTGGCAAACTTACTCATTTTACTATCCAAAGTTGGTTTATTGCAAGAGTGGAATAAAGCCCACTTATTTCTAAAGAGTTATGCGTTCTGACAGTCTTTCCAGGTTGTGCAAAAGATATACTATATTGGTACAGGATGTACTCAAAATATGTACTCAAATCTGCAGTTTTTTTCTGCTTGATTCTCAACGTGTTGTAGCTTGAGCGCCTTTGTTTCCTTTTTTTTAAGGATTGAAACTTACTGCCATAATTGTTCCAGCCCTTGTGGTGCTTTTGCTGTTCCTGTTTTCTGGAATTTGTATCTATGCTGCTGTACGAAAGTATGTGACTTTTTAAATGCCTTGTTCCAAGTTGGGGTGCATTACCATATTTTTAAATTTTACCTCTATGTGGTTTTGCCACATGTGCAACCTCTTCATTTGCTGTTTTGGGTCGAGAGTAATTGGCTGAGGACTCCATTGAGGAAGGCCTTTCTATGCAAAACATGATGGTTTCCATTGGTGATTTTTCTTAACACAATGGGGAAATGCTGGGAACTGCTGGTCTGTAGTTTTGGTTCTAAACTTTTTTCAACTGGTGGCTCCCTTGACTGGGCCATTGGCCACGACCCTGTTAAGGTTACAATCCTATATATTGTATAGGGTGGCGGGTTTTTCATGAGGATTCCACGGCTCCCCTGGTTGGTTTCCACAGCTCCCTGGAGAACCACGGCTCACAGTTTGGAAATCACTGCCATAGACTGTATTTATACCCAGAATTCTTGCCCATATGATATTTCATATTTAATTCCCCTTTAAGATGGTTCTTGTAAATCTGGGAGAGACCATTTGGCTGAAACTCAGGAAAGCTTGTGTACCTGTCAATGTTTGTAATTAGCTCTATGGACTAACTCATTCTAAGTTCCATTGCCTTATTCTTCCTGTAGGAGACAAAAGAAAGGAATTGCGTGTGGTTCATATGACAATGGCAAAACAGGTTTGTTAAAAACTGTTTTTCTCTATGTAATATTACAAGAATGGGAAAGAGAAAAATGTTTATTTCTATAAGTACTTTGTACCTTCTAATTTTAGGTACAATTGGAGTGGCTCCTCTGCAGGTGCTATACTAGGGAGTGTATGGATGTATATGTAGAGTTTGTATGTACAAAGCTAATTGCTCTGGTATCTTTGGTTGTGATAGTATTCCTCCAGCCTCCTCTGAAGTTGCTATGCCTCAGAACTGTGTGTAGTTTGGTCCTTACAGGCGTATTCACATGGACAATGGATCTGGGGATAACAAGGACTAATTTCATAGGCAACCTATCACATTTTGTTGAAACCTTTCTGCAGAGTCTTCTTGGATACATGTGTTTCTGTGTGTTATGTTCCTGTTCCCCGGTTTCATGGTCTTGCATTCATGAGAAGTTGAGCAACTCCTAATTCCGTTTTGCTCAAAATTGTCCCTCAGTGTAGTGAAACTTTGATTTAATGAACCATGATTTAACAGACTTTAGAAAAGATGGATGTTTTCTGCTCCCCTGAAAACTAGTCATACATTTTGTGCATGCTTGTCTCTGTTGACTTCAATGCGTTCAGTTATAATGGATTTTTTGCATTGACACCCCTTCCCCCCCTTAGTAGTCAATTAAATTGAGGGTACAGTGTAGTGGCACTGTTCTTGAGAAGGATTGGGGGCACAGGGTCTAAAACCAATCAGCAATAGAAGCTTTAAAACAAGCGTTTTCTATGCTCTCCAAGGGATAAATATGTTAATAAATGCATTATGTATTGTGCACTATAAGAAAACATAATGTACTTTAAATTAAATATTGACTTAAATGATGTACAATCAAGATTTAAAACCTCAGCAGTCATCGTACTTTTCTGTAGTAAACTGCACTAATATTCAGGTTGCTTCAATTATGACTTTAGTATTTCCATTAAAATGAATTGAACAACTTCAATAAATGCTTAGGATTGCTGCATTGGGAGACATCTAGACTGGATTCAGATATAATGCAAAGCCATGGTTAATGTCTAATGGCTTTGAAAATAAAGGCAGGCAAGTAGCTCAGGTTCACTCCTGTCTTCATGGCGCAGCAGCCTTTTGAGGCAGAACAGTGGCCCTAACTGTTGGTTATCTGTGAATTCAGACAACCAACTATGGTTAGCTTCCAGCTTCCAAAGTCATACAGTATTTATTCACTACTTCTATCTATCATTCAGCAGAGGCCTCTGATCCTGGTTTGCTGGCCCCAAACAAATCATGGTCTGTGGCAAGGTTTAGGTCCGGCCATAACAGGAAACCATATTTACTGAATCAAGCCATGCTTTTCCATTATGGTTGATCCCAATCCTAGACAGAGTTCTTAATACAGATACTTGCATATTATCATGACTGTTCTGTATTCTGTTCCTAAGGTCCAAAAGGGAGAGGGCACATTTCCTATCTGCTTTTTATAAATAAATGCCTGGCCTTCACCCACATACTCAATCATTATTACAAACAGTCTTTTCTTCTGAACATGTTTGTGTGTGTGTGATTTTTAAAATGTATTAGAATTTGAACTTTTATGTTTCTGTTTTAGGTTGCTGGAAACAGATCAAACAACCTTTTGTCAGACATCATTCTACTGAATTCACCATCAGTTATAACAATGAGAAGGAAACGCCACAAAAGCTAGATCTGGTCACAAGAGAGATGGCAGGTAAATTCAGACTCCTTTTTTAAAGAACTATCATTCTGTAAGATGTAATTGGGCAATAAACATGTTTCTTCTTTCATAACTAGTGAAAGTCAGTGCAATTCCACTGAAACAAATATAAAGCAACTTACAGCACAGTCCTGTGCATGCTTACTCAGAAGTAAGTATGTTCGGTTGAGCTTACTCCCAGGAGAATGTACTATAAGATTGCAGCCTTATTAGCTTAGAGAAGCTGTTTCTATCTTGGTTGGATTGAAAGCACATAAGGAGAACCTGCCTGCAATCTGATTTTGTCCGAACTGAATGAAATGGAAGAACCCATGCTGAATCTTATTTTTCCCTCCTTTCAAAGCCCTCTTGTGCTGCTACTGCCATTCTGCAAGCATACTTATGTGTTGAACTAATGTTGGCTTCTCTTCCCAGCTCCACACCCTTAATACTAGTTACTATAACGGTTTTTTTGAATGGTCCTGAGGTGGCAATGGCAGAAATAAGACTGGCTAAAATGAGCAGCTATGATAGCAAGCTAGATTGCCAGTGGGCAGCCCAACCCCCAGCTGCCCGGGGCACCCAGGCTCGGCAGCATCGAGAACAACTGCCACCAGATCCTGCGTGCCCCAGGCTATTACGGGAGGCGCCTCAGGAGAAGGGGACTTTTGTCCCCTTCTCCCAGGTAAGGTAAGCAGCCCCGCAATGGGACTACTCAGTTTATGGGCTACTCACCGCAATGGGGCTACTCACAGTGGGGCTACTCACAGGTAAAGGTGCTGGTGTAGGGCGCTGAGCCCTCCACCAGTGCCTTAGATCCTGCGGAGCAGAGCTCCGTGGACCCGCCTCCCACCTATCCCCCGCCCTCTCTCCGTCCCCCGCTGGCCTCCCCCCTCCCTGGAACACCTCCTCCCCGCCCCTGCTTACCGTGCTGTGGCTTGGTAGTCCATGAGGCCACGGAGCCATAGAGGCTGGGCGACCGCCCCGCGCTAGCCCAGCACCAGCCGGCGCTGGGGTAGCATGGGTGGGAGCCCTGCAGAGAGGTTCACAAACGTGCCTTACGGCATGTTTGCAACAGTGCTCGGTGGCACAAAGCCGTGCCACCGAGCACAGGATTGGGTTCTTAGACTCTGTATCCTCAGCAACTTGTGAAGAATAATTTTGCCTTGCTGATCATTAACAATGCATGACTGAATTCCTGATACAGGTGGCCCTTGCTATCCATATTCCCATTGATTCCCCACAGCTATGAGCCCCAGTTTATTAAGGAACAATGTATAAAAAATTCACTGCGCTTTTGAGATAAGAGCCCATTCTGTGGGTTTTCAACACGCTTATGCTGCCCAGTCTCACTACCCACATCCCACACCACATAGATATCTCTGTCACTGCACACTTGCTATGCATTCAGTGGTCATCTTCCAATTTTGTTGCTCCTTCCTCCTCCTCCTTTGTTTAATCCTCACCCAGTCTCCACCAACATTCATCCAATATGCTCAAATTTACATATCCTACAATTATGCATAGTCCACCCAAATATAAAGGTTTCAAAATAATAATTTGTATGGTACTGTTTTCTAAATTATAAATGCTTTAATACTTTCAGGTATCTGCAGATGTGGGAGCCCCCTGCATGTCCCCAGGGCACCCTATGGAGGCAAACCTCTGGAGGGTCTTCTGAGCCCTGCAGAGGCCACACACGTCGTCCTGCAGCTTCTGTGGGCCTCAGAATGACATTTCAATGAAAAAAGTGACTTCTGGGTTTTGGGCAAAACCACAAGTGATATTTTTATGCCTTTAAAAGACATAAAGATTATTTTTATGCCTTTAAAACCCCTGCTAATTGGGTAAGAGGCACTTTTTCAAGTGGGTGCTCCTTTTTTTTAGCAGGGGGAGAGTAACTGGCCCATCTCACCCCAGCAGTGTCTGTTCTGGTGGTTGTCTGCTGGTATTCTTTTGCATCTTTTTAGATTGTGAGCCCTTTTGGGACAGGGAGCCATTTAGTTATTTGATTTTTCTCTGTAAACCGCTTTGTGAACTTTTAGTTGAAAAGTGGTATATAAATACTGTTAATAATACTGTTAATAATTATGAGGGAAACCCCTCAGTGGCTTCCCCAGCCCTCATAATGCGTTTTAAATGCACAAAAACATCACTTCCTTTTTCTCAGCAAAATCAGAAGTTGCTTTTTTCATTGAAACAGTCATTCTGAGGCCTGCAGAGGCCACAGGAAGACATGCATGGCCTCTGTGGGGCTCCGAATACCCTCCAGAGGGCAGGGGCATCTTTGGTATCTGCATTTTCAGGTAACTGCAGGGGGGTTCCAGAACGGGACCCCTGCAGATACCAGGGCACGCCTGTATTTCAAAACAAACTTTTGGGGTGTTTTAAATCTTCTGCTCTGAATTGGAGCCTCTCCCATTATTTCTTATAGAAAAAAATTCTTGTTGAGTCTATGTTTTTGGTTTCCGTCACCCCTGGATAGTGAGGACCTCTGTATGAACTGGTGACTAGCTGAAGATCATGGTGCAGCTTCTGTAAGCCTTGTGCTTTAACTGGATCACTACTTGAACTAATCTGGATATCATGGTCCTTGAAATGACAGACGTAAAATTATTTTGTTAACCCAGCGGGTTCCAGAGTAGGTACTCATCCATGTGAGAACTGTATGGATGGGAATTCAGGCTGCAATCTGTGGGTGTTCTTAAAAATGCAGACTTATTTATTGCTTCAGATTTGGAAAGCAAAAGATCCCCTCCCCGTCTTCTGGGCTGATTGAGAGACTTGAACACACGCATGTATTTTATATTTTATATCACAATATTAAGCTCCAAATCCCCCCCCCCACACACACACACACAAAAGCTAGCTGAAATAGAAATGTTTTTAAGCCTTGTTGGAACTGTTCCACAGAGGGGGCCAATCATAGATCCTCCTGAAGTGTGTCTCAGAGGTATGTTGCCACAACAAAGAAGGCCCTGTTTCTCGCCAACATCCCTTTGACTTGCAATTAAACCCTTAACAGGACCCTGCCAGACAACCTAAATGGACAAACCAGACTGTATGGGAGTAGGTGATCCTGAAGGTTTCCCAGTCCAAGGCCATATAGGGTGTTGTAGGTGAAAACCAGTACCTTGAATTGGGTCCAGAAATGAATCAGCAACCAGTGCAGTTGCCAGAGCAGAGACCCAGAGGATCAAACCATCAAGCCCCTGTAACCATATAGTGCCACCACATTCTGTACTGACTGCAATTTCCAAATTGTCTTCAGGGGCAGCCTCACGTAGAGTGCATTACAGTTATCTAAATGGTGATGTAACTAAGGCATGGACCACCATAGCCAGATCCAACTGATTTGTGTATGGGACAGCTGATGCACCAGCCAAAGCTGGGTTAAGGTGCCCTGGCCACAGCTGCCACCTGATCATCCCAGGAGCTGCTGTGAATCCAGCAGGACACCCAGGCTGCAAACCTGCTCCTTCAGGGGACTGCAACCTCATCCAATGCGAGGCACTGATCGAATATCTAAGTTGTGGTTTCCTGGATCAGAAGGACCTGTCCAGGATTAGTCTCAGCCTGTTAACCCTCATCCGGATCCAGGTGTCTCCAGACAGCATTCCAGGACTTCAACTAGTCCCTTAGTATTTGATGGAAAAGAGAGAGAGACCAATTCCTTTTCTTTTTTTCAGAACAGACTAGGATGAGGGCCACATTTACATATATCACAATTTCAGTTGTGTCCAGAGAAATTTATTTTCAGGCACTGAATGCATTGCCCTTGCCATGGCACATGCTGAAGGTTGAATTATATGTGTGGGTGTGGTTCTGCATTGTGGTTGGAGGAACTAGATGGTCTCTAGTGTGTGTTTAGCTGGAAACCATTTCCTTGAAAGCCTTGGGTGCAAGAGCATTCCACAAGGACAGATGAATTTCTTCCTCTCCACTGGTCAGTGTGAATTTAAGCTAGAGTACTGCCAAGATGAATTTCAGAGCTTTTTTTTTTTTCCTTTTAGATTATCAGCAGCCTCTCATGATAGGAACTGGGACAGTAACCAGAAAGGGATCCACTTTCAGACCAATGGACTTGGAAGATGAGAAGAAAGGTAATAGAGCGACTGGGAATCACTACCACTGTCCACAGAGAGCTACTCGTCATGATTATGCTCTGCCTTTGACCACTCAAGAGCCTGAATATGCCACTCCTATTATAGAACGACACACGGGAAGAGAGAATGCTTTTTCTTCTGAGAACTGCTACAACATTCCCACAGTTTCTGCTTCTCATAAACATTCCCTTTCTACAGGCAGTATCTCTGCCCCGTGCAAGAATGGAGATTATCAAATTCCACAAAGTCAGAAAGACTACGATAAGCCAAAAAGTGGTACTGTTTTACCCCCAGTGGATGGCAGCATGGGTTATCAGAAGCCCCAAACATGTTCACTGGCAAATGAGGGCTATTCAACACCCAGATACTGCCTGAAACCAATCAATCAGACTGCAATGACAGCTCTCCTGTAATCCTCAAACCAAGGAAAAGCCTGCTATCCTATGGTCCAGACACCGGAGTGAACTGAGCAGCAAAACAAGCGTTGCTTTTGACCTAGCAAACTGAAGGCTGTTCATCACTATTTTCACCAAGGGACATCCTGGCAGTGAAGTTGTCAAGCAGTCAGTTCTCCACAACTGTGATATTGGTGCTCATATGTGCAATGTGTACATCAGTTTTTTTTAACTTAAGAAAAATAATTTAAAGATTTATTCTGTTGTGTTGTGTTCATTTTTTAGGACCCGGTTGCTGCACTAATTTCTGTGGGTATGGCAACGATATTCTAAATTCACATTTCACGTTGAACCTGCTGCTGTATTAGCTTCACACTGCAAACCTAAGCATATATTCTTGGAAGTTCTGTGTGCATTTGGCAGGACTGTGTATATCTGGAGCTTTCAAAAGCTTTTAAAATTGTGCAACCAAACAATCTCAGTTCTTTGCCAAGAAAAGCTAAATTTTGTGACTTGGAATCACAAAAGACAGTCCTATTCAAATTTGAGCAGGTATGCACAGTCCCAGAAAACTAGGCCAGAGAAGTCTTACAAATATCTTTTGCTCCAGTAGCTGGGAAATTGCAGGATGTTAATCTCTTGGAACTTTGTTAGAGTGCAAGTCTATTAATCAGATTTGGAGACTGGTTTGTTTTGTCTGTACAGTAGCTGAGATCAAGGCTCTTGGCTTTCTCTTAGCTTATATTTATCTGCTTCCAGTGAGTTGCAGAAAGACACAGTTGAAGCATTTTGCAATCCTAAATGTTTCCTCTTTAGGAAAAAAAAAAGTGACTGATCTTCTATTTAGTGGAGGGGGAGGGAGACTAGATGCCTCTTATCTTCAGCACAATAGTAGATGAAAGAAGCAGGATGTTTAGAACCAGGGATGGGAACTCACATCACAATTTTGAAGTTGCGAAAATCAGCGTTTTTCACTAACTCATGTATACTCAGTCATGCGCGTGGAAGATTCAGTCTGAGTTGAGTATGCTTGCTTACTGTTTTCACAGCGTGAAAGACCTTGTGGGGCCATCAGTCAGACTGGGTGAGCAGCAGGGAAGTTCCAACCAGGAGGCAGGGAAGAGTTTTCCTTTTGCATAGGGCGGGAGGCAGGAGCAGGCTCTTGGATGAAGGATGGGCTGTCCGTTTTTTTTTTCCCCCTTGGATAAGAGAGGGCAGGAGGAGGAGCCCAAGGGGGTTCTTGCCTTGAGATTGGCTGGAGAAGCCCAGGGAAAAAGGAGGCAGGGAAGCGGAGGGGGAGGTTCATAGAGATCATGTTTTCTAATCTCACGGCTGCTGTGAGTTCAGATGTTACTTGTGGGGAGGAAGCCCCAGTGAACGACCAGCTGCAGTGGGACTACTTCTAAGCACAGCTCCAAAGGATTGGGGTTGTTCTGGTAAGCCACACAGTTGCTGTGCCTGATCCTCCTCTCTTGCTGGTTCTGCCCCCACTCTCTCGCAGCCATCCCACCCCCTCCCACCTTGTTTACAGATGGAATGGGACAGCAGGGGAATGTTTAAAGAGAAGTCTGATACACACACTGGCAGCAGCCCTGTTTTTCCATGCCTGATGTGTATCAAAAAGACTTGTGACTTGAGTCTTTGACACATGAAAACGCTCTGGGCAACTTGGAAAGTGCCCCCATTAGGACTTGTTTTTGACTCGAGTCGATTAACTTTTAGCAGTGGCAGTACAATAGCACAAAACAGTTTCCTGTATAGTTCCACAGACTAAAAGAAACAGGGCAAAAATTATCCAACTTTCCAGTGCTGATGCAGCCACAATCCAGACCCGAGATAAACATGTATTTCCTTGCACTCAGTATTTTGGCATTGGGGGGGGGGGGATGGTGATGCTTCACAACTTCTAGAGTGGAAGTCCCCTGCACTGTAGTTTTCCAGCTGTTTTCGCTTAGATTCATTTTGGGAGATTCAAAAAACTGAACATGGGTTCTCTTATTTCCAAAGAGCTATGATCTCTTCCAAAGCTCATTAGCCTGAATTAAAGTAATGTGCTTAAGCAAGCCATGGTTCTAGGACACTGCCTTAAAAGAGGCAAGGTTCTTCCTATTCTCTAAAACATTTCCCAGTATGAGCCAGAAGGGGAAGGATACCAACTCGGGTCCCAGTCCTATCCAACTTTCCAGCACTGATACAGCCGTGCCAACGGAGCATGCGCTATATCTTGCAGTGGGATGGGAGGTAGTCATGGAGACCTCCTCAAGGTAAGGGAACATTTGATTTCATTAATAAAATGTAATTGTAACAAATGTTAGCTATATTATTGCATCAGAAAGATTATGTTCTATTTTCTGGCAATCTTTCCAGCCACGGTCTGTCCAGGATGAGCAACTGAGGTGTCACTCTACCAATTGCAGTAGACAGGAAAAGGAGCTGATACACTTCTGTGAGCAACGAGGCATAGAAGTTTTGTATCAATAGCAAGGAATGTGGGATGTACCACATACTTGGCAAGCAGAAGCAGTGATCCTACCAGTAAAATACAGCATGTGTGGTCTTTTCCTGATCATAATTGGGCTAACCAGTTCTGACATGTCATGCTGTAGAAGGGTTGGGAGCTAATTTAAACTAAAAACCTAATTTCCTAGGGATCAAAGCCTAGGCCACAGAGCGCTCTGAAATATCTCTTGCTGTGTAAATAAATAACATAGCAATGAATTTCCACACTCTGCTACTTAAGAAACCAGCACTCTGTGCTGTCAGACTCAAAAGGCTACATCCAGGTTTTGCTCTGAAAAGATGCCTGTCTGCTCACAGAGCAAAAGCAATGGATACAATCCAGTGACAATTTTAAAAGGAAAAATGGAGATTAGAAAGAGTTGTCAGTTCACTAGCATTGAGCATAGTGAAACTGGGGTTTGCTGTGGCATTGATTCAACATCTTCTCTCCCACTACTATTGGCGGTTTAGACTAGAGCTTGCCAGTCACCAGTGACACTGCCCTTCCCCCCCACCCCACTTGCCAATGCAAAAAACCAACATAATGCAGTCTAGCTGCAAGACGGCAGCAAATATCTACAACTAGTTTTTTGAACTTATTTTTAGTTCTTAGTAGTGACATCTGAGAAGTTTGCCTGCCCAATTAGCAATAGAGTGTCATTTATTGTTTCAAAAGACACAACGTGTTTTTTCAAAGGATTCTGATAGCCTGCTATGAATGGTCAGGCAGATGTCAAAGTCTTTGTTCATGATCTCTTGAGAAGCCTTTGTAAAGCTGTTTGAATTATGCTACAGTGAAACAAATTCTTAAGAACTTAGAAAATTTACCAGACTCAAGTGGTGATTTCAGTTTCCTTCTGTACCTCAATGTGTCTCCTGAGCATTCTCAGCCTGAAAAGATAAGCTTACAGGACAAGGAAAAAGAAACTCTAGACTAGAGCATGCTGCAATCTCACCCTGGCTTCTGACCTCTGCCCATGCAGGGCAATATTCTCCTACATAGCAACCACGAGTCACTTAGGGAAAGAGTACCTAAAGAGTACTACAGAAAGAGTAGATCTGTGACTTTGTGTTTCCTCTCTGGAAATGAAAACATGAGAACAGGTGCATCTTCATCTGAAATCAGCTACAGTAAGCGTTTGCCCATTTTGTGTCTCACTGAGGGCTACAAGTTTGTTTTGTTTATAGAATGAAAGCTGGAATTCTCCATCTTCAGCAAGAGTACAGTACCCAGGCAATATACATGACACTGTTTCCAAAGGAAATGGGATGGGTAGTGTATTAATATTTCTCTCTAAAGCTGTATGAGTGGGGGGCAGCCCTTCCTGTAGCTTCCAGAGAAGACTAAGAGGAAATGCACAGCTCTGATAAAATGGTCTTGGACTAGGTGCAAGAATCAAGCATTCTTCAGAGGAAGTTTGTTTTCTGCAAGAGGCTAAGGAAAAAATAGCTTCCAATCAAAAGATTACAATTTGTTCCTCACACAGTTGGGCTTTTGTGCACAGTAGTGTAACAGGATACATAGCCTCTTGCCTCCCTCTGTGGGCTGAATCCAATCCAGGGCAGAAGCAACCAAACATAATTAGCTGCAGATAATAGTTTATTGATCTGAATGCAATGACCTAATTCCAGTTCATAGAGGCCAGAGGGCTCAGTGAAGTGCAGTTTTCTTCTGAAAAGAGCAGCTATACACAATGTGGATGTTGCAGGAAACATGGAAAATGTAAACCTAGTAACACTAGTGTGTGTGTTCTCCCGTTAAATGCTGTGCCCATCCTGCCTTCCATCTATCTTCATGTATATAAACTCATCTTTCAGTAGCTTTGTACGTATGGCTGGGAGTTGATGGGGTCAGACTTCCAAGATGCCAACTCCCAGCCATACGTACAAAGCTACTGAAAGATGAGTTTATATACATGAAGATAAATGGAAGGCAGGATGGGCACAGCATTTAATGACCAACATCCCCTTGCTCCCTGATTTACTCTTGGGAGCAAAAATTGGGAGCTCTCATTGCTACCACCCAAAGCTAGAGACCCCATTGACAAAGAGGTCATCTTGGAAAAAGAAACCCGGTTTATCAGGTTCCCCCCAAATTCAAAGAGTTTCCTCAAAATCAAACAGTAGTGAAACATAGGTGGGCTGGGAGACATGGCAATCCACCTCCTCCTGAGCGTAGCAAGACCAGGCATGTAAAGACAGTAAAACTACAGAATGGCTGGCAAGGGTGCCATAGCAACTGAAGGAAAATACAAGGATACAAAACAAGGCACTGATAACAAATGGGGGAGGGGAACACAAAGGTGGCACAAAGGTTAAGGTTCAAGCTGCCAACAAGCTTTTACAGTTTTACTGGGTACTTTCCCTACATTACACTGTTCCAGGTTCATGGTCCTTGCACCCATTCTTAGCAGGGTGGGTGGGTGAGCCTCCATGAGGCATCAGATGCTCCTGACATCAGACCTGAGCAAATGTGCACTTTTTATAACCTGCAAGAAGGTTTCACCTGTGGGATTGAATAGGGGAAGTCACCTGCTCCTGGAAAACAGGTGGACTGCATGATCCAGTGACCTGACTCAAAATCAGATTCTTTGTTTACTGGTCCCTTGAGGAAGAAAATCAACCCCACCTAAGGAATAAGAGCTACTGCAGCTGAATGACTCAGTAGTTCCTTCAGGATGCTGAAGCATCACAAAAGTCTCTGAGTTGATGGAAAGGTCCAAATTCAGTGAAGAACAGACAAAAAATGGGGGGAGGATTCTCAATTTATATGCTCAAGAACAATGCTAAGATGGGGGAGCTGGATTTTTCAAAATTGATATTGTGCAAGCCAATTACTGGAATTCCTACCATAACTTATTTAGGATAATACAAATCTAATTAAAGGAAATACATTATCTCTGCATCTGAGGATCCTGTAACTATAGTTCAAGCACTGCTCTGTGCAGACTTTTGAGGTGAAGTTCTGCATTCACACAAAGCTGACTTCAAAGGCTTCCAGAACTTTGTCACTTGTTCTGCCCCTGTTCTCGGGTGGAGAAAACCCCACACACTAAGTGTGGGAGGATTGCCCCTAAGTTTGAATTTTAACAAAGTTGGACCCACTTATTGAGGTGGGTTATGTGTCTGCATAAATGACCACAAACTATAGTTACAGGATGCACATGCCCACTGGCACATGTCCTGTACTGGAAATTTGGTTAGGATTGCACCCTTATTCTCTGCCCATAGCAATGCAATGATATAAAACACAGAAGGGGTCACTTAACATCCAATATATTCAGAGCTCTTTCTCTTTCTGAAGCCAGGTTTTGAAAGGACATGGGCAATATAAACCTTGATTAATGCAGAATATTGACGCCATCATCTGCAAAAAGGCTGAATCCAGTCTCACTGTACCTCTTATAGCAAAAACAGGGTAACAAATGGGATAAAACATCTAAAGTGAAAGACTGCAAGGTTACCTTTAAAAGCAGCGTGGGGAACAACAAGCTAGCAGGTCTCTTTTTTATTTTTGGAAAGATGTTTTTAATTAAAAATTAATAAAACTAAGAACTGAGGTAAAAATTTCCCATTTTTCTGTCAAATTCTGAGGCAGACTCCTTCACTAATGCTGCCAGTGGCTGAAAAGAAACTCCAGGAACCTGCACAATGTACAGGAAAATGTGTTACTCTTAAAATGTTTCACACATTATTGGAAAAAAAGTTCAAAACACAGCAGTGTATTATAATGACATTTGGATAATAACTTTTAGTAGAGGCCACAACCCTAATTACAGTATGTGTCTCAGCCCACACATTTAAAACTGTTGGTAGATCAGAAACAGAAGGCATAGAGGTATCAGATGAAATTGTTTCTAATCCACATATAGGTAAGAGCAGAAAACTAAATCATTTTCATGATGCTGACACCAGTTAAAGATAAGGATGTTGGTGCTTATCCAACATCCTTGGAAAGATTAGGAAGTTGGTGCTCTCGTGTTATCTGCTGTTGTATAGCTTGAAGGTAATAGTTTAGGCACCGCTCTCTTTCTGTTATGGATAAATCTGCATTTTCAAACTTAAAACACACATCTGCTGTACTTCATGAACATAAGCTGTGCTGTATCTCATGGCCAGTGACTTTTTCCACACAGCATCCGATTTAGAGATAGGTTCGTACAGAATGCTCTGGCTTATTCTTCACACTGCAACTTTTTAAAACTATTGGCTACAAAAAGTTATCAGTGAAGGATGCCACCTCTCTATGCTGGCAACATGGCTAATATTGGGATTCTTTCAAATTATAATTTTGTTCTTCAGTTTTATGTCTGGGTCTGACAGACCTTCTGACTATAGCCAACTGCCTCCATGTCCTTCAGTGCCAGCAATCAGTTTCCCAGATTGATCTGGCCTGAATTGGGAAGACTAATTTCCTCGGCTAGAGAACCCACTGCTCTCAATCCACAGGAACAGCTTCAAATAAACACAAACAGTAAATATTTCCTGAGTATAAATTGTGAATAAGAGGTTACATAAAAGGAATCAAGTTCCCCCTATGTTGTCCTATTAAACAAAGTGAAAGTGTCTTGCAACTCTGAATGTCTATGAAAAGGGTGCATAAACAGGTTACATGTAGCATTTGAATAAAACATGAAATAAGAATAGAATGGAAGAAGGCATGTTTGTGGGTCTCCTATCAGAGAAAAAAAAATATATTTAGGTCAGAAAGTTTGAAAAGTACTGAGTTTAGCAGGCAGAAAGTCTACTTGGGGTAAGGGGACATTTGTTCCTTTGCTCTGGGATAAACAATGGAATAAGAAAGTACTGAGTAGTCAGAAAGTCTACTTGGAGTAACTAGAATTTACATAATGCTGTGTCAGATATTATCAGGGTAGTGAGTTCACAAATTTTATAGTTGGTGATGATCACTTCACCTAAAAAAAAAGAGGGATAGTACTACAGAACTTGTCAAGATCGTTTAGAAATTACAATTTAACATTAGAATTTCAGGGGAAAAAATTGCTCTCCTGATTCCTGTTGGAAGACAGACCTAGAAAATGAGATACACATGCTAATATAATAAGCTGCTCTTCCTTAAGGCAGCTTTTCTTGATATTTATGGCTAAGTCTTTCTGGGCAGGAGGTCTGGTCTAGACGGTAGAGAAGATAACGTTTGCCTGAAGATAACATCCGAAGGTCGCCAGTTCGAGGCCACTGGCACTGTGAATGGCGAGACCTTGAAGAAGCTGACAAGCCTAGCCAAGTTATTCCACCTGCTGTTTGGCCGCTGTCAGCCTGTGTGGGAGGAAAATGGAGGCCAGGATGTGATACCAGATCATTAAAGATCCATCTGAAATGTGGTTCTTGAAAGAAAGAACCTTCTTCAATTGTAAAAATCCCTATTGGGATTTAGTATTGCCTGCCTACGTAAACCGCCTTGAATTAAAGTCTGAGGAGAAATCTGACGACCAAGAAAGGTGGCATATAAATACCTGTATTATTATTATTTCATCCTTAGGTGCCACCATCTGGTCTCATGGGTAATTTTGCAAAGTATGAACAAGGCAACAATATCAACAGAGATTATTACTACATTGTGTACATCAGGGCATTCCAACTTTCAGCAGCCAGGGGAGGGGGTGCATGACCTTTGCATGACCCCAGCTGGGCCACCCTGGAAATAATTGGTGGTGACATGATGACATAACTGCCAATAACTTCTGCATTCTGAGCTTGCCAAAGCAGTCATAAAAGGGCCTTGGGGCCACACGCAGCCCGTGGGCTGCTGTTGGACAACCCTGGGGTACACATACAAAGTCATATTGTGCTGGAAATAGAAAATACACAAACTAATTTGATAGCATAAGAAATGCTAGATACCTGTATACTGCTTCAGCTTGCAATCAGGTCTACTTATAGGGTCATCAAGGAAACACCAAAATGCATCCAGTTATGCATAGCATATTTTATAGATTGACAGAATTTGGAAATCTAATATGGTTATACTTCAACACTTTTGTTGCCATAAAACCCTAAGAAAATCAAATTTGTTTTGCATTTGATTTGGAAAATAATTTTCAGCCTAAAGGTACAGTGATTTATAATCTAGATACATTGATGAGTTTTTATTCAAGCCAGTTATATCTCAAAGTTTGAGACAAACCATAAAGCACAAAGATGCGAAATTCATCGTTCACCCTTCCCCATACCTCACCAGTCTACAGAAACTGGCTTTAATCAGTGTTATGACTGGTTATTGAACCATTTGCATTTGTAGGGCTAGTTTCAGGGGCACAGGGCAACTAATAGGACCATCTCTTACCTGCATGTACTTCAAATAAGACTTAGTCTTAAAAGTCCATAGTTAGTGACTGCTAAGTAACAGAAAAACTGCACTCCATGTCTGATTATGGCTCCTTCAGTTGCCACTTCAGACTTGCCCCTTGTCACTTTTTAAGGATCTAACAGGCTAGCAAGGTCTCCGCACAAGTGTCTTCCCTGAAAGAAATCTGCGACATGTGCAGTGACCCCAATATAGGAATTTGCTGCCCTCTTCTGACAAACACATAAAAGATCCAGATTTTTCATTATTGGGAGTATAACAAATAGGAAGTTGCAAATAAAATTGATAAGACAGCATAGATATTTTTGTTCTTTGTCTAAAATAGTTTCATAACACTATTCTGTTAGTTACATCTTTGCAATGAAACTTAGCAGCAATATATATATAATTTATTAAGGCACTTTTAAACCAAGTAGACAGCTACTAGACTCCAAAGGATGTTTATTTTTCCCCAGTATATACTCTCCAGAAAATATAAACCTAAACCTAAATCAAAGGCCTTCTCAGGGTAAGGAATATTTGTAAATCTGTGCAGGGCTGCCAGGTCTACTCGGGCCTGAGTCAGCTTCACAGCAGTCACAAGTCCATGTGTGCCCAAGTGAATCAAGGCCACTAAGGGAATTTGGATTTGGGGGACATTGTTGCCACTGAACCCACCGCCATCACTGCCCCATGCCACCCAGCCTTCAATGCCCTCATGTCCCCTACGCACACTTATAAAAGCAACTGGTATCTTATCCAGTCTCCTCTGAAGTCTGCCTTATTAAACACTGTGGGCTCAACATAAATCTTTTATGGACCTCATTTTGATCAGATCTACAGTAGCCTGACCAGATTTTAATCTGGCCTGCAGGCCATCAGTCGTCCACCCCAGTTGACAGCATTGAGATGCCACCCAGAGGCCATTGAATATCTCCACCAAAATAAGTGATATTAAATTTACAGTTTCACACCAGTAACCTAGGGCTTAGATCCAAAGAACTACTCAGGAACATTCAACAGCTTGGGCATACCCAGTAGAATCATCTTCTTCCTCTAGAAAGGCACATTCCCATGCCATATCAAGAACTGCTTTTCAGACATTTTTTGCATTCAAAGAAATTTGCACGGGAAGGTTAATGGTTCAAGAAACAAAAGCCCAGATCTTCATTGGGCACATGGAATTAGTCATGGAGATTTTTGGCTCTAACTCAAACATTATAAGTTGAACATTCTCCAAATTGTGAAATACAGTACTGTATGAACTAAACAATAACAACTTTGGAACATTTGCTGTAAATTAAACGGTTCAAACCCATGATGCGACCATCTTTATTTACAGACTAATAAAAATATAAAATGTAGCATAAGTAAGCTGTTGCAAAAACATTAGGTGTCCTGTAGGACTGGGAACAACATAAAATAGAAGATTATACAACAAAGATCTGGATTCTGCAGAATGTACATGTCTATTAGAATATCTGTGACAAATTGTTTTGGATGAAACACAATTTCACTCAAGAAAATGCACTTCTGGTAAATAAAATGCCAACTCCAGATTTGGGCTCATAGTTCTTCAAGATTCAGTACTTGCCATCAAGCAGGTGCAATCTAGTTTTTCAATGTTGTAGTGGTCTCCCTTAGCATTTAGCTTCTGCCATCATTAAAAATTGCAAAGAATTTCACAGTTTAGATGGTTACTGAAAAAAACACAGTGCTTTATTCTGAAAATGCAAACTATAAGACTGTTTTGGAAGAAACTACATAATGTTGAAAGTAAGAATACATACTAAATTCCTTGAAGCCTGTCAATTCTAACTCAATCAACACTTAGAAACAGTAGGAGATGCATTAGTTATTGACAACAGATAACAGTTTTTACTGAGTATGTCTCAAAAGCCCTACGTGGTACCATTACCAACCTGGCAAGTGTATATGGCAATTCCACATGGCTTTATCAAGTAGCAGAGCCATTAAGAAGCACAAAATTTCAAAAGCTGAAGGCTTCCCAAGGTATGGATAGACAACCTATGGTATGGGGCATTTTGGAGCATTGCTATTTGTCAATGCTGATTCTCTTTGCTGCTATTTGTCATTACTAATTCTACCCCAAAACACTTGCTTACAGAGATACCATTACATGGAGAACCAAGTACTCCAACCAAATAAACAAGTTCATCCAAATGTCCATTCCAAAAGGAACCTGACTGTGAAAACAGTGTAGCTCTGTAAGCACTATGGTGTGTAGAAGTGACTTCTGCATTTCTGGTTGAACCAAAGCATATTAAGGGAGAGAAGTGTTTCTGGGACTTGACATAAGAAAGTGATTTGTTCTCTCACATATAACCCATGTGTAGAATCTCTTTAATACTGGAGTGGAGGAAAGACACCTTTTAGATAAATTAAAATGCAGTACCCTAAGAAATAATGCCAAATGGAGGGACAATGGAGAGGTTTCATTCTTAAAAAGGAAGTTTATCAGGCAACTTCTTTTGTCCCACTGAAACAAACAATGAGCTACCCAAAAGAACCGAGCTCCTATGCAACTGTCACACAGAGACCACCTTTTCTCACAAATGATTTCATGTTGGTCCCTATTATCAAGGCCTAACATACAGGAAGGACTTTAGGCTTCTTGCAACATTAAAAAACTTTGACAGAACATTACACAGCAATATTTTTGCAAAGACAGACCCCCCCCAACATAATTCATTGTTAAACATCATCAGATGATAAGCAACGACACAGTCACTGGTACTGGCCAATATGTTCTTTCTGAATTGCCTTCTTCAAATATTGGGCTTTGCTGGGAGACTGTATTATGGTTAAGATTACTTTGATAGTACTAAAAGAGCAGCTATAAAAACTTACTGCAAATGAAATACAGTTCTGTGAGCAAAAGAGTGGAATGACACACAAAATTACTTTATGAGCAACAATTAAAGAATTTATAAATAGCAAAACCTTTGCATAAAGTATTTACATTTTAAAGATCTCTCTATAAACATATATATATTTATATATAGTGCACCTAGGAGAGACAAGTGTAACTGTGTTCTACAACATGAAGTTTTTAACATTAAACATTAGGTTAACCGACATTACTCTAAAGGGATTTGACTCTTTTCTCCATTTATGTACATTCTATAGAAAAAACACTTACAAAGCTGTCATTTGACATTATCTTCACTCTCAAAATACATCTTTACACATTAAAGTTTAATGGCCTGTGGAACACTGAATGGATAGCAGGCCTTTCATGCTTTATCTTATAATAATAAAAGCTATTACATGGTTTTTACTGTTTGGTAAAACTGTATAGAGAGTGTGTGTTCTAATTACATTTGTTATCTATCTATCTATGTACATATAGATAGATGGATAGACATATCTATACCCACACAATAGTACGTACAAAAACCTTGCCAAGACAATTGCTCTTAACATCTATGTATTCTAAAAACGTCTTGGATCTTCAGGTGTACATCCATTATGCAACATTTTGGATTAATTTTTTAAAAATAAAAATGTATGTTTTGTAACGTACCAGGGCTGTTAAACTGCAACAAATTTGGTGCCTGATCCTGCATAGTTCCAAGTCCCACCAAAACACAGGATGTACTCACCTCCCAATTCACATGACCCTCTTAACTCATATCCTGCCATGTTAAAAGACTCATGGGAATCTGCTGCTCTTACAGAGAATTTTAATAAAAGCAACCATAAGTTTGCACATCACATAGTCATTCTCAGAAGAACATTTCAAGAAGTATACAATTAAGAATGCATTCAGATGGATAGTTCCACCCTTTGCAGTTACCATACTTTGCAGTAGACGGGACACGCAAATTTGGTCTGTCTGAAGAGGTCCAATCTATTATGAACCCGTGTTACCACACTAAAAAAAAACACCACATTTTGCAGTTTACCAAAATGACAGTAGAACCCCAAGTGTACTGTGCAATGCTCCCCCCTTCAGACACACCAGATGGCACTGTGCAGTAACTGTAAAACATACTGTGCAGCAGGAAGAGCAGCTGTCTGAATCTGATCCAATTTAAATAGAATGGTAGCCAACTAATGATACCAACTAAAGCAAACATACAACACTCAAGGGCTGACATAATTCCAACAGGCCCAACTTAACACTTATTTTAAATTTTAAAATGACAGTACAGTTATTCTGTCTTAATACGTTTGGAGAATATTTCAAATCCAGCACTGATTGGCAAGAAACAGTTGTTGGGGGCAGGGAGGGTGTGTGATTGTGTGCATTTGCACGTTATTAAAAACTGTTGAAAACATTTCATAAATAAACAGATCACTGAGATCCAATTCAGAGATTAAACGTCTTAATAAATATTTAACCGCTAATGTGTTGCACCTATGTATGTTTTAAAAGCAAAACTTAGTTTTGCATACCGTGAAAATCTGAAATTACTTTTGCTGTTCATCTTTTTGCAAAATGCAATAGGCAAACCAGGAAAATGTAAGCAGAAATTTGTGTTCCCCTTTATGTACTACAGTTGAAGGCTATTTCACTACCAAAAGAATGCCAATTTTCTTCTTTTGCTAATTGTCAGAGAAACAAATACATTAACTTTTTTGCATCATTTTATGTCTTATCACAAACAAAACCAAGTTGAATTTAAGAAAAACCTTTGGAATCAACATGCTTTGGTGCTTATAATTTCATGGGAAATTCACTTACATGCAGTTTCTTAGGGAAAAAATGGGAGATTTACACATTTCACTTTGCTCATAAGCCCTGAGGTAACCAACCTAACAGTTTTTTTGTTTGTTTTTCCAGTAAATAGTAACACAACTTCTCTTTACTTTTTAAAAGTCCTTTATAACTTTCTGTGGCATTTAGAATGTGGAACAGTCTGCACAACCTGTCTTGTAAAACTGATTGATGATTGGAGAGTTGGGGATTTTTTTAGGCTAAGCTCTCAGCAGACTGGGCTAATTTAGGTACAGTCTCTTCACTTTCAGTTGAATTTCCTAGGTCTCCATTTTCATGACCATCAATAGTTGCTTTCTTATCATACACTGCAAATGAAGGGGGAAAAAGTTAAACAGGTTACACCATTCTAATACGTACGAATATCAAACACATTTTCTTCTGGCAAAGAGAAAACTCTGCCTTCTCATATAGTAATCACACTAAGTTTCTAAAGAGCTATGTAGATACAGAAAAATAGGAGGAAATGGAGCAAGAACAGGCGGGAGCAAAATTGACCAAACATAATCATTCCCTAAATACGGGGCCCCCGTATCTGCGGATCCCATATCCACAGATTCACTTATCTGCAGATGCGGGAGGGCCCACCATGCTGTTGATGGGAGGTGTTCTCCCCTCGCCTTCAGAGGGTCCTCTGAGCCTGGCGGATGCCGCATGCATCCTCCTACAGCCTCTGCCGGACTCAGAATGACGAAAAGTAGCAAAAAAAGTTACTTCTGGTTTCTCCGTGAAAACTGCAAGTGACATTTCTAATGCCTTATATGGCATAGGGAGGCCTGGGGAAGCCATTCTCATAGAGAAACAGGAAGTAGCGTTTTTCCTATTTCTTGCCATTCTGAGCTCGGTGGAGGACAGGGTGGATGTGCACAGCCTCTGCCGGGCTCAAATGACCTTCCAGAGGCAAAGGTAGCACAACACTCCTTGCCTCCAGAGGGAATCCCCCATATCTGTGGATTCACGTATCTGCCAGGATTCTGGAACAGAATCCCTGTGGATATAGGGACATGACTATACATGTGCTTTTGGAGGGATTTAATGATCCCCTCTTCCTACTGACTTGTCCCTAATTCCTAAAACTGCTTTGCTACTGTGAGTGGCTATGCCAGTGAGGTGGCAAGACTTTCCAAATGGTGCAGAAGCTCTGAGTGCAGTCTTGCACAAATCAGAGAATCCCACTGTTACAAAAGCACAAGAAGCTCCTATGCAACAGCCAGAAGCTCTCCTTTGCTGCAAGAGGAAATTCAACAGTTAGATTTTGAGAATTGTGTTGTATCAGTCTTCATGCTGAGATGAACATCAGCCATCTTGAATCATGTCACAAAAACCATAACATTCACAAATGAATACAAAAATGTCTACTGCCAACATGCAACACAAAGAGAGATCTGCACCATCTGAGAAATACGCTGACTTCAAATTCACATCCTGTATTACTGAATTCAGTAATAAGTAATTCAGTACTAAGTAATTCAGAATCTGTATTACTGAAACGTAGGCAAATGTGGCAATATTATGTAAAATGAAAAGAAAATGTATGACTGTCATCCTAACCCTTAGCACCTGGACTGCTGTATTTGCCAAGAAGAGATGTAACCTAACCCTGGATTTGGTAATTCTCAGGTAGTGCAAATGATGGCCCATCCCATTTTAAGGATTGGGCATCTAGTAAGCCAGAAAATAAAATCTGGGGACAGAGATGTAAGACACATTTTTAAGATAACATTTGCTAAACAGAAGTATGAAATGAGTGCAATAAATGCTATTAAATTTACAAAATTATGCAGAAGCATATTACTTGAATTTTCTCTTAATTTCTTTTTAAAAAGACTTTACCTTGCAATGGTTTGACATCTCCACTTCCGTCTTTTCTACAAGAAGCAGAATTTCCACCTTCCTCCAATTCATCAAGATACAAACGATAACGATGTCCACTCTCATCCTCATATTCTACATTTTCATCATCTGAGTCTACTTCGGGAGCAACATACACAACTTCAAACTCAATTTCTCCTCTCTAGAACAAAGAATGAGGATAAGATTGGGAAATTAGTGTTAATTTTTATAACATTCATTTGAAAGCAGACACATAAATAGTGGTATATGATCATTCTAAACAGAGTTTGCACTCAGTGTGAATAATATAAAAAAGGAGTGTTATAAATATTAACCTTGTCAAATTGCTGGTTTTAGTCCTGTGTATTTAGTGTTTTAGCAGATTGTACTGTGGGTACTATGTTACATAACTTTGCTCCCAGGCCTTTGCTTTTCACAATGAAGTATTATAAAGTATTATTCTATTCAAGGAGTCAACAAACACAGGTTCAGAGAGGGAATATGTTTAGCAATGATTATATGATGGCTATATTATTATTGTTTAGAATATTTATACACTGCTTTTCAGCAAAAACCATATGAAACTTCCATGTTTAGAGGCATTATGCCACTGACAGCCCAACCCTAACAAACTTTTGAGTGCTGATGAAGCTGCAATGTAGCCCAAAGATAAAGGAACAAATGTTCCCTTACCTTAAGGGGATCTCTGTATCTGCCCTTCCCCACTGCAGGATGCAGTGCATACGCCATTGATAAAGCAAAAGTTATCAGATGCACCATTAACATAAGTTACCTGTTGGGAAAGAATCGTGACAGCTTCTTTGTGCTTGGCATCTCTCAAATTAACTCCATTTACTGTTAGAATAGCATCTCCAACATGCAGACCTCCACATCTATCAGCAGGTTGACCCGGGTGAATTTCAGAGATGAGGATAGGCACACCATGTTCCTTTCCACCCTAGCACAACAAGGTTTAGCACATCAGAGGTTTCAGCAACTTCAAAAAAATTCTATAGCCTAAAACTGCATGTTTTCTTTACCAGCTGAAGGTTCAAAAATGTTGAATTTTAGCTAACTGCTTTCTAACAACAAACATGACAATAAAATACACATCCCTTATGAGCTTAATGCATTCCACAAAACAGTTTGAAAGGCAAAAACGCATGTACTAAAAATGTTTTTTCCATATAATTCCATGTTATAAATTCTAATTGTTCTTGGGTTCAAAAATTCACCCCCAAAATTGACTCAAATCATGGGCCTCCAAACTTCAGCCCATGGCCCAGATCCAGAAAGCTGGAATAATTATGCTGAGCGCAGCACCTTAGCATTCACACCATGTAGCCAGCCGTTTTCATGCCCAACTGTTGCCAATTCTCACAATGGGGAGCTGCTTCCCAGGAAATCGAGGCGCAGATCCTTCTGGGGCAATTTCCTGGGAAGCAGCTCCCTGGCGCAAGGATTGATGCAAAAACTGCTGGCTGCAAGGTAGAATGGTAAGGCTTTGCAATCGCCATGCCAGGAATAATTATTCTGGTACACCTTGGGCTGCAATTTGGCAGCCCCTGATCCACAGTCCTTCCATGGCCATTCCATGTCCTCCTTCCACTGCCACCTTCTTCAAATCTTAAAACAAAGGAATAGCCTTTACTACAATAAGACTTAAAGGGTAAGCATGAGCATGGTTATCAAAAGTGTAAGAAGCCTCCCCATCTGCACTAACGTTGATTCCTGTGATGGTGTTACACGCCTTGATTGTACTGTCTGCTTTATCTCACTGCAGTTTGTTCTGACTGTCAATGAAGACAAGTTCATGCTGAGACAGATATCCTCCAAACAGTCACCTTGTTCCAACCTTATGATATACACCTTTTGCGCAACACTTAATGGCCTTCTCACTTTCTTCACTCCACTGCCATTAGCAAGAGGTATACATTTAGGGGCATGGTGCCCATAGTAATAACACTTCACATGAGGTGCTACAGGTTTATATGCTGTGTATGGTGGGAACTCACTCTGGTGCTTGAGAAGATACAAGGGGGGCCTGGCTACATAAGTGACACAAGAGACTGCACTCTGAAACAGAAGCAGCCCAGGCAAGCCTTCCCTTGTCAGCCTCCTGCTGCTGACACCAAGCCACCCCTCCTCCTTTCCTCACCCATGTGGCACACACACATGCATAGATGAGCAGGTGAGCAGATGTACCACTCCAAGGAGAGAGGGGGGTAGGAAGAGGAGGCCCCAGCTGCATGAGGGACACAGCACATAGCAGCAACTCAGGAATGGTGCTAGAACTGGGGAAACCACCTGCGTCCCATGGTAAAAAAAAACTACCCTTTCCCCTCTTGTTTCTTCTCAAGCATGAGTTTCTGACAGTGCTTTGCAAGTGGAAATCTCATTTAAGTAAAAACATGTGCGTATACTGAATTTAAAGATATGAATTCATACACCTTGTTACAGCAATATCTTATAATTGCTTACATAATGGGGGATAACTAATTACATTTCATTGTATTTTATACATAGTGTAGCTTGTAGTGTGTTTATAGTGAAATATTCACAGAAGTACAATAAAAGGGATTCAGTTCTTCATATGATATTTCTATGTTAACTTTTCAATGGGTATTAAAAAGGAAAGATGAAACACAAAATATATAATAATTTTCTTTTTTTTGTGAAAGCATCCTGGCTTGTATCCAAAACTATCACTGTGCAAGCAGAAAGCACTTCTATTTACACAATGGGGGGGAGGTCCCAATTTTTGCTAATTTCTCCTTCCTGTGGCAGCCCTCCTCCCATGCTCATTTTGATCCCCAATCCTGTAACTTTGCAGAGGGAGAGGAAAGCACAGTGCGAAGGAGGAGGATGGAAAGCTTTGTTTTATGAGTGAAAACAAAGCTTTCATGGAAGCTTTGGTTCTCATGACTCTGTTCCATGGAAGTTCATGGAAGTTGGTTCTCATGACTCTGACTCATAATAACCAAAAGAAGAAAAATTCAAATGTATATTACTGTAATTGAAATGCCCAGTCCTTCATGATCTTCTTTAACCAAGAGAACTTTTCTGATTGGACCAACACCTTGACTCTTCTTTAAGGAATCTGGATCCTAGTTTAAAAACAACCAACAAACTATCAAAATGCTTTCTCAGGGTTTTCAGGAGAATTACATAACAGCAACAAAAACTGACTACAATACCTGCCCAAAGAGAACTTTTCTCCTGCCTTACTTTATAAAGGATCTGAAAATGTCTGAAAATACATTTCTTAACTGTTTAAGAAAATATCAAGACACTTGGAAAGGTGGAAAGAAAATAAAATAAAATAAAAACAGGAGAGTGATAATTTGAGAAATAATTGGGGATTTGTGTACATATTAATACTAAAAAAATTGAAAGTATGGTGCCTAAAAAAGTTGTTTTATCTACAAATTGAGGTTGATGCTGAAAGTGACTTATTCTGAAGAGACGGACAGACTCGTGAACTGTCAGACAAGTAAGAAGTAAATTCAGGTGCTTTGTTTCGTGCCTTTCAGTATTCGTAAACGTTCCCAAGTTACTAGTCAAGATTCAAATCCCTTTAACCCACACTCCAATTCAGAATATCACTATCCTTGTCAAGGTTCCAAATGTTTACACAGTCTCAACAGTTGTCACTGAAAAACACCATGCAGGTAACAACAACTGCCAACTTTTAGTCTTGGTATGCTGTGCAAGGTTGGGGTCAAAGAGAAAAAAATGTAGGCTTTACGGTAATGTTTTTCAAAATGAATGCAATTTAAGGCAATTTCCTTTTCAGACACATTTTTGCTTAAATTGCAAAGAGCCAAAACAACATCAACTCTTAAATGGAAACAAAGCTATAAATACAAACACAACTCTCAAAAGTACAATCCCCAAATGCTGACAACCTCTAAGTTCAGGAGACATACATGTCCTGGGGGTGCTTGCATTGGTCGCTTTAGGTCATTACGGCCACGACAGGCCCTGATCACAGTTTTGTGCCGGTGCAGGTGAATTTCAGCTTCTAGTTGGTTCCAGAGTTTATCATGAGCAGGTCCTTTCATATCTCTACCCAACAACTGAATTTGCTGAACCCTGCATAGGTAGAAGGAATATAACATATATAAACCTGGTTTTGCCTTCTCAATCCCACAGGTTCTCAAGCCTATGAAACAGGAGATCACATGATTAAAGTCATGTGCCCATGCATAGTCAAATTGTATACAACATGTCCCATCTCTTGTCAATTGCAGTCCTCATCCGCTCTCTGTCCTGGCACTTTTTAGAGCAGACAAGAAGCATATAAAGAGGAACTATTATATTATACCCTCAATATAGTCTGCAGAAATGCTCTGCATGCCTAATTCCTATAAAATTCTAAATTAGAATTCCACTGGGAGTAATTGAATGTTTACACACCTTCCAGCTAGTTCTTTATCTAAGTATTTAGCTGCGAGGCGTGCCCCATATACTTCAGCCTGCAGCACTGCTATGTGTCGACGAAGTGCCTCATTTTCCTTCCTAAGCAGTTTCACCTCAGCTTCAAGTTGAGCTTCTTTCACCTTTTCTTTCTTGTTGGCTTCAAGTTCTCGTTCCTATCAAATTAAAGACTCTAGTTATTTTAAATCACAAGAGAAACATTCTATATGAAAACAAGCATATCAACAAATCTTTGCTTTCTCCAGAATGGGGAATCATATTTTTAAACAGGATTTTAACTTTTTAAATAAATGTCAACTATTTTATTTTTTCCAAAAAAAATAATCTGGTCTAAAATGAAATCTGAACAATTCAAAAATATAATCCCTTAAAAAGGAATGTATAACTTTTTTTAAAAGTTGTTTTCCTATAACATGAGAGCTATGAAAATGTGTTTTTCAACCATTAATAGTGCATGCATGTACACTATAGCTTGTATGACCAGGAACTAGCCATCTACACTGTATAGCTTGTATGGCCAGGAACTAGCCATCTTCTGTTGACCTATGTTGGTGATGTTTTACTTCCATTTTCTGCCCAACTACCCGATCTCTGCAACTGGTTCAGTGCCAGTACTCAATTATAAATATTTAACTATATACATGAAAGACAATGAACATTTAACTTCCATTTCATTAAAACACACAAAAAAACCTCTGATCTGCCCAGTAACTACATGGTGGACACTGGATGCTACACAGAGCACAGCAGGTGTGGCAACAGACAAGGGAGAGAGGAAAACAGAAACAGACATGGAAAGCACCACCACATTCTTGTGTTGATTCCAACCAGCATCTGCCTTCAAAAACCTGTCATGGATGTAGTTCATAAGAGACTCTCTATCTGGGAATATTTTGAAGATATCCCTTAGCTGGATTAAGGAAAGTAAAATGTGACAAAAGTAAACAGTCCAACAAAGCAAGACCTGATTGTCAGAATGAAGAAATATTAAGTATATTTATGGTTACAGTAACCAATTTAGTGTGTACTTTTATTTAGCAAAACTAATAAATGGAAAATTATGATTAAATCAGGTTTGTTTTCTTTAATCAACCCATCCTGAACTTTAATAGGAGAAAGGGCCATGGCACACAACTGTAGATCTGCCCTATTTTATGCTAACTTTTCTACTTCATCAGATTATGTTATATCAGTGGTTCCCAAAAACCTCAGTGGAAGGAGGGAACCACTTGAGTCTTTGCAGGGGTGGGGCTCAGCAGTGATGTGATCTCCAGGATCATGCTGCTGCTAGGACAGAGGGTGTTTTTTTTTTGTTTTTATTATCAGCAGGTTGCACCAGCCTCTGGGTGGGGGTGGGGGTGTAGGGACTTCTGCAGAACCTTTTGCAGGGCTCCCTAAGCCTCTGATTCACTAAGAACTGTGATTGGAAACCATTTCTGATTTCACAATTGAAAACTGGAAGTGAGTTCCAGTCGCTATTCTTAGTGAATTGCAGGCTTGGGAGCCCTGTGGAGGGCTCCGCAGGGCTCCCTGCACCCCACCCCCCCAGAGGCCTACATGACCAGCTGGTAAGTAAAAATTCCCCTCTTCTTTCCCAGCAGTGGCACAATCCTGGGGATCATGTTACTGCCTTCCCCCTCCCTGCCCTTTAAGGGTCATAGGCCAGTGCTTCCCAGGCAGGTGGGTCACAACCCACCAGTTTGGGAACCTCTAGGTTATAACATTTACAAAAGTTGCAAAAACAAAAGTTTACAAGCCCACAAATAACATTTCACCACCCTAACTGCCTTTATTTTTTATATATATCTACCTCACAAGGCAATTGGTATGAGAAGTCTGGCAAGGTACCTGCTTAGAAAGAATTAGCTAGATTCAGGTTATAATCATGTAAAAGTATTCTAATGACCTAGCAGCTAATTCTGGATAATATAGAGTTGGCCCACATTGCTTGGGCACCCCCAAATGAGAGAACAGAGCTGCTGTTCCTTCAGTTCCCATGTATTTTTTGTACTTTGCTTTTAATTCTTAAAGGGATCGTCTGCATTTGTTGAATCTGATGGATGGACTACTGTATAAGTGATTTTGGCTTTACACATCAACTTCGGAATATAACTCTCACATAAAATGCAGGATGACTGTACTATGACCAACATTATTATTAATTATACAATAAATAAAAGAGGAACAAAGTCTTAACAAGTAACCAGATAACTAATATTGTGCATGTACTTTCAAAATATGAGTGAATTTTTAAAACTTTGTTTTTAATATGCTAATTAGTTTAAAAAATTTTTAAAAAGCAAATAACTCCTCCCACCCTCAAATACACAAAAAAATATCAAATATTGTTCCAAGATTGCAGTAAACCTTTCCAACCTTGAAGAAAAAGTTACAAAGAAAGGTTTAAGGAATTGAGACTTTTTAATTCAGAAAAAAGACAAGGAGAGACAAAGGATGAAAAGAGATTTTCTATACTATTTACAATTTGATAGAAAGTTAACAAAGAATGTATTTGATCTCCTCTCTATAATGGACAAAGTGGAGACCACCCAGTGCTTGATCAGTAGAAGGTGAAAAATAGGAAGAATGGATATTTTCCTGATCCATGGAAATACAGAGGGAAATCTCCACCACATGGAAGATTTTTAAAGTAGAGTCAATTGATGCTCACCAAATTCAATTTCTTGCTATTACTTACTAATAAGTGGTAGTAATCTTTATAGTAAGATCTAAAAAGCAGATACCAAATATTTTTGTTGGTTTTTGTTCAACATTTACTGAATAAACTACTGTACTTGAAAAAATGAAATTAGTATCTACTATAGAGCAGAATTTTTCCACAACTATCAAGGCAGCCAGAACAAAAACAAATCATTATGCAACTGATGTAATGCATGCAAGCCATGAAGAACAGCTAAAAAGAAAAGCTGTGTAAGATACTACAGGACTGTACATAATAAACTGAAAAGAAACACAATGCTTAACACACAGCTATTTTAAACTTGGTTGCACCTTGCAGGACCTTGGTGTTTTTGAGCAACTGACTACCATGGTATATAACAAAATACTTTTGAAACTCCTGGAATTCAAAAGCAGTTCACTTTTGCAGACTTGAGAGATGCTGCTCAAGAAACATAACAATGTTCAAAGTACATCACACACTTAGTAGCCTGGATCTCCGAATTGTGACCATTGTCAATTTTTAATAACCTATGAAGTTTAAATTCTGTTCCAATTCTCAGTTCAAAACTCTTGAGTTAGTCATAGCAATCATTGATAGCAGTGAAACAAACATGCATGTTTGGGCAAAAAAGAACAAAGACTCTTAAGAGAAACAATGAGCAGACATACTTGGCTAAGAAATCAAAGAGTGAAGAATCTAGCTAAGATCCACTGGCACTAAATGCTGAGGTCAATGAATTCTGCACAAAACTAAAGCACTGCTTTTAACTTAAACACAGATTAATGCAGCCAGCAAACTCACCATATCTTCCACAGAAGGGACAGACTTCAGATAGAAGAAAAAAGTTTCATAATTAGAAATAGTGGCAAAAATACCAAATTTATAGAGAAAGGCCACATATTAACTGATTGAATACAATTTCCTAAGAATGATAGTCATGATGAAGCCCCCCTGAAATCAGTAAGTTAGTGGTGACTAATATAGTTCCAAGGGGCTCTAGACTTATGTTTCCACCTTGGTCTAGTAATGCAACTTTTTGCACAGTATAAGGAAAAAACTTCTTTAAAAAAACATGCATCTTATTCTTTTTCTGTTGTTGTTTTGTTTGTTTCTGTCTTTTGTATGGTGTTTCAATGTAATTTTTTTCTCACAAAAAAACTTTTTTTTACAGTACTTGGAACAAATCCCATCAATTTCAATGTGACTTATACCAAAATTCTATGTAGGTTTGCTCAAAAATAATAATAATAATAATCAGTAAGTTGTGTTCAATGCCCAGGAAAGTATACACAGGATAGCAGCTTTAGTCACGACCAACTGTCTTTTGATACAACCTGAGATTTTTATTTCAAACCGTAATCAAGTTTTATATGCCTAGTTATATCCAAACCATTATTTTGTTATATTAATATCAATTGCAGCTCTCTTGAAATAGCACATTCTTAAGATGTTCACTTGGCACGCTCATTCAACATTTCAAAACTCCTTTCTATGTTCCCAGCTACTTGTTTTTTTCACAATCAACACACTAGAAGAAATATATATGAATCATTTTGTGTTTTAGAGTTAGAATGGAATGATTGAGAACTCAACCTAAGAATGAACAAGCATATATACAAAGGTGATTGGAATAACAATTCTTTAGAAATATGCATCTTATCTTTAACAATAAATACAGTACTCACCAATTTTGCCTTTATTGCCCCTGAGTCAACATTCTGCCCTGTTTTAGCATGAAGCTGAAGTTGAATGGCATGCAATTGCAATAGTTGATCATGCACCTCTTTTTCTAATACTGCTTTTTCAGCCCGTGTTTCTGTCAGTTCAGATTTCAGATCCACCAGCTGCGCCTGGAAGAAACATTGTAGTTCAATTACACAGGCCTACAAAATTGAGGGTCAGAAAAGTTTTCCCCATAACTTTATGGTGGATTGATATGAATTTGGGGTACCGATTCCAAAAATGACAATACAACAGGGAATTCTCAAATGTTAAGAAACAACTATTCCATGTAACTGATTTTGTTATGTACACTAAAATTCAGAGAACATGGAAGACCCACCATGTCATGCTAGTACAGGTCCAAGCCTGTTATACACGGATTTTTATACACAGATTTGACTCAAAATGAATGGCCACTGCAGATGAGAAGGAATCCCTGGAGAAGGGGAAAAATGCACTCCTTTAAAATGCTGTTCTTACTGTAGTAGAGATTTTTATCTCAACATGATGAGAAGGACCCTTTAAGTTAAAGGAAAGCATCCTTTACAATAGTTAGAGAGGGGACAACCAGCTGACAATCCATCAATCATTCTCTCTCCAAGCAACCCTCTCCCTTCTCCCTGAACACCTGAAAGAAAGATAATCCTTTCTAAGCGCCTGGAGAGATTGTCAGATTGTCCTCTTAATGACTGTATCTTAACATCACAAAATTTAGCAAGGCTGTTTTTAAACCACAGAGCAAAGGCACTTTGTTTTTTAAATTGATTTGCTATAGTTCAATTTTTGCCATCAGCTTGTGTTCTGGGAACAGAAGGAATAATGAAGCTCAACCTGTATATGGAAATGTTTGAAGTTGTCAATCAGAAATAGCAGCAGCAGGAACTTACAGAAAGCAACAGTAAGTGGAAGAGAAAAAGAATGCTTATGTTTAAGTTCCAAACAAGTCTGCAAAATCATATTCTATCTGATGGAGCAGTAGAAGAAATCCTGAGAATACAGTAGTTACACCTTTTCATAATCCGCTTCAAAGACCAACTCTAACCAGGAATTCAGCTTTGCCTCCTTCAATGTGAAGTGCCTAACATCAGAATGTTTGATGCTGTCTTTCCAAATATCTAATAAGCCTCAAAAATTCAGGGGAACTTTAGAGGCATAACCAACATTTGATCAGGTCCACATCTTTAGAGCTCATATTGCAATTTGTTGCTTATAACATTTTTTTCTAAAAAATGTTCTTTATAGAGCCAAGATTCATACAAATTTCCTTGCTTACTTATTCCTACTATCATGTCAGACACAGGTAGACCACAGCTGTGATACAAGGACATCTGCAAGAGGGATCTGAAGGCCTTAGGAGTGGACCTCAACAAGTGGGAAACCCTGGCCTCTGAGCGGCCCGCTTGGAGGCAGGCTGTGCAACATGACCTTTCCCAGTTTGAAGAGACACTTGGCCAACAGTCTGAGGCTAAGAGGCAAAGAAGGAAGGCCCATAGCCAGGGAGACAGGCCAGGGACAGACTGCACTTGCTCCCAGTGTGGAAGGGATTGTCACTCCCGAATCGGCCTTTTCAGCCACACTAGACGCTGTTCCAGAACCACCTTTCAGAGCGCGATACCATAGTCTTTCGAGACTGAAGGTTGCCAACTACTATGTCAGACATAAATTGTGGTGGCTCACCCAATATCTTACTATGCTTTTGGAGAGGCCTTGGAAGTACCGTGTTTCTCCGAAAATAAGACCTACCCAAAAATAAGACCTAGTGTTTTTTTGAGAATTGCTGAAATATAAGACCTACCCCGAAAATATGACTTAGTTGTGATCAGGGCCAGAATGGGGGGTGGGGGAGCGGATGGACAATGTGACCAGGAACGCTGTACTCCCACGCACACCACCTCGAAAGCGCCTGCTGTGCTGCCTTGGGCAGAGGACTCTGTGGAGGAGCTGAGGCAAGAAGCAGCAAATGAGGCAACCCTACCTACCAGGCTCTGAGGCTCTCCACACTTTCCAGGGAGTAAGTCCCATTAACTATAAAGGGACTGAATTCTGAGTAGACAGGCAGGCAGGGATCTTCCTGGGCACTTAGGGGACACCCTCTCCACACTATCCAGGGAGTAAGTCCCATTAACTATAAAGGGACTGACTTCTGAGTAGACAGGCATTCTCCTGGGTGTTGAGGGGATATTTTTGTATGGTATATTTTTGTACATGAATGACTGTGGATTGTTGTACATTAAAAAAAAAAAATAAGACCTACCTACTAGGAAATAAGACCTAGTGAGTTTTTTGGAGCCAAAAAAAATATAAGACAGTGTCTTATTTTGGGGGAAACACGGTATATACCAACATTTACTTTGTTATTGCAGATTTTGATTCTTTTTTAAGCAGTAATGGAAAAAATTAAGAACGTACACTAGGAATAGTAAAGTGTAAAATATTTTGTGTCTCAGTTTTCATCACAAGGACAACTACAGTCTAAATAATGGCAATGTGCTATAATTTATTATAACTGCTTTCTTTTATGTTGATTAGTCTTCGGAGGCTGTATAATTTAGGGGAGGCATTTCTCCAGCTGCACATTTTATACGCGGTGCCTTGGACAAATACACTGCCTAAATACAGTATAGGGCAAGAAATCAAATGCTAAGAAACTGGCTTATTTCTTACAACTGTTTAACAAGACTGAAGGTAGAATCCTAACAAATTTCCTAGCACTAAGATAAGGGCAATGCAGCTCCAAGGTAAAGGAATAAACATTCCCTTACCTTGAGAAGGCCTCTGTGACTGTAAGGATCATTATGATACACTTTTTAAAGTGTATAGTAATATAGAAATGAAACCCAAAGATTTCCCAACCCTTAGGAATGGTCTTCTAGCAACAAAAGGGGCTGCTTTGTGGAGCAGGAAAATAGCCTTCCATAAGCATTCTTGCACTATTAATTACCTATATACAACCAAAATGTGTTTAATATGAAATCTCCAAACCTCTTCATAAAACCAAACACAATTATTTTGAAATCAGGTAACGCAAATTCGCTATCTGCAAATTTGCTTATCCTTGAATGGTAGAATTGCCACCTACCTCTCATTAACTGCAACTCTGTTCTCATTGTCCTCGAATACTGTTTCAGTGCAAACTAAAAGTTGCCTGGATTAAGTCAATTTTCCTTATCAAATGTGCACTGGTACTGGCCCATGGAGAATCATCAGACACATCTGTGTCTGCTTCCAGACTTGCCCCACCATCTTGGGCACCATCTCAAGGACTCCACAAACTTCAATACCTCAAGGGACATCCAGCACAGAGGAGGAAACATCAGATGTTGGAGACATTGATGAGCCCTTTCTATCACCCATCCCCACAGACTTCAAGTTAAGATTCAGGTTCATAAAGTTCATGGAGTGTATGATGAACAGCATCCCCTAGAATCTAACTCCATTTTCCCCATAGGCTCAATGATTCCGTATCTGCTAATTTGCTATCCACTAGGTTTTCCAGGAAACTAAATAGCAGATAACAAGAACCAACTATACTATGTGTCATTGGTTACTTTTCTTTCTCACATCATGTTTCTCACCTTTACTCTGACCAATATATACATAAAGGCCTATCTAACTGTCACATACTAAGATCTTCAGCAGGAGCTCTGATTTGTGTCCCACTTTTTATGGAAGAGTTGTTGGTATGAAATAGAACAGGGACTTTTTAGTGGTGAAATTTGAGAAGTGAAACCTCCATATCTTAGAAGTTCATATGACCTCCATATGATATGCCTTTTGCTGTATCTTATAAACTTCTAAAGTTTCAACAGGTGTCTGGTGTGTGACAAACTGCTGCTGGAGTAAAGTCTTCTATGGTTACTGTTTGCTAGTTTCATTTTTACTGTTAAATTGGTTTTATATTTGTCTTTATCTTATATGATTTTACTGTAAAGTCTCTGAACTTTATTACAGAAAAGTGACTTCTCAGGTCAGTTTGTTTGCATAAAGGATTACATTTAGCCAGTAAGTACTCCAGCTATCATAAAGTGGCACAACACAGCTGGATTGGTGGGAGAAGATACTGCTTCCTCGCATCTAAGATTCCCCCCTCCTTTCTTCTTTTATCTATTATATTATCATCCAGTAATTGTGGGATGCTACAACTTATAGCCCCATCCTTCCTTTAGGATACTCATGAAGCATCAATGAGCTTGTCCTCCATGATGTCCTAATAACAGTAATGTGAAACAGGTTGGGCAGAGGGATTACACCTGGTCCAAGGTAACCCAGTAAGTTTAATTATGCATTAGCACTCAGGATTCCCCAGTTCAACACTTTAGTTGTACCACCACACTGGATGTTTAGATTTGCTTAATCCACAGTATTCCCTCAGTATCTCACAGAGCAGTGTCCTTCAGCCTGTGGGTTGTGACCCCACAAGTTGCAACAGGTTGCGAAGACTCATTTGGCAGGTCATGGCAACCTTTCAAAGTCTGTGCAAGAGAGGATTTGAATCCAATCCAATAATGATACTGCCTTATCAAAACTGAGCTCTTCATATAATTCCTGCACAGCCTCTTCTTGCTGTCTTACCCTGCAGCTCCTAAGGCCCACCTTGCTCAGGCTGCTACCTGACGGTTGTTGTGAAGACACAAGAGATAAGTTAAGATGGGGTGGGGAACAGGCACATTTGGCTGTGGGTCCCCAGTCTCATACTTTTTTTTCCTTTTTCACATTTTTATCCCACCCTCCCTCCAAGTAGCTCAGGATGGTGTACACAGTTCCCTCCTTTTGTCCTCAGAACAACCCTGTAAGGTAGGTGAGGCAGAGAGAGAGAGAGAGAGAGACACTAGCCCATGGTCAACCAGGAAGCTTCATGACTGAGCAGGGATTTGAACCTGCATTTTCCAGATCTAAGTCCACCTCCCAAACCACTACATCATCCTGGCTTATTTATTGGGGTCATTGTGTGAAAAAGCTGAAGAGCACTTTCAGAAACCACTCCCATCTCTCAGCAATTCCCAAACTGTGGGTCTGTGGCCCACCAGTGGGGTCACAACCCAATTTTTGGTGGTTTGTGAAACTGACAAGGTGGATGAGGCTATGTGCATCCCCTGCTACGTGTGGGGAGTACTGCTGCTCACTCACCATTATTGCCACACAGGTCTGAGCAGCTGATAAATAGAAATTTTTTTTAAGTGGCTCCTCATGCTGAAAAGTTTGAGAACCACTGCATGATGCCTCATCATTAACTGATAAGCCTTCACCTACCTGAGAAACACCATTCATTATTTATGCCCATTTTAGAGATGAGAAACTGAAGGAGATTGTCACGACTGGCTTTCTGGTATCACCTCAACCCAGGTGGGGGTGGGGTGGGGCCTTAGGGTCGTACTACATACACCAACCCCCCAATCAGCCTAAAATCACCCCACCCCACAGGGGCCCACAGCCCCATCCTATGCAAGTCTACTCTGGGGCAAGTCCCATTCTAGTCTGTGGGGCTTACTCCCAGGAAAGTGCGGACAGGACTGCAGCCTGAGAGCCCCATCCTGGGCACGTCTCCTCAGAGGCAAGTCCCCTCACCATCATTGGGCTGCTTCCGGGAAGGCGTGGCTGGAGTGCAGCCCGAGGGCCAGCGCCAGGCCGCCCCCTCGGAAGCGAGCCCAGCGCGGTCAGTCAGGGGGCTCCTCCCGCAGCCACCCACCTCCAGCTTGTGGCTGATCTGGGAGACTGTCTGGGCCTTGTGGCAGAGCTGGGCGAAGCAGGAGCTGAGGCTGGTCATCTTCTGCCTGCCCTCGTAAGTGATGTCGGCCTGGTCGGGGTCGATCTCGCCCAGCAGCAGGTCCACGTCCACGAAGGCCTTGTCGAATTCCTTCTCCAGCACCTCCAGCCAGCGGAACATCGACAGCCCCCCGCCGCCGGGCGAGGACGAGGCCGCCACCGCCCCGCCACAGGCCCCGGCGGCGCCCGAGCCCCCGCAGGAGCCCGAGCCCGAGCCCGCGCCAGACATGGCGGCCGCTTCCACCGGGCGCCCACAGGACACCCTCAGCGCGCGGCGCTGGCGACACCGGGGTGGGAGCGGCGACACCGAGCCCGTCCCCGAGGCGCATGCGCAGTCGGCACTCAGCGAAGGCTCATTATCCTCTGTCACACGCTGCGAGGAAAGTCCCGATCGGGAGATCGGCGAGCGGCTCGTTCTGCCTGCCACAACGGAGGCCAGGCTGGGTGGGCCGCTCCCGGAACGCATCGATCGGAACAGCTGCGGCTCGTTCCTAGGCTCTGCCAGCGGGGGCGCCCTTGCGCGGTACTCGGACGGAAGGTGCCTGAGCGGTCACGTTGACAGCACAATCCCAGGCATGCCTGCTCAGAAGTCTCGCTGTGTTCACTGAGGCTCCCGGGAAGGCAGCCTCAGAGCCCAAGCCCGGGCATGTCTACTCAGGAGTAAGCCCCATTGTGATCAGTGGGGCTTACTCCCAGGAAAGTGTGTACGGCTGTAGCCTGTAGACTGGGACTCTGAATCCCTTCCAGTGATGCTCAGGGATGCAGCCTCTTCACGCACCATTCTCATGCATCCAATGGGGCTTTCTGGAAGGACGCTGTAATATACAAGAGCATAATTGCAGTTACAGGGCTTCTGCAGAGTGGTTAGAGAGATGCTCTTTTCCCTCTCAGACAACACCAGTACCAGGGGACATCTGCTGAAAATGAGTGTTGGGAGAGTTAGGACAGACAAAAGAAAATATTTCTTTATCCAGCATGTAGTTAGTCTGTGGAACTCCCTGCCACAGGATGTAGTGATGGCATCTTGCCTGGATGCCTTTAAGAAGGAACTGGACACATTTCTGGAGGAAAGGTCTATCACAGGTTACCAGCCATGATGGGTACTGTACAGTCTGAGATTAGCAGGTAGGAATTTTTTTCTGTCATCCAAATTAGTCACGGGTGGAAGCTTTTTTCACCTTCCCCAAACTGGCAAGGGGGAAAGTGTGTCCAGTAGGTTTCATGAGTTAAAAATTGGTCTCTTGTGTTTAATAAAGTGGCCAAAGTTAAACTCAAGTGCAGTCTGGTGTCTTTGTTGGGGGATGCCAGAGTAAATAGAATGCCTGATGCAGGGGAGTGGCAGCAAGATGCAAGTATCTTGTGGTCTTGTTTGCTCCCTGCTGGGTTGCAATGAGATACAGGAAGCTGGATAGATGGGCCCTGGGCCTGATCCAGCAGGGATGTTTTTATGTTTCCTATTCCCTTGGCTGCAGTGTAGAGACAATCTTAAATAGTAAACACTTTTGGACACAGCCTGCATAATTTCTGTACAGCATTTAGCATATAAGTGACCCTAAATGTTAAACTGTGGTAATAATAACACAGGCCAACACACATTTTGTTTCCTTAAACATTACACCAATTCCTGGGTATATTTGGGGTGCTGATTCCAAAAATGGCATCTGTTTTGCCCTATCATGTCTAGTTTTGGAGACATGACATAGCCTCTTTAGTGAATGGTTCAAGCAGCTTCCTCATGTGGGAGCCTACACCATGGCCTCCTCATGAGGAAGCTGCTTGAATCATTCACTAATGAGGCTATACTATATCTCCAAAACTAGACGTGATAGGGCAAAATGGATGCAATTTTTTGAATCAGCACCCCAAATTCATATCAAACCACCATAAAGTTTGGGAAAAACTTTTCTGACCCTCAGTTTTATAGGCCTGTGGGGGGAAATGCAAAAACTAGATGAAGTAACCTATACTTATTAATAATACAACTCTCCTTCTTTAGACACATTGTAAATCACTGCCCCTCTAAGTACAGACCAGACTCCAGAGTCAACTTTTTCTCTCTTAGGCCACAATCCTACACACACTTTCCTGGGAATAAGTCCCACTGAACTCCATGATACTTCTATAGGATTGTGCTGTCAATAAGGTTGATACCTTAATAAGCTTCCAGACAATACAACAGATGGGGAAAAGGCATTTACTTTTGTGATTATCTTGATTCCTGCTGGGTAAAAGATATGGAAAGCAGCAGCTTCCCTTTAAATATCTTAGTGCTTTGTGTGAGGAGGTGCAGCATGTTTGCTATTATGTAATATAAATACTACCTAAGTAATAAAAATTATCAGTGACAGTTGCAGCTCATTCAATTACCACAATGCAAGGACAAATACCGCAGATAGTCAGATAAGTCAACCCCACGGAAAAGTTAGGGGCAGGTTTTGAGCCAAAAATCATGGAATTTTCTATGACCCTTGGATAAGTTGGGGGTTAAACTTAGGGGGTATCTGATTATAGTTTTGTCTGATTTTACCTGAGGCCAGATCCTGAAAAATACCCTACCACTAATTGTTACCTAAGAACTGTAGTCTCTAATTTATTAAAAACATAGTAAAAGATACATTTTTATTTTTAAATTCTGGTCTGCACCACCTTTTTGTAAACACTATCAAAGTGCACTGTAAACAACATACCAGTAGAACAGTGGTTCCCAACCTGATATTCATGTACTCCAAGGACACTCAACAGGACCTTTAGGGGTACTTGAAAAAGAATGGAATAATGGCAGAAAAAGGCAGGTCATGCTCCAGAATGCCTTGCAAGGCAGGAAGGGAGGGAGCTAGTTGGCTGTGAAACCCCCACCAATAGCTAGTTTTTGGTCATCATGTATGAACCAGTGATTGAAAACCAGCACAGTAAAAAAGCTGAAACATAATAGGGAAAGCAATCACCCAGAATTTCTCAGGACACTTCTGGTGCAAAACAGTACAAAGGCAGTCTTCTGTTCTTCAAACAGATGAAAAGAGAATATATGTGATGAATACATGAAGTCTGGGTTTTCATAGAGAGGAGATGAGGGCTCGTATTATTAATTACAAACATTTTGCTAATATGAAGGGTACAATTTATGGAAATGGGCTGCCAAGGGATATGCAAGTGAAAAAGGTTGGGAACCCCTGCAGGAGATCCATGAATCAAATCCACCTTTAAGGTGTCTGGTGTGTTAAGCCAGAATCTCTCACTACCAAATAAACCAGGGTTGTCTGAACCCACCTTATGTATCCCTTATGAAGTGGGGCAGTGAAAAGGAGATATGTATAATGTAGTACATAAGAACATAAGAACAGCCCCACTGGATCAGGCCATAGGCCCATCTAGTCCAGCTTCCTGTATCTCACAGCGGCCCACCAAATGCCCCAGGGAGCACACCAGATAACAAGAGACCTCATCCTGGTGCCCTCCCTTGCATCTGGCATTCTGACATAACCCATTTCTAAAATCAGGAGGTTGCGCATACACATCATGGCTTGTACCCCATAATGGATTTTTCCTCCAGAAACTTGTCCAATCCCCTTTTAAAGGCGTCTAGGCTAGACGCCAGCACCACATCCTGAGGCAAGGAGTTCCACAGACCGACCACACGCTGAGTAAAGAAATATTTTCTTTTGTCTGTCCTAACCCGCCCAACACTCAACTTTAGTGGATGTCCCCTGGTTCTGGTATTATGTGAGAGTGTAAAGAGCATCTCCCTATCCACTCTGTCCATCCCCTGCATAATTTTGTATGTCTCAATCATGTCCCCCCTCAGGCGTCTCTTTTCTAGGCTGAAGAGGCCCAAACGCCATAGCCTTTCCTCATAAGGAAAGTGCCCCAGCCCCGTAATCATCTTAGTCGCTCTCTTTTGCACCTTTTCCATTTCCACTATGTCTTTTTTGAGATGCGGCGACCAGAACTGGACACAATACTCCAGGTGTGGCCTTACCATAGATTTGTACAACGGCATTATAATACTAGCCGTTTTGTTCTCAATACCCTTCCTAATGATCCCAAGCATAGAATTGGCCTTCTTCACTGCCGCCACACATTGGGTCGACACTTTCATCGACCTGTCCACCACCACCCCAAGATCTCTCTCCTGATCTGTCACAGACAGCTCAGAACCCATCAGCCTATATCTAAAGTTTTGATTTTTTGCCCCAATGTGCATGACTTTACACTTACTGACATTGAAGCGCATCTGCCATTTTGCGGCCCATTCTGCCAGTCTGGAGAGATCCTTCTGGAGCTCCTCACAATCACTTCTGGTCTTCACCACTCGGAAAAGTTTGGTGCCGTCTGCAAACTTAGCCACTTCACTGCTCAACCCTGTCTCCAGGTCATTTATGAAGAGGTTGAAAAGCACCGGTCCCAGGACAGATCCTTGGGGCACACCGCTTTTCACCTCTCTCCATTGTGAAAATTGCCCATTGACACCCACTCTCTGCTTCCTGGCCTCCAACCAGTTCTCAATCCAGGAGAGGACCTGTCCTCTAATTCCCTGACTGTGGAGTTTTTTCAGTAGCCTTTCGTGAGGGACCGTGTCAAACGCCTTCTGAAAGTCCAGATATATAATGTCCACGGGTTCTCCCACATCCACATGCCTGTTGACTTTTTCAAAGAATTCTATAAGGTTCGTGAGGCAAGACTTACCCTTACAGAAGCCATGCTGACTCTCCCTCAGCAAGGCCTGTTCGTCTATGTGTTTTGAGATCCTATCTTTGATGAGGCATTCCACCATCTTACCCGGTATGGATGTTAGGCTGACCGGCCTATAGTTTCCCGGGTCCCCCCTCTTTCCCTTTTTAAAGATAGGCGGGACATTTACTATCCTCCAATCTTCTGGCACCGTGGCCATTTTAAGGGACAAGTTGCATACCTTAGTCCAGGGGTGCTCAAACTTTCAACTTTAGGGATGCTGGACCTTTAACAAGTGTATAGAAGAGAGAATTTCAGCAGGTGCAACTTGTCATCCCACAGATGACAAGCTGCACCTGCTGAAATTATCTCTCCTACACAATTTTAAAGGTGCAGGATCCCTAAAGTTGAAAGTTTGAGCACCCCTGCCTTAGTCAAGAGATCTGCAACTTCATTCTTCAATTCCTTAATAACCCTTGGGTGGATGCCATCAGGGCCCGGTGACTTATTGATCTTTAATTTATCAATGAGGTCTGAACCATCTTCTCTTTTAACCTCTATCTGACTTAACTCCTCGGTCAGGAGGGGCTGTTCAGGCAGCGGTATCTGCCCGAGGTCTTCTGCCGTGAAGACAGATGCAAAGAACTCATTTCATTTCTCTGCCATCTCTAAGTCTCCTTTTATCTCCCCTTTCCCTCCCTCACCATCCAGAGGGCCAACTGCTTCTCTGGCGGGTTTCCTGCTTCTAACATATTTGAAGAAGCTTTTATTATTTCCCTTAATGTTGCTGGCCAAGCGTTCCTCATAGTCTCGCTTGGCCTCCCGTATCACCTTCTTACGTTTCTTTTGCCACAGTTTATGTTCCTTTTTATTCTCCTCATTAGGGCAAGACTTCCATTTACGGAAGGAAGCTTCCTTGCCCTTCACAGCCTCTCTAACTTGGCTGGTTAGCCATGCGGGCACCCTCCTGGATTTAGTGGAACCCTTCTTTCTTTGCGGTATACACCTCTGCTGGGCCTCTATTACTGTTGTTTTAAGCAGCCTCCATGCACTCTGGAGAGATTGGACTCTTTTTACCCTCCCTTTCAACCTTCTTCTAACCAGCCTCCTCATTTGGGGGAAGTCCGCCCGTTGGAAGTCAAGGGTTTTTGTTAGAGATTTGCCTGGTATTCTTCCCCCAACGTGCATGTCAAAACGGATCGCAGCATGATCACTGTTCCCCAATGGCTCAGTAACGTTTACATCTCTAACCAGGTCCTGCATACCGCACAATATTAAATCCAGAGTCACCTGTCACGGTGGGCTCCGTGACTAGCTGCTCTAAGCCACAGTCATTTAGCACGTCAAGAAATCTGGTTTCCTTATCGTGACCCGAACACAAACTGACCCAGTCAATATGAGGATAATTGAAGTCCCCCATGATTACAACCCTGTCCCTCCTTGTCACCTCCCTGATCTGTTTCCTCATTTCAAGGTCCCCATCCAATTTCTGGTCTAGAGGACGATAGCACGCCCCCAGTATTACATCGCTGCACAAGCCTGGTTATTTAACCCACAGAGATTCTACGGTGGAGTCGGACCCACCTTCAATCTCTACTTTGCTGGATTCTATCCCTTCCTTAACATAAACGGCCACCCCACCTCCAACACGCCCCTGCCTGTCCCTCCTGTAGAGTTTATAGTCCGGGATTGCAGTATCCCACTGATTCTCCGCATTCCACCAGGTTTCCGTTATGCCCACTATGTCAATGTTTTCCCTTGTCACCAGACATTCCAGTTCTCCCACCTTTGCTTGTAGACTTTGGGCATTCGCATAAAAGTATTTGTACACGGAATGCCCTAGGATGGGCTGCTTATTCGCTCCTTTGTCCCCGCATCCTCTCATTGTGCCAAACCTTCTATCACATCCCATCACGCTACCTTTCCCAATTTCTTCTCCTACTTTGCCTTTGTCTTGTTGTTCTCTAACCTCCCCATCCTCCAGTAGTAGTAGTAGTAGTAGTTGTTGCCCTTGTAGTATGTAACAGAAAATCCAGAATTCTAAGGAAGAAAATAGGCATCTGGAAAAGACCCCCCCCCCCAAACCCCTATTTAAGGAAAGTCTGATTATGTCGCTGCAAAATACTGATGTATGGGAAGTGATGTTGGGAAATGATGTTTGTTTTGAAACAGATCAGAACGTTCATAGCAACCACACAGTTTGTTTCAATGTCACACAGTAGCTGGAAAGCGGGACTCTGTATTTAACTTCTAATAACAAGCACACCAGGTCTCAAGCCTGTGTGGAAATGGTATCTGCTGAATTTAAAAGCATGCCCTAAATCTCAGGTGTGTGATGATGGTTAATTGCCATCAAGAGGAAAATGCATTCTACAGATGCCCCAAGGTGTCTCTTTGCATAGTCTAGGACTACAACTTGGCACTGAAAGCGGCTCTATACTACACTCCTACATCATGAGTCTTGCTAAATCCTGGCTGGCTCACATTACAACCTAGTTTAATCTGGTAAGTGAGGAGCCAAATTCAACTCCCTGTTTAGTGATAAAACTAAGTGGGTGGCCTTGAAGCAAGCCACTTTGTTTCTGCCTAATGACAGGCTTTGTATGATGTGAAATGAGTAAGTATGCTCTAGAAATGATAAATATACTGTTTTTTATTTCAGACTGCCACATATGCTTGCCATGTGGAAAAAACAAATAATTGAGGAAGAACTTAAAGCACCTACAGATTTTGAATCTATGGAACAAGATCTGCCTTAGATCATGGTCTCCAAAAATATTTACCTCACCTTAGATACCTGTATATGAAAGGCTGCCGTGGAATTGCACTTATTACCACCTCAGAACCAGAAGAGTGCTCACTGCCATAGGCATGAGTGTCAAAGGAGGGCTGTGTACAGCATCAGCAGAAAACTAAGGTGAGAGTCTGATGTCTTCAAAAAAGATCCTTCATTCATGTTTACATGACCATTTGGCTGAAGAGGGGAAAGGAATAGGAAAGAAAGGAAATATTGATCCTCCCACCAGCTTCAGAATGAACAGGCATGGTTAGCATTATGAAACAGATTAAATACAAATCTCTAATAAACTTGTAAGGATACCTTTCACAGAACCCTAAGCCCAAACTCATTCAGAAAAGCTGCAATCCTATACACCACTGGTTCCCAAACTTTGAGCCATGGTTTCCTGGGGAGCCATGGAAACCAGCCAGGAGAGCAGCAGAATCCTTGCAAAAAACCCACCACCCTATACAATCTATAGGTTCTCACACATTTACCATGGGGACCCACTTTTTAGAATGAGAATCTGTCAGGACCCACCGATGTCATGACCAGAAGTGACATCATCAAGCAGGAAAATTTTTAACTATCCTAGGCTGGAATCCTACCCACTCTTACCCAGGAGTAAGTCCCATTTACTATCATTGTCGAAAGAATATATATAGTAGCTTGTTAAAAGTACAGGTCTGTAACATTTCCCCAAATGCAGTCACATACTATGGCAGCATCAAGTCTAATATATTAAAAATTAAGTATTGAAATAAATTGCTGAAATTGGCTCACGACCCACCTAGTGGGTCCCTACCCACAGTTTGAGAAACACTGATGTATAGGATTGTAGTCCTAATGGGGAGCCACAGCCAATGGCCAAATAGGTCAAGGGAGTTGCCAGTCAAAAAAGTTTGGAAACCACTGCTATACACACATACCTGAGAGCAAGCCCTAGTGAGTACAGTGAGATTTTCTTCTGGGCAAATCTGCATAGGATTGTGCTGTTAGGTATTTCAAAGTAATTAGTGGGCATTCTATGGCTACTAGTTAAGTTTATATCAGTGCAGTTTACATCAGTTCCAATTTATATGCTGAACATAATGTGTAGTTTGGCACTTGGATGTGCCTAGAATCAAACTGATCAGCTGTAGTGTGCAGGATTGACCTGCTGGCATTTCTCTTTGAGAAACATTTAGGATGGGACACACCTAGTGCTATACTAATGTTGCTGAGAGACGGAGCACAGATTTTTACTATTGATATTCCCTATGCCAAGAAAATGTATTATCAACCATGTTTTAAAGTGTAGGGAAGTGGAGTGGTTTTATATATTTAGCGTATGGCATATAATACGTGGACATATATCAGTTAGAGTAGATCAAATGTCAATGTCCAGTTCGTGCAGCCATTCAAGGACAGAGTTACCTTCATAGAAAAAGTCAGACCATGGGCCAGTATATGCCCTCAGTTTGCAGCCAGGCACAATGTGGTACATGGTTTGGTGGGAGAACCTGCAATCACACTGAAGGGTAGATACTAGCCCCATTTGGACATTGAATCCTGACAAACACCATGTAGGGTATGGATCCTGTTCAAAGTTTTCCAGTGCTGATGAGGTAAGTCTAAACCTGGCACCTTAAGTGTAGGATTGTCTATATATCTACCCGTTTCTGGGTGTTTGACTGCCCACTTAGCTTTCCATTGGGCACTGATGTTAAAATTGTTGTGCAGATGTTGTGCGAGTGCCAGAGAAGGCTTCCTGGATTTGAGCCTACCAATTGATAGATGAGTAAGATCGGCATGCACTGGTAAAGTGGGTTGTTGGCGATTTTTCTGTATTCTTCCACTAAAGCCTCTTGTCTCCGTAGGGCTGGTGGTGCTATGTGGCTCAAAACGGGGAGCCAAGAGACAGGAGTGGGTCTTATACAGCCGCTTATGATCCTCATGGTTTCATTTAATCTGGCATCAATCTTGCTAGTATGACAGCTGTAAAGCCATACTGGAGTACAGTATTCTGCTGCGGAATAGATCAATCCTAATGCTGATGTTCTTAGAGTGGCGGCTGAAGCTCCCCATCTTATTCCTGTTAATTTCTGGAGTATGTTGTTCCTGGTATTGATTTTTGCGGCCCTGTTCTTGAGGTGTGGCTTATAAGAGAGAGTCCAGTCCAAAATTACTCCAAGATATTTTGGATGGGGATTGTAAGGGAGTAGGTTGTTATTTAGACAGACCTTTGGGGCTGCATTAGCTAGTTCATTATTAAGGTGGAAGCATGTAGTCACTGTTTTGCTGATACTGGGTATTAACCTCCAGTCAGCAAAATATTTCCAGTCAGCAAAATATTTAGTGGAGTGGTAAAGTTGCTTAAATGACAAAGATATTTCTTTAGTGTGTATTTAATAGGAGATGTCGTGGATAAAACAAGACTGCAAGTATGTTGAAACAGTGGTGCTCTAGCAAAATTTGCCAAATATTTTACAGGGCCATCTTTAAATGGCATGTTTGTGATGAAAATTATATACCGATGGAGTCTTTGCATAACTCTAACTGCCCTAAGTTGTATATACGTTGTTTACGCGTCAGGTTGGACTAGACAAGATGTGGGAGTACAGTCCTTACGTTTTTTTCTTCAAAAAACAACTGCGCCTCACCCTAAGGTGATGGAAGTTGTGGAATGAGAAAATGAAGGTCACGAACAGAAGAAACAGGCGATGGAAAGAAACTGTGGATGTATTTTAAAATAGTATACTGTATGTACCAGTGTTTCTCAAACTGTGAGTTGGGACCCACTAAGGCCGCAATCCTAACCCCTTATGACGGTGCTTTCCAGCACTGGCATAGCGGTGCCAATGGGGCATGTGCTGCATCTTGCAGTTGGGTGTCACTCACAGAGGCCTCCTCAAAGTAAGGGAATGTTTGTTCCCTCACCTCAGAGCTGCATTGCCCTTATGTCAGTGCTGGAAAACACAGGATTGCGCCCTGAGTAGATCACATGCCAATTTCAGGTGGGTGACCATTCAGTTCAACCTGTTTTTAATATATTGGTCTTGATGTTCCGAGGGTGTGTGGCTGCATTTGGGGAAACTACAAATCTGTTAACAGGCTGCTAAGGGCCCAGTCCTGTCCCTTTATCCAGTGCCAGTGCACCTGTGCCAGTAGGATGTGCACTGCACCCTGTGGTGGTGGTGGGGGACGACAGTCACAGAGGCCTCCTCAAGATAGGGGAACAGTTGTTCCCTTACCTCAGGGCTGCACTGCAGCTGCACCAGTGTTGGAGAGTTGGACAGGACTGGGCCCCAAGTATACACCTCCAACAGTGATAGTCAGTGGGACTTCCTCCTGGGGAAGTGTGGGTAGGGAATGGTTTTTTCAGACAGAGCAGCAACAGCTTGGGAGGTTAGGAGGGCTCTTCTTTATTTTAAACTAAAAATAAAACACCCATTGAAATGAATGGGGACCCACCTGGTGGGTCCCGACCCACAGTTTGAGAACCTGTGCCTTGCATGCCTAGCAAGGCGCGCGGCGGCCGCTGGGTGGCGCTGTCTGCGAGGCTCGCGGGCGCCAAGACTTCCTCCCTCGGGGGGGCCACGTCATTCGCTCCATGCAGCCGGAAGTGATGCGAGCGCCGGCGCCGCGGCCAATGGAGAGCCCGCGCGTGGGAAAGCGGGGAAAGGTCGGGCAGGGATGGCGGCGGCGGTGCGCGCGGAGGCTGCGGGGCCGATAAAACGGCGGCCGTGAGGGCCGGGGAGGCGACATGGTGCGCGCCCCGCGCCGCGGCTGAGCCTCCCTCGCGCCCTCTCCCGACGCCGGCCCCTCGCGGCGGCCCCTCCGCCCTCCCCGATGAGCGTCGCCTACGACCTGCTGTGGCGCCTGCTGCACCTCCTGCTCGGCGTCCAGCGCGCGCTCCTTGCCTGGTTCCGCGGGCGCCGCTCGTGGCTCGGCCGTTGGCGGCCTCGCGCGGCCTCGGCCGCCGCCGCCTCCGCCCTGCGCGCGCTCCTGGTGCCCGTGCCGGCGGAGGCCGCGGGGCCCTTCGCCTTCCACAAGCCCGCCGCGGCCGGCAGGAAGGTGCCCGGCGGCCGCTGGCGGAAGGATGGGAAGACTCTGGAGAAGCTGCCGGGCCACGTGGGGCTGCTGGTGACCGAGGAGGAGGCGAGCTACGCGGACATGGCCAGCCTGGTGGTCTGGTGCATGGCGGTGGGCATCTCCTACGTCAGCGTCTACGACCACGGCGGTGAGTTGCCCCTTCCCCAGTGCGTGGCCTGCACTGCCAGCCCAGAGCCTGCTGCTCGGAAGGAAGTCCCGTTAGAGTCAGTGAGCTTGCTGCCAGGTAAGTGTGGGTAGGATGGCAGCCTCGGGCTGCACTTTCCTGGGAGTAGCACCACTGGCTCTAGTGAGACTTCCTTCCGAGCAGACACATAGGATTGAGCTCTTGTAGCCCAATCCTATCCACACTTTCCTGGGAGTAGCCCCATTGACTCCAGTGGGACTTCCTTCTGAGTAGACACACGGTAGGGTTGAGCTCTTACAGCCCAATCCTAGCCGCTTTCCAGCCCCAATGCAGCCTGCGGTAAAGAAGCATTGATGACTGGCTGCCCCCCTTCCCCACAGCAGGATGGCACAGCTGCATCAGTTTTAAAAGTTGGAAAGAATTGGGTCCTTGATCAAAATCATTGTTTCCTCACTGCCGAATTCTATGCAATGCATGTCTACTTAGAAGCAAATCCCATCGTATTCAGTGGGACCCCTTAATACTCCCTTAGAACCTTCAAAGACTCTCAAAAGACCCTCCTCAAAATTCTCTGAAGACCAACCTGAAAACCCCCTTTAGAGCCCCTGAAGCCTCCTTAAAGTCCTCCTGAACACCCCCTTAACATCTCCTGAAGACCCCCTTTAGACCCATTAATACCTCCTTGTATTCAATGGGACTTATTCCCAGTTAAGTATGGATAGAATTATCTACATTCATTCATCGCCATTACACCCCCAAGACCAAGAGTGTTCTGATGCTAATCAGTGTTCAGGCTGACTCTTTGCAAATTTATTTGGAAGCAAGCCCCAGTGTGTACAGCCCAAGCTTATTTGCAGACAAGAATGGATAGTATTGATGCCATATTGTGGTGTAGACCTTTTTGGACTACAGCCCACACCCCCAAAGGCAAGTGACTCTAATTCATTGGATATAACTTTGTCTCCAAGGTGCCACTGTTTATGTCTTTTACAACAGACTTGGAACACAATCCTATGTATGCCCCTTCAGAAGTAAGTCCCATTGTGTTGTTTGGGGCTTAGTCTCAGGAACATGAAATAGGATTACAGTCTGATATAGACATTCTTCTGATATGAAACTGGGTTACACTTTGTGTCCCTTCTTGCTTTTTTCCTTTCTGCACTTTGTGAGGGTAAAAGGATGCATTAGGGCCCAATCCTATCGAACTTCCCAGCATCGGTGCAGCCGCAATGCAGCCCCAGGGTAAGGGAACAAATGTTCCTATGCCTTGAGGAGGTCTTTGTGACATCTTGGGGGGTGCAGCGCATGCCGCATTGGCACAGGAAAATCACATTTTCACATTGACATTGGAAAATGAGATAGGATTGGGCCCTCAGTGTATTACATGAGTTTTGGTATATGCTCTTGTGACTTTAGTGAGAAATTGGGAGTATTAAAAGCACTAGGGGAACTAACAGTAGGGGAAAAAAGATGGCAGGCACATCCAGACCTCCATGTTCATCTGTTTCCTATATGTCTACAACAGTTGCATTCTAAGCATATTGTAGTCTCTGGAAAGGTATATCTGATCATATGCATAGGTATGTTTGTGCCAACTGCCCAACAGAGTGTATGTTTACATGCCAGTTGGGAGGAAATTCAGCATGAATGGCTTTTTGGGGAGGGTCACTTTGATATGTGAGCTGTCAGTGTAGCATAGTATATGGTTATCAAATGTTTAAATTTATGATTAGGTACCATTAGACAGAAAGTGTTATTTATGTATCTGTGTTTCTTAATGCACACTATGTGTTTGAAAGGTGAGTGTATATAGATTGCTGTGTAAAAGAATGTGCAACTTGTTGTCCGTAGACTGGGGCAAATGGATATTAAGAACTAGCAGAGTGGTCCCCTGTTGTTTTTTTATGTTGCTGCTTGACAGGTAACAGGCATAGTTGTAAGTAGTTATTGACTCAAGAGGCCAGCGCTGAAAGACTTTAATTTCAACAGGAGTGGTGCACTCCAATATACCAGGTCTTCTGTCTCTCTTCAGTAAATATATTTAGAGATTCTGTGGGTGCACTTATGAGATTTGGGTTTATCAATATACTATGCACAGCACTCATTCTCCAGCCTGTTTCTTGATTCTGAGATGTGAGAAACTATATTTCTTCCCTTATCAATGGGTGCGTGCCCAACTAGAAACCCCTTTTTGTGTGTACGCGCATGCACGCACGTGCCTTTCATATAAATGTCAAAACTTATGTCAAAAATTAAAAAGCTGGAGTGAAATATTTGTTTAGAACATTTTGATATAACATTTGAGAATCATGATCAATGCACGCTGCAGATAAAATAGCGGTGGTTGACTCAACCCCTCTGTTTGGGCTTTGCTGTCTGGTTCCTTCTGGCTTGTCTCACCCTCTTCAACTGACCTTCTTTATCTGAATCCCTTCATGCATGTCTTGCAAGCACAGAAGTAGCTGTTTTGTTGCAGCACTGTGCCAAGGGAGCAGCTCTTACTATTCCCACTGTGTGTTTGGCTTCCAGAAAGCCTGAGGCACCAAATGATGTTGTGTGTGTCCATGGTACAGCACTGACACAGTGGCCTTCTGAAACTTTCTCTCTGCTTTCAGTAACAAGTATTGAGATAATGTCTCGAAGTCTGAAGAATATCAACCAAGATTCTATTTCATATTGATTCAATGTAAATATTACATATCTGTACATATTTTGAAAATCCACCAAATATCTGATCATATATGTAAGAAAATCAAACATCAGCACAGATACTTCAGAAGCATTTACTTGAAAACAAATGTTACTTTCTTGCCCTTCCTGTTCATTTCATAAAATCTGACCCTTTCTTTGATCAATAATTAACACTGCAAATCTTGTTCTAGTTTTTCCCCAGGTTGATCACACTTTAGTGACAACATTCTTTTTGTTCAAACTGTTTCTGGCAATAGGCATGCAAGTCAACCCATTAAAAAAAAAATCAGTTAGGAAATAATAGCGATAAAGTTCAGGCACATCTTGCAGTTTCATCTGGGTATGGACCAGAGCATGGATGAAAAAAAAAAGTTGAATATCCATTCATAGCCTTATTTAGCTTGCAAATTTATTTTGGCCAGTGGGAAAAATATAACACATGCAAATGTATGTGAAACCTAAATAAAAAAAACATTGACAAATATTGTAGAAAGGTGGATGAAATTGGACAAAAGAGGAAAGGATGTGGCCGAAATTTGAAATGTAGTTGTAACTGAAAGTGGTTGAAAGCAAAGGTGATGAAAGTCAAGGTATGCCTGTATATGCTTCATTTAGAAAACAGATTAACACTCTTTAAACAGTTCATGTAATAGTGATGAATTTTTGCTGTGATTACAGTGGGGTTATAGAGAAACTGTAAGCGGTGATAGTTTAGGACCTCATGCAATATTGTTGGTCCATAACCTCTATTTAAAGGGAAATGGAAGTGAGGGACCATAATGTTTTCATATTCTGTTGTGAACTTACCATTCTTTAATGGCAGGAAATAAGCTCGAAGCAGCAGCAATGATGCAATTTCATGTAGGCTTGTCTTGCAAGCAATGCAGGCATAGTATTAAATTGAGACTAGTCATATGAGTTTGAACATGCTGATATTTATCACATTTTTAAGTGAATCACTGAAATGACATGGAAAACTGATGTTTTTTTCCCTACATTGTTGGATAATTAAAAGCGGGTGATAAATATTTCCAGTTCTGGGAAACTGCATTTGCACTCAAGTGTTCCAGGGCAGCCCCATGCAGATCACATTACAGTAATCCAGTTTTGAAGTCACTAAGGCAGGGTTCCACAAGCTGTGGTTGTGACCTGATTGTGGGTGAGTCACAAAGCTGCAGCTGAAAAACTAATAGCAGACCAGCAAAATGCAGTGAACTCTATGGAGAGTGAAAGTGAATGATACCGTACATACATGCATGAGTAGATGAAGGTGCATTGATCCATTGCGAAGGGCAGCCCGAGAGGAATTCAGTGCCATCAGAATGGTCCTGATCTGATGAATGCAGCCCCCCCCAAACCCCCCTGGGTTTTTAATGCTGTTTAAAGGGAAGCTTTGAATCTCAGTCCAGCCCAAACAAAAATCATGTTGGATTTATAATTGAATTTGTCACAAATCACACTAAATTGGCTTAAATATAAGAGCTTAAATTGTACTGGGCATTGGGTAAGGCTGAAAATCTTAAGGTGTCTTCTTTTTGGGGGTGGGTGAGGTTTATGTAGGCAGACTCCCAAACTGCTCATGCCAGTCTGCAGGGGGAGAGCGACCCCATTTAGAGTGGGCTGGTGACTCAGTACCTTCACTGAGGATTTTCTGATCAAGAGGACCTCTATCTTTTTATGTCTGTTCTTCAGCTGTCAGCGGAACTCAGCCAGAGCCTTGCCTTAATCTTCCTGGATTCTTGCCTATCTGATCAATTTAGATTATAGGGCAATTCTTCACATAACTAGGAGACACACTTTTGAGGGCATGTATGCGCGCTCTCTCTCTCTCTCTCTCTCTCTCTCTCTCTCTCTCTCTCTCTCTCTCTCTCTCTCTCTCTCTCTGACTTATGGAAGCAGCATAGTCTACTGATTTGGAGCCTAGCATAGTGGGAAAAGGAGGGAGCTACTGACACCTGGACACACACACTCTTTCTGCACCTATTCACCAAGTATTGCATAAGTGCTTTTTTATTGCAACTTTATACTGCTGAAGGATCAGTCCATTAGAGAAACAGGTTTACTGCAGTGGTGCTAACACCTAATGCTTGAAATATGAAGTCATGTTTATAATTGTATTGACACTTTAAGATAAATCTTATAAAATATGTACAATGCTTCAAATAAATTATTGGGGTTTAGAGTGAAAAGATAACACAGAAGTGTCATTCCATTAACTGGCACTGCATTTTGGAGAAGATTGTTAGTCTTCCCTTCAGTAAGTGTGAAATTCAGCTGTAGAAAACTGAAGGAATAGAACATACATGGTACAAATCAACCCTTCTTTCCCAAATGATCATAAACCAAGTTACAACACAATCTTACATTTGTCAATCCAGAGATATACAGGTCTCACAGAGTTGCCTTTGGCAGCAATCCTGTATATACCCTTGCTTCAGAGTACATCCTACTGAACTCTGTGGGACTTATTTTTTAAGAGTTGTATAGGATAGTGATTTTGGTCTCTTGAAAGCTATATTAGGGCCCAATCCTATTCAACTTTCCAGTGCTGATGCAATTGTGCCAATGGGGTGTGTGCTGCATTCCATGGTGGTGGTGGGGAGCAGAGGCCTCCTCAATGCAAGGGAATGTTTGTTTGTTCCCTTACCTCCAGGCTGCATTGTGGCTGCATTGGCACTGGAAAGTTGGATAGGATTGGGCCCTTAGGTACTTTATTTTGGTATATTAGAGCAGTGGTTCTCACCATCGGGACCCCCTTTTTAGAATGAGAATCTGTCTGGACCTACGGGAAGTGATGTCATCAAGCAGGAAAATTTTTAACAATCCTAGGCTGCAATCCTGCCCACACTTACCCAGGAGTAAATCCCATTTGCTATCATTGTTAAAAGCATCTTCATAGTAGCTTGTTAAAAGTACAGATCTGTGATATTTCCCCAAATGCAATCTCATACCATGGCAGGATCAAATCTAATATATTAAAAATAAAATATTGAAATGAATTGGGACTCACCTAGGAGGGTCCTGACCCACAGTTTGAGAAACACTATGCTATAAATTCAATATACTTAAAAACAGTAAGCACTACTTTTTAACAGAATACAATTTTTTGAACAACGGGGTCCACATGTTTGGAGCCGAAACTGCTCCCAGTCTGATGCTATAACAATAGGAGGAATTCAAAAGATTTGGCTTGCTAGAAAACAAACTCTTATAAGAAAATTTTGCATCTTTTTTGTTCTTTGCAATGAAGTCAATCTTATTGTCAAATTAACTTGCAGTATCTGGTAATCTTAATTGATGGAGCATATTAATTTTAGGCTTTAAAATGTGGGAAGGCTGTGTTCAGACTAATTAGTCTGACACATATGGAAAGTACAATTATTTATTTCATAATATCTAAATTGCAATGAAGAGTCATTGGTGAATTAATATTTATGACCTAGGTGGTGGTTTCAGTTCAGTTGTGCAACTTATTCTGGGCAGTATGACCATTATCGTGTACTGTATATTTACTTAATCTGATCTCTGAAACATTTTGGGGCAGTTCTTGAATCTAGCTGACGAATTTATGTTGAGCAGTGCAGTTGTAATATGTCCTGTGCAATTTTAATTTCAAAGGTATGATTAATTTGAGACAATTCAGTCTTAAAAATAATGCAGTAATTGAGCAATACAGTATATTAGGAAGAATGAGTATTGCCAATTGTTGATTTAAAACTGAATGTTGTATTTGAGTGACTTCATGAATTGAAAAAATATGCAAGGTATCTTTATAGTGTGAATACCAAGAGCATTAAAATGAAAAATATAGAAGAAAGGTGCTTTCCGTTCTTTTTTTATTTGAAGGATTATAGATAAAGGGTTATATCTAATATAAACATAAAGGATTATATCTAAATCCCAGTGTACATGAGCACTAGTCACCTTCCACAGGTTCTATCCTGGGTGGGTGGCTGGGAAATCATTTATTCCCTTTTCTCTAGCACCTGCACTCCTTTAGAATCTGCTGTAGATTTCAGTTTTTAAAACTTGAGCTTGAAATAAAGAAAAGATTTTAAAATATACAGAACTCATTATAAACCTAATATTAGGTGCAATTGAGGAAAAGCTGGAGTCCTGGCAAAGAATAATTTGGAAGTTTTATTTATTTATTTATTTAAAACTGTGGTTCTTACACTTTCAGCACCATGACCTACTTTATAGAATTTGAATCACATCCCACTGAGAATCAGGACCCACTGCGAGTGATGTCCTGACAGGAAGTGATATCATCAAGCAGGAAAATTTTTAGAGATCCTAGGCTGCAGTCCTACTAACACATATCCAGGTGTAAGTCCCATTGTCGATCATTGTTAAAAGCATATACAGAATAGCCTGTTTAAAGTACAGATAAAGTAGAAACACTGATTTAAAAGGTTTATATCCTATCTTTTCTCCTGATATTTGGAGTGCTCATTGATGAGGAAAGTGTTCTCATCTGCTGTTACAGCGTGGATCAGTGTTTCTCAAACAGTGGGTTGGGACCCACTAGGTGGGTTGCAAGCCAATTTCAGGTGGGTCCCCATTCATTTCAGTATTGTATTTTATTTTTAATGTATTAGACTTGATGTGACCATGGTATGTGAGTGCATTTGGGGAAATATCACAGATCTGTACTTTTAACAGGCTATGTCCTTAAAATTGATTGTTTTAAATTGTAGTTTATTGTAGGTCATTCTGAGGGCTGAAGGTGGGATGAAAATCCCTATATAAATAAAAGACCTGTTTTCCTCACTTGGGGGACTTAATTATGAACATAAAAATAAGATCTTTTAATTTTTTTGACTTAATTATGAACATAAAAATAAGAAAAAAAATATGAAAAAAAAGATCTTAATTATGAACAACCTATATAATGATAATGGAAGCAAACATGACATTAAACATTTGCATATTAATGATACAGGGCCCAATCCTATCCAGTTTTCCAGCACTGGTACAGCCGCTATGCAGCGCCATGGTAAGGGAACAAATGTTCCCATACCTTGAGGAGGCCTCTGTGACTGCCTCCCCATCACACGCCCCATTGGCACAGCTGCACTGGCAAATTGGATAGGATTGGGCCCATAGTCATCAGGCAGTTAAGGAGAATGAGGACTTGAAGATGGATGGTCCAGATGTGTGATTTTTAGTGGCTCTGTCTGTGTAAACTCCCATGTCTTCTGTAGAGTTAGTGAATATCTATACAAAGAGCTTTAGAGAACAAATATAGTACAAATGGGGAAATTCCCACTCTGGATAGAAGCAGAAAGTGTGTATGATTGGGTCAAAGGTGAAGGACTTAAACATTGGAACCAAAAGAGGAATTAGCAAAAGTGTTAAGTAAGAAATTGGACACAGATCTTATGGAATCTGTGTCTTCAATCTTAAGAATGAAAATGAATCTTCCTGTTAATTATAGGGTGGCAGACACATTTGCATACTTATGCATTTTGTTTTTTTACCTTAATTAGCCAATAAAGTTCATTAACTATCTTATAAAAGAGAAGGAAGCCTACTCAGTTTGAAAAAGTGAATATGACTCTTCACCTGGAAACATATTAAAAATGGAATGCATCAATATTTAGCAGGGTTAAATTGGGTCAAACACTTGCTTCTTATACTCAGACATTTTAGACTGCATATGAATTTGCATTTTGATGTGGGTGAGAAGGGCAAAGGGAGCCTGTGAACTCTCTGGAAGGGGGTGAAATACAGGAAGCTGCCTTGTGTGGAGTTAGAACCTACTGCCTTAGGGCCCAATCCTATCCAACTTTCCTGTGCAAATTCAGCTTCAATGCAGACCAGAAGTAAGGGAACAAATGTTCGCTTATCTTGAGGAGGCTTCTGCAACTTGCCCTTCACCACAGGGTGCAGCGCATGCCCTGCTGGCACAGCTACATTAGCCTGGAAAGTTGGATAGGGTTGGTCCCTAGTCTTTTGTCCGTTACTATTCAAAGCATGTCACTGCTGTCACTGGGAATAAGCTGTAATTTTGTCAAATTAAAAAAATGGAGCAACTGAGTAAGAGTAACTTAGCATTAAAAGTTTGGGAAAACTGAAACTTTAGGAATGATTTGGCCAGAACCAAATAATAGATGCATGGAAAGTAGAAGGAACTACAGGTGGGGCCTCAGTATCTGTGGAGGATCTGTTCTCGGACACCCCCCCCTCCCACAGATGCTGAAATTTGTGGATAATTGAATCCCTCGGGAACCTGGAAGTAGCATTTTTCAGCCGGACATGGCCATTCTGAAGTCCGCAGGGACAGCGGGCAAGCATGCGCTGCCTCTGCAGGCTTCAGAAAGACCTCCAGAAGTGACCACAGCACAGCTTTGGTCGTCTCCAGAGGGCTCAGATGGGACCAAGTCTGGCTCCATGTGGGTTCAGGGGACCTCACTGAGCCAGATTTGCAGATGCAAAATCTGCAGATAGGGAGGCCTGTAATATGTTTTTTTTAAGAATAGTTTTTTGAGAGGAGTAATAAAACTGACAAACGGTTTGGTTGGAACCAGAGCAGGCAAATACTGGACATTCTTATTTCCCTCATCTTCAGGAAGTTAAAGTGGTAGTAGTAGTAGTAGTGTGAATAGCTCATAGCAGTGGTTCCCACACATTTAGCACCGGGACCCACTGGGACAGAATGAGAATCTGTCGGGACCCACCGGAAGTGATGTCATGGCCTGAAGTGACATCATCAAGCAGGAAAATTTTTAGCTATCCTAGGCTGCAATCCTACCCACACTTACCCAGGAGTAAGTTTCCTTTACTATCATTGTTAAAAGAATATACATAGTAGTTTGTTAAAAGTACAGGTCTATAACATTTCCCCAAATGCAGTCACATGCCATGGTAGCATCAAGTCTAATATATTAAAAATAAAATATTGAAATGAATGGGGACCCATCTGAAATTGGCTCGCGACCCACCTAGTGGGTCCCAACTCAGTTTGAGAAACAGTGGCTCATAGCATACCAAAACTATTTGCATTTGCTTTGACTGCCACTTTGATTGGGGGGGGGAATTCTTGAATACAGCAGCAACAATTGGTATCTGTTTGGGAATGCAATGTCATTTTTTCATTTACTATGGGTCAATACTGACAACTGTATTTTGAATCTGGTGCCACATTTGGCTAAAAAGGACATGTTTGCCATGTTCTGCTGGAAGACCAGCAGGAGTTAAAACTTTTTAAATGCAAAGTCACCTTTGAAGCCACTGCTACTAGTTCTAACAAGTATAGCTTGGACAACAATTGTTACTGACCTGTGCTAAGCAACGTTTGTTTTTTGTTTTTTTTCATTGTTTTTCTTTAAAACAAAGTCCAAGATCTAGCTAGATCCAAGGACTTTACATAACAACTGGCTTTTTTTTCCTTTTTAGTGGGCAGAACAACCTTTAACTCATACAGCAAAGTTAAACTTTCTTATTTGGTTAAATAGTGTACTAGCTAGTGACAGAGCTCTGAAGGACCATGCAACTAATTCCATATGCCCAAGTGGGCTTTGGAATTGTCCTGAAACATTTCATGACAGACAGATCGATTTTAAAGGACAAAATGAGGATAAAAACCTATTGGGCAAAATGGTAAAACCTGGAACACCCCAGTTCTGCCCTCCCCAGATCCCTGCATTGGTGGCCCACCACCAGTGCAAAGTCACCTGCCCCAGGACTTGCTCCAATGTGGGGAGGCCAGTGTACATCCTTGCACCAGCCTTCCCTACTCTGTATTATGGCATATTTGCAACACTCCCAGGCCGATTCAAGGAACTTATGCAATCTCTGGATTGTGCTCTAAGCTCAGTCCAGACACTGCCAAAATCACTGTAAAGAAAAATAAAGGATGGTTTGATGTGTCAGCTAGCTCTTACTATGATGAAGTTTGAACTTCAGAGGCTTTTGCACCATGAAGTAGACAGTGGACTTGTAAGGCTGAAAAGACAGTATACAAAAACAGATAAGCAGCTCTGAACCAAGTCTTGTCTATTTGGAAGTCCAAAGATGTCTGGATTGAACCTTAATATTGAATTTCGAGTTGCAAAATCCTTTACGTTTCTCTGTTATGATCTCGGACATGTGTTCACAACCGAGAGTTTCTGAAAGAAGATGATATACTTGTTAGTTCAATCTTTGCTCTTCTCCCCTCCCTCCCCCAGGTATTTTCAAGAGAAACAATTCAAGACTGATGGATGAAATCCTAAGACAGCAGCAGGAATTGTTAAATCTTGACTCTTCCAAATATACAGTGAAATTTGCAAAACAAGACAAAACAGATCAAGGTAAGGTTGCTTTTTAAAAAGCTTGTACTGTTTCAGAGGGCTAGAAAATACTCTAATGAAATGCTGATGAGGGGCCTGATGCTATTGCATTGTTGGGAACACGCCATAAGGCATGTCTATAATACCACCAGACCAGCTCCAGTGCTGGCTCAGCATGAGCCTGCTCTGAGCCAGCGATGGGCAGAAGAGCGACAGCCGCTGCCCAGAGTCCTAGGCATGCGCTGGACAGTGGACTGGTAAGTCTGGATGGGGAGAGGTGTTCCAGGGCTGGGGTGGGGCATGGCGAGGGAGGGAATAGGGCGGGAGGGAGAGGAGCTGGTACCCTTCCACCGTATCCTAACCCCCTCCTCCTGGCCCAGGAGATCCAGCATGGGTCTCCTTGAATCTGTGCCCGCTCAATAGCGAAGGAGATCCATTGGGGGCCACATGGGGTTTACCTGGGGCAAGGGAGCTTGCAGTCAGTTATTCTGAGTAGCCCCCACACTGCTTCCCAGCCCCATGGGATGCAGAGGTAGCCATTTTGGCACTGCTGCAGCCCTGAGTGCTGGGAAGCACAGGATTGGGCTGTAGATCCCTCCACTGGGATTAATGGAGATTTGTAAGCAAAAAAAGGTCACATGGACGTGTAGTTTTAGTTGATTTCAGATGTTAGCTTGGGTTTTGATGTTTAACTTGTACTAAACTATAATTATTTTAGCAAATATGCTTTGAGGTTCTTTGCAAAATTTTCTCTTTTCTGAAACTAATGTTAAATTCTTTCACTGCTGGAAGTTCTTTGCATGTGAGGCTCCTCCTCAGTGGAAGTGGTAAAGAGAATATGGTGGATTGTGATGTGACTGTGTTGCTTGTGATAAGAGGAAGGTTGACTTCAACAGTGTAGTTTTTTTTTAATCTGTAGTTTAATTGACTTGAAACATCTTTTCTTTTTAATTGCAGTTTTAAATTGGCAATACACACTGAATGTCCTGTCTCCAGAGGATGGAAAAACGGATATAGTAAAAGCGGCTCAGAAATTTTGTCACTTAGTAGCACAACAACAACAAAAATGCACAGATCTTGATGTGAATGTCTTGGATAGTTTATTAAATAGTAAGTATAAAGTGGAAGTTCTTCACATCTCATTAAGGACAGCAGGAGGAAAATGGCTAATTGAATAGCAGGAATGTTTCAATGCACATCTAACATATTTGTATTAGATTTGGATTTCATATCTACTATTAAAGGTACAGTTGAAAACCTGACAAAGGGCGCAATCCTAACCCCTTATGTCACTACTTTTCAGCACTGGCATAGCGGTGCCAATGGGACATGTGCTGCATCCTGCAGTTGGGTGTTACTCACGGGGCCCTCAAAGTAAAGGAATGTTTACTCAAAGTAAGGGAATGTTTGTTCCCTTACCTCAAAGCTGCATTGCCCTTACCTCAGTGCTGGAAAACACTGACATAAGGGGTTAGGATTGTGCCCAAAATCAATTACTGCTTCAGATTTCATTCCATACTTGTTTTTTGGGGGGTGGGGGGGGTTACCTTTTACCCTTGTTATAGAATAGACACATACAGTCACCATACGTGCTCAGAATATGGACTCTTCTATACAGAAGTAATATCTGTGTGGATAGTGCTAGACCACACCATATTAATCCCAAGCTGGTGTATAGATTTGCTTGTTGGATCATTTATTTTGTTTACAATCTCTGAGCACTTTGTGCACATGTATGTACTCCAAGGAAATTACTGTAAGTGTTTCATTGTGAACTTAAACCATTATTCAAGGGGGGAACTTGAAGCAATAGTAAATGATGCAATTCTGTATAGGCTTAATTTTATCTTATCTGAATGGAGAAGTCGGCTAAAATGTAACATTAAAGAAATTACAATTACAATCAATATGTAAACCATAAAGAAATGAAAGATGTAAGTTGAGAGAGATTTAGTGGAATTTCCAAAGATGACAATTTTATTTTTAATACTATTGGACTGCCATTGCACATGATTGCCATATTAATTATTGTAATATACTGTATAGTGGGCCTTCTGTATCCCATGGGGGTTTGGCTTCGGAACCCCACATGGATGCCAGAAATCCATGGATGCTACAGTCAGCAGTTGTACCGCTGAGAAAATTGCACAAACTGCATATATTGTCTAAATTGCCTACACTTGTGTGAATGAGATGAGTGCTGCAGTCAGATAGGGTAGGTGAAAAAAAATGTTTTAATACACTTTCAGTCCACGGACAGTTAAATCAGTGGATGTGGAGCCTGTGAATACAGCAGGCCCATTGTACAACAAACACATATTGCATATAGTAGTGAGGATGTGTTAAATATCTAATGGACTAAACTGATCTTAATTCTATCAACACAAACTGTTGCTTTCTATATAGGTACTAATGGCTTTCCTGACCCTGATTTAATATTGAAGTTTGGTCCTCTGGACAGTGTATTAGGATTCCTTCCCTGGCACATCAGGTTAACAGAGATCATGTAAGTTGATTGTGCATCATACATGATTTTAAGCATATGGCTCTTTGTGGTTGCACATGTAACCATTTGTGTTCAAACCTGATTAGATGGTATATGAAAAACTGTGGTTATATTAAGTGCAAAAAAAAAAAAATCCCCACTGCCTTTGCCTTTGTGCTCCAGGTAATAACATTCCCCAAAATCTCCATGGAAAAAGTAGGTTTTTTTCTTCAGCCCAAGGAGATGTATTTTATTATAAATTGGAGAAGGATAGTATGTAAAGGAGGAAACCAATAGAATAAACGATATTAGGAGAAAGGAAATTCATCCTGTTATAGACTGAATATAAAAAGGAATGTGTTTTCTTTTTACAGAAAGTTTAGCTAAGCATTGTGACCCTAGGTATTACTTCACATCTTTGTACTCTATCACTTGGACTCTTGAGTTCTCTGAAGCATGTTTTGGAAATTGTTGGAAGATCTGCATTTAGCAACTTGATGAGTGTAGCAGCTGATCTGGGAAAGCAAGATCTACTCCCCCACAATGGCATGCTTGGCTCTATGGCACTCCTCTCTATATAACAGTATTCTATTTGTTCTCTACACAGAAGTATTCCAACCATGAGCTGCTAAACCTGGGATCAGAGTTTGTTTGGCCCACCCAAGGAAACTTAGCAATCTAGAGCAGGGCGGGGCTAAGCACATTTAAACAGTCTGCTTATGGATCATTCCCTCTGCATATTCGCATGCAAAATTACTAACATGCTGCTTTAACTCTTCATACCTGGATCTGATGAACCCTCCTGCATGTTCATGCAGTGTTATCCATTTGGATAAGCATTGGGGGATGGTGGCCGGGGTTCCCCTCTCCATGCAGTGCTTGACACTGAGGTGTACCAGATCCCTTGTAATCCAACACAAGCTCACCTTAGTTGGCAGATCTGCATTGCAGCTGGGAGGTGGCTGGTGGTGCACATGACTGGTGGTGGCTGTGTGCTGGTGAATTTAATGTGTTGCATGTGGGGTACCGTTTTTCTGAAATACCCAGCCTCATTGCCATTGTGGCACTGTGTCCCCCCTTCTCTCAAAGGGTATTCTGCTGGTTCTCAAACCTCCATGGTACTTGCTGTAGACCTGCCTATAATTGTTGCGGCAACCCAGCAGAGCGGTTTCCACAGCAAGTGCCATTTCAGGGACTTGTTGGGCAGGTACAATGTCGGTGTCACTATTTGGAGAGGGACCCACTGGACCAGCAGCTGTGTGTGTGTGGGGGCGGGGGGTCCTCTGTTAGTGCTGTTCGGATTTGCTGAAGGTGCATATCACCTTCACACTTTAGGGGCAAGTTTTTTTGCAATATCGGGCAGCTTGCTGGCTTGTAGCCTGATCACTTCTGAGGGGCTGCTGATGTTCCTGTTGCAGCAGAAGCCCTGTGGCTCGCAGGACTTGTGTGTTTGCAGCCACAGGTGGGCAGCTGCTCCTGCCTTTTGAGCGCTTGTGGCACGGCCATGCATCGACTAGCGGGCTGTTTGATAGGGCTTTGTTATTGGTTTCATTCCCTGCATGTCTTCCATTCATTCCTATACACAGAAGTAAAGCATTGCACTACTGGCCTGTAGAAAGGTCTAGGCCACCTGTATCCAGATGTATGTTCTCCACCTGGACAAACAAAACTGTTCAGTTCATTGACTTCTACAAAAGCATATCTTGAGCTAGGTCCCATCTGAAACAGGAGGCAGATGTACTGGCATCTCTTATAAATCTCCAAATGTATGTTAGCATGAGTTCCAGGCATTACAGCCATAAGGCTATGGGAATATAATGCAATAATTGAGAACTGTAGGGGCTAAGAGGCTGACTTACAAATGTCACTAGTCCAGCTGTCATTTCTGCCATGAACTTGGTGGTTGACCTCTGGATCCTTGATGATGGATCACCATCATCAAGCTCATCTTGATATGTAAAATGATTAGTTGCCATACTGTTGCTTGCCTTCAGTAGTTTCCTTAGTCCTCCTTAATTTTGAAATTCAATGTATGGAAATTGAGATATGTAGACTAAACTTACAAATTACTGCAAATGGTGAGTGATAATTGTTCTTCAGAATAGAAATTAGTAAGAATAGCTATTAACACCATTTTCAACCTTTTTTCAGCTCACAGCAAACCGACAAGGCACTAAAATTGTCAAGGCACACTACCAGTTTTTTACTTACATTAAATTACTCTGTTACAATTAATTTTTAATTAATATAATTAATACAATTAAATCTACATGACAAAGAAACTCACAAGAAGGTTGGAGAGGAAAGTATATGTGATTCTGAAAAGGATTAAATGTTTTGAAGTAAGGTGATCAGATGTTGTTAAAGTGTTATGCCAAAAAATACTGGCAGAGAGGTCAGATTGAGCACATAGTGGAGAGATGTGGGGTGAGGGACAGTGAAGAGGCATGATTGAAACAACTGCAGGATTCAGCTGGAATGGGTGGGGGGGAGAATGTGAGGCAAGTGATTCTAGACCTTTGGAAGGTGGGCATGAGTGAGAAGAGGGACAGTAAGAGAGGTGCGTACTGTGATTATGAGATTTGTGGGGGGGGGGAGTGAAGAGAGAAGTGCCAATTGTCTGCTTGTGTATATGAGAGAAAAGAGTGTGACCAAAAGTCCCACCCCATCCATGTATACTCAGAAGTAAGCCCCATTATAGTCGATGGGGCTTACTCCCAGGTAAGTGTGGATAGGATTGTGGCCCAGTGCCCTTCCTCTAAAAGGAAAGGCAGGGAGGGTTGCTTTGGGGAGTTGCAGGCAAACTGTGGCAGAAAAAGAGACTTTCAAGGACCCTTTCGGCCAGCCAGTTCTTAGGCTGGTGGCCTCATCAGACACGCTTGCCTGCTCCTGGCTCCGTCTTCTCACTCACTCTGACCGAACCTTCTCCAGGCTCCTCTAGCTGCCCAGTCAGCATGCAGAGGCGTCAACAATGGACTTAATACCCAATCCTAGGTGTGTCTACTCAGAAGTAACCCCATAATAAATGGGGCTTACTCCCAGGTAAGTGAGGATAGGGTTGCAGCTTTAGACTTGCTCAGCAACAGGAGATGCAAAGCAGCTGCGGCTGCACCTTTTTCTTCGACTGTCATGTGAGGGTCAAAGCAGCCGCTTCTCCCATGTGCGGGGCTGCTGCCTGTCTCCTCTGGCCCTGCGGCACATCTGAGGCAGCCTCACGGCACTCCAGTTTAAAACCGCTGTATTGACATGAGAGTGGCTGAACTGATATAAAGGTAGCATCTATTGCTTGACCTTCTCTTCAGTAATAATAGATACAAAGTATAATTTGTAGATAAAATTTCAGTTGGAAAGTTCTGACTTCCCCCCACCCCTTCTTAGATACAACTTGAATAGTAGACTTCTGTGTATTGCTGAGATTGCCCTTCTCTAATGTGTTAGTAGTTTAAAACTTGATGCTCAGTAACAATCAACCAATTTTAATTGATTTCAGGATTTAGGGTCAAATCCTATCCAGTTCTCCAGCTCTGGTGCAGCTGTGCTAATGAGGCATGTGCTGCATCCTGCAGTAGGAGAACAGTCACTGAGGCCTCCTCCAGGTAAGGGAATGTTTGTTCCCTTTCCTCTTTTCCATCATGGTTGCACTGGCACTGGAAAGTTGGATAGGATTGGGCCCTTAGTCATGCTATGTCTCAAATTTTATTATAAACCAGAGATAAATATTTTGGGATGAATGGGACAAAGGTTTATCTAGTTAACAAGGCCATGACAGCCCAGAGTACTTAGTTTTTCTTTTCTCATTATGTTTTTCCAGTTCTTTGCCTTCACATGTGAACATCAGCTATGAAGAGTTCTTCTCTGCGCTTTGTCGCTATGCATCCTGTGAACAGCGCTGGGGAAAGTGACTTCTTGCTTAACATTATCAGGATTTCCATGGAAAGGACCCAGTGTCTCTGTTTACAAGTACCTGTGATACATACAAGTCCAGTACATCGTCTCTTAATTTATCAAATTCAATAAAGTGTCTTATCTTTTTAGAATTTGTATGCGTGTGTACGCCTAGTCTGTGGAGGTATGGGAAAGCAATGGCTTACTGCTGTGGCATATGGCATAGTATAAATGTTTTAAAAGGCTTCCTTAAGGCATTAGGTCTCTGACTCTTTCCTTCCAGTGACCAAATCCTTAATACAAGGAATACTCCTTTAACTATGAGAGAACTATTCAGAGTAGCACTTCAGTCCACAAAGATGACCTTAGATCTCATTATATCCCCTAAAGAATTTTCTGTCATCACACCTGATATTTCTTCATCGGTGGAATTCCATAAATGAAGATGACTGGTTTGGCAACCCTCAAATGTTTCTGGAAATGCACATCAGTTTTATTTGTGGCAATTAAAATGGAATTCAGGATGCAGCTGGAAAGGAATATAAGCATAAAAAGCTCAGTTGGGCAACTTCTGGAATGTGGGAGTGAATTTAAACCATAGGTTTGAAATAAAGCATTGTGAAAGAAAGCATTTGAATGAGTAATGCTGCAAAGCATACAGCTGTGGTCCTTTTATTTCCCCAACAACCAAGGACTTAATTGCACTTGGTGAGTTGTATAATGACTTGAGTTGAAGTTGGATCACCATATGTAATAGAGACCTGTTAAGCTGGAACTTCCCAAGTATAATGCATATTATAAGACAATTCTGTAATTCATTGACTGTTCTAAAATGGTATATTACCTTAAATTCCAGTAAGGTTTATTTGCCTTTAGGAAGGAAAAAATAGATTCTATTTTGATAATTACATTCCAAATACAGGCAGGCCCCTGATTCCATGGATTCACTTATTCGTGGATCCAGGGGAACCCCCCATATGTCCATTACAGCACCTTCTTATTTCTGTAGTAGTGCTTGTAGCAGAAGTGTTTCTTGCTTAAACTTCCTTGCTGAACTGAATAACCAAGTGTACAGGCAACCAGCATGCACACTAGAGGGCAACTAACAGGAAGCAGGACAATTCCTGCTTCCTTTATTCTCTCTGTAGTGTGCAGGCTAGTATTGCACCTTCAGTTCAGCAAGAATGTTGGAGCAAGAAACACTTGCACTGCAAGTGCTACTACGGATATACAAAGGTACAATAATAGGCATGCGGGGGGGGCACTATTTACATAGGGTTCCTCCATCCATGGTTTCTGTATTGGGGATGGTGGTGGAATGGAATCCCTGACTACAGGGAGCCCTCTTGTTCATCATTTTAACAATTCAGTTTGTGAATTTACATATAGTAGGATTATGTTCAACTTGTATTTAGCTGCATAAAGCAGTGAAGGAAGCAGTTTCAAGTCAGTGATGAACCATTCCAGTTCTGAGATCATAAATTATCATAGACAACTGAGATCATATACATGACTGCCTATATGGTTGTGACGATTGTATGGCAATGTGATATTACAAATTAGATCATGAATATCCTGAAAAAAAATCCATGGACTGTAATTTTTATTACCTAATTTTTTGCAGCTCCTTTTAGGTGCTGCTCAATATATGCATGGTGTATTGTTTCTTCAAAATTCTGTTCTGATCTTTTATCCTAGACTTGACAAGATTTCAGAATAAAATCTGTCCACTTTGTTTTCAGAAGCATATTTTCTTAAGGATGGTGAAGCCAGTTTGTGTTTTGTTTTACAAAGGAAATTTTAAATCATATTTTGTGAATTACTTTTTTGTAAATATAACAATTTAATAGAGAAAAATATTGCGGACTATACTATTAAACAGTATTTTTTTCTCTCCTTTTTAAAGAAGAAATTTTGTAATACACTTAAAAAAGAAAATGAACTAATTGAGTCCATGTTGCTTATGTTTGAGAAAAGGATCTTTTGTTGACATGCTTTCTGCAGTGAAGTGATGACCCAAAAGGGCATCAGGTGGATACTCCTTAATTGGAATGCTGGAAGTCAACTTTGCTTCTTATTTAATGTCTACTCTGAAGATTATGAATGTGTGTAGTATAGTTTGGGAACACAAACTCCCAAGTCATTTTGAGTCTATGGAACAAGTTGAATAACTGGCATCCTTCTTTCTGAATGGAAGTAGTTGGAGAAAATACTCTCATATGCACGTCAGAAGAACAACAAACTTAGCCATTCTGGTGGTGTGCATGAAGGGTGAGGGATCTTGTTCCCTTTTTTTCCATTTGTCAGTTCTTTCCTCTGCTTCTACCAGTATGCTGCAGATTGCCAAAGAATATTTACAGAACCCACACTGCATTTGGGCCTCCCTCTGACATATGTTCTGGGCCCCGTGCAGGGAATAATCTTAATACGGAATTAGCTGTGCCAAAAACACTGTGCATATCCCCCACTTTCTTTGAATGTATGTCATTGCAGTAAGCTTCCCCCTCCCTGTCTTGTCTTGTGAGAAGGTATGGTCTGCAGCAGTGGCATTCTGTGTATATCTTTGGATACCTGTAAATAATGTGTAAAGCAAGTTTTTATGATGAAGAAATTGACTTATTGGATTTCATTACTTGAGAGTAAAATCTGAACCTGTAAAACAAATAAATATATCTTTCTACAGGCAATTGTGTGTTGTATGGACAGATATACTGCTCTGCATACACAAGCATCAGTATGAACTTCTTCCTTGGTGTGTGTATAACACACAAGAAAATAATAATAATGGGCAAGGGTTGTTGGAGGAATTTAAAAATAGTTTCCTCTTTGGAGGGAAGCAGAGTAGCTTAAGCAGCAGACCCTCCCTTTTAGGTATCACCCCAGGGAACCTCCCTCACCTGGCTGACTGCTAATCAATAAAAAAAAAGAAGAGGCAATGGCTTGTTAAAGTTGCAAAAAAGTTATTTACTTACAGTTCCATTGAGTGTATATTTACAGTATCTGATTAGGATCAGAGGTTCAGCTAAGACTTAGAGATAGCAAGGCCCTGGAGCTGCCTTGTCCTGCATGCCTTGTGCTCAAGATGGTCTGGGCATCAGAGCCCTGGTGTGTACCATCTTAACAGGTCAGTTGTCAGTACAAAGAGGAAGTGCTCAGAGGAGAAGGGAAGGATAAAGGGTTAGGGCCACACCCCACAAGGATCACAGAGAGAACAGGTAGAAAGGTTAGAGTCACTGGCCCATAGCTTGACCCCTTCTGGACAGCATCCTGCCCCCTCTGGACAGCAGTTGCACCAACTCCAACAAGGGTCAGATGGCCTTGCACTCCAATGGCTCCTGTCCACATTCTCAGACTATATAAAGTGTGGGGGGAAAATCCTTAACAGGACAAACAGATGCAAAACTGCCATTCTCAGACACTGTCAACGTGAAGTACAGATCGTGGTCAATGCAAGCTATTTTATTCAAAAAGTATGTAGCAACCTGGTTACAGTGAGCCACCATGTTGTCCTCATCACGACCCAAGGACCCAGATACCTTGGAACAGCCCAGCTTGACCACTCTCTGCTAGTGTGATGGTAGCAGAGAAGTTTGCCTTCTCTGAGGGGGTGACACCATTATTGGCAGTATTTTTTAAAATTTTGCTGTGTTATATATCATTCAATGTGTATTTTCATGCAGAGTGCATGAAACAAACTGCGCTGAAATATCTCTATTCTATCAAAAGTTATAGCCAGTAAACCAGAAGGGGGCATCATCATGCCCACCACCCACAGCATTACCCCATCCACTGCTTGAGAGGAGGTCTCATGGCAACACTACCAGCCATCAATATGTGAGAAAGGGGCAGAGAAGAACCTCGTATGATGAGCTCAGGCAACAAAAGTAGACATGCAGCTGCTGTTTGTGGTCACAGCTGTATGTGTGACTTCTAGTTCTGGCCTCAGTCTCTTAAGAATGAATGGAGCAACAAGTAGAAACAAGGTGTACTCAGAGACATTGTTTGCCTCAATAATTTGGTATTCTAATATGCAAACACGCACTATTATGGAATAACCCATTTCTGCCCAGCCCACAGGTGTACACATTTGGTCCCTGTTGCATATATGCAACATATATGGGCAGCAATGACTTAAAGAACTGAAAAAGACACATGCTTGAATTTTTAAAGAAACATTAAATCATGTAAAACTGCATTGTATGTATGATGTCTCGAAGGATTGGTAGTGGAGACCACATAGGTTATTCTTGTAATTGCAGGGGTGTAGCTTAAGTAGCTTGAGTGCAAGGATACTCATGATCTTCTTTGCCTCCATCTTTGCTAGAGCAACTCCCCATGTCCCCTGCAAAGTCACATCTGGTTATTGGGGAACCATTGGGAATGAAGCAGCAAGCACCAGAGAAGGCTGCAGTGGCAATGGAATAATTCCCAGAAACGGGGCTCAAAACCTTTTGCAAATGGAGCTCCAACTCTCAGAAGGTTCACACGCTATTTCTGGACATTTCTCACTCCCACTGCGGCTTCCTGTGCTGCAACCCATGGCTTCACTGAGGGTCCCTCACCTACCCCCAGAAAGAGCTCCCAGGTTGTAAGAGCAAGCCATAATACAGAAGCAATTCACAAGTGTAAATGTGTCAATGAATTTTTTTAAGTAGTTCCAATTTTAAAGTAGTTCTAGCTCCTCTAATAGCAGGAGGTCTGGCTCAGTTGGTAGAGCTGCCGCCTTGTATGCCTGAAGATCTGAGGCTGCCAGTTCAAAACAACTGGAAGTACCCTGGAACTGATGACATGCTGATATACTGATGAGCTGACCCTTGGTGACAGAGAGGAGTTGCCATCAAGTGGAGCGTGGGAGGCGAAGGGCCAGAGAGAGGCCAGACCGGGAAGGAATCCAGCTGGAATGAGGAGTTCTATGAAAGACGAGAACTATTCAATCTAAAAATCCCTACGGGGGTTTATAACAGCCTGCCTATGTAAACCGCCTTGGACTAAAGTCTGAGGAGAAATCTGATGACCAAAGAAAAGCAGTATATAAATACCTGTATAAATAAATAAATTTAAACATTTGCTGTTTCTAGCCTTGCCGTGCTTCCTTTTTTCCCAATTTCAAGTTCTGCCACAGCTTTGTATGACACTGTTTCTGCTATACCTAGAGATGGTGGCTATTAGCAGTGAGAGTCAGCATCATACAGCTTCAGCAACTCCATCGGCAAAGTCAGTGCACCACACGTGGTCCCGTCTTCCACATTTGCACAATTTCCTCATTAGATCAGTGTACCAATGGCCATTAGGTATCCCGCCCTTCCTTTCCAATTATATTTTCACTCCCATAAATTTTAATTATAGATACTGTAGATGCTGTATTAGATGTGTTGTAATATATATGGTTAGAACATACTGTATCATACTTTGTTGTGGTTTCTATCAGTTGTCTTTTGTAAGGAACTGGGCTTTTTAAATGCTGATGCTATCAACTCCTGCTGTTCTGTAATCTAAAGGAAAAAAACCAGTAAAACAAACATATAAAAACCTTCTGATAGTGCTGGAAGGTGAATTAAACTCTACAGCTTCTAAATTACTGCTGAACATGCAGGATAATACTTTAAACTTATGATGATGGAAGCGGAAAAGTCAACACCTTTTCTGTTGCAAAGCCCAAGAACATAAAAATGAAAAGAGAACACATCCACAAAAGAACATAATAGCTTGCCACCTGCATGGTTCAGTAGCTATGTTGCAAAAAAGCATTAACCAATTGGGAAACAACTGGTAAGAATAGTCTAGGACAGGGGTCTCCTAAATTTTCAGTACAAGGGCCACATCACACCACAGATACTTGAATATAAGTAAATCTCAAAAAGTCAATGGCAGGTTATGAGACAAAATCATGGAATCACTTTTGGTCTTCACCACTTGGAAAAGCTTGGTGTCATCTGCAAACTTAGCCACCTTGCTACTCAACCCTGTCTTCAGGTCATTTATGAACAGGTTGGAAAGCATCAGTCCAGGACAGATCCTGGGGCACACCAGGGCACACAACTTTTCACCTCTCTCCATTGTGAAAATTGCCCATTGACACCCACTCTCTGTTTCCTGGTCTTCAACCAGTTCCCAATCCATGAGAGGACCTGCCCTCTAATTCCCTGACTGGAGTTTTTTCAGTAGTCTTTGGTGAGGGACTGTGTTGAACGCCTTCTGAAAGTCCAGATATATAATGTTCACGGGTTCTCCCACATCTACATGCCTGTTGACTTTTTCAGAGAACACTAAAAGGTTTGTCAGGAAAGACCCTTACAGAAGCCATGCTGATTCTCCCTCAACAAGGCTTGTTTGTCTATGTGTTTTGAGATTCCATCTTTGATGAGGCATTCCACCATCTTACCTGGAATAGATGTTAGGCTAACCGACCTATATCTGCCCGAGGTCTTCTGTCGTGAGGACAGATGCAAAGAACTCATTTAATTTATTTGCCATCTCTAACAGCCCAATCCTATCCAATTTTCCAGTGCTGGTGCTGTTGTGCCAATGGGCCATGCACTGCATCCTGTGGTGGAGGGGCAGACATAGAGACCTCCTCAAGGTAAGGGAACATTTGTTCCCTTACCTTAGGGCTGCATGATGTCAGCACTAATGCTGGAAAGTTTGAGCCCTAAGTCTCCTTTTATCTCCCCTTTCCCTCCCTCACCATCCAGAGGGCCACTTCTCTGGTGGGTTTTCTGCTTCTAACGTATTTGAAGAAGCTTTTATTACTCCCCTTGCTAAAGGTATAGGCACTTTGTCCTCCATTGAATCTGGTCACCCTGTGTCTTCACAACCTTTCTGTAGGAAAATGCACAGAACATTAAGCTTTTAGAGACATGGCAACAAGTGCGGGCACACCTGCGCTGGCATCTGGACACATCTAGAAGCCTCTGTCTTGTTCTCGTTAAGTAGAAGCCGCAGACTTCTGACTCATTGCTTAGTATGTAAACAAGATAAGAGAATAGAAAACCCCAGCCTGATGTGTATTGTTTGAGAGGGAATAAAAGCCAGAGAAGGCTGAATCCCAGCGGCCTTCTTTCTGCATCTCACTTCTATACATGTCTGTCGTTTTATTCTTAGCTAGGAAGCTAGCCAGGAGAACGGACTTCTCTCTCAATCTCATACCGTCCTACTTCCGGCTCAGCTCTCCTTGCATCAACCCTCTGAATGTCTGCTGTGTCTCATTCATTGCTCTGACTCCTTGCTGCTCTAGTTCTAACTTTCAAACCCTCAGAGTGCTTCTGCTTTTAGCACTCTCCCTCAGGCACCAAGGTTCTAAACCCTGGGTGCTTCCCAAGTAGCATTGCACTGCTACACTTTCTGTAAACACTATCAGAGTAAGCACACTGTAAACAACATACCAGTAGAACCATTAATCAAATCCTTCTTTGAGGTGCCTGGTGCGATAAGCTAGTGGCTCAACATATAACATACAACTGGGAGTCTGCAGTTCTATTCACAGTGGAGAGACAAGCAACAAGGACTGAGAGTGAGCAAGTACAGCTACATATAGTTGCAATCTGATTTACTCAAAAGTAGACCGATTGCTTTCCATGGGTGCTATTCTTCAGTAATGGTGTAGTGAATTGTAGCCTGGAACTTTGTTTCAGATGGAAATGAGGATTATATCCTGGTGTTTTAAAAACCAGATCTCTGCCAAACATTTGCAAAATGGAATGAGGATGCAGAAGGGTCGGGTTTGATCCTGCCAAAAAGAACAAGGCTTGCTTGATTTAAATGGAAGTGTTGAGACCTGGCTTACTTTTTTCTCAGGAGAAAGGAGTGAAAGGGTTAACTTTTGCTGTGGCTTGCAGACTAATCCCCTGGTTGCCCTAGAGACTAATAGCCCTTAATTATCTCTGCATTGTCCTCTTGCTCTCCTCTGGGCTGCCTGAACAGCTCTGATCCCTGAGTGATCCAAAGATAAGGTGATGATTTACACTTGATTTATTGGTAGAAATTTCTTGACTTTATAGGCAATTATCTATAGTATATTTTACACATTTTTGTGGGCCAAAAAAATCAGTTTTATAAATGAATGAATGAAATTTAATTTAATGAATAAGTTTTACTTGGATCTTTTTTGTAATCAGCATGATATGATTCATGCATGTTACAGCATGTTATGAACAAAAGAGAAATGTAACAATTACAAAGAAACAAGAACTGTGCTTAAACTCTTATGAGTAAAAATGTCAAACATTAGCAAAAAAAAAAGCTGCTGTGGGCCAAATAAAATCTTGTGGCGGGCCAGATGTGGCCTCCAGGCTGTAGTTTGGAGACCACTGGTCTAGGAGGAAGAAAGCCCAATGTTTATCATCATGCTCTGGCTGAACTAGGGTTTCCCACTGTTGAACTAGCCAATGGGAAAGGCAGAATCTTGATTTCCCAAACCCCATAAAAAGAGGAGGTTTGTCAGCACTTTTTTTGTGCTCCTGCTCTTGTGGAGTTAACTGCACATAGCTGTCACACCTCTCTGGACTAAGGGGTTAACATTGGATCTGCAACTAGGGTAAGTTTTGACCAGTCAGGGACAAGTCTAATTAATCTTCAGGATTTTATTTCATTTTATCTGTAATGTAGAACAGCCATTCTCAAGTGGAGCCATGCGGACTCTTATGGCATGTTTGTGACATCCAGTGCCAGTGCTAGAGCTCAGTGCCGGCACTGAGGATGTTTAGGATTATGTATGTTTAACCCAATAAGTTACTCCACTAAATTTTGGGATAAAATCAAATTCTTAGCTATCAGACTTGTTTGAGTATCTTCTGAAGACACAAAAGAAATCAACAAAAATAATATAAAAGTGAAATTAGCCCAGGAACTGATGAGAAAATCAGTTTAGGTCAAAATGGGAAGAGGAAAAATCTAAGACAGAAGTAAATCCATGAAGGGTTTATTACAAGGGGGGAAAAAACGGGTGTGTATGACTTCATAGAAACAAGGAAGTGACAAGAGTAAATAAACAAAAATTACCAAAGAATGAGAGAAAAAGACAAAAGAAAAACCTTTTTTCTTTTCCCTACCTTTCTCATCAAAATATCACACCCCAGCTTGTTCAGTTGAATTATCACATCTCCCTATATTCAGAGTCTACACATTCCAGATTGTATGTTTGCACTGACCGGGTACAGCTCGTGGGCTCTCATGGACATAACTTGCCTTTAATGAAGTCCCCTTTGTTTTATGTGTCATTTTGAAAGTACTAGCTTACGTACCGTTTTCCCTCAGTGCTTAATCTGAAAAACTGGACTATTGCATTCTTCACTGATAGGCAGATCTCATGGTGAAATTAGAAAGCCACTTCCTTAGAGAGTCTGCTGTTCAAGAAGAAGAAACTCTTATCTGCGCGTTCTTCACATTGACTATGAGCCCAATCCTATCAATTTCACCCCGCCAGTGAAGCTGAATCAAAAAGGTGCACACTGTATCTGGTGGGTGGGTGGGATATGTGGAGGCTTCTGAGGTGAAAGGACATTATTTCCACTTACCCTTCCATAAGCCTCTCACACCACAACGGGTCTCCTCAGTCCTGCGCCAGCACTATACCTGGCACAAATCTAAGGAGAAGAAAGGGACAAGGAGGCATGGGGAAAAAAGGGGACAGGATCCAGTGCATGCCGTTGCTGCTGAATCCACCCCCCTCCTGCTACCTCCGTGCCCCCTGTTCCTCTCCCTCCCCACTGAGTTTTGCCCCACTCTTACCCCATGCCTGACCCCACTGCTACCTTATCTATTCCAGCGGGCACTGTGGGAAACAGTCAATAGGATTGGGCTGATAGAACACAGTCCTATGCATGTCTACTTCAAAGTAAGTCCCTTTGTGTTCAGTGGGGCTTACTCCCAAGATTTCAGAATTGCAATCTAGGATTGTGCTCTAGATAGCCTCATTTGTGCATATTTCATCTGTTCTTAACTTTTAAATATCTACATTATTCAGCCTCGATAGGCATCTGGTTAATATTTCTCCTTGGTAGAAAACCAACTCACTTTTCAGGGATAACGTATCACACCAGAGTCTTTCCAAGACCAGAAAGGTGGTACCAACTGCTACAAGGTTTTTGAATAGTTGTGTACTTAGTAGAGTAGGGGGCTAGCCTGGCCGGTTGGCTTCTTTTTCTCCCACAACCAGTTTCACTACTGGGAGACACCCAGATTTAAGAGTTTGGCAACAGATCTATTCCCTAGGGCAGTGGTTCTCAAACTCTCTGGGAAGTGTTCTGCTTAAGCGGAAGTGGAGCGTGATCGCTCCGCATCTACTTTCACTGCTGCGGTGAGCCCTGCTGCAGGTCGCGCCGGACTCTCCGCACCCCCGGGAGGCTGCAGGGGCTTTGGTACGTGTACCCTGCAGCCCCCCTGAGCTGCGTGATCCTGGGGATCGCACTGCTACCTCCTCTCTGCCTCCAGGCTGCCCCCGCCCCTTAAGGGGGCAGGGGCCAGGGCCAGCAGACTGGGGCGTCATGACGCCCCAGTTTGAAAAGCTCTGCCCTAGGGTCTAGACTGGAACAGGGCAATGACATCAAGGACAGATTGTTGAGGAGTATCCGGGCCCAATCCTATCCAACTTTTCAGCATTGGTGCAGCCACAATGCAGGCCTGAGGTAAGAACATAAGAACATAAGAACAGCCCCACTGGATCAGGCCATAGGCCCATCTAGTCCAGCTTCCTGTATCTCACAGCGGCCCACCAAATGCCCCAGGGAGCACACCAGATAACAAGAGACCTCATCCTGGTGCTCTCCCCTACATCTGGCATTCTGACTTAACCCATTCCTAAAATCAGGAGGTTGCGCATACACATCATCGCTTGTACCCCATAATGGATTTTTCCTCCAGAAACTCGTCCAATCCCCTTTTAAAGGCGTCTAGGCTAGACGCCAGCACCACATCCTGTGGCAAGGAGTTCCACAGACCGACCACGCGCTGAGTAAAGAAATATGTTCTTTTGTCTGTCCTAACCCGCCCAACACTCAATTTTAGTGGATGTCCCCTGGTTCTGGTATTACAAATGTTCCCATACTTTGAGAAGGCCTCTGTGACTGCCTCCCCAACACAGGAAGCAGTGCATATCCCATAGACACAGCAGCACCGGCACTGGAAAATCGGATAGGATTGGTCCCTTAGTCACCTCTCAAAGAATGCAAGAATTCCAAGGATCTGTCCTGGGAATTATCCTGGGAATTATTATTCAATTATCCTCATATTAACTGGGTCAATTTGTGTTCTGGTCACGAAAAGGAAACCGGATTTCTTGACGTGCTAAATGACTGTGGCTTAGAGCAGCTAGTCACGGAGCCCACCAGAGGACAGGTGACTCTGGATTTAATATTGTGCGGTATGCAGGACCTGGTTAGAGATGTAAACGTTACTGAGCCATTGGGGAACAGTGATCATGCTGCGATCCGTTTTGACATGCACGTTGGGGGAAGAATACCAGGCAAATCTCTAACAAAAACCCTTGACTTCCGACGGGCAGACTTCCCCCAAATGAGGAGGCTGGTTAGAAGGAGGTTGAAAGGGAGGGTAAAAAGAGTCCAATCTCTCCAGAGTGCATGGAGGCTGCTTAAAACAACAGTAATAGAGGCCCAGCAGAGGTGTATACCGCAAAGAAAGAAGGGTTCCACTAAATCCAGGAGGGTGCCCGCATGGCTAACCAGCCAAGTTAGAGAGGCTGTGAAGGGCAAGGAAGCTTCCTTCCGTAAATGGAAGTCTTGCCCTAATGAGGAGAATAAAAAGGAACATAAACTGTGGCAAAAGAAATGTAAGAAGGTGATATGGGAGGCCAAGCGAGACTATGAGGAACACATGGCCAGCAACATTAAGGGGAATAATAAAAGCTTCTTCAAATATGTTAGAAGCAGGAAACCCGCCAGAGAAGCGGTTGGCCCTCTGGATGGTGAGGGAGGGAAAGGGGAGATAAAAGAAGACTTAGAGATGGCAGAGAAATGAAATGAGTTCTTTGCATCTGTCTTCACGGCAGAAGACCTCGGGCAGATACCGCTGCCCGAACGGCCCCTCCTGACCGAGGAGTTAAGTCAGATAGAGGTTAAAAGAGAAGATGTTTCAGACCTCATTGATAAATTAAAGATCAATAAGTCACTGGGCCCGGATGGCATCCACCCAAGAGTTATTAAGGAATTGAAGAATGAAGTTGCAAATCTCTTGACTAAGGTATGCAACTTGTCCCTTAAAATGGCCACGGTGCCAGAAGATTGGAGGATAGTAAATGTCCCGCCTATCTTTAAAAAGGGAAAGAGGGGGGACCCGGGAAACTATAGGCCAGTCAGCCTAACATCCATACCGGGTAAGATGGTGGAATGCCTCATCAAAGATAGGATCTCAAAGCACATAGACAAACAGGCCTTGCTGAGGGAGAGTCAGCATGGCTTCTGTAAGGGTAAGTCTTGCCTCACAAACCTTATAGAATTCTTTGAAAAGGTCAATAGGCATGTGGATGTGGGAGAACCCGTGGACATTATATATCTGGACTTTCAGAAGGTGTTTGACATGGTCCCTCACCAAAGGCTACTGAAAAAACTACACAGTCAGGGAATTAGAGGACAGGTCCTCTCGTGGATTGAGAATTGGTTGGAGGCCAGGAAGCAGAGAGTGGGTGTCAATGGGCAATTTTCACAATGGAGAGAGGTGAAAAGCAGTGTGCCCCAAGGATCTGTCCTGGGACTGGTGCTTTTCAACCTCTTCATAAATGACCTGGAGACAGGGTTGAGCAGTGAAGTGGCTAAGTTTGCAGACGACACCAAACTTTTCCGAGTGGTGAAGACCAGAAGTGATTGTGGGGAGCTCCAGAAGGATCTCTCCAGACTGGCAGAATGGGCCGCAAAATGGCAGATGCGCTTCAATGTCAGTAAGTGTAAAGTCATGCACATTGGGGCAAAAAATCAAAACTTCACATATAGGCTGATGGGTTCTGAGCTGTCTGTGACAGATCAGGAGAGAGATCTTGGGGTGGTGGTGGACAGGTCGATGAAAGTGTCGACCCAATGTGCGACGGCAGTGAAGAAGGCCAATTCTATGCTTGGGATCATTAGGAAGGGTATTGAGAACAAAACGGCTAGTATTATAATGCCGTTGTACAAATCTATGGTAAGGCCACACCTGGAGTATTGTGTCCAGTTCTGGTCGCCGCATCTCAAAAAAGACATAGTGGAAATGGAAAAGGTGCAAAAGAGAGCGACTAAGCTGATTACGGGGCTGGGGCACCTTCCATATGAGGAGAGGCTACGGCGTTTGGGCCTCTTCAGCCTAGAAAAGAGGCGCCTGAAGGGGGACATGATTGAGACATACAAAATTAGGCAGGGGATGGACAGAGTGGATAGGGAGATGCTCTTTACACTCTCACATAACACCAGAACCAGGGGACATCCACTAAAGTTGAGTGTTGGGCGGGTTAGGACAGACAAAAGAAAATATTTCTTTACTCAGCGTATGGTTGGTCTGTGGAACTCCTTGCCACAGGATGTGGTGCTGGCGTCTAGCCTAGACACCTTTAAAAGGGGATTGGACGAGTTTCTGGAGGAAAAATCCATTATGGGGTACAAGCCACGATGTGTATGCGCAACCTCCTGATTTTAGAAATGGGTTAAGTCAGAATGCCAGATGTAGGGGAGGGCACCAGGATGAGGTCTCTTGTTATCTGGTGTGCTCCCTGGGGCATTTGGTGGGCCGCTGTGAGATACAGGAAGCTGGACTAGATGGGCCTATGGCCTGATCCAGTGGGGCTGTTCTTATGTTCTTATGTAATTCATGATACATAGGCTGACTATGCATTTGGAAACAATTCCCTCTATCACCATGCCCACCACTAAAAGAATTGTAATCTGTGGTTACCAGAAACATGCCCTTATCACTGCTGGCTCTGCACTTACTGACACTTACTTCCTAGGGAGGTTAGGCTGACTCACAGCACAATCCTATGCATGTCTATTCAGAAGCAAGTCCCATTGTGTTCAATGAGATTTACTCCCAGGAAAGTGTATGGGATTGTAATCTCAGGGCCTGATCCTTTCCAACTTTCCAGCCCCAGTGCAGCTGCAAAGCAGCCCCTAGGCAAGGGAACAAATGTTCCCTTATCTTGTGGAGGCCTCCATAACTGCCCTCCCATCACAGGATGCAGCTTAAACCCTGTTGGCAGCTTAAACCCTGACTACACCAGGGCTGGAAAGTTGGATAGGAGTTGGTCCTCACTCTCTTATCCCCTTCAGACAAATAGCCACAACCTCATTGTTTTAGAAGGCATTTTACCTTGTTGGACTCTGACTTGATATTTTACTGTTTTACCTACAACTGGTCCTGCTTTGTTACCCTGGATCTTATATTAATTCTTTTTACAGCTGTATAATACCCTTTAAGGCACTTTTTTATTTATTATGTAAAGAGAGATAAAAATAAAGGGATGCTGTGTGTGTGTGGGGGGGGGGTTTAAATAAAATATCTTGATTTAAAAGGCAACTGGTACCATAGGCAAAAATCTAATTGTTCCTACATAATTAGCACCCTAACATCATAGTCTGTCACACCTACAACCTTTCATCAACACATGGAATCACTTTCAACATCCAAAATTCTTGCTTCATCACTGCCTTTTGAGTGGGAGACATTTTTTTCTCTAGAGGAGTACTGAAGGTTGTCTCTTAGCCAGCTGTCTGTCATGTCAGCATGCACCCACCCACCTGCCTCCATTTTAGAAATCCTATTGGCAAAGGCAAAATAAAAGTGCCATGCAAAAGGACCCTAAGGACCCCAAAATGGCTTGTACCTGCAACACTTTCACCTATTGATATATTTCAGAGCAATTTCAGAGCTGAGCCTTGATGATCCATGGGCGGAATAAGCTCTAGCAAAGCTGGCGCCAGGTTGCTGGGACTGTGGGGCAAATGCTTGCACTGTCCTGCCATGACACCTCCAGTTTCTCCTTGACAGTGCACTGGCCAGACTGACCCTCTGATGAATGTGGACCATCATTCAATCCAACATCCTGCTTGGTTGCCCTGATCCCAACCCTGGCAGTGTGCCTCTCAACACAGTTAAACACAGCCCAGCTAGATGTCACACACCTGAGATGAGACATAATCTAAATTTATCATAAACTAAACTGATCTGAAATCTTGTTGTACTTTGTACAATGACAATAAAGTATACTATACGTAAGAACTAAACCCTTGTTTTCCTCTTTAAAAAGAATGATAATAATAAAAATGAATCTAAGACTGTGTACTTCAGGGGATTCTCTAAGTTCTTTCCATGATCCAGTGTTATGTTGTTTGCCATTTATAGGATAAGAGGTCTGGGAGAGAAGGGGAGGGTTTCATGGCACATTTCTACCTTGCCTCAGGTAGAAGTTGGATCTGCTGGAGAATAGTATAGAGCACTAACCGTAAACAACAGCAGTGTGCGGTAATGTGCAAGGATGGGGAGCCACAGTACTTGGAGCTCCCAGCTAAGGTCATGAAGCCCAGCACCTGCCCAATCCCAGAAGCCTCAGTGTCTGCCCAATCACAGCAGAGGCTGAGGTGCCACTGTCACAAGCTCAGAGACCTGGACAGTCTCTTTGAGAGACTAGAGCTTGTGTCAGTGTCAGTGTCAGCTCAGCCTCCCCGTGATCACACAACCACTCAGAAACTAAGGCTGCAATCCTAACCACACTTCCCGGAGAATAAGCCCCATTGAACAAAATAGGACTTACTTCTGAGTAGACCTGGTTAGGATTGTGCTCTAAGTGGAGCACATGCACAATCACAAAGGAGGCTGAGCTGACAGCACAGGTGAGGCTGTGCCTCCCCTGCCTTCCCTAACCACACGTCCCTGCTAAACAAACAATAACCAACAATGTCTCTAGGCCAAGCTCTCAACAGAAAATTGCTGCAAGAACTAGGATTAGTTAAATGGCTAGTGCTGAGGTATTCAATCTGTGCGTCCCGGCTCTCTAAGGAGGCGTGGCTGGCTTCCAGGGGTGTCGTGAGTCATCCTGAGGAGAGAGGTGGCTGCTAAGTTCAGCTCAGCTTAGCTCAGCTGCACGTGCTGGCTCCCTACTTGCTGCATTTCTGCGGCTGTGAACGAGGTGGGTGGGGCAGTGTGAGGCAGAGAGGGCTGTGAAACATGGTGGGGGGAGGTGGGGGAGTCTCTCCAACTGAGAGAGGTCGCCAGCCCAGCCATTCCAGCCTCCTGCGATGCGTGCGCTTGGGCTTCTCTCCCCGTCTGGAGAAAGCTCGGCCTGCGACTGCACTGTGCGCTGTGCAGAGTAGGACTACTGTCCCTGGCTTCCCTCTTGGTCTGGAGAAAGCTTGGCTGGTGAGTACAAGCCTGCTCTGTACAGAGAGGGAAACCTGAAGTCAGAGAGGACAGGGTAGGGCTCCCCTCCTGTTGCAAAGAGGACCCAGCCAGGAAGCAAGGTCCCTCGCTGAGCACGCTTGCCAGGCAGGTCCTCTCTGGTCTCTCTGGCTTCTCTCATGGTCAGGAGCAGGCTTGTGCTCGCCAGCCAAGCCTTCTCCTGACTGGGAGGGAAACCCAGGGATCGCCCTCTCCATCCAGAGAAGGCTGGACTGGCGAGCAGGAGCCTTCTCCATACCAGGAGAGAAGCCCAACTAGAGAAAGCTGGCTGGGCGGCGCTGTGTGTGCTTACCAGCCAAGCCCTCTCCAGCATCCTCTGACACTAGAGAAGGCTTGGATGGAAACGCACGCAGCGCAGCGCCTCTGAATCTCACTTGTGCTCCAGGGAGGACCTGCCAGCAAGCATGCTCAGCTCTTGCCGCCCGCATTGAGCATTCTTGCTGGCTGTGTCCTCTCTGGAGCAGGAAAAAGCCTGAGAGAAGGCTGGCTGGGCTGCGGAGGAGGTGCTGCATCAGATCAGGCACTGCACCCTGATTTAAAAAATTTGGTTTTCTGCTTGAATATTGTCATGACCTGAGGTGTCACAGGATGCACATAGCGATGCAAAAAGGCTTGTGCATGAAAGCTCAAGCCAAGCTCACCTCATCCCTAGAGAGGTTCATCACTTTTATTCCTGAGTCCTTTGGGGTGATGTGGGACACATAGAGTTGCACTCTATGCAACTCCCTGCATAGAGTGTATGAGCTGAGGAACGAGATCTACTTATATCTGCATGAGGAGGAACACTGTTTGGCTGACAAGTTTATTGATCCAGATTTTATAGCACAACTGGCTATTCTTTGTGATATTTTTGAAAAACTAAATATATTGGACAAGTCCTTGCAAGGCTGCAATACCAACATTTTGCAGCTTTCAGATAAAGTTGATGGATTGAAGAAGAAACTGATTCACTGGAAAACTAGCATAAGTGACGGCAACTGTACATGTTTCCCTTCTTTGGTTCAATTTCTGAAAGAAAATGAGATGGTATTAAAGGAGGATCTAAGGACTGTTATTGTGCAGTATTTGACCCAACTGCATATTTACCTCCAAAAGTATTTTCCTGATAATGCCAATGCAATGGGTGAGAGACCCTTCCAGTGCTGAGATACCTCCACAAAGATACCTTTCACAAACCAGGAAGTGGAACAACTCACTGACATATCAACAGATAAGACACTGAAAATGAGGTTCCAGGTTCAGTCATTGCCTGAGTTTTGGTGCAAAATTAAAGAGGAGTACCCAGAGATAAGTACGAGAGCCCTGCTCTCGTATTTTAATCCCATTTGCCACTACTTATCTCTGTGAAGCTGGTTTTTCTACTGTTGCTGTCATTAAATCAAAGTATAGATCAAAAGTGAACATTGAAAGGGAAATGCATGTGGCAATTTCAAAAATAGCACCATGATTTGATGAGTTGTGCAAAGAAAAACAGGCACAGCCATCTCATTAGGACCTCTTGTGTGTAATCAAATGTGCGTTGTTTAAGGTTGTTCAGAAATAATTGTTGGAAATAAAACTACAGTTTTTAAACCAATTAAACTACTTTTATATTCTTATTTTGTTATTATTGTACCTTCATCCCCATTTTGGGGGTAACTGAGGTGAGGTGATGTAATGGGGAGCCGTGGCCACAAGGATCAGGGGAGCCGCAGCCTGGAAAAGTTCAAGAACCACTGGGCTAGCGGTTTACTGAAAGTTCCTTTACTCCAGTCTAACAGCCCAGTCCTATCCACACCTTCCTGGCAGTAAGCCCCATTGACTCTAATGAAACTTACTTCTGAGTAGACATGCATAGGCTTGGGCTGTCACTTAAATAACAATTCTGAAGTCATGCCTTGCTGTTTGTCTTGAACAGTTTTATGCAAGTCTTTGGTTCTATCAGTTCCATCTGTTTGAGACCTTCACGATTGTCTTAAATTACATCTGAAGGAACTCAACAGACAGGTATTATAAACGTGTATGCTAATATGCCTTCATTTGGAAGCCTTTGATATTATTAATCAGGAAACAGGTTTGTCTGAAGGGCCGTCTCTAGCTGAGTGAAAACAGAAGCTACAGAGCTGCAGCTACTTCGTTTCCTACACAAGCTCAAGGAATGCCTGTTGTGCTACAGTTAATGCTGGAGGAGTAAACTATTCTGAATACATTGAATTGATTAGGCTCACTCACACATTTTTAGTGTTTTCCCAAAAAGAAGCTCGTGTCTAGAGAAGAAGCTGATATGAAAATCAATGAAGCAAGACACAGTTAAGCACATCTGGGTCTCTTTGTTTTCAAAGGGCGAGTTAAACCCAGGCTTAAATCTGCCACATTGAAGTTGAGGGTATTTTAATGCTTCATTTGCCTGGATCATGTGCTTTATGAATATCATATCTCTGTGCAAAATCCTTTTGCCAAATGTCATAGATGCCTCACTCTTCCTCCTTCTAAGGATGCAATCCTATGAGCACTTACATGGGAGCAAATGTAACGAAATTCAAAATGTCATCGGGGGAGATTCCTTCTTATAACAGCCTTCTGTGCCACATGCCATCCTAGTCCAGGTGATCAAAAGTTCTCCCCTGTTCTCAAAAACAAATTTTCAGGGGGTTTCAGGTACTGCAGATGGATTGGGAATTGGCAGAAATGATCCCTCACCCTGCTCAAATGGAACACCTTTCATTTGTGGAACAACTTAGGATACCAACCATGGACGCTTGATTCCAGGACAAGTTAGCTCTGTTAACTGGGCAAAGATGCACCTTTTAAAGTGGTATCCTCTGATATTTAACAGGGGGAGAGCAACTGTTCCTCTTTACCCCAGCATGGCTTCTATTCCAGTTGCTGGTGTCTCTTCTGAATCTCTCTCTCTCTCTCTCTCTCTCTCTCTCTCTCTCTGATTATGTGCCACTGGATTATGGGACTGGAAACCATTTATTGATTTATTTTGCTATTTAAACTGCTTTGTGAAATACTTTTTGTATTGCTGTCACACTCCTCGTTTGCTGAATGAGGACTCCATCAGTGTCTCCAGATTTCCTGACTATTGGTCAGGCTGCTACAACTGACCTTTCTGTCCCGGTCAGTGTTGCAGCTCACAAGAGGCATAAAAATATTCTTGATGATGATAGCAGCAACAATAACAACAACCCAAATTAGATTATATTTAATTGGGCATACAGACATAGTCAAACTGCTATCTAAATTAAAGGTAAAATGACATTAAAAAAACAACACCACTATAGGCATGGCAGAAGGGTACCTGAGCAGTCCCTACTTATGAGAAAGAAGGAAAGGGTTTTTTTTTAACCTTTCACCTGTTTTAAAAGGTGCCTCTTTGCCAGGTTAGTTGCAATTTTATACCCCTTGCTTTCTTTGAAGAACTCAGGTCACCAGAAGGAACACACAGGGCCAAAGAGGCTTAACTTCAACAGTAAAAGTGCAGTATGTGCCTTTAGAACTTTCTCTGGGTTTGCCCTCTTCTGCATGTCTCTTCCTCTAAAGCACAGTTGCCCAACTAACAAGTTCCTTTTAGGTGACTCCCATTCCTGCGCCATAGCAGGAAGGGAGATATGCACATGGTATGTATGTGTGTTCATTTATCCTTAATTCATCTGAATCAAGGATAGAAGGCAGAGTCCCAAGGCTTGAAATTTCGCTCAGTATGCAAAGGTAAACCCAAACTTTTCCCTATATGTGCACACAACAAGGAACAATCAGTCATTGGATGACTGACTAAACCTGTGTGCTATGTATTTAACAGATACATTTATCACACCCAAAATTGACATTTGTTAGGTAATAATGTGATTCGTGCAGTTGCCTTGAGTCTCTGAGGCTGCAATCCTATCCACACTTTCCTGGAAGTAAGCTCCATTGACTATAATGGGACTTACTTATGAGTAGACAGGCATAGGATTGGGCCCTGAGATTCTGTAAGTACATTCAACCAAATATAGCATCCGTGGTACTTAGAAGAATGTCTTATGATAGGAAGGAGTGTAGGACCCAGACTGAGGAGAGTTAGCTCTCCTGGTACACAAGTTTGATACAAGTATACGGGCATGAAAATATGGCCTACAGTAGCCAAGATTTTCACTCTACAATGATAAACAAGTCAAATGCACAGGATTCTGCCCTACAGCCATCAGCTAGGATCACAACCAAAGGCAAATCCAAAAGGTCCACATGTCTCTATGAAAAAATACCCCAACTTCTCTAGGTCAGCAGTTCTCAGCTCATGGCACACTGACAAGGCACTAAAATTGTCAAGGCACACCATTAGTTTTTTTTACCATTGACAAGGCACATCATGCTGTCGGTGGGGAGCTCACATCCCCCAATGGCCCTATTAATAAATGAACCACCCCCAGCTCCCACAGCACACCTGTGGAACATTAATAGCACATTGGTTTAAAATCATGGCTCTAGGTAACTTCTGAACTTACGAACTCTGGGAAGACAATCTGATGGAGACAGATCCAGCTTTCAAGGAAAGGCAAACTGGCTCACAGGAGAGCACTCTGGTCAAGTGAGATTTAGTTACAGGTATCCAAAGATATACAGAATATCACTGCTGTAAACCAGTGCTTTCCAAATTGCAGACCACTGCACTCCAAAATTAACTTTCTGGGCATGACATTGCGATGGCAAAGCCTTACCATTCCACACCACAGCCCCTATTCATTGTCCCCAATTCTCACACAGACTTGTGCAGGGCAGCCACTTCACTTTCCTGTTGCCCCAAAAGGCTCTGCCCCTGGATTTCCAGATGGAAGTGGCTGCCTGGAATAAGTCTGTGCAAAGATCAGGGGTGAAGTACGGGGACTGTGGCATGGAATGGTTAGGCTTCACCACCACTGTGTCATGCCTGGAAGGTTAATTCAGGAGTGCGGGATCCAGTCTACAACCTGGGTTTGGCAGCTCCTGCTGTAGATCAAACCTTCTCACAAGACAAGACAGGGAGGGGGAAGCTTACTGCAATGACGTACACTCAAAGACAGTGGGGGATATGCACAGTGTTTTTGGCACAGCTAACTCCATGTTAAGATGCATGGGGGCCAGAACCAGTGTCAGAGTGAGGGTTCTGTAAATATTCTTTGGCAATCTGCAGCATACTGGTAGAAGCAGAGGAAAGAACTGACAAAAAAGGAACAAGATCCTTTGGTGTACACCACCAGATTTGCTTTGTTTGTGGTTTGTGATTCTTTTGACGTTCATATGACAGTTTTTTCTCTGACCAGTCCATAGAGAGGGGTGCTGATTACTCAACTTGTTCAGTAGAGACTTAAAATCTTTTCCCCTAAAGAAATAACAAAATTCCTAGTAACTCAGTGGGCATTTCTGCCAGCCATCAGCATCTCTCAAATACACTGGTAGCTTAGAAGAGAGAAGGGAGGGGTCTTGTGTTTCTGGTTTGGCACTGAAGCGCCAAACAGTGGTTGGAAGTACGAGAGACATTCCCATGCAGACTGAAACTAAGAGTGCATTTCTATCTAAGCTTGAAATTCACTCAGAACAAGGACACTTTGACTTCAAAGCAATTAGATTTAAGCCTGGGATTCCAGGGTCATAGCATTTAGTGGCCTTTCAGTCCCCAGTGAACTTGCTATCTGATGCATCAAGCTAGGGAATAACGGCAAGCCTAGCTGGTCTCATTTAACTTGGATATCAAGTTTGCAACCCAGGGCCCAATCCTATCCAACTTTTGAGCCCCAGTGTAGTCACAATACAGCCCCATGGTAAGGCAACACATGTTCCCATACCTTGAGAAGGCCCCAGTGACTGCCTCTCCACCACAGGATGCAGCGCACACCCCACTGGCACAATTACACCAGCACTGGAAAATGGGATAGGATTGGGCCCCCAGTCTCTCTACTATTCCATCCTCTGGTTCTCATTATGCGAAAAGCAGAAAGGGAAGGGAAGGCATTCTGTTTACCTGCAGAAGGCTACTTGTTCAGCACCTGGGGGCTGTCAGGAACTCTTTTTACCCAGCTGGCTTTCCTCATTAGCCAGGAACTGCTGGTGATCAAGCAACAAAGAGAAGCCATACTACAGTGCATTGTAGAGTGTAACAGAGTGAGCTTTTATTTTTAGTACAGTACATCTTTTAAAAATACATAGTAGGGGTGGTAAAAACAGTATGAATATAAGATGCTCTCCTTTCACAAAATGGGAAAACAGCAACACGTACGTACTTTGTTATTCTTGCATTACAGATTCAAGCATTAAGAACTCAGTCCTTGCCCTCATCACACTATACTATAGGTGGGTCGCAAGCCAATTTCAGGTGGGTCCCCATTCATTTCAATATTTCATTTTGAATCTATTAGACTTGATGCTCTCATGGTATGTGACTGCATTTGGGGAAATGTTACAGACCTGTACTTTTAACAATCTACTATGTCTATTCTTTTAACAATGATAGTGAATGGGACTTACTCCTGGGTAAGTGTGGGTAGGATTGCAGCCTAGGATTGTGAAAAATTTTCCTGCTTGGTGATGTCACTTCTGGTCATGACATCACTTTCGGTGGATCCTGACAAATTCTCATTCTAAAAAGTGGGTATCGGTGCTAAATGTGTGAGAACCCACTGCACTATAGCATGCAACCAGGCCAGAAAGGAACATGCTACATGCTATGGTTGTGGGGGGGGGGGGGAGGTGTGACTGGAAGGTGAACCAGTTGGCCATTGGTGGATCACAAACCCATTTTTGTTGGCTTGCGAAACTGACAAGGCAGATCAGCCTATGTGCATCAAAGGTTAAATAACCTGCTACTTGTGGGGGGCACTGCTGCCACCATTATACCCACAGAGGCTTGAGCAGCTGGTAAAATGAAACTTTTTTTTTTAGGTGGGTCCTGATGCTAAAAAGTTTGGGGACCACATCCCTAGTGGTTACAGGGAACAACTCAGATGGTGGGGCAAGTGGGAGGATTGCTCTTGAATATGTGAGAACGGCAAGCTTTTCTAATAATGCTGCTTTTGGTTGCTAAAAACCTGCTGGAAAATCCTGCATGTACAACTCTTTGTACCTGCTCAAGCAGCTTATCTGCGGACTGCCTCTGATTTCTTGTTCATCATTTCTGGGGGAACACTTCTCCCCCACACTCCCTTTCCCAATCCCCTTTTCAATTCAGTGAGTGGGGGGGGGGGTCATGGAGTTCCCCCACTCACTGAATTGAAAAGAAGAAGGGATTGGAAAAGGGAGCGTGGGGGAGAAGTGTTCCTCCAGAAATGCCCTGGCCTATCCTTGGTCTCCTCCTCTCCACACTTCTTTTTCTTTTTGTCATATGGTGTGCCAAAGAGAAGAGTGCGATGGTGTTCCATGCACTGTTGCCAAGCCAAGCAACAGAGGACAAAGAAGGCCACGGCAGCAGGAGCAGAGGAGCAGGGAGTGGATAAGAGAATCAGTTAGAACCCTGCCTCAGGAACCCAAAGAACTTGGGCAGCTTCTGTGTGGCCCAGAAGTGAGTTGAAACTGAAATGGCAGAGGACAAAAATTACAGACGCTCATCTCAACATGTTTCAACACAGTTGAGTCAGCGATGTCACTACACTTTGAAGAGCTTCTATAGTAACTTAAGGGCCTTGCAAATAGGGTGCTGTAATAGCAATGCTGATGCAAATCACTGTACGCATATGCCACTGTAACTATGCCGACCTGTTGCAATGCATTGGACATGCCCGAGTGGGATTAATCACAGAGAAAAGGGTTGGAGGCAAAAGGCATAGTCAGGACCATGGCAGTGAGTGGGGCTGAGTATAGGGTGAATCCAGTTGAGGATCAGAGGCAGAAGGTATGTATAGTCAGGGCCAGGCTGTGATGAAGTACAAAGGAGTACAACAGTAGGGTTGGTGGGGTCTGTATTGCCATTTGAATTAGCTGCTCAGACTGCTGGACTGGCTTGGTGGTTAGCTGATTATCTACATCATCCCCTACAGGGTCCTCTTTCTTCATTTACCTGCCCTGGCTTATTGAAAGACATGGGTGGAGTAAGAGGAAAAGTTTTGAACATCCTGTTTGACACACACACTGCTGCCCTACACCCTGGTGTGGGATGGAGTGGAAAGGGATGAGCACAGCATCAAAACCTATATCAGAAGAGGTGATGTAATTAGCAAGGGTGCACAAGTGCTGCCTTTGAATTTCTTTTTCCAAAGGCCCTTAGTTGAAAAGAAGCAGAAAAGGGCTCAACAAGAGACAAACTGAAAAAATTGGCTAAGGGGTGTAAGTGACTTCAGATGCTGATGGATGATGAATGGGAGAAGGTACAACAGTCCTAGATCATATCCCTAGGGAGGGGAAGAGAGTTTTATTTACTTCATTTCATTGGATAGAGGGCCCCAGGAGAAACAGGAGGTGGAGGTAAGTGGAACTTCTGAGTAAACATGCCATAGGATTGTACTGTACTACACTATTTGTATTTGTTTGGTCTGTTTTTAATCCCACCTTTCACTTCTTACACACTTGTTTTAAAGCAATTGCCATCCACTTCAAGAGTTTAGAATGAAATGAGCTACATCTTTAAATCAATCTATATTTCAAAATATAAATAAGTGGCTGGAAAAGAAAATGAAGAAATTTCTTCTTCTAATGAAGAAATGTGAAGTTGGGTTTTATTTCTTTAATGTATAGTCTTAGTGGGGTGTGGCTACAGGGAGTGTCAAGAGGAGCTCCCACATTTCAGAATGTACCATGGCATAATTGTTTACACCCATAGACCAAGAGTTGCATGAAAAGCATTCTAGCATCTTTCCAAACCTTTGATGTAAAAGCAGAATTGTAAGGTTGACAGATCACAGAAAACGCAAAACATACTCTTAGTATATTTTCCTAGCTGTCATTTTCATTCTGGGAATCGAGAGTGTGTCAGGCAAGAGTATGGGGGCAACACATTACAAGCCATTACTTTGCTGTAGTTTAGGAGTGGAAAATTTATGGGACAAGTGAATTATAGTCACCAATCCAGAAAATAAAAGAAGGAGGATAGAGCTATGGGGAGAGATTGCGTAGTGAGAAAAATAGACATGTTGTAAGTAGGCCTAGCATTTAGAAAAATGATGCATGCATGCAATCTTACCAGATAGCAGAAGCCAGGGCTAGCTCAACGATGATAGCTGCAGGGCCCAATCATATGCAATGTGTGCCAGATCACTGCCGGTGCGCACTGTTGCAAACGGGCCATAAGGCACATTTGCTGGGATTAGCACCAGCCCAGCACTGGAGCAGGCCCAGTGCAAGTCTGTGCTGGTACAGTGCCGGTCAGAGGCTGGCAATCTGCTGCCAGGTGCTCTGTGTGAAGCACCTGGTGAGATAAGTTGGGGCATGGGGGAGGCAGAGAGGAGGCATTCTAGGGTGGGCAAAGGGTGGGGGGAAGGCATGGCAGGGGAAGGGAGAGGGGGCAGGACTGGCAAAGCGGAGCCGCGCTGGATCCGGAGCCTCCTGTCGGGCCTCGCGGCCTGACACGTGGCTTCTTGATTCTGTGCTACGTAGGAGGATCTGAGGAATCACAGCTTGGTCACTTTGACGATTCCTAGAAAGATACAAATTATTAAATGGAATACTGTATCTCTGATCAGCACTCAGAAAATAATGCGGTGATTTCCAAGAGCAAGCATGGGTTTGCCAAAAACAAGTTGTTGTAAATTAATCTTCTCTCTCTCTCTCTCTCTTTGTTTTTTGTTTTTGGATGGAGTGGCTGATCCAGTAGAATAGATCATGACAGTTAGGAAGACTAAATGTACCCAGATTTCAGCAAATCATCTGACACCATCAACCAAGGTAGACCTTGTCGGATTAAATGATCAAAATGTAGATTAGATAGTACTATTCTTTGGTAGGTTCAAAGCTGGTTGAACAACATTTCCTTTCAAATGCTAATAAATGACTCCATGTCAACCTGGAGAGGGGTTTCAAGTTGGATGCCACAGGGCTTTCTTGAGCCTGTGCTATTTGGCATATTTATAAATGACCTTGATGAGGGGATCAAGGGCATACTTATCAAATTTGCAGCTGACACAGAGCTGGAGGGAATACAGAAGCAGGGTTCTTTTTCATTTTTCCTTTCTCTTCTTTATTGCTGAATGAAGCAGGTTTCAAAACAACCTTGATAGGCATATACCAACAAGATGAAGTTTAGCTAATTGTAAAGTCCTGCATGTAGACTAAACATGCTTTGCAGCAGCAAGTGTAAAAAGATCCCAGAGCCCTTGTGGACCACAAAGGGAGCCAGCAGTGTGAGCCAGCAGTGTGATGCATTTACAAAACCAAAAATATTAATGTACCGCTTGTCTGCATTAACAGAGGCACAGAATCCAGGTCACAAGAAGAAATTGCTTGTTTGTTTTAAACATTTATACCCTGTCTTTCCAAACTCTCAAGCAGGCTTACAATACTTGATAAATATATAATACAATATAAGATTAAAAAATAAAAAAATTAAGCATTTAAAATCTAAAATGTAACTTAAAAGCCAAGACAATAAACAATATAACAATTCTAAAAATCCATAGGTGGTGGTAAGTAAAAGCAATACACAAGAAGCTAAGCAGACATGTAAATACATTATAAAAGCAACAGACCAGAGAAAAACAACCAGGAATATCCCACCCTTACCCACCCCCTGAAAGCTAATGTAAATAAAAAATCTTTTTAGGTCTTGTAACAAACTCTCTACTGAAGGGGCAGATTTGAAATTTTCTGGCAATGAGTTCCATAGTTTCATTGAACTTGGTACTAGTCAGTCCTCTTTTGGAATCCTGTGTCCAGTTATGGGTACCACATTTTAAGAAGGCCATTGGCAAACTGGAATTGGTTCAGACAAGAGCAACAAGGATGATGAAGGATCTGGAAAAGGATACTTTACACACTCTGACAGACTGATGGAAACAGGGTGGGAGCATTTGATGCAGGAACAGATGCACATCTCCAGAAAGGGCAGGTAGTATGTATTTGGTACTCCATCTCAGGTGCAGTAAGACCTTGGACTGGCCCTGCTTCATGGAAACCTGGACTGCCAAGTCAGTAGCAATGGAGACCCAGACCATGTCAAATACAGCACTGTCCAATCTACACGAGCAGGAACAAAGTTTACAACATTACGTAAAAGCAATAATTTCCCATCATTTCTGCATTTTATTCTTGAAGCCAATATTGGTTTGAAGAGATAATATAGTGGGGAAGAGAATGGAGCAGTTGTCTTTTGTCCCTGATTTCAAAGGGTTTAAGCCATTGCCTTGACTCTAGAAAAACTGCTGCTTCATAGAATATCATGGATATTCCTTATTGAACAGCTCAGCTCATCAGCAATTTGCAGAATAGAATGAGAACTCCTGATCTGGTAACCTAAAGTGAGAAAGAAACATATGTAAACAGGTTAATTATACAGTATAGCAGTGGCAACGCATTCTATCCTGCCAATTATCCAATTATCTGATGAATAATACTCTCTTGCCAAAGAAACGTGGAAACCAAGTGTTGTTTATAGCAAGAAAGTAGTATTTAATTTTATCATATAAGGACATTGCAATGCGGCTTATGATTCATTCTTAGGTGATTTGTGCGTTTGTTATTGGAAAAGGTATAGAAAAGGTTCAAACAAATCTTTTCTCATCTGCAAATGAACTTATTGTTTCTGTACGATTCTCTGCATTGTTTCAATGTTACAATAGAACTGCCACTTCTCCTTACAAGTAGGAGTTGCTCAGTGTGCATCAGCTTAGGTTTTTGTTCCAGTTAGACTGATGATTTTGCACCAGGAACAGATTCTGCAGAAGCAATGTTAAATATGCTTGGTTTTGTGCTAGAATAATAAATTGTAAAGTGTAGATATGCCTCAAACTTGCCAGCAGGTGGTGCTCAAAGGTTTCAGAAGGAGAAACTTTCCCCATCAATGTATTTTCATGCAAGGGGTCAGCTTCCGTGGAGCAGGTTCAGAGGAGAGTGAGGATGATCAGGGGGCTGGAGGACAAGCCCTACAACGAAAGATTTAGGGAACTTGGCATGTTCCTGGAGAAGAGAAGCCTGGAGAAGAGAAGACTGAGAGGGGATATGATAGCTCTCTTCAAATACCTAAAGGGCTGTCATGTGGAAGAAGGGAATCATTTATTCTCAGCTGTTTCTGAAAGTAGAACTAGAACCAATGGTACAAACTGCAAGAGAGGAGATTTCAATTAGACATCAAGAAAAAGTTCCTGACAGTCAGGGTGGTTTGGCAGATTGCCGAGAGAGGTGGTGGACTCTCCCTCACTGGAGATGTTCAAGCAGAGGCTCGACAAGCACCTGCTGGAGATGCTCTGATTTCCTGCCTAAGGCAGGGGGTTGGACTAGATGACCTATTAGGTCCCTTCCAACTCTATGATTCTATGATTCCCCTGTTTCTGCCAGTCTGTTTCTTTCACATCTGCCTGCTATGCAGCTGATAAAGGTATGGGAACCCTCCTGCTGAAATGCCCATTATGAGATTTAAGGAAGGGTAGCTACATGACTGATTGTGAACTGTTTGCTTCAACTTACCCCCAGCTAGTATGCACAGGTGTGCTCCCAGCACTTGAAGTGGATTACCAAAACAACCTGTAAAACACACACCCACGCCAATAAAAACGATAAGGTTTCGACAATAAAACAACCAAATAAAAATATAATTTAAAAAACAACCATGTAGCCATTTATAACAGCATAGATTAACCTAAAAAAAAAAAAAAAGTCTAAAAACCTCAGATTTCTACTTTATGATAAACCACAGAATTCTACTTTCTACTTCTAGGTGTGCTGGTGTGCCCCATAAGGGAGAGCAGTTCCATATGTAGAAAATCTACTCTGTGAACTTGCAAGGGTGGGGCATTCAGGAAGTTGTCCTGCACAGATCTAAGGGAAAAATGGATTGCATGCACTGATGTAAGCTAATCAATAAATATTATTTATTATCAGGTCAGTCAGACCAGGCCATGCCTAAGTGACCTCTTGCTTAGGCTGCTGTAGTGCACTCAACATGGGGCTGCCCTTGAAGATGGTGTAGAAACCACAATTAGTGCAGAATGCTAATTGTGGGGCTTATTATATAACCACTGCACTGGTTGCTGCTTTGTTTCCAAGCCCAATTCAAGGTACTGAATTCACTTTTAAAGTCCTTTGCAGCTTGGGGTGGGGGTATCTCCAGGATCAATGATTTCTATACAATCTGGTCCAACACCTAAAATCACTAGATGGGGCCTTGCTGTGATATTTGCTACCAACAGACACTAGAGGGGAGGCAGTGAGAAGCTTTGGTGACAATGCAGTTATGGAACTCCCTCCTTAATGATTGAAGAACTGCCCCCCCTTTAAGAAATATTCTGAGTGAAGTGAAAGCCTCTTTTGTTTGGACTGGTATATTGAGTGTGGGTGGGTGTTGGAAGGTGGATTGAACCTCTTACCTTTCATATACTTATTTGTTGCTTATTTTATTGATTCTTTTATTGCTGCTATTAGGCTGCCATTATTGATAACTTATTTAATGCTACTGCTTATGAAAAAGGGAATTTAGGCTGCTGTGGGTTTCTAGATAGGATATGTGTGTATTTTAAGAAAAATTTTAGATGAATGTCATTACTGTATTTATATTTTGATGTTTTATTGGTATATTTGTACTACTTTTTTGAATTTGTTAGCTGCCTTAAGCTGTTTCTGGAAAGGTAAGGTAAAAATCAGGGATGGAAAGTCAGGTGACTTGAGTCTGAGTTGCAAAAATATGTGTTTTTTGTTGACCCGTGTACACTCAAGTCACTTGTGTCAATGACTCTGGCATTGACTCAAGCCTGAGGCCATTGACTCGGCACTCGGTCCCCACACATACAACCTGAGTCTGTGTCTGGGTGCGCCTGCTTACTTTTATCACAGTGTGAAAGACCTCATAGGGCCATCATTCAGACTGGGTGAGCTGCGAGGAAGTTCCAGCCAGGAGGCAAGGAAGCATTAATGTTTTGCTTTTGCATCAGGCTGGGGGAGTCAGGAGCAGGTTATCTTTTCTGTCTCTGAAGGATCATTGGATGAAGGATGGGCAGTCTGATTTGTTTCTTTGGATGAGGTAGGACAGAAGGAGGAACCCAAGGGGGTTCTTGCCTTAGAATTGGCTGGAGAAGCCCAGGGAAGGGGAGGAGGCAGGGAAGCTGGGGGAGGGGAGGCAATTCATAGTGATCTCGCTTTCCAACTGCATGGCTCCTTTGGGCTCCGTTGTTACTTGCGAGGAGGAAGCCTCATTGAACAACTGGCACAAATGGGACTACTTCTGAGAAGAGCTGCAAAGGATTGGGTCATATTGACCTGCCTCCCAGCTGCTGCACATGACGCTCCTCCCTCTTGCCACTTCTGTTCCCACTCTCATGCATTCTGTCCCACCCTCTCCTGCCTTGTTTACAGATGGGATGGAGATATCAGGGGACTGGTCAAAGAGAATTCTGACACGCACACACACAGCCCCGTTTTTTTCCTCAGAGCCGTGGATGGCATTTTAAAGGGAAAAGACTCAAGACTTGAGTCTTTTCAAGTCACGAAACTGCTCTAGGCAACTTGGAAAGTCCTCCTGTTAGGACTCGAGTTTGAGTCAAGTCATGGAGGGGTGGAGACTCATGACTTATTTCAAGTCAAGCTGCACTGGATTTGACTACCCCTGGTAAAAACCTTTTCCTAAATAACCACATATATTGGGCTTTTCTCTTGGCAGGATGTAAGAATCTATCTTTACATAGGGTGATTTTTTTTGTCTAGATTAAGATACTCCTGGAGTCTTGGCTGTCAACCAAAAAGTCTGAAGTGTGTCAAAAATGAAATAATTCCACACAGATCCAGGGAAATGTGTGATTCAGAAACTTGACATGGTGGATCAATATGTTTCACAGTGTTGGTCTGAGTCTCCTCTGTGCAAGAATGGAGTGTGCACAAGGTACCCCAGCCTCATCACCCTGGCTCATAGGTAGACTGGTTTCACACACACACACACACACACACACACACACACACACACACACACACACACAGATTTTCTATGGCTACATAGGAATATGTGCCTATGCTCATTTTCAAGCATGGTGTTGAACAGACCAAATTGTCCTTGACACAGGTCTAAATAATGGCTTCCTGTTCGTTAGTACTTCAGTTTGCTGATGTTGCAGTTTCTCAAATGTATCTTCTTGTCTCAAATGGTCTTTAGTGTCATGAAAATGTTACAGAGCAGATTGTTTAAGTCTGATGCAGTGCGCTCATTAAATCTGTAGCAAACCACTGTTGGCAATAATAAAAGTACCATTTAAATATCAGTGTCCTGTTTTGAGAAATCCTATTTTGTTATATGCACTTATAATTGTTGAAACAACACACATGAGAGAGAGAGAGAGAGAGAGAGAGAGAGAGAGAGAGAGAGAGAGAGGGAGAGAGAGCTGTCCCTTGGATAGGGCAACTGGGGTTGCTGCCCTGGGCCCTGCGCTTTCATGATCAGTATAAGGCATAATTGGGGTACCCCTTTCATGACCAGTCTTAGGTTCCCTGGTCCCACACCCTCCTAGGGATGACTCTGAAACTATTGATACATGAAATGAGAATGATATGCAAAAAACTGGAGGCCAGTTTCCAGATTGAAAGAGTGATTGGCAAAAGAGTTACTGAGTGCGCTGAACATATGTTCTGCATTTTGGACCCAGCCGTATTGATGCCACTGCAGAGGACAATAGGTTGAATCCAAGGTGGCCTTCCATGTGTGCGATGTGTCTTCCACTCACAGAGAGGATGTCTTAAGAGCATCACAGAAGGAAGTGATACGCAATCCATAGATGCTTTTCTGCTTGCACAAGGACTTGCCCCAACTTCTGTGCTATAGAATCTCCCTCTGGTAGCATTGTATGAACCAAGCAGAGGAGAGTCCTCCATGATGGGCTGTGGGGCTCTCCGTAACATCAAAGACAAAGGAAAAGCAGACAGTTAAGAGTCCTGTGATCATAGTCCCGAATGTTTTAACCAAATGGATTCCCCTGCCCCCAAGACTGTGCTGCCTCTCTTGCAACAGAGAGGATAAAGAGTTCACAGGCTTGATCAAGGAAAGGAATGGGGTTATGGGAACAGCAAGACAAAGTTTGCTACCTCCTATAGGCAGCCTCTGTGAGTTCTATTTTAGTCTCTGGTGGGCACTGTTTCTTTGGACCCAACCCAGTATACTTTGCCTTCCCCTGTAGCGTGCAGTTTGACTTGCTTGTGGGAAACCTCTTTGTTCTACAGGCAACTCTTGCAGTGCAGCTAGGAACACATTATGGCCTGGATGAGTGGGATTGACTGTGTAGAAGGTAGACGGCCCCACAGCATGACAGTTGGACAGCATTTTGATCCCTTTCAGTCGTATACATCAATGACGAACTATCTCAGGAATATTTTTCTACAACCTGTCAGAAAGCTCAGCCAATGACTGGTGAGAGTGGTAGTGCCAAATGCACCATCAGCAGGCAGGCAGAGGCTGTCATAGGGGCACCGGGCAGGACTTTGCCCCATGGCCACCCAGGACCTGGCACCAGCATTAAACATGTTCTTAATATAGTTTGGTCTAAATAGAAGCTGCAGTTGGCTCCAGGATGTCGGGCAGAGTGTGCCAGGGCTGGCCTGTCCAGTACCTGAGGCAGTGCAGTGCACCCTCCTTTATCCAGTTCTTACCAGCTGCTGCTGCTGCTCCTGTTTTTGTCTCCAGTGTCTCGACTACCACTCTCTCCTCCTCTCCACTTCCTCTTCTGCTCTATTTTCCTCTTCTGGTTCCAATCCAGTGGGAGGAGAAGGAGCAGCAGAGGCAGGTGCTTCCCACCAATCCAGCCCCTGAAGCAACCACCTTAGGGCACAGTCCTAAGCCCTTATGTCAGTGCTTTCCAGCACTGGCATAGTGGTGCCAATGGGACATGCGCTGCATCCTGCAGTTGGGTGTCACTCTTGGAGGCCTCCACAAAGTAAGGGAATGTTTGTTCCCTACCTCGGAGCTGCATTGCCCTTATGTCAGTGCTGGAAGTTAGGATTGCGCCCTTAGGCAGCCTCCTGGATGGGCTAGCCCCAGAGCAGTCAGTCAGTGTTACAATCTAGGACCTGACAGTGCCAGCCATGTGACACGTGAATTGCACTCAGAAAATGTGAAATGAATCCTCTGTACAACTATTTAGAAAGAAGGTGACTGCAACGTACACATGGTGTACACTCAAGCACACGCTGACGTTCACTTGGTTAGGGTGCAATGCAATGCATCCGATTCATGCAGAATTTATGTGGAGCTTAACTGTCTTATTATTGATCATGCTGATAAGCTGCATTTCTGAAATGGTGTTGCTAAGCAATAGAACTTCAGGCAGGTAATGAGGCTTTCCAGTGGCTACTTGAAGATGAGGGAAATTATCTCAGCTTCATAGCTTTGATTGATCAACAGTTACATTATAGTACTTGTGTAATAAATAGGGTCCCATTGCATCCACCCGCATGCATGCACATATGCCTGTCCCCTTGCAGACAATAATAATTATTTTGTTGTTTGCATGGACAACAGTAACATTAGAAGGAAAGCTGTATATTTGAGGACAGAGAAAAAGTACTAGAAAATTGGCTTAACTCAAGGACAAAATAAATCATTCCAACATTCCCTGGCTCATAAAAACCAGTGTGGATGAAACGCTGCTTTGCATCATAGGGTAATACGTACAGGTAGAGTGTGTACACTGAGGCTCCAATCAAGTGACAGAGGGCCCAATCCTAACTGATGGATCCACAAGTGGGATGCATACTCTGTTGGGAGAAGTGCTGCAGCCACTGCTGGAGGTGCCGCGGAGGTGGCAAGCATGACATGGCTGGCAGACATAGGTGCATGCTCACAGAGGAGCCTCTCACTGCCTGCACTGGTAAGTTAGCATGGGGGGACGTAGTGGAAGGAACGGGGTGGTGAGGGAAAGGAATGGAGGAGTGTCTGGGCAGGGAGGGGGGAGGGGGAAGCAGAATGGGGGAGGAAGGGGGTGGATCCCAAAGACATTGGCTTGCCCCAGCGTCCTATCCTTTGTCTTCCTCCCCTCTCTTTTACTCTCCTCAAATCTGTGCTAGCAAAATGACTGGTGCAGATCCAAGGAGACCTATTTGGGCAGCAGAGGTTCTAGTGGTGTGAAGAAAGAAGTGAGAGAAGAAAAACTTCTCTCTCACTCCTAACCATGCATAATTTTATAAGCCTCATAAACAATATTCTTTATGAGATGTGATGAACACAACTGGGTACAGTGTTCCAGATGAGGCTGCACCATAGAGTTATACAGGGACAATCTATTAACTTATGCACTCTCTCTCTTTCCTAATGGTGCTAGCATGGAAGTTGATATCTTCACCGCTACCACACACTGGATCAACATTTTCATTGAACTCCAGAGTTCCACCGCAACTCTCTTTCCTGGTTCATTGCCAACAGCACAGACCCCATCACTGTATGGGTGCTGTAGGGGCTTTTTGACTCTAATGTGAATCATTCTACACATATTACCATTGAACCACATTGCCATTTTGTTCCCTATTCACCCAGTGTGAAGAGATCCTCTGTATTTTCTAAAAATCCTGTACTTCTGTTCCATCATCTGTGAACAATTACTTTTTCTGGTGTACAGCTAAACATTTCAGAGGAAGTAACTCATTTCACAGTCCTTTTCTATAGACTAAGTATGCCCTAGACCAGTAGTTCTCATACATTTTAGAGGCTCTGGTGTGCTGTGAATGGTCTGCAGGTTGGTTGGTTGGCAACCTTCAGTCTCGAAAGACTATGGTATAAGCCTACAGCACCAGGTATTCCCAGGCGGTCTCCCATCCAAGTACTAACCAGGCCTGGCCTGCTTAGCTTCCGAGATCAGACGAGATCGGGCATGTGCAGGGTCTGCAGGTGTGCTGTGGAAATTTGGGGAAGGGTAATTTTTTAGTAGGGCCATTGGGATGGAAGCCCCCCACCAGCAGTGCGGTATGCCTTATCAATTATTTAAAAAACCCAATGGTGTGCCTGGACAGCGTTAGCGCCATGTCAGTATGCCATGGGATGAAAAAGATTGAAAATCGCTGTCCTAGAGGCTGCTACTGATCTATAAATGCCAAAGGGTGTGGCTCTAATGGTGATTGTATAGCAGTGCCCCCCTCCCCCAGGTAGTAGTTTGTTTAACCCTTGATGCACATCGCTTAATCATAACCAAAAATTGGGTCATGACCCATTGGTGGGTCCCAGACCCACAGTTTGAGAAATATTGCTCTAGGCATTGCCTCCGCTTTTGCTCTAGACATTGCCTCAGATTTCATTATCTTTGTTTGCAATTACACATATCCTGTACATCGGGTATTTCAAGATAGAGTGTTTAGTCTTGCATTATCACACCTTACTCACTCACTGTATATTGGGTGGAAGTTTCAAATGACTTTGTCACACATCCATTAGCCATCAATATTGCCTCTAAGTTTAAACTGTTACATATATTAACACTGAAAATCCAACATATTCACTCAGATTTCTATACCACTCTTCCTTCGATGAGCTCAGGGTGGTGTACATGGTTCCTTCCTTCCTTTTTCTCCTCACAACAACCCTGTGAGGTAGATTAGGCTGAGAGATCTGGGTCAAGGTCACCCAGGAAGTTTCAGGGCTGAGTAGGGATTTGAACCTGGATCTTCCATGTTTAAGGCTGCAATCCGATACATACTTTCCTGGGAGTAAGCCCCATTGAACATAATGGAACTTACTTCTGAGTAGACATGGACAGGATTGTGCTTCAAGCCCATCACCGCAACCACTCTGCCATCCTGGCTGTCTTGAAAATATGAATGTAATAGCTACATGTGGTTTATTAGCACTGCTGGATGTGTGAGCCAGTGCCCTATCTGACTCCGATACTACACTGGTACAAAAACATACCAGTATGGAAATGATGCCATTCCACTTGTAACTCATTGTCAAAAAGTAACGATTGTGTGGCAATACAAGGAACGCAACTGAAAATGTGTCGGAACTGCCATTCAGGGCAACACAATTTTGATTTCAATAAGATTTTGCTATTATATATTTGCTCTGCCAAACACTGTAATAAATGTAGGAAAATGTATTCATTTCCTCCCTTGATTTCTGAAATTTAAAAAAGAAACTCTTTTATGAGTGCATAATACATACTAAGCAGGTGATCTTAAAAAACAGTTGCCTAGTTGTCATCAAATTAAATGCAACTTTCAGTGTTGTTTCTGAATTGAGTTGTTCCTTGCTACTGGAAGCTTCTCTCTTCATTTTAATCTGTTTTGCCTTCTTCCTGCAACAATATACTGGGGAAAAAAATAGCACTAGGTGAAAAATATACTACCATGTATGCCAGAGAAGAACATTCTCTATCGCTTTCCTGAATTTTAAGTGTACTTCAGGCATTAGCGTAACAACACCGAGTACTTTAATAGGCCACTTTCATCCACAGGCCATAAAGCATATTCCAAAATATAATTATTTTCAGACTCTGTCAGATATTAGAATGAAATCAACCAGAGTGCTTCTTAACTCTGTCATTGGCCAATTTAACTTTAGAGAAGGAAGGGAAGGCAAATTGACAACAAGTAAGACACCTATTGATGAAAGAACCCGTAATGGGAATAGTGTTGCACAGGAGGGATTTCAACAGGAGAGGGATAATGAGTTGATGGAAATTAGGTAGAATTTTGCTCATTCAGAGAAAAACAGAACACCCCCCCCTCCCCCAATGTCCGCTTTTTAGTTTTGATCACAGAATAAGACTTTCCTCAAAGCCTTTCCATATGGTCACGGAAGCAGTAAAATAAAACAACACAGAGCATTTTATATGGGGCGTTTTGACTGTACGAGTCTTCCAGCCACACACACTTTGTCATAATAACTGGTATTTCCGTAGTACAGTATACCATTCTAACAAATATGAATTCAAAGGAATAAATTAAAATGACCCTGTAGACATCAAGCCACACAATTTATCTTCTTTTGAGCTACCCGTGTGCAGTCATCATAAAAATACCGACGGTAGGAAATGTTTTAAGATAATGGAGAAGAAAAATTACACGCACAGAATATTGGTCGTCTTCTGAAGATAAAAGCTACAGATGAATTGCTGTATTACTATAAATACTTGTAGCCGTGCTTACTATACATTTTTCATTTATTTATCCAAGCAGCATGAAAGCTGCTTAGTCAATTTTTTGGTTGTAGTGACACAGCTTACGATACTATTTCAGATTCCTTCCCCAGCCTCTACTCTCTCAAGTATTATGTTTGTTATTGTTGTTATTCAAAGAAATCTTGAGTCAATGCAACAATATCATCTAGTCTAGCAAGTACCTGCAGAAATAAGAAAGCTATGCCAAGTTTTATTTTTCAGATAACATATGTTGAAAATATGAAAGTAGTATAATTGCTTGCTGGATCTATGTAGTTACACATAACGATTGCTTGTCTTTCCTCACCCTGATCCTGGGGATACAGTCTTAATATAAATAGCTGCTGGATAAGGCAGAAGCAACGATGGTTGAGATCCACTGAGACTTGGGTGCATGCAAAATGCACCTTTGTGCATTGATAGAGGTCATGTTTCCCCCCCCCCTTGTGATGGTAGCCCTCTGCTGTGCTTCAGGTAGAGCTACTCAAGGGCCCTCCTCAATTCAAGGGTCTCTGCACTGGTGATTCTGTGTTTGTGTGTTCATGCACACAGCAGGCTGAAAAATCTCCATGTGCAGAGAGAAGATTATCAGCCCAATCATAATGAATTCTTCCGCTGATTCATGCTGCATCCTGCTGTGAAGTTCTAGAGGACTCCTTGAGGTAAGGGAACTTTTGTTCCTTTGCCCCCGGGCAAACTCCCATGGTTCCAGTGGGTCTCTTCGGATCTGCGCCAGACATTTTGATGGCAGCGCCAAGGAGAATAAGGGAGAGGGTCTGGGGGAAGGAACAGGGATAAGATCTTGGTGCAAACTGGTGCCACCAGGATCCACACCCTCCCTCCTCTATTCCACTTCATGCCTACTCTCCCTGCGGGAACACTCCAGTGGTTGGTCCTTCCTTGCTCATCCTCCCACTGTCCTGGGCCTCTGGCTTTTACTGGTGCTGGGTGGTCTCTCCACCAGCCTGTATGTTCAGCCGCCAGTCATGTGTGCTGGCAGGGCTCATTGCTTACACCGTGGTGCATCGTTTATACTGCTTGGCCGGTACTTCCATTGGTGGAATGTGGGTTCCACCAGTGGAACAATCTGTTAGGATTAGGCCTTCAGTGTGGTCCTTTGGATATGTTTATATAATTAGCTAAACTTTTATTTCTGTATGTAACTTTTATTCTAACAGAGAAATATGTTGTAGAGAATAAAAAGGTATTAGACATGTAGCAATTGCAGCCTTTAATTCTTACATCACTTTTCTCTTAATTTTTATAACTAAAATATTAAACATGATGTAAAGGGAACCATCTATAATTGCTGTGCTAGACTGGACACTTCACTAGGGATTCACAGAACATGTAACCACTAATTCATGTAGTTCAGATGTTGTGAATAATCTTTCCAACCTGAAATATGAAAGTAATTAGCATTCCCACCTCTCTCTCTCTCTCTCTCTCTCTCTCTCTCTCTCTCTCTCTCTCTCTCTCTCTGTGTGTGTGTGTGTGTGTGTGTGTGTGTGTGTGTGTGTGTGTGTGTGTGTGTGTGTGTGCATGTACGTACAAGTAATACTCTTATTTCCTGTGTCTGGGGAACCTTTCTAATGTGTACAATATATAAATAAATAATGATGGTACCCTAATGCTTGTAAAATCCAACACTAGAAATAATCCCACAATGTGTTGCATGTTACTAGAGACTGAAGACGGCAGATGCTGATGGGAAACAACACACCCAAACACAAACTGCGCATTGCAGAAGGGGACCACATGGGATGCCTCATACTGTGATGCTGATGTGCACCTAAACAAACATCCCCATCTGATCTGTGGCTGTATCCTAATCAATCAAGGGGAGCTGAGCACAGATTTCTAGAGCAGGGGTCTCCAAACTTTTTGGCCAGAGGGCCACATCAAATGTCTGGCACGGTGTTGAGGGCCAGAAAAAAAAATTTAAATATGAAATTTATATAAATAAATAAGAGATGGAACTTAGATGAGTGAATAAATGAATGAATGGGCTCATTCATTCAACCTCTCTGGCCCTTAGAACACCCTCCAGTTGCAACCAGAGCATAGTTCCAGTCATGTTCAGCAAAGTGGGCCAGGAGCTTGCAGGAGACAAGAGACTGGCCACGGGCCGAATAGAGGCTCACCGGGGGCCGCATCTGGTCCCCAGGCTGGGGTTTGGAGACCCCTTTTCTAGAGGAAAAGTTCATTACAGGTTACAAGTCATAGTGGGTATGTGCAAGCTCTTGGTTTGAGAGGCAGGCTGCCTCTGATTGCCAGATGCAGGGGAGGGCACCAGGATCCTGGTTGTGTCTGTTGTCTTTGCACTCCCTGAAGCATCTGGTGGGCCACTGTGAGATACAGGAAGCTGGACTAGATGGGCCCTTGGCCTGATCCAGCGGGGCTCTTCTTATGTTCATATGTTCTCTCTTCATAGATTGGGTGATCTTGCATGTTAGTATTTTATCCCTTGCTTGAGGACTTGGGGAGAAATGTATCAAATACAGTACAACAATTTTCACAAATTTGGGGGCTTTTATTTGGACCCATAATTTTGACATCTCAAAAAAAAAAAAAAAAGGGCACTCTTCACCCATAGTAAATATGCTAGTCACAATGGACAGAGTGAATGATCCACACAAAATTATTCATGAGTGGCAAGGCTAATTTACACCACCAGTATAAATCCGTTAGAATTGCCATGAATGCATCAAAAGAATAATGGGAAATACTGATATTTTGCATTCAGAAAAATATTATTTGTTAAAGATTATCAAGCCCATTCATTAAACCAGTGGTTCCCAAACTTAAGGCTATTGCAACGCACTTGGAACCCAGAAGTGGATGACGATGATGTGAAACATGTCACATGGTGACATCACTGCCATTTAACTCCAGGTTCTGAGGCCGAATGAGCCCCCAAACAGCAGTAAGAGGTTCAGGGTGGGATGAAGTGCTTTTCGAAGTGGGCAATTTTCACATGCTGCAGCTTTGCTCAACGTGCTGAGCTTCCAGCTGCTACCTGGAGGCTTGTAGTGTGGTCTCACTGCTGGGCAGTGGACAGCCTGTGACACCCCAGCAAGTGCCCCAGGGTTTTACAACACACAGATTGGAACAGCTGCATCAAACCATAATTCCCCAGGGACCCCCCTTTTGGGGGGGGAGGCATGGTTTGACATGGTTTGTTCAAATATGGGAGCTGAGATCCGTTTCTGCTTTAGGTAAGCCTGTTCTTGCACATACTTGGGGGGATGTTTTACCTTCTTTTTTTTTTTACCATCATGGCAGATCATGCATTGCTTTTGAAACTACTGTACTGTAACTTCTATTTCAAAAACTGCTTGCCCTACTGCATGGAATGGTTGGCAACCTTCAGTCTTGAAAGACTATCGTAGAAGCCTACAGCACCTGGTATTCCCAGGTGGTCTCCCATTCAAGTACTAACCAGGCCTGACCCTGCTTAGCTTCTGAGATCAGACAAGATCAGGTATCTGCAGGGTAACACTTCTGAAAAGCAGATGTTCAGATGCAGAACCATGGTTCACTATCCTGGCCATAGATGTTAGGTTCATGGCTCTACCCATTGCACTGTATTTCAAGCAAAAAAAAAAAAAAAAAGGCTTATGATGGGATGAACTGAAGAAGACATTTTGCTTGCTCTCAAACAGATTGAAAGCAAGATTTAAAGCCATACTGAAGGCTTTTTAAGATGTGGTGACCAGAACTGTTATAATTGCTCAAATGACATATATTGATGTGGGTTCTGAGGAAATTGCTTAATTTCCTGTTACAATTAGTTTGAAGGCTCATCTGAAAATTTGGCAGCCACCAGAGGGTTGCCTGATCTCTGATTCCTAGTTTGAAGCTGCATTTGTTTGTTCTGCTTGAAGATAGCCGGAAATAAAGTTGCTAGTATGCTGGAAGTGTGATTTTTTTTTTTAAAAAAAGGCTTGAGTAGAAGTTGAACCCCAGGGCCATTCACACACAAGAGCTGTGGGAAGTGGGGGGGGGGGGGAGAGAGAGAGCTGGGTTCCAGCCTTGTTTTTCTGTTTTATCAACTCTGTCCATCAAACTGTTGTGTTTCATAATCAACTCCAGTATGTATAAGAGACTGTAGTGCAAAGAGGGGATGAACTCTTCCCCCCCCCTTTTTTTTATTTGATTTAAGGCATGGGTACAGGGAAAATCACAAATACATATATTCAGGGTAATACAAAGGGAAAAACACTAGGGAATCGCAGAACTGCAGCCAATACTATCTTGTTTCTATAATTATTATCTCTTCAATCAATATTTCATAATCGTTTATCTAACCATTCATATAATGGGTTCCACAATCTCTGCATTCTCTCCATCTCGCCATCCCTCAATCTTTCCATCAACACATCCATTTCGACAATCTCATACAGTTTCTCAATCCACATCTCTACACCGGGAATTTCTGAGTTCTTCCATAACCTGGCATAGACCAATCTTGCTGCAATGATCACGTATAACAAAGTGTGTTTGAAATCATTGTTACATCCTTCAGGGAAAATGTTCAATAGAAACAATTCCGGTTGGAAGGGTATTACACAATTGAAAATAGCTTGAATATTTATATGTATTTTTTTCCAAAATTCTTTTGCCTTAGGGCAAAGCCACCACATATGATAAAAAGATCCTTTCACCTCTTTACATTTCCAACATTTGTTACTTGTACTGCGATACATTTTTGCCAGCCTATCTGGAGATAGGTACCATCTATAAAAAATTTTGTATATGTTTTCTTTCATTGTTGCTGCCTTAATTATCCTCATATTTCTCTTCCATAGCTGATCCCAATTGTTCATTATTATGTTATGTCCAATATTCTTTGCCCATATGATCATCACCTCTTTTACTGATTCATCTTCCATTTCCATACTTAACAGATATTGATACATCCTCTTAATATAATGTTCCTCATTTGATAGAAATATTTTATCAAATTCCGTCTCCTCTAGGTAGATTCCTTCTTTTTTATCTTTCACCCATCTTGTTTTAATTTGTAGTTCCGTCAACCAATCCAGTTTAATCCCTTTCTCCCACAATATTTCTTTTGAGTAAAGATCTGCTTTCTCATCTAATAATTCATCATATCTCTTATTCTGTGAACCTCACAACCACATTGGTCTTGTATTAATTTCCAGTGGTTTAACCCATCTTGGAATTTTCTCGTAAAAGGAGGGGATGAACTCTTAATCTGCTATGAAAGGGTCCCCACACCAGTGTTTCCTGGTCTCTCACTCTAGCAGAGCAGCCAGCAGCAGCACCATTAACTTCCCAGCAAATGTTAATTCTATTGAGAACACTGTTGAACTTTCAAATGGAAATCTAAGGTTCTGAATGTCAACCTCAAGGCGGCAAAGCGGAAGGCAAGAAGCAACAATAATAAGCTAACCTTAAAGAAGGACAACAGAAGGTTAACCTCCGAAAGACTGCCAGAAACAGCCCTGCAAATGTCTTCTGCCTAAGATTGCAGAGAAGTCGTTCATTCACATTACTATGGAGTTCTGGTCAATTGCAACAAAAATGCTGTTGAGCAGGCAATGGCAATCCTGCTTCCTAGAAGTGTGATCCCATGGACAAGCACAAACTCCTCTATGAGGCAAGGCTTTGGAAGAGTGAAGCCCCAATCCTGTTGGTGCCTAGCGCTGCCGGAACAAGCTTTCCAGCTGCGCTAGGTGCTTTCTAACTATCACAAAAGGTGACATGCCAGAGCATTCAGGCTGGTGGCTGTTGCAAGCAGTGAGTGGCTGCTCCATGTACCAGTGGATTTCAGATGTCCACCAGCCCCAGTCAGTATGTGTAGGGGGGTGGGAGGGAGGCATGGGCAGAATGGGGCAGTGACAGGTATGGGGAGGAGGGCAGATAAGGACTGAGAAGGGGGTGAGTTTGGTGACAGTGGTGACCACCAAATCCAAACCCCCTTCCCAACTTGAAACATCTGCCCAGGTTCATGTGGACTTGCACCACTAATATCACTAGCACAGATATCACTAGCACAGTTCTGATATCACTAAGAGAACAAATGTTCCCTTGCCCTGAGGAGGTTTCTGGAGGCCAAAACTCCCCGCAAGATGCAGTGGGCACCACATTGGTGCCACTGCATTGCTGCACGAGAAATTGCAGAGGATTGGTCTGCCTTCTTTGTATAGAGTGCAGTCGGTATGGATCTTGTCAAAGCAATAGCCAGGCCCTCAGACTTCCTATCCGAGAGTGACATTGGGTTGGGATAGCATTTCTGAACTTCTCCCTGCTCAGCCATTGATCCAAGGTAAGTCTCTGCAGCAGGTAAATAGGCAAGTAGGCTTGACTCAAATGAACTGATAGCATACATGGTACTGTAGGAAATTCCTTCCTATTGTCCTGAAATGTCAGCACCTTTGTACAGTATCTGGTGAGGATAACTTCTTGCCCAGTAGTGTCCATTTCTTGGTAGATACTATCAGACCTTGACTGAAATAACTCAAGATGTTTTTCCCCTAATTAATTCACATTATCAACATGAGTTAAAGCAGCCAGGCAACTGATAATATTATTCCAGATCTCCGCAATGAGATTTAGGGCCCAATCCAATCCAACTTTCCAGCGCTTACCTTGAGGAGGTTTCCATGATTGCCCCCTCACTGCAAGATGCAGTGCACAGCCCATTGGCATGGCTGCATCAGCACTGGAAAGGATAGGATCAGGCCCTTAGTCAGCCAACACTTTGCCTCCTTTCTGTTGTGAATTCTGTATGAATGCAAACGCTGCTGGTTTTCTCCAAGGCATGGCACTGGCCCATAATTCACTTGTTTGAGCAAGCCACAACACTGTGCGAGATCCCATGCTGGTATAAATCAACATCATTCCAGAGAAGCCAGCATTTATTTTGCACCAGCTGAAGGCCTAGCTAAATAGTTTTATAACTGTGAGGTAACAGGAAAATCAAAGATGGTATTGTGACCAAAACTGTAATTAGCTGGTAGCAAAAGAAAGAACAGCAGAACACATGCTACTATGCTACTGTTGTCCTTTAGCAATGTGTAACATTTCCACCCAACAGGCAGAAGGCCTTGTAGAATGTCATGAAGAAGCCCAGGCACTCTCCCAACAGCAAAATGTGTGGTGATGCTGAAATTGTAAGCCTGCAAATGAGGTTGAAATTGCATTTTGCAATTATGTGAGATCAAGGAATTAAGCTGCTGGCTTAACACCACAGACATAAGAACATACCAGATGGATATGTCCAGAAAGTCACATTCCAATACACACCAGGAAATGCATGAAAATGGAAGCTTCTCCATGAAGGGGCCTTCAAGGCAAAAGAGGCTTCACTCTCCTTATGAGTGATGTTAACATACTTTGGAGTCAAAATTTTTTATTTTGCAGTCCAAATTTTTTAAGAAGGGAAATAACAGCCCCAATTTTTACCACATCTCTAACAAGGGATGGCTTGGTACAATTGGGGTAGGATTTCACCTTTGGGCAAGTTTTAACTGCAGAACTGTGGCCTTCTAAACATAATCCCTACCCATCCCAATCTCCAGCAGGCACGCACCAAAAAATCTTTAAAGCAGATCTCAGTTGAAACCTGCAGTGAGAGATGCAAACAAGATGACAAACTGATGAAAATAAGCATTCAGGTTTTTATTTGATTATTTATTACATTTTAATTCCCCCTTTCTTCCATGGGTTGTGCACATGGTTCTTTTCTCTCTCATCATCACAATAATTGTGTGAAGGTAGGCAGTGGCTAACAGCCCAATTCAGATGACCCTACAACAGTGGTGGCGAACCTATGGCACGCGTGCCAGACTGGGCACGCAGTGCTGTCTCTGTGGGCACGCAGTGCTGAGCCAGGCAGCCTGGGGAGGGGCGCTGAAGCTGCGTGTCACTTTAAAGAAAACGGAGGCTTTTTCTGAGCCCCTTGTGTTGGGAGGGAGGGCAGGCTGCTTCCCTCCACCCCCTAAGCTCACTGCCCTCCTCTCCCTTCACCCCCACCTGCCCAGCATTGGTTTCCCTTTTCAATTTTGCCCGCTCTGCAGGCTTAAGGTCCCTGTTTTTCCCTTCCCCAACTCTCCAGCAGGCTCAGCCAATCAGCATCCAGCAGGCTCCTGGCTTTTTCTGTTGGAATGGTTCAGGGCCCTTCACTGGCTGACCACCAGCCAATCCTGAGCCACCCTCCTCCTCAGCTCTTGCCAGCTCTTACAGCTGGCCTTTCCCTGAGCAGGTCCCCACTCAGCGCCAGGAGAGGCTTTTCCTCCACAGCAGAGAAGACATCGTGTGTCTACTCAGAAGTATTATTATTATTAACAGTATTTATATACCGCTTTTCAACTAAAAGTTCACAAAGCGGTTTACAGAGAAAAATCAAATAACTAAATGGCTCCCTGTCCCAAAAGGGCTCACAATCTAAAAAGATGCAAAGGAATACCAGCAGACAGCCACTAGAACAGACACTGCTGGGGTGAGGTGGGCCAGTTACTCTCCCCCTGCTAAAAAAAGGAGCACCCACTTGAAAAAGGGCCTCTTACCCAATTAGCAGGGGAGGGTTTTGATTTTTGAAACTGAAACTTGATTTTTGAAAACTGAGGGGTTTGATTTTTTTTATTCACTGGGTGTCTTTCTCTGCCTCTGCTGCGTTGAGCTGTGTTGTCCAGGTGTGCCCCTGTAGATGGGGATTTGTTCATGTGGCTTAGTTTTGCTCTATACAGGGCTCAATACATTTGCCAGCCCGGAGGGAGCAACCTCCCTCTCGGGTGATCCTTGGGGGCTACATTCATTGAATCAGGACCATTCTGGTGTTGTTGAATCCCTCTCAGCCCGCCGTCTCTGACAGACCAAGACAAGTCCGCCCATTCACGAGCAAACACGCAATACGACTCAGCCTCACCCTCCACCAGGCTCCAGTGGATGAGCCTTACTCCCAGGAAAGAGTGCCTGGAATTGCAGCCTGGGAGCTACTGCTGTGCGTGTCTACTCAGTAGTAAATCCCATTACAGTGGATGAGGCTTATTCCCAGGAAAGGGTGCCTGGGATTGCAACCTTGGAGCCTGCACTTGTGCATGTCTACTCAGAATTAAGCCCCATTACAGTGGATGAGGCTTACACCCAGGAAAGGGTGCCTGGGATTGCAGCCTTGGAGCTACTGCTGTGCGTGTCTACTCAGAAGTAAACCCCATTACAGTGGATGAGGCTTACTCCCAGGAAAGAGTGCCTGGGATTGCAGCCTTGGAGCTACTGCTGTGCGTGTCTACTCAGTAGTAAACCCCATTACAGTGGATGAGGCTTATTCCCAGGAAAGGGTGCCTGGGATTAAAACCTTGGAGCCTGCTCTTGTGCATGTCTACTCAGAAGTAAGCCCCATTACAGTGGATGAGGCTTACTCCCAGGAAAGGGTGCCTGGGATTGGAATCTGCTCCTGTGTGTGTCTACTCAGAAGTAAGCTCCATTACTTGATGAGGCTTACTCCTAGGAAAGAGTGCCTGGGATTGCAGCCTTAGAGCCCACTTCTGTGGGTGGGGCTTTTTTAAAAATTATAATTTCTTGTTTGAGAAAATGAGTAGTGGCAAGGTCTTGCAGCCACCCCCTCCCTGACAATAGTTCTTTACCCAGCATGTAATTAGTCTGTGGAACTCTTTGCCACAGGAAGCAGTGATGACAACTTGCCTAGATGCCTTTAAGAAGGGATTGGATAAATTTCTAGAGGAAAAGTTCATTAAGGGTTACAAGTAATGGTGGGTAAAAGATGTTAAAGTATGAGTTGTTTTTTCTAAACTAAAACCTCAATATTCAGGTTAAATTGCCGTGTTGGCACTTTGTGATAAATAAGTGGGTTTTAGGTTGCAGTTTGGGCACTCGGTCTCTAAAAGTGGCTACATCACTGCCCTACAACATCGCCCCAACAATGGTGCGATGACTGCCATATCCTAAAGCCTGCCCAGCAAGGTGGAGGAACAGCATGGCCCAAGCCATGCCCTACTGGTGCAGCCCACTGAGCAATCCTGCCAGCATCCCTAGAGACCACGACACCATCCAGAAACCCATGCCAGGCCACAGCAGTGGTGCTACGACAGCCCCACAACTGGGTCATACATGCATAATGACTGCCCGGTGTGAACCAGAATCACCATGCATGAGCCCAGCTCTTGTGTCATTGTGCACGCATGCCTCAGGTGTGGGGACATTACTGCACGGGCATGGTTGATGGCTGCAGGTCAAAGGGATTAAGCCAAGATTTTGCAAGCCAAGCTGTGTTCTAAAACCAGGCTTAAAATGGTTCGGTCTCAGGTCAACTGCTTTCCATTGATATCAGCAGAACTGAACTTATAACAGCAAGCTCTCCAGTTTGTGTTGCAGGATAGATTGAAGTGTTAATTGGGCAGATGCTCAGAATTGTTTTGTGTTTACTGCATAACAGCTTCTGAGGGGCAAGCATCCAGGAACTCTGAATGAGAAGCTGCATGTCGGGTTTGTTTTTGGTGAACCAGAGGAAAGTGTCTTCAAACTTAGCATTCAGTCAACTTTGCAGTGCCTGAACAGATGGGGTGGTTTGCGTAATTAATATATCACAGACAGCAAGAATCAGGCTGAGAGAATAGTTTGAACAAAGAATTCTTGAGCATGTACAGTTTGCTCCACTCTCTCAAGGGATCTTTAGAATCGGCCAACAGAACCCTGCCCTGGATGTTCAAGCTTTGGAAATCTCAAGGAAGCACTTAAATTCTCTCTTCCGTTGTGTCTGTTGAAGCAAGCAACAATAGGAAGCAGAGAAGCTTAGCGCTGAGATAGCCAGAATGCTGTATGGATGGGTGCACCATGCCCCAACCCCTTTGTAAATGGGTACTCTTCAACCGATTAGAAAAAAACCCTCAGTTATACAGATGTGAAATAGACACATGGCCGGCCCAACCTTGATGCCAACTAAAGTGGTCACCTTAGGCATCAGATTGGTGGGAGGGGGGTGCCCATTTCTGTCCACCTACTTGCCTGTAGTGCTCTTCTTCCTCCCACTCCCTGGATTGGAAAAGGAAGAGGAAGACAGAGAGGAAGAGGAGATATGGAGGGGAGGAGCGTGGAAGGAGCAGGGGCTGGCACATCATCGGGTAAGAGGGGTAGCAGCTCAAATGTCAGTCCTTGGGCCGCCCCTGGATAAACAGTCCACAGATTTTCCCCAGCAAGTGAGTACTTACTTGCAATTGCACTATACCAGATGACCCGACTCCAAAAATCTCATATTGCGATTGGGGTAAATACCTAGAATAAATAAGTAGCTGCACACAGGAGTGGTTGATATGGATTAGTCGTAATGTGTGTGACAGTATGTACATATAAATAATGGAGAAATACTTTGGGAATCATGGGAAATGTTATTTTATGCAGCAGGCTCCTCTTCTTGTTGATGTTCTGAGGTCAAACAATTTGAGGACTTAATAAGAAGGGTATTGGTGCATGGGAAGGGCAGTTTGACACTGTCCACCAGTATACAGCATTTGTTGTTGGCATCCTTCAGTCTCGGAAGACTACGGCACCATGCCCTGAATGGTGGCTCCGGAACAGCGTCCTCTCCAGTGCGCGAAGCCTGGGTAAAGTAGGTATGGATGACAGGCTATTACCCATGCAGCAAATCCCCCCTCTCCACATTGCTGAAATGGTCCAATGGAAAGGCAGAGGCCAATACGGTTGGTTCCAGCGGCATCACAGGAGTTGCCAGAACATGACTGTGTTCAGCCATGAACTGCCTCAGGGACTCTGGCTCTGGATTTTGCCTCGAGGTTGACTCCTGAAGCCTTTTCCATAACTGGATGTAGCCACAAGGCAGTGGAGGTTTGGGATCAGAGTTTTCCTTCTCTCAGATGAGCTGCCTTCCCAGGCTGACGAGTCCCATCTACCCGGTATGCTATACAGCTATATAGCATATACCTGGTATGCTATACAGTTCGTCAAAACACATAGACGAACAGGCCTTGCTGAGGGAGAGTCAGCATGGCTTCTGTAAGGGTAAGTCTTGCCTCACAAACCTTATAGAATTCTTTGAAAAGGTCAACAGGCATGTGGATGCGGGAGAACCCGTGGACATTATATATCTGGACTTTCAGAAGGCATTTGACACGGTCCCTCACCAAAGGCTACTGAAAAAACTCCACAGTCAGGGAATTAGAGGACAGGTCCTCTCGTGGATTGAGAACTGGTTGGAGGCCAGGAAGCAGAGAGTGGGTGTCAATGGGCAATTTTCACAATGGAGAGAGGTGAAAAGCGGTGTGCCCCAAGGATCTGTCCTGGGACCGGTGCTTTTCAACCTCTTCATAAATGACCTGGAGACAGGGTTGAGCAGTGAAGTGGCTAAGTTTGCAGACGACACCAAACTTTTCCGAGTGGTAAAGACCAGAAGTGATTGTGAGGAGCTCCAGAAGGATCTCTCCAGACTGGCAGAATGGGCAGCAAAATGGCAGATGCGCTTCAATGTCGGTAAGTGTAAAGTCATGCACATTGGGGCAAAAAATCAAAACTTTAGATATAGGCTGATGGGTTCTGAGCTGTCTGTGACAGATCAGGAGAGAGATCTTGGGGTGGTGGTGGACAGGTCGATGAAAGTGTCGACCCAATGTGCGGCGGCAGTGAAGAAGGCCAATTCTATGCTTGGGATCATTAGGAAGGGTATTGAGAACAAAACGGCTAATATTATAATGCCGTTGTACAAATCGATGGTAAGGCCACACCTGGAGTATTGTGTCCAGTTCTGGTCGCCGCATCTCAAAAAAGACATAGTGGAAATGGAGAAGGTGCAAAAGAGAGCGACTAAGCTGATTACGGGGCTGGGGCACCTTCCTTATGAGGAAAGGCTACGGCGTTTGGGCCTCTTCAGCCTAGAAAAGAGACGCTTGAGGGGGGACATGATTGAGACATACAAAATTATGCAGGGGATGGACAGAGTGGATAGGGAGATGCTCTTTACACTCTCACATAATACCAGAACCAGGGGACATCCACTAAAATTGAGTGTTGGGCGGGTTAGGACAGACAAAAGAAAATATTTCTTTACTCAGCGCGTGGTCAGTCTGTGGAACTCCTTGCCACAGGATGTGGTGCTGGCGTCTAGCCTAGACGCCTTTAAAAGTGGATTGGACGAGTTTCTGGAGGAAAAATCCATTATGGGGTACAAGCCATGATGTGTATGCGCAACCTCCTGATTTTAGGAATGGGTTAAGTCAGAATGCCAGATGTAGGGGAGAGCACCAGGATGAGGTCTCTTGTTATCTGGTGTGCTCCCTGGGGCATTTGGTGGGCCGCTGTGAGATACAGGAAGCTGGACTAGATGGGCCTATGGCCTGATCCAGTGGGGCTGTTCTTATGTTCTTATGTTCATATGTACAGCATATGTACAGGGAATAACTGACTCAAAGGAATGTGATTTGCTGAATTAGTTTATGGAACTAGCTAGTGTAGCTGATTTGCTATGTGTATGCTCGTTTGACAAATCCCAAGTATTAGAATATTCTTGGGATAGAGAGATAAAACTTAATGTGGAGGACTTAATATGAAACAACTTCTCAAATCATCAATTCTACTCTTGGGATCAAGCAAGATGAAACTTTAAATGAACCATTCTACATTTTTTTTTGGCCTTATCTTGAATGTCACTAATGAGGGTGACAAAATGACCTCACAAAGCAGTTTATTCCAGGACATGATTTTTCTTGATTGTCATATCTGCAAAATCTTTCAGGATATAAAAATTCAAGTCCCAGTAACTCAACTCAAAGACATTTTATTCTCCAAAAAGTGGACATATTAACCAATAGAATTTGGTTTGTAAGAAATAACCAGATTGTAGTGCCAGTGCCAGGTTGCAAGAGCCATGCACTGGGCCTCTCATGGCACTCCCACCCCAGAATGGTCCATTGGGTACTGCCACTGGTGTACTGAGGGTTCAGCAGACTCTCTGATAGACCTGGGCCACCAGCAAGCGCTTGGTTAGGCCAACTCCTAATACCATTTCTGCCAAATTGCCCTTTGGGAAACAAGGATGGAGAAAAACAATTTTGCAAATAAAGATGTTACATATATTAGATGTATATGTAAATACAATTCACGCTTTATGGAGACAGCCAGTGTGGTTTACACGTAGGACTATGCATGAGGAAACTCAGTTCCAAATTGCCATGCAGTCATGAAGCTCACTGGGTGTCCTTTTATGAGTCATGCTATCTCAGTTTCATCTACTCCACAGGGTTGCTTTGATGATAAAAGGGGGGAAGAGTGGGAGAAGCACATCAACTGCCTTGGGTTTTTGGAGGAATGATAGACATCAGGCCTCTGGAGGCATGCTAGAGATCTGACTAATAAAAACAATATCATGTTCACCTCTACGCAATCACCTTTGCTGTTCCTGAGGCTGTTTTCTGCTTGTAGAGATGTTGTTTGTATGAATTTGAGCCTCTCTATGGGTGATGCTGTACACAGGGCTGCCCTAATTTCTGCAGTGGCACATCCTTTTTTTTTTTTAAATTTTTTAAAATAATTTTTTATTAATACACATAAACATACACTACAAACACATACTCCACAAACAATAGAGATTACAGGACATCATCTACCAAATTATTTAATACATCATTCTGCATTCCTAATCTGCTGTTCTTCTACTTTTAACCCTCATTAACCTAAAAAATAAGGGAGAAAACTAAATAAACAAAAAAAAGAAAATATATAATTATCGCTACATACCCTCTTTCCCTTTCTAAAAATTGAACACTTATTATCTTACCACACTAATAACCATCTTTACTATCTCTAAACTTAACATCCCCAAGTATATTTTCAATTACATATATATTTTTTAACATCAAATTTAACCATTTTTACTATCATATCATCATTCCAAAGCAATCTCAAACACTTTAATTCCAATTCTAATTCTTCTAAATTAACCTATAAAATACTAACATATCTCTTATCTCAAATATAAAAATATCTACCAAATCATTACTCTATTTTGAATATCAGTTCTTCTCCTTATCTCAAATTCTGTCCACTTATCTTAATATCTTACATTTCTTCCATCTCTTTTTCCTAGTAAACTTCACATAAATCTTTCTCCACAATTGGTGCTTTAATAAATGTCCTCTTCTTGTTACTTCCATCAAATCCAAATTCTGGCAGATCCTCTCCTTCTCTTTATCCATTTCTATGCCTTTCAGTCCAATTGTTTCTTCTCTGCTCTGATCCGATGACATCTGAATACTTGTCTTCTGAGCTGTTCCATCAGTCTGCAACTCTATCAAAGTTCCTCTTCCAGGTTGTTGATCAATAATCTTCTCCTCCATTAAGCTTTTTCCTTTCATGTCACTTAGTTTATTTATCTTTTGACTTAAGATTTCCACACTGATTTGAATTTGTAAAAATCGAATTCCTTGCTGACGACTCAAAAGAATTAAAGTTTGTAATTTTTCTTCCTTGAGGTTTCCCCATTCTTCCTCTGACATTTTTCCCTTTGCAATTCTCTTTTAATCCACTAGATGTCAAAAGCAGCTCTTTTTACTGTGGAATGTGGAATGTGAAATACAAGACCTTCAGACTAAACAAAGTCAATTCGCCCCTCAGTAGCCTTCCGCATATTTAAATAGTCCAAGATAAAGTCTAGTAAAATTTGTATCCAATACCAATTTGCAAAATTTGTAAAGTTATTCAATCAGATCAAATTTGTTGGCATCCTTCAGTCTCGGAAGACTATGGTGTCACACTCTGAATGGTGGTTCTGGAACAGAGTGTCCTCTCCAGTGTGCGAAGCCTGGGTAAAGTAGATATGGAGGATAGACTGTTACCCATGCAGCAAATCCCCCCTCTCCACGTCGCTGAAATGGTCCAATGGAAAGGCAGAGGCCAATACAGTTGGTTCCAGCGGTGTCGCAGGAGTTGCCAGAACGTGACTGTGTTCAGCCATGAACTGCCTCAGGGACTCCGGCTCCAGATTTTGCCTCGAGGTTGACTCCTGAAGCCTTTTCCATAACTGGATGTAGCCACAAGGCAGTGGAGGTTTGGGATCAGAGTTTTCCTTCTCTCAGATGAGCTGCCATCCCAGGCTGACGAGCCCCATCTACCCGTTGGCTGTTTAGTCGCCTCTTATGACAAGTACAGCCAAACTGAGGGCCTATTCTTATCCTTCATAGTCCATATAATATCAAAATCGCACCGTATCGTCTCAGGTTTTAAAAAAAAAACATATCCCCCCTTTCTCCTTTTTCTCCAGAACGTTAACCCAAATCAACCCAAATTAATCGTTTGAAGCCAAGATTTGCATAATACAGTAGCACTTACTTTGATCTCCCAATTTCCTTCCTAAGGCTTTTCACTGCCCGCTTAGCTTCCTGTACTTGGCTGAAAAGAAACAACCAGAATAGATGACAAATGAAGATAATAGTTTTGTGTGTTCAGGTAGTCAAAGGATAAATAATCATGTGTTATATATTCTGTGTGACTTAACTCTTAACTTGTTTGGGCAAGCATGAGAAAGATCTTTCAATAGTTATCTAATACAGGAGTTATAGATACTGTAAATCTGTACAAATAGTATTGCGGCTTGTTTGCAATATTTTATAGGGAAACTCTTACTGCTCTGTCTCTAGAATGGCTTATTTTGTAACTTAAATATTTTTTTTACCTGCATGGGGATCTTCAGGATAACACTGACAGGACCATGTTCCCTTCAGAGAAATCTGGTGCTTCTCCCCACCTTGAAATAACATCAAGACCACACATACAGCCATGCCCTGGCTGTACATGGAGGTAGATTTCTTGCCACTAGAAATGCAGGGCCAGGGTCACATTTCCACCCTTTTACCTATCTTGGGGTCTGCCTACCAACCAACAGTCCTCTCATGCTGAATTATCTGAGGAGGGAGATGAATGGGGAGCATTTTGGCCAACCTCCTTGCTTTGCTTCTCTTATTCTGTCATTCACATGTCCCCATATAACCACTCACTCATACTCATGCTCACATATGCTCTCTCTCTCTCTCTCTCTCTCTCTCTCTCACACACACACACACACACACACACACACACACACACACACACACCCCTTCTCTGGGTAGCATACAATGCTCAGCAAGGTGTCATAGGTGGGAGGCCAGTTGATCTTTTTGTTATAGTACTAGGCAGGTTGGTTTTAATCAGATAAAAGGAACAGAGGTACTAGGAATTAAAATGGAACAAGAAAAAAACAGACGATGAAGTTATATACTTGAGATCAAGAAGCAAAGTTCAAAGTAAAGTAAAAGCAGAATCTAAGACAGCCCTGACATAAACCATCCACTTACAATTCATCTTCCTCTTGGCATCAGAGGGAAAGCTCTTCCTAAAAGTTAACCTTTTCCTAGCTAGACAGTGTCCAAGCACTCCCAGACCTCCACTGCCTTGTGGCTAGCACCTTGTAAAACTCCGGTTATATTTTGCATTTCCACACATTCTGCTTTTCAACTCAACCTGGCAGCTCTCTTTTATCCCATTTTTGGGGGAGTCTAGTGCCCCCCCCCAGCTTTGACAGGCTGGTTTGAAATGAACAAGTATTCAGATTTCCCTCTCCCAGGTCAAGTGAGAGAACTACTCAACCAATGACCTGGTGTGAAATAGTATTTCTTGTGGGGGAGTTTTGGCGTTTTGAGGCCTCCTTGAGTTAAGGAAATATTTGCTCTCTTGTCCCAGGGCTGTCATGGGACAACTCAGATCTGTGCCAGCTCTATAACTGGTGCACACCTGTGCTGAAGGCAGACTGGGCCTGGGCAGGGGGTTAGGATTTAGCATGTGATGCTGCCGCCATACCTGCACTTCCTGGGCCCAATCCACCCACCTCTCTGCCTAATCTCTTCCACGTCCTACCTGCCCCTACCCTGCCATTCCTCCCCCTCCCCACCTTCCTCCCAACCCTTACAGGAAACTTACTTGCAGCAGAAGCAGGTGTTTGCTCTCTGTCTTCACACAGACCTGGCTGCTTGTAGTGGAGGCCAGGTTGTTTTTGCTGTCATTGTCGCATTTGTGACAATTGCAAAGCGGTTCACACCACCAGAATGCTTGTTCTGGCCATGTAAACAGCAATTAGAATTGGGCTGTAAGTCCTGGTTTCTATATCCTGAGATGAAAGCAAGTATGGTTGGATAATATCAGCCTCATAATACAACAATGGTTTCCTCCTTATTTCCTTTTGTTCTGAATATTTTAAGTTTGGAGAAGAGTCTTGTACTACTTCAGAAGTCAGAACGCTCAATTTTAAAAATCGGTTAGTCCAAATAAATCATCGCTTGCATCTCCAAAAACTTGGGGGCACATGGTGGGTATACTAATCACATAATTCCTAAATGCAGAACAGAGACCAGCCAGGGACCTGAACACTTAGGGCACAAGCCTAACCAGGTCTACTCAGAAGTAAGTCCTATTTTGTTCTTTGGGGCTTACTCTCAGGAAAGTGTGGTTAGGATTGCAGTCTTAGAGTTCAAATCCTCTTATGCCATATACACAGACACACACTTTTATGACGATCTTTATGACTGCAACAGAGAAAGGAAGTTAACTCCCTTGGGAGAGAGCAGGCACATCGCACAAAGATTCAAGCCTTCCCAGGCAGAGGAGAAGCAGGCAGATCTCAAAACCACACTAGTTAATCTACAGAGCAGCTCTCTAAGCACTCAGGGAATTTGGTATCTAGCATGCTCCCATCTACACTGCGGACATAGTGTCTGTATATGCAGAGTAGAACAGCCCGAGTCCCAAGCATAAGGAGGCAGGAGGTAAAACCTGAGATGCTTCTTCCCACTAGAAAGGCCTTGGAGAAAACACAAACAAGCACACTTGGAAGATGATAGCAGGGGACCTAATCAGAGTGAGCACTATATGCGTTTGACCTGCATATGGCACAGGTTGCCTTTGTATCACTTGACCCATTGGGCCACTCATGCACACCATGCTTTGTTGCAGAGTGCCTGCACATGCTGCTGGTTGTCCCTGTATTATGCTACCCTTCTTCCCCCATGGACTACCTCATTCATCATGGTAGCAGGCACTGGGTTGCTTGTGAGTCTCAATTGGTGAAGACTGGCCATTTGGCCAACCTTGGCTAGTGAAGACTGTGAAGAATGGCCAGTGAAGACTGGCCTTTTGGATTAGACCTGCCCACTGTCCAATTGGTCCAATTGGATTGTGCCATTTTCTCCCCTGCCCTTCACATCCTATCCTATGGGCTGTTGCATCAGATTCCCTCATGTCCATGTGGGCAGCTTCCTTCCTGGAAAACAGATGGTGAGTGTTATAACTGCACTGAGGGTGGTTGAGCTGAATGGCATTCAGGCAAGAAATATCTGCTGCAGTGAGATGACACCAAGGATGCAGCCGGAGAATGGGGAGGGGGCTTGCAATTGCAGCACATATAGATTGGGCTCTCCCTTATCTTTGTGGGGAGCATTGTCCAAGCACTCACTATCAGGGTGGTAAAGTGAGCACTTCAGTTTGGCGTTTGTGTGTAGAATTCTCCTGGGGCAGAGAATGTTGAGGGAATGAAAGTTGAGGGTATTAAAGGGAATGTTCTTTCCATATGTGCTCTAAGGGCAGTAGGCTATTTTTGCAATACGCTCCCTTTGCATGGAAATTTACCTTACTCCATTGAGGCTTAAGTATTGGGGTTGAAGTGCTGGCCATGATGCTTAGTCTGTAACCTGTGCTATGTCATAGTAGAGTGAGTGAGGTGGAGAAGATAGTGGATGTTGGGATTTGGTGCTTTTTTGGTCTTTCTAGTGGGTTTCTATGGGTCTCTTACATGTATGCCAGCTTTGAAATACATGGAACATTACACTGACATTCAGGGTGTGTCTACCAACTGGAGGGAGCTTAGGATATGATGCTGCCAGCTCCTGCCATGATCTCATGATCCACCCACATTTCTGCCACATTTGGGAACTTTTATTGAATGGAGGAGTGCTGGCAGAGGGAGTACAAGAACATAAAGTTGTGCCAGCATTCATGGGTGCTTCTGTTTGTGTGATTGCAACTTCACTGCTGTGACTAAGTGAGTCAGTGTCCAAGAACTTGGAATACTTTTTTAAGTGTAGGATTACACTGTAACACCCCGCCCCATCTTTTTATTGCCACAGGGGATGCAATTCAGTAGCAGAACACTAGCTTTGGACACAGAAGGTCCTAGGTTCAATCCCTGATATCTCCAGGTAGGGCCAAGACAGACCCTGAACAGCTCCTGTTCAGCAGTGATATACTGAATTAGATCAGTGTTTCTCAGACTGTGGGTTGGGACCCACTAGGTGGGTCGTGAACCAATTTCAGGTGGATCCCCATTCATTTCAATATTTTATTTTTAATCGATTAGACTTGATGCTACCATGATATGTTACTGCAGTTGGGAAAACGTTACAGATCTGTCCTTTTAACAGGCTATTCTGTATATGCTTTAAAGAATGATAACAGGGCTTACTCCTGGGTACACGTGGGTAGGATTGCAGCCTAGGATTGTTAAAAATTCTCCCACTTGATGATGTCACTTCTGGTCATGACATCATTTCCAGTGGGTCACAACAGATTCTCATTCTAAAAAGTGGGTCCTGGTGCTAAAAGTTTGAGAACCACTGAATTAGATGAACCACTGAGGCAGCTTCATAATGTCTATGGGGTTGTGTGTGTGTGTGTGTGTGTGTGTGTGTGTGTGTGATGAGTGTGATGAGTGTGTGTGTTTTAAAATCACCTTTTGTGTACAGCAGCTGAGCTGGTGTCACTCCATCGTGGGTATGTAAAATATCAGAAGATATTCCAAATGTAGTCCACAGAGTGCCTTGAAGGCGCCTCAGGTTGCGCCAAGATGCTCTTGCGCCTTCCTGCCCAACCTGGCCTCTGGATGCTACTGGGTGCTTGCCGCTGTCCGCCGTCGGGTGGTCCTGAAGCTGATAAAGGGTTTGAAGGGGGAAACACCTAAGGGGTGGGAAACTACAACTCCCGGCAGACCCTTCAGAGAGAGTGGGGGGAACTAGGGGAGGGGGCGGCTGAGGACCTTGCAATCCCGCACGTGCTCCCTCTGGTGGGCGCAGCCAGAGCTGGAGGCGGGGACGGAGAGGCGAGGAGGGGGCGTGGGGCTGCTGGAGCCCCACTGACTGCTGCACTCTTGCGTTGCCTGCTCAGCGCGCGCGCAGAGGCTGCCTGCTCGCCCCGGACTGACTGTGCGGCCGGCTGGAGGCAAGCGCTGCACCTGAGCGCGCCGCTGCGGAGCGAGGAGACGGGCTAGGCTGGGCTGGGCAGGGCTGGGCTGGGCTGCCGGCAGACAATAGAAGGCAGGGAAGCTCCCTCGAGGCGCAGCTGCTGCTGGCTGCCTGGGGCTTGCGGACACTTGCTGCTGCCTGCGCAGGAGCCGGTGCGCCGGGAGGGAGCCCGCCCGCCAGCCCGCCCCCCGCTCCATGGCTGAGCAGCGCTGAGGTGTGCGGCCGGAGCTGGAGCCCCGCGGAGCCCCGCAGCCGCCCCCTCGGGCACCCCCCGCGGCTCTCCCGCGGGATTCTCGCCTGGGCGGCCGGGCGGCGCACGATGCGCCCTGCTGCTCCCTTCTGATCGCCAGCCCCACCGCGATGATCCCTCCGGAGCAGCCGCAGCAGCAGCAGCAGCCCAACCATGTCGTGGCTACCATCGAGAACCTGCCCCCCGAGGGCGGCGGTGCCGGCAGTGGCAGGAGCAGCATCTCCGCCCCCTCTTCGTCCAGCGTGCGCCAGAGGATCAGGAAAGTGCTGAACAGGTGAGAAGGGCGGGCGGCGGGGGGGACGCGCGGCACACGCCCCTTCCCTCTCCTCCCCTCCCACCCGCCTCCCTAGCCTGGCAGGTAGGGGTGCCGGACCCGCTGCTCGGTGTCTACCGCTGGACCCATCGCACTCTGCCTCTCAGCATCCCTGCTCTCCATCCAGCTTCGGAGGGTGCATCTCTCTACACCGTTGTGAGAGAAATGCACTCTGCACATGCTCGGGGTGCCTCCTCTGGAGTCCATACATATGCTGAGCTCCCGCACTGGCTGAGAATGCCTACCCCAGCTCAGATGAAGGCCTTACCAGACCACCCTGTTCCCTACAACAATAGGGTCCAGCTCTAAAAGAAGTCAGGGTTTGTGTTCTATTGTCCAGAATTTCTATGGGGCAGGGATGCTCTGAAGAAAGGGTCATCCATTTTGTTCAATGGAGTGACCAATAGAGTGGTCTTGAATAAGGGTTGTTCTCTCCATATATGGTGATGGCTTGATAAGAAGGGACTTCTGAAAACCTTGTGTCCGGAGGGGAGAGGGAAAGAGGCTTATTTTCGGACAAAGGGCTCATTTTCGGACAAAGACCCAAAACTTCCAACTGTAGTGAAAAAGAAAGAATTGGAATGCTGGTCATTTCTTTTTTGGCATTACTCTGCTTCTGATATGTGGACCAAGACTTTGCTAGAACAGAGCTGAAGGCTTCTACTTCATGATACGCATCCTTAGATAGCACCCGGTTGCCCTCTTCTTGCCATTTGCTGCTTCCCCGCTGCCCACCTTCTAACTGTGCAAGCTTCTGCAAGGTGCAGATGAGGGAATGTGATACCACTGATCCAGGCTTATGGAAGGGAGGCAGGAGACCTCTGAGCTGCAGTTAGTACCCAAATCAGGTTGTCCTTCTGCGATGGGAAGAAGGGATGTGGAATGATGAAGTCTTTGTAAAAAAAATAGCAAATGCATGTTGATTCTGTCATGGACTGTAAAAATTGATTTTGACGGTTGGTTGGGAAAGAAGGTGTTTATAACCCAGTTATGGTTGCTGTTAAATCTCTGAGAAAGGTCTTTTTAAACAACACTTTGTATAAAAATAGGACTCCTTCCTGCTGCGCTTGCCCTGAGGGTCTGGAATAATTGAGTTTTGTTTGCCTCTTTTTCCATGGAAATCATTGTGCTATGTGGTTTTGAATCTTAAGAGTCAAAATCTCCAAGGAACTTATACCTGGGTTGGATTACTTGAGCAATGAGTATGAAGTGGGGAGGATTTAGAAACACGACCAAGGCGATTAGTCTTTTCCTTATTTGCATGGGGATATGTTGTGTGTGTGTTTGCAATATTCCAAACAAACAAAGCCTAATACCTCCTGAGATTTCAATGGGTTTGGAGGATTAGCTCAAGCCTGCCTGCTGGTGATAGGGGAAAGTTCTCATCTTCAAGACAGTATGGGCTCCAATGGAAGAGGTGAGGCATTACCTTAAGGCAAAACTAGACTGCCTTTGAAGGTGGTCCATAATAAACCACAAAAAATAATAATAAGGTAGGAGTTGGATTACCATAGTATTCAGGAAAAGTGAAAGACATAAAACCAATTTGTTTTACAACATTATAAATCCCAAATGTCTTATGTGGTGAAGCTTATTGGTTATGTGACCATCTTGAATAAATTCCTAAATGTGTTGGGACTGAAGTTCTTCTAGTGTTAAATATTAATTTCCTTGTTAGTTTCTTCATGGAAGACTGACTGAACCTATTGCTCTTGTATGGCAGTGTTCTTGCCCATGGAATACAGAGAATCTGCATTCTTAGTCATTCTTAGACATCTAAGACATATTCTTAGACCAGCATGTCCAGCAAATGCTGGAAGTTCAACCTTTAACTTCTCAAAAGATAAGTGCTGGAACTCAGACCAGCTTGGGTGCCTTATCTTCTGGTGTCAGAATCAAGTTTCTTGATCCTCACTGTGTGGGATATTCTGGTTTGTATCAAATGCCCCAGCCAAGCAGTTTGGCCACTGGGAATGTTCTGTAGGTTTGCAAACTCCCCTCCCATCAAATGCACTATTCCACTCCTGGTATGTGATAGCTGTATCATAAATGCATCTTCCATTTGTTGAAGATGTACTTTTCACACAAAGGAGGATGGGAAATTTTACTGGTTTCTTCCTATATCTGCAGCCCTCTACATTCTCGAATATCTGTTCCAGAAGGTCTGCCAACTCTCGGGAGCACATATGGGGGGAGTTGCATGGGATGCAGAAAGAAAGAGGGATCTGTGAACATTGCACCCCACTTGTGTAAATGAAGATTCTTCCATAAATTGAAGGAGCACTTAGCATACAACCCATACTTTGTCACGTAGGCAATGGCTGCTGATAACCAAACCACATTTGGTTTGAAGTGAGCTTCTGATTCTGGTTCAAAAACAAGCTTTGCTTAGCTACAACCTCAGTTTACTTCTGATATGTTGTACACCAAACAATTTTTTTCCTTAAGATTTTGACTGATTTTAATTAAAACAAAAACAAATAAACAATAGAGTCCAGTAACCCAGCCATACCCTAACCCATGAGGAACAGAAAAAGAACATAGCTTGTGGTGGTTACTGTGAATGTGGAGGAGGGAACATGTGAGAGGAAGGATGGGCAAGGGTAGAAGAGGCCATGAGCCTGCTGTGGGTTCCCAGTGGCCACTCCAGGAGAGCCTCTGTTTTTACAAGGTTATTGTTTCCTTAGGATTTCTTCCCCACCTGGGGATCTTAACCCATACATGTCTTTCGTCTTTTTCTTGTCCTTAAGATACAAGCAAGAAGGAGCTGCCAGTTAATCTGTTTTTTTGCATTGTCTCAGTTTAGGAAAGCTTGTGCCTTTTAATGCAGAAGTTTCTTCACCAGGATGGCCATGTGCAGTTTACACTGGGGTTGTATGAAAAGATTCAGCAGAGTGCACACAGGAGCTTATTCCTAAAGAGCTGAAATGGAACTTCTTCTGACCTTCTCTCTGCCCCAACCCTTCCTCCACCCCCCACCCTGTTGCAAATTGTCATGCATGGGGGAAGCCTGTTTGTTGTTGGAGCTCGCCTCATTTTTTTTTAGGGTTATTGAACGACTTAATCATTCTGCACTAGTGATCAAGAGAGCCCGTGGAGACAGCAGTAATAGAACATTATAATGAGACAGTAGAGAGCTGTAACCTGCAGGTTTTCAGGGAATTGCAATATTTTGGCTGTAAATTTTGGGCTACCCATAAGTGTAAAACATATTTCCCATTAATTCTGTGATACTTAATTGGCTGTATAGCTGCTTTTAACAAAATCTGTGTTGATATGGAATTGTAGATATATTTCTCAATCGTTTAGAGGTAGAGTTTTGGTGGTTTGATCTCAGTGTTCCAGTCATCAAAGATGCAATTTTGTTGACTGCCATCTTTTCCAGCCTTAGGAAAGGAAGTTTCTTGAAGGAAGGGTTTATTTTCTTTCCCTAGCTGGTCTCCTGATGAACTGCTTCTCCCATCTGAGCCTGTTCAACTCTTGAGATAGCCTTCAAAGGCCCTGGTCTTCAACTGTCCTTGACTTGAAATTTGTTTGGTCAGTACCAAAGGCAGGGTCTTCTTGGTGGCAGCACTGTTGGTTTTGAACTCCATACCTGTGGACGCCCACCTGGTTCCATTTTTGCTTGTTCTTAAGCAGAATAATAATAATAATAATAATAATAATAATAATAATAATAATAATAATAATAATTATTATTATTATTATTATTATTATTTAATAAATAATTATTTATTATTTTAAAGTTTTCATAATAATAATAATATTATTATGAAAACTTTAAAAAATTGCATAGCCTCTTAACTGTGATGTTTTATTACACATATTATAATTAATTTTTATCTGCTGCTTTTACTTGTTACATTGTGGTGTGTTTTTTATTGATTGTGAGCTGCCTTGGGCAGGATATAAATCCTTGAATAAATTAAAAAATATTCATTAATGAGGCAGAAATAACTAGAACTGCTTGTCTCTTCCAGTTGTACAGAATTGAGTTTTCATGAAGACCTTGGATCCCTCAGTGTGTTTCTCTCCCTCTTTCTTCTAAATAAAAGTGAACTTTTAGTCTTTGTGTTTATTGAGATTACTGAAAATATTCAGAGCGTGTGTGTAAAAGTATCAGATCAGGTCACCTTTGCTTTACTTGACTACTTGCTCATGGGCTACTGCAATTATTGCCATCTTGTTCTGAGAAACACTGAGTGACTTGTGCTCCCTGAGTAACCCGTGACCACAACATCTGATAGATGAACTCTGTATATTATTCTAGAGAGAGTGGGACGTATCTTCTAATTATGCTACTGTGAATCATTTCTTGACCCTTGGAACGTTTAGTATCAATTTAGACTTTATACACAGGAATATGAGCTGATCTATTTCCTGTGTAAGTAATTTTAGAATTTCAGTGCAACAGGTTCTTGCTCTCATGTGCCGTTTCTGAGCAGAACTGTGCTCTTTTGTTTTCAGACAAACAGGGATGTGGAAGTAAATGCAAAAATAAAACGTTTATTGATCAGACACAATTTGATTTTGTTTCTTGTAAAGGAGTAGAGGATCCGCAATTGGAAGGATGTAATGCTTGCAGCCATCAAGGGGAAGCTGGGAGTTTAGATCCTGAGAACAAGCTCAGAACCACAGGCACTAGAGATCATCATTGCCCATGCAAAATCCCAGCCTCAGCTGGAAAGCCTATAGCCTTTCCTGTTGAGTAGAGCCAGTAGATTGAGCCATTCATCTAGTTGTAAACATTTGGATGACTTGGGAGATGCGCCAATGTGTCTCTATGGGTGTTCACCACGCAGGGCTGCTGTGCACAGAGCTGTGGATTCACAGTTCCTGGCAGCTTCTGATACTTAAAAATTGGGAGCCAGCCTAAAGTACTTTGTGTGTTCGCTCCTTACAACCACTCCTGTTCCTGAAGCAAATGTCCTTTTGTTTCAACCATGGTTAAGATTGACTATGGTTTCCCTGAATCCAGAACCTGAATTCATAGTTTGAAGGTGTGTTCAGATTCTGGATTAAGGAAAGACATCCCAGCTAGTGATCAACTGACTTGCTCTTACAACTCATCATGTTCCAAATAGTATTTCTATTTTTTGTGTCATATCAGATCCACTGGAAGGGGTTATTTGCAGTCAAACTTTATCTGACTAGTGAGGTGGTTAGGAACTTTTCACACACTGTTAGCCTTCTATTTTTTCCTGCATATAGCCAAAAGATTTCCCCCTCTAGTTTGCCAACTTAGGGCCCAATCCTATCCAATTTTCCAGTGCCAGTGCAGCTGTGCCCATGGGGCATGCACTGCATCCTGTGGTGGGGAGGCAGTCACAGAAGCCTCCTCAAGGTATGGGAACATTTGCTCCCTTACCTTGGGACTGCATTGAGGCTGCACCGTGCTGTAAAGTTGGACAGGATCGGGCCCTTATTTAGGTAGGCTATTTTGGAGGTCAGGGACATTTTTTTTCACCAAAAAGTATACAGTTTTTTCATAGAAAAATATGCAATATCTGTATTAGGGTTTGCTCTGTATTGTGGGAAAAAATATTCTGATTTGAACTCACAGCCTCTAAACAAGCACTCTAAGAAGGATTGAGGTTCTGTTGGGTGACAGCCCAATTCTGAGCTGCCCGGGTGTGGGGCTGCATCGGTGCTGAAAATGGCTGTTGCCACATCTTGCATGCTCTGGGCAGCCAGCGGTGGCTCCTTGGGAGAAGGGGACTTTTGTAAAGTCCCCCAGGTAAAGCGAGTAGCCTCGCAATGGGACTACTCAGTTCACTGCCGACCCAAAGGTCGGCAGTGAATCAAGAGCCTTCATGTCAGGTTGCGAGCCCAACACAGAGGCTCTTCGCTCCGTTGGTCCTGCCTCCCTCCCTCCCTACTCCTTCCCCCTGGCACGCCTCCTCCCCGCCGTCTCCCTGCCCACCTCCCCCCTCCCAGAACACCTTCTCCCCGCCTCCCCCCATGCCTCCACTTACCTCTCTGTTTGTTGGCGGTCTATGTGACCGCTGAGCAGCGGAGCTTTGGTGGCTGCCCAGCAGTAGCCCAGCGCCTGCCAGTGCTGGGTTACCACTGGCACTCGCCTGGCGCTAGGGCCAGCAAACGTGCCTTATGGCACATTTGCAACAGTGTGCGCCGGCAGTAAGCTGGTGTGCACTGTTCAGGATTGGGACCTGTTTAGATATTGACTATTTGAAGCCTTGCTGGATTAAAAATATAAAACAAGCACTGCTATATTAGGCCTGGGCCTGATCTAGCCCAACTTCCTTTCTCTCACAGTGGCCCACAAAATGCCCCTCTAAAGCAGGGTCTGCAGCCTTCTTTGGCATAGGGCAGTGTTATTCAAACTGTGAGGCGCAGCTCCCTGGGGAGGCACCACGAACGCACAGGGAAGGCACGGGATGTCCTCTCACAGTGATACAGTCACACCACCTTTCCTGGGCAGAATGCAAGCCCCTCCGTCTTCTGTCCTTTTTTTTTAAAGCAGAAGATTGCTTCTCATCAAAGTGAAATCTCTCTTTTCAACCCCCTCCCTCTTCCACTCCCCCCTTTTGATCTCCAAACTGTCCTGCTTTCCTGCCCCCCCCAAATAAAACACTTCCTATTTGACCAGTCACCAGGGCTCTTAAAGTTGTTTCCATGTAGTTGGCAAAGGGGGGGGGGGAAAGACAAGCACACACTTTACTTGGCCAGGAGCAGAAAAAGGGTACTGTATGCCTGAAGATCTGAGGCTGCCAGTTCGAAACAACCAGAAGTACCCAAGAACTGAGGACACGCTGATATACTGATGAGCTGACCCTCGGTGGCAGAGAGGAGTTGCCCTCAAGTGGAGCGTGGGAGGCGAAGGGCCAGAGAGAGGCCAGACCGGGAAGGAATCCAGCTGGAACGAGGAGTTCTATGAAAGACGAGAACTGTTCCATTGTAAAAATCCCTACGGGGGTTTAGAACAGCCTGCCTATGTAAACCGCCTTGGATTAAAGTCTGAGGAGAAATCTGACAACCAAAGAAAGGCGGTATATAAATACCTGAATAAATAAAATAAGTGTATATTGCTGTGTATTCATAATATATTTTTAAGATCTGCATTTATTTAATGATATGATTAATATCATTAATATTAATATCGTTAATATTTCTGGCCACTTCCTGTTGAATGATGACACTTCCCGCCCTCAGAAACATGATGGGGAGTCCTGGCCAACAGCCACAGGGGTCAAGGGAGCCACAGGCCAGAAAAGTTTGAGTACCACTGGCATAGGGGCTAGAAGCCATGCCTGTGAGTGGTTGACGGGCCACTGTGTAATGATGCCACTTCTGGATGAAACATCATCAAATCACTGTGGAACCTGGCTTCATGTTAGAGGGAAGAGTGATGGTGAGCAGGTCAAGATTGAACTGCACATGGCAGCCCAGCTCACCGAAGTACCAGTCTTTTCAGTCTGAGCGCCACAGTAGCACCATGCTAAGAAGCCCATGAAGCTGCAGTCGCCTCAAGCACGTACCCCCTGCTGCCACCAACTAGTTGCCCAGTGTGGTACTCACATTGTGCTCCATCATGGATGGCAGAGCCTCCTGCCCAATTTGCCATACCCCAGACAACCAGTGGCAGAGCCCAGACTTGCAGGATCCTGGTGCCACTGCCACTTCCTGGGAAAAGTGCCACACATCACTCCATTGCAGGCTGAAGTCCGTGGGTCTGGATGACTTTGCATAATGGCCAAATCCAGCCTGGGGGTCTTAGGATGCCGACCCTATTCTAAAGTCTATCTCAGGGGTGGGCAAACATTATGGGCCGCATCATCTCTCTGACACTCTGTTGGGGATGGGAAAAAAGAATTAATTTACATTTCAAATTTGAATAAATTTACATAATTCAATACAGTAGAGATGGAGCTTATATGAATGAATGAATTTTACTGAGCTTATTTATTATACACATGAGAACTATAATACAGGCATGTAGAACCACATGAGAGCTATGACCTGTTTGCCACACATCTCTTGCACAGTGAAAACATACAGACCAAGCCAGAAACACATGGAGGACATAAATTGTTCAGAGGCAGTGGGGTGGGGTTAAAATAATGCCCAGGGAAAAGCAGAAAACACATGGAGACTGTAAAAGGCCTTGCTCTAACACAGGGGTGTCCAAAGTTTTTGGCAGGAGGGCCACATCATCTCTCTGACACTGTGTTGGGAGCCGGGGGGAAAAAATTAATTTAAATTTAAAAATTGAATAAATTTACATGTTTACATAAATGAATATATTAAAGATTATATGAATGAATGAAGGTCTTGAAATAGCTCAAGGCCTATAAAGTCCTTGCACAACGCAAGGCTGGCCTTTCCTTTGCTGCCGCTACTGCATCACATACCTGAAACAGCAAGCAGTGCAGGAAGCCCTCATCCCACAGCTCATGCAAAAGGTCTCATGCTGAGAGCAGTTGCGTTGGGCCAGTGTGAGCTTCAACAAATCTCAGGAGGGCCAGAGGCTCACTGGAGACCAGGGGCTCCCTGAGGGCCGCATTGAGAGGCCTCAAGGGCCGCATGTGACCCCAGGGCCGGGGTTTGGGCACCCCTGCTCTAACGCAACCCGCAGCACACAACTGGCGGTCGCGACTGGCAGTCGCAGGCCAGCATGGACTCCAACAGTCTCTGACGGGCTAGAGGCTCATTGGAGACTGGGGGCTCCCTGCAGGCCAGATTGGGGGTTCCGTAGGTCACAAATGGCCCCCCGGCTGGGGTTTGCCAACCCCTGGCCTATCTCAGTGCTATATTATTGACAGTTCTGAAGTAGAAATCCTGTCTAAAGCAAACAGTCATGAAATTTTAGTGCCAGCCATCAAATAATGTAACCTTGTGGTGATGGGGGGAGGGGGGAGATGTAAAAGTGAATCATTTTACTGTATGGCCAGTTATATGACCTTAAGTACTTTTTCTGATTGTATTTTTTTGTCTTTAAAACATACAAATCAGCAAGATCACAGAGTTGCTTGATTAGCAAGGCAAACAGCAATCTGAATAAGTTATGGCATTTCCGCTGTTAATTGAAAGAAGCCTAAAGATCAAATGTATGTGCCTTTGACATTCCTGCATGATGAATTCTTATAACCTTGAATGCCTGAGCTTTCTTGAGCAGAACAAAAGAATTATCTTCTGATAGTATTTCTTATAACAAAAGAACAAAAGAACTATTTAAGTTAACCTAACAGGGCAGCAAAAAAAAAAGCATGAGTCTGAAGACCCTTTACATTGCCTTTCAGTCACCTTGAGGGATGGGAAGTGTCATAAAACTGTGTTTGTACTTCATCTTTCTGTACCGGTTCAACTGTGTTAAATGGTAACAATGTTTGGTAATTGATTGTGACCTGGTCTGTTGGCAGAGAACTTATTTCCATTATGTCCTTCTCTAGGGTGGGGGTGGAAGAGTGAGAATGAGTGTATCCAGTAGTGCTGGTGTAGCATTTATTATTATTATTATTATTATTATTATTATTATTATTATTATTATTATTATTATTATTAACAGTATTTATATACCGCTTTTCAACTAAAAGTTCACAAAGCGGTTTACAGAGAAAAATCAAATAACTAAATGGCTTCCTGTCCCAAAAGGGCTTACAATCTAAAAAGAATACCAGCAGACAGCCACTAGAACAGACAGTGCTGGGGTGAGTTGGGGCCAGTTACTCTCCCCCTGCTAAAAAAAGGAGCACCCACTTGAAAAAGTGCCTCTTACCCAATTAGCAGGGGTTTCTAGTACAATACCTATAGATAATTTTACGTTTGTAACAAACAGCATTAAGACACAGAGAATTGGTCAGAATAATTCATCATTATTTCTCTGTCCTCACTTTGTTAGCTACTTTGCTTTGATATTTTTAAAATTAGGGCTACCAGTTTTCAGAGTCTGACCTATAGTTTAAGAGTCTCCAGGAAAAGTGCTTCAATTTCAAGGTGAGGGACTGAAATCAGAGGTGCACACTGTTTTGACCGTGGCCTGATAACTGCTGCCATTCCCCCTTCCCACTGTGTCCATTGGGCTCTGTCCCTACAGCATTATTTGGTGTCAGTCTCTTTCACTGATCAACCAGGTGTCGTCTTCCTCCATTTTCAGATTTCACCGTGCTCCATTCAGTGAGGCTCCAGCCCTTAATCTTCCAGGCACCACCATTTAGCTCTTAGGACTCTGTCACCTGAAGCACAGGGTCTGGGCCTCAAGAGACTTGGCAATCCTGCTTTACATGCTCTTTTCCATTCTTCGCAATTACTCTGCATTTGCGACAGTTCCAGTCTGCAGGCACACTCCGCTGAGAAAACATGGGCACGGACGAGGCAAAGTTCAACACTTTTAATTACCGTTTGATTTTAATGAGAGAAATTTGAAGTACCAGCTTTGCTCACTACTTGACATTAATGGGACTGAAGTTAACATTTGCTATATCACGCATGTTGATCTGCTATTTCCTTTGTATATTTCCTTCCATTTCGTTTTCTCAGTACTCTCCGCTTCTCTCTTTCCTCTCCCAACTCATCCTCTCAATAGTTCATTCACTCCAGGCTTGTACAAGTTTTGATCTACCAGGCACAGCATCCCACTTGAACTTTCTGGTTTTGCTTCCTGCATATGGGTGGAAAAAGTAGGGGTAGTGTAAATCACCGTGAAGGTGATTTACATGACAACATGATACATGATACATGACCAGTATGATCTGTTTAGCTTAGTGAATGGCAAGTTATGAAGATCTGATTTACACAATTCCTTTATTTTCTCCCCCCTTCTTCCCCAGGGAGCTGTACACACTTGAGAATGGTTTTTCTCCACGTTTCAACCTGCTATCCTTATATATAAATGTTTCCTTGGTCATGATTAATGGGCAGCTCATTCAGATGAATGAGAATTCATGCTGTGTGTGTGTTTGGTATGGAAAAGCATTAAATCTTGTGAGCCTCTGCTTTGTCACCAATAGTTTAGATACAGGTTTCCCACTTTGGTGAAAAGTGGCTTTCACCTGTGTTTTATTTAATTCCCATAGCATAGCACATAGGAATCAGTGGCAGAGTCAGTCCCTAATTTGAAAACAAAAACTCCTTCCTCTCAGTACACCCCCACCACTCTGTTCAGCAGCTGCTATTGCCATTTTTGATGCTTCCTTGAATATGAAATTTCCCACCCCCATCCCTTTTTTGAAAGGGCATGCTTGCACTCCAGTGCTGGTATACATCCCTTGCCATTTTTTAAAAAGATCATAATGATCCAACTCACGGCTCTTTCCCTTATCATATCAGTTTCCCAGGTGGGATGGACAGTAAAGGAAATGGCAGTGGGCGATCTGGTAAAAGACAGTGTTAGAAACTGTCATCGATCACAACTCTGACTGCTCCTGCAGATCAGGTGAGAAAGCAGTTGCATCAGTTCCCAACTGAAAAGTATGTGCTTTTGTTGCAGCAGAAGCTCTAAAAAGTCTTAGGGAACAGGGTTATAGTGGGGAAAATGTGGGAATGAATGAAGTGGTTTGGGAGGAACATGGACTGGATTTTCAGGAATAAATGAGTGAACAAATGATATTGGGCAGAAAGCCAGCTGCGTAAGTAAGTTTCTTTGGTTGCTTGTATGGAAGAAAAGAGGAAGCAGCTACCCAGGGTTAATAAATGTTCTGCATCCTCACTCGTCCCTGCCATTCGTTTGTATGTTCCCTTCCCAACTGTATTAAAAAGTGTGGGAATAAACATTTTAAACATGGATGCAAACCTTCTACTATATCTTGAGAACAGTTCCCCTTCTCCCAGCTCTTCCTTGGAGAACTGCAGTGACATCTCCAAATACACTCCAGAGAGGAGGGAAAATAAGTCTGTCAGTGACTATCATGGTGAAATGGACAGTCACGGTGTCATGTTCACAAGCAAAATCTCGCTGAATACTGGCTGCCAGGGACAATAGTGGGGGAGACTTGGCATGCCATGTCCTGCTTGTGGGCTTCCTGGGGGCACTGGGCCAGAAACAAGGAAATAGGAATGAGAGGACCACGGCGTCCTGGGCAGCTGTGTCCTGATCAAATGTGTTCTGCTATCGGACATTTGCATCCATTCTTATTGTGTCTGAGACATTTGTCTTACAATACATGTATATTTGTATTGGATGTACTTTTTATTTTTAAAACACAAAGGTAAGGTTGGGCTGGAATAAGAGGCTTCACATATAATAATAATAAACTTTATTTATATCCCGCCCTTCTCCCTGAAAGGGACCCAGGGCGGCTTACAACATATTAAAAACAGATTAAAAACATAATTTAACTGCAAATAAAAACATATTAAAACACATTAACAGATACCCATAAAAACAGTAGTCAGATAAAAAGATAAAAAGAGCAAAACGCAGCAAATCATAGAGGAATCAGGCCTGTAAAAATACTAAAAAGATATAGAAAAGATGTTAAAAAGTTATATAACATGGGGTTTGTTGTCTAGTTAGAGTGGGATGCAAAAAAAGAAAAGAAATTAAAAACCCAGATGCAAATGTCCAGGGATACCAATGACTGGGACGCATTTAACCAGGACACAATCATTCAGGGAGCAAATACTCTAATACCAGGAACAGGATGCTGTAGTAGATTGATTTTTTTATCTCCTCTGGCAGAAGCCATATTGTGCTCTTGTGGGAGCATCTTTCCTTTTAAAAGGAAAGATTCTGCCATCTCCCATCTCTGTTCTTCCAATGCAGTACTCTCCAATCCCTAAGCTTTCTCCATTCCTTTATCATTTGGGGCTGGAGGGTTAGCAGAGAATGCAGATGGGCTCAAAAGAGAATATGAAGGTGGGGAGCGCTGTAGCTGCTAGCTTTGGAAGGGCAGAGAGGGTGGGGCTGTAGGTCAGTGGCAGAGCCCGTGCTTTGCATATAGAAAGTTACCACTTCAATCCCTGGCATCTCCATGTAAGAGAGAGACTTTGTTAGATACCTTGAAGAGTCATTGCCAAACAGCTTTGACAATACAGAGCTAGACTGATCAATGGTCTGACTTGGTAGAAAGCAGTTTCCCATGTTTCTTAGGTTTTAAAAAGACAAGTACACTGTAGTGAGAAGTACACTGTAGTGACAATGAAGTACACTGTAGTGCTTCTCTGCCAGGACTCGTAAGACTGTAAAGAACTGTAAAGTTCTCCAACCCAAAGCTGGCAAAGATCAGGATAGTTTCAGAAAACTGCAACTCCAAGGGATTTTGGAAGACCCTACCATCCCAGTAGATGAATTAGGTTCATTGGGAAAGAATTGGACTGGGGGAGAGAGACAGAATTGCAAAAGGCATTGGCTGTTCACTGCCCCACCCACTTGGTTTTTAAACAGTGGTGGCTTCTGGAGCAGAAATCCAACAATGCGTTGCACACAAGGTAAATTGTACACTTCACTAGAATGCCAGGGACTTGCATTCAGTCTATTCTTAGGACACTTTGAACCTGTATCTGGAGTAAGCAAATGGAAAGCGATCTTCTTCCACCTTAGAGTGTGGTGTAGTAATGTTTAAAGTGAGGGGGGGAAGGTGCGAATGGGGTGGAGAAAGATTCCTGGGTCTTAATTATAGTGCCTTCAAATGCACCTGCAGTTTTACTCCTAGATGTAATGTGGTAAAGCTCTGTCTCTTTTCCTTTTTTGCACTGTACTCTGCATGTGCCCTATCAAGCATCTTCAGGAACAGACTTTTCTTCATCCATAATACAGTAGTTTAATAGTGCAAGAGCCTGTATAATGAATTGCATTCTAAACATGTAAAAAAAGTTCATGTGCTGAATTGGGGGCAGGTGGATGGGTGGAATAGACCTTTCCCACAAGGTGTGATTTGGCAAGACAGACTGTGGATTTATGCTGCTTGTGACATTTGGAAGATCTGGGCTTAGTGGGTACCTGTTGTATGCAGCATAATTTTTTTTTTTTGCACAGATTGTAACTTCGGCTTTGGGAAAGGGGTTAGTTAGTGCCTCTTGAACTGGGGAGGTTTCCAAAGAGCAGAAGCATAAATGGCTCCATAGACAACTCTGGAGAATGGACAGAGTGGCTCTGACAAAATGGACAGAGCAGCTTTAATGTGCTAATGAGAGGAAGACCAGATGCCAGAAGTGATCAGAGGAGCTCTTTGTGATTCTGTCTCTTTTGAGATGGCTGAAGCCTCTGTCCTTATCGCTACAGCTACTTCTCCCAGGCAGGGGAGAGACAGTGGGGCTCTTAGAGAGGTGTTCCTTTTTCTTTAGATCACCAAATAACTTTAAAAAATCAACACCCGAATGCTGATTAGGGTAAATCACCAGAACTGCTTAGAGAAGAAAAAGGTTCTGATGAGGTAACTTTTCTTAAAAAAAACAAAAGTACTGTTCCAGGTTTGTCAGTCTTGAATTGAGTTCAGCCCTAGTTTGAAGTCATAGGTTACCTTCCCCCCCCCCATCCCTGCAAAATACACACTTTTATAGCTGCAAAGTGCTCCTAGAATTTCAGGGATTGGAAAAATTGAATTGTTTGTGATGGTGATGGTTGGCAACCTTCAGTCTCGAAAGACTATGGTATATAAGCCTACAGTGGTATTCCCAGGCAGTCTCCCATCCAAGTACTAACCAGGCCTGACCCTGCTTAGCTTCCAAGATCAGACAAGATTGGGCATGTGCAGGGTAACAGTTGCTACTGCCCATGGATTCATAAACAACTTAGCGACTCCCCCCCCTCCCAGTCTAAGACTGAGAAGTCAGAGTTTGAGCTTTTTCAGCTCTCCTGTCCAGAAGCCAGGACCCCTGGAGGATTTCTTGATTCATATCTTCCTGTCCAGTCTATTTTATTGATCTATTTAGGGCGCAATCCTAACCCCTTACGTCGATGCTTTCTAGCACTGGCATAGTGGTGCCAATGGGACATGTGCTGCATCCTGTAGTAGGGTGTCACTCACAGAGCCCTCCTCAAAGTTAGGGAATGTTTGTTCCCTTACCTCGGAGCTGCATTGCCCTTAAGTCAGTGCTGAAAAGCACTGACATAAGGGGTTAGGATTGCGCCCTTAGGCAGGTAAGGTACTCTCAGCCATTGTCCAAGGAAGGATGGAGAAAAAGCTTGCATTATCATTAGCAGCAGTGGTCTGTGTTTTCTTAGAGAGACTGCTAAGGTTGCATTCTGAAACCTTGGATTTAGTGGAACTTGTGGGTGCCTTTATGATCATGTTATCTGTACTGGGCCTCTTATTTTTCCTCTTGGTCTGGATTACAGCATTTCTGTAACTTGTCTGTGGGAATAGTAGCCTTGTAAGCTTCACATTATGGGCTCCTGTCACACTTTGTCTCATGTCCCAACCTTGCAAGAAACATTGTGGGTGATGGGCTACTACATCTGCTTCTTGGTTTTGTTTTTCTCTTTGTCTTGTTTGCTTTGAACCTAATGCGGCTGTCAAACCAACACAATTAAAGACCTGATTTTGTTGCTTGCAAAAAAACTATTTCTGAACAGTATTTGTTTCTTCTCATATTTTATACATTCAAAAATAGAGGTAGTGGGGGGGCAGAGAGACAGAGAAAAACAAACTTGTAATACAGTATTAGGATTCCCTTGATCTTGTCTGAAAGTGAAAAATGGTTGTATGTGACTCTAAATGCATATTTTTCTCTCATTTTCATGTGTGGTCTTTCTAGATATGACTGAGGGCCCAATCCTATCCAACTTTCCAGAGCCAGTGCAGCTGCAATGCATCCCTGAGACAAGGGAACCTTACGTTGTGGAGGCCTCCATAACTACCCTCTCACCACAAGATGCAGCACACACCCCATTGGCACAACTATACCAGGGCTGGAAAGTTGGATAGGATTTGGCCCTGAGTTTAGTCATTTTCATACCTGACATGCTTGAGCAGTCTTTCAAAGTGGCTACATCCTACTTCTAAAATTCCTTTGCTCCATCTGATACAGCTGGCCCACTCTTCCTGGACCAGGTTTTAGTGGAAAGGTTGCTAATCTTGGGCCTGAAATGAAACTTTTTGCTTCTTAAGTCATTTCTGCCCAGCATTGCATATATGCAACAGGGACCAAGTGTGTACACCTGTGGGCTGGGCAAAAATGGGTTGATATACATGGCCACATGCTACTTAAGTAAGATCGTAATAGAAAAGAATATTAGGGCGCAATCCTAACCCCTTATGCAATGCAATGCAGCTCTGAGGGAAGGGAAAAATGAAGCTCTGAGGGAAGGGAACAAATGTTCCCTTACTTTGAGGAGGTCTCCGTGAGTGACACCCAACTGCAGGATGCAGCCCATGTCCCATTGGCACTGACATAAGGGGTTAGGATTGCGCCCCTAGTTGCATTCAGACTCTCTCTCCTCCCCCCCCCCCCACATACCTGGCTGGCAGAAGCAAGACTGCTATCAAAGGTATACTTCAAGTGTTCTGTTTATAGCCTTATTCCCATATAGTAACTAAAACCACAGGGAGTGTAACCCTAGTCCTCAGTGAACTTTGCTAGTTGAGATCTGGTGCAGCAGCATAGTGGCTAAGAGACCGAGCTAATCTGTTCAAACATCACCTCTGTCATGAGCTCATTAGGCATCCTTAGACAACTCACGCCTCCTGGGTTGTCCTCCCCAGCTGCAATATGAAGATAATGCCTTACAAGGTTCCTATAAGGGTCACTTCAAGATAATATGGGTGATGCACTTTTGCACACTCAAAGTGCTATACAAATACTAACCAGCAGGGAGTGTGGATTGGGAAGATTCAGCAGGGAAAGGGGATTTAAATTGTTGTACCCTTGCATGCAGTGTCTTACTCCGGCTCTGCAATGGATCTCCTCAGATTTGCACTAGCAATTTGCTAGTGCATGTCGGAGGAGAGAAAGGGGGCAGGGAGGCTCCTGCCAGAGAGTGTACTCCAGGTGTACACCATCACCACCGGATCCCCTTCCTGCAGCCTCCCTGCCCTGGTTATGCCTCGTCTTCACCCAGTTTTGACCCTCCCGGCTCCTGTTTTGTCCTTCTCCCTTCTTCCACTGTCTTACATGCTCCAGTCAGAGATGGGAGAGCCAACGATGCATGTGGGGGGCTGCAGCCTTCCCAGCAGCGCACTATTCAGCACAGCGCTAAAACGTGCTTTACGTTGCTTTTGCAGTAGCTGCCACCAGCAGAGCACGCATTTCACTGGTAGCAAGTCCCAATAGGATTGGGCTGTCAGTGTGTGCATGCGGTGTGCATATGATGGGGATCCAAAGATTGCCCTGTGCATGGAAAACACTTCCATACATGCATGGATGGTTTTCAATTTCTGCTCTTATATGGTTGCATTCCCCAGACGTCACCATTGTACATAGTTCAAGGAGGTCCCTTTAGCTTTGGGAGCAACTCTGTGAGTTGCAGTGGGAAGGAGGCAGGGACCAAAAATAGTTTGGGCATGGTTCACGTGTGGGTCAACATGCAGAATTCTTGGCACCCCATCATGGTATTTGTGCTTACTCGCCCCCAGTATGTGCGCATTTTGATAATGGATTGAGCCATGAAATTTATCAGGATAGCCTTGGATGAAACTCTGTCTCTCAGAGTTATTGCACGGATGAATGAAATACTGCCACCATGGTACACCATCACCATTCTGAGCATCTTGGAGGAAGAGCAGTACAACAAAGGTGAAACTTGTGAGAAAATGCTCAACATGTGAGAAATTGCTATGAAGTATCAACAGATTGCTTCCCTTCTCCGTATCCAGACCAGAAACATACCTATGTGGGCTTTTAAATCCAATAACAGTGGTGAAATCTATGAGCCAGTTACTCTGAAGTAGCCTGACAGATGGTCTACCCAAGTTTATGGTCCTATTCAAAATCCACCTGTAGTCATGTTCAGCGCAGAATAAAACATTGGCCTGAGTGCCACTAGGCTCGCAAGACATTTCAAGCTTTAAGGATTTCATTTACAAAATTGCTCTACAGTGGCAAACAGATATCTGCAGCTCTAATGCTGACAAATTGGCTCATTTGTGTCCAATAACAAGATCCTAATTATTGCTTCCCTAGCATCCAAGTTAATTGCAACCTGTAAGCCAATATTAGCTGGTGACAGAAGGAAAGCATCGTTCAGACCATTTGTATCGGTGGCCATTAGACCGCGCAGCTTAGATATTCATTTGTCAAAGGAAGAGGTGCCTCCAGCATATCTAGAAATCTGCTCAGCCACAATCTGTATTCTGCAGCAATGATTTTATTTTTGTTTTTTTTAAAAAAAGCTGTCTGTATAAGGTTGAATCCATTTTAATTTTACTTTGTTCCACCTGTATGATATTTTTGTGATGCTCATGAAGGCCCCATAATATGGTAGGTATTAGGTTGGGACAATGCAGCATGAAGGGATATTTATGGAGAGGGGACAAAAGTGAGAACTGTGAGATAATAAAACTGCACGGAAACATTGCTTGAGGGTTCTGCGGAGGGGTCACTCAGTGAGGCTACAAGCTGAAGATAAGAAGCAGAAACAACGAATACTGTTTCTGCGTTTGGCTTTCAAAATAGCTTGTGATGACTAGGAATAAAGTTTTGGGAGTGAGAGGCTGCAGCTCAGTTCCCTGTGACTCTTTCGCAGCTGTTTGTAAGCGACCAGAATTGCACTGGATGTGTGCTTTGGGATGATTTTGTGTCTGGTCCTTTGTAGGGTAGATGCTCTGTGATGAAAAGGAGGCATATGACAGCTGAATCATGTCCTTCCTCTCTGCACAAAAGTCACATGAAGCCCTTTTCATGAGGGCAGGAACTCTGTTCCTTTTTCTGAGAAAAAGCCTTGTGTGTCTGTGTATCCCCCCCCCCCCCCAGTCACCCTAAGGAATCTCAGTGTTATTCTTTTGAACCTGGCTCCATCTGTTGGCACGGCAACATTTCTGCATGGATCTGTGAAATCTTTTGAATGAGCCAGTCATCAGCAGTTCATTAACACAACTTCTGGATAGATTTTTAGCACACGGGCACATTAGAGGATCCTGCAATTCAGATTAAGGCTCCCTGCGGCGTTTCCCATAGTTCATTCTGCATCCGCTTTTAATTGGAATTACAGCACAGAGCCTCATTGCAAAATGTACCTGACAATTAAACTCCTGCCCACAGAAATGTAAAAATAATTGGCCTCTGAAAATACTTTGGGCTAGACTTACAGAATGTGCGTGATAGTGCCTTGTATGGTTCAGTTATATCTATTAATAGCACATATTTGCATACTCGGGTACCTGTTGCAGATGTGTGCTATGGTGCTACGTGTGTACTGAATACTAGAGTATAATTTTAACTTTGGTTTGTTCAGTTGGCATCAGTTAAAACTTAATTTCCCCAGTATGTGCTGAAGTTGAGAAATGAAGATGACAATATTTGAGAGTTAGATTTTATGACAGCAATGAAAAATATTTATTTCTGGGTGATCAGGAAATACGGATTGTCAGCGCGATCCACTATAATTCCCTGTGTGGCAGTGCAGTGGCACCAAAGTGGCATCCACTGCATCCTGTGGGGGAGTTTTGGCTTCCAGAGCCTCCTCTGGCAAGGGAACATTTGTTCCCTTGCCCAAGGGAAGCCCCTGCCAGCCTGGTGGGTCTACTTGGATCAGCACCAGTGATATCGACATTGCAAGTCCATGTGGATCCATGCAGGCAGATTGAGGCCAGGAAGGGCGCTTGGGGTCGGTGGATGCTGCTGCCACCAAACCTACCCCTTTCCTGCTCTCGATCCATCCTTTTCCCCACCCCATCACTACCCTGTTACACCCACCCCACCTCCCACCCTCTGCATGCTGGTGTGGTGGCAAATGTCTGGAGTCTGCTGCTACGTGGAGCTGGCCTTCACTGCTTCTGGTGGAATCCAACGCACACACTCCGGTGTACCACCTTTTGTGATAACTGGAAAGCGCCTCGTGTTGCTAGAAGGCTCTTTCCGGTGGCACTTGCCACCGTTAGGATTGGACCCTTTGTATTTGTTTTTTGCTGCTTTGGGTTGGTTGGCTAAAAGGTACAGTACAAAGGGGTATTTGAGAATCTGAGGTTAGAACCCAGAATCAACTTGTGCTGTACAGTCATGGACTATTGGGGCTTATCTGTTTTAAAATTTTAGGCTAAAGGTATGGTCTATCATGAACCCAAAAACCCCACAAAAGTATAGTGATCAAAGTCAAACCTAACATCACCAAAATTCACCACTGCATTTAAACTAATAGTTAAAATATAAAATGTGCATAGTATTAAAAAACCTAAATAAATCAACACATGCTGTGTTGTTATCAAGAGAAATTTTGCTGTGGTAGAACAATTAATCTGCACAGCGGTCTCCAAACTGGAAACCGCTGTGTTCTGAAAAAGCCCCCCCTGTCCAAGTGGTGCTTACTGTTCTGCTGTAGTGCTGCATTTCTTTCAAGCTTATCTTGGTACAGAGATTCAGAATGGTAAGTGGGAAGGGGGAAGGCTTTTTGCAAACCCCAAATCCAGCCTGCAGGCCAGGACTTGAAGAGCCCTGATCGTACAATGATCTTAATAGTGCAACCTCATATTAGATCTTGTAGTTTATTCATTTATTTATTTTTCAGACCAGTGGCAGACCAGTGCAGTGAGATATTGGATGTAACCAGTAAATAGTGATCCTAACTATAGTCACCATCTGAGCATCTGTGGTCTCTGCAACTCTGACCACAGCTTTGGAAGTGCCCAGGACTGCAGAGATGGCTGGCTGCAGCATCTTTGTCCCCGCACTTGGTTCAGAGATGCGAGAATAGCCAGCTCTCATGAGAGCAGTGGTGGAGCTACAGTGCCGTGGAGCAGGGGTGTCCAAAGTTTTTGGAAGGGGGGCCACATCAGCTCTCTGACACTGTGTCGGGGACCAGGGGGAAAAAGAATTAATTCACATTTAAAATTTGAATAAATTTACATAAGTTTACATAAATGAATATATTAAAGATGAACTTATATGAATGAATGAAGGTCTTGCAAACAGCTCAATGCCTATAAAAGGCCTTGCACAAAGCAAGGCTGGCCTTTCCTTTGCTGCTGCTGCTGCATCACAGATGTGAAAGAGCAAGCAGTGGAGGGAGCTCTCATCCCACAACTCACACGAGAGGTCAAACAGTCGCCCTCAAGCTGAGAGAAGTTGCGTTGGGCCAGTGCGGGCTTCAATAAATCTCTGGAGGGCCAGAGGCTCATTGGAGACTGGGGGCTCCCTGAGGGCTGCATTGAGAGGCCTCGAGGGCCGCAAGTGGCCCCTGGGCCGGGGTTTGGGCACCCCTGCCGTGGAGGGATGACAAATGGCTGACAGGTGGTCAGCGACAGGGAGACGAGAAGATAAAAAAGGAACCAGGGGACAATAGGGTAAGGTGGGTGATGAGAGGAGTCTGAGGAGGAGGATGGATCAGGGGAGCAGAGGAAGATCTGGGGGGAAGCCAGTTGGAATAACAGAGAACGAGAAATCAATGAAGAGGGAAGGAAGTAGGAGGTAGCAATGTGGAGAGAAAGGTGACTGAGCCCCAAGGAGGAGAAGCAAGGAGAAAGGGATTGGGCAGGAGATGGACAGAACTTTGGAGAAGTGAGAGGCAGCTGAGGAGACAGTGTGAGAGGGGAATGAGGAAGCAGGCAGGGGACGGGGCAAGCGCTGTGAAGAGATCTGACAGAGAAAGAGAGACATAATTATTTACTGGACTCTAAAAGAAAATGGAGTCTATGACCTTAGGAGGTCATAGAACTTAACTATTGGAAGTCTCTGACAATTTATTTGGTCACCTAGGCAATCTTCTAATATGTAACTATTTCTGATGGAGTTATGAGCAGAGGTTAATCCTTATAAACTTCTACCTCCTTATTTTGTATTGTGGTCACACGAACAATGTACCTGAACACATTAGAGCTTCAATTTGTGATGTGCTGAAATGTTCTGTGACCTTTGGAAACAGAACTGTTGGAACAAATCAACTTTAGAACTGCTTTTAAATCTGTGCCAATGAAAGAACACACCATGGATTTTCTGAAGGGAGCCTGGAGAGGCAAAAAGTGCCAGGAGGATAGACTTTTATTCTGTGCACTTTGAGGAAAGATGAAACTGCCTTCATCCAACCGCCCGCCCTCTGCCTTCCACTGTTCTTTTGTTCTTTTCTAGTGAAAGTTCTTGTATCCATTTTGAACAGAGCAAGCCTCACTTGCAGTTTACAATTTGCAAAATGCAATGTATGCTCTTTGCATTTATTGTCGCACACTAATTGTAGCTGCTTATAGGGGTCGAAGGATTACATTTTGAAAATATTTTGTTTTGGAGGTGCTTGCAACTGGCCTCAGAAATCTGATGAGAAAAAATGTAAACCCAGTTTAAAAAAGTGAACCTGCCTCATTGTTGCATTTAGAAGGAAGTACTGAAGAACTAGAAAGCTGTGAGATTCTTGGATAAAGCCAGAAATGAAGGTTTGTTGTGTGTTAGTGTCATGTACCATTCATAGGTTGTGAAAGAGATACAGTTTTGGTTGGATGTTTTAAAGTCAGTTGAAATGAATGAGCTTGCATTAGGTGTAAGGTAGTACCATGCAACTTTTCAGTTTTGTTTTCCATTCTGTTCAAAACTTCTTGGCCTAAGGGAAGTCCTATAAGTCAGAACTGAAATTGCTAGATTTTAATGAAAAAACAAAACAGCTGGCTAGAAAAGAAGGTGAAAACTTAATCTAGATAGGCAGCCCAATTCTAACGGGCTCCAACACTGGTGCTGGGTGTTGCAAAAGTTCCGTATGGCACTTTGCTGCTGGTGGGAAATACATAGCACAGGTGGAGAGGCCAGCACCAGTAGGAGCTGGGTCTTTGCATCAGATGGATGATTGGCAGCACCATGGACCAGTGAGTTCCCCTGCCACTTGGTGGGGAGGGCAGGGGGAAGGTGAGGAGGGGTGGAACTGGTGAAGGGTGGGCAGGCCAGAAGGTAGATTGGGTCCAGGAGGGGGGCAGGGATAGTTGCAGAGTCTGGTGCTGAATCCTGTACCTCCTCCTGAGCCACAGAGTCCAACATGGGGCTAAATAGCTGGTGCAGATCGGAGTCGACCCATAGGGGGCGCTGGAGTTCTACAAGGGGTTAGGGAACCAAAATTCTCTTACCCCATGGAGACCTCTGGCTGCTTATCTGGTTAATCACTACATACCAACCTTAGTTAAAGGTTGCAACCTACTTAAGCAGTGACAAGCATTTCATCTTCTTGACCACATTATGCAGTGGAGAGTGAGTGAACTAACAGCCCATTCCTAAAGGCAGTACAGCCTCTGGATGCAGCAGTGCCAAAGTGGCTACTGCTGCTTCCTGTGGCCCCACGGCAGCTGCCAGACATCTCCTTGGGGGAAGGGGATGTGGGGAAAGTCCCAAGCACCGCAGTGGGGTTTCCTCAAGTCTACATGGTCTATTTTGCAAGTACAGAGTCGAGAAACTCTGTGTTGGGCCTTTTCGGCCTGACACAACGTTCAGGAGTCTTACCCCCCTCCCACCCTGGTTCTTCCCCTTACCCCGTTCCACCCACTCCCCACCTGTCCCAATACTACTTAATGCCAGCCAGTGCTGCTGGAGCGCTGGCCGGACCTCCAAGTGGCATCAAGGCTCAGCACCAACTGGTGGTGGCCCAGTGTCGGCAGCCCCTCTTCTCCGGGTGTTGCAGATGTGCCTTATGGCGGTACACTTGTGTCACTGGTGCTAAAGATCTCAGGTTTGGACTCTAAAGCTGCCTCACTTTGTCCAACTTTAGGAGCCTAAACCACTGTAGCAGACATTGAGAACAACTTTTTTAAATGAATGAAGCTGGTGGGAGGATGCTGATGGCTTCAAAAAGCTGGATTGTTTAGCCACTTTGTTCATTAGCCATTTGTTCATTATCTTTCTCAAGTTCAAGGAGTGTAAATTGCTAAGTGCTGTTGGTTCAGGTGAACTACGGAAAGAGCTGGCGTTGTTAACTGCTCTTAGCATTGATCTCGTTTTTTATGTATCATAATCAGTGTAAGTAGCTTAGCCAATTGGAAATCCTACCACTTAACAAGAACTTGTGGTGTTTATGGAAGAAGTGGAGGAACAAGTTTGCTTCTGTCACTACAATACAAGCTATTTTACTGCTTGAGTGAATTTTGTATAGTAGATATTTCCTGCCAGTGAGCATGTAAGTGTTTAACAGTAACAGTGGTGGCAATAAAAATAATAGACATTTACACTGGCAAAGCAAGTTGGATAATGATAGAGCAAGAGTTTTGCAGGCAAGAAATATTAACCACGCTGAAATGAAAAGATAAAGAACACTTCTTTCTGTTTAATTCTGATACTTCAAAAGCCATAACCTTTGTAGGTATTCATATATAAATGTTCTGGATTTGAAGGCTTCTGGAACTAATGGTGATAGGTTGTAGTGACGCAACCAACCCAATGTGATGGAGGGCTTACCTGGCTCCCCGCACCACCCATGGGGGTTGGGTCGCTCCTGTGCTGGCAGGAGCAGCTCTCCCAGGGCCCATGGCCAGCCCGGCTCCAGAACAACAGCTGTGGGGAGCAATGTGAAGCCGGGCACCCAGCCCGCAGCGGGGCCCTTGGGCAAGTGAGTCTTGCCTCGCCGCTTGAGTGAGCAGCAGGAGAGGCTCAGGAGTGCAGCTACTTGCTGTGTCACCTGGTTGGACTGCTGCTGAGATCTTGGGCTGGTGCTGGAACCGGAAGCAGCAGGGTAAGCTTTTTGAGCCTGAAGCCTCATAAGGGGCCCAGCAGCCATCAGGAGAGGTTGATCCTCTCCTGGCAGCTGCAGCATCAGGGAGGCAACTGCATGGAGCACCTGCTCCATCCTTCCTCCGACTGTCCCCAACTTGAAAGGAGTCCCAGGGACCCCAGTCTCAAGCCTTGGGAACAGGACCTGGGGCACCCCTGGGTCCTCTGGGGTTTCTCATGGCCTCAAGCCACCCATCCTAGGCAGGGGCACCACCTCTTGCGGGGCTTACCTAACTAGCCTGCAGATAGCATAGGCGGAACCGGGTGGGATAGCCCCCCCTTTGTACCCCCCCCCCAGGGATGCACCAGACCATCCTGCCAGGGGCAGAATCCCCCCCTCCGCCACAACCAGCAGCCACTCCAGACAAGCACCTATGGTCACCGGCTGGGGCTATATTGGGCAAGATACCTCAGGGCAAGACCGGCCTGTAATTCCACCTAGAGGCTGAAGGCAGCATTGTTCTATCAGAAAGGCTCCTGTGATGTAACAGGGCTGCACGAATGTGAAGAACATCACAAGATTAAACAGACTTGGCGAGGCAGTTTTCTTGGCGTTTCATACCTCTGTCCGCCGAACCCGCTCCCCAGCAACAAAAACCCACTCTTTCCCTCCCGTAGACCCCCAGGGGGGCGGGGTCTGCACCCACCATGGACATTACACAGGTTCTACATCCCATTAGAATTTATAGTTAGAAAAACAATACCCCAGAGGAATAGCAAATGGTACCAAGAATTGCCCTGACTTCATTGATATATTATGCCTAATGAATGAACACATTTTTGTGTTAGTAATATCTTCTGCTGTTGCTTTGTGATTTACTTCTCTGAAGCCTTTATTTTTTAGTGGAAAGAAGGAGTGCCATAGCAGGGGAGAATGAGTGGGTGGGTGAGAGACTGAGGGGGCCCACTAAAGATGGGTGACCTTGCCCAAAGAGCAATACTAAAACTGTGTGTGTGTGTTGATCCAATCAACAGGAGGTACTTCTTCAGACAGTGAATAATTCATCTGTGGAATTCATTACCATGCGAACCACATTGCCTGGATGCATTTAAAGGGAATTGAACAAATTCATGGAGCACATATCTGTGGCTACTAGTCATGATGGTTATGCGTTGCCTCCAGCTTCAGGGGCAGCGTAGTCTCATCTTGCTGTCCTCTGCAAAGAGAAATCTTTTAGTGTCCAGCATTGGTACAGGGAGTGGGGAAGAGGCAGAGAAAATTTACAAGCTACAAGCCCCTATTGTATCCTAGATTCAATGCAGGGAACCAAGTAATGCATGAAAAAGCCCAAGAAATATTTTGCAGAAAAGTGGTTCAAACACTAGATGGTCTACATAGGAGAACATCAGACAAGTTAGGGGCACAATCCTAACCCACTTTCTAGCACCAACATAAGGGCAATGCAGCTGCGAGGTGAGGGAACAAACATTTCCTTACTTTGAGGAGGCCTCTGTGAGTGCCCCCCCCCCCAACTGCAGGATGCAGCACACGTCCCATTGGCACAGCTATGCTAGTGCTGGAAAGTGGGTTAGGATTTGGGCCTAAATTTTTCTGGTATCTAGAACTGGTTTGCTTTCAGAGGGCAAGGTACAGTAAGCAGACTGCTATCACCAAAAATTTTTGCTTTGGGGATTTTTGCATCAGAAGACCTGTCAGTGCAGTGTTGAATGTAGAGTAGCAAGTGCAGTTATTTCCTGAATTGAACCAAACATCTAGGAGACAATTGCTTCTCTGTCAAAATAGTACAGAACTAGGTAGCATTTCTAGTTCTATGGATTTGCGTGATGCCTTTACCAGTGTTAGGAAAAGTGACTCAGACTTGAGTTGTGAAAATGCATGATTTTTGCTGACTTTGCGACTTGTGAGTCACATGTGTGGAAGACTGAAAAAGACTCAAATCAGGGACCCCCTGATTCGGCACTCATCCCCACATGTGCTGACTCGAGTCTGCCTGTGTCTGGGGGTGCTTGCTTACTGTTTCTGCTGCGTGGAAAACCTTGTGGGGCAAGCATTGCAACAAGAGCAGTAGGGAGTTCCAGCTGGGAGGCAGGAAAGGGTTAATGTGAGCAGGAGTGGGCTCTTTTTCCCCTTCTCTGATAGGGTGAAGGAACAGATGATCATTGAACAAAGGATGGGCATTCTCATATATTGACTCAGGGAGGGCAGGAGGAGGAGCAACCCTCATTGAATGAATGGCTACAGTGGGACTACTGAGTAGAGCTGCAAGGATTGGATCATCCTGGTAAGCCTCCCAGCTACTGCTCGTGACCCCCTTCCTCCTTCTTGCCGCTTCTGTCCCAGCTCTCACTCAGTCCCTCCCATCCTTCCTGCCTCTTTACAAATGGGCGGGAACATCAGGGGAGTGTTCAAAGAGAGCTCTGACACACACACTCTCTCTTTCTCCCCCCCCCCCAGCAACCCTGTTATTTCCACTTTTAAACAGGGGCTTTTTAAAAGGGGGGACTTGACTCAAGTCCATTTGAGTCACTCAAGGTTGACTCAGAGACTTGTAAAGTGCCCCCGTAATGACTCTTTTTTGAGTACAGTTGTGGGGAGAGGTGACTCGGCAGCTCAACTAGAGTCAAGCTACACTGGGTTTTCCCATCCCTGGTCTTTACTATTTCTGATAATGAAACTCCACCCCAATAAGTTACTATGATGTATAGATGTATGAACGGATTGATAGGGCCCTCCTCCTGCCTTAACCATATTACCAGTAATACAGAATACAGTGTCTTGCTAAGGGACAGGAGAATTGTAAGATGTGCCCTGTTCTATCCCTTGTTATGTGAATGGTGTATGTGAAGTTTTGTTTTCCTCATTCCATCCCCACTTGGCATCTTCTATCCCTCTGCAAATATTCAAGAAGAGATGCTTTGAGGCAGTTATGTAAGGAGCAGACTATAGAATGAGTCTTTCATCTAAAATGACCTCTTATAAAGGATTAATTGCTCCCAAACAATGTGAACTCTTGAGGAATTCACGCAATCCCTTTGACATGCTCTTCTATAAGAGGTAGCACTATACTCACTGAATATCTGAGCAAATGTATGCAGTGTAATGTAGTGGTTACCATAGTAATTAATCACACTTTTGGGGGGGGGGAATAGCATAGAATACCAATTCATGCAAATTTCCCGGAAGACTAGTTGGAACTGCCCTCTGGGAACCTCTGTTTTGTATTTTATCTAAAAAGGTGGTTTGGAATTTATATTGTTGAATTTATATTGTGTTAGCGCAGACATGATAAAACTACTCTTTCTTATGTTGAGGTTGCAATAAAGAATGACTAAAGAGAGATCTTGTGGAAGACAGAGTGTAGAATATTCCAGAAATTTGAAGATGAAATAAAAATACTTTTGTAAGTTTCCATTCCCTCCCTCCATGTATTTAAGTAGTCCATAGCTGACTGTATGACACTGACCAACTTGAAACTGATGTGGGTCAGAAGAGCCGGTTCTTGCCAGTCAAGTGCTATCATGCCTGCCCAGAAGCACTATCAAAGGATGTTCTGCACCTGCGTGAAAGCACTGATCCAGCTGTCTGTAATTCAGGGATTGTGTGCAGTTGATGCCACTGGACATGTACCCATAACATAATAGGTATTACTGGATGATTATTGTTATATAGTGCTTTATACAGAACTTATGAACTTTAAAAAAAGGGTGTAATAGAAAAGGTAATACTATCCATATAGTTCATCTATCTCTACAGTGTTGATTATGAGGTATTACGGAATGCTGAATCCTATGGTCAGCTGGTGTTTCTGTTCCAATGAGGGGTGTAAGATATTTCACTCATCCTAAACCATGCACAAGGTTCTTGCAATGCAGTCCTAGCCATATCTACTCAGAAGTAAGTCCAATTGTGTTCAGTCAGGCTTACTCTCAGGAAAATGTGTATAAGATTGTAGTTGTGTGGCCCAATCCTGTTTGGGCCTTATGGCACTAGAACACTCATTCTGACAGTGTAAGGCCCTTTTCTGCTGTCACAAAACATGACATACCATTCTGCACTGGCTGCATTGGCTGCAGCTGTTAGCAGTTGGGTCCTTACATCAGCAGATTAGGCACCCTGTGGTTAAGTCAGTGCCGGGGACAAGAGGGAGGTGGGCAAGGAGAGGGGGTGGTTTGGACCAGAAAGGAGGTAGTATCAGCAGCACATGCCAATATCATATCCTCCTTCCTGGTCTTGATTCTTCCAATCTGGGTTCATGTGGACTTGCATGGTGCAGGGCCAGGTAAACCCAGCCGCCCAGGGAAAGGAAATAAATGTTCCTTACCCAGGGGTAGCCAACCTTCCAACTTTAGGGCTTCTGGGCCTTTAACAATTGTACAGAGGAGGAATTTCAGAAGGTTCAGCTTGTGATCTATGAGACAACAAGCTGCATGGATCTGCTGAAATTCCCGCTTCAGCATGATTGTTAAAGGTCCAGAAGCACTAAAGTCTGTTGCAAATACATGGATTGCATTGAACTCTAAACAATGCTAAGTACTATATCCATGAAGAAAGTGAGATAACATGATCTGGCTTTGCTGTGATATAAGAATGGGATTGCTGTAACATGATCCTTGTTGTAGCATGAATATCCTTGGAGCAAAGAAATTGCATACCTAAATAACTGAATCATCAGACATGGTGTATGTTACAAAATGAATTTTTTTTTAAGTAATCAAGACAACTGATACATGCCCCACATTTTGTTCTTCCCATCTGCTCATGGGAGTCATGACTATCTTACCCTGTGTATTCTTCACCTGCTATTCAAAAGGCAGATAGTTAGAGTGTCCTTGGACAGAAGGGTTGCAACAACTCATTTCCATAATGCTGCAAAGATCATTGTTTGCCTTTTTTTCTCTCTGATCATCTGTTGCTTTCTTCCCATCAGTCCTTCACAGTTGTATAACTTTTTTCAGATGACAGTAAAAAAGCTTGATGAGTCCTGCTTTATGTGCTATATACCTGTCAGCCTTAACTGCACAAGTTCTGTTTTGATTGGTACGCCTTTGATAACTGTTGTTCCTTTAATGGAAGTCCTAAGAATTAAAAAAAAAAAAATCTTTTTTGTATGTTTCTGGAAATGATGCAGTATTCTGCTTTGTTGAACAACAACAGCTAGAAACAATTCTTAACATGATTGCCACTAATACCATATTTCCATTTTATGTAATATTTGGCCATCCATCCAAAGATAGACATTATGAAAGTCCATTGATTTCAGAGGGATAGAATTCTGTGTATGCCTATTGCTTCCATATAAACCTAAAATTAGCTTTTGTACAAGTCATCTGAAGGCTGCATATGCAATTATTTCCATTCCTTGGGTGAGTCTGTATTCTTGCCATATTGAGAAGTTGCCTGGGGGAAATGGTGGATTGCAAGAAGCTAAAATAATTAGTTGCAGGTTAATGGTAGACTTCAACCATCTGTAAAAAAAGGTGGTATCAATTCAATATGAGGTACAAGATTTTTAATAGGGATATTGCTTGACTAAAGAAATCTTTGTTGATTAATCAGATTTGATCTAATTGATTAAATCTAAAAGCACTAAGAAATGGCTAATACAATAGCTTTGTAAAGTACACTTTGTTTCTAGGTCACATATTTTTATACATATGTTTCTACAAGAGGAATGTCTAAGATGGTGCCTATTATCATAGGTTTTTATATGCTTTTAATAGTAACCCCTCCCCCCCAAAAAACCTGTATTGACTGATTAATTAATAATTAATTAACAGGTATACATGACTTTAGGTATTCAGTATATGGTGTTAGGGTGGTAACACATCATCAGTCAGTTAACTAAAATGAACTGAACACTTTTTCAACTGAAAAAAGCTGAAAAACTGAAAAACAACACTGAAAAAAGTGTTCAGTTCATTTTAGTTAACTGACTGATGATGTGTTACCACCCTAACACCATATACTGAATACCTAAAGTCATGTATACCTGTTTTTAAATGGTTACTTGGGAAAAGATGCAAAATTGGCTTCTAAAGCTGGCTTCAATGAAGGGCCCTGTCACATGTTACTTCAGCAGTGCCGGAGTGTGACTTTTTCCCATATTGGTGTGGTAATGCTTGGGGTCTTGGAACCACAACAGCAGGACCAGTCATGAAGTCCTTTCTGACTGATTGGTGGTCTCCTGACCACCTGATGATTTGGTGGGAAGGACTCATGCCAGTGTTGGGAAAACCCAGCAGGGCTTGACTCGAGTTGAGTCGCTGAGACTCCACCCCCCCCAACCCAACTTGAAAAAGAGTCATAGCGGGGACACTTTCCAAGTTGCCTTTTAGTGACTCTAATGGACCGGAGTCACCCCCCCCCCTTTAAAAAGCCAGTTATGGAAAAAACAGTTGCTGCTGGGCTCTGTGTGTGAGTCAGAGTTCTCTTTGAACATTCCCCTGATATCCCCGCCCATCTGGAAACAGGGCGGGACGGGTGGGAGGGATGGTGAGAGAGTCAGGACAGAATCGGTGAGAGGGAGGAGGGTCATGAGCAGCAGCTGGGAGGCTTACCAGGATGACCCAATCATTGCAGTTCTACTCCGAATTAGTCCCACTGCAGCTGGTCATTCAGTGGAGCTTGTGAGTTTAGGAAATGGGTGCTGCTTGAATGAGGGTCCCACAGGGATCTACTTACCCTGAATTCTATCAGAATGTTACTGTTCTGTACAGTTGTGGATGATCTGAGTCTCAGAGCATTTCAGTCAGAAGGCACTGCAGTTCCATTGTTTTCATAAATGACTCCATAGTACTTGCAGCACAGCACTGCAGAGACGTGTATAAACTCGACCCAGATGGCAGGCATTTCAGAAACAGTGCAACTTTCCCCGAAACCAACCTTCTTTTGGGGAGAGGGACCATTTTTCTTCATTTTTAACATAAAAATTTCCTTACAGAAAAACTTTAGAGCAGTTGATGTCTCTAGGATTAGCCCCCCCCCCCAATACACACATGCTTTGCTTCCCTTCTATGAAAATGGAGGCAATGATAGTGGGGATGACTTGCTGATTGGACTGTCCCTAAATTTGCCCATTAAATGCGAGGGGGATCCCCTGCTAAGTGGTGCTCTCAGGAATGTGGGGAGATTGAAAGGAACAGTAAAAGTGCAGCTGCGACTGAATGCTGCCCCTGCAGTTGCTGCCAGCTGGTGGCCCTGCTTCATGCTGCTCCCTGTCTGCCACGCAGCCATCTGCTGTGGCTTTAATGAATGAATCTTTCCCTTCTCTTTTTGGGCAGAACAATGGCTTTGGAATTGTGATCTGCATTCCAATGGGGTGGACTCTCTCTTTGTCTCCCTCGTAGGGAGATGGGGGGGGGTTGGGTTGGGTTGGTGTTTAGGACCAACTTTTTCTTTTTTAATGTCCCGTTTTGTTAAGTATTGGTCAGCTATCCTTTTTTCCCCTCTGTTTGCCATAAATGGGGAAGGCTGCCATTTCCTTTGTCCTCTCTGCCCTTTGTGTTTGGTGTTTTTACTTTAAAAAACCTTCCTCCCTTCCTAGGCCATACTTCCCTCTTCCCCCTCCTCAAGATGAGCATTGTTTAAACCCTAAGAAATTTCCAGAGGGGTAGCGCTGCTAGTCTGTTACTGCAAAAGCAACAAAGAGCCTTGTAGCTCCTTAAAGACTAGCTCCTTAAAGACTGAATTTATTTCAGCATAAGCTTTCGTTCTGTTTCTTTATACCCGTGTGTGTGTGTGTGTGTGTGTGTGTGTGTGTGTGTGTGTACATATACCTGCCCACTGAATGTTCCACTTCATGCATCCGATGACTCTAGTTCACAAAAATTAAACATAAATTGATTGGTCTTTAAGGTGCTACAAGATCCATGATTGTTTTTCAGTCTAAGAAGAAAAAAGTAGAGTTGCTCACCTTTGTCAAAAACCGCCCACCTTAGCCAGCCCTTGCTTAAAAGTTTTCCTGAAAGACACATATCATTCAGTCAGACTTAATTGCAATGAAGTACATGTTATATGATTGAGTTTTAATGAAGTTCCATTATATTATTATAACGATTTTCTTTCCTACCATGCTGTGCTGTTGTCATTTGCTGTATTCTCATTTCTTTTAAAACCTTGTTTTTAAAAAGTTATGATTTTAATTAAAATACAGGTTTTTAAAACACCCCCTCCACACACACACACACACACACACACACACACACACCCTTCTAACTTTTGTTGTTTTGGAAGAATTTCACTTGCCCCTCTACCTCCTTGCTGTTATACCTTTGAATTCTATAGATACTAAGCAATAGTGTTGTGTGCCCAAGTGAGGGATTTTTTTTTTCGACAAAAGGTTCCAGAAAGTGTCTTCTTATGGTAGGATTTTAACACATTTTGTTTGGTCAAGAGACATCAGATTGGTTTTTCAGTGATATTAGGATAATTCTGACTGAAAAGAAGCACAAAGGTGATACAGATTCTTTTGCTGTCCCATTCTCCATTGATTTGCCATGTTTGCTTTATTCTTGGGCTTTTGTTCCATTTCACAGTTAGGGTGAGGCAGAGCCCATATGTAGCACTGTTTTTACATTTCTTTTGACTTAATTAAATCTTATTCTTATTTAATTTGGAATGTACTAATTAGCCAATATTGAGAGGTTTTTTTAAATGTTATAGTTCACTCTAGAGAGCATATTATGATGATATTTTGCTGAAGTTAAATGGGAAACTACATGGGAGGCTTGTGTAAGCTACACAAAGGAAGTTGCAAATATACCGTATTTTTCGCTCCATAAAACGCACCTGACCATAAGACGCACCTATTTTTTAGAGGAGGAAAACAGGAAAAAAAATATTCTGAACCAAATAGTGTAATAAAATATTTAATAAACTATAACAGAATAACATTTGAACCATCCCCCCCTTGTTAGGGTGAATGGGATCATAAACTGGCATGAAGATCCCCCCTTCATTAAGGTCCCCAACGTGCACTCTTTTTTGCAGTATTCGCTCCATAAGATGCACACACTTCCCCCCCCCCACTTTTTTGGGGGAAAAAGTGCATCTTATGGAGCGAAAAATATGGTAATAGATCTGTTATTTCAGGCACTGGTGATCCTGGCCCCTGTGCTGCCTGGGGCCAGGACCGTGGAATGCCACCCCCCCCCCCACTGAGGAGAATTCAGCTCCCCCATCTGGGGAGGGCCTTCTGAGGCCTCCTAAAGGCCTTAAATGTCATGTCCGGTTTTTACTGAAAACAATAAGTAAGGTTTAAAGGTTCTCCAGAGATCTTAGAAGGCATCCCCGGCCCTCTGAATGGGGTGAGGAAGGGGGGAGTGAGGAAGTTGCCACCACCCCATAAGCATGGCACCCTGGGGCATTTCCCCTCCCCCAGGTACTCCAGTGAATTCAGGCATGATCTTGTTAGAGCTGTGAAAATATTGAGGTGTAGTTAATGGGGGTGTATGTGTGTAACATAGTACTGGGATCCAAGAACAATGTTAGGAAACTGCCTTGTACTGAGTTGGACCACTGGTCCATTGAGCTCATTATTGTCCGCAATGGCAGCCGCAATCCAGGGTTTCAGATAAGGATCTTTCCTGTCCTGTTTGGAGGTGCCAGGGATTAAACCCAAGACCTTCTGTATGCAAAGTGGCTGCTCCATCACTGGGCTACGGTCCCTCCCCACCTCTTTGAGAGTTCTAGCTCTTACACTTAATGTGTTCCATGACTATTGTTGTTGCAGTCTTGGAAGCATATGTGAATTCAGCTCCGGTGGAACTTGAACATCATCTGTGCAGTGGAGGTGGGGAAATCGGGGGGGGGGGTCTCTCCAATTTCTTTTGTTTATTTCCAACACAGGCTATCATGCTATATCTCATGCTGGACTCCTTATGACCCTTGGGAGCAGGGATTAGGTTGGGACCCAGTAGGCAGTAGCAGAAAGAAGGAGGTGAAACGGCCCACTCTACAGTTCGAGCTCTGCTTGCTGTAGTTGGAATCCAAAATATGGTATTTAGTCTAAAAACATTTATATCCCCACCATTCAAGGCAACTTGCAATCAGGGTAGGGTTTGTTATTTTTTTATCTATCCCTTCTTCCAAACAGCTTTGATGATGTTATATCAGCACTTCTGTCTTTAAAGCTCTCAACAGTGCTGTGAGAGAGAGGGCCACTGGCCAAGGTCACACATAAGCTTGTTCTTTTTAGTGGCCAAGTGGCATTTGAACCAGACTCTCCCTAGTTTTAAGTCCAGCAATCTAAGCAACTCTCTGTTACTAGTAGCAATGGTTACATTAAACCATTTTTGCCCAACGTTACATATACATAACAGGGACTGAATATGTACACCTGTGGGCAGGGCAAAAATAGGTTTTAGTAGCAATGATAAAGAGCATGGAAATTGGTGGGAGTCCTTTGCTGAGAGAGGATTATGACTTTTCTTTCAGGCAGAATTTCTTCTGCTACCCATTTACAAGTTGCCCATCAGATTATTCAAAATGTGAGAAGACATTGCTGATTAAAATGGAGTGATGCAACATGGGGCAATCTTGTGGTGACCATTGTCTTGATGAAACAGATGCATCAGTCCTATCTTTCTGAGAAAACGTAGATAGATGTCTATCAAGTATGAGATGGCTGTATCAATTTGTCAAGGTTATGGGTATTTCCTCCTCCTTTGTTAAATGTGCCACTTCAGAAATAATGTGATTAATTAGAAAAATTACATTTTTAATAGTGGGTTGCAGTTGAGGCTTGGGAATTGTATGTCCCAGTATGTTGTGATGGAAGGCGTGGTGCCTGGTAGTGCTCAGTTCCAGCTCTAGCTGTTTCTCTGAGCTTATGATTAAAGCAGGAAAGTAGTATCTACAGAGACTTTTCAGATATAACTGAATCTGCCAAGCCCTGGCAGCAACTTAATATAACCAAGTGTATCACAAAGCAATGGAGGATTCTTAAAAAATAAAAAAAGAGAAAAATAATAAAAGCATGCACTTCTTTTAGAAGTGTTGCACTTAGCCTTTGGTTTGCAGTGCAAATTAGCACAAAACATGAGAGGGAAAGGGGAAGGGGGGAGCTTTCATTTCCCGATTCCACAGTACTCTTGACTGGATGTTGCAGGGTAAAACTCAGCAGTATGAAGGACACGCACTCCATTAAGGAGATGGCATCTGCATCCACAGGAGTGATATGACCTAGGCCATGACCTGTCTCTACTGCCTTGGTGTACTGGGTGAAAAAAGCTTCTTATCATGCTCCTTGCACAGTTTGTGCAGACAGAGAGAAGTGTGGGACTTCCAGTTTTATTTAAAGGTTCCATATGAACAAAGGGGCTTGTTCGTTTGAGTGGTCCCTGTAAATAAAACTCACAGCCCTGTACTTCCAGATTTGCACAAATTGTGCAAGGAGCAAGGTAGGGCTCCGTTTCCTTCTCAAGTGAGGGGAAAGTGGATTACTGCAGTTGGCATCAGAGGCGGTGGTGACAGTCATGGTGACAGACTTGAAACTGCACCCTCACTCCTAATCTAGGAGGAGGGTGATTTCAGTTGGTGAATCTTCATTGGGGACAGAGAGTTAACTCCTTCTTCCTCACATACACTGAACCTTGATCCAGATTTATTCCCCCCGTGGTTGCTTTTCATTTATTTCAAAGATACAAAAGTACGTTGGGAAAAATAAACACTGTACACTATAAAATATCAAAGTGAAATTTAATGTACAATATATCTTGTGAAGGCCAAACGTAATATGAGCCCATTGTTTCCACTTTCAGAACAACCTCCTTTCTCTCTGTGTACACAAAGATTTTGCCATTTATACTCCCACATGCACAAATGAATTAAAGTGACAGAAAACATAAGAGCAGCATCGGGGCAAGTGTGAGCCTGTTCTACTGTTAGCACCTGACTTTCAAGCAGATTTGGATATTGAGATCTGATCCCTGAGTCAGACTAATTTGCATTTTTGTAGCAATATGGTCAGTCTTGAAAGACAATATAAAAAAAAGAAAGATATTAGATCACACGCACACAAATCCCACTTGCTCAGCCCTTATTGTATCTATGAGAATAATGAAAAGAATGTTAATCACATGTGATTTACTAATTAAAATCAATGAGTCATCTTGGGTGAATTGTGGAATACAAGACTTGCTGCAGGTTCACATTTAGCTCTGGTATATGTTAAATAAGCTTTATATTGGTTTTCAGAATGCCAAAGGCTAATTGGTTCATGCTAATCTCCAGGTCTGAATAATTGAAGTAGCCCATGAAACAAATTATGGTCATCAGCCCCACGCTTTAAAGATATCGGAGAGAATTAACCTTTGTGGCAAAATAACTACCTTTAGTACCCTCCACATGTTGATTGTATCAGACGTTGGGAATAATACAATAGAATGAACATAGAGAATATGTCAAAGGAGAACATTTGTGGCAGTTTTGGCAGAACAGTGTTTCCCAAATATATTTTTGATATTTTAGACACAGTTCTTTTCTGTATTGAAATAAGTAAAACACTTCTCTATCCTCTCAAAACTCATATGAAAAATAATATTTTTGCTATCAGCTTCTAGAACAGTAGGCAGTGTTTTTTTTCCCCCACTGTAGGATAGCCTAATTAGGGCCCAATCCTAAGTTTTGTGTGCCGGCTCACCACCAGCGTGCACTGTTGCAAACATGCCATAAGGCACGTTTGTGGGCCCTAGCATCAGTGCTCCACCGGTGCTAACCCAGCGCTGGCCAAACAACAGAGAAGTCTGTGGAGGCTTAGGGGGAGGCAGGCAGGAGGCATTCTGGGGAGGCGGAGGGAGGGCAGGGAGGAGGTGTGTCAGGGGGAGGGAGCAGGACAGGAGGGAGGCAGGCTCCACAAGATTCAGAGCCTCCGTGTTGGTCTGACAGCCTGACACAGAGGCTCTTGATTCTACGCTGACCTTTGGGTTCCTGTAGAATCAAGCAGCCCCATTGCGGGGCTACTTGCTTTACCCAGGGGAAGGGGATGAAAGTCCCCTTCTCCTGAGGAACAACTGGAGGCTGCCTAGAATGTACAGGATGTGGCAGCAGCCATTTTTGACGCCACTGCAGCCCTGCGTACGAGGCAGCTCATTATACTTCCCAATGGCCCATTCCCCTCTTTGCCCAGTGAGTCAGGGCTCTGGAATCAGACCATGTCATCTGGTGATTCTTTAACCATAGCTTTCTTACCAAGCGGGTCATAGTGTAGTGGGTGCATGCAACGTGGTGGTTTAAGGGCATGCTTCAGTTTCCTTTATGAGATATTTGATTGGGCATTGCATTGGTACAGGTTATGGATAAGACTTGGAATATCAGTGGTGGAATTCGTGCAATGCTAAATGTCAGTCAGTGCAAAACAGAGAGAAAAGTTCTGACCTGGCAATCGCCCCGGTGGAAAAAAAAAGATTGTGTGAATATTTTTCAGCTCTGATTTTAATAAATGCTTTTTATCAAAAGAGTTTCTTGATTATTAAAGTTGAGGATAAAGGATTTAAAATCGGGCTCTCGGCTTGTTAGCATCATTCCACCATGCCGCTTTCTAATTGTTTTATCAATACAGAACTATCTAGTTCATCCCTTTTTCACAGATTAGATTCCGAGCAGCATGGTTCCAGCGTGAATGGGTCAGAAACACCCCCCCCCCCATTTATTTCCAGCCAGTGACTGGAATGAGTACTTCATCTTTGCAGTATGCCTGCTAGCTGTGTCCATGAGCGGTTATGGATTTCCCATGAAGAGAGCTGCAGCAATCTTTTTGCTTGCTTGAAAGAGGAAAATGGAAGCTATGAGTCTGAGGCAGTGCAATGGCTTTATTTTCTTGGATGTGCTGCTCAGTTGCACTGTGTGGGGCAGTATTCCAGCTCCTTCCTTTGATATATATGCTATGATTAAATCCTCAATGAGTCCCCCTTTACTAGGCAACAGGGGAACAGTGCCTGGAATCTGGTCATTTCATTGATAAAACTTGAGGCTGAAAGCATGGCCTTTTCTTTGTGCTCAAGTGAATTCAGTCCTTTTTAATGGGCTCCGGCCAATCTCTGGCCGTTGGAGTCGGCCACTGCCTGAACCAGGATCTTTGGAGGTTTGCCTCTGAAAAGGTCATTCAGCTATGATCTCTGTTTTATGACACAGTGTTATGCATGGTGAACTTGGGCTATTAAACATTGGTAAACAATCAGAACTCGTGCTGTAGTGATGCAAGTGGCCTCTTCCTCGTATGTGATGTTCAGAAAGCACTATGTAGGTGCTCTCCCCTTTCGGGCTTTCCTGTAATGGATGGTCCATATTGTCTGTCTGTTGTATATGATGGATTTACTTTCCATGGATAGTGCATATTAAGACAAAAAAGTGAACCATGGCCCTAGTGGTCTTTGGATAAGAACACCCAGCATGCTCTGCCTACTCTTTATTATTATTTGTACGCCACTTTTCTTCCTTTGGGGAACTCAAGTTGGCTTACAGTGTCAATGAAAAGCACAAATAATTCAAAAATAAGTTAAAAGCAAACAGCAGCAAACCAAGTAAAATCTTGAGGAGATTAAAATGAGTTCAGGAAATGCTTGTTTAAGCTATTTCTGTCCAAAATTGCATATACGCTACAGAGATCAAATGTGTACACCTGTGAGCTGGGCAGAAATGGGTTAAAAATGGCTAACTCTTCAGTCTCTGGTGGAACACTGGCAAGGAGCACATCAGGAGGTGGGGAATTCCACATTTTGGGGGCCACCAATGAGAAGGCCCTGCTGCATGTCAACACCAACAGGACTTCGGAGGACAGCAGGAAAACATCTCTTACTGATATTAACGAACAGGTGGATTCATATGGAAGAAGGTGGTCCTTCATGTAGTCTTAGTCCTTCTGACTATAGCTATCCCTTAAATCAGTGTTTCTCAAACTGTGAGTTGGGACCCACTAGGTGGGTCATGAACCAATTTCAGGTGGGTCCCCATTCATTTCAATATTTTATTTTTAATACATTAGACTTGATGCTACCATGGTATGTGACTCCTTTTGGGGAAATGTTACAGACCTGTACTTTTAACAAAATACAGGTCCAGCCTATTTATACATGGATTTTTTATACACGGATTTGACTCAACACAAATGGCTCCTGCAAATGAGAAGGAATGTACTGATCCCTGGAGAAGGGGAAAAATGCATCCCTTTAAAATCAGTTTAAAAAACTGAACAGTCCTTTAACAATAGCCTCCTTAATGACAGAGAGAGAGAGAGAGAGAGAGAGCGAGCAGCTGGCTGAGAATCCATCAATCCTTCTCTCTCCAGGTGACCCCTCCCTTCCCCTTGAGCAGTGAAAGAAAGGTAATCACTTTGCATTGGTGAAGGGAGGGGCTGAGTGAAGCGCTTGGAGGATGACTTTTATCTTACCTCACAAAAGTCAGCAAGGCTGTTTTTAAATCACTGGAGCAAAAACTTTGTTTTTTAAATTGATTTGCGATAGTGCATTTTTTGCTATCCACGTGAGTGCTTGGAATGGAACCCATGCCAATAATGAGGCTCAACCTGTACAATGTGTATTCTTTTAACAATGATAGTCAATGGGACTTACTCCTGGGTAAGTGTGAGTAGGATTGCAGCCTAGGATTGTTAAAAATCCTTGATGATGTCACTTTCATTCATGACATCACTTCTGGTGGGCCCTGACAGATTCTCATTCTAAAAAGTGGGTCCCGGCGCTAAATGTGTGAGAACCATTGCCTTAAATGCTTCCCTTACAGCAGATCAGGGTTTCCCAAACTGTGGGTCGTGACCCACTTGGCTTTAGCTGAAAAGCTGATAGCTGATAAGGCAAATGCATGGAGCCCTATAGAAAGTGGAACTGAGTCATATTGTGCATTTACTCATGAGTAGGCAAACATCTTTCCTTACTTATTGGAAAGAGAAGGTTGAGAGTAATCCAATGACACCAGAATGGTCCCAATCCAATGAATGCAACCCAAAAAAAACACCTGAGGAAGGGAGTCTCTTCCCCCAAACTGGCAAATGTATTGAGTTCTATGGAAAGTGAAGCTAAGCTACATGGTTGCATTTAGTCAGGAGTAAGCAAATGTATCTTGGCTCCTGGTCAGGTCAGGCAAAGAGGAATGCAAAGCCATCATAATGGTCCTGATTTGATGAAAGTGAAGCTCAACAAATGCTCCAGAAGGCAGCCCCACCCACCCACCCATACAATGAATAAAACAGAGGCTTGAGCTGGAAAGTTTGATTTTTTTTTCTTTTGTTTTGTAAAGCTTGGTGGGTCCTGATAGCGATATGATTTAAATATAAGAAACTAAACATGAACTGGGCACTGGGTAGGGCTGAAAATCTTACTGATTTTTTCTGAGGGGGGGATGTTATTGCAGGCAGGCTACAGAGAAAATTTGCTTGGTGAAACAGGGCTGGCTTCCCCTTATTTATTTGTTTTACTTGAATTATTTATAATTATTTATTTTAACTTGCTTGATGATGTTATTTCCGGCCATGACATCACTTCTGGTGGGTCCCAGAAAAGATTGTCATTCTATAAAGAGGGTCCCGGTGCTAAACATTTGAGAACCACTGTCGTAGGTTATATGGCACATATGTTTAAATGCAGTTAATGTAACAATTTTAACACTTGAACCCATTTTAGAATTTTCTGTATCAGTTCACAAAGGAAAACTATGTGCAGCTAGTACAATTTTGTGCATGTCACTTAGTAGTTATTCATTTATTTATAGCCATCTGATTTGCCTGGAGAAAGTGATTGGCTTGAGGGAAGCACACCTGCTTCTTAAGTCCCCGGCATCTGCAGGTAGAGCTGGGGAAGACCCTTGTTTGAAACCCTGGAGAGCCACTTCCAGGCTGTTCAGATGATACTGAGCTGGTATTTGAAGTTGTCAGAATAGTTCCATATTTGACCTGAGATGGCTTGTAATGCAACAACTCACTACAGGTAAATAATCATGATAGCTAATGTAGTCCAGTGGACTGAGAGTTGGGCCAGGAAAACTGGAGCACAGATTTAACCTCTGCTATAGACTTGTTCTGGCCTGGGCACATAATGTTCTCCCAGATGCTGTTCCCTATATTTAAAAGAAGAATAACTGTGGCCTGCCTCACAGGGTTGTTGTGAAGATAAGTACAGTATGTACTGTAAATTTTGCTAATTAAAAGTTCAATGTAAAAGTGCAAAAGCAGCAATAATGGGTTGTGTTTGATTCTTCCTGGTTGTTTTGGATAGGGGCATTTGATAGTCTAATGCCAGCTTTACCCAGAGGCTAGGCAAATTAAGTCCTGCAATTCCTTTCCCTTTGGATTAAGTAATATTATCGGTCTAGATAGCTCAGGTAAAGAAACAGTTGTGGTGTGTTAGCATCGCTAAAGGTTTAAGCAATCCCACACACAGCAAAACTAACTTTTATTCAAAACTTTATTAAATCAAAGGAAGAACTGCAGCCATTGTTACATACAGATGAAAAACAGCAAGACAAGCAAATAAATCAAATGGGACGTCTAGTAATAGTAGAAGGAAGAGCGCAACCCACAAGTAGCATGGTGAGTTATTGTGCCCCCTGTTGGTGCAGGCCAACATTTGTTCCCTCTCTGATTATTCATAGGGTGGCTCTGTAAACATGCTGCCACTATTCCAACATTATGCACAGACGATTCCACGAAATTATTGAAAGTTCTTGCCTTGTCTTGACAATACAGACCCAGGAGCGAATTCCCTACAAGTAGTAGTGTAGCTGCATTTTGCTGTTGCTGCCTGAATGGCTCCAAAGGTGAGTAGGAGGGCCTGCTTATATTTGTGTTTGAATCCTGCACTACTTACAGTCTTGCACCCTTCTAGAACACTACTGCCTACAAGTTGTAAATTTTGTATTTGAAAATGTACATTTTGTATTTTGTATTCGAAGTTGTACATTTTGTATTTGAAATGTGTTTGATTTGTTGTTGTCAAACATGTATGATCTCTGTGCCATTATGGTAGAATCCGCTTACAATTAATTGCCCTGCCAGTTGATCTCTAAACGTACAATCTGCCAATGGGTTGTATTGGCAGGAAGTAGATTGTGCCTTTTGTCTGGGACTATTAATTGCCTTGAATGTGGTGTTCTAAATCTACATTTTATAGCTGTCTGTCTCTGTATTACTAGCAATTATATGAACGAGGCATCTGTTCAAACTGGCTTTCAAATGTCACTAGTATGTGCTATGCCTATGCCAGATACATGATGTTTTTAGAAAGTTGTCAGGTTCCTGCTGGACTTCTTTCCCTCTTATTTCAGTCTCATTCTTTTCTATTTATAGCTTCTTGTTCTTGCTGATTTAAATGCGGCCAAACAGAGTTAGGGCGCAATCCTAGCTGCGCCCTATGCCAGCCCAAGTCTCTTGGACTGGCCTGGGAGGGTTACAAACGTGCCGTAAAGCATGTTTGCGCCTCCTCGGGAGGAAGCCAGGTGGCGCTGGTCTGCGGAGGCTGACGGAAGCCTCTGTGCCAGCTTCCCCCCAGCTCCTTGCGTCGGCTCAGACGGGCCGACGCAAGGGCAAAAGGTAGGCGTGGCGGGTGGGGAGGAGGAGGGAGGGAGACATTCCTGGGCAAGGGGGGATGGGTGGCCCCAGGGGTGGGTGGATGGGGAGCGGGAGGTGGGGCTGGAATCTGGCAGTTATGCCGGATCCAACAACAACAACAACAACAACAGTATTTATATACCGCTTTTCAACTAAAAGTTCACAAAGCGGTTTACAGAGAAAAATCAAATAACTAAATGGCTCCCTGTCCCAAAAGGGCTCACAATCTAAAAAGATGCAAAGGAATACCAGCAGACAGCCACTAGAACAGACAGTGCTGGGGTGAGGTGGGCCAGTTACTTTCCCCCTGCTAAATAAAAGAGGAGCACCCACTTGAAAAAGTGCCTCTTACCCAGTTAGCAGGGGTAACCCCCATAACCAGGGAGAACGGAGTGACTTCAAGCTGCTCCACTCTCCTCGGACATGTGCCACCTCTGGAGGTGGCACAAGTTTGAGGAGACCCATAGGCACCAGCAGCCCTTACCCAGGGGTAAGGGGAAATGTTTCCCGTTGCCTTTGGCTATGCTGCTGTTGGCCACAATCCTGCGCTGGATACAGCGCAAGCCTCCTGGCTTGCCAGTTCCATCGCAAGTTAGGATTGTACCCATAGTGTTTGAACAAAGAAGCTGAGCTCCATGAGCAGAACCAGAACCTTACCTGGGACAGACCCTGAGAAACCATGGAGACAGTCTGACAATATATGCTGTAGTCCATGGTCTAGGCAGCTTGGCATGCCTAGTGCAGTGTGGTCAACTGGGAAAAGAAAGTTTGTCTGGTTAGACCAGGCCAGATTTCTTCACACAGCAATCCCAACCATGACAAGCAAACCAAAAGGAGTTGTTCTGTCTGACAGTGGAAGGTGGTTCTGTTCAGTCATTCTGTGATGACATTTAGTATGGGGCACCTTGTTGGAAATTACAGCATACACCAGTCCTTTACAAAAAGTTTTTTGGTTTGTTTTTCCACATGTATATGCCTACCTTCTTCACGGAGCTCAGGGTGTTGGCTCCTCACCCTCTGTTATCCTCATGACATCCCTGTGACATGTTAGGCTGCGAGATAGTGATTGGCCAGTGAGCTTCATGGCTGAAGGGGGATTTGAACCCGGGTCTTCCTGGCACAAGTCTAGGATTCTAACTACTAACATCACTCTGGCACCCTGGTCTTCTCCAGCATTCCAAATTTGTGGTCACTTGTCCCGACCACTAAGTGTGACCAAAGAGCATTCCATGTTGTTCTCTCCTTCTCAAAAATGAAGAATGAAAAAAAGGGCGTGGAGGGCTGAGGCCCTTGATTGGACAGGGAGCACAGCAGCAGGAGTTTTGGTGAAGAAGTAATCAGCTGGGAATAACCACCGTCTCTCTTGTGAACTCCAAAAGGGATTGAAGCTTGCCTCTTCTTTGCAACCAGTATGGAAATGTTGCTCATCGAGAAACTGTGCAAGAGCCTCTCTGATAACATTTACAGAAATATATAGTACTTCAGTGCTTAGGACCGATGCTATCTTCAGAAATTTATTTAACATTTGATAGCTTTGAGACTTGCGCTGACACCGCTGTGCTCTTCTAAATATTAAATATTGTTGTCACGGTATATAGACATCTTTCTATCCATTTATCTGCCTGTTCTTGTTCACTGTAAATTATACTTCTGCTGAGACCTTAAAATATAACCTTGAAGCCTATTATTTATGCCATTGTTGTCCTTTGTAGAGCTGCACATGTTGCTTCTTTGTATTGTTCCTACTAAGTCAAGCACACGATTTGTTATGAAAACACATCTAGACTTCATTATTATTAAATATGATAAAAACTCATACTTGCTCTTCATTGTTACCACACATTACCAACGTTGTTACCACAGTTCTTCAGTGACACATGCAAATACATGAATTCATGTGACACTCCAGGTAGCCGGGAGTTGGATGGGCTTAAGGGTTGGTGGAAGGCCCCAGAGGTTCAAGCCTATTCCTTCTTTGTTCACCTGTACGTCTTTGTTTTTCTCAAGCAACAGGATGTCCCAGTGTTTGTGAAACACCCTGCAGATCCAGTTAAAGAAGCCAGGCAAGTGCAGTCACCTTGGGGAATTTCCATAAGACTTCTTCAAGCAAGCTACATGTATGGGGGGTGAGGAACAAGGCATAGGAAAAAAGTGTGTCCTTTTGAAGCCACCTTGGGTCTAATGAGTTCCTAGCATCACCCTCAGACCAAAGGCACAATCCATGCACAGTCACCTGGGAGTAAGTACTGTGACACTTCCTTCTAAGTTAATACGCATAGTATTGCAGAATAACTCCACTCACCCAACAGTTCCCTAATCTCCAACAGCCCAATATGCTGAACACTCGGACATGCCTATAGACACTCCAAATGGCTCCCAGCCAAACATCTGCCCACATGAAACACATGCACACCCCATATTCTCACCAAGCACCCCACATACACAAGCCAAACACAGGTCCCTCCCATTCTCCTTATGTGACTGCTGCTAGGTCAAGGGAGGCTTGGCGAATGGCAGGCAATTGCACATCACCTCTGCAGGGCCTCGTTCTTGATTTCTGTACAGCACCTAGTCCTTTTAGGCACTTCACACATTGATGATAATGATAATATTTATGTGAGGATGTTGGCAAGTGTGAAGCAGTCCTGGCTGTGGATTAAGTCACTGCCCATATTGGAAGGATGCTTCCCCTGAACTCAACAGGGTTTCCTTGTATGGGGTTTTCTCCCAAGTAAGTATATTTGGGATTTCAGCTCTGTGAGTGAATGTGGTTAACAGTGCAAGTCTGTGCATTTCTACTCAGAAGTAATTAATATTGTGGTCAATAAGGCTTCCTTCCATCGAAGACCTGGCACACCGTTGGGGCCTGTCAGGTTAGTCATTGTTGAAATCACCACTTCTCATTCACATGGTAGCAAGAAGCTTTTTCAAGAGAACAAGCTGCATACATTTCAGGAGGATATCAGTGTATAATACTAAGGCTGCTTTATTTTTTTACCTTGTAGGAGTCTCCAAACTCCAGCCTGGGGGCCAGATGCGGCCCACAGCAGGCCTATTTTCCTCTAAATCTTCTTCTAAGTACCACCAGAGAAAAACGTTAAGTAGGTTCACAGCATTCATTGGGAATCTTTTTAGGTCTCACTTTGCTAACGTAAGAACATAAGAACAGCCCACTGGATCAGGCCATGGCCCATCTAGTCCAGCTTCCTGTATCTCACAGCGGCCTGCCAAATGCCCCAGGGAGCACACCAGATAACAAGAGACCTCATCCTGGTGCCCTCCCTTGCATCTGGCATTCTGACATAGCCCATTTCTAAAATCAGGAGGTTGCACATGCACATCATGGCTTGTAACCCGTAATGGATTTTTCCTCCAGAAATTTGTCCAACCCCCTATTAAAGGCGTCCAGGCCAGATGCCGTCACCACATCCTGTGGCCAGGAGTTCCACAGACCAACCACATACTGAGTAAAGAAATATTTTCTTTTGTCTGTTGTAACTCTCCCAACTCATCCCACTCATCCCAATTTTAGTGGATGTCCCCTGGTTCTGGTGTTATGTGAGAGTGTAAAGAGCATCTCTCTATCCACTCTATCCTTCCCGTGCATAATTTTGTATGTCTCAATCCTGTCCCCCCTCAGGCGTCTCTTTTCTAGGCTGAAGAGGCCCAAACGCCGTAGCCTTTCCTCATAAGGAAGGTGCCCCAGCCCAGTAATCATATTAGTCGCTCTCTTTTGCACTTTTTCCATTTCCACTATGTCTTTTTTGAGATGTGGCAACCAGAACTGGACACAATACTCCAGGTGTGGCCTTACCATAGATTTGTACAACGGCATTATAATATTAGCCGTTTTGTTCTCAATACCCTTTCTAATGATCCCAAGCATAGAGTTGGCCTTCTTCTCTGCCGCCGTACATTGGGTCGACACTTTCATTGACTTGTCCACCACCACCCCAAGATCTCCCTCCTGATCTGTCACAGACAGCTCAGAACCCATCAGCCTAAATGTGAAGTTTTGATTTTTTGCCGCAGTGTGCATGACTTTACACTTACTGACATTGAAGCGCATCTGCCATTTTGCTGCCCATTCTGCCAGTCTTGAGAGATCCTTCTGGAACTCCTCACAATCACTTCTGGTCTTCACCACTCAGAAAAGTTTGGTGTTGTCTGCAAACTTAGCCACCTCACTGCTCAACCCTGTCTCCAGGTCATTTATGAAGAGGTTGAAAAGCACCGGTCCCAGGACAGATCCTTGGAGCACACCACTTTTCACTTCTCTGCCGTGAAGACAGATGCTAAGAACTCATTTAATTTCTCTGCCATCTCTAAGTCTCCTTTTATCTCCCTTTTCCCTCCCTCACCATCCAGAGGGCCAACTGCTTCTCTGGCGGGTTTCCTGCTTCTAACATATTTGAAGAAGCTTTTATTATTTCCCTTAATGTTGCTGGCCAAGCGTTCCTCATAGTCTCGCTTGGCCTCCCGTATCACCTTCTTACATTTCTTTTGCCACAGTTTATGTTCCTTTTTATTCTCCTCATTAGGGCAAGACTTCCATTTATGGAAGGAAGCTTCCTTGCCCTTTACAGCCTCTCTAACTTGGCTGGTTAGCCATGCGGGCACCCTCCTGGATTTAGTGGAACCCTTCTTTCTTTGTGGTATACACCTCTGTTGGGCCTCTATTACTGTTGTTTTAAGCAGCCTCCATGCACTCTGGAGACATTGGACTCTTTTTACCTTCCCTTTCAACCTCCTGAAGTCTGCCTGTCGGAAGTCAAGGGTTTTTGTGAGAGATTTGCCCGGTATTCTTCCCCCGACGTGCATGTTGAAACAGATCACAGCATGATCACTGTTCCCCAATGGCTCCTTAACATTGATATCTCTAACCAGGTCCTGAGTACCGCACAATATTAAATCCAGAGTCACCTGAACCCTGGTGGGCTCCATGACTAGCTGATCTAAGGCACAGTCATTTAGCATGTCAAGGAATCCGGTCTCCTTTTCGTGACCAGAACACAAATTGACCCAGTCTATATGAGGATAATTGAAGTCCCCCATGAGTACAACCCTGTCCCTCCTTGTCACCTCCCTGATCTGTTTCCTTATTTCAAAGTCCCCTTCCAATTTCTGGTCTGGAGGATGATAGTACGCCCCCAGTATTACATTGCTCCTCAGAATCCCACTGATTCTCCGCATTCCACCAGGTTTCCGTTATGCCCACTATGTCAATGTTTTCCCTTGTCACCAGACATTCCAGTTCTCCCATCTTTGCTCAGAGACTTCGGGCATTTGCATAAAAGCATTTGTACATGGAATGCCCCAGGATGGGCTGCTTATTCGCTCCTTTGTCTCCGCATCTTCTCATTGTGCCAAACAGTCTATCACATCCCATCACGCTACCATTCCCAATTTCTTCTCCTACTCTGCCTTTGTCTTGTTGTTCTCTAACCTCCCCATCCTTGTCCCAAAGGGATGAGGAGTCCCAAACCGAATGCCCCTCGGTTCCTGTCGGCCTTCCCCTAGGGAACAGTTTAAAAGCTGCTCTACCACCTTTTTAATGTTATGCGCCAGCAGTCTGGTTCCATTCTGGTTCAAGTAAAGCCCGTCCCTCTTGTACAGGCCCCGCTTGTCGCAAAACATTCCCCAGTGCCTAACAAATCTAAAACCCTCCTCCCTACACCACCGTCTCATCCACGCATTGAGACCCTTGATCTCCGCCTGCGTAGCTGGCCCTGCGTGTGGAACAGGTAGCACTTCAGAGAAGGCTACCTTTGAGTTCCTGGCTTTCAGCTTCCTGCCTAAAAGCCTAAATTTGGCCTCCAGGACCTCCCAGCTACACTTACCCACGTCGTTGGTGCCAACATGCACCATAACCACTACCTCCTCCCCAGCACTGTCTACCAGCCTGTCTAGACGAGAAGTGATGTCCGCAACCTTCGCACCAGGCAGGCAAGTTGCCATGCGGTCCTCACATCCATCGCAAACCCCCCTCTCTATGTTTCTAATAATCGAATCCCCGACTACAAGAAGCCCCCGACCCCCCTCCCGCCAAGGAGTATCCTGAGTGCGTTCGGATATGGGCCCGTCCCCTGGAGAAGGGGTCCCCCCTAGGGGATTGTTTCCCTCCTCTCCAGGATGACGTCCTCCAGCCCCGAGACTTCCCACCCGGGTAGCTGAGGAGCTGCACGCCTGAGGTTGGGACGAAGCCTAATCGTCCCCGGAAGTCTCCCCACAGTCCTTCTCTGCCTGCCTCTGCTTCTCCAGATTGGCCACCAAGGCTTCAAGGGAGCGGATGCATTCCATGAGATCCCGGAGCTCCTTGCACTGAGGACACACCCATGACTTGCCCTAGAGGCATATAGTCCTACATGTTACACTCAATGCAAAACACTGGATAGCCCCCACCCTGCTATTGGCTGTCTGACTGCATAGCTTTTTTTTTTTTTTTTTAATTTAGGGGTACTTAAAAAACCCTACACTGGTTTGCTGCCCTCTTCTCAAGGGAAGAGAAGGGCGGTGTCTGGGGCCCTGGCTTCCTCGCTCTGCTGCTGCTGAACTCGCCCAGATGCTAAACTCATGGTGCCTTACCTGGCACTTTGTTCCCAGAGGCACTTGGTGTCCCAGAAGCCACGCGCAGATTTCTGTTTATTTTTGCTTTATCTAAGTTAGCAAACTTAGCAGATTTCTGTTTATTTTGACATTCCTAGAGTAGTAGCAGGGTGTCTTTCTGGGCACCCTACTAGGAATTTCCCAGTGGTAGAGGAAACATCTGTCCTGAGCTAGTTTCCCATATATTGGTTCTGAGTGGGACAGCAAGGGAGGGGTAGGTAATTATAGAGCAACAGTAATCTATAGAGGCAAAAAAAGTTAACTTACAGTGAGTGAGCGCTCCTGTAGATATTGGGGCACATATTCGCTACCCTTCAGTGGCTTTGTAGTAATTGCCCTGGGAAAACTGCCAGTGATGTCTTGGATAGATCTTAATTGATGTAGCCAATTATAAAGCTGCATGTTGGGAGGAGGAAAGACACATATCTCCTGAATTGGCCATAATTCAGCTAATTTTAATCGGGATTTAAGATTTCCCCAAATGCAGTTATAAAAACATTTCCTTAATGTATTAAATTCATCTCAGTCTAATTAAGTCTAGTCATCAATATGAGAGAGTGTGTCAATATTTCTCCTCTTTCCTGTTCCACAAGGTGCAAATGATGGGCACTGAAGCAATTAAACTCCTAACAGCACAAAATAACTGACCTGTTTCTCTCTGTCTGCCTTGCAGAACCAAAAGTTTGTAGACTTTTAGCGGCATAAGCATCAGAAGGAAATGGGAAGATGCGCCTTTCCGCATGAACGGTTTTATATTTTCCAAGGGCAGAGAAGAAATATATTGTTCTCCTCCCACTTGATGGAGAAGGAAATTAGGTGAAGTAAATGTATACAATGGTGGGAGGAAAGTAAATATATAGACTTCAAATATATTTACAGTCTATTCACTGGGGTGCAGAGATTTTTATATTGTATGTGCTCTACTGTTAGGCACTATAAATTCTGTACTGAAGTAGTTTTTAGTATCCCCAGGTTGGTGAAATGCTGCATTCTCTACAGTTGTATTTATATCATTTTTTGAGGGAAAATATCTTTGCTGCTATCATCGTATCGAGCTCTTGCTGGATATTATACTTTTCTGGATATTAGAATGTCTTTGTTACTGTATCTATCCGTTCTATCAGTTCTATCAGTGTGGTTCTCACACATTTAGCACCGGGACCCACTTTTTAGAATGAGAATCTGTCAGGACCCACCGGAAATGATGTCATGACTGGAAGTGACATCATCAAGTAGGAAAATTTTTAACCATCCTAGGCTGCAATCCTACCCACACTTACCCAGGAGTAAGTCCCATTTACTATCATTGCTGAAAGAGTATACATAGTAGCTTGTTAAAAGTAACATTTCCCCAAATGCAGTCACATACCATGGTAGCATCGTCTAATATACATGCATTCATACACTGATGGTCTATCCTCATTGGCAATCTTTCCAATGTGGCCCATGCTTGCTGCATGTTTTTTGGTCAAGTGCGACTGTTGTCCAGTGCGTCAGTCCCTGTTGTTTAAATGTCCTGGAAAAGGTATCTGAATAGCGAGTAGCCAGTCGGCCGGAGGTTCTTTTGACATAGTACAGAATCCAGTGTGTGATGGCCATGCAGTTCAGTATCACACTAGCTTGCTAGTGTGTGAACGGGCGGCTTCTGGATAGCCCCAGCAAGGCACTCCAGGAGTAACCAGGCCACCCCAATCTGCTCAAACACTGACAAGAAAGAAGATAATGTGGCTGACCCCTACCCGGCAGGCCACTCCCATGATGCCCAGAGCCACCCTAACCGAGGAGGAAGAAAAGGATCCATGGGCACCACTGGGCCCCCACACAACCAACATGGAAAAATGGCTACACATCTGTATGTACAACTGCCGAACACTGGTTTCAGATGCTGACCTCAGGACACTTCTCCACAGGCTAGAAGAATAAAATATGATGTCGTTTGCCTGCAAGAAATAAAGATGAAACCATATATACCGACAAAACAGACTATGGAGAGTTGCTGATCATGGGTGAAAAGGTCAGTGCAAAAAACATCGGAGGAATCGGTTTCCTCGTGCATCCCAGAATACAACCAATCGTCCATTCCGACAAAGTCCTCAACCCACGCATTGCTGTACTATGACTACGGACCCAGCAGAAGACACTGATATCCATCATCAGCTGCTATGCTCCCACCTCTGCCACTGAAGAAGAGGAGAGTCTAATATATTTTAAAAAATGTTGAAATGAATGGGGACCCACCTGAAATTGGTTCACAACCCACCTAGTGGGTCCCGACCCACAGTTTGAGAAACACTGAGTTATACCCTTCCTGGGTCTGATCTGCCAACATGAATCAACCTGGAATTGCACCAGCTATGTAGCTGGTGCTGATCCAAGTTGACCTGTTGGCTGGGACTTATCCTGCGGCAAGGGGACAAATGTTCCCTTATTCCAAGGAGACCTCCAGACTGCAAAACTTAGGTAGGATTGGACTGAAAATGGGGCAGGGCTGAAATGGGGAAACTCTAGGAAAGATTCCAAGTACCACTGTCTCTGTATATGTTTGCTTTGTTCCTAGGAAGGGCTTAAAGGAGCAGCGTGCCCTCAAAGAAGGGGAAGGTGTGTGCCAAGTGGGGAATGATGAAGTTGCAGGGGCAGTCCCCTAAGCCAGCTCAGGAAAGCTGGGGCTTCATATCATTGAAACTTCAACTGCAGCCTCTCTAATGGAATACAAAATCCTAGGAAGCAATGTGTTTGGTAGTTCTCCATAAAGGAATCATAGCCTGAAACAATTTGTTTGTTTTCACATTAGTAATGTAAGTTGGAAGGCTGCTTGCTATACTGCTCACTGAAATAATCCTTGCTCCTTGAGGATGACTCCTGAGGGTTCTCATTGGTCACATGATACAGGGTATTGGAGTGCTTTTTCTTACACAAATCATTAACATACTTCCTCTCTTGTGGCCCTTCTCATCAAATCTGTGTGTTGTCTAGAGTAGACCTATCCTGGCTTTGGTCCAGGAAAGTGACTAACATCTTACTCGGCAGTTCAGTTTCAAAGCTTTGAAAAGACCTAGACATTTATGACTTGTTTGTCTAACACAGGGGTCAGGGAACTTTTTTACCTCTTACCCCCCCAAAAATTTATAAACGCAGACGTTACCCCCTTGATTTGAAAGTAAGGAAATCATACATCCAATAACATTTTGAATTCAAATACTGTATTTAAAATTACTAAAATAACGATGCCCCCAATAAAAATAAATAAACAATACTCACCTTACCTCGATCCCACGTCGGTCGGCGCGGCTTTTCTTCTTCCTCCCGCTCTGTCCGCTCGGCGGGAGACACTGACGGCCCGGCGCTGTGTGATGACATCATCACTACAGCGCCGGGCAGCTCCAGTCTCCCGCACAGAGCGGAGAGAGCGGGCGGCTGCGATACACGCAGGCTGTGGATACAGCCTGAGTGTATCGCCTGCTCCCTTCCGCTCACCGCATCTGAAGGTGAGCGGAAGGGAGCAGGGCAGCGGGCGGTGTGCACACAGCGCACCAGCCCGCTGCCGGCCCCCTGGAGCGGGTGGAGAGCAGGTGCGCTGACTCCCTCCGCTACCTCCCCGCCCGGCGCCCGCACACAGTTAGGTAAGGCAACCTTACCTATCGCTTCTTCGTCTGACACTCCTCGCAGGCAGACTGAAGATGGCGGCTCTGGATCAGGTGGTACCCGCTCTCTCTACAGCGCTTGCGCCATACACGTAAACGCTGGAGCAGTCCACTGAGAGAGCGGGGGGGAGCAGAGCAGAGAAGGAGGATGCGGTGACACTGACACACACTGACACTGGCCGTCCGTGCTATAATGGACCGTAATAACTGCTGCTATGCCGATAGTTCCGCCATTGGCCAGCGCAACCTCCTCATTACCCCCAGATTTTCACTTTTACCCCATTTGGGGTAATTTACCCCTGTTCCCCGACCACTGGTCTAACACATAAAATAAAATATTTTCAACCTCCAAAACCTTCAAAGGTGTTAAGGACTTTTTCCTCCTATATGAAGAGCCAAAATAAGTACTGTACAAATCTCCACATTAGACAGTTATGTTTGATCATCAGTGTGGATTGTGTTTTTAACAGATCTCAAGTTTTAGTTTTATCATTAATAACATTATTGGTCTTTTTCAGTGAGAAAGGGTAGGGAATTGCTACATCTCACAAGAAACACTGCCTTAGATCAGGGGTGTCCAAAGTTTTTGGCAGGAGGGCCACATTGTCTCTCTGACACTGTGTAGGGGGCTGGGGGGGAAGAACTAATTTACATTTAAAATTTGAATAAATTTACATAAGTTTACATAAATGAATATATTAAAGATGAACTTATATGAATGAATGAAGGTCTTGCAATACCTCAAGGCCTATAAAAGGCCTTGCACAAAGCAAGGCTGGCCTTTCCTTTGCTGCTACTACTGCATCACAGACGTGAAACAAGCAGTGGAGAGAGCCCTCATCCCACAGCTAACGTGAGAGGTCAAACAGTCGCCCTCACTCTGAGAGAAGTTGCGTCGGGCCAGTGTGGGCTCCAACGAAGCTCCAGAGGGCCAGAGGCTCATTGGAGACTGGGGGCTCCCTGAGGGCCGCATTGAGAGGCCTCGGGGGCCGCAAGTGGCCCCAGGGCCGGGGTTTGGGCACCCCTGCCTTAGATGAATGAAGAATCTAAACCAGAATGGAACCTGGGATAAGGGAAGACAAATATGAGGATTCTAAAGCAAAAATTCATTTTAAAAGGCATTGGAATGGGATTTTAAATTAGAGAGGCAGTAGGCTACATTAAAGAAAAATTTGTAGGGTCAGAACAAGGAGCAAAATTGTTCAGATCAAGCATGCAGTCCAGTTAAATGGGGTCTTCTTACAAGTGATGGTGTTAAAATAATGCAATTATGACCTAGCTCAGTGGTTCCCAAACTTCTCCTCGGAAGCTGCATGTAAGTCTTTGCAGGGGAGAGGCAAGGGCATCAACGCAAATGCAAGCATTACGCTGCTGCTGGGGACAAAAGGGATTTTTTTAAAACTTACCAGGGGCACTGTCAGTCTTATGAGGAGGTGCGGGGAGCCCACAGATGCCTCCACAGGGTTCCCCAAGCCTCAGAATGTCTAAAAATAGCTATTGTGATACACTTCCAGTTTGCAAAACTTGCCTTTGTTCCTCCCTGACCCTTAAGGGGGCAGAGACAGGTCTTCTCTGTCTAGCAGGTCGCAATCCACCAGTTTGGAAACTTCTGTCCTGGGTAATTCCCTGCCATAACAAAGAGTCATTTAGCAACTTCCTTAAAAAGAGACATCAAGTCACTCTTATTTGCACTGTAGACTATGCACAGAAAATGATTTTGAAACATAGTATGGCTGCAGTTTATCGTATTTTGCTTTAAAAGTTGGTATCTGTAGCTGTTAGATGGATTAGTCCATTTTTGTTTCAATAAGCCTAATGTATTTTCAACTAATTTGTGAATTTTGTTTGCTATAAATACTCTTGATCAGAAAAGCACTAAGAGCGCAGTCCCGCACTGGGCCAGGAGTGCACCTCCTTGTGAGCAGGCTAGGCCAGCGTGAGGATGATGTTAGCCTCCCTGCACTGGATCTCAGCCTGGCTGAGGGCAGCCAGCGCAGGGGGTTGGAAGGGTGGTGGGAGGGTGTAACGGGCATTTTGGGTTGGGGGGAATGTCAGACAGGTGAATGGACTAGGCTGGGAAAGGGGGTGGGACTGGCCTGGGTGACATAGGTTGCATCCTCACCCTCCTCTTGTTCAGCCTGGTGTTACGCTGGGCTTCTCGGTTCTGAACGAAGTAGCCCCATAGGGTTGGTTACTGCACTACATGGGTAGGGGAAATAAATCCCCTTATCCTGAGTTGCGTAGCAGACACCTCCTGCCTTGCACTGGATATGGCACAGGCCAGCTGGCATGCCTATTCTAACACAGGATAGGATTGGGCTGCTTGAATTCTGTGCAGGACAAGTCAGTGTGGGTAGTGGAAAGCCCAACCCACTTGCTGCTGCAGGAGTAGGGTGGGATCCCCTGTTGCTGGATGTAGCCAGTTGGGGAGTAGGTGTCAGCAAAGTGATGCCCCTTGCCCTGGATGGGGCTGCTGTGTCCCATCTCTGCCCCCTGCAGGGAGCTGGTTTACTGTATGCCTCTAGTAGAGATAATCTTCTCTCCCTGGCCTGTGGTACTCCTTTCCACTGCCCAGCCAGCCTTCTGCATCTTGGACAGCCTCCTTACCTCTAGGGACTCTCAACTCTAGGGCCAGCACCCATGCCCCACAGTTAGTCCGCTTGCAGTTAGTGCCCCTGCTCAGCTCTCTGGCTGTCTCTTTTCCTTCCTCTTCTTCCTTCTGTGTGCTGCTTGCCTTATTCCTTCCCTACACCCTCCTTTCAGGTTCTCTTTCTCCATTCTTACTAGTCCTGTGTGTGTGTGTGTGTGTGTGTGTGTGTGTGTGTGTGTGTGTGTGTGTGTGTTCCCCACTCACCCCTGGTATCCTCTCTGTCTCCTTGACCCACGCTGCTCCTTCTCCCCTGAGCTCCCTTTATGGGCTGGTACCCCTCATTGGCCTGAGAGTTGGCAGTTGGTGCTGTGCCAGACCTCTCGGCCCCTTTCCTGATGTCTAGCTGGTCCGCACTCAATGATGACGTCACAACCGAGTCCCACAGCATCTGTCTCTCTGCCCTGCTCTCACATTCCTACCCACGCGCCTGTAGTGTGACGCGGGACTGGCAGCTGGTCAGAGTGAGTGGGAGTAACTCAGAAGGAAGCTATATTCTTCCATACAGAGGCTGCATGTTCAGTGTTAGAAAACATTATTGATAATCTTGCGGGTTTTGTTCAGCATGAGGAAACTGTACTGCTAGTGTTTGAAACAACCAGTCTCTGCAGTGGTGGAAATACCTTTTAAGAAAATAGCACCCTGTCAGGGAACAGCAGCTGCTAATACTGCTACACCACTTTAAAAAAGAACAAGAATGATCAGGTTCAATGTGCAGTGTTTGGATGTATTGGAGAGTGAGTTTGCAGGCTCTTGCTGTGCCTCCAATCTTGGTGCATTCATCCAAAAGCGCTTATGTGTGTACAATTTGTGCATGTGACTTAAAACACAGCAAAAAAAGCAATGACTCCAATAATTCAGAACTCGCTTACATTCCTGGCTATGTCTGGGTTATGCATTCAAATGTATGTAGACTCTGATCAAGAAATTTAGCTGAAGGATGGGTCCAGTGGGTGCAGATGTCCTTCACAAGATCTGTCCTTCACAAGATCAACATAATCTAAGTGGGGCTGTTGTGTCACAGGGTGGTTCCTATCACATCTTTAGCTACAATCACAGCTGGCATGTCCTGAGAGCAATTTTTGTTCTAGGGGCTCAGAAGCAACAGAGCAGTCACTCTTGGGAGGGTTTCTTTAGAAAACCAAACTTGCTATGCAGAGCTAGTTGTGCCATTCTGACCAGCGCATGAAGTGGGGTTCTGCCAATGAACATGCTCCCTCAGCACTGAACTCTGGCTTTGTCTGCAAGGTGCAAAGTTTGGACTATCTTGCATAGGATTTGCATTTCAGAAGTGCAGTCCCAGGCTTGTATTACTGAAGTAGTGAATTAAGGGTATTCATCATCAGGATTAATTAATTTACAAGACTGCTTTTTGAACTTGCTGAGCTTACGGGATAGCTAGCTCAAGCATTTTCCTTTAGGTTTAAACATTTTGGATTTTATGACGTTGTCTATTGTCATGTGCCTGGCAAAATGGGCTCTAATTCACAGCAGCTTATGCCCACAGTAAATGTGGCATTCTTTAAGATACGGCAACAGGCTTCCGTGACCATCTCTCTGGAATTGGCTTCTCCTGTGACAGTCCAACAAGGTACTAGATGAATTTCAAGCTGCTTGACAGCAGCTTCTGGGGAATATTAGCAATAGGTTATTGAGAGAATAAAACACCTGTCTTTTTTATTTCTTTCCATTCGCAGCTTTATCTGTTTATTTGGTGCCCTCATCTTGTTGAACATTTATAGCCATATTTGGAAGAGAAAAAGGGTTGAAAAATGTGGTGTATATACAGTATACGTGGCGGGGGAAAATAAAAGTCAATACGGACTAAAGATCCAATTTGTATAGATCTTATTTCTTCAGTGGAATATTTTCTTTATTGTACCTGCTTTTGTTATCTACTTCATTTGAAAGCTGAGTGTTGGAGGGCAAACAGAAGCGGCTCTCTGTTGTCGGATTCAGTCCAAAGATTTTAAAGGGGAAAAAAATTGGTTTTCGTGTCAAAGTTGTGTTCCTGCCATCTGAATTTCTGCCATGCATGGCAAATCAACACTTTCCTCTTCAGAGATCAACCCCTTTCTAAAAATGCCTGTTTGAATATTTGACTTCCCTTCAGTCTGCATTCCTTCCATGCAGAGTCCCTCTGACTGTCAGCGTCAAAAGAGTACTGATCTATTTTTAATTTCGCTCCCCTCTGGAAAGCGTCGTGCTTTCACAACATAATATGTATCTCCAAGAAAGCTCCTCTTAGAACAAAATTTAATTGGTTGTCATGGTCATTTCCTGCAGATCCAAAGTATGACCATAGCTTGGACTTGGATGCTAAGGCACAGTCCCAGAATTCTCAAGCAGATAAGGCAACACTTTCATTTTAATTGGAAAAAGATCATAGGGTGTTTAGATCGTTTTTAATAAGTTACATTTTAGCATGCAGGTTTTATCTTTATAAATGCAGTGCAGTTTGCTACCCATTCCTTTGCTGTTTTAAAAAATGTTATCACAAAAGTGCGAAGCTGCATCATATGTTGTGTTTTTTTAATGAAGACCTCTGACTAGCATAAAATCTCATCCTCATTTTAATGTTTATAATTTTTCACCATAGGGTTAGTAAGCCTGAGCAGAACAATGGAATAGATCAGGGGTGCCCAAACCCTGGCCCAGGGGCCACTTGCGGCCCTCGAGGACTCCCAATCCAGCCTGTGGATAGCTCCCAGTCTCCAATGAGCCTCTGACCATCAGGAGACTTTCTGGAGCCTGTGCTGGCCCAATGCAACTGCTGTCAGTGTGAGGGTGATTGTTTGGCCTCTCGCACGAGCAGTGGGATGAGGGCTCCCTCCACTGCTTGCTGTTTCACATCTGTGATGTAGCAGCATCAGAGAAGGAAATGCTGGCCTTGCTTTGTGTAAGGCCTTTTATAGGCCTTGAGCTATTGCAAGACCTTCATTCATTCTTATAAGTTCCATCTCTAATATATTCATTTATGTAAATGTGTGTACATTTATTCAAATTTGAAATGTAGATTAATTTATTTTTATTCCTGGCCCCAGACACAGTATCAGAGAGATGATGTGGCCTTCCTGCCAAAATGTTTGGACATCCCTGGTATAGATTTTTAAAGGAAGATAAGCCTGTTTCATTTGTATTCACCACTTGGAGCTGGTGGTGGTGATCCATCTGATCTCAAAATTTGGATTATAAAGCATTGGGTTCCTTTCACCCTAACTGTTTTCCTTTTGCAAAAGCTAACCGCAGGTTGAGCGTGAAAGTTGAGAGTGAAAGACAAGTGCTGAAGACAATGCTGAATACGGGAAGCCCAAACATCATGAGAGTACAGACTGTATCTGTTTTGAAACTATTAAAATGTTTGGTCCACATGGGATTATAGGAAGGCCAAAATGTATGCGTATGGTCAGATCTTTCAGAACTTAATTTGCTACATGAATTTGACTATAGATGAAATGCATGTTTTTATCATATCTGCAAAATTAACATGTAGAACTGCCCTAGGCACTAGGGATGTGCAGTCAGGGGAGGCAAAGCCTCACCAGATCCAACAAGTAAAAAGAAAAATCACCTTGCTTTTTTCCACTCTGTTCCTTTCTTCTTAAGCAGAATCAGTGAGTTCTGCAGCAGCAGCAGCGCGCGTGCACACACACACACATTGTAATACATAGGAAGCAGCTACCAGTTAATTTGCTGCAATCACAACTGGCTTCCAGTTAAAAACGGGCAGGGTGCCTGTGTCAGCAATCACTTGGGAGACAGCAGGCAGAGTTGCCTCAGTCAGTTAGGCTGCAACTATGGATGACTTCTCATCAAAAACAGGTAAGGGTGACTGGCTTCCAGTGAAAAATGGCAGGGTCCCTCCATCAGCAGTCACTGGGGAGGCAACTGGCAGAATTGCCTCTGTTCTGCTTTAAGAAAGCTGTAAAAACAACAGGGAGCCTGTACAAAGGGACTGGCTTTCTAAAGCACCAGAAGAAGCAACTTTTCAGTTGCCTCAGGTGGCGTGTTGCTTAGGTCTCCTTAGCTCCAGTTGGGGGGAGAAGACGTGCTTTTAAAAAAAAGTATTTCCAGAGGGTAGGAGTATGTGTGAAAGAATGTATTTCAAGGAGGGTAAGATCCACTGAGACTGAGCTTGGGGGAGGAAGGGGGAGGGAGAGAGAGAGAGAGAGAAGGTATTCATGTGGCTGTGCCTTTCCAGGGCTGGACCTCACTACACATCATTGCTAGTTGTATATACTAAAAAGTTGCTACCTCTGAGGTATGCCAGTTGTGAAATTAGTAGCTCTCATTTTATTTTAAACTAGTATTATAAGAACAGGTTTGTAGTTTGTAAGTATTTAGCAAGGACTTGACATAAAACTACCAAGATCTTAATCATCTCAAGAGCTGTACAGTATTGCTAGCCATTGCCTGCATCATTTTAACACTGTCACCCTTGGCTGTTGGTAACATTCCAGACTGAACATTTTAAACCGAATAATTACCAGTTTGTGGGTTCTCACTTATATTAGCTATTTTACTCTTGCATGTCATATTTATGTGTGTCTTCTGTGGGTGCATCCATCCTAGGTATTACATTCTAATCTAAACCAATACATCGTTGGGAGGGCATACTGTTCAAAAGTCTTAGTGGATGTAGAATTAGACTGTGCCCAATGTTCTCATAGTCTTTTAGACCTCTTGAGTCAACTGTTCCTGTATCGGCATTGGGCTCCAATTAAGCTTCAAGGCATAATTCTAATCTGGCTGGTGTCATTCTTAAATATTGCAAGGCCCAAACAATGTAGATCAACTAAGACCCGCCTTATTAGCCCATCTATCAGTATTTCCACTCAGAGGGAGTTCATAGTGGCTGCTTTTCTTTGGGCATCAGTCAAAGACTCAGTTGGATGTTGGTTGGCTTTTATGTATTCTGGGAAGTATTATAAGAACTGTTGCTCACATTGGCATTGAATGATCAAAAATAAGGCCACATGGGGTAATTTTTTAAAAATTCCTTTTCTTTCGTCTGGTATTTTGCTGGATATTGCTATGCTCCTTGAGTGTAGAGAGTGGAAGGGGATCAGTTAAATCTCATAAATAAAGATTAGGAAACTGCATCGCTTCCAGCTCTGAGGCTGAAAGCCTCTTCTTGTCTTGACTCCATCATAGTCAATTGGAAAAGAAGGGCATAAATAATTTCCATCATCTTTAGCAACTGCACCCAGGTCAGATGCTTGCTGCAAGTGTAGTATGATAAATTGACATTTAACTTGAACAGAGCTCGTGGAGTACCGAAGACAATACGAACCTCTGAGGAAATAATTATTTTGCTGTCAAGAGTTCATGCATCTCAAATTGGTTGGAGCAGTCAGCCAACCCTCTTGGATGTGGTTCAGAGCTGGCACCACTGGCTGTGTGTTCCCACAAGAGTGCAGTCACTGAGATTTTCTCATAGATCTTCACAAAAAGAAAGGAGAGAGGCAAAGGTGAATCTCAGGCCATTTTCTATTGTATGGAAGGTGTGACAGTAAAGGCCAAAAGGAGAGTTCAGTTATACCTAGAGCAACACAATATATTGCTGAACGACTGCAATTGAATCTGTTGTTACTGTTTAATTGCTGCAGAGAAGACCTATCTGTAGCAGCTTTTCGGTAGGCAATTTACCATCAGAGCTACTCTGTAGTTTACAGTTGGGATCTAGGTTTTTCTAGTGGGGAGAAGCATAGAAATTTTGTTTCTGTCTTAAATGTAATTTGCCTCTTGTGTCACTTCATCAGCAACCATTCTTGGTGTCTTTTAGGTTGATAAATACCAGGGGAGTAATGTTAACTGCATACACAAGAAGTAGCCTTGAGGCACCTGGGCTTGAATAGCAAAGTCTTTCTTAAAGGTTTTCTGACTTGAGGTACATGGCACAATTCAACTTTCTTTACCCTCTTTGGTGGTTGTCTTGGAGAAACTAAAACTGCTGGCAGATGATCTGCAGCTATGTACCAGAGTGAGAACACTCCAAGGGGGAATAACCAATAGCATGCTATCTTCCCAGTGTGGGAAGATAACCAGCTCCCATTGTGGAAGGGATTGTCACTCCCGAATTGGCCTTTTCAGCCACTCTAGACGCTGTTCCAGAACCACTTTTCAGAGCGCGATACCATAGTCTTCCTGAAGAATGCCATTGACCATGCTATCTTCTCCAGGTTGGGTGTCCACGTTAAAGTGGGAGGTGTGTGTGGTGATACGATCCACAGTGGGGTTTGCAGTATCTTGTTAATAGGTATTGATTTAATAAGTGTTGTCAAGTTTGAATTCAAACCTTTCCTTGTGTACGTTTGGGGAGGGGAGAAATACTTGGGAGAAATACAATGGAGAAATACTTAGGCTGATTGAAAGCTGTCCATGGGATTGGCTCCTAGTATCTCATTTACCAGTACTGTAGTAGCAAAGCTACTGCAGTGTTGCAGCCATTCTCTTATATAATGAATAAGTCAGCTAACTCCATACTTACTGTTCTATATTAAGTGCTGTGCAAATATCCTGGTGTGAATTCCAGACTTAGAGAGCTATTTAGACACAGCATGAAAATAAGCAGAGGAAAAGCAAGGGCTTTGGGGAATATATGCGTGTGTTGGTAGCCTGGGCTTTTAAAATAAGCAATAATTAAAGCCATTTAGTTCCCTCTTTTCTTTTAGCGGTAGCCAGTATATTGCTCAAGCCAAACATTGGACAATTTGCCCTGGATGCTTATGTAAACAAAGCAAATGCCTGCAAACCACTTGCATTTAAATGGCCTCTGCTGTACATCCGTATATGTGCCCAATCAGATGCCCATTTTATAATGCTTTCCATTTCTAAATTACTCATACTATTTGTGTTGTGTGGGGAGGAGGAGGGAAGAACAGACCTCTTCTTTTTAATATTTTGGGTTTTGCCCCTGTGCATTTGTGTGGGAGCTTTAAAAAAAAAAAAAACACCTACAATAACCCTGAACTTCTGTTATTTATAAAAAAAACATTATTGTTAACCTTTATACACCACTTTTCAACAAAAAGTTCATCACAAAGTGTACATAGCCAAATAAAAGGTTCCCTATCCTCAAAGGGCTCACAGTCTAAAAAAGATGCAAAAGAAGTATTTTATTTTGGATTGCTAAAAGGAAGCATGGTAAGTGACTGTTACTGAACTTATTCTTTGATGGCTGTCTATTGTCCTTGATACTGTGTAAATCCCCTGACATGAAATTCCACCTTCCCACTCTCTTCCAGTGTTGTCTCACTGACAACAGCACTATATATGCAGACTCTCCACCATAGTGACCTAGAATGCATTAGGGGCTGGGCAGTTCAGAGAACGGCAGATGGTTGATAAAAAGCAGGATGTACCATTTTACACGTCATTGTTCATGGCGGAGAGGGTATTAACATTATTACATTGTATTTTTTAATAGCATTCAAGAAATTTATTATTAATGCCGTCTGATCCCCCAGATGGTTTGCCAGATGTGGGCACTGAATTGAGATCTTTGAGGTCTTAAACATAAGCTGCCATTTTCCTCTCTGGCTCTCTACAACTGTTCACATGGAACAAAGAGTTAAGTGTTTTGTGGTATGTTAACATTTATATTTACACTTCTCATTTCTTTAGAGAACTGTATAGGTCTAAGCCAGGGGTGCTCACACTTTTTTGGCTGGAGAGCTACTTTGAAACCCAGCAAGGCCCGGAGATCTACCAGAGTTTTTTTACAATGTTCGTGCCATCGTAACATATAACATTTATGTGTACAATGTATGTTGGTGTACCTTGCATAACCGCATGATCTAATATTGCACAACACAACATAATTAACTATAAACATTTTTTGTAATTACTTGAGTTTACTTTGATGACTTGCACTGAAGTGAATCAGCCAAGGATGCATAGTCCGGACAGTAGCTGCTGTCAGCCAGCCTCAAGCACACTTCCAAATATTCATCAGTCATGGTGGACCAGTACTTGGACTTAATGATCTTCATGTAGGAAAAGGCTGACTCACATAAATAAGTGGAGCCCTTCCTGCCTCAGGTGCTCTTATATCCCCTGAGGGCCCTATTGCCTTCAAGTGACTGCAGCTGTGCAGCACACTCTGCTGGATGCGCAGGCCTTACCCTTAAAGGGGCCACTGCTGACACCACATCTACCTCCTCACCAGATCTTCCTCGATTCCAATACAAGTGGGGAGGAGGAGCAGATCTCTATACATACCAGTGCAAAAACAGGGGAAAGGTGTGAGGGAGGGAAGATCTCTATATAGACATCACAGCAAGACCAGTGCTTGCACACAGAACCAACAGATGGAAGTTGGGGGGGGGGGGCAGATCTCCATACATACCAGTGCAAAAGCAGGGGAAAGGTGTGGGGGAGGGAAGATCTCTGTATAGACATCACAGCAAGACCAGTGCAAAACCCCTTGCACACAGAACCAACAGATGGAAGTTGGGGGGGGGCAGATCTCCATACATACCAGTGCAAAAGCAGGGGAAAGGTGTGGGGGAGGGAAGATCTCTGTATAGACATCACAGCAAGACCAGTGCAAAACCCCTTGCACACAGAACCAACAGATGGAAGTAGGGGGGGGGGCAGATCTCCATACATACCAGTGCAAAAACAGGGGAAAGGTAAGTCAGCCCCAGTAGAGTCAATGGGGCTCACTCCCAGGGATGTGTGGATGGGAGAAAAGCCTGCCAGTGGCTCCTCTCCCAGGGAGGAGCCTGCCAGGTGCTCACTCCCTAGGCTCCATGGGCTCACTCCCTAGGCTCACTCCCTAGGCTCCCTGGACTCACTCCCTGGGCTCGCTCCCTGGGCTCACAAGCCTGCCAGGGGCTCACTCCTAGGGATGCGTGGACGGGAGAGAAGCCTGCAATCGACTCATTTCGCCTGGAGATCTACTGGTAGCTCGCGATTGACATAATGAGCACCCCTGGTCTAAGCATACATCAAAAGTCTGCCAAACGTAAAAAGTTAAGGGAGACAAAAGGGTTGCTTTTATAAAAGATGGCCATAAACTTTTCCCAAATCTTCACAGTGACATCACTCAGTCTGCTTTATGCTTGCCCAGAGGTTAGTGGCAAACCATGCATTTTGCACTCATGGTTTCCACTCATGGTTTCCACCGCTTTTTAGTTTGGAAGAGGCAGCATGTCCAAGAGCAGAAGCCAGATTTCTCCATTGCAGAACGTGACAGCCAGTATTATAGGTCTTCAAGAGTATGTCCATTCTTTGGAACAGGAACAAAAGATGCATCTGATCATTCAAATTTTAATAACTTCATTTCCAGGGTGTTGCCTTGTAAATTACATTGGTGCTTTCCTGTGTTGATCTTGCATCAAGCACACTCATGAGTAACATGTCAGTGTTGAAAGCAGGTGAAAGCTTTTATTACTGTTGATGGAAATCATGCCCAGTGAAGAGATGGGGGAGAGGTTACATAGGTAGCTGTCTTTGTACTGGGTCAGACCATGTAGGCAATGCTGAGCTATGTGGACCACTGACAGAAAGTGACTCCCTAGTGTTTCAGACAGGGGTCTGCTGCCCTTGCTGGGCTCTTTTGTTCTTTAATTCCTCTTTTCCACCCCAGCTCAGCAAGAAAGCATCTATACCTTATGTCCTTATGTTTTAATAAGCAGTTAATTTTTTTTTCCAGTTCAGACTGTTAAAGACATCTGTCATCACCAGGTAAACCCTTCTTTGCATGTATGTTGCAGGTCACTCTGAGTCTTTATTTAAAAAAAAAATGACATGAAATTCATGCTGCAGATGTTTCTAGTCTCTGCTTAATATCTGTAAGGGAATGACCTGTCCATTTTTAAACATTTACAGAAGTTCAAGACATCTGTAACTGATGAACTCAGAGCAAGCTGAATGCCTTACTGTTCACTCTGAATCTTCAGGAATGTCTTCATTTAACTGTTATTAGGGGGAAAAAATGTTGCAGAAGGTGGCAAAAGCACACATTTTATCAGTTTAAAAGTGAAGACATACAAATCTGTTGCAGGCATGATTGTCTTGCTTGATTCCTGTACCTGTCTGATCTTAGAAGCTAAGCAGGGTCAGGCCTGGTTAGTACTTGGATGGGAGACTGCCTGGGAATACCGGTTGCTGTAGGCTTATACCATAGTCTTTCGAGACTGAAGGTTGCCAACCACTCCAAGACTGGCCAGGCAGTGCACCAAATACTCACACACTCACACCGCCATTACCCTTTGACACATGAGCTGATGCTGCTACTCCTCTTCCCCTCACTGGAGAAGGCAGTCAGCTGCAACTCTCTAGCCCAGTGGTTCCCAAACTGGTGGATCGCAACCCATCCGGGGAACTGGAAGCAGGGCCTCCAGTGCAGTGCTGCTGCTGCCAAGAGGCTTTTTAACTTACTTGGGCAGCAGCACTGGCCTTTTTTACTTTCCTGGGAGGCAGCACTAGCCTCCTGCAGGGTCCTGGAGGTTCACAGTCCCTTCTGTTCTCCTCAGCAGCTTGTTTACAAAGCCCTTATCTCCGATCGAAAGCTACTTCTGGTTTCTGGGAAACAATGAAGTAGCTTTCGATCAGAGATAAGGGCTTGTAAACCAACTGCAGAGGAGATCAGAGGGGGCTGTGAGCTTCTAGGACCCTGCAGGAGGCCACTGCTGCCTTCCAGGAAAGTAAAAAAGCCCTTGGCAGTAGTAGTGCCGCAATCTCTGCAGCACTGTCACTGCCCCCTCTCCACCCACACAAAACACTTACCTAGTTCCCAGTTCCCCAGTAGAAGTTTGGGAACCACTGCTGTAGCCTGCCAGTGTTAACTTTTCCACATGTTCTTTTCTACTCCGTTTCCTGTTTTCAAATCCAGGGAACAGCAGTGGGTGGATATGGGCAATTTTGCTACCCTGAAACAGCTGCCCCAGTCAGCATTGTGAGTGAACCAGCCTGAATACATAGGGCAGTGTGGTGCAGTATCCATGTATGTCACATCTATAATTGAAACATAGTTTATATATCTGTATACAAGACATGCTTCTTACTGAAATGTAACTTGACAGGGTGGCCCAGAGTGGCCAATAATGTTCTTGATCTCCTAACTACAATTAGGAAATCAAGTATGCTGCAGGCTCACACACTGTCTTTCCATCTTTCTCTTCCTGTGTGAATTCTGCTCTTTTTTTCCCCCCATGGCTTGCTTTAACCATGGTTTAGCATTTTGATTTGGTATTAACTTTCACTGATAACCAGAGTATCATGAAGTCACTGTTTTCAAATGTGCTTTGAGTCTGGGCTTTAGCTTCCAGTTATGAGTACAATCCTGGTTAGTATTAACTCTGGTCCACCCCAATGTGCGCACTCACACAAACTTGTAAAGATTCATGTGGCAGTGGGACTCACTGGGCGCAATCCAAACCTGCGCTGGAACAGGCAAGCCAGGAGGCTTGCGCTGTATCCAGCGCAGGATTGTGGTCAGCAGCGGCTTAGCCAGAGGCAAGGGAAAACTTTACCCCTTACCCCCGGTTAAGGCTGCTTGCCCCAGTGGGTCTCCACGGACGTGTGCCACCTCCTGAGGTAGCACAAGTCCAAGGAGAGCAGAGTGGCTTGAATTTGTTCCGTTCTCCCCAGGGTCGGGAGCTGGGATCCAGCATAACTGTCAGATCCCAGCCCCGCCTCTGGCTCCCCACACGCCAGCCTCCAGGGCCACCCATTCCCCTCCCTCCCCCGCCCAGGAACGCCTCTCTCCCTCCCTGCCTCCCCCATGCCTACCTGTCACCTTTGCGTCGGCTCATCCAAGCCGTTGCAAGGAGCCTGGAGGAAGCCGGCACAGGGGCCTCCGTTGGCCTCCGCAGACTGGCTCTTCTGGGAGCGCCAGCCTGGCTTCCTCCCGAGAAGGCGCAATCGTGCTTTACGGCATGTTTGCGACCCTCCCAGGCCGGCCCAAGTCCAGGTTAGGATTGCGCCCACAGTCTAAGATGCAAGTTCATTTTGGATCAGCAAATTTTCAGACTTTGAAAATTGGTACTTATTGCTACTTATCCTTGGGGTGTCCAGATTCAGTTAAAAATTTCTCTCCTGGAGTTTGTGCACAGCTTCTGTCTGTGCTTTCTACAATACAGTGAAAAGAAAATGAAATAGGAAACCAATAAAAACCTTTTGAAGGTTCCTCCAGTTTCTAGAATATTTTATTTGCTACCCTTTTGAACTTAATATGCACAAGGTCAGAAAAGTGTGAGGGGGAGGTAGGCAGATGGCTAATTAAGTTTAATTAGCATACCAAACGCCTGAAAGCATAATTGTAAAGTACTATAAAAACCCATGGCCTTGTGGGAATGATCAAGTGGTTGATAAAAGTACCAGCCCTCTTAGGTAAGTGAGAGCATTGTGTATGGGCCTTGCTTTGCTTGTCTGATTCAAAGCATGTATTTCATGTTGGAGTTAAGAGAAGGGAAGGGTCAGTAGGTATTGCCCACCTTCAAACTTTTCAAGAGCAGGGTAAAATCTTTTTTTTTGGTAGAGCTGTTGCTGGGGAACATAATGCCATTATGTTATTGAACGAATGCTAAAAATATACAAGTCTCAAGTCAGTGTGCTTTTTACTGAGGAATCAAGTAAAAGTGAATCAAGTCCAACTTGAATCTGAGTCAGTCGACTTTAGTCTATATATCACTGACACATGCCTATTTATCATTTGATGATTTGCTTTTGTGAGTGACCCATCACAGAACAAACACCATGTACTTTTAAAAATTACCTGTCATTTCAATATGTATGTTTTGTGGAGAGTATCCATAACTTTGCATATTGGAAATGAGAACGGATGCAAGGGATCTTAGTGATTTTTGATTTGTGAAGTTAACATCCGAGCTACAATTTTGAATGTGTCCTAAACAGAAGGTGGGTTTCTGAACAGCTATGTAGATCACTTGGAAAAAAGCAGTGAGTTGCTGCAGAGCTAAAGGCATACATCGTAGTCTGAACCACACCTCGCATTGTGAGCAACAGCAAGTCGGTCCTCACTGTGATAGCAAACAGTAATGAGCAATGGCAAACCAGTCAGCACTTGTTGGGAAAGAAAGCTGAGCAATAGCTTGGCACCATGTGCAATACTGCAAACTGGTTAGCATTTGAAATGGGGATTGATACAGGCGTGCCAGGATGCTAACACACACAAAAATTAATCATTTGGAAAATGATGCTGTTACAGAATTGCACCACATGGTTACATGTTCTGAATGCATAATGTCCCTTTTGGTTTTGACCATCCTTGGAACTTTCTTTGGGGGGACACACGACTTTTTCACATGCTTTTGCTTCAAGGCTAAAGCCTGAAGGCACCAGAACTGAGACTTGAGACACTCACTGCATGCTGCAGAGATCCCTGGGAAAACATAGCCCCTGTACAGCTGCTTGTGAGAATATAAAAACTGAATCTGATTGTTACTTTTTTTTTTCCTCTTTTAGTTGACAGAGTAAAGCATATGTGCAAATGAGCATATAATGTTCCTTACACTTGTTGCTAATTAACATATTTGTTTCATATTAAATTATTATGGGTAATGTACATGTGTGTTGGTCCATGTTGAAATGAAATATGTATCTCTGAATCTTGGGAAAAGAGGCTGCTAAAGTCATGACTAGTCTCATAATGTGGCATTCTTCTTCATTTCCCTTCTCGCTAATCTGTGTCCAGGCAGTGTGAAAAGCCAACAGCACTTCTATTGGGCTGATATAATATAACGAGTACTGGCAGTTGCCAAAACCACAGTGGAAGCCGATTGTGGCAGCCCTTGACTGAAAATCCTTTGATGCAGCCCGTTTTGGCAATGGGGCTTGAGGTTTGGAGAAAGAAAATGGGGAGCACAATGTTGTTTGATTTAATAAAAGAACACTTATTTTAAGCCAACAATCCTTTAACTTGTATAAATAAGTTCGCAGATGTTAATAGCAACAAACATTATTTCTGACCCATTACAGGGCCTAAAAGAAAACATAACTTTTGTAAAACTTCCTTCCTTGTCTGGTTTCCACTTTTACTTGACACAGGCACTCTGGTGATTTTAAAACATTTCAAAATGCAAATAGCTGTTTCAGAGAGGAGTTAGTGGGTCTGATGTGTACAGTCTTCCCACTTGCATTTTTGTACAGTTCTTTCTCCGCTTGTCTTTCATCTTTAGAGTGTATGTTGACATACTCCAAAAAGAGTATATTCCCTAGAAATAAAGATAGCTAGAGCTTTTATGTACAATGCAGTCCAACTGCGGGAGTTCCATTCCCAGGACCACTGTGGATGCCAGAAACAGTGGATAATCCAATCCACAGAAAAGTGTCCCTTCAAAATTGTGGTTTAAAAACAATTTTTTAAACCTTTACAGAGCATCAGGCAGGTAATCTTCAGGGATTACAGTGGCTATTTTTTGGTTGCACCAAAGCAAGCAACTCCCTCCCTTGGCCCTGATGCACTGAAAATGCAACACAGAAGGGATTAAATGCTTCTGCATTGCATTCTGGGGTGACCAAGAGCCAACGGAGGGGGTCGCTTGCCTTGGCTTGACCAAGAAATGGCCATTCTAATTGCTGAAGACTGTCTGCCTGCTGTTTCTGGAGGAAAAATCCATTATGGGGTACAAGCCATGATGTGTATGCGCAACCTCCTGATTTTAGGAATGGGTTAAGTCAGAATGCCAGATGTAGGGGAGAGCACCAGGACGAGGTCTCTTGTTATCTGGTGTGCTCCCTGGGGCATTTGGTGGGCCGCTGTGAGATACAGGAAGCTGGACTAGATGGGCCTATGGCCTGATCCAGTGGGGCTGTTCTTATGTTATGTTCTTATGTTCTTATGTTCTGTAAAGGAAAATAAATCGGTTTTTAAATCACGACTTTAAAGGGACATTACACCCCCCCCCCCGGATTGGCAGGGTCCTTCTTATCCACAGTGGCCATCCACAGATGGCCAAACTGTAGATGAGAAGGACAGACTTGTATAAACTATGGGGGCTCTTAGCTGACACTTCATTCATTGCCTTTACTCTCTCACTGTCAAATTATGTAACCTGTTAGCAGCTCTTCACATTTTCCAGGGCTTCATTTTCTTTGCATATGTGTCAGTCTGCTTTGTCTGGAAAAAATGTTGCTTTTTGCAGATCATTCCTAATCTTGTCAATTTGTGTCATCATCCAAGGCCCTGCTCGGAATGCGTGAGTTGTCAGAAGCTCAACAGGAATCCATAAGAAGCTCCCAACTAAGGTTTAAATACCTTCAAGCCATTATCTTTTCTTTTCCAGGCTTGATGATTGTTGAAACCAAGTCTTGATTCTAGCAAAGCTGTAGGACTTGAAGGGATTATTAGTTTTCTTTAAAAGCCCAGACCCCCAGTGGGTCTAACCTGAGTAACCTTTGTCCTTACTTGTTAGTGGTGTCCTGGAAAGATAGCTGATGATTGGGGGGGGGGGAGAGGAGTTAGTGGAGAGAACTCTCAGAATCTGAGAGTTACTGGTGGTCATGACAGTGATGTTCCTGGTGGGGAGGCAGAGGGCCTCGGGGAGGTGGCACCTCCACATGGGGAGTGGCAACACTGGAGGTGTGTTCCCGAGTGGCAAAGTGGCAAGGCACACAACTAGGTAATGATCACCCCTCTGACCGAGGAGTGACTACTGTGGGATTATGTGTTTGCTGTTTCCTATGGGTCTGTGCCAGTGCCTGCACTTGATCCTTCAGTGTAGATTTAAAAGTCCTGACTCAACACAGTTGCTTGTGCGTTTGTGATCCAAGGAAAAGAAAATATCCAGGGCACTTGGGTTTATGGTATATTTCAGGTTCCCTATATGAGAGTATCCAAAGAAGAAAGAATCCATCCAAGAATCCTGACTGCTGCATTTAATGGCCCAATCCAGCACAAATTCCCCCATACTGATGCAGCGGTGATAGCATGGTTTGTGCTGCATCCCACAGAGGAATTTTGCATGCTGACCACAGGGAAAGCCCTAGCCAGTACAATGGGTCTACTTGGACCTGCACCAGCAAAATCACTGGTGCAAGTCTGAGTTGACCTATGTTGGCAGATCAGGCCCAGAAAGGGGGATAGGATATGGGCATACCCTTATTTTACAGGGGGATATGTAACTGTTATGGAAGAGTTGGTACATAAATTTGCTTATTTCTCTTTTCTCTCTCCATACTTTTTTCCCATTAGAATCACATCATGCTTCTTAGCTTCTAAACTGTGTGTTATAAAACACAATCTGCCTTGAGTGCTTTGGCAGAAAGGTGGTACATAAATGTCGCAAATAAAATGGATAAAATAAATTAACATAAATTAGGTAGTTGCAGCCAATGTGCATACTGGAATCTCAGTACCAGGCAGACAGGCAGCCAGACATTTAGAACCAAAGGCTTTGGTCAAATGCTTGAACTCTCTGACTTAGAGCTCAAGGACCCAAGTTATTATTTCAGACTTTTAGGGGACTTGTGCCTCTTTCTGTATGCATGGTGTTTTTGTTTTTGTTTTGCGAGAGATTCTTCTGGTATGCTACTGAGAAAATAGATAATAGCTGAATGCCTTCAGTTAGCTATTCCCTGGTGTGGCTCAAAAGTCTAGGCACTTGCATGTCTGCATATCCTTTCATCTTTCAAAACTCTATTACAGCAACTATCTATGTGAGATTTTGTCATGTCAAGTTCTGTTGCTTTATAGACGCTGCAGTATTTTCCTTGGAACCGGTATGGCGTGTCCTTTTGGAAACTGTTCATTAGCGCAGGAGCAATCAGAAAGATAGGTCAGAGGCTTTTTGGAGTTAAAATGTTGCATCCCCACAGAGAACAACACTTAAATAGCAACAGCACAACTGCAAATCTGGATTGTTTTTTCCCTGCTTTCTGAAGCGCAGTGAGCAGGGTTTGGGGTGTGTGTGTGTGTGTGTGTGTGTGTGTGTGTGTGTGTGTTTAAAACTACAGTGCAGACCCTAATACATTTCAGATGAATAGAGGTGATTGTAAGAAAATGATCTCCTATTTAACTTGCAGTGTCATGCTGGGAGCAAAGGGTAGTTTTTACCATGATGCAATGACATCATTCTAACCCCCAGACTTTTATGGGGGTTTATTTATTCAATTTTTAGCCCACTTTTTTTTCCAGAAGGACACTCAAGACCAAGCTTTAGTGCTTGACCAGGTTCCAGCTCTTGTGTGTAGATTAGAACATACCAGAACAGACTTATAGAGAACATGCTGCAACAAAAGCCATGAAATGTTGGTATGTCCCCCCCCCCCCAGATACCATGATCTTACTGAGTGTGGGCATCTCTAATTACTAATTGCATCCATTTGTGCTACAGTTTTTGCACTTTAGTCCTTCAGGCAATTCTTACCTAGTTAAGACAAGGCAATGAATTTTCAGGAATTATTTCAGGAATTTTCAATAGAAAGGGTGGTAGGTAACATCACTCTAGAGACTTCCTTCCAATCTTCCCAAAACAATCTCTCTTTTTATGGATCTGTAGATGTACCTTGAACCATAAGAGGAAATGAAATGAAACCTGCTTAGAAAGAAGCCTGTTAATGGAATTGTGGCAAAATATGCAGGAGCCTTTTTAGCAAGAGTTGCAATAAAGAGTTTCCTTGAGATCATTCTTTGCCAGGGTTCATATATACATAAAAAATTCATGGATGATGTTATCAAAGGCTACTGTCAGATCAGAAAGAAACAGCATGGATACCTGGGTTTTCTATGCCCTCAATGGGGATCATTGTTATGTTCTTTCATGTTATAAAGTCAAAAGATTCTGTGGAGAAGAGAAAATGTAACTCCCTGTAACAAAGAGATGAAAATATTCAGAGTAGATTTTAATCTTTAGGAATCAAAGAGAAATAGAATAGATGATCCCCATTGTACAGTTAGACTTTTACAGCCGGACATGTCTATAAAGTTTTGTTTACGTGAAAGAGAAGAGGAAATGAGTTCAGCTTGTTTCTCTCCTTCATTGAACAGGTGGAAGATAATGACTAATAATTCTGTTTTGATAATATTTGTATTGGGCAAGATAAGTGGTTACTGCTGCACAGTCATGAAATGTAATCAAGTATTGGCACATCTTGAAGCAATATATTTTGGCAGTGAGGAGCTGCCAGTTGGAACAAGCATGCAGACTCATCTTCTCCTGTTTTCTGCGGTTTTATTCATTCTGCATATGGTTAGCCTTAATTATTTCCCCCCATGAATTTATTGTTATTAAATTTGGCTTAAATCATGTTTTAGGGCTATGCCTACTTATTCAGTTTTTGCTACATATGCTCATTCATAAACTTTGGTTAGGACAAGCGGAGATACACTGGTTCAGATGTTATAGCAAATCCCAGTTTGTTCTCAACTAGGACTGGAAGTTTAAAACTTCCTTTCTTTGCTCAGGGGGGAAGAGCATGTCAACCTGAGAGCAACGAACATTGCACAGTACTGTTGTACTTAAGAGCGAAGTGTCACATAGGCAATTGAGTGGACTAATTATGTGTCTATCTGACACCAACAGTGGGCTTTTGTGCAACCCTTGCAGTAGAATTGCACAAGGGTGTTACTTCATTGTGCATCTGTAGAATGTGCTCATCAACTGAAGTGCTTGAGATCAAGTACTTCCCATGTTCCTTAACAGCCCTTAAAAGAAACACACACAAGCTAGATTGGGATATGGTTGTTACAGCGTGCTGTTCACGCAGGTTGAGATTTGATATGGTGTAAAGTTTTTGGAACAGCTGCTAACTGAACTGTTGAAAATGATGGCAAAACTGAACTCATTGTAAGCATCAAATCTGTTTTGGTCTGTGCTAACCATAGTTGTAAGCATGCATAACAGAATATACATCATGGGACACGACATAAGCCCACAATGAAAATGCATTCAATACTTGCTTTGCCACAGTTGAACTATGTCTGTTTTACTTGGTTAGCAACCATAAACTTTCTGTTACAATATTATAATATTTTGCAAAAAAATGTGCATTGTACTCCAGTAGTATCTGGTAAACTATCCAGATTATGTTGCTGCTGTCGAGCAACCCAATCCTAACTAAATTTCCACACACCAGTGCAGTGGTTGGATCAAATTTTGGATTTCTCTTCCTGGTGGTGCAGAAGCACCCCCTTTCTCAGGTGTGCTCCTGCATGCTTTAGAGCAGAGGTGTCCAAACGTTTTGACAGGAGGGCCACATCCTCTCTCTGACACTATATTGGGGGCCCGGGGGGGGGGAAGAATTAATTTACATTTAAAATTTGAATAAATTTAGATAAACGAATATATTAGAGATGGAACTTATATGAATGAATAAATGAAGGTCTTGCAGTAGCTTAAGGCCTATAAAAGGCCTTGCACGAAGCAAGGCCAACATTTCTTTCGCTGCCACTGCTGCATCACAGATGTGAAACAACAAGCAGTGGAGGGAGCCCTCGGCTCATAACTCATGTGAGAGGTCAAACAGTTATTCTTGCGCTGAGAGCAGTTGCACCGGGCCAGTGCAGTAGACTCCGGAGGGCCAGAGACTCATGGGAGATGGGGGCTTTCTGTAGGCCAGATTGGGGGTCACCAAGTGCTGCAAATGGCCCCCAGGCTGGGGTTTGGGCACCTGTGCTTTAGGGGAAGCATTCTTCAGGACTCCAGAAGGAGGACAAGGCTGGCGGAAAGGTTCCCCATCATGTGGGAAGCACTGCCTGAACAGTAGTGCACCCCTGTGCTTTCAAGGCACGCTCCTTTTTACACTGTACCTATTTTTTATGCTGTGCCTGTACAAATTACTGTGAATCTGGGTCCTAAAGAATGAAAAATGATGGGGAAAAAACTCATGGGAAAAGTGGAAAAACGGGTGAAACTTTATGTTTGCAACTCAAACTTGAGGTGCTCATTATGTGATGCTCGAACTTTTGAAACATTCATCATTGACTTTAGTGCTTTATTAATGTTGTTATTAAATGCCGTTTATTATGTTTTACTGTGTTGCGCACTTTTTCCCTTATGCTATTAGGCATTTAGGGTGCTTTTGGGGTAAATTTGGAGTGGCTTTGGGCTAGGCTTTTTTCCATTGAAATTAATGTAATGATAGTATTCATTATCCAGATTTTCACTATAAGGCTGTTTTCAGGAAAAGATTAGGTATGTGTAGAAAGGGCAAGGTGTATTTGAAAACTTGCAGCAGGAACCTCATAAACCAGGGAAATGACTGCTAACCTGGCAACCATGATGTGATAATCACTATATATTATCACTACCAACACCATGGCAATTCATTCATGATTGTAAGAGCATATCTTTAACTTTATACAATGAGGCACTTGTCACAAACCACAATGATTTCTGAAATACTGGATGATTATAAGCTTCTTCTTTTTTTTTTACTAGATCAGCATTTTCCTTTTTCTGAGTTTTAGTTTCATAAAATAATCTGGCAACAGTCTACTTAACAAAACAGTAGTTAGCCAAGTAATACTTAAGTACTTAGTATGTCTATCTGCACAGTATTTATTTTTCACAATTTTATACTGTCCTTCCTCCGGAGTGGTGCACAAGGTTCTCCCCGCCCCCTCTTGTCCTCACGAAAACCCTGTGAGGTGAGGTTGAAAGTGTGACTGGCTGAAGGTCACTCAGGAAGCTTTGTGGATGAACGGGGATTTGAACCTGTATTTTCCAGGTCTAAGTCCAACTTCCAAACCACTACACCATCCTGGCTCTCAGTAGAGGTTGAGCATTGCCCAGTGCCATACTCTGGATCAGGTGTGTCCAATCTTTTTGACAGGAGGGCCGCATCATCTCTCTGACACTGTGTCGGGGGAAAAAAAAGAATTAATTTACGTTTCAAATTTGTATAAATTTAGATAAATGAATATATTAGAGATGGAACTTATATGAATGAATGAAGGTCCTGCAATAGCTCAAGGCCTATAAAACGCCTTTCCTTTGCTGCCACTGCTGCATCACAGATGTGAAACAGCAAGCAGTGGAGGGAGCCCTCATCCCACAGCTCATGCGAGAGGTCGAACAGTTAGCTGTCACGCTGAGTGCAGTTGCATCAGGCCAGCGTGAGCTCCAGCAGGTCTTTGGAGGACCAGAGACTCATTGGAGACTGGGGCTCCCTGAGGGTCAGATTGGGAGTCCTTGAGGGCCACAAGTGGCCCCAGGGCCAGGGTTTGGACACCCTTGCTCTGGATCAAAACTAAATGTCATAATAAGGAATTGCTTATAATGTCCTCTCCCCACCTGGTCTCCAGCTCTGGAGGAAGAAGGGGGCTATTGCTTCCTTTATCCTACCATATTTCTGCTTGCTCTGTTAGAACATTGACTGGAGCAGCAATGTTGATGGCAAGCAGGAGGGCACAGATGATACCTCTCCCAGTTTGCTGCTTCCCCCCAATTCTGCACAAACATTTCAGGCTGTGGATGGCCTGCCCCGTTTCCCGTCACCAAATATTACTGGATCTTATTCTCTGTGCATTTTTTATTGGATTGGAGCCATTCTTTCTGTCTCTTGGTAAATGTTGTTGAACATTACTTTAAAAATACTTAAACATGTGGTGTTAGATATAAGCGCGTTCGTGTAGTTCTCTTTATGCCTTTGAGGCAAGAGCAGGAGACGTACAACCCAGATGAGCTCTTTCTATATAAAACCAGGCATAACTGGGAGTTAGATGACCAATTCATGTAAGTCATAATCAGAAGGTGAATTGTAGCATTATCAGAATGTGAATTGGCTCAGTATCATTGCCAGCCCACCAGTCTGTCTACTTGAGCCTGCTGCCTTCCCGTCTGTTTGCTTGGTCTGCTTCCCTGCCTGAATCCTGAAGTTCCCTCAGACCAGGCTCAGGGCATGGGGATGAGAATTGGTGTATCAGTGTTGCATGAAAGGAGAAATACCTGATAGACCAGAAGAGTAGCTAGCAGCTGGGTCAGACCTGGTATCCCTTGTGCATGTGGGGGAGCGTAAGGAAGTGTCTTAGGGGGGCAGAGTGTCTCTAGTTCTTGGCAGGCAGTGTGTCTCTAGTTCTTATCTCTGTTTCAGAAACAGATTCATCTCTTGCTTAACATGGTCTTGGTTTATATGTTTTCAAAACAGCATGCTTTGCAAATTACTACTGGAACTGTGATTTATGTGGGCAATGTTTGAAATAATAGCTGTAGGAGTAAGCATGGAGAGGAGCCTCTAAAGGCATTATTTGGATGCCTATGGGATAAATATTTTTTAATTAATGCATTTTTACTATACACACATTTCTGGTGATGCAACCCCTGAATAAATTGAGAGCTGCCTGTAATCTGCAGGAGGACTTGTAAGCACATGCAAGAGGTGAAAGGAACAGATTGTTTTTTTGGACTCTGTCCCTTTACAGCTAGACCTGCCCTGTCTGTTGGTCTCTTGCCTCTTGGGTGCTACACATTGAATGACTGCCTATACGACAGTGGTCCTGCTGAACTCACCAAGCTAGTTCCCCCACTTCCTTGCTGGCTCAGTGGCTAACCCGCACTTTGTGCATTTTCCTTTTGCCAGCTGACTGCCTTCCTTTCTGTCTTCCCAGCCTTGCAAGGCATTCTGGGGTGCTACCTGGGTGCCATTCGAGGTTGTCCAGACAACGATGAATGTGCCTAATGACAGGGGTTTGCAGAACGTATCCCTGATGTTCAGTGACACTTACCTGTATTATTATTTCCAAGCAGAGCTGGGAAGGACTCCTGTCTGAAACCCCGAAGAGCTACTTCCAGCACTGACAATAGGAATACTGAGCCAGGTGGACAAATGGTCTGACTCTGTATAAGTCACCTTTCTTTGTTCAGAATTTTGCTTGTCAAGAGTTGGCAGCCTTCCTCACACAAAGCCTTCTGAGCTACATATGACCTGCTTTTCTATGAAGCATGTGGAGAAATCTTGTGCCACTCCTGGAAAGAGCTACCACTGCTTCACAGAACATAGTGTAATATGATGAATACAATCTTTTTACATTCGTGGTATGTCAGAGAATTTGCGAATGTTTGCTGTTGAAAGTTGCGATGGTGTTAACAAGAGCCAAACTGGCACAACAGATTTTATTTTGGTTTCTCCTCTGTTATCATGTGAAAACAGACGCCATTTTGCTTTTATCCCACATAGCAGATGTGAGGGATTGATGCAGAGAAAATGAGGACAAGTCCTCAACTTGTCTAGCAAGTTTGCGGTTGAGATGTTGTTTGACCCAGAGATTACTTGGTGCATGGTTCTAAGCTCATGCTGTTAGCATTTTGTTGCAGAAGCTCAGCTTCATACACAAGCAGCTTGTTCGTGTGACTATTTATCCTAAAGTCCCAGCCTTCTACTTTATTTCTATCTCCAAAGTTTCTTATTCAGTTGGAGAATAGTTGAAACCAAAGGGAAAAAAAATAATTTTCAAAAATGAGGGGCATTAGCTAGTAGCTGTCTTTGGTTGCATTTCAGGTAATTGAAAACAACCATGGATTGGCCGTTATTGTAGAGTGGCGGTTGATGATGCAAAACCATTGTAGGTTGGAGACTTGAAAGTGACAGAATGTGAGTGAGGGAATGTGAATAAAACACCAAGATATTCCTTCCTATAGCTGGAAAAAAACCCACATTATTTTGCTCAGTATAGCAGCTTGAGAAATGCGCCTGAGCTTTGAGTGACTCTGAGCAAATAGCTTCTCCTCAACCTTGTTTTCCTCCAGCTGCAAAACAGGAAGAACAATGACCTGCACTGTGTGGTTATTGTGAAGTAATTTTAATTCCATGAATTAATAACACCCTACAACCCTGGTCAGAAAGTATCTTTTAGGCAGAGAACTTTGAATGGGAATGTAGGAAGGCAACCAGTTTTTAACTCTTCAAGAGGTCTTTGACAGCCTAGTTATGTGTGCCATCTGATCTGGGAAGGGCAGTGGGGGACAGATAGAAGCACACAAAATAAATAAGGTTCTTCCTATCCCTTATACAGACCTGTTTGTATTTTCCCTTTTTTTTTGATCACAGCTGTGGGTCTCTCTCTCATGACCTGAAATTTGGGCACCATTTAACTCTTTCTTGCTGGTTTTGTTCTGCTGCTTTTTGTATCATTCCCTTTTTGGCCATCATTGATCTGCCAGTTGTGTTTTATCTTTCTCCTTTCTTGGCACATTATGGCAACCTTCTGCCTTGCATACCTTATAACCCTTATTCTCATGGTTTCGTGGACACTTATGGTACAATTGATACTTACGGTATGTTTGAAGGCTTTTCCTTTCCTGGAGCCGAAGTCTCCTTAGAACTGTTGTCAACTCAAATAGCACTTGCACAAAGCCTCTACCAGGCTCTTAGCTTGCTTGCCAGTTCCTCCATCTTTCTCCAAACAAAAGGACTTGGATGGACTCATAGGGACACTTGCAGCTGCAGATGATGTGTAGAATGTTATTTTCTGTCCGAGTTCAAAAGCACCGTAGTCAAGTCCCATGATTCCAAGCAGGAACGAACATGATGCATCCTTTTCATCATGAGAACCTTTAGGGGCCTTTTTGGACCTTGAAAGAACTTATTTTGCCTGCTACCCCATTCTCCTTCTACATAGTGAAACCTTTTCTCCTTGGGGCACAAGTAGAAGGGGAGAAGGGGGGAATTTTGGCTTTTTGTGCATTCAAGTGGAATGTTCAAAAATACCTTGGGAAACTTTCGAGCATTTGACTTTAACATTTGAGAAGCCCAGTTAATGTTCAGACTGAAGCAGAGGAAACCTGCACATAAGAACATAAGAACAGCCCCACTGGATCAGGCCATAGGCCCATCTCGTCCAGCTTCCTGTATCTCACAGCGGCCCACCAAATGCCCCAGGGAGCACACCAGATAACAAGAGACCTCATCCTGGTGCCCTCCCTTGCATCTGGCTTTCTGACATAACCCATTTCTAAAATCAGGAGGTTGCGCATACTCATCATGGCTTGTGCCCCGTAATGGATTTTTCCTCCATTTTCCTCCACATACCTAGACTATATGCACACTAGCGAAAGAGAGACTGTCATCTGGATGTGTGCATGGACTGTATACTCCAGCCTCTGTACGTTCTCCTACCAAGCTGGGGGGGGGGGGTGAGAAGAAGAGTACATTGTTAGCTAGTAAACTAGAATTAGTCCATGGGCTTGCAGTTGCTAGCCCTACTGTATTGGAATTGAGAATGAGAAAGTAGCTCAATATCTCATGATAATGGATTCCTCATTTTTACAAAACGTTTCCTAAAGAGTTTTGTTTTTAATCAGCTATTTTAAAAATTACTCAGAGGAGAGAACATTAACTTCTTTTTCCTGCTTCTATGTGCGACTTCTGTGTGCGCGCGTGTGTTGCACTCACACATGTGTGTGGCAATGATGTGGGGTGATCGCACTGCATTGGGAGGGTGAGGATTCAGCATTCAAAATGCTGATGTGGCCTTCCAGTTTCTGCCCATCAGGAGAGTGAGCTTCTGCTTGGTTGCTGTGTTTAAATGTTGAGCCAAGTGAAATAGCTGGAGTCAGCACAATGCAGTACAGCCATAGCAACAGCAGATCAAAGGGGAAAAAAGCTCTCACAGGTGCACATAAATGTTTGAAGCTACTGTTGGGGGAAGGAGAATAAATTTTCTGTAGGGAATAAACCCACAGCTATAGTTGCAGAATACTTGCAATGCTTCTCAGTTGGGGCATTGTAACAACTTTATTAATAGTTCCAATAATAAGAATAGGAGAATAAAGGTCACACTGGGGCCTAATGTATCTAGTATTCTGTTTTGATCATTTGTCCACCAAATCTCTCTAGAAACTCACAAGCAAGGTGTGAAAATAGTGACCATCTCAGATTGTCTCCATCATCATTTAATCAGAGGCATACTTCCCTGAATATTAAAAATTCCATTGCTACATACTGTGGTTGATATCTGTTGATCGACCTCTGGCATTCTGTGTTTATTTATCTGACTTCAGTATAATTTTTACTCGCCCATAATAGAGTTGGCTTACAAATTCCATGCCCAGCCTCTTGGCTAATAAACTTAGAGTAGACCAAAACACCTGTCACTCCTTCCCCTTTGTCCTGGGCTGACCATGTGTCCAGAGGTACTCTCTAACTTAATGTTAAGTGTGTGTCATCTTGGCCTCCCCCCCCCCCCGCTCTGCATCCAAGCCCACCATTGCTTGGCACTCAGTTTTGTTGGTGGACCTTGGGGCACCTTTCTGGTGGAAAAATAAGATTCTGCAGATCTGTGATCTTCCCATGACTGCCATAGGTAATAAATAACTACTGTCATACCTTGCTGGTAAACCTCTTCATTTGACTCACTGGAACAGTTGATGACTGACCTTACCCAAGCCACTTTTTGAAACTTGTTAATAAAACTAGACCCTGCACAACTGCGCCTCTAACTCCTGCCTAGTCTGTTCTCTGTCCTCCTCTGATCTTGGAGCGTGTTATACTCCATATCCGGTGGCATACAACTGCCCCCGTGATGAGGTGGTGCATAAAGGAGGCAAAACACCGTGATTTTGGACTGGTCTAATATAATTCAAACATAAATTATCAGTTCTTGTGGTAGTGGACTGAGTCTGAAGCACATGTGAGCATTTTGATTTTGTTCTTTAAACCTAGAATGTGCTACATTTTATGGTGGTTAAAAATATTTATATCCATTCCATAGCTCAGTTTACATGAAGTTTTAGTAGATACTCCATTTACAGAAGAATAATGTTATAAGATTCTTACCAATCCTTGGATGATGGTGGTGATGTATTGTTAAGAGAGAGGTGGTGTAGGTGGTGGCTAGGAGAGTCAGCTATAAATTAGAACTTCTCTGGTTAATATCTTACCTCTGCCATGAATGCACTAGGCAGTCTTTCCTAAACCGCTCCTTCTCTGCTTCAGCTCTCCAGTTACAGGATGGGGACACAGGATACTTGTACGGACACCATCAAGATAATAGATGTAAAGCACTTCGCACACTCAGAAAGCCTGTTCAAATGCTATGCACTGGTATTTTTAGAGTTTGCACTGAGGGAACTTGCTGAGTAAATGAACTTGAATCTGTAGAAACCAAGGGAAGTTGAGAGAGAGAGAGAGAGAGAGAGAGAGAGAGAGAGAGATTTCAGTGATCAGAACTGAAAGAACCATGTTACTAGGTTGGTGTGCCTGAGGACTGGTGGGTCTGCTGTTCAAAGGAGTATAGTCCAAAATTCCAAAGTGAGCATGCAAACCCCATTGTGTGCTTAAAGTAGTATATTGCAGCACAAAACTGATAGGCCTAATGTGGTACTTAATGAAGCCCAGTGTAAATAAATCTACTATTAGTATACTGTATACTCCACTGAAGAGGCACTGAGCAAGGTCATCACTGAAATCTAGGAATTTTTTTTAAACAAATAAATGGGAAATGAGGTTGGGCATTTTATAGTGCAGTTGGATGTGAAATGAATTAAAAATGCACCATGCTAATTGCATTTCTTTTGACATGAACATCTAACAAGTTCACCTAACAAGTAACAGTATAACAATGTGTATACTTTCAGGGAAGAAGATTCGCATGTCAATGAGTTTAGATATGCTGTTGTGCAAGTGGTCTTTGATTTGTTGGATTGGTCCTCAAATGAGCTTTATTCTTTATGAAGAATTCCTGGTTTGCAGAAAGACACAGGAGCCGCCATTTTCCTTCAGTGGCCTTAGCGGCCAGCTAACATACATTTATGCTGCTCTAAATTGAATACCAAACAGTTGGGATACTCTAGCCCTGTAATCAGTTCTTTGTCTTGAGGATGGTGTTTTTTGGGAACACCAAAAATAATTTAACACTTGAGCAAGCAGTGTCTGCTTGATATGGGGACATCAATCTATATTATCAAGGTCTATAGCACTGTCTTCTTCCTAGGTGGTAACTGTGAGTCAGAATTGAGCCTTGAGTCGTGAGATAAACGAGGGATAGAAACCAGTCCAGAAAAATGCCCTGCCGCTGCACTGTATGATTTTTGACCTTCTGTTCTAAGAACTGAGTTCTTCAGTTCCGCCTCCCCCCCAATACTTCTAAGACATGCTTTCCCAAAGAGAGAGTGGTTCGTTATGGATGGAGTTCTTCTGACCTCATTAGCTAGCAAGCCATGGGTATCTTTGAAACATGTATGCCACAACACAGTGAAGCTTTTGTTTCACTGCAGTGTGCTACCAGAAGCCTGACTAAAAGAGATTTGACCTTCAGCGCTCTTGGGAGAGTATTGCGTTGCATATGCCAAGAGCAGGCCGTAGAAAGGAATCTTAGAGGGCAGTGATGATGGCTGCTTCCCAAATTACTCCTGAAAGAGTCTTCCTCCATTTTGCTGCCCTGACACTGCATTGCCTTTTATTCTTTCAGCTTAATTATTTTTTCAAAGCTGATGTCAAGCTTGGGAATGAGCTGCCTGTGTTTACCATAAGCTACTCAGTATCATTAACTGAATGCCTGGAACAATAGCCAGCTTCTGGCAATAGCAGGGAACGGTGCATTCTAGTGACCCGGACAGTGTTTCTTGAGAAGAAAGTCATGTTTTGTGTTGCTATCTGGTCTTGTCACATGTTTACCATGTATATACACGTGTATAATATGCTGGCTGGAAGATTGTAGCCAGGAATGAAAGGTGAGACAATTTATGTGCTGAACCTGCGCTTTTTCACAGAGCTATGACTCTAAATGGAGGCTCTTCAGTCCTGGCCCAGATGGCTGGGTTTGTATGGTCCTGGGCTAGAGATGTAAAATTTTCAGAAATTTTGAAGCTCGGAAAAAAAAACAACCCGTTTTTTTCCGGAAAAAAACAAATTTTCGGAAAAATTGAAAAAAATGCTACATTAGCACTTTTTTTCCTTTTCCAGATTGAAAGTCATTCTGTATGAACATAAAGTACGACTATGGACAATTTGACTTGACATAAAATTATCACAACTAGCATATTGAAAAAATATAATCCCAACACTTTGCTGCTGATGTTACAGATGGAGTAGAAGGAGGACTTCTTGAATGAGAACGTTGAGAAAAACTATGTGCATTTTCGTCATTGTGGTCCTCTTCACTTAGATCCATGAAGGATTTTTTAATATCTACAGGACACTTGTTACATTCAAGAATGTGTTTTGTCATCCTGGTAGCATTTGGAAATGCATATTTCATCTGACAATATTTGCAAATCACATTTTTCTTCTCAGAAGAACTTGTAATGTGAAAATGCCTCCATATGCTAGATGTTGGTCTCAGCATTTTCCTGAGGGGAGTAGGAAAGAAAAATAATTTAATGGCTAGTTTGCAAGAAGACACTAATCTATGGTTGTGGGTGGGGGAAGTAAAGAACCAGATTAGTAGTAATTAAATCATTATTTACACAAAGATTATAAAGATAAACTAATGTAGCTAAATGATTCAGAGCCCAATCCTGTGGTCGGCGGCACGACTCCATGCCGCCGGCCACTGTCGCAAATGTGCCATAAGTCACGTTTGCGGGGCTCACCACTGGGCTCCCACCGGTGCTAGCCCAGCAGCGGCCGGTGCTGGGCTAGCACTGGGCGGTGGCTCAAGTTCCGCGGCTCGCTGGTGTCCCGGACTGCCGGGTTGCAGAACAGGAGGCGGGGGTGTGGACGGGGGCAGGGGGGAGGCATTCCTGGGAGGTGGGGAGGCGGGCAGGAGGAGGATCTGCAGAGCTCAGCTCCGCAGGATCCAGGGAACTTGGGTAGGGCTGCTCGCCCTACACGAGCGCCTTTACTCTATCACCAACCTTTTGGTCAGCGGTAAAGTGAGTAGCCCCATTGCAGGGCTGCTTACCTTACTCGGGGGAAGGGGACAAATGTCCCCTTCTCTCAAGGAGCCTCCGCGGTAGTGTGGAAGGCGCAGGACTTGGTGGCAGCACTTTTTGGTGCTGCCTAGCCTGAGCACTACAGGCAGCTCAGGATTGGACTGCCCAGGCCCAATCTGGTTTTTCAGTGCCAGTGCAGTCATGCCAATGGGGCATATACTGTATCCAGTGGTGGGGAGGCTGTCACAGAGGACTCCACAAGGTATGGGAACATTTGTTCCCTTACCTCAAGGCTGCATTGCAGCTGCACCAGTGCTGGAAATTTGGATAGGTTTAGGCCCTCAGATTTCTGGAATCAGATAAATGGAAACTCTTACCTTTTAAAATTAAGTATATACTTTCAGGTCCTTTTTTTTTGCTCAGTTTTCTTCCAGTGCTTTGAGGCCTTGTGAAGAGGACAGAACAGAACCAAACATACCCACCCACATGCAAAAACAAAACTGAAACCTTTTCTTTTCTTGTGACAATGGCAGCACCTCCTAAAGGAAGAAATGCATCTTGTTCTTGCATTGAAGAGTTCAGTTTGTAACCTAGGACTTGCTTGTCTTCAGTGCAGAGAAATTAAAATAATCTGATATCATACATATTTTTTTAGAAATGATTTGGAATGTATTTGAATGTCTTAAAATATTTTATTCATCATGTTAAAATAAAACATTCCATAATCAATTTTTTCTTTTTTTTTCTTTTTCCAATTTTTCGGAAAAAACAAAAAAGTCTTCAGGAAAAAAACTGAAGAACATGGGGTTTTTTCCGAATTTTTCCCATTTTTTCCGGGCCTTCACATCTCTATCCTGGGCGGAACAGAATAGGACATGTCATAGACCAGCCTCTGAGAGACCTACTGGCTCTTTTCTACCTACATTTATTGTTGCTAGCAGGATACATCAAAAGTGTTGTCCTGTGTAGGTTGCTGTATAGTATTCCAGAGAGGGAATTTAAACCTATGCTATTTCCCATTTCCCATTACTGAGCAGCCTACAGAGCTCTGTGCTGTGACCTTGCTGTTACCGTGTTCTTCATTGTTGGTACGGCCCCATCCCTCTTCTTTGCAGAAGGTGAGTTCTGTTTGCGCACCAAAGCACCAATACATGCTTTCTTTTGTGCAGTCTCTGAACACTGTGTGGAACATTCCCATTCCAGTGGGATTCAACCCTGCCCTCTTGGGAAGTCTGTGGGTTGTACATTCAAGTCTTCACAAGATTGTGCTTGTGCATTATGCGTGAGGAAGATGTGAGCTGGGTAGGGTGATATGGTCATGTGATTTATGCTGTTTCATGTTGATTGGTGCCTTCCCTGCATGGATAATGGTCAGTGCATGTACCACATGAAAAAGGAAGGAAGACCTCGCATTGATACCAGCAAGACCCGGGATCAGAGAAAAGTGGAAGATTTTGCACGAGCGCTTGAGGAATCTCTTCCAGGCCCGGTCGATGCAAACGCATCCAACAGATGGGAACATTTCAAGAATGCCGTTTACAACAACGCCTTGTCCATATTTGGCAAGAAGACCAACAAGACGGCAGACTGGTTTGAAGCCCACTCTGAGGAGTTGACACCAGTCATTGAGGAAAAGAGGAGAGCTCAAGCAGCATACAAGTCCTGTCCCAGTGAGCGCAACCTGCAGGTCCTCCGAGCTGCTCGAAGCAAAGTCCAGCAGACTGCCAGGAGATGTGTTAACGACTACTGGCTCCAGCTCTGTTCCAAGATACAGATAGCAGCTGACACGGGCAACATCAAGGGGATGTATGATGGTATCAAGCAGGCCCTAGGTCCAACACAGAAGAAAATTGCCCCTCTGAAGTCTGCCACAGGCGAGGTCATCCAGGATCGGACGCAGCAGATGGAACGCTGGGTGCAGCACTACTCTGAGCTATATTCCAGAGAAAATGTAGTCACCGAAGAAGCGCTGAACAACACTGAGTGCCTGCCTGTGCTGGAGGAGCTTGACAGTGAACCAACCCTAGAAGAACTTCACGTGACCCTGGACTCCCTTGCCTTTGGCAAGGCACCTAGAAAAGACAGCATCCCTGCTGAAGTCCTAAAGTGCTGCAAAGAGATCATCGTCACTGAGCTGCATGAAATCCTCTGTCTCTGCTGGAGAGAAGGTGGAGTACCTCAAGACATGAGGGATGCAAACATCATCACGCTGTACAAGAACAAAGGCGACAGGGGTGACTGCAATAACTACCGTGGCATCTCTCTCCTTAGTGTTGTAGGAAAGTTGTTTGCCCGAGTTGCACTAAAGAGGCTCCAGGTACTTGCAGAGAGCATTTATCCAGAATCACAGTGCGGATTCCAAGCCAACAGGTCCACCACTGATATGGTATTCTCCCTTAGACAACTGCAGGAGAAATGCAGGGAACAGCGACAGCCACTCTTTATAGCCTTCATAGATCTCACGAAGGCCTTTGACCTGGTCAGCAGGGATGGCCTCTTCAAGATTCTCCCCAAGATTGGATGTCCACCCAGGCTCCTCAGCATCATCCGATCCTTCCACAAGGACATGAAGGGCACTGTTGTCTTCGATGGCTCCACATCAGACCCCTTTGGCATCCGAAGCGGCGTGAAGCAGGGCTGTGTTCTTGCACCAACCTTGTTTGGGATTTTCTTCGCTGTCCTGCTGAAGCATACCTTTGGAACCGCAACAGAAGGCATCTATCTCCAGACCAGATCAGACAGAAAGCTCTTCAACCTCTCCAGACTGAGAGCAAAGTCCAAAGTCCAGCTGAAATGTCTTCGTGACTTCCTCTTTGCCGACGATGCAGCTGTCACTACCCACTCTGCCAAAGATCTCCAGCAGCTCATGGATCGTTTTAGCAAGGCTTGCCAAGATTTTGGACTGACGATCAGCCTGAAGAACACACAGGTCATGGTTCAGGATGTGGACTCACCTCCCAGCATTACAATCTCTGCGCATGAACTGGAGGTTGTCCATGACTTTGTGTACCTTGGCTCAACGATCTCTGACACTCTTTCTCTCGATACCGAACTAAACAAATGCATCGGTAAAGCAGCTACCACGTTTTCCAGACTCACAAAGAGAGTCTGGTCCAACAAGAAGCTGACGGAACATACCAAGATCCAGGTCTACAGAGCTTGCGTCCTGAGTACACTTCTGTACTGCAGCGAGTCATGGACTCTTCGCTCACAACAGGAGAGGAAACTGAACGCTTTCCACATGCGCTGCCTCCGACGCATTCTCGGCATCACCTGGCAGGACAAAGTTCCTAACAACACAGTCCTGGAATGTGCTGGAATCCCTAGCATGTATGCACTGCTGAAACAGAGACGCCTGCGTTGGCTCGGTCATGTCGTGAGAATGGATGATGGCCGGATCCCAAAGGATCTCCTCTATGGAGAACTCGTGCAAGGAAAGCACCCTACAGGTAGACCACAGCTGCGATACAAGGACATCTGCAAGAGGGATCTGAAGGCCTTAGGAGTGGACCTCAACAAGTGGGAAACCCTGGCCTCTGAGCTGCCCGCTTGGAGGCAGGCTGTGCAGCATGGCCTTTCCCAGTTTGAAGAGACACTTGGCCAACAGTCTGAGGCTAAGAGGCAAAGAAGGGCAGCCCATAGCCAGGGAGACAGACCAGGGACAGACTGCACTTGCTCCCGTTGTGGAAGGGATTGTCACTCCCGAATTGGCCTTTTCAGCCACACTAGACGCTGTTCCAAAACCACCTTTCAGAGCGCGATACCATAGTCTCTCGAGACTGAAGGTCGCCAACAACAAGCATGGTGGGTGGTGACAGAGTAACCGAGGACATTGTGGAAGGGACTTTTGGGGTTGCTGCTTTAGTTTTTGTTTTTACAGTTATAGTGAACCCTTGATTTAATGGACAAGGGGGGGGGGTTCATTAATGTTGAAAGTCCATTAAATCTGAATGTATGCTAGTGGGAATGCACATGGTCAAAAAGTATATGACTAGTTTTGAATGTAGCAGACAACTGCTGTTATTTCTGAAGTCTGTTAAATGAGTGGCTCACTGTATTCTTATGTACATGTAATAACTAAGCTTCAAAATGTGACATTTGTTTTTGGCTTCCCTTTCTCATCATGTTCTTGCTTTGCCATTTTCCTGCCAGCCTCTGGCAATATTTCTGCTTAGTTTTAAGTGCAAGAGCGACAACTTAAAATAGAATGCAATCCTTAGATAACACTTTGATCAGTTCCAATTTAATTTCAGGGCAATAAAAATGCTTGAACTCCTGGAGCCCCCAGTTTAAAACAAACTAGTTGTTGAAGAATTGTAGTAATGACACCATGCTAAGGTTGAGCCCACTGAAATACGCACTTTAGTAAATAGTGGTATCTTTGGTGTAAGGTCTTACCAAGTAAGACCTTTGCTGCTATGAGGTAGATACGGTACATTACATAAAGGCTAGTAGCCCTTGTGGGCCCTGAAATAGTCTTCTCTGGAGAATGCAGATTAAAATTGTAGTGTGGGCCTGTTTCCACCCTGCAAAATGTGCGACTGACATATTTTTCTTTTCCATCACAGGCACCATGTGGAAACGTGCTGTGATAGGCCCTGTATGTGATAGGCCCTGTATGTATGCGTTTATCTGGTATACATACCTTGCCCACTGCTTAATTGTTAACATGTTTTCAACATATTACTATGGGTGCACACTGATGTATTCAATCCAGGATTCCCAGTGCAATTTGAGCTTGAATTTTTCAATAAGGGAAAAGCCACTCATTGTAAGAAACTACTGTGAAGTTGTTGCTTCTATTCTGTAAAATTTTCTTGTATTTTAATGACATGTCTTCTGAAGTCACTTTATAGATGTATGTTGCTGTTTTCAAAATCTGTGTGTTGTCCTTTACCTGACAACTTGCTTCTGATCTTAGGTGCAAAATGGGATGTGTGCTGTTTTAAAACCTATGTCAGCAGATTTTCATGTCGTCTGCTGCTGATGTTAGGGTAAGGAAGGAGAATAGTCCATGCTACATCTTGTGATCTATTACAATTTGTGTAGGACTGGCATAAGAGCCCAATCCTGAGCTCTATGTGCTGGCTTACCGCACATGTGGCTTGTCACAAATGTGCCATAGGGCACGTTTGTGAGTCCTAACGCTGGGTGAGTGCCTGTGCTAGCCCAGTGCTGGCGCCTGCCCGGCCTCCACCCATCCTCCACCGCTCAGTGGTCACACGGACCACCAAGCAATGGAAAGCAGGGGTGGGGGAGGTGGGGGGGAGGTGTTCCGGAGAGGGGGGAGTGGGCGGAGGGCAGAGAGAGGGCGGGGGGAGGCATGCTGGGGGAGGGAGGTGGTTCCGCTCTACTGGATCCACAGCCTTTGCGTCAGGCTCAGTCTGACATGAAGGCTCTTACCTCCAACCTTTTGGTTGGCGGTGAATCATGTGGCCCCATTGCGAGGCTACTCCCTTTACCCGGAGGAAGGGGACAAATGTCCCCTTCTCCCAAGATGCCACCTGCGGCTGCCGTGGAAGCACAGGATGCAACGGCTGCCATGTGCCACGGGAGCTCAGGTTTGGGCTCTAAGTCCCCTACCATGCCTGAGGTGATCCACTACTCCTTTACTTTCATGCCTCTCTCCTTCATTCTGCTGCCGCTGTCTCTTCTCTTCTAGCTAAAGCTGTTTTTTTAAAGCAGGAAGAGGAAAGAAGGCAAGGAACTGCTTAGGGGTACAATAGAGGCCTAAAACATCTCCTAGATCACCACTCTGGTTTGTACCCTGATTCTTCTGGTTTAAGAATCGTCTTGCACCAGTCAACATCAGAGCAGCTGCATTTTGTACCAGCCGAAGTTTCCAAGGGGCAGCCTCATATAGTGCAGGTTGCAGTTATCCCGGTGTAAGGTGATTAAGTCATGGGTCATTGTATTCAGGGCTGCCTGAGATGGAAAGGGTTAAGTTGGTGTACAGGCTGAAGCTGACAAAAGCATTCCTGGACCACATCTGCCATGTGGACATCCAGGAGCAAAGTTGGGTCTAAGAAGCACTTCCGAACCAACTACATGTATGAAGAGATGGGCTACCCATTTAAACGAGTCAGTACAGAACAACAGTGTCAAAAGTCTAAGAGAAGGTGCAGGAATGTATTGGCTGTGTTCACCTGTGAAAGGAAAGCATTTTTCAAATAGTGCTATTAAAGTTCTGGCCATTTGCAAGGAGCGTGATTTTTTTGGTCCTTGTCTGTTTTCAGAGAAGGTTGTGCTTACCATACTACAGATTATTTTCCAAAGCAGAACACAGGGAGATGAAAAGGAATCAGCCTTCTATTCTGTGCTGGCTGGAGGCTTGTATAATTTACATGGAATTGCTTTTCTTCCCATGCATCTACTGAAATCACCATTGCATAGCAATTAAATTTAATGGAATAGAGCTACTGATGGTTTAGACTTGCCACCAGCTTATTATTTTTAAGGGAATAAATTGCACAGCCTGAATAGGTCTTTTTAAATCTTTTTTTTGGTCATATTAGTTGTAGGTTTTCAGAAATAATGTGAATTATTTCTAACACTTGCTTGTTTTCAGGCAAACAGAGGCATGTGGAAGAAACAAAATTGTTTCCCTCTTGATCTTGTGGTTATTTTAATTTTATTACAGTTCTGGGACTAGAATCTCTACCCCCGTCTGGAAGCTTGAAAGTTGAAATTAAAATACCCAATTTGCAAAAGCTTCCTGCAATTAAATTTTATTTTTAAAACATCTTTATATGAGCAGAGCCATTGTTGCAAAAAAGGAAAAATCAATATGTTTCGAGCTGTTCAAGTACTCTAATTCATTAGGCTGCTTAACGGTTTATATTTAGTATCTGAGATTTTTTTCATACATTATTTTTGGAAAGCTAAACAATACATTATAACAGATTCAAGCAAAATTGAATCTGGTATCTTGTAGAAAAGAAAGGTCAAGCCTGCAAACAAAACGTTCGCATATTGTTGAATGTTATAACTGTTGACCTCCTCTTTTGTCAAAAAACAAACCAAAAAACTTGATGCAGTCTCCACGACAGGATCCCTATCTTGGAGAATGCTAGTGTATTTAGCAAAGTCAAAGTGATTATAGTTGTTTGGGACAGTACCACTTCAGGCAACAGCTGGGATATGTGTTTGAATGTTCTGTTGCACAAAAGACCCCCTGCATGTAGAAATATAGCATTAAGAGGGAGACGTGAGACATGCTTTCTCTGAGACATGCTAGTTTCCTAGACGTTTAGGATTCAATCATGTGGTCTCCCACCTGCAGACTGAAGTGGTACAGTTCAAGAAAAGGACTGCTGCTTTATCCTGCTGAATGTATACACTTGCAATTACAGTCCTTAGCTAATGAGAGCATATATAGTCGTGCACTGCTTAACAGGGATGCGTACCAGCATGCCTGAGATCAAGCGGGGTTTGATGCTATGTGAAGCCTCTGATTGCAAGGGGAAGCTCCACTCCTCTCACCTCCAGAGGCTTTTCTGAGCCTCCCAGAGGTAGGCCACATCCGCGCATTGCCTCTGTGAAGCTCAGAATGCCGAAATCATGCAGGAGATGCGACTTCCAGTTTCTTCTGGGAAACCGGAAATCGCATCTCTTGCTCAGTTGGGGCATTCTGAGTCTTGCAGAGGCAGGTGTGGAAACAGGCACTAAAGCACCCTGATAATCACTGTTTGGAATGCCCACAACAGTGTACTTAGACCTCCTGGTTTTCCATTTTAACAATGATTAGGTTGCTGCCTAATAAGATTCAACCTAATCTGGTCTTTCCAGGTCACCCCCTGTGCCCAACAGACAACTGCTCAAGAACCAATGTTACCTTATTCTTCTAGTTACAACTTGAAAAGCAAATAACACCACAGTAAATCATTGTGTAATTTCTGTCTTGTGTAACTGCTTTTAGCAATTTCTCAACTGTTTCTTCACACAGAAGTTTCTAGCCTCCTTCATAATGTTTTCAGCCTCAAATGTGTTGTCCAGCATGAACCAACTTGCCTGAGTTTCAGAAGAAAGATAGTGAAAAAGGAAATTGCATCTCCCGTATTCAAGGGAGCAAAAGTGGATTTGGTTTAGGTTTAGTTTCCCTTTGCCTTGTGCTTATCCACAGTTGCAGAGGAAGAGTGTTCTTCACACCTGGTGGCATGCCTTGGTTCTTTCCTACTTTGAGTTCAGTAAAGGAGTACCAAGAGCACTGTGATCCTCAGTTTTGCAACATTAGATTTCAAGTCAGGTCCCAGTTGCAATCATAAGTGTACTGTATTTGACAGTAGATGTCTTGTCAGCCAGACCACACTTTGCGCTATCAAACGGTGATTCATGAAAACATAATGTTTCCACCATAGCCGCCACAACTATGGTCCCCATGCTAAATGTATGAGGAATCAGGATGGAGCAGGCCTCTAGCTTCCCCTGAGATCTGGGTTGCAGGGGCAGGCTGTCTAGAAGGGATGGTCACCGCTGAAGCCTAATTTAAAATAGCTCTACACATACAATCTTTGAAATGTTTGAGACTGCAATCCTATAAACACTTTCCTGAGACAAAGTCCTAGTGAAGAAAATGAGACATACTTCTGAGTAGGACTGGGCTCTCAGTTGCCTTGAACTGACTGTGTGACTCTCCCTGTTCTCATTTTATTGAATTATACATTCTAATATTTCAGGACCATTTGCCTAAGCGCTCTCTCTCTCTCTCTCTCTCTCTCTCTCTCTCTCTCTCTCTCTTGGATTATAATTTAGTTTATAATCCAGTTGAGACCCTCTCTGTTTCTCATGTCCCTGTTTTTGGATCAGACTGTAATTGGGGATGCCAACATCACCAACACTTGCTTTGCAAATTGCAGAAAGCTTAGCATGAGGCCAAGAGGAAATAAATATTTGAAAGATTTCAAAAAAGATGCTGTCCAAACTATAAGTCTTTCTATTGGCAGCTATATTTATAGAAACAGAGTAGAATGACTGGATGAATGAGCAGCTGCAGAACAAACAGAGCACCTTGCTGAGTGCAGACAGGGTAGTCAGAAGCCAAGTAAAGAGACGGAAGCACAAATGATAGAGTTCGTGAAGAAAACAAATGTGTCAGTTAATGAAAGGAAACAGTTCATTTTTGGAGGCGAGTGTGTGGGACAGGTTAGAGCAGAGTGACTTGAATTGCATTCTTGCATTTGATATAGTCCTTAGAGAAGATGGTGTGGTGATGCATCTTTTCCAGAAAATGGATTTTGGTTTAAAATGACTTGGGAAGAAAAAAAGAGATTGAAATACATGCAGTGTTTAGAAGAAAGGTAGCTAGGACTGTGGATGCTTTCTCCCAGGTTTCCAGATCAAGAGGAGAAGGAGGAGCACTTATTAATTTGAAGTTTTTCCCCTAGATTCTAGATGACTGGGAAGTGCAGACAGCATACCCATAGAAAGGTGAGATAACACCTAATTTACTTTGGCATTAAGAGTCAACCAAGTTTAGAAGAAGGATGATGTGATAAAACTGTCCTAGGATTATACCAGTTCAGAACACAGGAGGGGGTTGCATGCCTGAATCTGTATAACTCCAGTACACAGAAAACTGGTACAAACATGTCAGGGAAAATCCTAGTCTAGAACAGTGTTTCTCAACCAGTGGTACAGGTACTACCAGTGAGGTGGTGTCTTGTGGTATTTATTTATTTATTTGATTTGTATTCTGCCTTTCTCCCCGAAAGGCACCCAAGGCAGAAGGTGGTACTTGTGGGACCCCCAGACATCTGCTGCCTGGCAGCGAGACCAGTGAAGTGGCTTGACAAACATCGGTAGGAGGCTTGGCTCAGTGGGCCAATCTCAAAAGCATTCTTTTCACTCACTCTAAAAAGTTCTTCTGTCCACCCTGAGCCTCTTACTGGTTTGTTGCATCACATCTGGCCTCTCAGCCCAGAAGTAACTGGCAATCACCATTTACTTCTGGTGGTCCTTCCAGTAGGTGGATCATGCAAAGTGGTACAGTGGGGGATAAACATTGAGCAACGCTGGTCTAGAAGACTTATTTTGGACAAGCTAGTTTCTATTATTGAAGCCTCTTAGACATGGTCAGGAACAGTTAGGCTTGTAATCCCCCATTTTGCATTCTGCTACAGTCCCAGAAAGGCTGTGATTTTTCAATAGCATGTAAATCATTCCTCAGGGTTTTGTTTTCTTGTTCTAGGCTAGCTAAGAAGTCCTTTCTGCCTTGAAAGGTAAGGGAGATCCATCAGCCAACAGCAGGAGAAGAGGTTAAGCTATCTGAAAAATTAAACAAAAGGGGGAAATTCTCTTTGCAGATAGTTACTGAAGTGCCACATGGTTCCTTTTTCAAGTTTCCTAATGGGAGAAGTGATCCCAATTGAGTTATTTTGCTTTCTAGTGCAGAGATGCTTCATTCTACCAATTGTAACGCAAATAATTGAAAAATTAGAACTGGCACATTTTCAAATTGATTTTGACTTTAAAGGGCTATTTATCAGTTGTTAATAGTTGTAATCTGCCCTGGAATGGGCTCCTGTACACTAGCTTTAACAATGCAGCAATCTCTACGAAGCAGGTATTTAATCCTGATTGCAGGGGGAAATGGAACATTACTCAGTGAAGAATTCACCCATTTTATGAAGTGCACTAAGGAATATTGTCAATAGCCACGCTTTTGAGAAGTAGTGCAGAATTGTGGTTAGGAGTAAGAGCTCTGAACATACAGATCCCCTGTCCAGATTTCAAGTCAGCATCAATTTGTTCAGTGGCATGAAACAATATATTCTCTTGCATCCTTCATTTCCTACCTCAACTGTATTGCTTTGCCTTACAGTATGGTATAATGGGGGGAATGAATGAAGTACTTCTAATCACTTTGGGGAAACATGGTTTAAATACTAAGAATTATCATTGTTGCTTTTCTGCAGGAGTTCTGCAAGACTCATGGTAGTAATAAAGATGGATTAGAATGTCTAGTGAAAATATTAAAATTACTGTTAAATGTGCTAAGTACCACCAACAGAAAATTGCCTATGTGTATATAACCATTCATTTGTTTTTATTTATTTATATGTCTCACTGCAGGAAGGCCTGACAATTTACTTAAATGTTTTACAACCCAGTATTTTGATTTTGCCAAATTGCATCTATCTAACAGACCTCAACATGTATTAGTTTTGTTCATGCATGTAAATGTTTGTGTTTTTGGAAGTACGCCATTATCTTGGGGAGAGAAATTTTAAAAGTTTTTGGTTATGAACCATTCATTCATTCATGCCATCTTTCCTCCAAGGAGCTCAGGGTGGTGTTGTACATATTTCCTTACCTCTTTTTGTCCTACAACAACCCTGTGAGGTAGGTGAGGCTGAGAGATAGCGATTGGCCCAAGATCACCCAGGAAGCTTCATGGCTGAGTGAACCAAGGTTATTTAATGTGAATGGTTGCCATCATCCCATCTCCCTTTCACTTTCACTCCGCTTTCACTTACAGCCCAATCCTATCCAAATCCTTCACGGCTGATGCAGTCATGCCAATGGAACACATGCTGTATCCATTGGGGGGGGGTGTAATTGAAAAGGTCTTCTTGGGGTAAGTGAACACCACCATGTGTTTATGCCTGTTTAGCTTAATGTAATGGCAGCAGTTGGGGAGACAGTGTCAGGATCCCAGTGCACACAAGTGCTGCCAATGCCTCCTTCAATCTGCTCCTTCCCCGCCTCCCGTTCCACCCCCTTCACTCACTCATTCCACTCCTCCCCTCCTCAATTCATCCCCACCACTGTTTCACCTACCTTTTTAGGTCCGGCGGGGGGCCTCCACACTGCCAGTGGGTGTGCCAGTGCACCTAAAATGTGGCAGTGCACCTAAAATGGCCACGGCCAGAAGTCTTTCTGAAAGCAGAATTGTGCTCCGCTGTTGTAAAGCTCTAAACATGCCAGCCCGATCATGATAGGATTGGGCTGTGAATTTTCATACTCTGTCTACATTAAATCAGTGCAAGTGATTCAGAATGCAAAAGATCAAAAAATACAAGAAATTGGCTCGTAGCTAGCAGGTACAATCGGAGTCCTTTCTTGTATTTTGTACAATTATATAGTTGTAACGGCTTTCTTTGTTCTTAACTGAGCTATTATCATCTGTACCAATCTTGATGGGGAATGAAAAACAGCCTGTTCTCATGTTTGATGAGTTGACTAAAATTGTGCTTTTCAAAGACAGTGGAAAATTGAGCATTATGTGGTTTCTTAGGGAAGAGGAAAGAGGATATTTGGACCCATCAGGAAACAAACCTGAATGTTCTGTCTTCTGAATAATTATGCAGCTGTGAACTCCTGTACAATGAACATAATATCTGTGGTTTTTCAGAAAGTTTGCTTTTCTGGTAGTATAGTGTTGTAAGCCACAGTTAGAGTGCTGAGACCAAGAAGGCCCTGTTGCTGGCAGCAAAATTCCAGTTAGAGGACTTTTGGAGTGTGGGGCTTCTGAAACCGGTTCAAGGGCAGGCAGTCCAATCCTGAGCTGCCCGGCATGTGGGGCTGTAGCAGCGCTGAAAATGGCTGCCGCTGCATCCATCATGGCCCAGGCAGCTGTCGCTGCCTCCTCAGGAGAAGGGGGCTTTTGTCCCCTTCTCCCAGGTAAAGTGAGTAGCCCTGCAATGGGTAAAGAGAGTAGGCCGGACACAGAGGCTCAGGATCCCGTCCCATCTCCTTCCTGTCCCACTCCCTCCCGCTGGCACACTTCCTCCCTGCAATCCCTCTGCCTCCCCTTGCCCCGTAACACCTCCTCCCCACCTCCCCCCACACCCCCAACTATTTGTGTTCCCAGGCGGTCCACACAACCGCCGAGTGGTGGTGCTCTGGTGCTCCAACAGCCCTAGGGCCTGCAAACATGCATGTTTGCAACAGTGCGCACCAGTGGTAAGCCGACACACACTCTTTAGGATTGGGCCCTTAGCCAGGTGCAAACAAGAGCAGGTAGTTCTTAAGGTAACTGGCCTCCAGACTATTTGCAGTTTTAAAGGTCATCTGTCCAAATTGATAAGTGCTTGAGGGCCCAGTCCTGTCCAACTTGCCAGCACTGGTGCAGCTGCAATGCAGCCCTGAGGTAAGTGAACAAATGTTCCCATACCTTGGGGGGTCCTCTGTGACAGCCTCCCCACCACTGCATACAGTGCATGCCCCATTGGCATGGCTGCATCAGTGCTAGAAAGTTGGATAGGGTTGTTCCTAAAACATTTGCTGCTTGCTATTCTATAATAAGTTATAACTTGTCTGCTACGCGCTGGAAGCAGACAGCAGGAACATTAAACCAATGACAGCCATGCTTAGGGCCTATCTTCCTGTGTACTTTCTAATTCTGCACTGCTTAACCTTCTCCCCACCACACTTTGGATAAAGGGGTGAGTCTCACTTGCCAGAAGAATTCCATCTGGGCTGTCCTAGAGAACCAGGAACTGCAAGGTACTTGCATTTCTTGTCTCCTTTTATATCACTATACTTCAAAGCTGTACTTTCACAAGACTCTGTGGTGCCTTGTTTGCTGCCTTTTATGATGCTGGCAGGTGCATGGAACTAGAAAGAATCATACTTGCATGATGAGGAGACTCATTTGTTCACTCTGAATTCATGTCACATGTTAGCTTCCAGGTAAATACCAGCCATTACACAGAGCTGTCAAGATGTGCGGCTTCTCTGCTGCCTCACTTGCAGCCCCATCTGTTCTCTGGTTTTCTTTGTCTCTGGAGGCTTCCTTTAAAACAGAGACAAACCTTTCTTCAGCTTGTCACTTTGTTTTGGGAGAGCTTGAGATCTCATGAACACAAATAGTGTTACCTAGTCCAGTAATATGAGCAATCAGCAGACGTGAATGTTCATAATTTTGTTTAACTGAATCCTCTAGAATTACCCCAGAGTTTTGTTATATGCCACCAGAATGACTGAGACCAAAGAACAGACATCAGAACATTTCTCTTTCCTAAATCCAACAAGACTGAATGATGATCATAGTATTGGTCATAATACTGGGAATTCCATGGTGGGCATTTAAAACAAGCATGGTTTACATTTTAAACAACATGGCATTTTAAACAACATGGTGATTTTTAAAACAAGCCATTGTTATAGTGCTTGTTGTTACCTATGATGAATATGTCATGGGCTCTTTTAAAACAAATCAAAATTTCAAGGACAAGAAAATGCAACATTAGTCTCTAGTTTGGCATGTCTCCCTAAATACAGGTCGTCCCTTGTTATCCACTGGAGTTCCTTCCTTTCCAGAACCCGTAGTGGATAAAAAAATACCTGTGGATAAAAAACTGTGGAGAAATAGATTTAAAGACTCACTTTCAGTTTTCTTGCCCCTCTGTGGCTCCTAATGGTATACGGTCGTGCCTTGTCATCCACAGGGGTTTGATTCTGGGACTCCCTGAGGATACCATAAAATGTGTTAAATAAAAGCAGCTTAAAAAAATTAAAAGTGTGTTCCTTTACAGTTGTGGTTTAAAAACAGCTTTTCTTACTATTGTAGTGAAGCATTCAGCAATTAGAAATGCAAAGGATCTCCAGCCTTTGTCTGGCTCAGCTGAAGAATGAAATGATCGCTTATGTGACTGTCTCTCTACAGCAGAGGTGTCCAGACTTTCTGGCAGGAGGGCCACATCATCTCTCTGACACTGTGTTGGGGGCCATGAAAAAAAGAATTAATTTACATTTCAAATTTGAATAAACTTACATAAATGAATATATTAGAAATGGAACTTACATAAATGAATGAATGAAGGTCTTGCAATAGCTCAAGGCCTATAAAAGACTTTGCACAAAGCAAGGCCAGCCTTTTCTTTGGTGCCGCTGCTGCATCACAGATGTGAAACAGCAAGCAGCTGAGGGAGCCCTCATCCCACAGCTCACGCAAGAGGTCGAATAGTTGGCCATCATGCTGAGAGCAGTTGCATCAGGCCAGCACAGGCTCCAGCAAGTGTCTGGAGGGCCATATCTCTTTGGAAAGTGGGGGCTCCCTGAGGGCCAGATTTGGAATCTGCAAGGGCTGCAAGTGGCCCCAGGGCCAGAGTTTGGGCACCCCTGCTCTACAGGATTAAGAAAAGCAGTTATTTAAACTGATTTTAAAGAGATGCATTTTTCCCCTTCTCCAGGGATCAGCACATTCCTCATTTGCAGTGGCAATTCGTGTTGAGTCAAATCTGTGAATCAAAAATATGTGTATAACAAGGTTGAGCCTGTAATTGTTGCTGTATTAGTATTGCATGTCTATCAGCAGTATACATGGGGCTTTTACAGAATAGCATAACAGTTAAATATCTTCCCCCAAAAGGTTGTACTTTTAAATTTTTGGCTGTTTGTGAAATGTACTTTCTGGTACATCTAAGATTGAATATTGGTGATGAACAGTTTAAAATGAACTGCTGTTTGACTGTATTAACAGAGGGAAATCTACAACTGGCATGTTTTCAGAGTGGTGGCAGCCCTAAGGGGTAACCTAGGACCTGAAAATTACTCTTTTTACCTGTGTAGTCTCACTCATATTCTTCCCTATATTTTGTTGTGATGTGCAAAGCTACTCTTAAGTAATGACAATCAAATCAATTGATTTAGCCTGCAAAGAAGGCCAAATTCTGAAGACAGAATCTGTTCAGAGCTATAATTCTGCCCTTTTAGCATTTTTCCTTCTGAGGGTCCATAAAATCTGCTGAAGTGACAGAAAATTAGCTTGCTTAGCAGAGAAAACTCAATATCTTTGGGATGAAACATAACATGATGTGATAAATTGATTCAACCATCACTGATTTAAAATATGTGCCTTAGAGCGCAATCCTACTTGTGATGGAAACAGGCAGGCCAGCAGGTCTGTGCTATATCCAGCGCAAGTTTGGGGCTGACTACAGGCCAACCCGGGACAAGGGGAAACGTTTCCCCTTACCCCATGTCACATTACAACAGCCCCAATCTGTCTACTCAGATCTGTGCCACCTTGTGAGGTGGCGCAAATCTGAGCAGCCTGGGACTGTCCTGGGCTGCCTGGGGATTGGGTCAGGATCCAGATCCGGCATAAATGCAGCCTTGCATCTTGCTCCCCCCTCCCAAAACTCCTTCCTCCCGCCTGTTCCCTGCCCTCCCCATGCTCCCCAGACCCGTGCGTTGGCTGATCTCAGCCAACACAACTCGCCTTCTCCCTGGGGCTTGCAGCAGTGTGGGGAGGCTGGGGCACATGCATGCACCAGCCTATCTCCCCAATGAATGGTGCAAAAGTGCTTTACAGCACTTTTGTGACAATCCCGGGCTGGCGCAAGGGACTTGCATTGGCCCAAGTCCAGCGCCCTCAATTGGATTTAGTATCTACTTTGTGAACTAAAGGCAGTGTTTATCAATATATACCAGGGGTCTCCAAACCCCGGCCCGGGGGCCAGATGCGGCCCGCAGCAAGCCTCTATCTGGCCCGCAGCCAACCTCTTGTCCCCTGAAAGCCTCTGGCCCACTCAAATGAACATGACCAGAATTGTGTTCTGATTGTGTCTGGAGGGTGTCCTAAGAGCCAGAGAGGTTGAATGAATGAGCCCATTCACTCATCTAAGTTCCATCTCTAATTTATTTATTTAAATTTTATATTTAAATTTTTTTCCCAGCCCTCAAAACCATGCCGGATATCTGATGCAGCCCTCTGGCCAAAAAGTTTGGAGACCCCTGATATATACTAAGGGCATATTTTACTTCAGATTTCTAGCTATTTGGGTAATTTGTTTTAGTTTTTGATTTAAGAGACTTTCCAAATAAAGGAATTTCATATTATTTACTTTAGATTTCTAGCTATTTGTGTAATTTGTTTTTAGTTTTTGATTTAAGAGACTTTCCAAATAAAGGAATCTCATATTACCCCAATATAACACATTGCCTCAGTATAAGTTATCAGGTGACTGACTGATCTGTTAAACTTACAGTTCATCAAAAAGATATAACAGTGGATCCCAAACTTTTTAGGGACCTAGAGGCTGCAGCCTGATTCATAACTCCCAAGAGCTGTGGCTATAATGATGATTGGGCAACAGTGCTCCCCGCCCCAAGTAGCAACTTCTTTCACCCTTGATGCACACAGTCTAATTTGCTTTGTCGGCTTCATGACTCACCAAAAATTAGGTCACAGCCCACTAGTGAATCCCAGACCCATGGTTTCAGAATCGCTGAGATACAACATTAGTTGTCTCTAATACTACCTGAATGTTTCTGTAGCACAGAATTGCAACTTTTTGTGCATTGTGCCACAGATCACCAAAGAACCTGTTTCACAGACACTGCATATAGCAGTTCTTAGACTGAATGCTAGCTTTGTGTGAACAAAAGAAACTGCTAAGACTATGAAAAAAGGGTTTCTTGTGGCTCCTATCATGAAAGCAACTGTAGATCACCAGGCTTTCAGAACCAGTGATCTGTCAATTGATAGATCTCAGTAGGTAGATCTTTTTTCTCATTTTGTGGTCATCCTAAAGCAGTCAAACAAATGCCTGGGCAGTTTCCTGGGAATATCCTTAGTGAAAGTTAACAATTCCTAGAGGGGAAGCCATGTTAGTCTGTTGAAAAACAACAAAAAGTCATGTGGCTCCTCAACAATGATTAATTTTATTGTAGGGTAAACTTTCATGGACTAGAGCTTCATCAGATGCTTCATCAGATGCATTACATGTTATCCTTGATTGAAATTTGTGAACATGGGGGGGGGGGGAGAGAGAGAGAGGGAGAAGAAAAAATCTGAACAGTGGGCTGAGTGGTGATAAAATGCAAAAGATGCAACATGTGACAATTCTAATGTAAAACTTAAAGGTATAAGATAAGTGACAGTTCAAAGCAGCAGTATTTGGTGACTGTGAAGTCTCCCTAGTCTTGGTAACTTAATTAATGCCTGTGGTGGGACAGGAAACCATTATCTCAATTCATGCCTAAACCGATACAATTCATTGCAGATTCTCACTGAAGACTGCCTTTGGAGTTCTTCTGCAGAAGAATGATGGCAGATATAAATATACTTTTATGTACGGACAACATGTCTCATAATGTATTTGCTTTCTGTATCCAGTTTGACTCTTAATGTATTTGAATTCCCATATGGTGAATAGTCTTAGGTTAGTACCGTATTTTTCACTCCATAAGACGCACCTGACCATAAGACGCACCTATTTTTTTAGAGGAGGAAAACAGGAAAAAAATATTCTGAACCAAATAGTGTAATAAAATATTTAATAAAACTATAACAGAACAACATTTGAACCATGTAAAGTGAACAGCAGTCAACAGTGGCATTAAGAACCATTATCGCTGTCATTAACAAATGGAGAGACTTAAAGGTTTGAGTACTCCAGTTTTCTGGAAACCCCAAGAACTCATAATCGCTAGAGTCAGAATTTATGAAGCTCATTTGCTCACAATCACTGACATCACTTTCTTCGCTGTCTTCATATAAGATACCGTCTTCACTTCCATCTAAGGCATTGCTAATGCCACATTTTTTGAATGACTGTACAAGGATCTCCTCCTTTAATGAGTCCCATGATGTTTTCACCCATTTTTTCAGAAGTCCTCCAGGACGTTTGGACCACACCTTTTCAACCCATATTCTCATTCCATTTTCATCCATCCATCCTGGCATGAAGATCCCCCCTTCTTAGGGTGAATGTGATCATAAACTGGCATGAAGATCCTCCCCCTTCTTAGGGTGAATGTGAGCATAAACTGGCATGAAGATCCTCCCCCTTCTTAGGGTGAATGTGAGCATAAACTGGCATGAAGCATAACATAACGTGCACTCTTTTTTGCAGTATTCATAAGAGGCACACACTCCCCCCCACTTTTTGGGGGGGAAAAAGTGCGTCTTATGGAGTGAAAAATACGGTAATCCATATGCTATTCTTTTCAGAGACTTGTGCAGCGATGTAATACTGGGGGCGTGCTATCGTCCTCCAGACCAGAAATCGGAAGGGGACCTTGAAATGAGGAAACAGATCAGGGAGGTGACAAGGAGGGACAGGGTTGTAATCATGGGGGACTTTAATTATCCTCATATAGACTGGGTCAATTTGTGTTCTGGTCATGATAAGGAGACCGGATTTCTTGACGTGCTAAATGACTGTGGCTTAGAGCAGCTAGTCACGAAACCCACCAGAGGGCAGGTGACTCTGGATTTAATATTGTGCGATACACAGGACTTGGTTAGAGATGTAAATGTTACTGAGCCATTGGGGAACAGTGATCATGCTGCGATCCGTTTTGACATGCACGTTGGGGGAAGAATACCAGGCATATCTCTAACAAAAACCCTTGACTTCCAACGGGTGGACGTCCCTCAAATGAGGAGGCTGGTTAGAAGGAGGTTGAAAGGGAGGGTAAAAAGAGTCCAATCTCTCCAAAGTGCATGGAGGCTGCTTAAAACAACAGTAATACGCATGGCCAGCAACATTAAGGGGAATAATAAAAGCTTCTTCAAATATGTTAGAAGCAGGAAACCTGCCAGAGAAGCGGTTGGCCCTCTGGATGATGAGGGAGGGAAAGGGGAGATAAAAGGAGACTTAGAGATGGCAGAGAAATTAAATGAGTTCTTTGCATCTGTCTTCACGGCAGAAGACCTCGTGCAGATACCGCTGCCCGAACGGCCCCTCCTGACTGAGGAGTTAAGTCAGATAGAGGTTAAAAGAGAAGATGTTTCAGACCTCATTGATAAATTAAAGATCAATAAGGTTAAAAGAGAAGATGTTTCAGACCTCATTGATAAATTAAAGATCAATAAGTCACCAGGCCCTGATTGCATCCACCCAAGAGTTATTAAGGAATTGAAGAGTGAAGTTGCTGATCTCTTGACTAAGATATGCAACTTGTCCCTCAAAACAGCCACAGTGCCAGAAGATTGGAGGATAGCAAATGTCATGCCTATCTTTAAAAAGGGAAAGTGGAGGGGCCGGGGAAACTATAGGCCGGTCAGCCTAACAAATATACGTGGTAAGATGGTGGAATGCCTCATCAAAGATAGGATCTCAAAACACATAGACGAACAGGCCTTGCTGAGGGAGAATCAGCATGGCTTCTGTAAGGATAAGTCTTGCCTCACGAACCTTATAGAATTCTTTGAAAAGGTCAACAGGCATGTGGATGCGGGAGAACCCGTGGACATTATATATCTGGACTTTCAGAAGGCGTTCGACACGGCCCCTCACCAAAAGCTACTGAAAAAATTCCACAGTCAGGGAATTAGAGGACAGGTCCTCTCGTGGATTGAGAACTGTTTGAAGGCCAGGAAACAGAGAGTGGGTGTCAATGGGCAATTTTCACAATTGAGAGAAGTGAAAAGTGGTGTGCCCCATGGATCTGTCCTGGGACCGGTGCTTTTCAACGGCTTATCTTCTAATTATCTTCTATTATCTTCTAATATGGGGTATAATTGTTTAAGGTAGGCTAAAATGGAGAAGCTGAGACACACACTGAAGTTAGGTTCTACATCGCTATGCTATGAATAGGAGGCAAAGCTGACATGATAAAGTAATCTTGGGTGATATCCTGGTGTGTTTACCCATGTAGGGAGCTCACATATTTAATTTTAATAGGAACACTGCTGAGCAAATATGTGGGGTATGTGTCACTATTTGCACATTATGTTAAGAGCATGTCGTATCATATTATTATCTAATGCTGTGTGTTCCTGGGTTTTTTTCAAATATTAACATATTTACTCAGCATGCCAGATATGAGTGGATGTAAAAACTGTGGAAATGAAACTTATTTGAATCCACAGTGTGCTTGATACATTCTCTGACTGAAGCCAGTAGAAGTTCAACTGTGGATTTATATGGGAACAGGACTATGTTATGTTCCAGTCTTGAGCCAAATGCAGGTGCTTGAATAAGGCTGCAATCCTATACACACTTTCCTAGGAGTAAGCCCCACTATGCACAGTAGGACTTACTTTTGAGTAGACATAGTTAGGATTGTTCTGTAAGAGGCTCAAGAGATTTCAGCCCATAAGAGTTAACTGTGCTGTGCTTAATATGCCACACTTGCATGGTTTTCTTTTTTTCACCTTCCAGGTATTCAAGCACCAAATCAAAAGAAAAGCAGTTTACCCAGGAAAGAAAATGGGGGTTGGAACATAAGCTAACCATAAAGGTCATTCAGAATTTTAATGATTTGTAAATGTTAACTGAAATCCTAAACGGTCAGGTAGGTGAGCAGAAAGTGGTAAACAGAAGGCCAGATGCGGCAGGGACAGGCAATAGCTATATTGAAGAAGAGAAGGTCAAATAGTCATCAGGACATGACCGCGTATGGCCACCAGGTTTTCCCAAACATTCTGTGGCTGGCTGTGATCAACCTTATCCTCTGCAGTGGGTCACGACCCTATTGTGCAGCAAAACTTACTGGGAGCCTGCAACCCACTCCATTGGACTCTGCAGGCCCCTTCCAGTCACTTTCTTCAGGCATTTTGAGGCCCATGGAGGCCAAAAGAGTGGGTTGTGAGCTGGTGTGCCCCAGAAGATGCCTCTGGAGGCTCTGAGGAGGATGCTGACAGCAACTGTGACCCTGCACATGCCTGATCATGTCTGATCTTGGAAGCTAAGCAGGGTCAGGCCTGGTTAGTACTTGGATGGGAGACCGCCTGGGAATACCGGGTGCTGTAGGCTTATTCCATAGTCTTTCGAGACTGAAGGTTGCCAGCCACCAGGAGGATGCTAGCTCAACGTTTCTTAACATTTGTCCCCTATTGTACCACTTTGCATGGTCTATCTATTGGAAATGCCACTGGAAGTAACTGGTGATGTTGTCACCAGTTTCGTTCCCTTCTCCCAGGTAAGGGAAGTAGCCCTGCAATGGGGCTACTCAACTCACCGCCGACCAAAAAGTTGGCAGTGAGGTAAAGACATTCATGTAGGGCTGTGATTTTCAACCTTTTTCATCTCAGGGCACACTGACAGGGCACTAAAATGCTCAAGGCACACCATCAGGTTTTTGACAATTGATAAGGCACACCATGCTGCCAGTGGGGGCCTACAATCTCCATTGGTCCCCACTAATAAATGACCTTTCCCCATATTCCTGTGGTACACCTGTGGACTCAGCCACTCAGTGGTGCACAACAGCTCTGAGTGTCCCTAGTTTGAACCCCCTCAAGGCATGGTACCCAGGGCTGTGTAACCCCTTGGCCCTATCTTAGCTATGCCACTGTTGGCAACTCTGCCATTTCTGGAACTCTCTGGTGACTGGGTTCTGTGACCTTGACATTACCGCAGGCAAGATAAGAGGGTCTGTAGTTCAGTGGTAGAGCAATTGCTTTGCATATAAAACATTGCAGGTTTAACCCATGGTAGCTTCAGGTAGAGCAGAGCTGTAGGGGCCAATGGTTTGTTTTGATATACAGCACCTTCCTGTGCTTGCTATTCTTCAAGCTGTGGTCTTAACACACCTGCATTTTGAGAGAGAAGCTGTGTTTGAACTCTCTTCCATCTGTTTGGAGCTGTGCCTCTTTTCATAAGCTCTCTCTCCCCCCCTTGAATGTGAGTGTGAGTAATCTGCAGGTCCATTTCCTCTGAAATTCAATTTTGCTGAAGAGCAAAGCTCTTATATTCTAACTGCTTAACAAACTTGCTCTGGATACTATTTTGGCATATCCATTACATGTATTCTGTGAAGGACATTGCATTCCAAAATCTGTTTTGATGTTTGAAACACTAGTTTTTGAAACAGGAAAATATGGAGAGAAAAAAGAAGACTTTTCTAAAATTGGATTAAATAAGATTATTCTGTCTGTGCTTTCTCTTCATTAGACTCTTCTCCCGGTTTGATGTTTTTTGTGCTGTGAAGAATCTCTGGTTTGTGTTAGATTATAAACTACAAACATAAATTAAGTGTAGGATGAAATAGCAGACACAGAATGACACGGGTTTTGTTGCAAGTGCAACATTTTTATTTTTGTCTCCTCGTTCAAGGTATTTCCCCCCCCCCCCTCGAAATACATGTCTTTTGGACTTCAGGGAAAAGAGTAAGCAGCAGGAGCAACAGCATCCAGTTCAATTTAAGACCTCTTGATAGGAAAGTGAATTGTACGCTTTCTAGCAAGAGATTTGTGGGAAATGCAGATAAGCAGGATCTGTGACCATCCTGGCTACTTGGAAGTCAGCCTTTGGAAACATTCTAGCACAACTTAGGTACATGGATTTGATATGGTTGCACTGGATTTGATATGCACTGGTTTTGATATGAGTGCACTGATAGTTGTTGCAAATAAAGTGGGAAGCACTCTTTATCCAAATTAAGCAAGTATATTTATTTTATCTGGTAAATGTATAAGGGTATTTATTGGGAGTAAGGTACACAAGAATGTCACATGTTGTTCTGTGAGGTCATCTCCCTCACCTTTCTCTTCCTTCCTCCTTTTGCACAGCTAAGCCAGACTTGCAGCTTTGACTGGCAGCTCCTTTAACCTCCTGGGCCATTGGCTGTGGCTTCTCATTAGGGCTACAATTCTATACATTGTATAGGGCGGTGGGTTTTTCTCGAGGATTCTGTGGCTCCCGTGGCTGGTTTCCGCAGCTCCCCAGGGAGCCACAGCTCACAGTATGGGAACCACTGCTATGTACATGCCTCAGATTGCACTACAAGACCACCAACACCATACAGGAGAAAATTAAGTAATTGAAAAGGTTAATAAATATACGAATATTTATATTCCTGTAGTATTCAGTATAATCTTGACAAACGTCTACCAAGTTTGGATGCTAAATCTTGGAAAAATGATTCTGCTACTATATATTTTGCTAGAATCTTGACACCTTTTTCATATATGTAAAAATTAACTGTTTCATAAATGCATTATTTAATTTTTTGATAATCATGTTCATTGCGCCTTGATATTTTAGGTTTCTTGCATATTATCTGACCATAGCTGGATGCAGTCCAGCTAAACCTCCATTTAAAATTTCAGAATACCTACTGACTGCTTGATTTTGCCAAGAATGTCTAATAATCCGTTGTCTGACACAAATATACTGTTACCCTGGAATATTCTAAAAATGCATGTAAAAGATTTAAATTTAGATATCATCTCCTTTGACAATTCAACACAGGGTAGAGGTTTAAAAATGGGTTTCCCTTATTCCTGCTTAATTTTTTTGTTCTTTAAAATTACTAGTTTGGTTCAAGTGAAGTGGAAGCTGAGCACCCTGCATTGATTTTCTTTCTAAGACTGTGCTGATCTATGCCCAGCCTTTAATTTTGCTTCCATTGTGCCAAGTGTACCAGTGATGTGCTATAATTAAAGAATAAGACATGTCAAACATTGTAGTGCTGTATACTGCAGTGCACCCTGTGTGGTGGAAAGATTTAGATTTTAGCATCCCCAAGATATTAATAACTATTATGATGTACACTTAAATGTCTTTTACTGTTAAGGAATTTAAAATGATGTTGGGAAAGTAAACGAGAACGCCAATTGCAGGCCCACATCTTGGGGTTGGGGGAGAAATGCTAAATGATTTTGAGTTCCTGGTTTGAGAACTTTTTGAATGCATATTGATTGTCAAGCACTGAAAACATTAGGACTGAAAAATGATTTGCTCACTGCTGATGCTGAAAGCAATTCTGAATGCTAAGAATGCACAGACCAGCTCAGAGGTAGATGCTTGTAAACCCATTTGAAATCCAGAGATGAATCACACAATCCTATGCATATTTTCTCAGAAGTTACTACATTACATTCAGTAGAATTTACTCCCATGTAATTTACTCCATGTTCCTAGGATAGCAGCTCAAGTATTCCTGTATTGGTTAGATTATGCCAAATTATACAATGGTATACTAGGCAGTAATGGAATATTCTATTCTACACTGTAAATGCGAAGCTTTCAGAACTCTAGTTTGCCAGATCAAGCCTTTAATGGTGAGAACCCGGAACTGGGATCTGGGGGGAAAAAGTAAACAACTTGCAAATGTTGACTCTGGACTAGGACATAAAAATTATACTGATTCTAGGGCTATGTTATTCACACTTCCCTGAGAGAAAGTCCCATGGAACACAATGGGACTCACTTCTGAGTAGTTTCTCATAGGATTGGGCTGTAAGTTTATGTTCCCATATAGCTATCAGGTTCACTAGGCAAGTCATGGAGTCTCTGCCTAACCTGTTCCAAAGGCTTGCTGTAAGGCTAAATGCAAAACTGTGTAGTCTGATAGATACTATATAGAAACCATTAGTAATAATTGGGTTTTAATTTGTATTTGCTTATCATGCACACATTTTGGGGAGGATATTGGAATTTTTTCCTTATTTTCTTATACATGAAAATGATATATGATAGAAATCTACTCCATATGTGCAGATTTCTATACAGTGTTTCTGAAACTGTGGGTTGGGACTAACTAGGTGGGTTGTGAGCCAATTTCAGGTGGGTCCCCATTCATTTCAGTGTGTGTTTTATTTTTAATATACAGGTGGACCCTTGTTATCTAAAAGGGTTCTGTCCTGGACCCCTTGTGGATACTGAATTTTGTGTGACATCAAATTACATGGATTTTGCGGTCCACTGAGCTCCAAATGTGACCAGAACCTTGCTCAGGTCACGTCTGGAGCTGCTCTGAGCCCATGGAGGCTGCGTGCAGAATGGCCCTTCTAGGTTGGGCCAAATCTGGCTCAACAGGGCTCCGGAGGCCCTGGGCTCCCGTTCTGACTACCCTCCAGAGCCACCCAGGTAGGTAGACCAGGGCTTCCATTCTGACTACCCTCTGAAGCCACTTCTTCCAGATAGTTAGACCTGGGCTCCTGTCCAGACTTGGAGCCCAGATCTACCTGCCAGGTACACCTGAACTCCCATTCTACCTCATCTGGAGCCATTTATTCTAGGCAAGTAGACCTGGACTCTTGTCTAGACTTGAAACCCAAATCTACCTGCCAGGTAGATGCGGGCTCCCATTCTGACTGATGTCCAATTTTGCTCCCCCATCCTGGTGGGCACTTTACCCGCTGAGAAATTAATTTTGTTATATGGGGGTGACAGAAATTTATGGGCCCTGAGTGTCAAATAACCTAGCTATGCCACTGATCTCACATAAAGGTTACATTCCAAAGTCAGTGTGTAAAGCTAAAATTGCATGTACTCAGAATTGCCAAGAAAATCCCTGACATCCAGAAAAGACGTACAGTACAGTCTCTTTAGAAAAGATGAGACATGGGCTAGAACTGAGATAGAAAGCAGCTTCTTTCTCCGATCTCAGGCTCTCTGCAAGGCATATATTTAGTAAGTGGAATGGCAGGCAGAATTACCTGCACGAGTTAAACTGCTGGGGTTTTGTTTACAGATTGCATTAAATTGAAATTGCACAAGCCTGTCGTGGGAAAGATGTGGGCCCCCTGGAGTTTGATTTGTTGGATATCTAGGACACAACCTGGGATGAGTCAAAATATGCATTCAGTTCAACATATGCTGCTACTTTGTGTGCATTTCACATGTGTGTGTATTTGCATATACAAAGTGAACTCCAAATATGCCACTTATCTTTTCTCAACTCTCAGAACAAGTGAGATATCTCAGGACCAATTTCTGTGTCAATGGAAGTGGGATAGTGTGATTTTCAAGTTGGTTGAAGCTGAGATAGTGCAGTTAATTGAGTGCATCACTTATAAACATGGAGCAATTGGGTCTAACAACCTGACCGGTAGTGTTAGAGCTTATGAACTGTGAAAGAGTATACTGCTCTCTAGGAAGCTTGCAAGCTGCTGGTACAAATGCACCTGCATTGCCTGAATCCAACACCTCTGGAGCTTATGCTGAAAAGTGATATGCTTTGTTAATGAATGCAGGATACTTGAGAAACTATTACCTATTCAAACCATTAAAGGCAGAGGTGCATGACTAGGTCAGTCTAGTAAATGAAACGTAGGTAATGACCTAGTATCCTCTCTTACCAAAAAGATTCCTGTATGGATGGGAGTATAAGCTGCTCCCATTTTGACTGCATTGTGCTAAGGTTGGGGATATCACATTTTGTACCGATAGGTTAGTAGATAGTGTGGAGGATGGATCGGTAGCTATAATACATGTTGGTACCAATGACTTTGAGAAACATAATTGTGTAGTCTTGGAAGACATATTTAAATTGGTAGAGTTAGATTTTATTGTTTTATTTATTGGATCGTTGATTGTTACTTACCTAGGAGTGAGTCCCAGTGAATTCAGTGGGGTATATTCTTGAATAGATGTGTATAGGATTGTACTTTTAAATATTATACTACACAATAGAAACAACAAACACACAAACTTATGTTGCAATTAAAATGGTCTGGGTTTAAAGGCTATGGTCTAGTAAAAACATCAACACCTATTGTTTTGCCCACATCTTTGGTGGGCATTGTTAAAAGTTTGAAAGCACAACAACGTACTCAAATTGTCCTTTTCTGTCTAGAGAAAACCAGGCTATAGTTTCTGGTAGTGAACTGATTGCTGATCACATACCTTTAGGGCACAATCCTAACCAGGTCTACTCAGAAGTAAGTCATATTTTGTTCAATGGGGCTTACTCTCAGGAAAGTGTGGTTAGGATTGCAACCTTAATCACCACCTAAGTACTTCCATTTACACCTGTCAACTCACTAATCCCTTCTGTGTTCACTGGAGATTTAAGGTACTTAGTATTTAGGTGGTGTACTTAGTACTTAGGAAGTACTTAGGTGGTGATTGAAGGCACAAAACTTTGGAAATGCTCACCAAAAATGTGAGTGAAACAGTGGTTCCCACACAGTGAGCCATGGCTCCTCAGTAGCCATGGAAACAAGTCAGGAGAGCCATGAATTCCTTTCAAAAAACCACCGCCATATACAATGCATAGGATTGTAGCCCTTGTGGGGAGCTGTGGCCAATGGTCCAGTAAGTCAAGGAAGCTGCCAGTTGAAAATGTTTGGGAACCACTGTGTTAGGTGTTGAAGTTTCTACTAGACTGCGGCCTTTAATCCCGGAAAATTTTAATTGCAACAAAAACGATACCGGCCACAAAACCCTTAGATTGTAGATCAAGCTACTGACTGTCAGTAAACTCCAGAACCAGCTTGTGTGTCCATCATGCAAACCATCACAAGCAAGAGTTACAGTAATAAATTTTGAATTCCTTGAGGAAGTTCGTTATTGAGCTAGAATGTGCAAACTTAAGTAAGTTTTTTTAGTTTTTTTACTTGCTAAAAATATATTGACAGTAGCACTTGATTATTCTATATTACTCAAAGCATAGTATGTTACTCAAAGCATAGTATTAGCTAGACCTTTTTTTACCAAATCAAAGTAACAAAGTAGTTTTTAGCACATCTGTGCATGTCCACTCAGAAGTATCATTGTGTGCATAGAATTGTAGCCTTTGCTTGTTTTTTGTACAGTAATCACAGAATGTGATCAGGTATTGTTCATTATTTGTTCCACTGTGTCATTCTATCAGGTGGAGATGTAAAGGGCAAGATGTTATAATAAAGTACTGTAAAAGATTTGTGCTCTCAGGGACAGTTTACATATGATCTTCCTATTTGAAAACATTTGCCAAGCAGGAATAAATATATATTCCTATTGCTTGTAAAGCACAGTATGAGTGTTGGACACCCAACCATGGCCAGCGCTCCAGATATATATTATAAAAAATATTCCTATTTTACCCTCTAGTTATATTCCGAACTGGCTGTGAGACCTTTGGGAATTCAGCTTATGCTTCTGTGAAACTGATTTACTGTTCCCATCAGAGGCTGTGAAGAAGAGAAACATTCTATTTTAAAGTAGGTTTTTCATGTAACAGATAATACCCTGAGGAAATAGAAAAAGCTGATAAACGAGTCCCTTTAAAATGCTGAAGGATGACATTTTGTGTTGGTTTTCCAGTTAAAGGAAAGCTATGCTGCTGCAATCCTCCAATATAAAAAGAGAAAAATAATAATATGACAAATTTACCTCTTTTACATTCCATGTTTGAAATACAGCACCACTATTATTATTATTATTATTATTATTATTATTATTATTATTATTATTATTATTATTATTAAATATTTATATACTGCTTTTTAACAAAAAAGTTCATAAAGTGATTTACAGACAAAATCCAATAATTAAATGGCTCCCTGTCCTAAAAGGGCTCACTGTCGGGGGAGGGGGGGAACAACCCTAGACCAGAGGTTCTCAGACTCCTCAGGAGTTTGGAATCCAGGCTAAGTCTTTGCAGGGGAGGGACAAAGGCAGCGACCCAATCCTCAGAACTGTGCCATTGCTGAGGGCCAAGGGGGATTTTCTACTCACAGATTGACACAGCAGTCTCCAGGAAGTCAACATGTCTTAGGGCACAATCCTAACCAGGTCTACTCAGACGTAAGTCCTATTTTGTTCAATGGGGCTTACTCTCAGGAAAGTGTGGTTAGGATTGCAGCCTTAGAATACTAAAAATAAGCAATCGGAAACCACTTCTGGTTTGCAATTGCGAAACCGGAAGTGGTTTCTGATCGCTTATTTTTACTATTCAAATTGTTGGGGAGCCCTACAGAGGGCTCCGTGGGCTCCTTGCACCCCCTGGAGAATGCTGCATTGTTCTGTGAGTAGGAAACACCCCCTTGGCCCTCCACACATTCCTGGGAATTGCATCACGGCCTTCCCCCGCCCCTTAAGGGGGCAGAGGCTGAGGCTCTCAGGTTGGGGCATTGCGATGTCCTGGTTTGAGATCCTCAGCTCTAAACTAAACGGTTTTTGTTAGGCGCTGCTGCTATTGATCTTGTGTTCTATTTTTGAAATCAACACAATTGATTTTTTTCTACAAAATGTTATGAAAAAGGTCATTTTTGGGAGGAACATTGATCAGTAAAGGAAATGTACAACTCTCAGGTTGCAATGCTCTGCAGACTTGCTTGGGAGTAGGTCAGTGTAATGGGATGGATTCTGTGTAAACATGTTGAGGTGTGCTTTGCAGGACCTAAGCCATGCATGACTTACAGGTGTAAACTCCTGGTGCCTTTGTAGATTAATAGCCCAATCCTGAGCTGCCCAGGGTGCGCAGCTGTGGCGCTGCCGAAAACGGCTGCCACTGTATCCTGTGTACTTCAGGCAGCTGCTGCCGCCAGCTCCTCAGGAGAAGGGGACTTTCAACCAAAAGGTCAGCGGTGAATCAAAAGTCTCCGTGTTGGGCAGTGAGCCCAGCACAGAGGCTTTGGATCTGGTGGAGTGTTGCTCCACCGGTCCCACCTCTCTCTCCCCCGCACTCCCTCCCTTGGCACACCTCCCCCTGCCCTCTCCCTGCCTCGCACCTCCCCGTATTGCCTCCTCCCTGCCCTCTACCCACCTCCCCCTCCCAAAAACACCTCCTTCCCACTTCCCCCCACATCCCCAGTTACCTCTCCACTGCTTGGCGGTCCGTATGACCACTGAGTGGCAGAGGTTGGGTGTCCACCCAGCGGTTGGGTGCCCACCCACCCCACCAGCACTTGTCCATCGGTAGGCCCACAAATATGCCTTGTGGCACATTTGCAACAATATGTGTCAGAAGTGAGCTGGCGTGCCTCTTAGTGATACAAAATAATGCTTTTACTGCTGCCATTTTATTGGTGTTTCATTTTGTTTTCCTTTTTGCAACACTTCTTATGTTACCTTTTCCATTTGAGAAAAGATGTGAATCTTTTCTCAACCTGTTTGATTGCCTATGAGCTCTGCACATTTTGAGGGTGTGGGAAAGATATTGAACAGCCATAACTGAAAACATGTAAGACACAGTAGCAGGGTGGTAGGTAGTAGTAAAGTGGAAGTAGTAGACCCAGTAGGTATTTAACAAAGCAAGGGATCTGTGACCCTGGGCAGTGAAGGTGGACTATGGTGAGCAAGTGTCTTTTTGATCTCAAAGTTGAAAAACACAGGAATGAAAGGGCATCTTCTTGATTCAATAAGAGAATAAAAGATTTCTAATCACTTCTTAGTGGTAAACACTACAGGATGTACATATGATTCAATAACTAATTCTTTTTTTCTGTCTTCTGACTGCCATGGTCTTACAGACATTGCAGATTTCATGTGTGAGATATACAATGAAAACTGAAGATTATGTTCATCTAAGGTTTTTTTTTTTCTTGTGATGAGATGACTCCCATGGAATTTTTGAGGCTTTGGGATCACAGCATTTGTCCTATATAACCTTCCTACTTGTAGGGGCACTAAAGGAGCTAGTCCCATGAAGAAAAGTGTATTGGAAGCCTTGGTAGATAGAGGAAGAAAAAAGACAAGGGGTTGGTGTGAGAGAACAGCATCATGTGGGTGCCAGCTGTCAGAAGAATAAGTGCAAGGAGTGACAACTGTGTGAAAAGGAAGTTCTTGCCCACTGGCTGTCATCACCTAGTAGCATGTGAAGTGCAGACAGCACCCATGACTGCTAATAAGGTAGTGCTTTGAAGAAGGCTGAATGGGTGGGGATTAGTCAAATGCACACTTGAAGGTTAGGCAGGGAATTGGAAAAGAGCTTGTGTACTCTAGCCTAGAATGGCCCAGCATTGGACTTGGTGTTGGAAATCTGGGATTACATCTACTTAGACCATCTTGCCAGGCAACCTTGGAAAGTGCCTGTGAGCCTCAGCCCCTAGTCCATAAACTTGGAATGATACCACCTTAGGCCTGGTGAGAATAAATTCTAGAATAGTTCTAAACACTTAAAATGCTATTAAGACTGATATACAGGTGATTATTATGACTTGTGCAACCTCTGGCTGTTTACAACCTGATAAGGTAGCTTCAAGTATTTGGGTGTTCACCTGTCGGCCTAAATCAGTGTTGACAGCCTGTAGCTTGGATTGTTTATGGGAGGGGCAGGCTTCTGATGCTTTTGTGCCAACACAACATCGTTGCCATACATATTACTCAGAGTATTACGAGTACTGGTCAAACCAATGTCACTGCCTGATGCTGTCCTCTACTGGGGGGGGGGGATTACCTCAGTGCCTTTCAGCTTAATCCTCTTGATAATACAAGAAGTGCAGGTCACTTCTGCTTCACTTAAAGAGACAGCAAAAAAGGAGCTGGGTAAGTGGCTGCTTCTCCTCACATCTTCCTTGTGCAGTCCCTTCAAATTTAAATGGTCAGTGCCAAGAAGAAACATGAGGAAGGGTGTAGCAAAACAGGTGATGTGATGTCTGGGACCGGGGTTAGGATCCGACACAAGTGCTGGATCCTGGCCCCACCCCACCCACTCGCCCATGGCCTGCCCATTGGCATGCTCACCCCACCCTCCCCTGCCCCATAATGCCTCCTTCCCACCCGCCCCCCCATACCCTCATGCCAGCCTAACTCAGCTGGCGCAGCCTTGCAGGTCCGCTGGCACTTTGGCCCTTATGTTGGCCTCCCTCCTTGAGCGGTGGCGCGAAAGTGCTTTATGGCACATGATGTTGGAATTGCGCCCTTAATTTTATATGTAAACAAGATTGTTACTCAGATTCTGGACATATGAGTTGCAAAAATGCAGTTATTAAAGGCAAATTTTTGTAACCACATTAGTAAGGCTTTCCATTTAAAGCTGTGTAGCACAAACAGCCTATGCTGATGCCATTTTATTAGCTTGCTTTTTAAAAAAATGGATGAAATATTTAGTTGTGACTTAATGATCATTTTGCTTTGGCAGAGGCCTCATCCATCAGTAGTGGGCATGTGGAGCTGCTGGCCATTTCTGCCAGTGGCTCTTGCGCACTTGGCAGCCCTGCACCATTTATGACAGCAGAACCACTATCATAAAGAGCCCATAAAATTGGGATGTCAAAGCCATATATAGAATACAGACCTGCCCCATATCCTGAATGAATCCTACTCTCTACAATAATGCATTACCATGTGGAAGAAGGCATATAGAATAAAATAATCCTAAGCTTTTGTTCCGATGCAGTTTTTACAGAGTTAAAAAATAACCCCAAAACAAAAAACATGCACACACATGCAAAATCAGCAACTGAAGAACATAAATTGAAATCCATCTGAAAGCTTGGCAAGTTAAAAATGTTCTAAAAGGCCACTAGAAGATTGTTTGAGGATGAAGGAGGTGGGGGGTGGGCTTCCCACCAAGGGAAGTTTTGGAATGGGGGCACTGCAACTTAGAAAGCCTACTCCCATATCTCAGCCAACTGGACCTCCAAAATCAGGATGTGAGGCAGGGGTGGCATCACACTTCAGTTGGCCTTGAGTCTTTGAGAGTGAACATCACTCTTCAAGTGACCACTGAAGCAATCTTGGAGATTTTAACAGTAACTCCTGGAGGTTTAATGTGAGTATGGCATATTGGTCACTCAACAGTTAAACTTTAAAACTTATGTTATGGGATGTAGCAAGAATCCAGCCTCACACATTTCTTTCTTCTTTGTTTCTTTTAACTCACCGCAGACTCTCGCCTACAAGTCGATCCCACAGATACGTCAAGGGCGGGTTTTGAGCCAAAAATCATAGAATTTTCTATGACCCTTGGATAAGTTCTTCTGCGTCTTTTAAGATTGTGAGCCCTTTTGGGACAGGGAGCCATTTAGTTATTTGATTTTTCTCTGTAAACCGCTTTGTGAACTTTTAGTTGAAAAGCGGTATATAAATACCGTTAATAATAATAATAATAATAATAATAATAATAATAATAATAATAATAATAATGATGATGATGATGATGATGATGATGATGATAAAGTTGGGGGTTAAACTTAGGGGGGTGTCTGACTATAGTTCTGTCTAGATCCTGAAAAATAACCTACCACTAATTGTTACCTAAGAACTGTAGTCTCTAATTTATTAAAAACATAGTAAAAGATCATAAGATACATTTTTATTCTTTTTAAATTCTGGTCTTCACCACCTTTTTGTAAACACTATCAGAGTAAGTGCACTGTAAACTACATACCAGTAAAACAGTGGTTCCCAACCTGGTATTCATGTACTCCCAGGGACACTCAACAGGACCTTTAGGGGTACTTGAAAAAGAATGGAATGATGGCAGAAAAAGGCAGGTCCTGCTCCAGAATGCCTTGCAAGGCAGGAAGGGAGGTAGCTAGTTGGCTTTGAAAGCCCCACCAATAGCTAGTTTTTGGTCATCAATTCATGTATGCACTAGTGATTGAAAACCAGGACAGTAAAAAAGCTGAAACATAATATGGAAAGTGATCCATCATCCAGAATTTCTCAGGACACTTCTTGTGCAAAACAATGCAAAGGCAGAGTCTTCTGTTCTTCAAACAGATGAAAAGAGAGAAAATGTGATGAATACATGAAGTCTGGGTTTTCACAGAGAGGAGATGAGGGCTTGTATTATTAATTACAAACATTTTGCTAATATGAAGGGTACAATTTATGGAAATGGGCTGCCAAGGGATATGCAAGTGAAAAAGGTTGGGAACCACTGCAGGAGAACCATGAATCAAATCCACCTTTAAGGTGTCTGGTGTGTTAAGCCAGAAGCTCTATGTACAACATACAACCCATAACACATAACTGGGAGTGTGCAGTTCAATTCGCAGCAGAGAGATGCAGCTGCATATATTTGCAAACCTTTTCACTCAGAAGTAGACCCTCTGCTTTCCATGGGAGTTATTCTTAAATAATGGTGCACTGAATTGCAGCCTGGGACTTTGCTTCAAATGGAAAGGAGGATCCCACCCTGGTTTTGAAAAAAAAAGACTTCTGCCAAATGCAGGCATTTGCAAAACGGAACCAGGTTGAATGGAGGAGAATATAAGGTTAACTTTGACTGGAATTTCCCATGAAAGTTACTATAGAAACAAATGAGCTCTGCATTGCTTCTAATGAACCTGCTTTAGAAAGAAACAAAACTTTTCAGAGTTGAAAGGCTCTGCCCTCTGATTTTGAAGGTGAAGTGATAATTTGAGCTTGATTACTTGGCAAATATTTTACCTACTATAGGCGAGTATCTATGGAATTAGGATCTGCCTAACAAAGGGCACAATCCTAACCTTGTGTTAGGCTGGCACAAGTCTCCTGTGCCAGCCCAGGAGAAAAACGATTTTGAAATCGATTGACAGTGAGCCAGTGAGGACAACATACCCAATGTAAATAACCCTAAATAAAATTTTTCTGTATTGAACTATATTTCCAACAATATTTTTACATCTTATCATGATTTCTAACCTATCTCTTGATGACACTAGTATTTGTGTTAGCATTTGATGCTAAACCACACGAAAGGTGCCAATGTATGTACGCACATCTGGGCAGAGTAAGGCCTACTGAACTCATTGGGACTTCTCAAGTGGTAATTTCTCTCTTGCCCTACTTTTCAGTTGAGGCAAGTAAATTAAATTGTGTATGCCTTCATGACCTTTCTCTCCCCTGAAACACCTTTTTATGTACAGTCATGAAATATCTTCGAATGCATATTTAATCAAATATCCAACCTTTAACTATAGATAGCAGCCACTGAGATTTCACTTGGTAAGACAGAAGCATCTGAATGGTTGGATTTTAACTTCCATGAACAATATTTGATCCATACATCTGAAGGCCCATCAAGATTAATCAGCATTTAAAACTAAAATTTTGATGGTGTTCAGTAAAAAGTCAGGTGTCCTTGAGGTAAAAAACTATGGATGACTTTTGGAAGTCAGCAAAGCTGTTACTCAACATTTTTTCAGCATGACTGCAATTCATTGCATTGACTTCAATTCCTTGGATAGACTTTTCTCTGCCAGTCTCATGGGTTTAATTTCCAAGTTCTTAAGACTTAAAAAAAGAAGAAGAAAACACTACAGAAGTAGGTTTATTTACTTTCCTTTTTTAAAGGAATGCCCTTAAGAGTTTACCATCAAGATTCTGTGCTTTGAATCTCATTATATTGGAAAAAGACTACAAGTGTGGGCCTTAGAGATTTACTACAAAACATTAGCTATTCAAAAGTATGGAATATTTAGAGTGTATATAACCATCAGTTCTTTTCATCACTATTTCTTTTCATCTACTTGAGGATATTTTTAGTATATGCTGAGTGTGTTTTAGAGTGGTGGTATTTACTAACGTATTCTCAAAGAAAAGACCGTTCAAGCAATATTGAATTCTAAATTGATTTGACAAGAATGATCAAAATATGAAAATAGGTGATACTGTTTCTGTACTTGCCATTTTAGGAAATTTTGTAGACACTGGAGAATGTGCTTCCTTTGTGTGCCAAGTGCTTTTTCACCATGGTTTCCATAATCAAAATTCCCCTCTGAGAGACTAAGGGCGCAATCCTGTCTTGCACTGGAACAGGCAAGCCAGGAGACTCGTGCTGTATCCAGTGTGAGATAGGGCTGCAAATGGCTCAGGTGAAAGTAAGGGAAAAGTCTTCCCCTTACCCCCAGGTAACGACTGCAGCCCCTATGGGTCTCCTTGGACTAGCACCACCTCTGGAGGTGGCACAAGTCCGAGGAGAGCGGAACGACTTAGAGCTGCTCTGTGCTGCTTGGAAATGGGGGTCAGGATCCAGCATAATTGCTGGATCCCAGCCCCGCCTCCCACACCCAACCCACCCGCTCCTGGGACTGCCCTCCGCCCACCTTTCTCCCGTCCCAACTCTGTCATTGGAGTAGCATTTTTTCAGCATCAGAGGCTTGTCTGTTGTCTAAAATGGGATTTGGATATGGTTCATTAACTCCTCCTTGCCCCTTCTACATCACATCCCAGTCTTTTTGGTCTCTCTGCTGGCAGAGTTGTCCCAGCATCCAAACCATGTCCAAGTTATGTCAGCGAAGTGTTTCTCCAGCATTGTGCTGGCTTCTGTGGTGCATCCATCCATGAGTGTATTTCTGTGCTGATGAGGCATATGTAGAGATAACACTGGTTTATCATGTTGGTTTATCACACGAGCATAGGTGGAGATAGCACTGGATTCTCTGGAATATAGGCCATAAGCTAATGTCCATCACAGCATGGATCTAAGTGGCAATTAATTCTTCTTGTTAGCCTGATTCAGCTGCCAACCATAATCTCTGGATGACTCCACGTTTTGGTAACTTCACACAATTCATTCTCTTATAAATTTCTATCATGTTTGTCATTGCCCCTCCCCTTTCAGAAATGGGGAAAAGGTGTCAATCAGTTTTTAAATTTTCTTTGTCCAAACAGTCTCATGTTTGTGTTATGTATTAAAATCATATTGCACTTTTGGAGACTGATCTAAGTCTGCAAGAAAGCACCTAAACTCAATCTGTAGATTTCAGGAGCTGCAGACCATTTATTATGTCAGAATGCCAGATGCAAGGGAGGGCACCAGGATACAGGTCTCTTGTTATCTGGTGTGCTCCTTGGGGCATTTGGTGGGCCACTGTGAGATACAGGAAGCTGGACTAGATGGGCCTATGGCCTGATCCAGTGGGGCTGTTCTTATTTGGTCTCCTGCAATGTCCCCCTTTTCCTCACCTCCTTTTTGTTTACCATCTGCTTGATTAAGAGGCTTGTAGGACCTAAAAATTTGCTGTTTTGATTTTCTGTAACATTTTATTTGCTCTTAATAGAATCATTTGGATTTTTGACTTTTTTCTTCTAATGGACCAGCATAACCACCTATGAATTTACATTTTTCTAAAAATGTAAGCTAAAAAGCTCTGAGTTGGTTAACATTTTGTCATAAGACAGATGCTTAGGGAATCTTATAGCCTCTGTATTAATGTAGTTGCAGGTGAACAAACAGAAAGCAGTGAATGGGCATAAGGATGTCATATGATGACATAGGGCATGGTTTTAGGGAACACAAAATAGTGACCTTGTAGAAACCAAGCAGTTCTAGATCAGGTTAGTGCCCACCTGACCTGATCTGTGACCACCTGAGATTCCCCCCCCCCAAGTATGCCACCTCTGGTTTGATGATGGAAGGAAGGTGAAAAAGAATATGAATAAGATCACCCAGACTGAATATTTAATATAAAAGATTAGACAGTTTCAGTTTATAGGGCCATCTGCTCCAACATTTCTTACAAGGATTTATGTTGTTGTAGTTCAGTTAATTTTTCCATCTCTTCCAGGGCATCCAGATATTTGACACTGGATCACTGTTCTACAAAGCTTCACTTTGCACTAACCTAATCTCCAGTGAACACCCTCCCACATCCCTCCTTTGAACTTTTTATTGGCCCTAAGCACAAACTCATTCAGACACCTTGCAATTTAAAACTCTATTAAAATCAGGAAAATGAGATCAGTGCCCCTGTGTGTGGTTTTTTTTCTCTTTTACTCAGTCTGTTCCATCAACATGTGTCAAGTCTGTAATAAATTTGCCATGCTGTCAAAAGCTGTCATGCTGTTTTGCTGCACTGAAAATCAGTGAGCAAGGGAAAGATTTATTTTGGAGCCTAAGGGAAAGCCAATAAACTGGAACCACTGCATTCTTAACCTGATCTAAAATTGAAGAGCTTTACTTCCTGGGAGATCCAGGCTTATCTTCAGCACTTGGAAAATTTAAATTGGACAAGTTGGAACAACCTTTGACTAATTGCCTAAGCTGGTTTATTGTCTAAGGGCCCAATCTAGAGCCTGGTGCGCCCTTGTACTGCAAGTGTGCGCTGTTGCACACTTAACTAGATCAGGTTAAGAATATGAGCCTTACTGTTGACTCAGCGCTGGAACTAGCCCAGCGTCAGCCCACTCCGGTACTAAGCCCATGTTGGCCAGCTCCAGTGCTGAGCCCATGTTCTGCCTTCTTGCACTTACCCAGACTGCTGGGCAACGGAGAGGTTAGTGAGGGCATGGGGAAGGCGGGGGAAGGTGTTCTGGGGCGGGGGAAGATAGGGAGGGCAGGGAGGAGGTGTGGTGAGGGAGGGGGCAGGAGGGGATGGGATCAGCAGAGCTCAGCTCCACTGAATCCTGAGCCCTGTGTTGGGCCGCATGGAGGGATAGGCGAAGGGCCAGAGAGATGCCAGACTGGGAAGGAATGCAGCTGGAAGGAGGAGTTTTATGAAAGACTAGAACTATTCCATTGTAAAAATCCCTACAGGGGTTTAGAACAGCCTGCCTATGTAAACCGCCTTGGATTAAAGTCTGAGGAGAAATCTGATGACCAAAGAAAGGCGGTCTATAAATACCTGTATAAATAAATAAATAAATACATACATACATACAGAATTCCTTGTTTCTGTGGCAGCTCAAAAGCCGGGGGAAGGGTGACAAATGTCCCCTTCTCCCAAGGGGCTGTCGTGGGCTGCCTGGTGCATGTTGGATATCACAGTAGCATTTTGGTGCTGTCGCAAGCAGCCTTGCGCACTGGGCAGATCAAGATTGGGATCTAAGATGGCCTTTTTGCTAATTTTTTAGATGGCAGGTGTCTAACATAAATTCTGCACATTGTGATTTGTGGTTCATTACAATCCAGCTATCTAACATGGAATGTGGCAGAGATGGAACTCTTTATATATCTATATTCCCTCAGGGTTAGGATTTATTTTAGTATCTTTAAACTGATCTCCACTGTGTATTCAACACTGAAGTTCTCCAGTGTTTTTTTTTCCTCCAGGAGGAAAAAGCAAAAGCTTCTAGATCATATAGGACCTTTTATTTATTTATTTATTTTGGTAGCACGTATGAAAGAAATTCAATGCACCATAAACTGTTTTTTCCATTGCTTGTTTGATGTTTTTATTTCACAACTGAGCCTGATACATGGAGACTTGTTCATATGAAACATGAAATCAAGCATCACACAGGTGGTTCCTGAGAAAGCTGTGTTCCCTCCCAAAACTGTATCTTCCCAGCATGGTGATCAGAGCATTTGTAGAGGCAACAGCTCATATGAGGAAGCAGTTTTGCAAAATTTTAATACATTGAGATGGGAGTAAATAAAACAAATTCCCAGATGAATAACACTCCACAAAAATTGTTATACGCTGTCTGGAATCCCTGAGTCATTCCTTTAAAGAGAACATGCAAGAAAGATATAATGGTGGTTTGTGAACAAGAAAAGATAGCTAATTGGCAAAACAGGCGAAAAATAGTATGGAGGAAAGATCAGAAAAGAGAAAGGGAAAGTGCTGAAGGCAAAAATAACAAGGAGCTAACTAAAACAATCAGAATAAAATGACAGGAAGGAAGAATGCTAACAGGATCAAGAGCTGATGTAACATAGTGACTGAAAGACTGAGTTTGGAGGTTAGGAAATCATGAGTTGAATCTTACCTCTGCCATGAGCAGACTTAGAGCCCAATCCTATGGGATTTGAGCACCAGTGCCGAGCTCCAGCACCAGTGCCAGGTGTCATAAATGTCCTGCAAAGCACTTTTACAGCACCCAGAGTGGAAGGAACTCTGGTGCCAGCCCAGCACCAGACAGACGCTGCCCAGAGCAAGGGAAGAGCTTTGGGTGGCAGTAAGGTCTTTCAGAGCAGGGGGAGGCATTCCAAGGTAGGGAGGAACAGGACAGGGGTGGGACCGATGGAGCCCTGCTCCACCATATCCTATCATTTGTGTCGTGCTGGAAAGCTGACATAGAGGTTCTCAAGTCTGCACTGGCAAAATAGCCAGTGCAGACTTGAGAAGCCCCATTGTGGGGTCTGTTGCTTTCCGCAGGGGAAGGCGATGAAAGTCCCTTTCCCCCCGAGGAGACATTTGGCAACCTCAGCGATGCTACTGGATATGGATTGCCAGGGATAGGATTGGGCTGTCCAGCTGCAATCCTATAGACACTTTTCTGTGAGTAAGCCCCATTGAATACAATGGGATTTCTGAGTAGACATGCATTGGATTGTGCTGTAGATTGTCCTAAGCAAGCCACTATGCCTCAGCCTTAGGTCTCCAGCTGCGAAGTGGGGGCAAGTAATACCTTGCAGGTTTATTGTAAGAATATTAACAAGATTACATCTGAAGCACTTGGAAAGCTCAAAAATACTATGCAAATGCTGCTATTGTTATACTGTTTTAGAAATGACCACAAGAATGAATGAAAAGAAATGCAAAAGGGCATTCCTTCACATGAGGTGTATATGTTTTAAGTGGAATACAGGTACAGCCTATTTATCCACAGATTTTTTTTATCTGCGGATTTGTCTCAATGAGAATGGGGTGGGGTACTGAATGTCACACACACCTTTGCCTCCTTTGCCCTTCGCTGGATCTGTTTCCAGGCAGCCCAGAACACTGCAAAAAGGCTCTGCCTCATCCAGGCAGGGAATAGCCCTGGAGCCCCGGAAGAGGTTCCCCTTGCAAAGGAACAGTAACATTCCTGGAGCCTCTGAGCCAGCAAAGAGGCTGAAGAAGGGAAAGGGGGGCGGAAAACCTCTGTAGCCAGAACATGTGCAGCGAGGTGGAGGTGGAGCGCTCTCTCACACTCACACAGGGGCCAGTGCCGTACCAGCAGAGGGGATTGCTTTAAAAGAGGAGGGATTGCTTTAAAGAACCCAGGGAGTGTTTGCCAAATCCCCCCCCCCCCATGGTGCAGGCTATCACAAAGACTTCCCACCAAGCAAAGCATTCGATTTACAGCCCAATCCTCTCCACACTTTCCTGGGAGTAAGCCCCATTGACTGGAATGGGGCTTACTTCAGAGTAGAAACGCATAGGGCTGGTCTCTTAAAAGATCAGCATCCCACCTGCTAAAGAAGCCAGGCAGCTGGCAACGGGGAGGGCTCAGGAGTGGGAGGCAGGAGGGGATTGCTTTAAAAAAACCCAGGGAGTGTTTGCCAAATTCACCCCCCCCCCATGATGCAGCCTCTTGGGAAGCCTTGGAGAGGCAAGTGACAGTGAGCAGAGACCAGGACTTGTCCCAGAATGCTCCAGGGCAGAGGAGTTTCCATGATGGTGGTTGGGAGGGTTGCAGCAGCAGCAGCAGCAGCAGCAGCAGCAGCTGCTGCTGCTGTGAGGAGGAGGAGGAGGAGGAGGAGAAGAAGAAGAACAAGAACAAGAACAAGAACAAGAACAAGAACCTGCAGCGCTGTTGGGAGGCCGACTGGGACACAGAGGCTTCCCAAGCAAGCTCACCATTCCAACTGTGAAAGAAGCAGGCCAGCTGGCAACAGGAGGGCTGAGTACGGAGGGGAGGGAATGGAGAACAGCTGCCTTAGTTTCCTTCCAACCGGAAGTGTCAGGCTGCAGCCTATTTGCTCGATGGACTCTAACTCGATGGGCTCAGCACAACGTGTTTTTTGTTAATCGTGTGGAGTCACTGAACGGAACTAACGTGGATAAATAGGTTCTACCTGTATTTTTTTTAAGTGCTTTAACATTCTCAAAACAGTTTATGCTTCTTTGTGGGCTGTGTGGGTTTCCTAGCCCAGTTAGTAACGCTGTAGCTTTGTGCTGTTGTTGTTTTTTTAGGGAACTCCTGCTGTCCATGGCTCTTGGGCAGGTTCTGTCCTTGCTCATCTGTGGTATTGGCCTGACCAGCAAATATTTGTCAGATGACTTCCATGCCAACACTCCAGTTTTTCAGAGCTTCCTGAACTACATTCTCCTATTTTTGGTCTACACTACAACGTTAGCTGTTAGACAAGGTAAGTGGCATCATCTGGATGTAGAGTAATTAATGTACAGACCACTGGACATTGGGACATGTCCTTTTCCTTTTACAGGGAATAATTTTTTCCACTGGATCACATTAAAGCAGTGCTCAAACTGGTGGGTTATGACCCACCAGCTTGTGTAAAGGTTCCCCTGCTCCCTTAAGGGGCAGGGGTAGAGGCAGTGACACAATCCCCAGGATCATGTTGCTAAGGGGGGAGAAGAGGGGGTGCTTTCATTTACTTTCACTTAGTTAGGGTTGCAAAGCACTTCTTGTTTGCAAACACAACCAGGATGTGCTTTGTGATAGCTTTTTCTGAAGATTCCAAGCCCTGGGGAGCTCTGTGGAGGGTTGCTCAGAACTGCCTGCACCTCCTCGGGCTTCAACAGCCCTAACTAAGTGAAAGTGAAAGCACCCCCCTTCGCCCCCCCCCTTAGCAACACAGTCCTGGGGATCATGTTGCTGTCTTTGCCCCTCTGCTGCAAAGACTTATTTAGGCAGTAAATTTCCCTAAAAGTTTGAGAACCAATACATTAAAGCAGTGGTTCTCACACATTTAGCACCCGTACCCACTTTTTAGAATGAGAATCTGTCGTGGCCCACTGGAAGTGATGTCATGACCAGAAGTGACATGATCAAGCAGGAAAATTCTTAACAATCCTAGGCTGTAATCCTACCCACACTTACCCAGGAGTAAGTTCCATTTACTATTATTGTTAAAAGAATGTGTATAATAACTTGTTAAAAGTACAGGTCTGTAGCATCTCCCCAAATGCACTTGCCATGGTAGCATCAAGTCTAATATATTAAAAATAAAATATTGAAATGAATGGGGACCCACCTGAAATTGGTTTGCGATCCACCTAGTGGGTCCCGACCCACAGCTTGAGAAACACTGCATTAAAGCATGTTCTTTCCCCCGTCTTTTTTAAATTTGAATTTACACTATGTTAATTCTGGGAGAGTTGGATCTTGAGGGTGCAATCCTAACCCCTTATGCCAGTGCTTTCCAGCACTGGCATAGTGGTGCCAATGGGACGTGTGCTGCATCCTGCAGTTGGGTGTCACTCATGGGGGCTTCCTCAAAGTAAGGGAATGTTTGTTCCTTTACCTCAGAGCTGCATTGCCCTTATGTCAGTGCTAGAAAGCACTGACATAAGGGGTTAGGATTGCATCCTGAAATTATATATCTAGTCACAAGGTAAACAAGTGCGTAAGAGGAAGAAGTGGCACTGGAGGCAAGTCAAAAAGGTTTCCAAAAATTTGTGAACTCTTTCAGCCTCTGAAATGAGAATTGCATTCCAATCCTTGAGCTGAAGCAGCTCTTCATTCTTAGAGAGTGTCAATTAGACCATTGGTGTGTAATCTCTTCAGAAAAAAATGGTGTCCTTGGACCGACACATACTTGAAAGAGCAAATAGAAATTTTGGTTTTTGCTTAACTTGGGTATGTTTGCAACTTCTGCCCTTTCCTCCTGTCACTTTAAGAGGATTCTTTTATGAGGTTCCTTTCAAAGCCCTTTTTAGACAACCTAATTATTAAATAAGTGAACAAATACACAGTCTGTCTCCAATCTAAAAAGCTTTATTTATTTCATTTAGTAAATATATATATGTATATATGTATATCCCACCTCTGCCCCCCCCCCCAAAGCAAGAGGTGAGTAAGGGAAGGACATTCAGATGTATGAATTAAATAGTTGTTCAGAGAGGGCAAGCTATGAGGTTTTAATATATTTGTTATATTTATATCTCACTTTTACATGGAGCTCTCAGGGGTCTCCCATCCAGATTGCTAAGAAGGTCTACACCCATTTAACTTCAGTAAAGCGGTATCATCTGATGTTCTCAAACTATTCACTGGGCCCCTGGGAGTTGGTTTTACTGCCCATAGGCTTATCACCTTATTGTTGTTATCACTGTGTTGGCCTCTTCCTTCTTTTTGGTTTTAACATCTCCAAGTGATTTGGCAACATTCCTGCTGCTAACTTTTTTTTTAAAGTGCATCACAGTCTAATGGAGGAGACTGTCCATCATGTCATATATAGTAAGTTACCCACCCCCTATGAAACGCTTGTGATTAAAAGGACACTGCTATGCTCCACTGCAGGGAGGCTACTAAATGAAGAGTTATGTTTGACTATTAAACCTTTGTCTAGCTAGCAAAGAATTGTCTTGGAGACTGAAAATATTATCTCTTCTTTTAAAAGAGAGGCTGTTCCAGCAGCTTTTTTTTCCTCCAAAACTCAGTTTGGGTTGCCAGGACTATTCCAGGTTTGCACAGCTATTTCAGGTTGCCCTTGAGCTGAGTGTTGCCTTCTCCACACACATTTGTTGCACGCCTGGTGGAATTCCAAACCCCCTTATTTTGTGAATTCTTTTGAAAGCATTTCCATCACAATCAGCAATAGGAGAATTTCTGCATTGAGGCTCTCCCATTTTAGGCAAGTAACTTGAAAGTGTAAAAGTAGTGTGCCTGGGTGCCACTGATCACAGTACACAGTGTGTGTGTGTGTGGGGGGGGAATAGAGTCAAAATAGAAGAGGTGATAAAGATTTGGCATGGCAAGACGTCATCTGAAGGTGAATCTTTTCCTTAAAGAAAACTTATGGGAGCAGACCTAACAGTTGTTCCTGAGATGAGGAAATAATGATTGGCACTAACTGCAAAGACTAGTAGGCTCTAGCCGAGTGATTTTCAGCCAGTGTGCAGGGGCACATTGGTGCTCTGTAATTGGTCCGCAGGTGTGCCGCAGGAGTTTGGGGGAGAATCATTTATTAATAGGGCAGTTGCGGGTTATTAGCCCCCCACCAGCATGCAGTGTGCCCTTGCTGATTGTCAAAAACTCATTGTGTGCTTTGACAATTTTAATGCCCTGTCAATGTGCCATGAGATGGAAAAGGATGAAAATAACTGCTCTAGCCCTTGAAAGTTTATGCTGAAATAACTTTGCCAGTTTGTGTTGTGCCACAAGCCTACCATTCTGAAAATTGCAACAAGTTGGGGCGCAACCCTACCCTGCACTGGAATAGGCAAGCCAAGAGGCTTGCGCTGTATCCAGTGCAGGATAGGGGCCCAAAGCGGCTCAGCCAGAGGCAAGGGGAAACTTTTTCCCTTAACTCTAGGTAAGGCACCCTTGCCCCTATGAGTCTCCTCGGACTTGCACCATCTGCTGAGGTGGCACAAGTTCGAGGACAGCAGAGCAGATTGAAGCTGCTTCGAACTCCCCGGGAATGGGGGTTGTGATCCAGCATAAGTGCTGGATCCCAGACCTGCCTCCCACTCCCCACCCACCTGCCCCTGGGGCTGCCCACTGCCTGCCCTCCCCCCGCCCAGGAATGCCTCCCTCCTGCCTCCTCCTTGTCTCCTCCCCGCCTACCCCAGAGTCTTGTGTTGGCTCCCCTGGGCTGACACAAGGCTTACTGCAGAAGCTGTCTTGGAGACTGGATTCAGCCTCCATGTGCCGGCGCAGCTTACTCTTGAGTTGGTGCAAACGTGCTTTACAGCAGTGAACAGCAGGATTGCGCCCTTAGTAAATTATGTGAATTTGGTATCCTGTGAAAAGTTTGCTATGTTCTTCGCAGAGAAGGTAGATGAATTCTTATCTTTCTTGGACTATCTCTATGGATAGCTGTCCTGAGAAACTGTCAGCGCAATCCTATCTTGTGCTTGAACAGGCAAGCCAGGAGGCTTAAGTCCTAGCCCCGCCTCCCACTCCCCACCTGCCCCTGGGACCGCTGTTTCCCCACCCCAGAACACCTCCTTCCCTGCCCACCCCAGAGCCTTGTATCAGCCAAGCTTGGTCGACACAAGACTCCTCAGAAGATTCGGCACGGAGGCTGGATGCAGCATCCATGGGCCGGTGCGTCTCTGCACACAAGCCAAGGTGACTCTAGAGGAGGTGCAAACGTGCCTTATGGCATGTTTGTGACCCTCCTGGGCCAGCTCAAGGGACTTGCGCTGACCCAAGGGCGAGCTAGGATTCTGTATTTCCTGTATTTCCCTGTCTCATTATGGTGTGGTTGCTGTTGAAGAGATGCAGTTGCATGTGGTGGTTCTTTATTTTTAGCTCCTGTTTTTTCTTCTTCTTCTTGAAATCCACATTTATTTATTTTATTTATTTATTCGATTTATATTCTGCTTTTCCCCCCAAAGGGCACCCAAGGCGGCTTTTGTGTATCCAAAAATACTTGGTATCTAACACACCATGAATTTTCCAGTTGTTTCAGTCTAAGCCCTATGTAAAGAGTATTTCCATTTACCCAAACTTCCAATTATCCAAATGGTTTGAATGATCCCACGGAGCTGTTTTGCTGCATGCAGCTGTACTGTCGTATGCTAGTCATTCATCTGATCAGAAAGGGGAAATTGGAGCACATTGTGAAATGTTACCTTGCTGTTACTTTCTGTTCTCCCTAACATGTGTCCTCAGTTCAGCATTTGGCTTTTGCAAATTATTTATGTTTGCTTTCAAGTGGTTTGTTACTGAGAGCAGTCTCCTGAGACTCATGTGTGGGATACACATGCAACTCTGACTCAGGTGGAAGGATTATTTACCATTGGCTCATGATGCACCTGCGCTACGTATGGCACTTGAGGGGCTCATCGAAGAATCAGGAGTAACTTGAAACAATGCAGTGTTGGGTGTTACTCATGGAGGCCTCCTCAAAGTAGGGGAATGTTTGTTCCCTTACCTCAGAGCTGCATTGCCCTTACGTCAGTGCTGGAAAGCACTGACATAAGGGGTTAGGATTGCACCCTAAACTGCTGAAAGTTTAAGAACATAAGGAGAGCCCTGCTGAATCAGGCCATAGGCCCATCTAGTTCAGTTTCCTATATCTCACAGTGGCCCACCAGATGCCTCAGGGATTCTTAAAAACCTGCTTGGCTAAGAACAAGGGAGGAAAAGATTGAGGGTTAAAGGTAGAAAAAGGAGGCAGATAGATGGATAGGCCAGAAAATCAGCAAGACAGTGTAGTGGTGCAGAGTACCTTTCCTTGCATCCACTGATGGATGTGTGACCAAAGATGCTGAGCAAGTCACCACTCAGTGAACTGGGAGGCTCAGAGTTTTAAGGACCAAAGTCTGAGTGATTTAACTTCTTAGAATCAAGCCAAATACAATTCATAGGTGATGGAAGTGTACACAAGGGCACCAGGTATCTCTTGATGGGCAGTGGCATAGGTTAAGTAGCAGTCAACCAGCTGATTTATGCTGGGCTGCTGGAGATCCTTTAATATTGCACAAGAGAAACCTCAATCCAGACACCATCATTCCCTCAGCTACATGCCTTTTTTGTTCTCCAACAGAAAATGTGTATAGACTGAGAGAATGACAGATACCTGGAGCATGGTAAGAGGGTTGGCCTTGCAGCCAGTAGAACAAAGTCAAGTAAGTGGCAATACTGAGTCTCAGATTAAGTTGGAGACATTCTGAAAGCTAGAGTCCTTTGTCTAGGTGGACTATTTACATTACATAGTAGAATGCTCCAGTAGCTATGCCCATTGGGTACAGGTATTTTTTCATAAGCTATATGAAAATGCTAGTGGAAAATGCCATCCTTTATTGGGCTTTTCAAGGAAAAGTAGCTTTTTAACCATGAGTCATAAAATTAATCCTCCTTGACCATGAACCCTGGACGCATGTGCCCCAATGACCATCAGGATAGGTTGTTCTACAACAAGTTACAGATGTTTCAATCTTTGTACTGCCTGCAGAACATCTGTTACTGTGGTGGATAGTTTTAATATCTGCTCGTCTCCTTTTGCAAACCTTTATTACATCCATTTAACAAGTCACCAACACAAAAACACAGTATGTTACAATCCACAGTCTTTCAACACATTCCACCTACTTATTTAGGTTAAACACAAGCCTTTGCATATTAGGGCACTGAATTGAGGTTGGCCACCATCTTTTTTAAAAAGCAGCTCCACGTTTTGAAGAGAACAGGAATTGGTCAAAAATATTGGTTCTGCTCATGGATTTGCTCCCTGCAAGAAGAGAGAGAGGCAAAGGGCTTTGAATCCCTTTCTCCCCAGGGTAACCAGCAGCAGAAGTTTGACTCGGCTCTCCAAAATCTCATTTTCTTGCACAAGCCAAAATACAAGCCTTGTCTGGCTGGGTTGTATGTGTATGTTTTGTGTGTCAGGGGTGATTGTAACAGAGCTGTTCCAGGTGCACTGCATAGAAGGACCATTCTGATGGAGCCTCTATCTGCTCCTCTCCAGTGTGAACTTCCAGACAGACCCTGTTTGTTCTCACATGTGAGAACGCCCTTGATGTTTATATATTAATACTTTGGATGTGAAAACACTATGTACTGACTTCTCTGAGGATATTGCAGATAAGAGGCATGCTATGTGCCATTGAAAAATTCACTTTTCTGCATATGTGCAGACTAAATTAGAACTCGGGCAAGTACTTGGTGCCTCAACTATTGTTCTCATTCTATTTGTGAATGCTATTTTACAATTTAGGAGCTTCATTATGTTAGATCCTTACTATATATCTGTTTGTTGTAATATACAGTACTTGTGTGGTGTACAATAAATGTTCTCTCTTTGTGTTTTATTTATGGTTTAATTTCAGTGAATTTACCTATCTTTATACTGATCTTTGACTATTGAGCTTATAATCTGATTTAACATGAGTTGCTCATACTTGGAGCTAAGTGTAAATAGGCTGTTTAGTTTTGTTTTCACTGTCACTGTTGTCCAAAAAAAGTACCTCAATTTTTCAGAGTGACTTTGACTCTCCCCACAAAATGTTGTCATATTTTTTTAAAAAAATCTAAATTCTGGGGATTACTAACAGCTCAGAGTTGGGCCAAAAATTACTCCAAAATCTAATTTTTAAAACTCTAGGGCAGCCATTTTCAACCACTGTGCCGTGGCACACTGGTGTGCCACAGGAATTTGGGGGAAAGTCATTTATTATTAGGGCCAGTGGGAGATGTGAGCCCCCACTGGCAGCATGCTGTGCTTGTCAATTGTCAAAAACCTGGTAGTGTGCCTTGACCATTTTAGTGCCTTGTCAGTGGAAAAGGTTGACAATCTCTGCTCTAGGGAATTGTCATCCTTGAGCAAACTCAGTGGACACACCTTAGCGAAACTGAGCAATGGAAGCAGTGCAGTTCCTGTGGTTGTGAGACCACATTCAGTGAAATTCCCCAACTAAGCTTTAGCATAGGCAGCAAGCCCTCCCCTAATCAATGCGGCTGCAGGTAGGGCAGGGATGCAACTGTCACCAGGTACCTGGGCTCTCACACAAAGGGATTCTACCTGAACTTTGTTCAGTTGGAGTTTACTTGCATGCTGTTAGATTAAGATGAGAGGATGCATGACTTCCTTGCTTTCAGTGCTTTATAGGCTAGCTTTGGCACAGCACAAGAACTCCCTGGAGCTTTATCAGTTAGATTCTGGCAAGTTTACCTTAAGTCTGTCTTTGTGACCAGATTTCAGAGCAAAGATCATTAGATTTTTATGCACATCTTTAGCTTTTGAACAAAAAAGTTCTTATCAAACCTGCAGATGTTAACACACCAAGTATAGAACTGCAGCTCAGCTCTATGGATTTCAAAAAGGCTGTCATTGATCCTTGCTTGGGCTCACTTAAAACGTAGCTGAGGGAAATGAAAGTAACAGGCGTGGTCTGCCTTTCGTGTGAAATGATGACATGCCTGGTGTTCTCCAGAAACCCAGTGATTTGCCCTCCTGTGAAGGGATCTCTGACTGTTGCCTCATGACTCAGCTTTAGTACATGTTGGCACCTGACAGGGTGATAGATGAGACAAGAGTCAGAAATAAATGAACTGATGCTGGTTTATTAAAGCAATATTTACAGTAATGGGGGGACGACTTGTGTATTTCAACACAGTAGCTGAAACTGAGTAGCAAATTGATGCCACTTTGTAGACTAGGGGAAGGGGAAGCACAGTGCCAGGGGAGAATTAGTCAAGCAAATATGACTTCTGTGTACATGCAGCAGCACATCTGCAGACTGTCAGATTTCCTGGGATTCCAAGAGGGCTGTTAGATATTCGAGGATGAGCAGGAGAAAGACGGAGAAAACCAGTGGATCAAAGTGAGAAAACAGAAAAGGTTGGCCGACATGCAGAGTCACAGCTGCAGCTTGGCTGCTGTGAGTTAAAGAGAAAAACAAGAGAAAGGAAGAGGCAGAGGAAACGGCTGTGGAGGCGCATGGCACTTTTGGTGGCACATGAAAAAGCCTAGGGAGAGGGGTCAGGAGTTCAACTATACTTCTCATTAGCTTGCTGAAAAGAATCCAGGCAAAGCTGTCAGGAGAAGAACTCCAGACACTGAGCCAGGTTCTTGGGGAGGCTTGGCAATGAGCCAAGGGTTGATCCAAGGAGGGACACTCAGAATTTGGCCCAAGCAGTCACAGAGGTTCAATGAGGCACAGCCAGATCTGGAGTGGGGACCTAGTACCAGATATAGAGCCAGAGTGACTATATGACTCTTAAGTAGGGTTGTGTTTAATTTAAAAAAAACAAAAAACTGTACTGGAGAGGGATTTCAGTTTTTGGAAGAGAAATTTGAAAAGACCAAATGATTTCAGCTCTGAGTTTTACCCTCTCCATGTGACCCGGGATGAACTTCAGTGATTTCATCTCTGGGGTAGCTTAGTGACTAAGATGATTACTGGGCTGGGGCACCTTCCTTATGAGAAAAGGCTATGGCATTTGGGCTTCTTCAGCCTAGAAAAGAGACACCCGAGGGGGGGACATGATTGAGACATACAAAATTATGCAGGGGAAGGATAAAGTGGATAGAGAGATGCACTTTACACTCTCACATAACACCAGAATCAGGGGACATCCACTAAAATTGGGTGTTGGGAGAGTTAGGACAGACAAAAGAAAATATTTCTTTACTCAGCGTGTGGTTGGTCTGTGGAGCTCCTTGCCACAGGATGTGGTGATGGCATCTGACCTGGATGCCTTTAAAAGGGGATTGGACAAGTTTCTGGAGGAAAAATCCATTATGGGTTACAAGCCGTGATGTGTATGTGCAACCTCCTGATTTTAGAAATGGACTATGTCAGAATGCCAGATGCAAGGGAGGGCACCAGGATGCAGGTCTCTTGTTATCAGGTGTGCTCCCTGGGGCATTTGGTGGGGCCGCTGTGAGATACAGGAAGCTGGACTAGATGGGGCTATGGCCTGATCCAGTGGGGCTGTTCTTATGTTCTTAAAAATGGCATCCGTTTTGCCCTGTCATGTCTAGTTTTGGAGACACGGCATAACCTCTTTAGTAAATAGTTCAAGCAGCTGCCTCATGAGGAAGCCATGGTAAAGGCTTCCTCATGAGGAAGCTGCTTGAACCATTCACTAATGAGGCTATACTATATCTCCAAAACTGGATGTGATAGGGCAAAACAGATGCCAATTTTGCAATTGGCATCCCAAATTCATATCAAAGCACCATAAAGTTTGGGGAAAACTTTTCTGACCCTCAGTTTTGTAGGCCTGTGTAATTCATGACTTTCAAATTCATTTCAAATGATGTTACACTTCCAAAGTTTACAAGAGTCAATATATAACAAATATACTGTCTATGTATTGCTACCAAAGGATCAGATCATTTCAGTATGGATTATCTGAGGAATGCGTACATTTTATTTCTAGCCTATCCATATATACATTTGCAACTTTGGCAGCCATGGTAGATAACATGGATCTAGTGGTAAATCAAGCTCATTTGTTTGCCAATAATATACCCTAATGAAAGAAAAACAAATACTGAATATAACTATTTTTGCTGAATATGAAATGAATTAAGTGGATATACGTTAATCTCACATATTCAAAGTACTTTCTATAATCATTATTGCTGCTTGTTGGGGAGTGCTGGTGTATTTTACTATAATATGTACTATGGTATAAAAAGTTTCACAGAAGAGTGTACATATTGATTCATTGGCAGGTACTATCCAAAGTCATCCCAATTCACCCAGCTTTATGAATCTTAGGTAGAATATAGAATACTGATGGTCCACGTTTTTCATTGTACAGAAATGTATTCTTCTGTAATGTAACTCATTCCTAAACTTTCTTCCAGGATGACCTTAATTGTATTTAATTGACAGGAGTGTATTGATGTGACTTGGACAAGGACCTAACTAGAGGTGTCAAACTCATTTCATGTAGTGGGTGGAATAGCATTAATGGTAACTGCTGAGGGCTGGGTGTGACATTAAGCAAGTGACGACCAGAAATAAGCAATTTGTTCTCACCTAGGAACTTTTTGCTGCAATTTCCTTTTGCAAGAGGAAATATGCAAATCTTGATCATGTTTTCAAGATATGGGAGTGTCCTTATTATCAAGGTGGGAGAGCCCAATTATCCTGCAGGCCACCCTTTCAGCTGCTTCTGCCTAGGCATCACCTCGCAGCTCAGGAGCAGAGAGGTGGTCTGTGAATTGACGTCCTGGCTGAAGTGCTTTCACTGAAAAAAGGTGGCTCATGTGCTAACTGGGCTCTCCCAGCTCCATCTTTTCAGTAGTTCTGCTTCTGCCATTGTGTCCCTTCACAGCTGATGGTGGTGCTAGGAGAACCAGTTCATCACACAAGGTAGATAAAGAGCTTCCACAGGCTGTATCTGGCCTGAGGGTCTTATGTTTGACACCCTTGACAGTGTGAAAGGAGACAAATAAAAAAATTTCAGGAAAACATAATTATTGAAAATTTTCTTGTTATAGAAATGGGTGGATGTACTGTTCCTCTGATTCATTTGTTATCCTGTTCAGCTAGCTGAGATCTTTAGTTCTGATGGATGATGTTAAATGAGTCATCATTTGTTAACAGCATCAAGGATGGCCATAAGTTTCCACCAGGGATAAACGTGAATCCACTGTTGGTTATAGCTTGATTGATTATGCATTGAGATATGATGGGTGTGACCAAATTGCTACACGCAGTCAGAAAATGTAGGGAGATTGAGAATGTTTTCCTGAAAAATTGAGGCTGTTCATAATGTCCTGGGATAATAAAGTGCAATGTGATGTTCATTTGTTTACTTTATTTGGTGAAATATAATTTGTTCGATGGATCAAAACTGGGCTAAATTTGTACAAAGTATTTACTTTAGAGAAGTTATTCTAAAAACTTTTAGGTATATGAAATTTTGTTTTATATATATAAAATCAGATTTGATATTTCAGTTATATTTATGAACTATTTCAGTGTCACTGGTTTCATACTTTATATCTGAATTAATTAAAAGTGTCGTGCTCAGACTCGGCAGCTGACATCTGGCACAGAAGGATCATCACTGGCCCGTCAGAGGAGGAGCCATCTTGGAGGGTTCAGCCGTCACCTACCTGAATACCAGCCAATTGGGGTGTCAGGGGTGACCTCAGACCACCCAGGAAGGGGGGTTACAGCACCTGGGTCCCCCTCTCCTGTACCGAGGCTGTGGCTGCAGCTCACAGGCAGGCAGCCTTCATCAGCGCCGCCTTCCTCACCACACTCCAGACTGCCTGTTGTCATGCCAAACCACATGTGGTTTGCGGAATCTCCTGGCTCCACCTGACTCCTCCCCTTCCTCTCCCAGACCCCTCAAAAGTGCACCCGGCCTGGCCACCCACCATACTTACCCCCCCCCCCCGCTACCACCTGGAGCCAAAAAACCAGCAGGAGTGGAGTGATGGTACATCACCATGCCAACTCTCTGGGGTGTTGCCCCGCCCACTGCACGGGAGGAGATACATCATAGGGGTGTTGCGCTGACCTCCTGCACCTGGTGATGCGAGCTGTGGTGTCACCACTGGTGCTTGTGTATCTTAGAACCCAAGCCAGAGTCTTTTCAAGAATTCATTCTGTTTTGCTTAAAATTGAATGTAGGAGTGTGATCTCTTATTTGTCTCCCTGTGGGAGCATCTCAGCATCAAAGTTTATGCCATTAGCAGAGACTGGGCCACTGTACTTTCTGAGTTAATGTTATTGATCACAATAGAGTCCAATTAAAGCAAGACAAAACTGGAGGAGAATTAGAAAAGGTTTGTACAGCAAAGATGCAAGGTGCCTGCTGACTACCACACTGGGTACATAACTCTTGGTAAGCTTCAAGCAGGCAAGCTTCTTGACTCATTTGGTGGAGCCCTGATATTTGATGCCTGGATACAAGCATCAGGGGTATGGGAGGGTCCAGCCCCCTCTCCAGCAACAGGAGCCTGGGAGAGTGTGTGGGATCTTACCACCACCACCAAAGGTTGTGTTCATCCCTGAGCCCCACAGTGTCAACTCGGGGCATTTGGTGGGCCACTGTGAGATACAGGAAGCTGGACTAGATGGGCCTATGGCCTGATCCAGTGGGGCTGTTCTTATGTTCTTATGTCTGCCCACAGTCTCCTTATGTATCTCCTTATACTCCTTCCTTCTTTCCTTTCTCTGTTGCTTTCTTCTTCTTTTTCCCTTTTGTGTCCTGTCCAATCTCCTCTCCTCTTTTGATTCATCTCCTTGCTGTTATTCTTTCCCCTCCCTTCCCTTCCTTTTCATCCCCTCCAGAAGTTTCCTTGCTCCCATTCTGCCTTCCTTCCTCACTCCCTCCTTCACTCCACCTTCTTGCCATCTGCCATCTTCTTTCCTTTTTTACTTCCTTCCGTTTCCTCTTTTTCTTTCCTCCCACCTCTTGTTCCCCTTCCCTTTTATACCTGGTGAGCCTTTCTGAAGAGCTGGTACCAGGAACTCAGCCCCCTCCATAACTGACTTATGGCCAAGTCCTATCCAATTTTCCAGCCATGGTGTAGCTCTGCCAGTGGGGTGTGGGCAGCATCCTGTGGTGGAAGGGTAGTAGTTATGGAGGCCTTCACAAGGTAAGGGAATATTTGTTCCCTTGTCTAGGGGCTGCATTGCATTCAACTGGAAAGTTGAATAGGATAGGGCCCTCAAACCACCAGCACAGTGTTTCTCAAACTGTGGGTCAGGACCCACTCAGTGGGTTGCAAGCCAATTTCAGGTGGGTCCCCGTTCATTTCAATATTTTATTTTTAATATATTAGACTGATATGTGACTGCATTTGGGGAAATGTTACACAACTGTACTTTTAACAGGCTACTATGTATATGCTTTTAATCATGATAGTCACTTCTGGGTAAGTGTGGGTAGGATTGCAGCCTAGGATTGTCAAAAATTTTCCTGCTTTATGATGCCACTTCCGGTCAAGACATCACTTCCGGTGGGTCCTGACAGATTCTCATTCTAAAAAGTGGGTCCTGATGCTATATGTGTGAGAACCACTGCACCAGCATATTGGCAGCAGCTGTGACACCATTAGGTTCCTCAGAGTCAGTGGTGCCCCATGTCATCGCCAAGCATCATCATGCATTGTCATCTGCTGATACTTCACACCCACATCCTCATGGCAGATTGGAATCAGCGGATAACAAAGATAAATTCATTCAAAAAAAAAAAAAAAAAGATTTTCAGCATGAGAATTTATTTTGGCTATTTTTGTATTTAAAAAAATTTACCATCAGTTGTGTTGAAGAGATTGTTTTAGAAACTCTATCATGCAATGGCATCACACCTCTTTCTAAAATAGCAAAAATATACAAATTGGGTGTTGATTCTCTCGCAAAGACTGCTTTGTTTTTCATAGGCAGTGGCTTTGAATTAAAGCTGGTAATTTTGATACATGAGGGTGTATCTGACATCTTAAGTATGCAGCTACCACCAGATCCATCGATATGCCTGCTTAGCTACATGCATTATGCTGTTCCTGCAAATTGCACAAATTAGTCCTACATCTAGCAGCCGCTAGACCTTGAAAAGCACAAGCAATTCCTTTGAAACAGGAATGGCTACAAAAAGTGTGGAAGCCAACATTTTGATAAAGTTCTCAAGTCAAGCTTACAATGGCATGTGAAGGTTGGGGCCCAGTTCAACAAATCACAATTTTGCATGGTAAAATTGTATTTAAGAGTATGAAATATGTAGGGTTCATGTTTTTAAGGCTGTAGTCATATAGCACCTGGGAGAAGTCCTACTGAACTCAGTGGTGTTTAACTCTGAGTAGACATGCATGGGATTTGTATGGTCTGGGTGGCCAGGACCCTCAGTGCTGGCCGCTCAGCTGAGGACACTGCTGGCAGCAAGGGAGAGGTGTCCAAGATGGAGACAGGAGGTCTTTCTCAGGAGCAGTAAGAGAAACCCAACCAGCCTCAGACATGGCCAGGGGAGGGTGTTAAACCACCCAGTTTCCTCACTCTGCCTTCGCCTGTCAGGGATCAAAGGATCACAGGGTAGATGCCTACCCTTTACTGAGCTACTGGGGAACCTTTATATACAGGCACCTCTGGTCTCCACTCCACCCCTTCCTGCCCTTGCCCCTGTGTAAGTGATGGTTCCTTCACAGGTCCTGATCCTGGAGGGAGCTTCCTCTCTAAGCCTGATTATCCTGTCAGGTCTGCTGGAAGGTGGCTGAAGCTGCAGCTGGTTTCACCCTCAGCTGGTTATCTGGAGCGGGTGGGGCCGCCTGCAATCCAGGCACCTCATGGTGAACCTGAAGGGGGCTGCCACATTAGGTGCTGATTGCATCAGCTGACGGAGTTCATCACTGACTGTGTTGCCACTTCGGGGAGGTTGCTGTGGCCGAATGCCCTGCGATGGGCCCAGTCAGGGCCTAGGAGAGGGGGGTAAAGGGGGTAATTTGTACCCGGGCCCAGGGTCAGAAAGGGGGCCCAAGAGCCAAAGAAGGGGGCCCAGAAATTTCCTGAGATCTTACATTTTCCAGTCTCACCCAGACTCACTGCCCATGAGGAATGCTGAGGGCATTACCTTGGGCACATGACGGTGACTACTGCCACAAGCCATACACACCAGGAATACATTCCTTAACCATATCACATCTGGGAGGAAACTGAACTACTACAGTAGTTCTTTGGCTTGTGGATCTGCTAACCATGGAGGAGCGTAGAAGAGCACAGGGACACAGCTGTGGGACTGCAGCTGTTGCAGAAGTTGGTTTTGGTGTACACAGGACACTTTCGTTTCTATTGTGAGCCTAAATACAATGATACTAATCTCTTGGAATAATTTTCTATATTTGAAAGATTTTAGAGAGACTTAAGGGTGTGTTTGGTTTTCTGTATCTAGCTGCCAGCACCAGGCAGGCAGGTAGACCTGAGTTCTGCATTGGGAAGACTGGTAGACCTAGGCTTCAAAGACTATTCCAACTGTTGCCACTTTCCTCCTGCCTGTTTTGCCTTCATTCTGCCACTGCTCCCCTTCCCGAAGGGGCCCCAAAGAAACTTTGTACCCCCTGATAAAATTGCTCTGAGAGGCCCGGGCCCAGTAATGCTGTGGAAGAGACCACTAGCCACAGGGGGCTCTGCAAAGTGACCTGCATGGGCCATCCCAGGCAGAATTACAACATAAGAATGTTAAGGGAAATGTTCTCATGGAAAATTCATATGATTTACGGCCGAATCCTAACCAAGTGCCAATGCTGCCCTGCGGTAAGGGAAAAACTGTTGCCTTATCTTGAGTAGGCTTCCATGACTGCACCACCACCACAGGATGCAGTGCACCCCATTGGCCTGGCTGCATTGGCACTGGAAAGTTAGAATTGGGTTGTTTAACATTTTATCTTTGTTACAAATTATTCATTCATTAATTCGTTCTCATTTTATATTGCCCTTTCTCCAAAGAGCTCAGGGTGGTGTACATGGTTCTTTCCCTCCTTTTGTCCTCACAACCACCCTGTGAGAGAGGTTAGGCCAAGATATAGTGACTGGTTCAAGGTCACCCAGGAAGCTTTGTGGCTGAGTAGGGATTTGAACCTGGATCTTCCAAGCAATGTCTGAACCACTAGGCCAGGGGTGCCCAAACCCCAGCCCTGGGGCCACTTGTGGTCCTCGAGGCCTCTCAATGCGGCCCTCAGGGAGCCTCCAGTCTTCAATGAGCCTCTGGTCCTCTGGAGATTTGTTGGAGCCCACACTGGCCTGACACAACTGTTCTCAGCATGAGGGCGACTGTTTGACTTCTCGCGTGAGCTGTGGGATGAGGGTTCCCTCCACTGCTTGCTGTTTCACGTCTGTGACGCAGTAGCGGCAGCAAAGGAAAGGCCAGCCTTGCTTTGTGCAAGGTCTTTTATAGGCCTTGAGCTATTGCAAGACCTTCATTCATTCATATAAGTTCATCTTTAATATATTCATTTATGTAAACTTACGTACATTTATTCAAATTTAAAATGTAAATTAATTCTTTTTTCCCCCCGGGCCCCCCGACACAGTGTCAGAGAGACAATGTGGCCCTCCTGACAAAAACTTTGGACACCCCTGCACTAGGCCATCCTGGCTCTATATAACGGAAATAAATATTACTTTTTTCAAAAGAGTGTAAAGCAATTAAAATTTTAGCTTTAGTAATTTCTGCTTTTCTCTATTCTTTTTACCATGACTTATCAAGGAGTCTGTATATATTTTTACTGCAAAGGCTCATCATTGTCAGCTGCACTTGTTGAACCAAAAAATTCATGCACTCAGAGACCTGCACATTTTGGCCATTCACATGATTCTCAGTCTCAAATGGGACTAAACAAAAATATTGGTCAATTTTCCTCAGGGACTCTTTCTTTTGTCGGTTTATTATGTTATAAAAATATCCTTTCAGAGAACACTGGCCTGAAATGTGATGCATAAATCTGACAGGTGAAAATCATCTTCTTTTAATATATTAGTTCGTTCTTTCTCTCTCTTTCCATATAATTTTTCAAATGGTTCAGCTGCCTTGGAAAATATCAACATTTGATATATGGTTTCTCTTTAATTTGGGAAATGGTGTTGTCTTCTATCACTTCCTTCTTACTGCATCATATGATGAGAATAATTTGCTCACATCCTGTTGGTTAGATTTTTGAGTTCTAAGCAATATTGAGCATTAAAAACAAAATACCTTTCCTGTTAAGTTGGCATAAGGTGACCATGAAGACTGAAATAATGCATAACTCTGACAGTAGTTACTCCATGAAGAAGAGATAGATAAGAAGGATGCAAGTTTTGCATCCTTGGGCATATCAGTAATATTAGAGATCTGGGTGAAATTTTCCCAAGCAAGATTCAGAAACAAATTTGTGAGATCTCTTATGAGCACCTGAAGTGAGATGATTGTCAGATTAAAATCAGAGTAAATGAAGATTTTCCAGCGTTCCTTACCACTTGATTAATGTAATAGAGCTCTGTGGCTCCATTCAGTTAAATTGGTGCTGAAATTAGAGAGCAGCCAACCCAGCTGTTTTGGGGGGCTTGGCTCCCCCTTTTTGACCCTTGCATTGCCTAAATCTTCTCCTCTTCAATGTAATGGAGCAAGACCAGGCTGCATTGCATTAAAAAGAAAATTAAAGGGGCAGGTAATTTTTCTATACCTTGAATTGGCACAGAAGAAAACCTATGATTATCTAGGTTTTTCTTTTTTTTCTTTTTTCAGAAGATCTTGGATCATTTCCAAGCTCTTCTAGGCAAACATGAAAGAGCTCACTCATCCCCTTTAAATATAACTCACAGTATGAGTCATTGCGTCATGAATTTACCTTCTTTAAAACCACAGCATGGGCAGCAGTGGGTTGGATCTCAAGAATTCATGGTGTGCTCATATGGTTAGTTGTTTTGAATGATGTGCCTAATGGGGTGGGAGCTAGAACATTTGCTGAGACAGTCAGTGTCCAAGGCAAGCATAATTAACTCTGAGTATAGGACTTTTCAACTGTTCTGGTGCAAGAGACTCACCTGTATGTCTTTCATATTATCTCAACTAACTATACTACAGTCTGTACATACAGCAGAATAAGGTGGCACTGAAGTGAATGTATGATCAGCCTCTAATATCTATTCCAACGGACAGTAATTCATCAAGATCCCCTTTGATTAGAGATACTGAGAACTTTCATGGAACTTCTTGCTTGCTATGGTTGTACTTTTCCATTGAATTATGGACGGTATCCAAAGAATTTGTATTAGCATAATATCTTTGGTTCCAGTCAGGGCTACCCAATACATCTGCGCAGGTTGTGCACTACATATGGGTGCCACATCTAAGGGAGCACCATTCAGGCATCTGAATGGAAGGAAGGAAGGAGGATGCTGGCAGAATGTCATTTTTGGTGGGGAGGGAGGGGCTCCTTTTTCTACTGTGCACAAAGTTGCATTTTTTGAATGTGCACAAAGGCTCCTTTTGGGCTAGGAATGAACCTGGTCCCAGTTCCACAAGTTATGAAGCAAGACTTGGCTTGCATTCCTATTTACCAAGACCTACCATCTAAGATTTTCAACCCAATCTTAAGCTCCCCCTATGGTGATGCAGCAGCATCAACACTGTGCCCGCTGAATCCTATGGTGGAGTTTTGGCACTTGGAGGCCTCCTTGGGGTAAGGGAACATTTGTTCCCTTGCCCTGCGATAAGCCTGTGAGCCCTTGAGCCACTGGATCTACATGGACCTGTGCCAGTTATAGCACTGGTGGAAGTCCATGTGGACCTGGGTCAGGGATCAAGACTGGGAAGGGGGTTAGGATATCGGCAGCAATGCCACTGAAACTGCCCTTGTCTGGAGTCCAATCTGCCCTCCTCCCCGCCCCATTGCTGCCCCATCTCCACCTCCTTCCAACCCCGTGCACTGACATACTGGTGCTGGTGGTCTTCCCTGATCCACAGGCATACAGACCTGGCCGCTCATCACTTGCATGTGACGGCCACTCCAAATGGCTTGCTGCATTTTGCATTTTGTAAAGGGACTTGTGCCACCAGAACGCTCATTCCAGCATACAAGGCCCTAATAGGATTGGGCCATTTATCATGCATGCACATCACAATCAGCATGTCTGCAAAAGTAACCTGTGCGGGTAGTGCATTTATAAAACTGTGTGTGTGTGTTTGCATGCTTCACTTCCAGATGAATCCATTCGATTTGATATGCAGCAACAAATGTGCACTGACAATTATGAGAAAATTGGTCTAGTGCTCATACACAGAAGGATGGCCATCTGGGTTGGCTTACTGCTTATTGTATGTATTAGGGATAATTGTATTGATACCTGAATTTTTTTTTTTTTTTGCCTAACTTGCAAGCAAGCAGAATGCATAAAAAGAAAAGTGGTGTGAACATAGAACTCCTTTTCATTCTCATGCAACTCATAAGTATCTCAAGGTGTTTCTGTTTCCTAAAGAGATACTCCTTTTGTGCTGCCTACAGAGTAGTTGGGCTCTTTGTGTGTGTTTGTGTGTGAGACTGAAAGCACTGCAATTTGAATCCTCTTGCTTTAAGCAAAATTCAAGCCCAGGTTTGGCTCCCATTTTATCTGACATCTGTCCTCACCTGCAGTTTATGAGATCTTTAAACATTCATCAATTCAAGCTGCTAGCAAGCAATAGAGGCTTACACATTCCTTTCACGTAGCTGCAGCATTTTATACGGCAGGTCTTGAAGTGTGGTTACAAGATGATAACTATATTGCTTGAAGGCAATAAGTCTTGCTTTGCCAGAATGGTGCTTTGTATGTAATCAGAGTTTTAAAAAATTCAGAGGCATGGAGTTTATCCCCACCATCGCCTTTTTCATTATAAGAGAATCGTAATGGAGGAACAAAGCAGTCCCTGCAGTATAATGAATTGCCTTCCTTAAATGTTCATTAAACGAAATATCCTGCAACATTCTGTTGTTCAGATGCCAATAAGATGGCTTAAGCTGGGGGCCTGCAGGAGAGCTTCTCTCTCCTCTTGTCTTGAAAGCAGTATAGCTGTAATCTTTCCCCTGTGGATGCTGGGTTTATATGTGGACGGATCTCTACTAGGCATAACAGTGCCATGATATCTACTGTCCCATGCAGCATTCAGTCAATGAACCAAGCTGTTACAAGGAATGGGAAACCTGGTATGCATCTCCTATATCCTCCCATTCTACCCATTTTGTCAAAAAACACCAGTCTCCTGAAATGGCTGTTCACCAAGTGTCCATTCACATATGCACACATGCCTAAAGGGAAACAGGGTCCTGTTGTGCCCTATGGGATCTTTCAAACATGGTTGCTATGCTTATACATGGGCATTGTGCTCTCCTAATAAATGACCTGTCCCTTTGTGTTTCTGAAAATGCTGTGGGCTCTTCTCGCCAGTGTTAGACTGCATGGAATAATATGCAGGCAAATTCTGCATCCGTGGATCTGGCTCAATGTGGGTTCTCCAGGGGCTTCCCAGGCCTCAGAATGCCTTATATGGCATAAAATCGTCACTTCTGGTTTCCCTCGGGAAACTGGAAGTCACGTTTTTTGACCTGAAACAGCCATTCTGAAGTTCGCAGAGGCACAGATGCCTCTGTTGGTTTCTAAAATCCCTCTGGAAGAGACTGGAGCACAGCTCTGGTCCCCTTTGTTGGGCTTAAAGGGGCCAATTGTGGTTTTGATTATCATGTATTTCAGCATCCATAGTTGGTTCGAAAACGGATCCCTGCGGATACCGAGGCCCCATGTGTATAAACAATGTTCTAGTGATATTAACACTAGATATCACAACAAAGGGTTGGTACTTTGGTCAACTTCAAAAACTCTGTAACAAGAGAAAATAGATTTTGTAACCTAAATGCTGGTGGTGTAGCTCTTATCTTCGTTGAGAAGAAAGGATCTTGAAGATTGTGAGCCCTTTTGGGACAGGGAGCCATTTAGTTATTTGATTTTTGTCTGTAAACCGCTTTGTGAACTTTTAGTTGAAAAGCGGTATATAAATACTGTTAATAATAATAACTGACATTTTACTGCAGTAAAGTTTGTTTTCTCTGCTTTGTCATTACTGGCAGTCACTAATTTCAGAGACCCGGAATAAGCCCGTACTACCTAGACATACATAGTTAAGCAACTGTGTTTTACTGTTTTGTGGAACAGTGGGATTCCTCAGAAGCTATATTAGAGATTGTCAATGCATAGTTCAGTAAAGGCACAAAGAACCCCTGAGAGACCAATTATCCCTCAATTACTCAATTTCCACTGTAATATGGAATTGGAAGAGATTTTTGGGTGTGCTCTCAGAGCTTTCTCAGGAGTTGACTTGCCCATGAGTCTTTCAACAGGGACATTAATCTACAGGGTATAAATGCAGAAAAGGTGCATACCTTGTGGAATCTGTGGTGTCTCTCTGACAGCAAACATAATGGTGTCTAAGTACTGGTCCTGCTGAGAGGGATGGTCTTGCCTGTTTCCTGAGTATTGTCTTCAGGGTCTGGTTAAAGTGTTCAACCAGTCCATCAGTTTGGGATTGGTAAATTGTGGTAAAGCACTGGATGATACCCAGGGATTGGGAGAGGCAATACAACCGGCCTCATATAAATGGTTTGCCTCCGTCCATAAGGATTTTGTGGGGTAGTCCCACATGAGCAAAAAGATGCATCAGTGCTCAAGTTACCCCAGAGGCTCACAGATTTTGTAAAGGGATAATTGTCCATGAGACTCAGCAAGTTTTGGTGGTATTGGGCCATTTGGGACATGAGACCTATATAATTCATGGCCAGTTGATCAAACAAAGACCCTACCAAAGAAAGTTGACTCAGAGTCACTTTAGGGGGGTTCCTAACATTGCCTTTTTGACAGACTGGGCACGTCTGGTAGTGGGACCTCATGTTGGTAACTGTTAAAAGCCAAAAAATTTTTTTAAAGGACTCTAGGTCACAGGCCAGAGCTGAGCTATCCTCAGGAAATCAACACGTTGCTTACTATCAATTGTAGAAGGTCTACTGGACATCTGATTAAAGCATGTGGTGAGACAGAACTCTGAGGAAGCACAACATGTGATTATTTTTTGCCCATTGCGTTTTTAAGAAGATACAGTTGTCAAAATGAACCAGGTGTCCCCACATGGTTTGGTGTAATACATTACTCATGGTCCAAACAATGAAGAGAGAGCCCACCTGATGTTGACATGCAAAAGGCAACATGCTTGATGTTGACATGTAAAAAGGCAAAAGTCTTTTGACTAATGAGGATTTGCAGCAAGGTATGTTTTATAGTATTTAAATAACCCACAAAAGTGCAAGAATCCCATAATCTTCGTGGGATTAGGTTGTAAGAAAGCCACCACCTTTTCACACTCATGTCGAGCAACCCCGCCGTACATCAGAGCTGTCAATTAGCTTTTAATTCACTTCCTGGTCTTCACATTCTGCACGTTTAATATGTTCTGAGGGAGGTCTGTCAAAGTTGCCACTGATTTGAGTTGCTTAGCTCTTGCTTAGCAAGCAGCCTCGAGGAAATTCATTTCTTATCCTTCCTCTCAGTTTGAATAGTTTTGGGGGTCTGCGGAAGACCTCTTCTCCCTTCCAGTAGTGCTTTGGGACACTCACCAATGCCCATAACTCTTTTTAGAGTTGCCTAATTTCAGTTCAGCTCAGTCAGAGCCTTGCCCCAGTTCTCCTGGATCCTTGGTTAACCATTACAGTCTGTGTTTTGGGGAATTTTCCACATAATTGGCAGTGATGCTGTCAAGAGGTCAGCTAAGGGATTGTTAAGGGCTGAGGAGAAACAGGAAACCTGCCAGAGAAGCAGTTGGCCCAGTGCACGGTGAGGGAAGGAAAGGAGAGATAAAAGGTGTCTTAGGGTGCAATCCTAACCCCTTATGTCAGTGCTTTCCAGCACTGACATAAGGGCAATGCAGCTCTGAGATAAGGGAACAAACATTCCCTTACTTTGAGGAGGCCTCCGTGAGTGACACCCAACTGCAGGATGCAGCACATGTCCCATTGGCGTTGCTATGCCAGTGCTGGGAAGCACTGACATAAGGAGTTAGGATTGCGCCCTTAGAGATGGCAGAGAAATTAAACGAGTTCTTTGCATCTGTCTTCTGCAGAAGACCTCAAGCAGATACCACTGCCCGAACAGCCCCTCTTGACTAAGGAATTAAGGGCACAATCCTGAAGCTGTAAGGCACGTTTGCACCTCAGTTAGTCAGTTAGGCCAGCGCACAGAGGGAAGGAGAGGGGACCCAGGAAACTATAGGCTAGTCAGCCTAATGTCTGTTCTGGGTAAGATGATGGAATGTCTCATCGAAGATAAAATCTTAAAAACACATACATGAACAAGACTTGCTGAGGGAGAATCAGCATGGCTTCTGTAAGGTTAAGTCTTGCCTCACAAACCTTTTAGAATTTACTTACCCTTAGTCAACAGGCATGTGGATGCAGGAGAATCCATGGATATTATATATCTGGACTTTCAGAAGGTGTATGGTAAGGTCTCTTCTCAAAGGCTGCTGAGGAAACTCCACAGTCAGGGGGATGCAGGGGCTGGATATAGCAAATAGAGAGATGCTCTTTTTCCTCTCACATAACACCAGAACCAGGGGACATCAACTAAAATGAGTGTTGGAAGAGTTAAGACATACAAAAGAAAATATTTCTTCACTCATTGTGTAGTTAGTCTGTGGAACTCCTTGCCATAGGATGTGGTGATGGCATCTTGCCTAGATACCTTTAAGAGGGGATTGGACAGATTTCTGGAGGAGAAGTTCATCATGGGTTACAAGCCATGATGTGTATGTGCAACTTCTTGATTTCAGAGTGTCAGATGCAGGGAAGGGTACCAGGACTAAGGTTGTATCTTGCTGTCTTGTGTTCTCCCTGAAGCATTTGGTGGGCCACTGTGATATACAGGAAGCTGAATTAGATGGGCCTTTGGCCTGATCCAGCTGGGGTCTTCTTATGTTCTTATATTCTTAGGGAAGCAGGGAGGAGATGGGGCAGGGAAACATTTCTCTATTCCCACATTATAGCTGTGGCATTCCTATCAAATCAAATCATCACTTGAAGTTCTGGACATAATTTTCCCGTTCCTGGAAATCTCTTTTTGTGTTCATCATCTGAACAGCTAAGGTCAATGTTTCCTTCTTAATTGAACAGACAGAATGCAGCTGCTCCTCTATTGTCTTCATTCAGCTTTGTGAATTATTGGAAATGAAGGTCAGGGTTGCCTCACTGTCCTTTAGATAAAGTCTTGAAATTTATATCATCCATAAACTTTTTATAGCAGAATAATCTGCAGAGTGATTAATGCTATCCAAGCATATCCTTGTTTGATTTCTCTGAACAATGTTTCTAATTGAACAAATTATACTAGTAGCAATCTGTTAGGGTGGAGTGTAACCAGAAGTAATGCAGCTGGTTCCCAAGTAGCATCATTCCGTTTGTGGAGGCAGTTCCAAAATGCCCACTGACGGTGTGCTGCATGCACTACCGCACAGCCATTTTCAACAGCAGAACCTGTTTTCCATTGTTGTGAAGCTTAGTTAGATTGGGCTTCTGCCTTAGGTAAGCTTCTCCCTCTCCACCTTGGCTCCCCAGCCTTAATATGGCAATAATAATACTTTACTTACAAGGTTGTTGTAAAGACAATATCAAGATAATGTACATGAAACACTCTATGCACTTAAAAGATGCTCTACAAATGGTAAGTGTTTTTATTTTCCTTCAAAATTCCACTCACTTGATGTCCAATAATCACTGAACAGAGGGGAAACATTACCAAAAAAATTTCACTTACTTTTTCGTAGACATGCCTAGGATTTTACTGTAGTGATTCTTATAGGAATTTAATAGTTTACAGCAGTGGTTCCCAAACGTTTTAACACTGGGAGCCACTTTTAGAGCCCCATTCTATCGGGGCCCACCTAGTCTTATGAGACAAAAGTAAGTTTCACTTTACAGGCACTCAAGCCTCTGTTTTTATCCTTTTTACTATGGTGGAGGGGGCACCGTAAGTAAACATGCATGTTCTGCTCTGTTTTGGTTTCCATAGGGTTCGATACATTTTTCTTGTAAGCTATCAGCTTGTCAGTTTCAGGACGCACCAAAAATCTGGTCCTGACTCACAGTTAGGGAACCATTGGTTTAAAGTTTTCATTGTCTCTAAAGCTGAATGTCGGTTTGGTTCTCTAGGCACGTTATTGATGCTTAATACGTGTTGAATAGTGGCACTTAATGCCATTTGGTCCTTGCCAAGCTTTGCTCACAGAGAATATGCAATACAGAACCCAATTAAGTCCATAATCCTTAACAATGAACTTTTCATTTCTTTTTACAAAGCACCATATAATATCAGAGTGAAAGAGATAATTTGTAAAACTTATACATAACCATTGTTACTTTTGTACATCTATGTACGTGCACAAATGTGCTCAAATGTGTACACACACACTATCTGAAGGCAAGATATTGCATTTAAAAATTCAAATTTATTCAGCAAATCAGGTGAAAACTTGATTTCATCTTACAGTTTGATGAGGTTACTGTCATAAGAAACTGAGCCGTCCTTAATGATTTTCTGCACTGATTCTATTTAAAGCTAAAAGCATCTTTGAAAATTGTCACGAAGCAGCTTGGGTTTCTTATTAGCTTAACTAGATAATTCTGAGGCAATAGCACTCTTAGAGTCTGGTATTTTTTGTGTGTGTTTCTAATAATGCCAGTGGCAACCACAGAATACTAAAGAGACAAGCATTGTAGAACATTTGTAGAACATAGAGCAGAGGATTTTTTTGAGTTGCACCTGATTTGTCAACCACAACCCTTCCCAGAGCACAGGGGTGTCCCCGTTTTTACTTATTCTCTGATAATTTCAGGTCTTTGCTACTGTGGGGCCTGCCTCCTGGTTGGAATCGCTTTAAAGCACAGACGAATGTGCTTTCAACGCTTTCAACGCCTCCACTGGCAAATTCGTCAGTTATTTGAATTAAGAATTACTGCCTGCAATTCTTCATTCAAACTAGAGCTGAAAAACATTTCCATACCCAAAAAGGCATTAACGGAACCTCTGATAAAATATACAAAAAAGACAAGCTCTCACTTTCATTCTTCATCACACCCTGACATAAAAGAGAGTTTTAACATTACTTACCTAGGCTTGAAATCATCCGACCTATCATGCAAAGATTCCAGTTGTTGAGCCTGATCAATTCTGTTGCCATTTTTGCCATGCTGTGTTATCAACTGTGTACTGTTGTTGTTATTGTGCGAACAAATGTCTTGCAATCATGTCTCAATGCTTCTACTACAGAAGTGGCAGTCAGAATGCTGTATTTGCTGATGGTAATCATTATTGCAGTGGTGATGGCAGGGGTGGGAGGGCAGACAATGACGATATCACAAAGCCCAAATCCTCATCAAAAGGTTATTCTTTTCATACATTGTCGGTGCATGAAAAAGGCCTGATTGTTTTATTTACCACAATTATTTGCTCTTTGTTCTTGGTTTGGTTTTGCCTCATTCTGCAGCTTCATAGGACAGATCTTAATGATATGATAAATATGAGTCTGCTGCCAAAAAGAAAATGACAAGCTTGTGCCAAGTTTAACCACCTCTCTGTAACATGTAATAAAACATAGCCATTTATTAATGTTCTCGCATATCAACAATAGGAAGCTGCTTTCTACTGAATCAGACTATTGGTCAATTAATTGGTACACTGATTGGTAGCAGCTGTCCAAGATTTCAAGTGGAGTTCTTTCTTAGCTCTACTTCCAGTTGACAGAAATTGAACCTGGGATCTCTGCATAAAAACCTGGGATCTCAACCCCCACGCAAGCTCTTAGTTTAGTTCCTGCCTACTTCAGGCATCTGGCTATGTGGGCAGATGGAGTGTGAAGTGGTGGTCATGGATAGTTCCAATTCCTATAACCTCTGTGACACTTTTTTCCAATCCTTGTAATCACAGGGATTGCTGTCATCATACCTGAGAGCCACACAATATGTTAGTCTGTGCCAATGCATTTACAGGAATGTTGCAACTACTAGGAACTTTGTTAGCTGAAAATTATTGCCTTGAAATGTACGACTTGATGTTGCCATTTGCCCTTAAAAGATGGGGTAACATTGAGTGAGCAATCTCAGAGTGACCAGGAAGAAGCTACAGGCATTTCGGAAGACTGCCTGCAGCCCTGAAAATGCAGTGGTTTCGCTGCACTAAGGTAAACAGATATTTTTAGCATTCTCCTTCACTTGCCCTTATTTTTGAATGGCGTTCCTGGTATCCGCAGATCCCCGGTATCTGTGGGGGTGGGGTCCAGAAAGGTAGCAGATCTGGACCACTCTTCTCTCTCTCTATCCAAGGTATTTGCAATCTACCAACTGTCCCAAGCCTACTGTCAGCAGGACACTATCGTAACACCCACAATACCATAATCCATTTCTGTGTTTAACCAGCAGCTTTTAAAAACCTTTTTTTAAAAAGCAATTCTGAAATGGCAAATTAATGACAATCAAGCCGTCTCATGCTGCATGAATAAGCAAAAGTCTCAATAAAGTGACGCCCTGAAATAGCATTTTCCATTCCTCAGTCCTGTGGCTCATTTGATTTATTCATTCCAGCAGGACATAATAAGATTCTCCAGGATGATTTTCCTTCAAAGCTGACTGCTCCTTGAATCAGTCAATTAACCAGACAGACTGCATGCACGCTTTGGCTGAATGAATGATGATAGATTACAAATTGCAAAAAGTTTTTTTAAGAAAAATGTAGCATCATTACTCCTGTTTTGTATTAAAAAAAAAAATTCACGTTACAGTTTGGGGGCTTGCACTTCTCAGTTTATTCCTCTCTGTGCCTTCCATACCTGACACTGGGTGACAGCAAGCTCACAGGGAAAGTACAGTATATCTGTGTGAGACATGCTGTACCCCCAAAGTTTCTTGCACCATCCCCAGGAAATCTCTTCTCCCCCCCATGTGACCTGTCCATGACATAATGATGGTCATTTATGAATATACCACTTACTATCAGTGCACAAATCAAGTTCAGTTTAAATTCTGTTTTGAGGTATAAACAGAGCTTGAGCTTCTGTTTCCAGAAAGTGCTATAAATGGAAGTTTTGAACTATGATCCTAAACCTTTGTGCCACCACAACTCCCACTGCCATGCTGGTGTCATCTACAGCCACACTAACATAACAGTATGGGTTATGACACAGGGTTGGCATAGCGACAGTACTCCCTTTTCTGAAGTATGCCATTTTTTTTCTGATGCAGCGTACCTAAGTAGTGGGCATATTGTAATGTGAATAAGTGCTTTAAATAATGGTAGGTTGTAAATAGACACCTTCTCACTGTGTGTGTTGTGACATTCCTCACCCTTCTGTTATTATGCATGATTTATTTCATTGCCTTGCCTGTCTTGGTGACTGGTTACAAAACTTAGCAGTAGAAACATCAGAGCTACTACAAAGCAAAATCCATATGAAGCATGACTGGTATGTCACAACACGTTTCAACCTGTATTACTTATAAAACTTTAAATATACTTGAAAATTCTCATCAAAGCTCTGTCTGGCTTTCTAATATATAGACTCAGTGTTTAGTCAGCATACTTGGAGTTTCTGCAAGCATTTCCTTTCTCATCTCCTTACGGCTTTTAAAAATGGTTTGTTTTGCTATGCCAGGCAGAGATGTTTTATGCTACCAACAAATAAACACCAGAAACCACAAGCCTATGTACGTCTTCTCAGGTCTCATTGTGTTCAGTAGAGCTTACTCTCAGGAAAGTGTGAATAGGATTGCAGCCTTGGTTTGTCAGCAAGCCACCAGGTACTCCTATATAAACTCTCAGTATTTAAATCCCATGCCAATGAATGCAACAGTTGCTGTTCATCAGGACCTAAAATGCATGGGCCTGTGTGTAGGCTCTACACACAACAGGGCCACCCCACCCCTGAGACTAACTGAAACAGTTGCTGGGCAGCCTAATCCTGAGCTGCCTGGGGCTTGGGACTGCTACAGCAACAAAAACAGCTGCTGCAGCATCCACCACACTCTGGGCAGCCACCACTTCCTCTTCCCCCTGAGTGAAGGAAGCAGCCCCACAATGGGGCTACTTGATTCTGTGGCAGCTCTGTAGCTGCCACAGAATCAGAGAGCTCCATATTGGGCCAGAGCTCGTGCTGGGTTAGCTCTGGTGCTGGGCACTAAGCCCCATAAACGTGCTTTACAGCACGTTTGCAACAGTGCATGCTGGCAGTAAGGCGGCGTGCAGAGCTCAGGATTGCGCTCTCAGGCAGCAGATTGGAGAGGACTGCCCATCTCCGACAACTTATCTCCACTCCTTCTCCATTTCCTTCCTGGATTGGAAAAGGAGAAGGGAGACAGAGAAGAAGAGGAAATATAGAGGGGAATAGAAGGGGGGAAGTTTTACAAGAATAAATATTCTTGAATGTAACCATTCCTTTACTTTTTCTTTCCTATTATAAAATATATGCAGACATATTTTTCTTTATTTTTTTCTTCTCCCCTTATTTTCATTAACTTCTTACATTTTGAAGCTTACTTTTAAAAATATCTGCAAGGGTTCCATTCTGAAACCACCAACCCCCACAGTTAGCTGAAACCATGGGTACCAGGTGGCAACCCTCCGGAGGCGAGGGGCGCTTTACAGGGTCCGCGGAGCCCAGCAGAAGCCACGCACGTCTGTCCCTGGTCTCTGCTGGGCTCAGACTGAGCCTTACAACAACAGCAAAAAATGTGACTTCCAGTTTTACGAAAAAACCAGAAGTGACGTTTTTAATGCCTGCAGACCTGATCCATGGATAAGCGAACCTTCTGATATGGGATCTGTGGATAAGGAAGCCCTCCTGTTTATTGTAATCCGAAAAGTGTATTGATTGAATATATAATTTTTTGTATGTTTCTTGTTCCTTATTTCCTTTCTTCTCCTGTTCCTTTGCTCTGTTTTGTGTTACAGCCCAATCCTATGCATGTCTACTCAGAAGTAAGTCTCATTAAAGTCAATGGGGCTTACTCCCAGGAAAGTGTGGATAGGATTGGGCTGTTAATATTGTTCACTATTTTAGGCAGGGATTTGAGTCTATCATTTTGTAAAGCACCAAGTATATTTTTAGGGACTATGTAGGCATTTAAACATAGCATTACTAAATGGGCTGCACACATAGGACATTCCTGATGCTGTTGTACTATTAAGAGCACTTGCTTCCTAATTCCTTTTCATTTTGTCAAACATTCATGACAAAGTTGTAGGGCATCCCAGTCCTAAACTATCTTGGCACAGCCAGGCTGCATGGCCTGTGCTGCATCCAGTGCAGCTCAGGAGGCAACTGGATATATTTCCCCTTAGCCTGAGTAAATCCCAGCCACCCCTATGGGGCTTCTTGGATCTGCACCAGCTATATAGCTGGCACAAACCCAAGAAGCCCACTTTAATGCCCGGCAGTCTGGTATGTGGATTAGGATATGGCAGAGGAAGCCTTCACCAATCCCCTTTCTGGGCCTGATCTGCCCACTGTTCTACCCTTCCCCTGCCCCCAAACTCCCTCTCCCTGCCTTCCTCGCCACCCTCCTCACATACAGTCTTACCTGTGCTGGCCAGCACTGCTGCTGGATGCAGCACCAGTAGGTCAGTGCAGGCCTTTATGCAAGCACTGCCAGCTCTCAAGTAGCTGCAAACATGCTTTATAAACAAATACAAACAGGTGCCAGCTCATGACACAGTTAGGACTGTGCATGAATTGTTTCAACAACAAAAGTGTTGTTGAAACATTTTTTTATTTTTGTGACTACTACAGACTTGCATAATGTGCAATTTCATGATTAATCAGCTGCTACTGTTGTAAGTGGTTATGAGACTATTGATCTGGAGAACTTTGAAGCAGATTCTTGGCCAATATGCACTAGCACTCCATATATGTCAACAGACATAAGCCAGTTATGTGTGGGTGAGTTTGGTGTTGCATCTGAACCAATTCATACTAAGTTTGTCTAGGCCTCTATCTAATGGAAGGACTGGGATACAGAAGGCTGGGCAAAGACAATTCAGTGTCTTTAAGTTTTAAAGGGGCAACCTGAACAATTTGCAAAGTTATTATGAATTATTATGTGTTTTTAGTTATTTTTGTTTCATGCATGTCCAATTCCAGATGGTTTGAGATAAGTAGTAGGAAAATGTCTGAAATAAAACAGGGCTGAGATGTAGCTCAAGCTCCAGTCTAATGTGCTTGGCATTTTTTTCACATGCTTTAAGCAACTCAACTGGGCTAGAATGATTATATAAAGTTTCATCCCTTATTCTATACTAATTAAAGTTATTCTAATTATAGGAAAATAACATTGTCTGTATAAAAGTATATGCAGAATGTGAGTCTTTATAGGAGGTCCATTACTGAGGAAAGAAAGCCAAGTGAAATAAGTGTTTAATAAATGTTATCATTTGTATAAATCCAAAATGGGTTGTGAAAGAGACTTCCACACTCAGGGCTGCATTATTCATAAGGCTGACTAGACTGAAGCCTAGGTGCCCCACAGGGACTAGGGACCTGTCATTTTGTTTGTTTGTTTTTTGCTGAGGCTCCAAATGGGTAAAGGCCGAGTTGTCATAGCAATACCTACCTACCTACCTACCTATCTACTCTCATAAGTATACAATATACCCCTAAAACGTGCTTTCCTTAAGAGTTCAACTCATGCAAAAAAAATTATGAATAAAACTCATCAGGAGCCCCTCAAAATGGATATAGGGCTGTGTACTGCGGTCTAGTATCTACTGTACCAGGATCAGGCTGCCAGCTGTAGTGGAGTGAATGATTGAAGTGCTGGGGGGGACCCAAAATACCTCAAAAGCCTAGGGGCCCTGCCATGGGTTAATATGGCCCTGTCTACACTCCTGGATTTATCATCGAAGAGGTGGGAAGCTATGTACTCATATATTTTATTCTATTCCACGTCTTGATCTGTATTGGTAGCAATGTTTATAGCCAAACATTTTCCGTGTTGGGATTCCCCAAATTATACGAGTCACTGTATGTTGCATCTTTTTTAAAAGAAAGCTAAAAGCTTCTCAGTGAGCTCAGTTTCACTGTGAGTATTACTGAGTGTGTAGAGGTGGCATCAGTGCTCCAAAAATGACCACAACTCTTCTTGCTCACTCAAAAATAAAATTTCTATTCCTGTCAAAGGCTGAGGGTATTTCTCAGCCTTCAGAGAGACACAAGTAAAACTGCATTCTACACACAGTTTGAAACGTCAGGAAAACGATTTAACTGTCAGTTCAGCTGTCACCCTGACTTGAAAATGCCATCTTCCCAGTTCCTCCCCTTGAATAGAGACCAATGCAAATGAATCTATTGGCAGTTTACACAGATCTTACCCATATTTTGTAGTACATGTGGATGTCATGCTGGTAACAAACTTAGGGCCCAATCCTATCCGCTTTTCAGCACCGAGGCAGCTGCAATGCAGCCCCAAGGTTAGGAAACAAATGTTTCCATACCTTGAGGAGGCCTCCAAGACTGCCTCCCCAATACAAGAAGCAGTGCATATCCCATAGGCACAGCAGTACCGGCACTGGAAAATTAGATAGGATGGGCCTTAGGCCGCAATCCTAACCAATTTTCCACCACTAACATAAGGGCACTGCAACTCCAACGTAAAGGAACAAACATTGCCTTACCTTGAGGAGGCCTCTGTGACTGCTCCCCAAGTGCATGATGCAGCACATGCCTCACTGGCACAGCTATGCCAGTGCTGGAAAGTTGGTTAGGATTGCGCCCTTAGAGTCATTAGCTTGCTCTACCTTGTGAACAGGAACAAAACCAATTCTGGAGTTGGGTTGATCCAGTTACTTTAACCACTGTATCTTTGAAATAATCAAATATCAGCAGCAGAACCTGGACTGGAACTGACCCAAAAGATTTGATTACACAGGGACATATCTTACATTGAGGCACACCATTGATCTATCTAGTTCAATATCAGTGTCACTGACTATGTTTCCGGGGTTTCAGGCAGAAATTAGTTTTTCTCTACCTTTAAATGTCCAGTAATTGAGCTTCCTTATCTCTGAGCTGTGGCCTCTCCCCCAGTTGTTTGATTTCTTAGTAATTTGGAATCCTCTGCAAAATTGGTTCCCTATTTACCCCAAATTTGTATCATTTATGAATGAGTTAAATAGCACCTGTCTTAGTACAGATCCTTGAGCATTGCTTACTTCCTCTGTGAAAATTGTCTATTTATTGCTACCCTTGGCTTCCTGTTTTATTATTCCTACCCTCTGCTTCCTGTTCCCACCATACAGTGACTGTTGTTTGAAAAGAATGCAAATTAATTAAGCAAAACGAAGTAATAAGTGCAGATGGTCTCATGCTAGTGTGTATGAATTCCCCAACTTTAATGAAGCGGTTAATGATACAATGTAAAGAGAAGTTTGGGAACCCATAAAAGAAAGCAGAACGTGATTCATGAATCTTTAGAGGTCCTTGTGTGCTGTTGAGCTGCAGTTGACTAATGTTCTCTTAATATTTCATCTCTAATGTTGTTTCTTCACTTAAACTTCTGCTCTAAGGCAGGCCTTAAACAGAAATTGTTACATTGTGCACCTGTTTATCTGCATTCCATGTGGGGTGAGAGAGAGAGAGAGAGAGAGAGAGAGAGAGAACATATCTGTGTCACAGAAGGTGATACTGCTGTGGAGTTCCTGTCAGACTGGTTTTAAACTTAGGTGTTGGGGGGTGGCCAGGGCGATGCCTATCAGAAGAGCAACCTGGCTGATCTTATCTCTGAATCCTCAGTATTGAGGGTAGTGGTAGTGGCTAGTGCACCATCAGACGCTGCGCAGGACACATCATTGCATTGCTCAAGGTAGGGTTTTGTTCTAGGATACCTAACATCCTGCATCAGCATTGTTTAAATCATTCCATTCATGTATGTGTTTACCTTCTGGCCTTCATCTATATCAGGGGTGTCCAAACTTTTTGGCAGGAGGGCCACATCATCTCTCTGACACTGTGTTGGGGACCAGAAATAAAATTTGAATAAATTTACATAAATTAATATATTAGAGATGGAACATATGAATGAATGAAGGTCTTGCATAGCTTAAGGCCTATAGAAGTCTTGCACAAAGTAAGCCTCGTGTTTCCTTCGCTGCCATTGCTACATCACAGATGTCAAACAGCAAGCAGCCCTCGTCCCGCAGCTCATGTGAGAGACTGAACAGTCACCCTCATACTGAGAACAGTTGCATCTGTCCAGCACAGGCTCCAGCATGTCTCTGGGGGAGAAGAAGACTGGGGACTAGGGACTCCCCGCGGGCGGGATTGGGAGTCCCTGAGGGCCGCAAGTGGCCCCTAGGCCACGGTTTGGGCACACCGGTTCTTATTTTCAAACTTAACCAGTTCTAAGCTATAATCCACTTTAAATCTATGAATTAACATTTGCAAGGAGTACTGGTTGATTTTTCACTTCCACCAGATGATGTGGTGGCTCTTATACTATACTGATATCCATGGTTTGTTAACTACAGCTGCAACCCAACAGTTGATAGTGCCTAAATTGTCTGAAATCAATAGGAAATGACTGGAGCATGTATGTAGAGGAAACAGTTCACTGGGCACTTGTCTTCATCATGAATGAGTCATCACAGCCAATACTTCTGCTATAGGAAATCTGTATGTGCTGTACCTTGTTTGAATTTTGTGTAAAGGGTGCCTGTGTGCAGTTGAGCTAGTCTCCAATGTCTGGGAGTATTCCTAAGGAGTATTACTTGGCCTTTGGAGACAGAGGTCTCGACATTACTGGGTTCATGATTTGCATATTAAGGTAGTAAGAAATTAAAGCCATCCAGCATAGAGGGTAAAATGTAATAAAAATGTTTTGGCAGCATTTATCTTCCCTTCTGACAGTCACCTCCCATAATGCTTTATGGTGTATCTAAATGTAATTTTTATGTAAATAGCTTTATCCTGTTTTCACGGATTGGTGGTATAAGAACTGTATGGTTTGTTGCATGCTGAGTAGTACTGTGAGTATTGTATAGGAAGATGTTCATTATTTCAGGCTAAGAGCAGGTGTGCCCTGTTTGAAAAGAACTTTCTCATTAGTTCAAACTCTCTCTGCTATTAAACACTCTTTGGTGGCTAAATGTATCTGTTCTGCCTCCAACAGTGTCATGAGTTGCCCATCTGTGCAATGATCATTTGCTGTCTCTGATGAACAAGATTCTTATTGTGGGTTTCCAAGAGCCAGAGAACAAAAAAGGACTCGCTCAGCTTCTATGTATATTCAGAGTTCCACATCTCCTGCAGCCCACATTGCATGGCTTTGTGCTGAATATATTATTTTGCAGCAGATGAGGAAAGGCAATCCTGAATTGCAATGGGGGATGGGCAGGAAAGAAAAGCAAAAGGTGCTCCAGGTAGAAATATTTCTTTTGGTTCCCTCCCAGAGCTAAGTTGGAACGAGAATACGAACTAAGTCGCAAAGGGAAGTAGCAATGACTGCAGAAGCCTTCTCTCCCACTGTGAGATGCTGTACTGTGTGAATGCCAATCAGACTCCCACCTGGTTTTTCATGAGGAACAAAAGGATGCATGTGCGTCATAGGTGTCTGGTTGATTGAGGCCATTGTTCACTAGGTTTGCACCACCTTCTGGTTCACTTAAAAAGAGACACAAGGTACACTGATGGACTGGGGCTTTTACAGTCAGAGAAATCATCAAGATATGCAGTGAAATGTTGACAAGGGACCATGATGTCCCATCTGTTGCAAGGAAGCATTGGGACTCTTCAAGAAGATGTGAAAAGTTTTCATAAGTTCGCACCTTCTTTTAGGTAATATCTTTCCAGTGCGCCCTCTGATTCCAAAGGTTTTCATCTGGATTCAGGACAGTGGAATTGACGATACCCTGTCTCTTTTGGCTTGGCAGTGTATCAAATGCTGACATAGAACACAGTAGACCTTTGTCATGGGGATGTTTAAGTAATCCCATGATAGACAGTGAGGACTTAGTAAATTATTTAATAAAGAGCAATGTATTTCTTTAAAATATACAGGTTAAAAAATCACAGCACAGAGACGGATCCCATAGAGTACTAGCATTTGTGATTAGTAAAAAAAAAAAAAAATCTCCAACTCAGCTGTTTCCAAAAGAATCCTTTTAAGGAAAATATTCATTTGTGTTATTTGCATTCTTGTCTGAATAATCATATGAGGAAAAACCTGCCATTTTGGGGCAGTCAGAACAGTCTGCTTGAGCTAAGTGAACTTTTGTTTGCTTACCCTGGGGAAAGTCTCCACCACCGCCATGGGTCTCCTCAAATCTACTTAGTAGGTGTAAGTTTGAGGTGTGTCATGGCTGTGGTAAGAGAGGTGGATGGGGTTAAGATATGGACCTAGGATGATCCCTGTTCCTTCCCCCTTTCACCCCTCCTGCCATCACACTTACCTGTACCAATCTGGCGGGTAGGCCTCTTGTGCTGCTGCCAGCTACAAGCAGCATAATCAAACATGGCCACTGGTGGCATGTTCCATGCGCTGGCAAAACCATTTTACGGCAGCAGGACTCTGTTCCACTGTTGTGACCTCCTGTGTACACCAGCCCAATCCCAGATAGGATTGTGTCATTAGTTTAGTAGAATTATACAGAACTATATTCTTCAAACAGTAAGATTTATTTATTCAAAAGACTCATATTTCACCTCTACCCTTGTAAAACAAGATACGGTACAGGGAAAGGAATCCTATTCTTGCAGGACCAATAAGTTATAGAAAATATCGCCACCTCCCCAGGCTGCTGTCCTGCTCATATGATATCTCTGCATAGCTACAGCCTTATTTGCTGCAAGCTGATTTCTGTAACAGGGAAACCCCATTTAGAAACAAACTGATTAAGTCCAATGCTACTTTTCTGTCGTTGTTCATAAATGATGCTATAGTGCTCTTCAAGGTATTGCATGTCAGTTCAGAACCATTTTCCCATCTTAATCGGAATCTCAGTATTAATTTCTAAGGTTCAGCACTGATGGAGCCAGGAACTATGAGTCGTCATATCAGAGTCTCTCCTGGCACTCATTGAATAGCAGCATTACCTAGTGACCCAGATTTGCATCTTGTTTCTCTTATGCAGCATAAAGAATGACTACTACTGCTTAATGTGTAGGTTTTTTAAAAAATACATAGCCTTTTTGAGTCATATATCCATGAGCAACAGATTCAAAACATGACTAAGTTTTCTGTTTTACTATTACTCTTGTATTGGTGGGAGCAAGAATAGTGAAAGCATACAAAACTGCCTAGCAATGTTTTTTCTGTGGGCTGATGCAAACATAGCAAGATATAAATACTGTATATTATTATTATAGTGAGTAGTCATATTCCTTCCTGAACTATTCCATATCACCTTGCAGTGGGCATCATGTGTTTGAGTGCTCTCCATATTGAAACATAAGACAAAAAATCTCCACCTTCCTGCACAAGATAGGGCAGCGTGTTAGGAAGAAGGGTCCTAGCTTAGTAGCCCATGACATGCTAATGTTGCACATTCAGGAAATCTTCAGGAGACAAATGTGCGGAGGTAACACATTTTGTGTGTCTCAGGTGTGACATGCTGTTAGGCTGAACCTGGGAATACCTGTCAACTCCAACCATATCGCTCTGACTGGAATTGCCTGCCATTTGTCCAAATTTCAAAGAACAGTGCAGTGTTGTATAGTAGCATAAAGATGAGGCTAATACCCAAGAAAAAAACTGTCCCACTCCTAGTTTAACTAGCAATGAAAAATTGCTTGTCTGGTTCCATATTCAGTGCGGCATCCTATGTAGTCAGTACTGAACAATTTCCCACCTGTTGAAGAAGTCTACTCAAAAGTAGCCTTGCCCCAAGATTCTCTGCACTTACAGAAATAGCTTAGATTATTTGTCTTTATAGTGTGTTGGAAAAAGAATGGTTTTAGCCCTCCTCAGAGACTGTAATGAAAAGATACATGAAGACTCCGTCCCCACAATGACAAGCTCCTGGGCCCCGTCCCCTGCTGTCACCATGGAGAGCATTTCTCACTGTAGACAAGTCCTCTCCACAAGAAAGGGGAATGGTAGGGCTTTCACAGTGCACTCTTGCTCCCCACTGTTGTGTGGATACTGTTTATAACACCGGAAGGGGGCTTTTGTTGATTGTGTATTTCCACAATGGAAGATATACGTCAGGGGTTTTCTCTCCTGGCAATGCGTTTTAGTCAAATCAGTATTTTTCTCAATAGTTTGTTTTTATTTATTTGTATCCTGACTTTCATAGTTTCAGGCAGTATGCATGAGGCTTCTAGGCACTAATTTTTTGGACACTGAGCAGACTTAGAACTATTTGGCATCAGAAAGGTGGCTGTATTTCATGTTCTGAGACTGTATAATGAACAAGCACTTTTTGTGATCTAACAAATGGAATGAATTTAGATGTTACTGAACTATGGATTTCCCTGCCTAGTTCTTGGGAAGGTAAATAATACTACTGCATTTCACCAAGGCAAAACCCAAGGTCTCATCAATGGCAAAGCCTTAAATTCTGTTTTGCCCCACCCCTACATGGGATGCAGCTTGCTTCCTCTGACTTGTATTATATACTAAAGCGGCAATTAATTACACACAAGAGTGCCTTCCAGTGATTCCTCTTTGTGAGTGACTTTCTTTGTCCTGTGCTGACTCTGAAAGTGTGAATTGTGAAAAAGCAAACTGGGAAGAAAATACTACATCAAGAATCCAGTTGGGATTTTATTCCTTTTTTGAAATAGAACAGTCTCTCTTTTTCTTTTTGTTCATCCTTTCTCTTTCCTTGTTTTTTTTTGTTTGTTTTTTGTTTAGCTTGTCTTGAATGGAGTACTCTTTAAGGGATAACAGCCCAATCCTAAAGCCAGCAGTTCTGTTGGGTGCAGCAGCACCAAAACAGCTACTGCTCCATCCAGTGGCACTGCCAAGGCTGCCAGGGGTCTCCTCAGGGAAAGGGGATTTCGTCTCCCCCACCCTGGTTCCTCCTGCTACCCCACCCTCCCTCCACCACATTCAACTCCAGCCAGTGCCTGCCTTCTGAATGAGTCCGTTCAGTCTGAATGGGACTGAGGCTCAGCACTGACTGGCACTGCCTCAACACCGGTGACCTCTTCTCTGTGGGTGCTGCAGATGTGCCTTACGGCACGTTTGTGACACCCAGCGCTGGTGCTGGAGCTCCTTGCTGGCACTGCTACTGTTTAGGACTGGGCTGTAATTCCGCTGTGAAATTTTTCATGTTAATACTCAGCCAGTTAATGTACTGAAGATACTTTTACTGACAGGTTGGCAGTGTGACACTTTCTAAATGAAAGAAGGACAGCAGCAGGGCACCTCCTACCCTCTGTCATTCAGAATGGAAACACCACCATACTCTGGAAGCAGCGGTTCTAGGAACTGGGCAGTTAAGGATCTCAGAAGTGAGCAGATGCTGTCTGTGAGAATGAACACAGACAACTGATGCCAATTGGCACCTGAACTTTGACCTTGTGGAATAGCATTGGGAAGTACAGCCCGATAAGATCTGACTATATCATGCATTTCCTTCCCTTTGATAGTGTGAAACAAACCTTAAAGTTAAACCAGTGGTACTCAAACTTTTCCGACCAGTGGCTCCCTTGACCCCCGTGGCTATTGGCCATGACTCCCCATCATGTTCCTGAGGGCTGGAAGTGACATCATTAAACAGGAAGTGGCCAGAAATATTAACTATATTAAATATAATATTATAATATTATATTTATTATAATATAATAAATATTAAATATATATTAACTACATTAATATTAATTATATTAATCATATCGTTAATTAAATGCAGATCTTAAAAATATATTATTAGTACACAGCAATATAATAAATAATAATAATAATCTTTATTTTTATCCTGCCCTTCTCCCCAAAGGGACCTAGGGCAACCCAGCAATATACATTCTTTATAAATAATCAGCTGCTGATCACTGTTGGAGACAGGATGCTGGGCTGCCCATCAATGGCTGATAAGTATTCCCTTCAAATAGCAAGATTCATCACTTTAAAAATACAGCCTCTCCTCTTCAGTCAAACAACAAGATTAATAAATCACTTTAAAAACAGTACCCTTTTCCTGCTCCTGGCCAAGTAAAATGTGCTTCTCTCTCTCTCTCTCTCTCTCCCCCCCCCCCCCGTTGCCAACTGCATGGAAACAACTTTAAGACCCCTGGTGACTGGTAAAATAGGAAGTGTTTTATTTGGGAAGGGGGAGGAAAGCGGGAAGATTTGGAGATCGAAAGGGGGGAGTGGAAGAGGGAGGGGGCTGAAAAGAGAGATTTCACTTTGATGAGAAGCGATCCCAGGCTGGGAACTAGGAACCAACCAGACAAGGATCAGCGAGGGTTAAGGACCGCAAGCTGAGCATGCTCGGTACTTGCCAGATGTGGGTTGGAGTCAAAGAGCTTGGGGTTGGAGTCGAACACAGAAGGCGGCAACCTCGGAGTGGAGGGAGAAGAGGGCGGGGCGGCAGCAGCCACTCTCTTAGCTGATAAACTCCCGTTTCTTCTGCTTTAAAAAAACACGCAGATGACGGGCTTGTAATGTGCCCAGGGGTGTGACTGTTATCGCTGCGAGAGGACATCCTGTGCCTCCCTTTTGAGTTCCTGGCACCTCCCTAAAGAGTTGCTCCGCACAGTTTGAATAACACTGAGTTAAACAAACAAATCCTGCAGAAGTCTAGACAGCATCAAGAAAAATTTCTAGTCGCTTTCTTATTATCATGTGACATAATCATAATGTGTTTTTCTTTCTCTAGTATTTCTTGTTTGTTACAGTTGAGGTGCTCTTCACCTTCAGTTTTTGGTTCAGTTTCTTTCTTGTCCACCTACCCCACACTTTTTAGGACACACTTTTCTTAGGGTTCTCTCACACTTTAGGCACCACACCAAGAAACAGAGCTAAGAGCATGGATATGGAGGTGAAAGGGTGGAGCTTCGCAGGTCGGGTGGGCCTGGCTTAAGTTCTTGATGGCTCCCACTGAGTTCTTTGGTACAAAGTGAATGGGTTACTACCTTGGGCAAAGATGAGGGTGTCAAAGTTTTCCTTTTCCCTAGGAAATAGGATTATTGGGGATCAAGGGGGAAGTCAACCCCCCACTGCCAATGTGCATTCCTTTCTTTTGTTAAATATAAAGGATGTCTGTCTTTCACTCCTACAGGAAACAATAAAGTCTTAAAACCATGGACAACATTGCAGTGAGGAGGGGAAAAATCTACCAACCCAACTGCAGGTGGTCCATCCCCCACCAACAGAGGACCCTCCTCACATACACATGCTAGAATCCCTGCAGTGTGCAAGCCTTTTCTATGCACGCATGCACTTGTTTCTGTATAATTGTGAGATTTTGCTACTTATAATTTTTGCCAGAAATTTCAGGTCAATATCTTTTATTTGATTTCATGTCATTGTTTTGGGATTCTTTTTTGTTGTTATATGTTAGGGTTGGGTTTTTTTGTTTTGTTTTAAAATACCTTTATTAAAGCTCTGTCTTGTATTCCACAAGAAAGTGATATGGTCTTCAGGAAGGAAAAAAAACTTAATGGACATGTGCTTGCCAGAATCATGTATTGCCCCTAACCTGATCATTGCCTTCCCCCTGGGAATTAGTTTATTTTACTTCTCCTCAAGAGAGAGCTAATTCTAATCACGATGAGGTGGTATTATGCAGTTTTAAATCAAACAACCTCAGGGCACTGTGGTTGGCACAAGGGAGTTTCTTGCCTGAGCCCCCCTGCAAAGTCTGGGCAGCTGGTAGACAATGAACAGCTGATGAGGGTTCCCAAGATTGCAACTGAGCATCGCACACAGACACACAAGCAGTGCTTTTTTTGTAAAAGAAAAGGTGCAGAAACTCACAACTTGTTAATCTTTTATTTATTTATTTATTTATTTATTTATTTATTTATTTTTAAACCATTTTTTATTGGAGAAATAAAATATTTTTTATGTGCTTCCCCCCTAAAGATGAACTTACTTCTGAGTAGACATGCATAGGATTGGGCTGCCAATCTCCACATCCCCTTCCCCCTAGCTACTTTTCTACACATGGGGGAAAATACTGTACAGGTGCACTTGTAGCATGTAGTGTGGCACTACTTTGAGGAGAGGAAGCAGTGAATGGATTCCGAAAAATGACTTACATGAGTTCCATGTAGTAAAATTACTCTAAGCAACTGTAGGAGTAAAAACAAAAAAGGAATTCTTACACGAGAGGGGTCCTTAGGTGCACACAGAAACAGCTACGTTTGTAAACAAGCAATTAAATATGGTTTAATTCAGGTATCAGAATACTCTGTGTCTTTGGGAAGGTGCTTGGCATGCAATTGTATGTTCTCTGCTGCCCTGAGCAGCTGCTGTGCATTGCTGGAGAGGAGCTGCAAACGTTGGCTGGTGGAGGGCATGCTTGTGGGGGAAGGATGAGGAGGATCTCTGGCTGGACAGCACGTTGTACACACGTAGAATCCCTTTTCACCTGCCCTTAGCATGTGAAAATGGGTGCAGATATATATATCTGCCAGGATTAAGAGCCCAATCCTAGGTATGTCTACTCTGAAGTAAGTCTCGTTCTAGTCAATGGAGCTTACTCCCAGGAAAGTGCCTAGGATTGCAGCCTAAGAGCCCAATCCTATGCAAGTCTACTCAGAAGTCCACTTTAGTGAATGGGGCTTACTGTGGATAGGATGGCAGCCTCAGGGCCCAATCCTGAGCCTGTCTACTCAGAAGTCAGTCCCACTAGAGGCAGTGGGGCTTCCTCCCAGGAACGTGTGGAGAGGACTGCAGCCACAGAGCCCTTCTCTGCCTGTCTACTCAGGCTGCAAGGCTATGACACTTTCCCAGGAGTAAGCCCCATTGAACACAGTGGAACTTACTTCTGAGTAGACATGCTTGGGCTCTCAGGCTGCAAGGCTATGCAGCCTTTCCCAGGAGCAAGCCCCATTGGGCACAATGAGACATACTTCTGAGTAGACATGCCTAGGCTCGTGCTGCAGATTGGCACAGGGCTGCACCAGCCAGTTTCCTTCCCCTCCTCCTCCACCAAGCCAGTACCTAGGCATTCCGTGGGTGCCGCAGCCTGTCTCCCTGGCTGGCTGTCCATCCTCCTCCTCGGCGTCGGAACGTGTCCCCTGCGCCCTCCACCGGCTTGGAAGCTGCTCTGGGAAGCAGAGCGCGGGGGGAGGGGAGGTGGGCTGGGCTCAGGTGAGAGCTTGGAGATGGGGCAGGAGGGGGTCATTGTGCGGTCAGGCAGGGGCCAGGTGCCCGCCCACCCTGCACCCCCCAGAACCCACCCAGCGAACGCCTCTATTTTGCTCCCCCTCTCCTGGAATGCCTCCAAAGGGGAGGGGCCCCTGCAAAAAGGTGCCGGAACTCCATCCCCCCGCGTTCCATTAGAAAAAAAGCCCTGCCTGGAAGTGATGTGATCTGTAATATTGTCTGGTATTCCCCTCAGGATATTCCTGACTATTTTTCTGAAATTATTAACCAATTCTGATATTGCATCTACATTTTTTTCACTAGATTGGTTTGAATTGTCTCTCCCTTTATTTATTTATATATTTATTCATCTATTTAGGACATTTGTATTCTGATCCTTCTGCCTCCACAAGGGGCCACATCATAACACTAACCATTAAGATTATTTCAGTGTATATGCTGTTCTATCCTAGGGACTCAGATCAACTTATCATATTTTTCTTCTGCATGTTAGTAGCCTTGTTCCCAAGGGGCTTGCAGTCTTATAGGTTTGGTGGATTAAAGGAGACAAAATGAATTCAAAATTGACAATATAAGTATAAAAAAAAAAGAGCTCAGTCTTAAGTGCAATAGAATTTCTGAGGCTATGTCTGGGAGGGAAACAGGCACTGAATCCCAGCTCCTGGAAGGCTCTCCTTTTCAGTAGAAGCATGACCTGTCAATGGCAACCATTGGAAAGTTGCTGATGAGTTTGAAGAACTCAATTTGATAACCAGGATTACTGAGAAATTGCAGAAGGCAGTGTTCTGCTCTTCCGTCAGCTTCTGACGGAATAAGGCTTCCTCACCTGCCAGTAGCCACAGTGGGGGTGGCTGCTGGCAAAGTAGCAAACCTGTCCCTTTTGCCAAAGGGGTCCAATAAAAATGGATCTTGATGTTAATTGCACAAACGTGGGTACGAGGGTGGAAGGTGCCAGGAATGGCTCATCAATCCATGCACATTTACCAGAGGTCTGTTGAGCTTTCTGCCTTACTTTGGTTTCAGCCTCCCAACTGCTTCTAAAGCAAGGGTCACATCCAGCCCACCACCCAAAGTCATTTGGCCCATGCAGAGATCGGCTTGGGAGGCAAAGCCTCCAACCCAATTTGCCACATGCCAGACACAGAATAACAGAGCCAGCTGCTGTGTGGTACAGGGACTGGGCAGGTGGCTTTGCCATTCCCTGTCCTGTGAATGGCAAACTGCCTAGAAGGTTTTGCCTCCCAAGCTGAATTTTGTGCTGCCACTTCCAGAAGCTCAGCAATCCAGAAGTTTGGTGATGATGTGATGACATCATCACCAACCGTCCAATCCCTTTATGCGAAATGGTTGCCAACTCCTGCTCTAAAGGAAAACAAAGAGCATTCAATATGAAGACATAGATTCTATGTCAGTCAGTAAGAACAAGAAACCCTTACCCACAGGCTTATGATTTTAATGAAATGGAAAGAGGAGAGTGGAAAGTGGTTTTTGCTTTGCTCTGCCCTGCCTCTACCTACTTGCTTGCATTTGGCTATACAACCCATGCCTTGCCTCTGCCACTGATACAAGAATGAAATGTTCCTAGATCAAGACCAGGGGTGTCCAAACCTTTTGGCAGGAGGGCCACATCATCTCTCTGACACTGTGTCGGGGGCCAGGAAAAAAAAGAATTATATACATTTAAAATTTTAATAAATTTACATAAATGAATTTGTTAGAGATGGAACTTACATGAAAGAATGAAGGTCTTGCAGTAGCTCAAGGCCTCTAAAAGGCCTTGCACAAAGCAAGGCCAGTCTTTCCTTCACTGCCACTACTGCATCACAGATGTCAAACAGCAAGTAGTGGAGAGAGCCGTCATCCCACAGCTCAGGTGAGAATTTGGTCCTCATGCTGAGAGCAATTGCATCAGGCCAGCACAGGCTCTGGCAAGTCTCTGGAGGGCCAGAGGCTCATTGGGGACTCCCTGAGGGCCTGATTGGGAGCCCCCGAGGGCTGCAAGTGGCCCCCAGGCTGGGGTTTGGGCACCCCTGATCAAGATCACACTCATGTCATATTCTCTCCTGTTCTTGGGCAGCCCAATCCTAATTTGCACTGGAACAGGCAGGCTGAATGGCCTGTGCTGAATCCAGCACAAGATAGGTGCCAGCTGGAGTGCAATTCAAGAGTAAGGGGGTATTTTTCCCCTTACCCTGTGTCATTCCCCAGCCACCCCTATGGGGCTACTCAAATGTGCTGGCTCAGATCTGAGCAACCCATATGCAGCTGACCAGGCATGGAGTGAGAATTGGGATTTGGCCTGCTTTGCCGTGGCCAATCCCACCCCCATCCTGGGTCTGATCCACTTCCTGGGCCATCCTTCCTCACCCCAAAACAACCACTCCCTGCCTCCTTTCTGCCATCCTGCCACTTTCTCCCATCACTCCCCTGTGCCAGCCTGCTTGAGCCTGTGCAAACTTATCCTCTGTAGGTGGGAATCCAGTGCCGACAGGCCAGCACACATCCTCGCACCAGCCTAACCAGCTTGAGAATAGTCATGAGTGTGCTTTACAGAACATTCAGTCTTGGGCTAGCACAGGGGGCTTGCACCAGCCAAGCCCACCTTCTGGATTGCGCTCTTAGTTTTGTATAGTATCCTTGTGGCTGTTTTCCTCTAGGATTGGCTGTTTGAACGTGGTAAAAGTTGCACCCACCACATATTGCTTCTGTTTTGACTAGTATCACATTTTAAAAAACAGAATAAAAAGAACATTGTGGTAGGCCACCTGTATGTTTATTGCTCATTTGGCCAGCCTACATAGGGTTTTTGAAAGCTTTCTCTGGTGAGTGAGAGTAAACCACAAAGCTAAAGCAGCTTAGAAGCAAAATTGCATTTTTCCCCCATACTCAGATGCATAGGAGTCTGCATGCCTTGTGGTTTTGAACACCTATGTTGGATAAAATCAGTTAATTTCCTTTTTCTCATGCTTTGTGGTTGACAGGCTTGCTTAACAGTGTGATGTTTAATTTCGTAAAGCTTGGCAAGAACTTTGAGATGCCCATTGATAATTCCAGTGCCAGAAACAATGGCGCAGTGTGCTTAAAATGCAGTTTGTTGCATGGTAGGAGGGTGTGTGTGTGTGTGTATGTCAAACTTGCACAGCTCCAGGCACTTCTTTATATTTTTAGTGTTGTCTGTCTTTTTCAGTCATTCCCACTTAAGTAAAATTCAGACCTGCAATCAACCTATTTTCAAAGTTTACACACACACAACCTTGAATTCAAATAGCCAAGGGAAAGAATAAGTAACTATCTCTTGAGGGGGGGGGGGAAACAAGGAGAAAAAAAGTCAGATAACTAATTGGCCCAGAATTTGAACTTCTGCTATACAGCTGAAGTTTTCTACTCTCCTAACAGTTGCACGTTACTAGCAAAGATTTTCAAAGTTCCTTACCAGCCTCTGGGGGGGGGGGGGGAATAGACCATTACTTCCTGTTGCTGAATTGGTTGATCTCACCTGCGATTGACCTGTGACATTTATGGTCAAAAATGTTTTAGAATGAATGTAGATCAGAGATGGGCCATAGTTCAATGGAAAAGTTCCTCCCAAGTGTAGTTCCCGGCATCAGGAAGCAGATAATGAAAAGGCAGCTTATGTTGCAAGATGCCATTTCTGTGCTTATGTAAGAATAAAATCATGCGAGTGCTTACTACACAGTAGCCCCTTCTAAACTTCTGATTAAACTTCTGGTTAAACTTCTGATTAAAGTCAGGTTCATGGTCTCCAGTGTTTAATCATGTTCATGGTCTCTAGTGATGTGGTGAGCAGCCATTGCCACACTTCCACAACCTTTCCAAATAAATCCGGGGAACGATAATGCTTGAAAAACACCTGGAGACAAGTGACCAGCTAAACTTTAGTTTATAAGTATAGTTTATAAATTAGCCAGTTTATGTTAGAAGGATGTAGTTATTGTCATTTTCTCATAGCCTGATAACACACACTGCTCCTGTAAAAATTGAATAACAGAATCTGGAGAAGTTCACACGTTAGCATTGCCAACCCTCAGACTGCTCAGGCACCCGCAATACCCCTTAAGACAGGGGTGTCAAACTCGTTTCATACAGAGGGCCGAAGTTAGCATTCAAGGCTCCAGCTGAGGGCCGGAAGTGATGTCATTAAGCAGAAAGTGACATCATTAAGCTGCTAATGGCCAGGAATCAGACCCTGTCCTCCTATAGAAACTCATTAACTGCAAATGACAGAAGAGAAAGTATGCAAATCTTGATCATATTTCAAGATTTGGGAAAGCCCAATTTTCATGTGGGCCACCTTTTTAGCTATAACAGCTTAGCAACTGAGAGCCTGAGGGCCAAATAAAAAGCTTCCAGGGGCCGCATCTGGCCCCTGGGCCTTATGTTTGACACCCCTGCCTTAAGATCTACCTATTGCATATGATTCACATGTTGCCAGAACATGAATCTTGGGGAAGCATCAGGCTGATTGAAGACTCACTGAGGAAGGAGGAATGCCATAAACCAAACAAAAACATTTGTCTAAGAGCTGTGTGTGGCTTCTGAGCCTGCACTAAAATGGGAAGGTGCCATAGAAGCTTTCAGGATGACTCTGAGCCTCTAAGGTGTGTCTTTGTGAGCCAGGTCAGGACAGTGGGGAAACCAGAAAGGGAAGTGAAGAGTGGGTCGAAGGGGATGGAGACGAGACTGAATGCACAGAGGGGGAGGCCACTGAAACAGCCCAGGAGAGCTGAGAAACAGAGCCTTTTCCCCTGGTCATTGAGCAGAGGCCTCCAAGCCACTGTTCAACTGGGCCCCAGGAAACACTTGGAGAGACAGTGAGGAGGGAGATCAGGAGGTGTCTTCCTGGTTCCATGGGTTGCGCAAAAGGTATTTCTGGTTTATGTGAGCAGACAAAAGAAAAAGCAACTGGGCTGTTCAAAAGGGAGAGGGTCCAGAGAGGATTCTGGGCTTTCTGCCCAAATTGCCTGTGTAAATGTGTTGATAAAAGCAGCAACCCTCTCCTGTGCCTCTGTCCACCTGACCCAGGCACTAGGTGAGTTAGCACAATTACCTTATTAACAGTATTATTAACAGTATTTATATACCGCTTTTCAACTAAAAGTTCACAAAGCGGTTTACAGAGAAAAATCAAATAACTAAATGGCTCCCTGTCCCAAAAGGGCTCACAATCTAAAAAGATGCAAATGAATACCAGCAGACAGCCACTAGAACAGACAGTGCTGGGCTGAGGTGGGCCAGTTACTCTCCCCCTGCTAAAAAAAGGAGCACCCACTTGAAAAAGTGCCTCTTACCCAATTAGCAGGGGTACCTTCCCCTTGCCATATGATGTAGAGCTCCATGAATGGGCAGTGGCCCCTACAGTCTGACTCAATTGGCTTGTCATTTGGTTGCCTTTTCTTCTCCCTTCCACACAAAGGATAATAGTACCACAAACTGTTGGCAACCACTGGTTGCGTCTTTTTTGCACTGTGTTGGTGTGAAAGGAATGCCTAATTACACAGTTCTCCACAAGATAATATCTTTATTTGTAACTGCTAAAAAGAGCAACCTAGATAAGTGACAGTCAGGCCAAATCCCTGCCCACATATACCCAGAGAAGCAAATCACAGCAGAGAAGTTTATAGGTGGTTCCTAGTAAACACAACTTTATCAGATACTGAGTAAGTGAAGGTTTGTTTCTGATTAGGGAGCAATTTAAAAAGTTAGATGCTTAGATTCAAGGTGAAACACACCCTGCCAATCAGCACCACACACATTTCAATAGTAGTAAAGTTTAATATGGACAGGTGAGTATTCTTAAAGTAGCCTTTAGGCAGATAGTGGCATATAAGTATATATTTGAAGTAACTTTCCATCCAAGGAAGAGGAAAATGATCCATTAAGGTATCCATTATTTGGGAAATTAACTGATTCCCTATTGTACCTCAAGGATGGGAGCTCCTACTCATACCCTGGGTTTGTGACCAGCCTATTGCCCACATGGTGACTTGCCTGCCTGGTGCAAAGGTTACAGGCATCATGTATTAGACATCCTGGTGGATACTCTAATGGAAGAGTCAGTGGTCACTGTGTAAGTAAGCACCAATGATGTTAGGAAATGTAGTTGTACCATCCTGGAAGCAAAATTTAAATTTCTTGGTAGGATGTTGAAATCCAGGCTGCTACTGCACACAGAGTCAGCTAAAAGAGTAAGGCAAGAGGTCCAACAGCCCAATCCAAGCTAGGGCTGTGCAGCCCTTACAAATGCAGAACACAGACCACCAGAAATATGGTGGTCATTTGGGGGCTGTCACCCCAAACAGTGGTGATACCAGATATGCTGCTGCCACCGGCTACCTCTGGCAGCAGTGGTAAGCCAGGTGGACAGAACAGGGTGGGGAGAAGGATGAACTGGAGAGTTTCTAAGGGGAGGGGCAGGGAGAGAATATGGGGATAGTTTTCATTGGGACCAGGGTGCAGTGGATTCTAACCCTGTTCCCTCTCTCCTTCTCCCTTATTCTCCTCGGATTTGTGCCAGGAACATAGCTGGCACAGATCCAAAGAGGCCGCTTGGGGCCTTTGCAAGAGGGGTGGGGAGGTGGAGGGGAAAGCCAATAGCACTTTGATCCTTTTCCTACTGGAGAAGTTGGGGGGGGGGGAAAGGTGCTGTCTATATTTTCCAATGTATTCCTACTCAGAAGTAAGTCACATTGTGATCAGTGGGACTTACTCCCAGGGAAGTGTTTATATGATAGCAGCCCAAGTCGAGGTGAGGGAGGCTCACAATTTGTCCCATAAAGACCACATCCCCACTTGCATTAGTCTGCTTTCTCAAAGTGCCCCACCCAGTTTGTTTCCCTTCACAGAAAGGCCATTTTCCAAGACATGGCTAAAAACACATGGGTTGTGTGTGTGTTCTGCTTTTGGGAGCAGCAGCAGCCTGTGATTGGAGTGGGCTCCTTTGCTGCATGTGCACAAAAAATAAAACTTTCAGCTCTTTCTCCCACCACAAAAAGAAGGGAGCAGAAAGACAGAAGTGGAAAACTGAATACAGAGGAAGAGAAAAGATACTCAGAAGCAAATTCTGCTGTATTCAGTAAGGCTTACTCACAGGATAGTATAGCGATTCAGGCAGAGAGAGTGAGGAGATGACACTTTCCTGCCTCACTTCAGTATGTATATTCTTAGCTGCCTCTCCCTCTTTTCATCTCCTTCCTCATTCTAACCCAGGAAGGACAGCTCTCATCAGCAAATTGATCCTCCAGTGTATGCCTCCTCAGAATTAAGTACCATTGTGTTAAGTACCAAGTACCAACAGAGCTTGCTCCTGGGAAAGTGTGTATAGGATTGCAGCCCAAGTCTTGTAGTGGTGTGACACAAATGAGAGTGAGGCAGGGGAGGATGAAATTGCAATATCTAAACCTGCACTTCTGGGTGTGGATGGGCAGAGGGTAGGAAGGTGCCTGCTTTGGGGCACAATCTTTTGCCCACTTGCTTGGACACCCCAAGGAGTGGCCAGCTGCTTGTTCCCGCAGAAGCTGGTCAGCACGTGAATACTGCTGTCACTGGCAGGAACAGGACATTTACTGCCCTCAGAAGGGCAAATCTTCAGGGGGAAGTTCCCATCCCATGTGCTGGTGGGATAGATGCAGACACAGCCTTTGCCTTGAAGGAGTCCCTGATTGCAGTGAACAGGTGGTTGCAAGTCCTATGTGAGTTGAAACTTAAGGATATGACTAGATGTGTGTTCACATGGTACAGGTACTTATTTGATTTGAACCTTAGAAGCAGTATGTTGGGGAAGGGAAGGTGAACAACAGCAGGTGAAGTCTATTACCTTCATGCCATACTAGTGGACTTCCGAGAGGTATCTGGTTGGCCACTGTCATTCAACTTTGCTGTCATCCAGCAGGGCTGCTCATATGTTCTTAATATATTGATATGTTAGAGTTGCAAGTTTTAATCCATTTGAAACTCCATTTGAGTTGACTTACCAACTCAAGCATCAGTTGACTTGATGGGTCACAGTCTGTTATATATCACAAGGATGAGTGTTAAGGGCAGAAACTACAAGCAATGTTTCATTTGCTTCCTTATTACTCTTCCAACCAAATGAGCCACTAATGCACAAGAAACAGCTCCTCTATCCTTTCTGCACCCAATACCACCTACTATGACTTTTTATTACAAGTCATAGTTGTTACAAGTAGTTATTACAAGTCATTATTGTTTTGTTAGCCTGTTTTCCTTTCTTGCAGAACGTCATCCAGCGATTTATGGTAATATTATTAACTGCATCCTTAATAGCCCAGCGATGGCTCTTCTCAGAGGCTGCAGGGCTGCTTCATCACCCTTGGAAAAGAGGGATCCTGCATTATCCATCCCTGGGGATGTTGTGACATTTTGTTCCTCAACAGTGCACTTGAGGTTATTGTGCTTTCTCTGTGCAAGGAGGCCAGCAACTTCTTTGCCTATTAAACCACTTGATCTAGCAACATTATATGAGATCTTTTATTAGAATTAGCAGTCTGATTGAATTGACTGGATTCCCCCCCTCCTTTGCTAAGTGCCTACATTTTAAGCAAATGGTATCTTGTGCTAATTGCATCAACTGATAATTGCATCAGCCCAGTTACCCATCCCGTAAAGCTGTGAAAGATAACTCTTTCCTTTTGTGCAGTCAACAGTGAGCCAGCCTTTTAATAGGTGCTCGTAAAGGGAAGGTGCATTGCCCTCTTGTTTTTCAAATGTTGAGTAATTATTACAGAAGTAAACTAATTATAGACTGTTGTAACATATAGGTGAGTAGGGAGGTGAGGTAACCTGGTTTTCAGTTCATTTATATACCTGTTCATGTGAGTCCTTTTTGGCAGATCAGATTGACCCATGCTTAGTATTTGAAAGTACTGGTATGTGACGGAGGAACATTATGAATGTATTGGTTGTTGAATACTGCCATGGAAGGTACCTGGAGAAGGCAGGCTGACTAAGGGAAGTACTGCCTAGCGGTTAGCATACATGCACCCCTTGCCGCTCCTTCCTTTTCCTTTTTGTTGGGTCAGCAGCTGAATGAAATGGAAACTGGTTAGTTTATCAGCTGTCACCAACCAGGAATCATTGAATGAAAAAAAAAAACCTCAGGAGTGTACAAAACCCCAAGAATGATTAAAAATCAAAACTGCAGTATGTCTGTGAGAATGACAATAGGACAACCCACTGAATTACCCATGAACATGGATTAGGCAAGTGAAGAGTCAAAATGTCTTCGTTTATTAAAAATTCAAAAGAAAAGGAATTAAACAAAAAATGGGGGAGTAGAAAAAAGTAAAGGTACTTTGCTGAAAATGCCTGAACTAAGCTGGATGGACACAAAGCAAAAGCTTGATCAAAGTAGATACAGTAACTAGTAATGCCCAGCAGCTGGAGCTAGGGTACTACTCAAGAGTACAGCACACAGAAACTCCCAATGCATTGGTTACTAAACCAGTGAAGTGCTACTGGCTCAGAGTTAAAGCAAAGCAATTTCCCTTAATGCGTCTAGCTGCCAATACAATCTCTGTTGCTAGCTACTTGCATTGTCCCAGGAATCCTTGGTCCCTGCACTTACAGGAAAGTAAGTGGGTAAGCCTTCTTTGAACCAGCATTTCATTTTCACAGTAGATGAGGTAACAAAGACACAGAGCATCTCTGTATTTGAACTTAAATAATTTAGGTTTGATGATGTCATCAAGTTACCCGATTGGAGGACTGGAGCCCAACTGGCCTTTCCGTCCCATGTCATTACCCAATTTAGATAGATTTGGCTGCCATGCCAATCAGTAGGAAGGCAAGTTACTCCAAACAAGGAGGTTTGTCTCAAATCCGTGATTGCCCATGGCTGGCTGGAAACAGAGTTTCAAGCAAAGGACAGACTGCTATAGGAGGATGTCTCCAGTGGTGTATCTTGTGCCACTGGTACTCAGGATGGATGCGTTTGCGTCGGCCGGGCCTGGAAGATGTTCGCATCCAACAGATGGGCCTGGAAAATGTTCGCATCCAACAGATGGGAACATTTCAAGAATACCGTTTACAACACCGCCTTGTCCATATTCGGCAAGAAGACCAACAAGGCGGCAGACTGGTTTGAAGCCCACTCTGAGGAGTTGACACCAGTCATTGAGGAAAAGAGGAGAGCTCAAGCAGCATACAAGGCCTGTCCCAGTGAGTGCAACCTGCAGGTCCTCCGAACTGCTCGCAGCAAAGTCCAACAGACTGCCAGGAGATGTGCTAACGACTACTGGCTCCAGCTCTGTTCTGAGATACAGATAGCAGCTGACACGGGCAACATCAAGGGGATGTATGATGGTATCAAGCAGGCCCTAGGTCCAACACAGAAGAAAATTGCCCCTCTGAAGTCTGCCACAGGCGAGGTAATCCAGGATCGGGCGCAGCAGATGGAACGCTGGGTGCAGCACTACTCTGAGCTATATTCCAGAGAAAATGTAGTCACCGAAGAAGCACTGAACAACATTGAGTGCCTGCCTGTGCTGGAAGAGCTTGACAGTGAACCAACCCTAGCAGAACTTCACGTGGCCCTGGACTCCCTTGCCTTTGGCAAGGCACCTGGAAAAGACAGCATCCCTGCTGAAGTCCTAAAATGCTGCAAAGAGATCATCATCACTGAGCTGCATGAAATCCTCTGTCTCTGCTGGAGAGAAGGTGGAGTACCTCAAGACATGAGGGATGCAAACATCATCACGCTGTACAAGAACAAAGGTGACAGGGGTGACTGCAACAACTACCGCGGCATCTCTCTCCTTAGCGTTGTAGGAAAGCTGTTTGCCCGAGTTGTACTAAAGAGGCTCCAGGTACTTGCAGAGAGCGTCTATCCAGAATCGCAGTGTGGATTCCGAGCCAACAGGTCCACCACTGATATGGTATTCTCCCTTAGACAACTGCAGGAGAAATGCAGGGAACAACGACAGCCACTCTTTATAGCCTTCATAGATCTCACAAAGGCTTTCGACCTGGTCAGCAGAGACGGCCTCTTCAAGATTCTCCCCAAGATTGGATGTCCACCCAGGCTCCTCAGCATCATCAGATCTTTCCACAAGGACATGAAGGGCACTGTTGTCTTCGATGGCTCCACATCAGACCCTTTTGACATCCGAAGCGGAGTGAAGCAGGGCTGTGTTCTTGCACCAACCTTGTTTGGGATTTTCTTCGCTGTCCTGCTGAAGCAGGCCTTTGGAACTGCAACAGAAGGCATCTATCTCCGGACCAGATCAGACGGAAAGCTCTTCAACCTCTCCAGACTGAGAGCAAAATCCAAAGTCCAGCTGAAATGTCTGCGTGACTTCCTCTTTGCCGACGATGCAGCTGTCACTACCCACTCTGCCAAAGATCTCCAGCAGCTCATGGATCGTTTTAGCAAGGCCTGCCAAGATTTTGGACTGACAATCAGCCTGAAGAAAACACAGGTCATGGTTCAGGATGTGGACTCACCTCCCTGCATTACAATCTCTGAGCATGAACTGGAGGTTGTCCATGACTTTGTGTACCTTGGCTCAACGATCTCCGACACTCATTCTCTCAATACCGAGCTAAACAAGCGCATCGGTAAAGCAGCTACCACGTTTTCCAGACTCACAAAGAGAGTCTGGTCCAACAAGAAGCTGACGGAACATACCAAGATCCAGGTCTACAGAGCTTGCGTCCTGAGTACACTTCTGTACTGCAGCGAGTCATGGACTCTTCACTCACAACAGGAGAGGAAACTGAGCGCTTTCCACATGCGCTGCCTCCGACGCATCCTCGGCATCACCTGGCAGGACAAAGTTCCAAACAACACAGTCCTGGAACGTGCTGGAATCCCTAGCATGTATTCACTGCTGAAACAGAGACGCCTGCGTTGGCTTGGTCATGTCGTGAGAATGGATGATGGCCGGATCCCAAAGGATCTCCTCTATGGAGAACTCGTGCAAGGAAAGCGCCCTACAGGTAGACCACAGCTGCGATACAAGGACATCTGCAAGAGGGATCTGAAGGCCTTAGGGATGGACCTCAACAAGTGGGAAACCCTGGCCTCTGAGCTGCCCGCTTGGAGGCAGGCTGTGCAGCATGGCCTTTCCCAGTTTGAAGAGACACTTTGCCAACAGTCTGAGGCTAAGAGGCAAAGAAGGAAGGCCCATAGCCAGGGAGACAGACCAGGGACAGACTGCACTTGCTCCCGGTGTGGAAGGGATTGTCACTCCCGGATTGGCCTTTTCAGCCACACTAGACGCTGTGCCAGAACCACCTTTCAGAGCGCGATACCATAGTCTTTCGAGACTGAAGGTTGCCAATACAATACTCAGGATGGGCTGCTCCCACTGTCCTGCCCTCGGCTTCTTGAAGCCATGGGTAGACCTGGTCTCTACTTTGCGACCCCCTCCCCCAGAAGGCCAAGTCTATGTGGCATTTGAATCCCCATATCCAGCTGGGATGCCTCTGTTTCTGAACACATTGTGGCCAGAAGGGTGGGATCAGATGAGGGCAGGAGTATCGGGCTGCTAGTAGAATAAATTTTATTTACAGGCAAGCAATGTGGGCACCCTACCTTTTGCTGGCACCTCAAAGCACCAAGGAGGTGCTACAATTTCCATGCAAACCAGGCACAGGGACATGGTGTTAGCTGACTTCTTATGGCTGGCACTCACCCCCCTCTCTGGTACACCACTGGATGTCTCAGCAGCTTTTTAGGCTACTGAAGGTCAAATCCTATCCAATTTCCGAGTGCTGGTGCAGGTGTGCCAATGGGGCATGCACTGCATCCTGTGGGGAAGCAGTCAAAGAGGCCTCCTCAAGGTATGGGAACATTTGTTCTCTTACCTTCAGGCTGCATAGCAGCTGCCCCAGTGCTGGAAAGTTGGATAGGACTGGGCCCTGAACCTACTCAGGAGTTTCTGGGGAGTGTCCAAAAACAAGCAAGAATGGTTAAAAGAAACTAGGGCATTCATCACACATTGAATTAGCCTTCCCCTCTGAATGTTTATAATGGCAACATGTTAAGGTGAGACACTCATAGTGTTCTCATTAATGCCTAAATTTCTCCACTTGTTGATTTGAATTCTAGGAAATTAACCCCTGGGGGCTGGAGATAAGAATAGGCCCTCAGTTTGGCTGTACTTGTCGTAAGAGGTGACTAAACAGCCACCGGGTAGATGGGACTCTGGGAAGCCTGGGTTAGCCTGGGAAGACAGCTCATCTGAGAGAAGGAAAACTCTGATCCCAAACCTCCACTGCCTTGTGGCCACTTCCAGTTATGGAAAAGGCTTCAGGAGTCAACCTTGAGGCAAAATCCAGAGCCAGAGTCCCTGAGGCAGTTCATGGCTGAACACAGTCATGTTCTGGCAACTCCTGTTGACGCGGCTGGAACCAACTGTGTTGGCTTCTGCCTTTCCATTGGACTATTGCAGCGACGTGGAGAGGGGGGATTTGCTGCATGGGTAACAGTTTATCCTTCATATCTACTTTACCTAGGCTTCGTGCACTGGAGAGGACACTCTATTCCAGAACCACTATTCAGGGGGCAATACCATGGTCTTCCGAGACTGAAGGATGCCAACATGATTTGAATTATTGCTCTTTAGCTTTAAACAAACATGGTGTAAGTTCAGACTCTTGTGTACTTGAAGCACCGTGTTACACAGTGGACTGACAAATGAGCCTGAGGTTTGTTGTCTTGCCTTGTCACACAGGGAACAGCTTGAGCCATCTGGATGCATTATGCTAAACTGCCTCCTTATTCTGCAGACACCTCTGGCATGATATGCCTTGGCATGTGTTGCTCTCTGGTTGTGCCAAGCTGCAATCTACAGTTTAGTCATGTAGTAAGTACCTGGTGGAGGACAGAAAATCCTTCCTCTGTACCAAGTGATGAACTCGCTGACTTTAGAACCCATTGAGTCTGGCTGTTCCATGTTTTCTAAAAACAAAATATGCCTTTAGTAATATTGATGAATTATTGACTCAGTGAGTGGAATATAAGTTATCAATGCCAGATCATTTTATGAAAGGAGAGCTAAACTAGTTGAACATTAAACCCAAATTGGTACATGGCAGGAATTCAGGGTGCACTACATGCCACTGAGAACAGACAAATGGCCTGTCACTTGATGACAGCCACGAAGAATGATTTTGTGGTTCCACCTTGCACTTGCTCAGGGGAGACATCCCAAAAGATCAGAAAAGTGATGTTTCCAGCATAGATCTGGAAACCGCATCACTGCAGCGTTATCCTTGAGTACCTTTTTAGAAACAATATCCAGTTCTGTGAAGGTTTCTGCATCTTGATGCAGTCTTGCCTCCTGAGGTCTTTTTTGCACTGCTTTATTCTCCATTTGGTTTGACATAAAGGAGAAACAGATATTAGCATCTTATGTAATTCCAAGATATTTTTTTCCCTTGTGGCTTTCCTTGATTTCAATAACATCTTTATTTATACCATCTTTGGTCCTTGACATAAATCTGTTTTTTTCTTTGAATTTTGCTGTTGTCAAACTGGCAGCACTTGTTGCAGTACCACTTGTGTTTATGTGCATAAATGTATTTTTCTCTTAAGCTTTGCATGTTTAATAGACATGTGATTACTAGGATCTCTATGGGAGGAAAAGAAAATACACATAGAATTATTCCAGCTTGTACAGGCCATCATTCATACTTGTTTAAGAGCATACATATTTAGTATATTTTATAGCCCATCAAAATAGTTTATCTTCTGGCTTTCATTATGTCTTGAGTACAGTCTTCCTTCTCACTCCATGCATTGGGTCTATACAAGAGGTACTAAAAACCCTCATATTTAGAAGTGTTACATGCTTCAACAGAAAAAGACACACTTAGGCAAAGATACTGGTGGTTTTCTTATATTCAGCAAGAGGAAACTAAAAGTAGTTGCTATACCAGTTCCCTGCTCTGTGTGTGTGTGTGTGTGTGTGTGTGTGTGTGTGTGTGTGTGTGTGTGAACACGGTGGCGCAACTAGGATTTGCGCCACCCGGTGCGAGAGGCCTGTGCATCACCCCATGCAGTGGGCAGGGCAACACCCCAGATGGTAGGCGTGGTGATGTACCATTGCCCCGCCCCCACTGTTTTTTTGGCAGTACCTTTTGTTAGAACACATATTTCAATGTGGATTGTTTCATTGCATTCTGCATGAAATTACACATTGATTGATATATAACATGATGGTATTATTCCTCCAAATTCTGATTTTAGTGATTTTGAAAACTTGTGGAGACACACACACACCCGTGTCAATTTACTAACACCTTATTGCAGCAATTCTCATACTTTTAGTACTGGGACCCACTTTTTAGAATGACAATCTGTCCAGGACCCATTGGAAGTGATGTCATGGCCAGAAGTGACATCATCAAGCAAATTAAAATAAATAAGTATAAATAGTTAAATTAAAATAAAAGAAATAATTAAATAAGGGGGAGCCAACCCTGTTCCACCAAGTGAGTTTTCTCTGTAGTCTGCCTGCAATAACACCCCCCCCCAAAAAAACAATCAGTGAGATTTCCAACCCTCCCAGTGCCCAGTTTAAAGTCCTTCTATTTCAAGCATATCAATACAAAGACCCACCTGGCTTTACAAGTCTGAGAGCCCAAGCCTATGCCTGTCTACTCAGAAGTAAGTCCCATTAGAGTCAGTGGGGCTTACTCCCAGGAAAGTGGGGATAGGAGTCCAGTCTCAGAGCCCAATTCTATGCATGTCTACTCAGAAGTAAATCCCATTAGAGTCAGTTGGACTTACTCCCAGGAAAGTGTGGGTCGGATTGGGCTGTGAGGGAAACTTTGCAAGAGCAAAATAGAAAACTTTCCCCTTACCAGTTCAAGCCTCTTTGTTGGTCCTTTCTAGTGGGGGGGGGGAGGGAGGCTGCCTTTTGGGGCTTTTGTTGCACTCCAGTCCCATCGGATCGAGACCATTCTGGTGTCCTCATATTCTTTGCCTGGCATGACCACCAGCCAATGCATGTCTGCCTACTCATGCGTAAACGCTACGTGAGGCTGCTTCGCTTCCCATAGGGCTCCATACACTCGCAGCTGGGGGGAGGGACCTGCTTCTTGGTTGTTTTTGGGGGGCTGCATTCATTGGATCAGGACCATTCTGGTGTCATTGGAGTCCTCTCAGCCTGCCCTTTCCAACGGACTATGGCCAGTACACCTACTTGCCAGTTAACACACGATACGGCTCACTTTCACTTTCCATAGGGCTCAATGCATTTTTCCTTCTGGTTTTTTGGCCATAAGTTTTGAAGGAAAAGAGCTATCTCAACGGGGAGTTTTGCATTGTGTTCCGCTGGTCATTCCGCATCCAATGGAGTATGGCATGACACGGTAGCTCGTAAAGGCGCGATTTTAGCTTGTCACCCCCTAGGGTGCGTCACCCGGTGCGGCCCGCACCCCCCAAGCAACGCCACTGTGTGTGAAACATTCAAAAATTCTAACAGTCATTATTCACTCCAGCATAGTATCTTTTCCAGTCGCTGTTTGCTGGTGTCTCCTTTCCATTTCTTTTTAGATTTTGAGAGTTTTGCGGGACAGGAACCATAAGAAGACTGTCAATTATTTGAAAGAATTACTATCTCCATACATTTTTTAAAGTCTGCCAATGTTAGTGGCCAATAAACAAGGGTGTTCTTTAAAAGCATATTTCTAGTGCATGAATGGCTGTTGTTCAGTTCGAAAACTCTGAAGTGATGACCTTGGGATTACCAACTATTGGAGAATTCAGGGTAAAAACTATCTGTAACTTTGGGGAGGGAGAGAGAACAACACTCCATTGTGCCACACAGTCTGTAATCAAGATGTTTCATCAGATTACAAGGACCTAGAAGAAAAAAGCTATGAAAGGAAAACTTATGTCTGCTTTTATTCTGCTGAGGAAAGATCTGGGGAAGAGCTGAAGTTGCTGGATAAATTTTGATTCTGTTTGTTCAATTTATCTTTACTTTCCCAAGCGGCACAATGAAAATAAGATGCAGTGTAATAGCAGCACCACATTAAAAAGTAATGAGAGCATGAAGTAGGGTATGAGGATGTGTTTGGGAAAGCAGCAGAAGAGAATAGCCATAAGGGAATTATTTTTATTTATAAGCATAAATTAACAGAAGCTAAAGTGGCACTGCTTTTTCTTGGGTTCAATAAAACAAATTTGCTCTTAGACCCATTAGAGTGGGAGAGCAGGAACTTCTCTCATATTTAAGTCAGGTCTTGAATGAAGTAGAATTCAGGAATAAAGGATCCCTAAGGGACCAATCCTATCCAAATTTCCAGCGCTGATGCAGCCATGCCAGTGGGGTGTATGTTGCATCCTATTGTTGGGTTGCAGTAACAAAGGCCTCCTCAAGGTAAGGGAATATTTGTCCCCTTACCTCAGGGCTACATTGCGACTGCATCAGTGCTGAAAAGCTGAATAGGATTGTGCTCTAAGAGTCTTTATGGAAGCCACTTCACTCCTGCCACCAACAAGGCCAGTTTGTCCATGAAACCAACAAAGGCAGTTACCTTAGGCCAGTGATTTTCAACCTGTTTCATCTCATGGCACACTAATAAGGCACTAAAATTTTCAAGGCACACCATCAGGTTTTTGACAATCGACAAGGCACACCATGCTGCCAGTGGGAGCTCACATCCCCATTGGCCCGACTAATAAATGATCTTCCCTCAAATTCCTGTGGCACACCTGGCCCGACTAATAAATGATCTTCCCTCAAATTCCTGTGGCACACCTGTGGAGCACTCGCGGCACACTAGTGTGCCACGGCACAGTGGTTGAAAATGGCTGCCTTAGGCAGTGAATTTTCAGGACACTCTCACCTCCACTGGCCCTCTTCCCTAGATTCAAAAAGGAAGAGAAGAATGGCATGGAAGAGGAAGTGTGGAAGAAAGAGTGGTGGTCTAGACCACTTGCAGTGCACTAACACACCAACCTTCATGCTTCCTCTTCCATTCTCAATTCCCCCTTTCCTTTTCAAATCTCAAGAATGGAAGGTGTAAGAGAAGAAGCAGTGGCTGGTGCACTGCCAGGCAGTCTTGGGCCAACCCTAAGCAGAGGTTTCCCATCAATTCTGTCTGAGATTGTATTGACTGGGATATCAGGGACTAAATCTGGGACTTTCCTCATGCAAAGAAGGTGCTCCTACCACTGGGTCAGTGCTTCAGTCCTATCCAAAACTAATGCTGCTGTTGCCCACCCACCCCGCAATGAAAATTTGTGTATATTAAGAATACTATGAAGTTCTCCTGCACAAACCCCACTGAAATGCACTATTGTGTTCTTTCATACCGCCAGTTAATTTCAAAGTAGTTTGCACACTAGAAACTAGGAGATTGTGTCCCGTGTATAGAGTGTTTGTTTCCAGTGAGCGAGATAGGACTACAGCCTAAGTGTTACTGTACACAATGGGCTTATTTCTAAGTAAAATAAATAACAGTTTTCAACACCTCTGCTATGTATACAAAATGCATATGATGTGTGCCACTAAGAATCTTGAACAATTGTCTCTGTTTGATTTTCTAGCCTCCTGCAGGTAACTTCTTATATCTTGTAAAATCTGGTAAAGAGAACTGGAAGAGAAATGGTCTCAAATTGGACTGAACAGGCAGTCGGTAGTCTTGCAAGGACAAGCAGTTTGTGGGTTACCTTGAGCTGCAGTAATATCATATCTTTCTATACTCCTCTCAGCTAGAAGCATTACTGCCATCCCCAATGGATACTTAATATATTGTGGTTCATCACAAATTGCTTAGATGTTCTTTGTGTTTGCATTTCCGTCATAAAAGTGGGCTAACAAAACAGTGCCTTTTGGGAATCTTCCCCCCCCCCCTTCCAAAGTTACACATTTTAGGCTAACATGAATTGGGCCTATTTCCAAAATGTACAGATTAGACCCCAGTTGAGAGGAACAGTGAATATTTACATGAGCATCGAATGTACTACTACCGATGATTGTGTTGATGAACACAAGGCTGTGGCAACAGAAAAAAGGAAGCACAGAATAGGAGTTTCTTACCATGGGGGAAAATCTCTCCACGTGGATCTTGATTTGTGGGCACTGTTTTCTAGCAAACCAGTTAGCCAAACAAACCCAACAATACATGGCACAGAGCAAAATAGTAAGTGAAGGTGCTGGAATTCTGTACTGTTTCATTTCAGGTGGGAGGTCCTCACCTGTCAAATGAAGTGGCATTACATATAATTACATATTACACAATGCTTCCTGTACTAGAATATTCGTTGCATATAGGAAAGTAGTATATAGGAAAGTATTGGGAAAGTACTGGGAAAGTGCATATAGGAAAGTACTGGGGGAAAGGTTTAAAGCAAACCTCTCCCTGATGTGCTGATTTACTACATGCAGGGTGTGTTTTGCAGGGGGAAGGATTAAAAAAAATATGAGTGCCTGCCTGTAGTGGATCAGTCTGAATTCTGCTTTCCTAATTCACCACCACACTTGGTGCAATGTGTATCTTGGGTCTTTGCACACACACATAGATAAGCAAAGATGTTTAGAATATGTTTCGTGGCATCCATTGAGCAATTTTGTTGGGGAGGAAAATTAAGGTTCTAGTTAGGAATGCTTGGAGCCTGCCAGGAAACAAAAGAGACCAAGATGTTGGTTTGTCTAAAGAATGTCCAGGTCAGTCCTCAGCATCCTCTGCACCTCTGAGTGATTCTTCCGTGTAATATTAGTATTACATTTTGTTCTGCAAAATCAAATTTGAATTAGCTCCTTGTGGTTTGTGAACGTGATGAGCCTGAATCGCCCATAAGCTTGTCACTCAGTATTTCCTCAAAATAACTGCCTACAATGAATGTGCACTGTCTTTTCAGAACGGGGAGAGAGAGAGACAGAGAGAGAGAGAGAAAGTGCAGAAGAAATGTAAATGTCACATAAATGCATAGCTGATTTCATTTCCATCATAGTCTCAGCTCCATCTATGCAGCAAAAGCAGGCAGATGTCACAATTGTAGGTTCATTTTTAATGTTAACTTACTTCAGCTTGGTTTGATTGAACAGCCACAGAAACAACAAAGTGATTCATGCTTGGAAAAGGTAGCTGGTGAGAAATTCTGTCCAGGCGAAGCTGTCAAGGGATTCCTTCAGAGATATTTCAAGCCTTTTCAGAAAGTCTTTCTCATGATGAAAGGATCCCCTTCTGGCTCTTCACAAAGGTCGATACTTTATGGAGAAAACCTATAGTAATGTATACAGCGCATCCATATAATTACAGGAATATGTCTTTTGCCCATTGGCACTGTGATTTTCAAATACTCAAGTTTCTAAAGAGCTGTTCTTGCAGCTACTGACACATGAGTGACTCATGACACTTATAAGTACCCAACTTTCCTCCACTATATTCAGCATGGTACAATTAGCCCAAGCGAGCCAGTTTAGGAGCAGTGATTGACAGCAGGGATCAGAACAAAACTATTCCTTTATGTGGCAACATACATAGAGCTGAACCTTACTAGTGTGCCAGTAAGCCATGGGTTTGGAAGGTTTTTCCTCTCTGAATACTTTCTAGAAATTTGCAAGGAGAATGACAATGTACTATGAGAATTTTGAGTTTTACAGTAATGGTAGTACTTGCAAACTTCTCCTCTGTTTGGAATTTTGAAAGTTGCCTTCTCTTTTCTTCATTGTACTGTTTCCATTTCCCATGCCCTTTACCAGCCAAACATTAATTCCTTTCAGTAGATCTTCCCACATATGAATATCCCTGCCAGCTTTCTAAATGCTCAGCACTTATTTATTTTCTATGCAAACTCCCCAAGTCTGGTATAACAGACTGAAGAATTTCCAAAAGACTACTAACTCATTGAGAGTTGGATATGGTAAGAGTTGCTGCAGCAGTTCAGTTTTTCATCCTATGTCACCACAGTGAGAAACTGTTACAATCTGCTCCTTAACCCAAAGCCCATCAAGTGTGACTTGAACATTATTAGGAAGCGTAGTTCATTTGCACCATGTCACAGCACACACATCTCTGCCCATAACTCTTGAGCATGAAACACTCTTGCTTCTGTTCGTTGGTGCTTCCTAGTAATGTACTTGATTGTCCTTGCACCTCCTTATTCCCAAAATAATGTTCTGTTTCCAAGAAATGCCTTATTTGTTACTTCAAACGCACACTTGTTAAATGTATCCCTGCTTTGCAGTCAGGGTCTTGATAATCTTGTAGGACTGAAATGTCAACCATTGTGATTCAACATTTTTCCAGTTCAGTTGCAACAGACTTCTGTGGACAGGTGTTCCATGTGGATGGCATTGCAAACAATTCATATGCATTTCCTTATCTATTATATTTATTTGAAAAATTTATATCCCATCTTTCCCATGCCAAAGCAAATACCCAGGACGGCTTACATTGTACATTTATTATGGAGCTTTGTATCACAAGAATAAGTTAAAAAAAAAAAGCATTAAACATTAATTTTAACATTGAACACTAAAACATAAAAAATATTAAGACAAAGCAAAACAAATCAAAAAACCCAACCACACATTGTCAGGTGGTGGGGGGAAAAACAAAATAATCCAGGGAAGCAGTCAAGCAATAGCACCATTGCAGAGGGACAAACCATCTACCCATCAACCAAAATGCCAGATGAAACAGATATGTTTAGAGCCCTTGCCAAAAAAGCCATGAGCCATGATATAGACAATGCTGTTTAAGATAGTCATTTTATAGTACAGGGGAGCCCCCATATCTGCAGATCCCATATCCACAGATTCAGTTATCAGTGGATCAGGTCCATGCCCCTACCACACATGCCTCTTCAAGAGGTGAGGGGAGCTCCCCTGCAAGGCTTCCCCAGGCCTCTCAATGCCTTAGAAGGCATTAAAAACTTTGCTTCCAGTTACACAGAGAAACCAGAAGTGACTTTTTTTAGCTTTAGGGCTCAGTCCGCAGACCGACATCTGCGGCCTCTGCTGGGCTGAGAGGACCCTCCAGAAGCAAAGGGAGCAGAGCTTTCCTCAGTTCTGAAGGGTGGGAGGGCAGGCATTCACCCGTATCTGCAGTTTCACATAACCATGTGGGGGGTTCCATCGCAGAACCACCTCAGATATGGGGGCATGCTTGTAGTAAATGACAAAAAAATAGGATTTTTTAATCATCAGAGTAATTGTATAGCATGAGTCTGTATGAGTTAGCTTTTGACCTTCTATCAGAATCATTTAGTATTCTGCGCTCCTCCATATAACTCTGTGGCAGTGTGCACCATGAGTGTCACATAAACCCATTTAGCCCATTCAAGCAATTGCACAGCTTAGTCTGGGCTGACTGAGACCTATGGCTGATGTCAGTAATAATCTAACCACATTAATGGCAGACAGGGCAAGTTACTTCCCTTTAAGGCCCCTCCCCCCAGAGGATACGGCACTTTTAGCTTTTAGTGTGCCTGCCCATTTCACAGTAGTACTGCAGACTATGTCTTATCACTTTGGCATCATGATTTTCCAGGATACATTTTAAGCTTCTGGGAAGGGTTCTGCCTATGGACTATGAAGCTCTTTTAATAAGCTCCTCATGCTAAAATCTCCAAATACTACTTTGAAAGTGGATCTCTTAATGTTTTTCAAAAAGCAAACCCAAGAGAGAGTTTCTTGTCTGTGTTCTCGAATCACCATAAAACGTCCAAGTGCACTGTATTTTCAAATATACTGCACTATGCAAGAAAAGTGTGTTTTTATGGTCGTCGCTCACTTAGAGCATAAAGGTGAATGATACTGTATGAGGATGATGTATCAGACCACACTGACTCATCCCAATGCCAATTCATAAATTACTCACTCAGTGCAATCTGGGCCAAGTGCTTTGTGCAATCACTGGTTTGACTCCTGCTGTTTGTTTACCTGTTTCTAAATTTCTTATTTCCCAACCTGAATGCAGTTAGCAGTACAGGAAATAATTAGAATGCAACCTTTATACTACTAATTAGAAACACTTATTAGCAAATGAAAGGAACGGTCATATCAGCTAAGGAAGGAACAAATTGTACTTCCGGAAACAAAGGTGAAGAAAGACACTGTGAGAATTAGCTAGACCAGTGGTTCTCACACATTTAGCACCAGATGGCAGATGGTTGGCAACCTTCAGTCTCGAAAGACTATGGTATAAGCCTACAGCACCTGGTATTCCCATGCGGTCTCCCATCCAAGTACTAACCAGGTCTGACCCTGCTTAGCGTCAGAGATCAGGTCATGCTTGGTTTAGACTCACTTTTTTAAAAAAATTTTTATTTATTTTTAATTAACACACACAAACATACAAACATATAACATACATTTAGGAGTGCTAAATACCATATACCAATACTCATTAATCATACTGTATCTCCTAATCTACTACTCATCTTCTTCTGCCTCTTATTAGTTTATCCATTTATTTATATAATATATACTAAATTTTCCCTAATGCCCTATACTATATTTTCTAAATTTTCACTTTGTATCAAACATAAACTTACTTCAATTACTCATTAATATTAAAACAAAATAATCTAATTACCAAAATATAGCAGCATATAAAACAATTCTTCCATCTACTTCTAACTCTTTTACTCATATATTTCTTACATCAAATATAATAGATTTTTCCTAATTCACTATAATATATTTTCTAAATATTCACTTTTTATCATTTAACATAATAACCACCTATAAAACAATTCACCCACACACTAACATTTCCAGCTATTTTTTCTAATTCATTCTAATTCATATCATATATCAATTTCGTATGTATTTGTTTTTTAAGTAAATTTAAACCAGTTATTAACTAAATAAAATCCTCCAATTTTCTTTAACCCTCAGGTTAACCCTCAGGTTTCTTTTTCTTTCTTTCCATTTTTTTTCTCCTGTAATATCTTTAATAATTTATCTCCATAACAGAATCCTATAAGCCCACACTTTCTTATATAAAGTATGTTCATTCTTCCAATTAACTGGGATATGTTTTCTTCTTGTTCCAACAAATTTTGTATTTTGTGCACCCATGTTACTCTGTCCATTTTCTCTATTTCAATCTCCATCAGCGTCCCCTCTAGATCCTGTTGATTTCCCACTGTTCTATTTTCTGTATCCACTCTTCTGATGATTTCATCCCTCACCATCATCTTTTCCACTTTCTCCTTCTGTGTATCTTCTACTTGTTTCTTCACATTTTCCAGTTGCTCCTTGCACACATCTATCTGTTGAGAGAGAGTCTTCAAACTGGGCTGAATCTGCAAGGACCAACTCAACTGCTGTCTTCTCATTGTGAGCAAGTTTTCCAAATTTTTAAGGATCATTTGAGTCCAAATATCTGGAACAGGCTCCATCTTGCAATTTCTCTCTAATCCACAAGATGTCCACAGCGTATTATTCTTCTTACTTCCACCACATGTTTTTTCAGTCAGGCATTCTTTGAATTTTTCTTGCAGATAACAGTGTGGTTAATGGAGAAAAACAAAACGAAAGAAACAGTCTCAAGAAGACAAAACTTTTTCAATTCTAATGAAAATTATGTCCACAAGCAACTCTGGATTTTAGTCCACATACTAAATTATATTTATAGTTATAATCCACGACTGACTTATTCCACTACAAAGATAAAGAGCACTTTCAACATCCTTTAAAAGTTTCTCATTAACGCCTTCAGTTATCCAGGGCTTTTAGCCAAATCAGTCAATCAAAGCCGGGGACAATATTAACACATACTTAACTTAAATTTCCAACTTATACTTTATGCTTCATGCTTTTTCTTCCATATGGTATCTTAGCACAGAGCCAGCAGCTTGATTGCAGACACTGCATCTCCCCCAGTACTGTCCCTGACGATTAGGTTTCCTGGTCGGGCTTTCAAAATCTCAGATACCTGCGCCGTGGAAAGATCTTATGTCTCCTGATAAAGATCTTCAGATAAAGATCTGGATAAAGATCTGGATAAAGATCCACTTTTTAGAATGAGAATCTGTCAGGACCCACCGGAAGTGATGTCATGATCGGAAGTGACATCATCAAGCAGGAAAATTTAACAATCCAAGGCTGCAAGCTGCATACTTACCCAGGAGTAGGTCCCATTAACTACCATTGTTAAAAGAATATACATAGTAGCTTGTTAAAAGTATAGATCTGTCATATTTCCCCAAATACAGTCACATGCCATGATAGCATCAAGTCTAATATATTAAAAATAAACTATTGAAATGAATGGGGACCCACCTGAAATTGGCTTGCGACCCACCTAGTGGGTCCTGACCCACAGTTTGAGAAACACTGAGCTAGACAATGAGGGAAGCACCCTGATTGCAATAGCTTTTGTTCCATATGTTTAGACCCTTTAATTCAAAAGCAGTGGCATACTTCTTTATACACAGAACAAATGAATCAAATGGGCCCAGTTCAGGGCCCAATCCTATCCAACTTTCCAGTGCTAATGCAGCTGTGTCAACAGGGTGTCACTGTGTTCTATATTTCACAGAAGCCTCCTCAAGGCTGTCAGAAAGGTGCGAGGACTGACACAGAGACCTGTCACAGAGGCCTCCTCAAGATAAGGGCTGCATCAGTGCCGAAAAGTTTGTTTGTTTAAGAAATTTGTATCCTGCTTTCCACCCCACTTTGGCTTACAAAATATTTCAATATAATAGATAAAACAATGCTAAAAACATTAATAAAAATACTTTAAACCATAAAACAATAAGACACAGTTGGATCATTGAAAGATGTTTCATAAAAAGCGCCAGTCCCCTAGTGTTGGCATTTAAAACCTTCGCTAAATAAAAAAGTCTTGAGACCCCGCTAAAAGAACTCTAAGGAGGGAGCTGTTCTCAATTCCAGGGGGAGGGAATTCCATAGATGTGGCGCCACTACCGAGAAGCTCCTATTTCTTGCCACCATTCCCCTCACCTCTACTGGTGGTGACACAGTTGGTTGGGATTGGGCCCTTAGTTGATTTTTTCCCCCAGTGTGTGTTCATTAAAAAATTAAAAAATGAACACACACTACTAACTGCAAGTCAAATAGGTGTTAAGCCTACTTGTTACATGTTAAGCCTACTTTTTTGTTCTACGAATTTTGCCTATAGATTTTGTTCTGTTTATAAAGAAGTGTGCACGGCTTCTGTTGCCTCCAGAAGGCTTTCTAAAGCCCTCAGAGGCAGACTGCAACCTCTGTAGGCTTCGGAATGCCTTCTAGAAGCAAAAAAAACACCAAAGCTGACTTACTCAGGAGGAAAACCCGAAGTGACATTTTTATGTCTTTTGGGGTGCAATCCTAACCCCTTATATCAGTGCTTTCCAGCACTGGCACAGCGGTGCCAATGAGACATGTGCTGCATCCTGCAGTTGGGTGTCACTCACGGAGGCCTCCTCAAAGTAAGGGAATGTTTGTTCCCTTACCTCAGAGCTGCATTGCCCTTATGTCAGTGCTGGAGAACACTGACATAAGGGGTTAGGATTGCACCCTAAAAGGCACTCTGAGGGTAATGAAAACTCCAGAGAACTCCGGGAGCACAGTTCTGGTCACCTTCGGAGGGTTCAGGTTGGGTCAAGTCTGGCTTATCTGTCTCAATGCCTTCAGAGGTTTTAAGGGGCCGCAAACCATAGATTTCCTTATCCGTGGTTTTCTGTATCCGCACGGGGGTGTGTGTATGTGTCTGAAAATGGATCCCTGTGAATACTAAGGCCCCACCTGTATTTACACTTGGCCTGATGAGAAACTGAAAACAAAAAGCTTCCATGCATCCATGACCAAAGAGACATGATCTGTACCAAAAGTCAAAGGAGTTTTCCACGCGAGCATCTTTTAATGATCCAGATGTGTCCACCAGATTTACTAATTGATTGTTCCTTATTAGTTAGCACCATCCAGAATGGTATTGTTCCAGGATACTTAGTTTCAGTTGCTGCTGTCTCTCTTTTCCAGTTGGGCTATCCTGAAACAAAAAATTATAGGCTGAACAGCTACAGCAGTGATTTTCAACCTTTTTCATCTCATGGCACACTGAGAAGGCACTAAAACTGTCAAGGCACACCACCAGTTTTTTTGACATTTGACAATGCACACCATACTGCTGGCTGGGGGAAATCACATTCCACATTAATAGCTCAAAAAATGCTATATGAGCAGCATTCTTACGGTGCAATCCTGGCATGTCTGCTCAAAAGTAAGTCCCACTGAGTTCAACGGGACTTTATTCCCAGGTAGACATGCATAGTATTGCAGCCTTAATTATCTTGAACAGCTCAGCCTTCCTCATCAAGTAGCAGGTGGTTGTTTGTTGTAATAGGAACATCATCTTCCCACTTTAAGAATTTTGCATTGGAGCAAATTGTTCAAACCACAACCACAATGAAATCCTGCCACATGAATAAATCAGAGAAACCAGGGAGGGCCTTGATACCCAATCACTTCATATTCGTTGGTTTATTGTTTGACTTGGGCGTAGTCTCAATCCTTGGCCTCATGTTAAGATCATTTAAAATCTGAGAAGCTGTAGGTTTAATCAGTTGTCCTTGTTGTGCTGACAGTCATCATTTAATAGGAGCTGACAATTGTACGATTGACAAATTTCCTCAGGAGGGGCACAGATAGAAGAACAACTTTGCGTCACACCACAACTGATCCTTGGAAACAGAGCTCCCAATTATGGAAACAGCCCCTTGCTGTGTGACTGGAACCTTCCTCAAAGCCAGTCCAGTATGTTTGACTTGAATCAACTGACAGGAGCTTTTATAAACCCCTCTAATAGCAGGGCTGTAAAGCTTATAAACGGAGTACAGAACCCCCCTTTATAAGTCAGGACTATGGATTGGAAAACTTGGACTTCTGGTGAAAAGACTTATAAAGGCAAGTTTTCTTCCATGAGAAACAATGCAAATACTGTTATTGGGGACCAGGGTAGCCCATTCAGGTGGCAAGGTGATGCAGGTTGCATCAGCAGCAGGTTGCAGAGGTTGAGAGGGCAACAGATTCAGGGAACCTGCCACCCTTACCTCCCCCCTGCCCAGCCAGGAAGCTGATCATCCAGCTCTGTGCTCCTCATGTGATTACTTTAAACCTGGAAGTGCAAGGCTTCCAATTTTATTTACAGGAACTGTGTGAATGAAGGAGTTCCTTCATTTGCACAGTCCTTTAGATAAAACCAGAAGTCCTGCAATCTGGAAAAGGATGGCAAGGGGCTGGGGGTGGGTGGAGAGCAGAGGTGACAGTGGCAGACCCAAGGCAGCATTGGGAAGTGTTCTGGGTCCTGAGATCCCGATGGAGATTGTACCTTAAAGAAGGAATTTTATCTTAAAAGAAACAATGGAATAAGATGAGGATAGGGATTGTAGAGAATGTAGAGAACTGAATGCGGTTCAGAACTTGTATAAACCAGTACACTCCCAGAATGCAACACCTATTCTTGTTTTGAGCCAACCCCCACACAGAATTTTACAGTAATATTGTATGCATACTTTATAAAACATTTTCACATAAAAGAAAAGCCTTTGCAAACATTTTTACAGAAAATAGTGAAAAAACTCAGTGAAAAAATCTTCTGCGATTAAATCGTGGCTGAGGAAGTGGAAGGAGTTGCAGGAAGAGGGTCATCTAGTGCCATCTTAGCTAAGATAGTGTCTGTGCAGTAGATCCTATTAATGATGACACAAAGCCAAAATACTAGGAAAGTGGAAATTGACAGAGCAGTAGTGTAATGCAATAAATCATGGTGTTCCTTTAAAAGCTCAGAAGGAGGGAGCAAGCAATAAAACCACATAGGCACAGCAATAGCAAAACGTGCACTGTATCTTTAAAAACTCAGAGGAGAAAAGAACCTGCAGGCACAAGGTGGGAGAAAGAAGTGCCTGAACTAGGCAAAGGACAAAAGAATTTTGTGTCCTTTCAATGTTTAGTTTTAATTTTAATGTCTACTTCCTGGAAAAAATGAGAACTTAAATGCAGGGAGACTTATAACTGACACTTATGTGGCAAGACTTATATTTTATTGCTGCCCCTCTTGGTTTACACAGATGCTTGGTTTACTTGGTTTTCAGTTTACTGTCCTGTTTCGTATGAGGCTTTTTGTATCCTCTCATGTTCACAATAGACCTGTGCAGATGACAATCGAGGCTGCATGAATATGAGGAGGAGGGAAGTGAGTTTGTGGCAGCAAGCCCTACCTCCTGGGCTTACACATTGAGGGATGCTTCTGCATAGAGTTTGCAGGTGTATGTACTGTATGCATACAGGTTGCCTGTATAAATCTAGTTGCCTGGAAAAGACATACAGAGGGATCTTGGTACTAGGGGTCTGTTTTGGACTCCCCCCAGTGGATATCGAAATCAGTACTGAAAAGGATCCAATGAGGACCTGTTCCAGAACCCCAGTCGATACCGAAATCAGCGAGACCAAAATAATTGGATAATGAAATCAGCGGAAACCAAGGTCCACCTTTAAATGATTTGTAACAAGCTATAGACACTATACCACATTCAGCCGCTAGATGGGGTGAAATAATTCCATTAGATTCCATTATTCACCCCATCTAGTGGCTGAATGTGGTATAGCATCTATACCAATGCATTCTGGAGCAACAATGGAGGTGCAAGAAACCCGGAAGCAGAACTTTAAAGCTATCTTTAACCCAGAGAAGCTTGCAATCAGTACAGTAACAGTGCAAAGGTAGGAAATTGGATTTTGGTGCTTTTTTTCCTTGTTACAAGGCATTGAAAGGTGGACACCAGTATTAGTGGTGAGTCAAATCAGTGGACGCTGAATCAGTGGATACCGAAGTCTCACCTGTACATTCAGGGTCGTGATAGGCTGGTAAGATTGGGCACAGGCCAAGAGCACCCATCCATCCTAGGGGCCCTCCTATCAGGCCAACCCCAGTGCCAGTGCTAGCATCCAGTTTGCCATCAGAGGATAGATAGGGGTAATAGATAGGATGCAACTATTGGGTGGAATGATAAAGCCACTAGTTACGAGGTAGACAGGGGATTGAATTGTTCAGCTACAATCAAAAGATAATCTTTAATTTGCCAGTGTGTAAATGAAATGATATATGGAAATGGCAAGGATGTCTTCCCTTTTTCCCAATTCCTGGCTCATCATCTTCATTCTCTGAGTGTATAATTTATTTGTAACATTGAATATATTGTAATTGTAATATTTAAGAAACTTTTTTTCTCCTCCCTCCCCCACTGGTCCCAATGCAGGAGAAGAAAACTTACTGGCAATTTTGAAACGAAGATGGTGGAAGTACATGATCCTTGGAATAGTAGATATAGAAGCCAATTATCTGGTAGTTAAAGCTTATCAATATACCACTCTGTCTAGTGTACAGGTAAGGCTTCGAATTACAGTGTGTGCTGGCTTGAATTATTTCTTTCACTGTCTCTCATTCCCACTGCCTTGCCATTGAAGGTCACAACCTGCCATTACCTACTTTTCCCCTGATTCACGGGATGGGCAAGATAGGAGTTAATATTTAAAGGCCCTGTTTTACAGACTATCATTCCATATGAATGAGATGATGCACATGGCAGCCATTAAGAAATCACACAGTGAAGAATGAGGTAGGGAGGTGATTCTGCTTTCCTGTAAGCAAGGGGTAGTAGAACAGTCCAGTAACTAGATGACCAAAAATTAGGTAAACCAGAGAAGAACTGTTCTAGGGGAGGAAAGAGACAACAGGCACTGCCTAACATTTTCAGTTTACGCCAATCATGCTGCATGTCTACGGTATGGTCTTCCACTGCTGAAACAACCAGATTTCTCTCCAGTAGAATGGGCGTTGCATGAAATGATCACTTGTAACAGCTGCACCCACCCATAAATAAAATAACCCTCTTGTGTTGCCACAGGCCTCTTCTGACATAACTGACACAGGCAGCACACTGAAGAGGTACATTGACTAAGCTCCCAAAATATAGACCGATCGTCAGAGTTTCAGCCTTGCCAATTCTTAGGGAGTGCTTGAAACTTGTTAAACGGAATTAAGGGTTGTTTTGTGCTGAAGTTCCTTGGGTGGTGCAGCACCCACACAATTGCATCAGAACCAACTGGCCATGTGAGTCACTGCTTCTGTGAATGGTGTCAGAGAGGAAATAAGCTCCAGCTGTGATTCTTAGTAATGGGAGGCAGCCCTCCTCATGTAGGCTAGGAAAGAAGCTCCTCCCTATCCCCCTCTTTTACCCTAGATTTGTGTGTTGCTTGGGGAAGGAGATGAGGACTAGTATCTTTTTATGTCATGTCAATTTTATTGCTTACAGCCATAGTTCATTATAATGACACACACATTCTGCGGCTAGAGGGCAAGATTATTAGCACTGATACACAATGTAGAATATTAAACCAAGGAGCTAGCCAAATGACTAGTTTCTTTTCCTTCTGCACTGATGCTGTGGAACACACACCTCTTTGTTCTCAGTCTCCTGTATTTTAATCTTTGTTGGGAGCCATCTTGGAGAAAGGTGGGATATAATTTTTTTTTAAACTACTGTAGTTCTAATATCGCCCTGCATATTCCTATTTCTGTTGAGGCCATATATAGTTTATGCATGCCATGAGTCAGAGTTCTCACTTATGCAGGTGGCGCATGAAGACAGCAGCCACCTCTTCTGTTACTGCTGCTGTCTTTTTTTCCCCTGGCTATCCCAGTTACAGAAATGTAAGCAGCTGGACCACAATCAAGTGTTGCCACAAGGTTGTGTGCCTGAGTACACTACTTACATGAACAAAATGAGTCTATGTTTAAGTGAACTGGTCATTAATTAGAAAGGCATCTAAGACTATGATGGAAATAAGGGCATTGCGACAGATATGTTTTTTTGCTGATGGCAATGAGATTTCAATAAATGAGAAATCTCATTTACAATATTTTAATAATAAGCAGTATATGAACCATTTCAGCAGATAATCAGCTTTACCGCATTTATCCATTTTTCACATGAAGTGTCTGCTCCGTGATGCAAAACGTAATATGGAAATGTAGTAAGCCTGTTGTGCTTTCAAGAAAGAATAATCATCAGGCAGCTTCCTCTATAAAAACATAAGCTTAATTACCAAAATAATATTCATAGGCACACAATTCACTATTTTGTGTTTAACTTAAAATAGCTCTAAGTTTCCATGAAGATGTGTTGCACAACATTAAACTTGCTTGAATAAATTACCTTTTTTTCTGATTTCCATTGGAACTCTCTTATCTCTGTATTTGTTCCACTACCATTCTCTTTTGTCTAAAGGCTGCTTCATGCAACATTTTTTTGGAGTAAACACCTGAATGTATGACAAACATGTGCAGATATGCTTCTCAGGAAGCTGTGATTGATTGCTATGCTCTGTTGAAGGGACGCTGGGAGCCTAGTCTTAAATTTACCAGCCATCCTTGGATCTGATGCTCTGCTGGCACTGACTGCCATAAAGCAGTATTTCTCAACCAGAGCAATGGCAGTCATAAAAGGTGCTCCAACTTCTAGAATTCTGTGGGAAGTGTTGAGCCAGTGCTGCGCTGAGACGTGTTGTTCATGTGTTGAGACCATGGACTGTGTCCGCGGTTGTAACCTGAATGGGTGTGCATCAGCAAACACACCCAGTGAAGGCACAGAGCTATGAAGGGTGTTGGTGCTAACAGCAGAGATTGATGGCATGTTGCTGTTCAGACTGTAAGTTTGGTTCAGTAATACCTGAACAGGGCTTTAGAGTGCTTACATTCGAATCATCTTAGGCCGCAATCCTAACCAGCTTTCCAGCTCTGACATAATGCAACTCCAAGGTAAGGGAACAAACTTTACCTTACCTTGAGGAGCAGGGCCTAGAAGAGGGCTCACTCTCCATGTGGAATGCTGGGGGCGTTACCGTGGGCACATGGCAGCAACTACTGCCACAAGGCCTAAGAATGCATACATTCTTTAACAGTGTCATATCTGGGAGGAAACTTACCTGCTACAGTAGCTCTTTGGCTTGTGGAACCACTTACCATGAAGGAGCGTAGAGGCGCTCAGTGACACAGCTGTGGGACTGCAGCTGCTGCAGAAGTCAGTTTAGGTGTACATATAACATTCTCCATTCTAGTGTGAGCCTAAATACAATGATGCTAATTTCCTGCAATGATTTTCTATATTTGAAAGATTTTAGAGAGACTTAGGAGTGTGTCTGGTTTTTTGTATGACTGTCTCTAGCTGCCAACAACACCAGGCAGGTGGGTAGACCTGAGCTCTGCATTGGGAGACTCGTAGAACTGGTCTCCAAAGACTATTCCAGCTGTTACCACTTTCCGCCTACCTGTTTTGCCCGCATTCTGCCCACCCCCATTGCCACCCCCTTCCACTCTGTTTCACCCCTTCCCTCTTTGGGAAGGGGTCCAAAAAAAACTTTGTACTCCCTGATAAAATTCCTCTCAGAGGCCCTGTTGAGGAGACCTCCATGACTGCCCCCCAACTGCAGGATGCAGCACATGCCCCACTGGCACAGCTATGCCAGTACTGGAAAGTTGGTTAGGATTGCGCGCTTATCTAAATAAAAGTCTTGCTGCGTTTTGGAGAGTCTCTGAATGACAGGGTTGACTAAACTCTGGTTCGCGAGCCACATGTGTCTCTATGACGTATAATGTGTGGCTCACAAAATATGTTGGCTGAGCTCCATTTTGCATCACAATTAATGTATAAAGCAAATAACAAATTTTCAAGCTTTATTAGTTATATTTATTAGTTATAGTTTAAAATGAATTTTAAACCACTGGATTAAAATGTAAGTTTAATATTCATGGTGAGGTAAATATATCTAAGAATTTAAATACTTATTGAATATTGCGGCTCCCAAATATCGGAAGTTTATCGTATGTGACTCTTTCATTAAGTGCGTCTTGCCATCCCTGCTGTACAGTGTGACATTCCCAGTTGATTCCAGGTACTATTGTGTCACCTGTTTATGTCTGCAACAGGTTTAGGAAGTATTTTAAGTTCTGTGTGTTCAGACTATCACAGCTATTGCTCTTCAGGCACACATAAAACTCTCATCGCCCTTCACTCACCAATATTGAGAGATGCTGAATTTCTATTAGTTGTAGGTCTTCATGCACATCAAATATTTCTTGGGCTTTCAACCTCCTGATACTGCATTTCTTTTTAAAAAGCTACCAGCATTCTACATCCTGCAGACTGTATTCTAAGATACAGGCTTTCTCTTTAAAATGCCATGCATTATACATTGTCTTTCTAGCTGGGTTTTCTTTTTCATTGTGTTAAATAGCATTATGGGTGACGTTCTGCCACTGGTGCTTGCAATAGCCATAGTTCAGTCCTGGGTTATACTTGTGTGACAGCTTATGCAGTGTGAAGATGTGAAATCTTTTGCTTAAGGAGATGCCTTAGAATAGCCTTGGCTATAGTCTCTGGGCAGCCTCATTCATTAATTTTCATTTTATATTCATCTACTCCATGAAACTGGTTTCAGGAACAAAACGTTATTGCATGTTTGGCTTTTCTCCCAGTCTATTTCATTATTAAATCTATTTTTTTTTTACCATATCAGCTTTTTAAAAACAGGGATAAGGTATTTGATCCAGGGATAAGGTATAAAAACAGGGATAAGGGATAAAGTGTTGTCTTGTGTGCTCCCTGGAGCATTTGGTGGGCCACTGTGAGATACAGGAAGCTGGACTTGATGGGCCTTTGGCCTGATCTAGCAGGGCTTTTGTTATGTTCTTATTTTGAATTATAATCCCAATGTGATTTAATATTACAAATATTTATCAAGCTAAAATGTCTACTTGTGGATACTTGCTAGTGTCAGTAACATAGATGTATGCCCACATTATTCACCTGCTTCACAGGTAATAACAGTAGCATGGGAGCTGGTTTCCTATGTCCAGATCTCACATGGCTGCTGTCTGCATGATAGCACATGACTGAGGCCAATGGTGGCTTTTGCCAGTGGAAATGGGTCCCTCTGCCTTGGCCAGGTACTGCAGTCCTACCTATAGGATCTTAGCATTCGCAAGCAGTGTACAACCATATAGGTTCACACTATGGGAAAGCAGCCAGAACATCAGTGCCATTGTGTGTGAAGAGGGCCATTATGGTAGCTGCATGTAAGTCATTTGCCTACCATGGAGACTGTGTCTTTTGTCAGCATTAATGTGTTTCCAGGACAAGACCTCAAAGTGATCCCCCAAGCATATGAAGGTCTAAAGGTCTTTTATCTACAAAAGCAAATACATTGCTTTCCTAAAGGTAGAACATAACAAATAGTTGGTGTGTATGTGATTTTTGTTCCTAGCAAAAGCAAAATGTGATTGTCAGCTGGCACTTACACATGGCAGCATTACCTATTCAAATAACAGAATGGTTTGTTATTTCATGTCATAGTGTTTGGCTATTGTGCATTCTTTCCGTGCTAGCTATACTATGAAATTATGCAACACCTGTGAAACGTATGTACAATAATACTCTGATTCTATCTTTTCCTTATGGATCCACAGTTGGAAACTGTCGCTATATGCAGGACTTTATCTGCAACTATGAATATGAGGTTTCCATTCCTGAAAATGAAAATCAGGAGTATTTGTGGCTCCTCTAGCGATAATTTCTGGGATAGGGAACAGACAATATTGAGATACTAGGATGTTACCTACTTGTTCTTTTGCAATCCTTTTTCTTCTCCCACCCTGTCCCCTCTTTAGCAGAGTTTATTTACACCTCTGTCAGTCATCAGTTCTCAGCTGAGTGAAATGTGGACATAATAAAGTTGGCCACAAGAAGCAAAGTAAGATATTTGCCTCATGAGAAGCAAAATAAAGATGATTCATGTGAGTCACATACCTGCCTTCTGCAGTTCACTGTGGCATTTGTATAATGATTTCCCTTATTTCAAAACGTTCATACTCGGTGATTGATGGCTATCACTCATCCATGCTTACCAACTTGAAAATGCAACCAGCAGTCCCATAAGAACATATAAGAACAGCCCCACTGGATCAAGCCATAGGCCCATCTAGTCCAGCTTCCTGTATCTCACAGCGGCCCCACCAAATGCCCCTGGGAGCACACCTGATAACAAGAGACCTGCATCCTGGTGCCTTCCCTTGTGTCTGGCATTCTGACATAGTCCATTTTTAAAATCAGGTTGCACATACACATCATGGCTTGTAACCAGTGATGGATTTTTCCTCCAGAAACTTGTCCAATCCCCTTTTAAAGGCATCCAGGCCAGATGCCGTCACCACATCCTGTGGCAAGGAGTTCCACAGACCAACCACACGCTGAGTAAAGAAATATTTTCTTTTGTCTGTCCTAAGTCTCCCAACACTCAATTTTAGTGGATGGTCCCTGGTTCTGGTGTTATGTGAGAGTGTAAAGAGCATCTCTCTATCCACTTTATCCTTCCCTTGCATAATTTTGTATGTCTCAGTCATGTCCCCCCTCAGGTGTCTCTTTTCTAAGATGAAGAAGCCCAAATGCTGTAGCCTTTCCTCATAAGGAAGGTGCCCCAGCCCAGCAATCATCTTAGTTGCCCTCTTTTGCACCTTTTCCATTTCCACTATATCATTTGTGAGATGCGGCGACCAGAACTGGACACAATACTCCAGGTGTGGCCTTACCATCGATTTGTACATTGGCATTATAATATTAGCCATTTTGTTGTCAATACCTTTTCTAATTATCCCAAGCAGAGAACTGGCCTTCTTTACTGCTGCCATACATTGGGTCGACACTTTCATCAACTTGTCCACCACCACCCCAAATCTCTCTCCTGATCTGTTACAGACAGCTCAGAACCCATTAGCCTATATGTGAAGTTTTGATTTTTTTGTCCCAATGTGCATGACTTTACATTTACTTACATTGAAACACATCTGCAATTTTGCTGCCCATTCTGCCAGTTTCTGGAGCTCCTCACAATCACTTCACAATCACTTCCCAGATATTCTTGGCTTGCAAAGCTCTTATTTCAAATTAGAGCTCAGAAGGAGGCTAGTTTTCTGTGCACTGTTTACAGTGAGAATCTGAAGTTACAGAGAGAATAGGCATTTTTCAGATCTGCCATGTTAGACATGACCAGAGGGGAAACTGCCAATTAGAAGAGGTGAGGTAGCGGGTGATAAATCTCTCTCCGGACTGAACCTTAATCCCTGTTGCAACTACTGCGACAGTGCCTCAGGACCAGTCACTGACAGTTGGCAGCTGTGTGGGGGAATATCTTCACACCATTTGCTTGGGGGCAGCACTAATGAGGTGCCCAACTGTGGTGACAGAGGGTAGTAATTGACAGGAAAAGAAATCAATGACAGAGGATCAGCTTAGCGCAGGGGTGCTCACACTTTTTTGGCTCGAGAGCTACTTTGAAACCCAGCAAGGCCCGGAGATCTACCAGAGTTTTTTTTACAATGTTCGCGCCATCATAACATATAACATTTAAGTGTACAATGTATGTTGGTGTACCTTGAGCCCCACTGAGTATAACAGGACTTACTCCTGAGTAGACATGCCTAGGATTAGGCTGTGAGGCTGCAATCCTAGCCACACTTACCTGGGAGTAAGCCCCATTGAGTACAATGGGCCTTACTCCCGGCGTTTCCTCCCAGAGGCACCTGAAGGGGGGGGTCGGCACTCCGCGATCTACTCATTTTGCCTCGCGATCTACTGGTAGATCGCGATCCACCTATTGAGCACCCCTGGCTTAGCGGTTTCTTGTTAAATTGCAGTGGGAGTTTGCTGACCAGCAGTTTGCTTTTGATATTGGTCCAGATCAGCTCCCCTCCCCTCAAGGTGTGCTATTGATTCTAGGGTTGCTCTTTTGTGAAGATTTTTTCTGACCAAACAATTCAAATGTATGCATGACACAGTTTTGGGAATATATGGGCACTAAAACTGGTAAAATAGTTTTTGTTTTTTTCTAGAACATCCACAAATTCCCATAACAATGTTCCATCATGTAGAGTGTTTACTGGCATCCCAGTGCTAAGAATAGATACCATGCAACAGCTGGAAAATGGATGTCTCCAACTTTCTGCTCTTTCCTTGCCTGTACTTACATTCCACTCCTCACTTCTTTTGGCAGATTAGATAGGAAGCTGACTATACTCAGACTACTGATCTGTGCAGCTCAGCATCATCTACCCTGACTGGCAGTGGCCATTCAGCATTTTGTGGGAAGATCTTTCCTACCCTAATCTGGAGGTGCCAGCGATTGAACCTGGGACCTTCTGTAGTAAAAGCAGACGTTCTGTTATTCTGCTACAACCACTTCCCTGTAAAGAGGATTAAAGATTCCTGTTCACCCTTAACACGCTTTTGTCTGTCTTCCCAGACAGACTCACCTCCGTTCATGTTGCAGTCTTTTATCTCCAGCATGGAATGCCTTGTCTACTAACCCTGATGGTGCAAGCCACATCTGCCCCCTATATTTTTCTTCATTCTCTAACCTGTGGATATTCATGACTGAAAATACCAACAGAACCACCTATGGCCTTGCGCATGACATTCAGAATATTTTACGTGAACATACAACATATTTCACATGGCCACCTCCATCCTCCCAGTGCCAGAGGAAGTTTGTTGGTCATGTTTCATTTTTGTTTTCTAGTTTTAGTCATAGGCTGCTAATATATTTCATATTAATGTTTTCACTTGAGTGCACGTTTAAAATGAGAAATCATCATCACTGTAATCAGTGAATATCTTGGCAACAGAAATTGCACAGTTTGAACTGTCCAGTTTTTGCTGCATATAATGAAGTGGGACCAAAATAATCTGAGACAGTGATGGAGGCCATCTTTTACCGACATATATTTTACTAATGGCAAGAAAATTGCTTTAAGCCAGGGAATCACAAGCACTGAAGAGATATACTGTTCATGGAGCCTGCGATGATAGCCAGCCTTGCTACCACTTTGCCTGACAAGAAATTGACGCCTTCTACCCTGAAGTTGTGGGCAGCACTGACCCACTGCAGAGGGAAGGAGGAAGGTGTTGCAAATGATAAGGGAGATCCTTGAGAAACATGGTGCAGTACAGGTAGGGCAGAGGGAGCAATATGAGGGGATAACCTCCCTATCTCCTGTCTCATTTCTCAACCAGAGGATAATAGGACCCTGGAGTAGCTGGCACTGTATTGTGAGAACTTGAGAAAGGTCGCACTGCATCTCCTCAGAGTCCCCTTGTGAGGGGTTTTGGGTTGAAGGGCAGTGGTGATTTTGCCCCCACCTTCATTTCACATATTTTAAGCACTTATGTATCCACTCTTCAGGCAAACCTCAAAGCGGTTTACATGGAAGTATGAAAACTATAAGCATGAATTAAAATGCCACACAATAAAACAGAATAGACAAGCAACAGGATAAAAGTGATTAAAAACCAGGTCTTTTCATGATGCTTATTAGATCAGATTATCTCATAGGCTGTCATCTGTCTCCTAAATTCTGTAGTAGCTCTATGATAGCAGTTGGGGGAGGGACGGCCACCTCAGGTAGAAAAGCTGAATGATGCCAGTTCACCAGTTGTCACACTAGGTGACTGGCACTGCCCCAAGGTTAATCCTGAGGATTCATGTAGGATCGGTCTACTACTACCTGTTGAAGGGAGGGCTATAAGAATGCTTTTTAGTCTCCATTGCACAGCATAGAAGCACCATGTGCAGAAACTAGCTATAAGCCCCCTCCCCAAATCAGCTTTTATGCCGACAGCTGATCTATGCATCGGAAAATATCACTGGATTGGGGTGAAAATGTTAGGTTTTAGCAAATTGATTACAGCAACATGGGTTACAGCAAGTAGATTTGGAGGGCTTGGCCCTCCCAATCGCTATATGACAACTTGGTTCTTTTAACTAGCCAAAGATGAATGCTCTTAATAAGATAGAAAAGCAGTCATGAGGACTTTCAAATAGCTTCACATGCAGCATTACACATGGATGTAATCAATACAATAGCAGCTCTATTGCTTTAAATGAGCTGTTTCTTAATGGCTAGACAAAATGGCCATTCTGCTATGCAAAGCAATGATTGGACTTATTTTAATGATATTAAATTTAGCTATTGAATAGGGGGGATATATTAGGCAGGGCAGGCAGTGACATATGGTGGAAAGTGCTTAGTATAATCTGCTTGTTCTCTTTCTGTGTTATAGTTAATTGAAAAGCAGAAAAGATCAACCAACCATATATTTTGCATAGTTAGAGTGCCTCTCTTACCCTATTGAAGTTAATGGAAAAAAGAAACTCCCATTAATTTTATTAGTTACAGATTGTACCGTTTAATCTGTTGGAATGAGAATGTGGTGAGTTGGGGGGTGTGTGCATGCTGTCTCTTTCTTTCTCTCCCCTCCACGCACACCGGGGGTGGTGGTGGTGGAGCTGAATATCCCTTATCTGAAATGCTTAGAAACAAAAGTGTTTCGGATTTTGGACTTATATGGATTTTGCGGTTGCAGTTTCGCAGTGACCTTTGCTTTCAGTCAACCACCTTTCCAGCTGCCTTCATGCAAGTTCCTAAAGCAGTTTCCTCCCGCCCCAACATCATGTGCCGCCCTTCCGCCTCATCCTTCATTAGACTTACGCTGCATCCCAAGGAGCTGTTTTGCTCCGCTGGGCATGGGAAAGTGAGCTCTTCTCCACCAAGCTCAGGGTGCTGAGGTGGGATCAGCTCCTGCAGGGTGGTAAAGTTTTACATTTTGGAAAAATCTAGTTAAGGTTAAACCCTTTTAAGTTCAATTGTTTTCACTGGGAGATTTCTACATAATACTTAATTTTCTCCCACTGAGATCAATGGGATTTAAAATGGCTTGGCTTGGCTTGGCTTAGTTTGTACTGTCTATGCACGGGGCAGCAACCTGAGCCCACTCTTGTGGTTAGCGGCACGGCTCCGTGCCGCCGAGCACTGTAGCAAACGTGCTGCAAGGCACATTTGCTAGCCTCACTGCCGGGCACCTGCCCATGCTAGCCCAGCACCAGCTAACGCGGGGCGGTCGCTCAGCTTCTGCGGCTCGATGGTCTCCCAGACTGCCAAGCTGCGGTACCGTAAGCAGGGGCAGGGGCGGGGATGAGGTGTTCCGGGGAGGGGAGAGGCCGGCGGGGGGAGGGAGGGAGGCATGACAGGGGAGGGAAGGAGACGGATCCACAGAGCTCCACTCTGCAGGATCCGAAGCGCTCATGGAGGGCTCTGTGCCCTACACAGGCGCCTTTACTTTACCGCTTAGATTTACCTTTTGGTTGGCAGTAAAGTGAGTAGCCCCATTGAGGGGCTGCTTACCTTACCTGGGAGAAGGGGACGAAAGTCCCCTTCTCCCGAGGCGCCTCCTGCGGTAGCCCGGAGTGCGCAAGATCTGACGGCAGCCCTTCTCGTTGCCGCTGAGCCTGGGTGCCCTGGGCAGCTCAGGATTGGGCTGCCCGTCATTTTACTTATGTCTTTTGTAGAAAGAGATCCGAGTTCTACTGAAATCTAACTACAAGTGTTTTCATACAGCTGAATCCTAACCAACTTTCCACCACTGATGCAGCTGCAGTGTGCCTTGAGAAACAGTAATGTTTTCTTACCTTGAGGAGACCTCCATGACTGCCTCCCCACAGAATGTAGCATGTGCTCCATTGGCACAGCTACTTCATCACTGGAAAGTTGGTTAGTATTGGGTTGTTAATTGTTTAAAGCCACTAAAACATCTGAACAAAATATTCATTAAAATACCTGAGAGCAGCAGTTTCCAAACCACGGACCTCTGCACCTGCATAAACCCATCCCCACTGCAAGCAGTGTTTTCTGTTCTGCCGCTGAGCGACTGCCCAGAGCGACTTTCTGTACAGTTGGATGGCAAGATAACACACAACGTTGCAGAATGTAAGTGCTGCTCACAGCAGGGACGGGTTTTTGCAGGTGCTGGATCCAGCCTCTGAGCTGGGATTTGGACCTGCTGCTTTAGAGGAACATCTAGCCAGGCATATTTTCACACCTGCTTTGGAGAGGGGGAAGGATAGTGAAATAGTAACTCAATCCAGTTTCAAGTACTACTTTGGTCTTGCATTCATATACTACCTAAATGGAATAAGGGCAACTGTGCAATAATTGATTATCATGCCAGGAAGTGATCTCACAGGTGGGACAACTGACATAGTTACTTTTCATGCCAGTGATGCCTCATCACATGCTATTTAGATAAGGTAGGCACTGAGCATTACTTTAGATTTCTGTGGGAAATCCATAAATACATTTCCACTATTGCATCACTCTAAAAATGAGAACTTCGATCTCAGCATGACAAGAGTTTTGGAAGATCTTGACTCTCATTGCTGTTGTCTTGACTAATGAAGCCTTTTTCTCTAGTCTTCTGTTGCTTGCATCTTGGTCCTTTTATTTCTCTGTCTTACACACGCTGAAATTATTCACCTCTGTCATTGCATTGACATATCTCCTTAAATTTCCTTACTGATTTTCTGTCTGCTCCTGGATCCAGCATAGCCTTCAAAATTCTTCATGGAGAGCCTCCCACCCACCCCATTATCTTTCTCTCATACCCCAGTCCATCCCTACCTATGACCCCCTCTCATTCAATGCAGTCAACTCGGCATCTGGCCTAGCTGCCTTTAAAAGAGGATTGGACAAGTTTCTGGAGGAAAAATCCACTACGGGTTACAAGCCATGATGTGTATGTGCAAACTCCTGATTTTAGAAATGGGCTATGTCAGAATGCCAGATGCAAGGGAGGGCACCAGGATGAGGTCTCTTGTTATCTGGTGCGCTCCCTGGAGCATTTGGTGGGCCGCTGTGAGATACAGGAAGCTGGACTAGATGGGCCTGTGGCCTGATCCAGTGGGGCTGTTCTTATGTTCAGTCATTCTCAATCATCTGAAAGTCCCCCATTAAATGATTTTATCATTGCTTTTATGATGCTTGGAAATGCCTCTCAGAATACCTCAAAATCCACATTCCCTCTGATGCCGTTGGTCCAGCCCTAGTCCCTATGCCCTATTGTAAACCTAAGCATGTGTAACTGAAATTATTCTTCCCCATTTACCCTTGCCTCCACATCCTTCTCTTTCCCTGCCCCCTCCCCACATCGTGTCAAATGACAGATTGTAAGCCCCTGGAGGAGGTGCATCTTGCATTATGTAAAGCATTATGCACGTTGGCTGTGCTATATAAATAATGAAGTATGATCCTGTCCTGTTAGTGCTCAGCAACATCATTATATCACATGGTGGCCAACCTGCAGCAGCAACTGGTACAGGCAATAGGTGGTTGTGTCACTCCTGGACAAGAACAGGCCAATCTGCAAGTTATGGCATTGTCCGGCTGGCCTGCTTCTCATACTATTTTATCTGTTCCCTGCACATGCCCGATCTTGTCTGGTCTCGGAAGCTAAGCAGGGTCAGGTCTGGTTAGTACTTGGATGGGAGACCGCCTGGGAATACCGGGTGCTGTAGGCTTATATCATAGTCTTTCGAGACTGAAGGTTGCCAACCATTTGACTGACAGTACAATCCTAAGTGTATCTACTCCGAAGTAAATTCAATAAAGTTAAATGGGATTTAGTCCCAGGTAAGTTTGCATAGGCTTGTAGTCTGAGGCAGTTAAGTAGAAAAAAAAACTCACATGACGTGGTGGGCTCCATATGTACTGTAGCGTACTCTGCTATTGCGTTGTGTAATACTTTCAACTTAGTTTGTGACTCTTTTGCCAAAAATATGGTTGGTCACCTCTGCATGTTGCCACGTTGTCCATTCAGTTTGTTTTGAATGGACATAGTGACCTTTCTGTTGACCACAGTAGTGCAAATTATCAATTCGGTAAGTAAAAACTAAATGTAATCCTTAAAATGTAAAGAAGAAAAAAGGATTTGGTTTAGAAAAAGATACACAAACTGTGTGTATACAGTTTTTCACCTAGCTTTACAAAAGTTTTATATTTTGTCAAGCGTGTATATGAAACCAGTATCTTTTTCTGTCTTTTCACTTCGCGCATGATGATAATGTTTTTTTATTCATTTCACTTCACTTCGCATATGATCTAGTTCATTCAGTGGTAATACTTTTCGCTCATTTATACTGTATATTTTGAGGCATGGGATGTGAAGTTGGGAATTTCTTTGAAAGAGGAAATAATACTTTCCAACTGAACACTTAATTTCCCTCATAATAGGCAATTCAAGAAAATGTCAGTTTTTAAATTGTTCTCTATTAAATATGTTCTCTTTTTTAAGTATAAATATGTTCTCTATTTTATTACTTTTAAAGCAATTTTAAAAAGATATAGCGTACAAATGTAAGGTAGCATGGAACTTCTGCCCCGCTTTCATCAGGGGCTTCTGCATGCTTTCTCTCAAAGCTCAAGAGCTGCACTGCAAGGGATACTTGAGGCCATTTTGCCTCAGAGAGGCCTAGAAATCCCTTTTTGTATATAGGCTCCTATTTTAAATGCAGAGACTGCTTTCTGCTCACAGCTCTTCCATTAATAATTCTCCTCTTCCTCTCTCCTGTGTTTCTGGGGACTGCTGGAGCCCTTGGTTCCTTGGCACAGCATATGCCAGTTTTCTGAATCAAAATTCAGCTTTCATTCACTTTGTGGTGGTTCCTTCCACATGATTTTATTCTGTCAGAAATTGACACTGTATCAGACTGTCTGATGGCTTAGAGGTCCAGTGGAGGAGTAGGCTGTAGGCTCAGCCCTATCACAAGTTCTTTCCTCTTTCCCATAAAAGTAAGATGAGTTCCAGATTTTGCTGCAATTTTTAATCTGAATTTTTTCTTAGGAAAAATTATGCTGTATTTTCTGTTGTACTGGGTTAAGATAGAAATAAAATAATGATACTTAATATTTGTGTAGCAATTCTCAAACGTATTAATTCTCAACCCCTTAAAGTTGCTGTAAAATTATTGCCCACATGTTTGTCTTAAGAAGAAGAGGGCAAAGGCAAAGCAACAGTGGCTTACTTAATGTCACTTGGTGACAATCCATTGATTGACTGATTGAATTTATTTGTCCTTTCTCTTGCCAAAGCAAGTGCCCAAGATGGCTTACAAAATGTTCGTGTAATACAATGCAAGACCCACAAAACGAAACTCTCAAGCCAGTGCTGGACTCCATGGGAGCTGATATTATAGGTTCCAAATGACCTGGGATGGGCACTTTTTCTTCTATCCTCCCTCAGGGCACGCAGATCTCAAGCTGACTCCGGGCAGGTCAGGGAGGGATGGCATCAACAGTCCAATACTGGTCTCCACGGGAGCTGATGGTATATGCTTCCTTTGACCTGGGCACCTCTTCTTATTTTCTTACAGCTCCTAGACTGTTTTGTGATTCCAGTTGTGATATTATTATCTTGGTTCTTCCTACTGGTACGGTACAAAGCAGTGCATTTTATCGGCATTGTGGTCTGCATTCTGGGCATGGGCTGCATGGCAGGAGCAGATGTCCTTGTTGGAAGACAGCAAGGGACAGGTGAGTATTTGCACACATTTTCAAATCCTGGGGGCAAATGATGTGTCTGATGTTCTCCATTGTTCAGAATATTCCAAAATTTCCCCAAAATGTGACAGAAAAACATTTCAATCATGCTCTAGACATTCTGTCATGTTTCTAGAATTATTATGGGAATGCATATTTTATGTAGTTCAACTTGAAGCTTTCTCTGTCCATAGCTTTAGCATGTGTAAGGTGTCTGCCAGTTTGTAGCTACTATACACACTAGTCTGCGCATGTGATAATGAGCATTTAAACTTTATGTTCTGTGTGCACTGAATGTAACGGCTTTCCTGTGGCCTGTGCAGGCAATAAACTTGCAATCCTAAGCATGAATACCTGGATTCAGTGTGACTAACTTCTGGGTAGACATGCATAGGATTTTGCTGTATGCAGTATTTAGTAAATAGGGTCCAAGTCATTTGACAAACAATTGAGAACTATTTGTTTCCTGTTATTAATAGTTTGCTTTTTTTCTTTTAACAGATTGTGTATGTGCTGGTAATATTTATGTATTTAGAGTACTGAAAAAAGAAAAGGAATGTTATGTAACCTTGTTATTTTGAATTAAAAATTATCCACCCAAATATTCCCTCCAAAGTGCTTTTTAAGAACAACCATAATATAATAATAATAATTAGTATTAATTAATAATTATTATTAATAATTATTAATAAATATTAATTAATAATAATATAACATAATTAATTAATTAGTTGAGTGAAGCTTGTCCTGGGCGCACAAATCAGCTGAATTAGGGGCTACACATTTCAGGTTGCAGATTGGGGGGGGGCGTGGCTTACATTTTTGATTGCTGACCTACACTTTTCAAAAAAGATCTGCTCAAAAATATAGCACACTATCCTTTTTCTGTGCTCCCATGTGCTCAGTGTGATGCCTAGAAAGAAACAAGTTTCTTGCATTGTGTTATGGTAGCATTGCTCTAGAAACATGTAGAGCAGGGGTGTCAAACATAAGCCCTGTGGGCCAAATGCGACCCCCTGAAGTAATTTATCTGACCCCTTGCATAATAATAGCATGATTGGACTCTCCCAGCTTGATAATTGGACTCTCTCGTATTTTGAAAATATGAATTAGATTTGCACATTTTCTCTTCTATCATTTGCAGCTAGTGAGTTTCTGTGTGAGAACAAAGTGCTCATTTCTGGCCATCTGCTTAATGATGTCACTTTCTGCTTAATGATGTCACTTAATAATGCTAACTTTGGGCCTCTGTATGAAACGGGTTTGACATCCCTGATGTAGACTAAGAACCAAGAGGCTTTCTGGACGAATAGCTCATTACATGATCACATGGTTCCTGGAGGATTCTATCACTAAAGTCTACACCAAATTGAATGCTCTCCAATGGGGGGGGGGGGGTAACCCTATGCATTGAAAAGTTGGATATCAAAGAGAAAGCAAGGCTTAGTAAGCTTTTCCCTTGCTCCTCATTTTGTTTATACAGGGTGGTTTATATTTATTCAATCATGTGATCTTCCACCTTCAATTTGAAGTGTTCCAGAATGGTTTGACCGTGTGATGAGCTGCTTGTCTGAAACACACGTGTATGTCACTTGATATGTTTCACCTAATTATGTGAATGGTCTCTGTCACAAACGTGTTGCTTTATGTAGTGATCCTTTGCGATTTTGTATTTCATTTGAAATATCTGTCCTACAGATGTTGGTACATGAGCAACATGTGTGAACTTGTCTTCAGAGCTGGGCACTCAGATTTTTTTGTGATGAAAGTGACTAATGAGAGTTGGTGAATTAGTGAAACAAAGTTTTTGATTGTTCTAAGCAAGTAACGATGTGCTTTTTTTCCAAAACCTTGTTGTCCCTAGGAGAAAATAAACTTATAGGGGATCTTCTAGTACTAGGTGGAGCCACTCTCTATGGCATCTCCAATGTTTGTGAAGAGTACATCGTACGGAACCTGAGTCGGGTGGAGTTCCTAGGCATGATTGGACTCTTTGGTTCCTTCTTCAGCGGAATTCAGCTGTGAGTAAAGAAAAAAGTTATTGAAACTAAACCAGCAAGTCTCCAGACCACCTCCTGTCACCGTTTCATGGCAAATGTCCCGATCACATATGTTTTCTTGCAAATTGCTGGATGGCCACACCAAAAGCCTATGTGGCCCAGAGTGCAACCCTAACTACAGGTTAGGCTGGCACAAGTTGTCTGCACCAGCCTACAAGTGTCGTAAAGCATGTTCTGATGACTCAGGAATTAGATAGGCAAGGATGTGTGCTGACCTCCCGGCCAAATCCAGCAGTGAAGGGGATAAGTAAGAACTGGCCTAAGGAGGCCGGGGGGGGGGGTCAGAGACGATGGTGGGAGGCAGAGTGGTGGGTGAGTGGGTGGACCGGGCCTGGGAGGGTGGTGGGACCAGCCTTGGCACCTTAGGCCAGATCCTAACCACCTTCTCAGCTAGCCCAGCATTACACCAGGCTGCTCAGATCAGCGATTTAGCTGACGCAGATCTGAGTATCCCAATAGGGGTGGCAGGCACATGCATGGTGTAAGGAGAAAAATATCCCAAATTGCGCTCCAAGTTCCAAGTTGCACTCCAGCCACCTCTAACCCTGCTCTGGATATGACGCAGACCAGTCGGCTTGCCTGTTCCAGTGAAGGTTAGGACTGGGCTGCCTGTCCCTTACTGCCAAGTAAAATATTCCTTTCATCTGCCACCACCTTCATAAAACTGTATATTCTAGATCAGTGTTTCTCAAACTGTGGATCGGGACCCACTATGTGGGTTGCAAGCCAATCTCAGGTGGGTCCCCATTCATTTCAACATTTTATTTTGAATCTATTAGACTTGATGCTCCTATGTATGTGACTGTATTTGGGGAAATGTTACAGACCTGTACTTTTAACAAGCTACTATGTATATTCTTTTAACTGATAGTAAATGTGACTTACTCCTGGGTAAGTGTGGAAAGGATTGCAGCCTAGGGTTGTTAAAAATTTTCCTGCTTGATTATGTCACTTCCGGCCATGACATAACTTCCAGTGGGTCCTGACAGATTGTCATTCTAAAATGTGGGTCCCGGTGCTAAATGTGTGAGAACTACGGTTCTGATAAAATGCCTGATGATGGAAAAGGAGTTTCTAAACCTTGTAGCTGCCAAGGAATTATTTAAAATGGCACTTTATTATATATTAAACATTGAGGATCAAACTAGACGTTTCATGTGTGATTGTGCAACATTCTCCCTATTTTATTTATTCATTTATTCTTGCATGTCTTTGACAGGTAGTGAAAGGGTGTGCTTACTCTTTCCCAACCAGCTGATTTTATTTTGGTTTTGGAATTATGGCCCAAACTGCTTCTTCCACAATAGGAAAATATGTAGGTCTTTGCATGTAATCTCTTGCTTTTTCCTTGGAAACAAAGACTAGCCAAATAATATGCATATAGCCAAAAGCCATACGTTGACTTTCAAAGCTGTTTCTCTGTATTAGGGGTGCCTTTTAAAAATGTCCTGGGATACAAGCTTGTTTCTTACATTCACACTGCAGTACGCTCCTTATTTTCTAAAACTGAACAGCTTTTGTGCACAGTGTGACTCTGTGACCTCTCCCTCCCCCTCCCTTTTCTTGGTCAGTGTTAATATTTCTGTTTAATGGGTTTTAGTCATGTTCTAAATCAGAGCTCTGCAGATTTGTGTTGGCCCACAAGGCAACAGTGCTGTGCATGTAAGGCTTCAAGGGCAGTATCATGCTGTGCTCTCCTGTCAACCTAAAGAAATACGTTGTTGTAAAAAACAAAGTAGAACCTGAGTCTTAGAACGTAATATACAAAAAGGGGCAGACAAGTCCTCTTCTCTCCCAAGATTCTAAGCTGCTTCAGATATGCATGTGGCAAAAGAGGCTGCCGCAGTAAATGTTTGACTAGGGTTCTGTAGTCTGGCAGAGCAATCCTATGCGTGTTTACTCAGAAGTTAGTCCCATTGAGTTCACTAGGGCTTACTCCCAGATAAGTGTGGATAGGGTTGCAGTATAACTCTAATTACAATTGTTACAGAGGAAAAGACTGTTATTGGGTTTAGCCAGCTGTTTTGAAGGGCCCTAATATCTCCCAGTCCCTGAGCTGCTCCTCCTAGATTTACAGTGGAAGGAGAGAAAAGAAAATGTTGCCACCACACCTACTGTACCCCTGCAACCAATTTATGCAAGCAGTTATCGGTTTTGTCCTAGCACAACTATCCTCTGTGTTCAGCAGCAGAGTTTTTGTGCATGAACTTGCAATCACAGCTTGGAAAGTCTGACTGATAAGGGAGTTTATAATTGCAATGTACAATTCATCACTGAATAGTATAGCTAAATTAGTTGTTCTGATTTTCTTCACTTCCAGGAAGGATTAGAATCAAATTGAATCAAGTCTGGGCACTGTCTCGAGACAATTCTACACGGTTAATAACAGATTGGAAAATAACTATTTTGTGCAAGCCCTAATGTGAGAGAATTGAACTTTTTATTGGTAAACGCAGAGGATTTCATTGCCTTTTGCCTAATCTTCTCTTTTGGTGGCTTCATCCTGAGAAGAGGAAGGAAATGATAATGCATTTGTTACTGATGTAATGTTAATCTAATGCTTTATACAAAATGCTGAGATTATCCTTGTGCACATAAATATGAATGAGGCATACATCTGTATGCCTTTTTTCTCCCAGTATCTATAGGAAATGGATTTGTGCTGCTGAGCAAAATTTTCACACAACACAAAGTTGGTAATATGGCATTTTGTTCTAGGATCCTTAAGTAGGGGAAAGGATATTAATGGCCAAATCCCCCCCCCCCAGCACAACCAGCATTGTGCTGGTGGACATTGTTTTATGGCTGATGCAAATCAGCCTCTGCAGATGCACATGGCGAGGAGGCCACAGTGGCCTCCCATGTACTGGCAGGGCACAGGCACCCGCCAGGGCAAGTAGGCCCGTGCAGAGGGTTGTAAGGAGAAGAGTTGAATGGGGTGAGGGAGGGCGGAACAGAGGAGGGGATAGGTGGAACGGGTCAGGGACAGGGCAGGGATGGGGTGGATTAAGTCCAGGAAGGGGTGGGATTGGTGGCAGTGCATGCTGAATCCAGACCCTCTTCCTGGTCCTGATTCACCTTCACTTAGCAATACGAACTTGCGCCAGCAGAAAATCTACTGCAGGATTCAGCAGAAGCCACGCTGGCATTGCAGCATTGCCACACAGGATTTAGGTAGGGTAGGACTGCAAGAAATATTAGGAAACAATACATTATGATAGACTTACATAACAATCCTTATTTTTTTAAGGATTTTTAAAGGATTTAAGCATTTTTAAGGATTTTTAGTATTTTTAAAAAGTGATCAAATGTGCTCAGTTATCAGGATTACTTTCAGACGTGTGTAACATGTCTGAACATGTGTGCAGAGGCCTAGGTGCAATGTCTTGTGAAACACCTTGATAGATGGGCTCTGAATAAGAATGAGAGACACAAAAATAAGGGTTCCACTCAGTGCAGTTTATTGGAGAAAGAAATATAAATAAGAGGTAAAGGAAGTCAGAAAATATGCGGTGCAATACACAGAGGCATAGCAGAGCCCTAAATGGTCATGGTTGCTAGTCAATAAAAGAGCAGGGGGAAATCCTGGAAAGGAAGATGGATTCATAAACATGCAAAACGGATGAGGTGGGGAGAGCGAACAGGGTGCTTACAGGGAGATGCTAACATCTAGGAAAATAAGGGCAATTACCCAGAAGGGCCAGGGGACAGGGAACCAATGTTTATGTGGTATCGGGGGAAGGGGTAGAAGACAGCTGGGAGAGAATGGGGAAAAACTATTAATTTCTGTTATTCGTTTTTTGTAAAATATTTCTCTCTCTCCTTTCCTGTTGTTTTCAAGGCACACATGGTGGCTTAGCAACTATCATTAAAATACAATAAGATCAAGTACATAATAAGCAACAATAACTACTACAATAAAATATACAGCTGCAGAATATCAATAAGTAAAGATAACTGAGACAGGAAAGCAGTACAAAACCAAACAAGTTATTAATCCTGCTGGAAAGCTAATAGGAAGTGTGATTTTCTTAACCCCAGACAGGGAGTTAACTGTGGCACTGCTACAGAGAAAATCCTATCCCTCATTGTTACCAGCCCAGCCTCAGCCAATGGCAGCTCATGTAGGAGGACCCCCAGATGACAGGTTATTTCATATGAGAGGAAGTTTTCCCTAGATAACCCAGTCATGACCCAAGACATGGGGAAGAAGACAAAGGAGACTGGAAATAGTGACAACCATTCTCATATCTCTCCTATGTGTTGACTAGCACAGAGATTCTTGAGCTTTATTTCTTTATTCTTGAAGGGAGTAAAGGTGATTGATCCCCCACCAATGGATAACTCTCAGGCTTTAGGAGAAGGTAGATGTATGTGCTTGATATACAACTAGACCTTTTATGGGGGATGTTGCTGTAGACCAACATAGAGTCTATTGTGGGATGAGTTCATCCTGAACTATTCTTTTGTTCTGAGAAGATTCTTGATGGGTCATCAAGGACCATCTCTGGTGGAGATGGTTATTTCCTAGACTGTAGCATCCTAGAAAGGTGTGGTTGGGAACTTCTCAGTTGCTGAGAAGACCTGTGTCCTGATTAGATAAGGTTCTTGACTGAATTTCTAGTGAAGCTGGTGCAAGAAGCTAAAGGTATATCTTTTGTGACCACTAATGGTTGTGTTCTCTGAACCAGTCAGCTCCCAAAATGTGGCGTTGTTTGTAGGACTGAACAGGATGATCAAGCAAAGTGTGATTGGTTGTGAAATTTTCCAAAGTAAGTCTTCTTGCAAAGAAGCCAACAAAGGGAGGGGGGGGAGTATGCTCAACCAAAGTTAGGCTGCAATTTTAACCACACTTTCCTGAGAGTAAACCCCATTGAACAAAATGGGACTTACTTCTGAGTAGACCTGGTTAGGATTGTGCCCTTAGTCTTTTTGGCCAAAGGTCTATGGAACCTGATACTCTCTTGCCTTTAGTCCAAGCAAAGCAACATTAGGCTAACCTGGGTCATGTTCTCCTGGCACGCATCCAGCACCATGTACATGTGTGCATATACGTGTCAGGCAGCAGCTTCCACATACATTATCTCAGTAAACTGCACAGCCGCATTACAAAGTAAAGTTGATGCTGTAATTCCATATTGCAGATTAAAAGCTAATGCTGAGAGAATATTGGCTTACCAAAGACCACTGAGTTTGTGGCTGAGGTGAGACTTGGATGGGGGATTTCAGAGCTCACAGCCCCAAACTAGAAGAGCACCAGGATAATCACTTCCCTAGCTCTAAATGAGCCCTGCAAAATCTATACTAATCTGGCTACTCTTGCATACTTCTGATAGTCATTTGTGTTTGTGGCACATCAACAGTGTAAAATAACCACTTCTTGTACAGTTCCCTGCTGGAAGAATATTTTTACTTGCCCCAAGTGACTACTTATGAGACTACACTGTGTCCTGTGAGGTAGAATTCCCATCAGTGGGCCTTTCTGGGCAACAGCACTAGCTCAGCACTGTTAATCTCATGAGGAAGGGCATGTGCATGAACATTTGGATCTCTGTACTGGCATGCTTTTGCATAATCACATGGGGAAAGTTCTTCTGAACTACTCCTTAATGCACAAATAACATATTACTTTATTTGCAGTAATTAAAGCAGTGGTTCTCAAACTGTGGGTCTGGGACCCACCAGTGATTCAATTTTTGGTGTCCACAAAACTGACAGGGCAGATTAGGCAATGTGCTTCAAAGGTCAAACAAGCTGCTACTGGGAGGGGGAGCACTGCTGCCCAATCACCATTATAGCCACACCCCTTGTCATTTATAAATCGAGCAGCAGCCTCCAGGGCCTCTAAAAAGTTTGAGAACCTCTAAATCTGATATTTGTGCATTAAAAGACTGGTCATGTGAACCACCTTCCTGTCACTGGGATTAGGTGGACACATGCCAGCGTGCTGAGAAGGGAAGCAGGATGTGAATGAACATACTGCTCCCTCATGTACACCACAGATTGCGCCACATATGCAGGACCTTGTACATCATTTTGTTTCCATTTAATGTTAGTCCCAAAAAGAGGAGGCTTCCAGTTTTCAAACAAAGCTGCTTTCAAAGAAATATCTATTGTATGTGATTTGTACAGTCGCAATAAAGAGAAACACGTGATCTTCCAGACATCAACACCTTTAGAAACTCAGGTTGCAATCTTATCCACACTTATCTGGGAGTAAGCCCCATTGACTAAAATGGGACTTACTTTTGAGTAGACATGCATAGGATTGGGCTGTCAGTGCAGTCCTTTTCTTGTATAATTGGAAGAAATTCCCACCAGGTTCACTGAGCTTTCCTCTTGAGTAACTTCCCTAGAAATCAGTGGGATATGTTTCTGAAGAACCATTACAGGGTTTGCTTACATTAGCTTTAATGGACTGATCAGAATGTGATACACGTTGAGAAATATGGACCTGAATGGACCATTTTTGATTAAGCATTATGTTACGTCACTTCCATAATTTCTAATAAATATTTTCCCAGTTTGTTTCTCTGTGATACTTTGCTGTGATTTATTTGGATTTTACTTTGCTCCAGAGAAGCTTAGAAGGCAACACAATTCACTTAATACATCTTGAATATTTCAGTTCAGGATCTCTCAGAAATATTAACCCATGTGCAAATATATCATATTGAATGAATTCGGTTTTCTTGGAACCTGTTCAGATTGTGTGTTTTTTGTCTTATTACTCTACCAATTACCTTTCAAACACTGTGATAAAGACAGAATTGATTTACCGGAACTTACTGCATTCAGGCTGTGCAAGAGTCTTCCCAAGCCTTTAATTGCAAACCTGTTAATTTTATCTTAAGAAGCTAACTGGAAATATTTGAATTTCCATCCTCAAACTTTATCTGTAATTCTTTTCCAGTGCCATAATGGAACACAAGGAGTTGTTAAAGGTTCCCTGGGATTGGCAAATAGGTACGTGTACAATTCAGCAAATGAAATGTTACTATTGAAAGAAGCCAAAGATGGAATAATGTTTGGGATGAGAGCTGCCATCATTATAAAGGATGATTGAAATCTGTGATATTCTTGCACAACTCTGTCTCATTTTGGAAACAGTGTACCTCGTAATGTTTTCTTCATTCATGTCGCCAGTTAATTTTTAAAAGGAATACCACTGAAAATTGGCTCTGCCTACTAACACTCTCTTTGTTGACCTGAGAAGTTCTCAAACGGCTAGTTAACTGTCTCCATCTTCCACTGTCTAGAAACTCCAGCAGCATTCTCTCCTTATGCACCTTGACTGCAAAGTCCTAGGGGTCAACTGAATGAAACTGAGAGCCCAATCCTATCCTCTACCCCCCGCCCCGCTGGTGCAGCAGCACCAAAAAGGAGCATGCTGTATCATGTGGAGGGGGGCTGGAACAGAAGGCTTCGGAGGGGAAACGAAATTTAAATCCCCTTACTCCTCTGTAAGCCTCCTGCTCCACAGTGGGTCTCCTTGGACATGCACCAGCTCATTAGCTGGTGCAGATCCAACATTGAGAAGGGACAGGGAGACTACAAAAAGGATAGGATCTAGTGCACACCATCATCATTGGATCCATCCCCTCCTGCAGCCTCCTTGATCCTTCCCCCTCCCTGCACACACACCCCACAGCCTTACCTGCTCCAGTGGCTGCAGACAGGTCCATACTCCATAGGTAGCCATTTTGTGACAGCAGAAGTGATTTCTGCTTTTGCAGAACCATCTGTAGTACAGCCCAATCCTGCATAAGATTGGGCTGTGAGATACATAACAAATGGAGGTATCTTCCTAAGCTCCTGTTGCTGTTCACACCAGGGAGAAGGAAGTTAAAGAACTTTTTGTCTGCATCTTGGGGCAAAAATGACTATGGCTGCAATCCTAACCACACTTTGCTGAGAGTAAGTCCCACTGAATAAAATAGGACTTACTTCTGAGTAGACCTGGTTAGGATTGTGCCCTAAATTGTATAACAGGCAGAAGATGTCCTTGGTTTAGGGCCCATGATGAGAGCTAGATGGTTAAGCCTCCAGTTCCCTATTCCTTTTACAAATCATTTCCTTGTAGATAATGCATCATTAATTTAGATACCTACAGTACTAAGAATGTCATAGAAAGAGTGCCTAGCAATGAAGTGCCATAAAGCAGGAAAAGCAAAGTTGCATGTAAATGTATAATTGACCTGATGCATTTCTTTTTTTAAAAAATTGTGTCGGGGGAGGCAGTCCTGAAGCCCTCAACAGCAATTCTTTTGCACTCCCCTGCTGGTCACTGTTTATAAATAACAACAAACACATCAAACCACGTTTATGTGTTTAGGACGCTTGGCCCTTAGAGTTAATATAGTTGAGATTCCAACTGTTTTGAAAACAACCACCTTTCATTAAGTCGGATGTTCCCAGCCAGTGCCAAAGAAAGGAATACTAGCCTTAGGTGTCACCGTTTCCCCCAAATTTTACTAAAACACATATGTATGCAAATAGCTAATGGCATCCAAGAAGACAAGGTAGTAAATGAGCAATGCATGTCTTCCCTTCCTTGCTATTGAAGGTGTCATGCACAGTGAACCACGTACTGAGTTTCATTTTGCACTAAACTGAATATACCTATTTCAGCAGGGGGATCTGTTTTATGGAGCATTGCTCTGCTAAGCAAATTATTTTCTCTAGAAGAATCAAATTTTAGGTGCAATGTCTGCCGTAAAGATGGCATTTGATATTTAATGATGGGATAATCTAAGAACAAGATATGAATGCCAAATACTGTGAAATGGCAAGTTGAGCACAAATGACTCTGATAATGAGGGCAAGTTAATGTGTTGACACTGCGCCAACAACTCCCTGTTAACCTACATTAACAATGAACATCAAAAGCAGCAGGTTAAAAGCCACTTCAAGTCAGCTAGTAGCACCGGGAATCCCTGAGCAGTGGATTCATAATAGGTTGTGTGGAAGACGTTTGCTTCCCATAGGCTTTCACTCTTCATTTCCTCTAATTGTCGGCAAACCTTAATAGAGCAGTGCGCATTTGTCATGAAGCTCTGCCAGACATCTTAGCAGTTTTACAATATGATTCCCAGACAAAACAGGAAATCTTGATGTAAAACATGGCTTCTCTCTTTCTTCAAGCAGCTGAGAATTTTAAGAGCCTTCTGGAGCTCATTTTCCTCTTAGGGAGATTTAAAAATGATCTGTTGTGGTGTAAATTTCCAAATTTAGTGGAATAAACTGGTAGCAGCAGCTACCAGGTTTCTCAGACAGAACCTGCATCTCCAACAGCCTCTCACCGACCCCAGTAGTTCTCGCATGTATCTTTTGGTTTGGATCACCCTCTTAACAAAAGCATACAGTTTTCCATAATGACTAGAAAAGAAAAGGTCAGGCTTGTAAATACCTTTCCCTTTAGCTTTCAGCTGGCTTTGTTAACAACAAAATGAAACTCATCTACCAACTACACATTACTCTTTAAAAACCACCTGTCTTATCAGAGGTGCATAAACACCTTGCTCAGTATGAAGATCCTTTATGAATATAGCCTATATTTTTCACCAGTGGAAGCTTAATTCTGTCACCTGTGAATGCTGTTATGCTGTGGTGGAATTTGAACAGGCTTTCAACACTATGCTATGCTCAGATGTGAATTCTTATTAAATGTAACATCCATGAACTTAAATGGGAACCAGACGACAGCCCTGTTTCATTGCCTCTAGATATTAGAAGCAAGAAAACCATTTCAGGGAACTTGGTTTGCATAAACATCCTCACGCATTATTGGGAATTTAGCTGCATTTTTTCCCCCATGGTAATAACTTGCAGCCTGGGCCACTATGGCTTGTTGTTCAGGCTGGAAAAAATATCCCCCCTCAATGGTTGAACCCTGTCCTTGAGATATTTTGTTTATACCATCTTTTCCTCCTGCTAAAGGCAGGCACCCAAAGCAATTACAATAAAACCACAATAAAAATCAAAAATTACACAACAAAAACATTACAATAGCAGACTCCATAAAACTACTAAACCAAAGGAATATCAGAGCACAATTAAACCAAGGATTCAAAAAGAAAGGTTCAAAAGAAAAGTCTTTAAGGGCCCAGTCCTATCCAACTTTCCAGGACTGATGCAGGTATGTCAAAGGGACGTGCAATGCATCTTCAGTGAGAGAGGGAAATCATGGAGGCCTCTTGAAGGTAAAGAAATGTTTGTTCCCTTACCTCAAAGCTGCACTGTGGCTGCATCAGTGCTGGAAAATTGGATAGGATTGGGCCCAAGAGGTAGTAGGCTAATTCTTTTCTCAGATCAGGGAATTCCTCATAGTGGGCCTTGCAATAGTAACGGCCCTCTGTCTCAGCCCTTCCAGGTGAGCCTTTGAATGGCAGGACATTCCTCTGATATTCTCAGGGTCTGGACAGTCACATATTAGGGAAGGCAGATCTTCAGTAACAGGGAATGACAATTTGGTAAGTCTTGCTGCCTTTACATTCAAATAGCAGTGGATCAGTGTGTCTGACATGGGCACAGCTTCTCCTCTACTTACTGAAGAAATAAATTCACATTCACTTTGTTGCTACACAAGTTGGTAATGTGTTTAAACTGGCAATCCCCCCCACCCTCACCCTACATTTAGTACTCTTTTTCTCCTAAGTCTTGGAGAAGTTATTAATTCTCTTTGGAATAATTCAGGTTTTGTCCTGTTGTCTCTTAGCAGAAGATGTGTCTTTTGGACAGATGATGGAAGATACTTAATCCTGTTCCTGGTTCTTTCTTCTCCCAGGGCTGCTGTATGTGGGCTTTAGTGCCTGCATGTTTGGCCTTTATAGCTTCATGCCTGTGGTCATAAAGAAAACCAGTGCAACAGCAGTCAACCTCTCCCTGCTGACAGCAGACCTGTACAGCCTTTTCTGTGGATTGTTTCTCTTTGACTACAAGGTAAATAGAGTAGATTGTGCATTTGAATAATTGACTACCCTCTGTGCAACAGAGTGTTAATGCAGAGAAATCAATACTGGGAAAGTAAAGACAATAGAACTGCCTAGAACTTGCATCGTTTCATTCCAGCATTTTTGTGCTTCGTAGCTAACTGGAGCATTGGTCTGTCACATGCACCACAGGTGAACTGTTGTGTTCCACATCAAGGTGTACACTGCTTTTTCTCACTAACTGTACAGGAGGGGAATGGGGGGGATAAACTCTTGCTGATGCCAAGTGGGCACATTTGAGGAACCAAAATAAAAATTAGGCTGCACCAAATATTATTTCGTTTCAATGTTTAAGGGCGCAATCCTAGCCTGTGCTGGAGCAGGCAAGCCAGGAGGCTTGTGCTGCATCCAACACAGATTTGTTGGCTGCAGCGGCTCAGGCACGGGCAAGGGGAAGCTCTTCCCCTTACCCATGGGTAAGGGCTGCGCGTCCCAATGGGTCTCCTCGGACCTGCGCCACCTCTGCAGGGTGCATAACTCAGCATAACAGCTGGGTCCCGGCCCCGCCCCCAGCTCCCAGCATGCCCGTCATGGGCCCGCCCTTCCCCCACCCTGCCCTTCCCCCTCCTGGCCCCACCCCACGCTCCCCACACATACCTTTGCCGCTTGTGTCGGCGCACTCGCACCGACACAAGCAGCGGTGTGGGAGCCGCGGCGGAGACTTCTGCCTCTGTTTGCACAGCGGCGCATTTGAATGTGCCAAGGCGGCTCCTGCCTAAGGCGGCGCAAATGTGCTTTACGGCACGTTTGCGACGCCTTTGGGGCTCCTATAGCAGCATAAGTGCCAGTTAGGATTGCGCCCTAAGTCAAATAAAAGGGATTTTGGTGTGGTTGAACTACAGGTGTGAGCCACTTAATGATGGGGATATGTTCTCTGATCCCTGTTGTTATGTGATTAGGTTGTTAAGCAAACATTTGGCCCAATCTAGTGCCTTTGTTGTGTAAACAGACACTCTGCTGCAGGCTATGAGAGACCTGGTTGCCTCATTAAGAGCCTTTTTGTTGTACTTTGACCATTGTCATATATGCAGTCCATCATTAAACGGAAGGTTGTTAAGCAGCGTATGCCTGTATGTCCCTAAGGGACCTGAGTACATATGTATGCACTTTCAAGGTCTTGTTCTGTGCTATTGTTCCTCTAGTTGCTGCCAATTTACTGCACTCTAGCTATAGCTTCTTTCCCCCTTGAACCATGGGTAATCTAAGCCAAACAGATATCACATCACGAACAGAATGAAGTCACAGTGCAATGTCATCAGATTTGGGTTCATAATGGTATCATTGATGGCAAGTCCGTTAAGAGTGAGAGCAAGAGGGCAATGCAAATGGAACAAGCAAACATCATAAGAAAATGTATATAGCTGCTTGATATCTTTTATTTTTATCAACACTGAAAAAGGTTGTAAAAAAACAGTGAGTAGTTTAATGTAGCACTAATAAAATGTATAAATGTATGCAGTTCTTCCTTTCATGTCTTCCAGTGAGACTCTCTGCTTATTCATTTATTTTAAACTTTAATATGCCCATTTCCGATTAGAAAATTAAAGCAACATACATCAATAAAATGTTGTGTAAGTTCTCATGAAGACAGAAAAAAAAAATTCAAAATGACTCTCTTACACTAGCATTGCATATCCACTATACTGTTATGGATAGTTGTAATATGAAAGCCTTATTTCCCTACAAAAACTTTCATTGTAGTCTCTCTGCGGTCACATGCTTCAGAATTCTGTACATGCACAGTGCCAACTTCTGAAGCTTCCTGTTGTTGGCAACCTTCAGTCTTGAAAGACTATGGTATCATGCTCTGAAAGGTGGTTCTGGAACAGCGTCTAGTGTGGCTGAAAAGGCCAATTCGGGAGTGACAATCCCTTCCACACTGGGAGCAAGTGCAGTCTGTCCCTGATCTGTCTCCCTGGCTATGGGCCTTCCTTCTTTGCCTCTTTGCCTCAGACTGTTGGCAAAGTGTCTCTTCAAACTGGGAAAGGCCATGCTGCACAGCCTGCCTCCAAGCAGGCCGCTCAGAGGCCGGGGTTTCCCACCTGTTGAGGTCCACTCCTAAGGCCTTCAGATCCCTCTTGCAGATGTCCTTGTATCGCAGCTGTGGTCTACCTGTAGGGCGCTTTCCTTGCACGAGTTCTCCATAGAGGAGATCCTTTGGGATCCGCCCATCATCCATTCTCACAACATGACCGAGCCAACGCAGGCGTCTCTGTTTCAGCAGTGCATACATGCTAGGGATTCCAGCTCGTTCCAGGACTGTGTTGTTTGGAACTTTGTCCTGCCAGGTGATGCTGAGGATGCATCTGAGGCAATGCATGTGGAAAGCGTTCAGTTTCCTCTCCTGTTGTGAGCGAAGAGCCCATGACTCGCTGCAGTACAGAAGTGTACTCAGGACTCAAGCTCTGTAGACCTGGATCTTGGTATGTTCCGTCAGCTTCTTGTTGGACCAGACTCTCTTTGTGAGTCTGGAAAACGTGGTAGCTGCTTTACCGATGCGCTTGTTTAGCTTGGTATCGAGAGAAAGAGTGTCGGAGATCGTTGAGCCAAGGTACACAAAGTCATGGACAACCTCCAGTTCATGTGTGCTTTGAGGGCCTGAAAATGCCCAGACTCTCAGTTCCTTTTCAACTACTGGTTCGGCAGCATTGCTAAAGGAACACTTCTAGCTTATCCTCCTGGCCGTGGCCTTGGTAAATAATAATAATACAATTGCTGTCTACAGTTTTTGTTTTTAACTTACTTGATTAGTGTTAATAGCTATTAGTTTTTAAATTTTTTTAAGACAGGGCATCCTGTTTATGGCAGCAAGACTCTGTCTCCCTATCGTAATTTGGTTGCTGATGTCGTACAAAGCGTGTTGCTGGCAGCCATTTTCAAGCCATCACAAAGCGGCGGCAGCACTGTGGCCTGCTGCTGTGGCCAGTGACCTTCATACGTGTAGCCCATGTATGAGCTTTGAAGCTTAACCTAGGGTGTTAATACTTGTTCATCTGCAGATAATTACTAGTCACCATATGAGCAGAATTGTAACTTTGGAATCCGAGGCTACCATGTATTTAGTACAATTTTTAAAAAATGCCTGGTTCTCAGGTTCCTGAGAATGGGACATTTCATTTCATACCTCAATACTATGTTTACCTTGGAGACCTCCATTTGATACACTTTGGAACCTGCGAGAGAGGCAGCGTTCTATTCTGTTCTAGACCAATGGGGTGTGTCAGTGCTTTTATTCAAATGAGGACATTCAATATTATATTATTACTGAACATCGTGACACCACCATAAAGATGCCTGGTTCACAGCCGTAGTCGGCAATGAATCCTGCTTATTTACCGTGCAACCATAGAGGCTGGAAATGTGTGAAAACTGCCTCAACTTTGGTTTGCCCTGTGAAGATGTCATGCTTAAACTTGTTATTATGGACCATGTTTTGCAACCCCACTTCAAACTAAGGTTTCACATCCTGCTTTGTGGGCAATCCGTAATTGTGGTTTAGATATTCAGGTATAAGAATGGTTAAGGAAAAAGGGTTAGATAAACATACTAAGGCTTTCATGGCTGTTAAGTTCAGTACAAAAGGGTTAGAATTTGCATTTGTTTTTTGTAATATTGCTTTTCAATGAAGAAGGCGAGTTTGTAAAGGGTTCCCAATCATAAAGCATGAAACATTAGTATCAAATTACCTGTATGCAGAGCATGCCCACCAATAAGGCCAACTGGTCTGGCAGACAATTGGATAAAGGGGTGGCCTTTGGCATGCCACCTGAGACATCAGGAGGTCTTGGGCCAGCCCTCCCTGTACAAACTATTCCCCAAATGGCTATGTGTTCTGCGTGTTTTCCACCTTCTAAAAAGCTGTTCCATTCTCAACCCAGTTGAGGTGCTGTGATCCTTTTTGTTTTTATAGCAGATTGAGCAATGAGCAAAACTCCTTCTCTTCAGTGAAAAGTAAACGGGCTTCATGCTAAATTAGAATCATCTGAACATTTTTGTACCTCTTTGTAGAACATAATTTTATGAGGCTTTCAAGTAACTTGTGATCCCCCCCCCCAAGTCTGTGCTGTCACTTTTATCACCTAATAGCTTTATTGCACTTACAGCAGTAAATCTCTGGAAATCAAAAGAAATACAGGAAACTAGTTTTACTGGGCTTTAGAACCTTAGAAGCTAAATGGAGGAGGGGAAGAATACTGTACATTTGAAGTGTTTTGTTAGGCTCTCACCTTTCTCTGTGAGGAAACTGCATGGTTTTGATGTACATTTAGACTGGAGCTTGAGTATGCATCAATATGTATGATGTCCCCTGTGCGTGTCAATGCCATAGGCTATATTGACTCAAAGGTGATGGACTCTGGCAATCCAAATGATGGCATTATGCTTGCAGGCAGCTCTAATGGAGTATTTATAATGTGGGGAGTTAATTTCATATTTTATTAATATATAATGGATTGCAGCCTGCACTTTGAAATAGACTTTGAAAGCATTCCCCTTATTTTATAAAATGCTCATAACTGATTGTGTGCAATGAATGATGTGTAGTTGGAATTTTGATCAATAATAATTGATCATGAAGCATAGTCATAATCAGCAAAGGCAGGCATCAATCTTTTCTTCCATTGCAAAAGCACAATAGAAAGTTTTGCTGTTGGTTTCTACTAGAATTGGAAAAACCTTTATTGCTGCAGGGTTCACACTTCACCAGCTGTACTTAGATGTTAAATTACCAGTAGAAGATCCAGCAGCAATTCTAATCATCCCTTGGGCAAAACTTGAGACTAGTTAGGTTTTTTCCTCCTGGACCGAAATAGGTAGAAGGCAGAGTCCTTCAGAGTTCCATTTCTCGAGGCAAAAGGATATGGGTATAACCATTAATTTCTTCTTAATATGGGGGCAAAATATAGGGGAATTTTCACTGACATAGGCATGTGTATGCTTGAGAAGGACTGTGTTGCTGAAATAGCACTACAGCTAACTGAAAAGGTCAGTTGCATGGACATATTGGTTTCCATTCTTTCTATTTCATGTCCTTTCACATTTTAACCTTTAAATCTACTTGTTATTCCTGACAGACTAGATACTGTAATGTCCTACTTTACTGATCCCCTGGTGTTCCCATTATTCCCCAAATTGTTGGGTGTCATTACTACACAGGATGATAAATGAAATCATTCAGTTCAGACAGGATCCTTTTAAAGAATGACAGGGTCTCTTGATTTGGGCATCTGCCTTAGCTTGCAATGAGGAGAATAAACAGGGGAGGGAGCAAGAAAAAAAATGTGGGCTGGAAATTCTAGGGACTGACATACAAAGAGACCCAATAGGGATGGAATTCTAACTCAAGAAGATGGCAGGCCTTGCAAACCATTTGGGGCTAGGCAGGGACATAAATTGTGTGTACATACAGCATGCACAAGCTTCAGAATATATTCTTGTACATAGTTTAAGTGTAATATTTTATACTGTCCTACATTTTCTGATGGAAGTTCACTAAAATGGAATGACACTGCAATATTCTCTCTTTGCTATTGAGCAACTTGCTTTCCAATTCTTCATCTCAGTGAATGGACCATCAATTTAGAAATTTGACCCATCGTATTATATCAAATCATGACCCCTCACGAGTCAGCATTAAGAGCCCAGACTAAGAGGTGGACCAAAAAACATGCAACCAAAACACTGAGACATTCTGGATCCTGCTGTATTGTATGTATGCTTACATGTATGTATAGGGCTTCTCAAGAAAATGTACACACATTTTATAGTGTCAAATTTGCATATGTACTATAATGCTATAATTCACACATATACTGTATATGGTGTACACAGAAGCAGATGTTTGATCCAGTTAATTAATTAGTAAATAAACAAATGCTTGAAATGCCCCCCATTGGCAACTGTACACTTCTGACATCACTGACTGTGGGAACTGCAGACATCCCCCGATATGTGTGCTGGGATGGGTCTGCACAGCTCTTCAATTGCCTCCTTTAGACATATAAATGTTGCAAGTTTGCTAAAATGAAGTATGTATGAATTAAGAGCTCATTAAAGTGTGTGTATGTTCCTTTAAGACACCCTGTAGAGAGAAAATGTGTGTGTGGCTGTGTAAAAGTTAACTAGCTAGACTGGACCCACCTTTAAAAATAAATAGCATCTACACAGTTATACCCTGAATTCCCTGAGGTCCAGTAAGTCCACAATACTGACATGAATTAAGGACCTACATTGTCATTGTTTTTCATTGACCTCAGGAAGTTCTATTCCCTCTACTGCATTATATTTTATCTTTTCGTTCCTCTGTTGCATTTCTAGTTTTTTTTTCATGCTAGCCAGTTAATTTACAGTTTCATCAGGCAGGTGTTACCCTGCACATGCTCGATCTTGTCTGATCTTGGAAGCTAAGCAGGGTCAGGTCTGGTTAGTACTTGGATGGAAGACCGCCTGGGAATACCAGATGCTGTAGGCTTATACCATAGTCTTTTGAGACTGAAGGTTGCCAACCACATCAGGCAGGTTTAGTGGCCATTTTTCTCAGTGTTAATGTGGACTTCTTATGTTCTTATGCTTTTCATTTGCAAGCCATATGCTGAATTTTAGTTATTCTAAGAAAATTACATTTCCACTAGATTATATAAGCAGTTTATCTCTCATTCTTCACTACTAAAGTCGTGCATACTGCGTACATTCTGAACCAGCAGGTTCAGTCACACTGCATTATATTATTAACCAGCAAGCCAACTACAAGAAATTATATTCAGTACTGGCAAGATCACTCAATCTGTTTAATCTAGGATTTAGCAAAGAAAAATCAGTTATTCTTGATATAGCATTTTAGTAATTTGAACAATTTGGATGGAATTCGGAGAGCTGGGAAAAAACTACGATATCTAGTTTGGAGGAAGCAGAGAAAATTATTAGAAGAATAACAGAAATGCACAAGCAGATGAAATATAATCTCCTTAGTATAGCACTGTAAACGTTTCAAATGCTTTTTAGGGGAAATGAAATTTACAAAAGTATACAGGGGTAGTAGCAAGTGGCAGGCTCATGTCTTACTCCTCCTTCTTCCCCATAATTTTTAGGGGTATGAAGTGCACCAAACAAGGTCCTCACATTGTGGGTTTTTTCTCACCCTTAGGTGATAGCCAGTGCAATGGAGTGGAGCAAAGAAGCTTTTAGGACACGTGGGTTAACAAGGAGGAGACCGTGGACTGCTGTTTTCAGTGACAGCCCCAGGGCATAATGCCTTTTCCACCTCATTATTCCACCCTCAAGGCAGGAGGTGGTCATCCTTGACAAAGGCCAAAATGTCAGATTTTCTCATACGAATGTCAGAAAATACTATAGAACAGGGGTGTCCAAACTTTTTGGCAGGAGGACCACATCATCTCCCTGATACTGTGTTGGGGAACGGGGGGGGAGGGAATTAATTTACATTTCAAATTTGAATAAATTTACATAAATGAATATAATAGAGACAGCTCTTATATGAATGAATGAAGGTCTTGCAATATCTCAAGGCCTATAAAAGGCCTTGCACAAAGCAAGGCTGGCCTTTCCTTTGCTGCCACTACTGCATCACATACATGAAACAGCAAGCCGTGGAGGGAGCCCTAGGCCCGCAGCTCATTTGAGAGGTCGAACAGTCACCCTCAAACTGAGAGCAGTAGCATTGTGCCAGCACAGGCTCCAGCAAGTCTCCTCAGGGCCAGAGGCTCATTGCAGGCTGGGGGGCTCTCTGCAAGCCAGATTGGGAGTCTCCAAGGGCTGCAAATGGCCCCTGGGTCGGGGTTTGGGCACCCCTGCTGCAGAACAACATAATTAATTGATCGCAAAAGGATGTCACATTCTCCAAAGGAATTTGTGAACAGCTCACAGGGTAAAAGCCCAAGCAAACCCAAATTCCTAAACATTGCAAATGAGCATCTGCTGTGGCTCAGCTGGGTTCCCTAAAATAATCATGGAAAATTATAGTTTGTCATTGTGTAACCCTCCCCTCCACCCTGCCTCCCTGATGCTTTCTTAGGAACTTGACTAGCAAGCATAGTGTCCAAAAGAGCTAGCTACTGCTGTTGTACTTTGTAGGATATGGATTGGTTCTTTTGGATGCCTGAATCTACCAGTTCTGCAGGTATCCTGATATAAGGTGCTTTATTCAACCCTGTGCACTGCTTGTCCTTCCTTTTGTCCTGACGTGTGAAATCGTGCATGGGGAAGAGTCAGTCAGGCTTATGCTTGTTCATGTGTGATGATATCTTGGGTCAGTCTAAAGTTCCATGGTGTGTTTTGGTAGTCCAGGTAATTGTGACTCATACTCACTTACTGCTCAGCCTGTCTGTGACATTGTACAGAGCATGTATATGCTTAATCTGTGCCGATACAGATGCAGACGAATGCTTTTAATCAATTCAGACCAATTCAGAATGGGGGAAAGAATCAATCAGCCAAGAATCAGATTAAGTCTAGAAGAAAATAGCTTGCAAGCAGGGGGAAGTAGATGGATTTTTCAACTGAGTCCCTTGTTGTCTTTTCCTTTTGCATTGCAACACAGTGACAGCAGCTAAAACTATACCAAAATGTAGTATACATTTTGACAATGTAGAATCCAACATAATCTCAGAGGAGGGAAGGAGCTGACACATAAAATACTTTTCAAGAAAGGCATCCACAATAGTACTGAGAAACTACTGTAGAGAAATCTATGTTCTCAAAGGACAGCTCATAGTTTTCAGCTCATATGCTGTACGTATTTAATTACTGCTGTCTTTTATTTCATTATTCATAAATCATCAACCAGTGAGTTATAAAATAATTTATAATCACCATTTTCAGTACATTTTGATAAGCTGTTATCCAAATGTACTGTCTAAATAGGTTGCAACTAGAATAAAAAAAAAGTTGCATAGTATATTCATGACTAGAATGTATTAGTTTATTTTCCAGATGCTAACACTTAATAAATGTTTACTGTTCAGAATGTTAAAAGTATTAGCTAAAGGCTTGCCAGTATGATAGGCCGTGAGTATTGTCAATTCTCCTCATTGATGGACCTAAACTGCCCTCCTATTGGATTTTAACCCCGTTTATTACCAAATCCAAAGCACAAATCGTTTGTGACAATTAAACCCTGGTGAATCCTTGGTCTTTCATCTTTCTCCCTCTCTCTTGATGCTTGCTCTGATGTCACAGTTCTGTTAACTCTTTCAGGAGTAGCTCCTCATGGCTCAGCGACTCTGACGTCAAAGAGGGACTGACCAGCTTGAGCCCAGGCTGCTGTGTGCTTATGGGGAAAAAGGGAATCTCAGGCTGCAACCTCACACGCACTTACCTAGGAGAAAGTCCCATTGAATTAAATTCTGAGCAGACATGCATAATGTTCTGCTAGGCTCTGAATGCTGGAGAGCCCAATCCTAACTGAGCATTTCAAATTGCGGGACACAGTTCCACTGTCATAAATGGCTGTATGGAAATGACCGTATTGGAACTGCCACCACAAACAATGGCAGTGCTAGAAGGTCGTCACCAGACATAGCTAGTTTCGCCAACAAAAGTAAATGGTGGTGAGGGCTGGGGTGGGTGGGATGGAACAGGGGATCCTGGCAGGCATGGCAAGGGCAGGCAGAGGGCAGATATCAGAGGCAATGGACCCACCTCTATCTTCTGCTTTGTTTTGGTCCCAACATTTTGCCTCTACTCAAACTTGAGCCAGCTAAAGAACTGAAAAAGGTCCAAGTAGAGCCACAGGGGCCCATGTGGGAGCAGAGAGGCTTACTTACCTCACTAGCCCCACACAGTCTCTGGCTGCCCACAGTATGTAGAGGAGCCTGTGCCAGCACCGCTGCACCCTGCAGACAAGCACTAAGTAGAACTGGGCCAAGATGTTTGTAAAATTTAACATGCTGATATACAGAGCATGTGCAGAGAGATTGTGCAGGAGAGCAAGTGGGGAAGAGCAAAACTGACACAAAAAGTCAAAGTTCCTTTGACTCCTGACTCCAGGATACCCAGTTCCTTTGACTTTTAAGACCCAGACAAATTACAAAATCACTACCAAGTTTGCAAGGTTTTCACAATGCCTCACCTTTTTAATCTCATGTGCTTGTAGTTTCAGTTCTAACACAGCTTGAAATCAGTTCAGGAAAGGGACCTGCATACTCCACTGCAGCAAACTAAATGGAATCCTGTGCAGGAGAACATCTGGTCAGCCTCCCATCCAGCTGGCTACAGGCAGGGACCCAACACATGCTGCTCTTTCAAGCAGCCACTGTGAACCTGAGATGTGTGTGAATTCACTCTAGTAAAATGTGAGTTGTAACAGCTTATTACATACTCAAAGCATGTAATATCTTGATTTTAGCCTTATGATAGTTACTGCTGATAAATACTGGAAAATCTTTCAAACCACCACTTTTGTGGACGGTAAAATCCAATATTAACATTAGTATCATGTCCAGTTGGCTCTTTATTTATACTGCAACGAACCTCAAACTGTATTGGGTGCTTCTCCCTAAGAATGGTCTAAAAGCACATTGCCTGCTTGGTGCAGAACGGTTAGGGAGGCTAACTTGTTGCCTCATGTCACATGGTTCAAGCATCCATCGTATAATCAGGTATTAGTAGCTTGAGGAAGAGAGCTTTTCAGAGAAGGAAAAGAAATAATGTCTCGTAATGAGGAAACTGCAGTATTATAGTCGGCATAGAGCAGATATGCATATTATAGAACATTCTGTCCTCCCTCACCATGTGACACAATTCAGCTTACTTCATGTTCTGACTTTACTATACTGAGTCCTTAAATTTTTGCCCGGCCCACAGGTGTACGCATTTGGTCCCTGTTGGCAGAAATGGCTTTAAGAGCATAAGAGGAGTCTTGCAAAAGGTCTATCTAACCCAGCATCCCTTTCCCATCTATGGCTATCGCAATGCCTCTGGGATAGCCACAAACAAGGCTTGGGGGCAATAGACGTCTGTGGTTCCCCTGCAACAGGTATTTATTTATTTGCCATTCTTATATTTCACTCTTCAAAAGATTACCAAAGCAGCTTACAAAGCCATAAAAACACACATTGTGACAGCAGAAAATCTATGTAAGCAGCACAGCATAAAATCTGTAAAACTGGATTAAAAGCATCTCAAAGGAAGTCATCTTCCATTTATACCTAACAGTCAACAGTGAGCCAGTATGGTTTTCCTTGAGTGGGAATTCCACAGTTGGGGTGAAACTGTGGGAAGGCCTGTAGCTGAGGCCTGCCTGCTCTCTGTTAATGGCATAGCAGAGAACAGGGCCTCTTCTGATAATCCTAAAGAATGGGCAATGCATGTGGGGGTATAGATTGTGGCTTGTTATCCACTGGTTTGGCATCTGCTGATTTGACTTACCACTGATACTGAGGTCCACCTTAAAATGTAGCAAGTAAAAAAAGTGCCAAAATCCAATTTCCTATCTTCATGCTGTTAAACTGCACTGGTTGCAAGCTCCTCAGGGTTCAAGATAGCCTAATAATAATTAATAATTAATTTCATTTCATTTGATTCCATTGTTCACCCCATCCAGTGGCTGAATGAGGTATAGCATCCATACCAATGCATTCTGGGGTGACAATGGAAGAGCAAGAAACCTGGAAGTCTTGCTTTAGAGCTATTTTTCCACTGATTTGGTATCCACTGATTTTTTTTAAACCGTGGAGGATCCTGGAATGGAACCATAGTGGATAACGAGGCACAACCTGTATTCTAGTATTTGGAAGCATACTAAACCCTCACCGTTCCCAATTCACAGCACTGGCTGATGCAGAAGAGCCCTCTGTGTAATGATTCTAGGACATGAGGTTACTTTTACGACATCCTGTAGAAGGGGACTTGGACACGCTACACACAGATGCTGTTTCCAAGGAGAGTCACCCATTTTTTTGTAATGTCTAATTCTGACCAGAGTGTCTGTTGAAGAAGAGACCTATGGTGAAAATAAACTTGACATTCATTTGCTGAAATAATGTCATTTGTCAGATCTAGCACTATCTGGAGGCAGTGAGGATCTGGATGGGGGCCAACAAGCTGAAATTAAATCCGGATGAGACAGAGGCTCTCCTGGTTCGGAAATCCTCGATGCAGGTGCTGGAGGCCTGCACTGAATGGGGTTGCACTCCCCCTGAAGGAGCAGGTCCACAGCGTGGGGGTCCACCTGGACTTGCAGCTGCTCCTGGATTTCCAGGTGGCGGCTGTGGCTAGGGGGGCCTTTGCTCAACTTCGGCTGGTGCACCAGCTGTGGCCGTACTTGGATCATGCAGACCTGGCCACAGTGATCCATGCCACAGTGACATCGAGGCTAGATTATTGTAACGCGCTCTATGTGGGGCTGCCCTTGAAGATGGTTTGGAAACTGCAACTAGTGCAGAATGCAGCGGCCTGTGTAGTTACTGGAGCTAGGTGGTTTGACTCAGTCAGTTCGCTTCTCCAGCGGCTGCACTGGCTGCCCATTTGTTTCTGGGCCCAATTCAAGGTGCTGGTTTTGACCTTTAAAGCCCTATACTGCTCTGGGCCAGGGTCTCAGAGATCACCTGCTTCAGTACAATCCGGCTCGTCCTCTTAGGTCATCAGAGAAGGCCTTTTTACAAGTGCCGCCGCCTAGGGAGGTACGTGGGGCGGCGGCAAGAAATAGGACCTTCTCAGTAGTGTCACCAACATTATGGAATTCCCTTCCCCTTGGCTTAAGAACTGCTCCCTCTCTTGAAACTTTTCGGCAAGGCCTGAAGACCCTTCTGTTTAGACAAGCCTTCTATGTTCCTGGCCTTTTTAACATCTTTTCAACATCTTTTAATATCTTTATTAACATCTGGTTACAGGCCTGCTCCTTTTCTAATTTGCTACACTATGCTCTTTTACCTGGTTATTTTTTTTTTTCTTATCTGACTACTGTTTTTATGATATGTTATGTTTTTATCTGTTTTTAAATAATGTTTTTAAATTTGTTTTAACCTTGTTTGTAAGCCCTTGTTTGTGAGTCCCTTCGGGGAGAAAGGTGGGGTAAAAATAAAGTTAATAATCTAGTTTGTTATGAAAATCACATTCAGTTTGGTGGCTGTAGAAGATTTTTATGCAATGCAGCTTCCAAGCATGGCAGATCCTAAGAGAAGTCTCACTTCTACATTCTTTGCCAGGTGATTTACACAATAACTTACCATTAAAGTTAATGAGCTGGCGCAGCAGCTGCAAATGACTTGCTTCTCTCCCTGTGTGAGAATGAGCTACATTTGTATGGGGAAGATAAAGAATAGAATTCCCTGGGAGTCATACTGTATGCACTCCTTGTAAAACTCAGTGGAAAAGGAATAAACAAGTTATGCAGTCTGAATCAATTATGGTAACCTTGCTTTTGATCACCATTAGTCTCCAATGCAGCAATACAGAATCGATTACTGAAGGCAGCTGGCACTTTATTAAATTCTTACATCCCCAAACCAACAAAGACTCTTGGCAACTGACATCTGATAGAACAAATCACTTGGAGAACATTAAGAACTTAATAAACAGGAAGAAAGTAGCTGTTATTTATGTTTCTGTTCTGCCAGCTACTTGCACATTGATTTTCATTAAGGTAGTGCTGTCAATTTGTGCAGTATATACAAGTCCTTTGATTTTTCTTAGTAAAACCCCAGGGGCCAGTAGAAGGCTTGGACAGGGCCATTGTGAGCCCTCAGCATCTACTAACAAGTGCTAGGGTTCCAGCCAAAGATGCCAGGCAGTGAGCCCCCAGTCCCTGTTGGTGCTCCTTTCAGCACTACCACAGCTGGAGTAAAGGTGTCATTTTCACTTCCCCATGATGCTCAGCCCCCTACATATTATCAGCACATAGTGGGGGGCTGAAGATACAGGCAGGGCCCAGCGAAGAGCACTTTGCCCAGGGCCTCCCTCAAACTTGAATATTACTATATTATATTATAATAATAATTATAGTAATCCAAGCTTGTAGCATCAAAAGGAATTGCTAAATTCCTAAATAAAGTATAAGCCACTGTACGTTGAGACAGTGCTAGACCAATTTGAACATACATGTATATTATATGATGACCTAGCATTGGATTTCTGAGAGGTTGACTCCTAGTTAAAACATGAACTGATGTAGTTGAAACCATTGTGATTGCTTTAATTTAGCACACGTGCTGCAGCTTTACTCCTTAAAGTGCGCTCAGGGCAGCTAGGTGACAGACAGGGACATTATCACCTTTTGTCGGTTATACAACATTTAGTTCTTATTTAAGAAATTATGTGAGTTCAAATAGAAGCTTCATCTGTGATCTCACAGGGCCCAATCCTATCCAATTTTTCCAGGCCAGTGCAGCCATAGCAATGGGGCCTGCACTGCATCCTGTGGTGGAGAAGCAATCACAGAGGCCGCCTCATGATATGGGAACATTTGTTTCCATTCCTCAGGACTGCATTGCAGCTGCACTGGTGCTGGAAAGTTGGATAGGATTGGGCCCTCAGGCTACAATCCACACTTTCCTGGGAGTAAACCTCATTGACTATAATGGGACTTCCTTCTGAGTAGACATGTAAAGGATTGGGCTCTCAATCACACATGAAAGTTCCCACATGATGCTACAGGAGTATACAGGTGTGGTGCAACCGGACGTGAATTGTAAGCAATGCAAATATTTTGCAGAATCCCACAATCCTCTCTAAGATGGGGGTAGAAACAAAGAAGGTGAAGGCAAGGAAAAGATAAATAAGTTACTGCCTTCACCTTGTTCAAACATTCAGGAAACCATTTGTAAGAAGGGAAGGGAAGGGCAATTTTGTCCACAGAGTCTGAGGTAACATAATTTGGCAGAGAGGTATCCTTATGATATTAGTGCTGAAGAACAGTTCTGATGGAAATCCTATGAAGCTTTTTAAATTTTTTATGAAGACAAACTTTGAACAATTTCCTCATGCTTGCAGAAGGCAAGAAATCAAATTTCTCAGACTGCATGTTGATTAGAAATCTGTCTTCCTAAATGTGTAGCACACTCCTATGCGTGTCTATTCGGAAGAACATCCCATTGTGTTCAGTGGGGTTTACTCTCGGGAAAGTGAGACTAGGATTGCAGCCATAGTTCTCCTCTTTTGTTATCCCACAAATAATTGTATTGCAGATTGAAAATAATTGCAGATCATAGCTTGGAAACGAACTTTAGGCATTTCACTAAATAATACTAAAGATCCACTTTGTATTCACTAAAGATCCAGTTTTGGGGCTTCAATACATTTCTCTGAAGCTATTACATTGTTTCAGTATAGAAAAAGCAAATATAATTGACAGAAGGCAGGGAAGATGACCTTCTTTTAATTCAAGAGATGTTATTCAAGCCCCAACTTGTCGCAGTATAGATCTCCATCCCTTTGTTAGATTCAAGGTGTACCTTGAATTGCTGTGCGTTATCAGTGAAATGGAAATCATGATTGATTTTAGAGGAATGTTTTCTGAGAACAAAATGCATACCTGGATGTATAGAGAATGACTTGAGAAAACTGTAATTTAATAGAAACCGAATACTTCTGGACACCGTGGAATTTAAATATTATAATCTACCTAACATTTATATATATTGAACTTCAAGGTAAGGTATCCTGCTTTGGTTTTGTGCAGCAACACTGGATAGAATTTTAAATAAATTGTCTGACCACTGCTGGCCCATTCATGAGGCCAAGTAAGCAGTTGCCTCAGGCAGCAGACTGGCAAGGAGCTCATTTCTGTCCGTTCCCCCCACCTGCCTCCACTCAAAGGGACAGAGGTTGGTGCGTCGCCTGGTAAAGTCAGGGCCAGCATTTATCATTTGTCTTTCTCTGGCACAGAACCTGTTGTTTCTATTTTTCTTTCTAACCTGTTGACATATGAACACTGCCAGCACTCAATTGCTGGAAGTTCTGGGACAAAGCCCTATGCTGAACATCCCAAACTTGCTACTAATTGGCAATGGCAGCTGTTCCTTCCATCAGTGCTGGTACCAGATAGATGGAGATCCTGGTGTAAAGTCCTGCACTGAGCCTCCAGTGGCATTCCCCACCCACCGTCAGTGGTGCAGTGGGCACTACTACTTATACTGTGAGCTCAGAGATTGACCTCGCCAGATTGACCCTCTGATGGCCATGGGCTCTCTGCCACTGTTCAACCTGGCAGATCTTTGATGTCACTCCTGCATATGAATTAAATATTCAGTTGAGCTCTAGACCCAGGCATACATTTATGGTATTCCTAACTTATTTTTATTTTGTAACTCCCATCATCTATAGAATGACCCAGAAAAGCTGAAAATAGGTGCTCCATCTGTTGTTTTGTAGAGTTTTAAACTTTGCAACCAGGTATTTACATACGATATTTTAAAGCTCAGTAAGTCAATTCTTTGCAAATTCCAAAGGGCTTAGAAGTTCTTTACTGATGAGCATTCCAGTACTTACATCCACACCTCTCTTAAGCCACAACCCAACAGCTTGCACGAATACAAAGGGATTCAAATGCAACAGTGCAATGCAATGCAGACTCACTCTAGAGATTGTGGCAGAATACCTGCAGTCACACAGAAACCAGATCTCCCTACTCTTCATTTGAATGTGTGTGGTGCTTGAGAGGTTCTGGGTTAATTCTCTTGGCTTATAACTCTTTTCTGATTTGTCTGCATGCTTCTTTTCATCATTTGCTAGCTAACACTGTCTTACAAGGGTGGCAATATTGACAGAAAACGAACTAGGCCTTCAGATTCCATGGTATCTTTTCATTGTGACTCATTAGGTATATACATTCAGAGCTCTGTTATTGTTATGCCTTTCAGCAGTGGTACTCAGTAGGATCAATTCTAGTTGTGCAGAATCAGCAGGTTTCTGATGTACACCCAGAGGCATATGGTGGGCCACAGGAAGCTAGACTAGATGGAACTGTTAACCTGAACCAGCAGAGTTTTTCTTATGTTCTTATGTTCTCTGCTAAATTGTTTCAAGTAGCTGCATTACATCCCACCAGTTTGGGAACCACTGGCCTAGAACCAATGTCCAACGTTTTGATCAGCCATTGCAATTTTTAAAAATTGATGTATGTCCCTAAATCTAAGTTGTGTCGGCTTTCTGAACATTTGCTTTGTCTGACACTTTCCCCTAACTTTGTTTCAGTTATTTGTGATTCATGTTTTGGCTTCTTTCAATTCCTTTTGTTCGCAGTATAAAGGAAGGAAGAAGAGAGGTGATGGTCACTTAACCCATTTTTGCCCAGATGTACACATTTGGTCCCTGTTGCGTATATGCAATGTTGGCAGAAATGGCTTAATGAACCATTGGCTAATTTCTGGTGGGCTTCCTAGTGCCTGCTGGGATACTTGCAAAGCTAAGCGGGATTCAATTTGATCTAACAAAGCTCTTCTTCTTAAGCAAAAATGAATACTCAAGATCATATAGCATAGATTAATTATGTTTTAACTAGGAAGACATATTCAAAATGTTGTAAAACAACTTTGTACATTAAAGTACCATGAAGTGTGGAGATTATAGTACAAACAAAAAGTAGACTGCCCAAGACTGAAGTCAGACTATCCCTAATGTAATAGTATCAGGAAAAGGTGAAACACACATCCAAGCAATTCAGAATCTCACCTGTCCACTCTTTGTTATGGAACGTTACCAACGTTATGGAACTCCCTTCCCCTTGACTTAAGAATGGCTCCCTCTCTTGAGACGTTTCGGCGGGGCCTGAAGACCCTTCTGTTTAAACAAGCCTTCTGAGTTAATGGCCTTTTTAACATCTTTTTTAACATCTTTTCTACATCTCTTAGTATTTTTTACAGGCCTGATTCCTATGATCTGCTGCTCTATGCTCCTTTTACCTGATTTTTTATCTGATTACTGTTTTTATGATATTTCTTAATATGTTTTTATCTGCTTTTAACCTGTTGTGAGCCGCCCTAGGTCCCTTTGGGGAGAAGGGCGGGGTATAAATAAAGTTTATTATTATTATTGTCCTCTACTGACAATAAATCTTTTCCATGACTGCCAGCTTTATTTGTATTCAATTATTTGTTCTTCTGAGGATTCTTTTGACCAAGTGATGCAGTAAAACATTGAAGAAATGTTTCTCTGCTTGATTTTCTTCATCTTTCTGATGAAGTGAAAGAAAAACCAGTTTTAAATCCCATTTAGACTTAGTTTGTTTGAAGATAAGAACATAAGAACAGCCCCACTGGATCAGGCCATAGGCCCATCTAGTCCAGCTTCCTGTATCTCACAGTGGCCCACCAAATGCCCCAGGGAGCACACCAGATAACAAGAGACCTCATCCTGGTGCCCTCCCCTGCATCTGGCATTCTGACATAACCCATTTCTAAAATCAGGAGGTTGCGCATACACATCATGGCTTGTACCCCATAATGGATTTTTCCTCCAGAAACTTGTCCAATCCCCTTTTAAAGGCGTCTAGGCTAGACGCCAGCACCACATCCTGTGGCAAGGAGTTCCACAGACCGACCACACGCTGAGTAAAGAAATATTTTCTTTTATCTGTCCTAACCCGCCCAACACTCAATTTTAGTGGATGTCCCCTGGTTCTGGTATTATGTGAGAGTGTAAAGAGCATCTCCCTATCCACTCTGTCCATCCCCTGCATAATTTTGTATGTCTCAATCATGTCCCCCCTCAAGCGTCTCTTTTCTAGGCTGAAGAGGCCCAAACGCCGTAGCCTTTCCTCATAAGGAAGGTGCCCCAGCTCCGTAATCATCTTAGTCGCTCTCTTTTGTACCTTTTCCATTTCCACTATGTCTTTTTTGAGATGCGGTGACCAGAACTGGACACAATACTCCAGGTGTGGCCTTACCATAGATTTGTACAGCGGCATTATAATACTAGCCGTTTTGTTCTCAATACCCTTCCTAATGATCCCAAGCATAGAATTGGCTTTCTTCACTGCCGCCGCACATTGGGTCGACACTTTCATCGACCTGTCCACCACCACCCCAAGATCTCTCTCCTGATCTGTCACAGACAGCTCAGAACCCATCAGCCTATATCTAAAGTTTTGATTTTTTGCCCCAATGTGCATGACTTTACACTTACTGACATTGAAGCGCATCTGCCATTTTGCTGCCCATTCTGCCAGTCTGGAGAGATCCTTCTGGAGTTCCTCACAATCACTTCTGGTCTTTACCACTCGGAAACGTTTGGTGTCATCTGCAAACTTAGCCACTTCACTGCTCAACCCTGTCTCCAGTTCATTTACGAAGAGGTTGAAAAGCACCGGTCCCAGGACAGATCCTTGGGGCACACCACTTTTCACCTCTCTCCATTGTGAAAATTGCCCATTGACACCCACTCTCTGCTTCCTGGCCTCCAACCAGTTCTCAATCCACGAGAGGACCTGTCCTCTAATTCCCTGACTGTGGAGTTTTTTCAGTAGCCTTTGGTGAGGGACCGTGTCAAACGCCTTCTGAAAGTCCAGATATGCTATGGCAAACTCAGTGCCTGCTTGACTGTTCATAGAGCTCATTCACGCTATGAAATTGGCAGGTCTGGTGAAGAGGTGCTTATTTCTAAACAACAACTAGTTCCATTCACAACAGCATTGCTCCTCTTAAATGGCCTTGGAAACCAGCATTAGCTGATGTTTTGTGATTATATTTTTGTCCAGATGCTGCTCAGATGGTGTATTAATTAATCATTTGTGTTAAATTGTTTTAATTGATTGCCACTGGATGCTTTGAATTCTTATTTTGTTACTGCTGCGTTGTTTTTAAATCAAAATTATTTAGTAATGGATTATTAAAGTACCTGTACTTTTTTAAATTCCGTGTTGCTTTTGTACTACAGTTGCAGGGAATTCAACCATAGAAAGTCTCAGAAATTAGTAATACATCAATTACTCTCAGATCCCATGCGTATTTCCTTTAAAGAACGTTCCACCCATGTTAATGGGGCTTACGCTGAGATAGTCAAAGTGGACAGCAGCCTTGGAGCCCAATCCCATCCAACTTTGCATCACTGATGTAGCTGTGCCAATGGGGCATGTGCTGCATCAAGCGGTGGAGTGGCAGTGACAGAAGCCTCTTCAATTTAAGGGAACATTTGTTCCTTTACCTTGGGCAGCATTGTGGCAGCATCAGCAATGGAGAGTTGGATAGGACTGGGCCCAATTGTCTAGGGGCAGTACTGGTCAAAGCTTTGGTACTACCTAAAGTAGTGCCTGTCATCACCCTCCTTCCCCATCTGCTGCTCATCATCTTGCCACCTGTCCCCTGCATCCTTTCCTGCAGCTCCAACACAGTCTCCTGTCCTCCACATTGGTCCTTCTTCGCATGCTTTGATTTGATTTGATTAAATGTATTTTGAACAGGACTGACATAGTGGAAAGAAGGCCACATTGAAGCCATAGTTAAGAAGGGACTGAATGAGTGTGCCTCTAAGTCAACTACACTCTGACACATTTTGTGCTCCCAGCTGCTTAGGCAACCAAGGAGAGCACAAGCATTTTGTGCTCCTCGACAAGGAGACAATGCAGTGCCTCCACTGCCCCAATGCATTTCCTGAATGTTTTTAGCAAACAGGAAGCCTACTAATGATCAGTGGATGGCAGGCTGGTGGGAGGCAGCAGGCAGATGTGGGGTGCAGGGCTTCCCTTGTCAGTTCACCACTCCACCCCAACTTGATGCAAGGCTTTCAATCTGTGTCATAGGCAGGTCAGCACTACTCTAGGGAGATGTACTTTTTATTCTTGTTCTGTAATGGACTTCAGTCATTTCAGTTCTTTTTCTTTGATTGCCTTGATTGCCTGCCTGTGACCCACTTCTGTTTCCCTGCCACAAGGATATTTGACTAGAAATTTGAGATTTTTTACAAAAGTTCAAAACAAAGTTCAAGATTATACAAAATAATGGTGCATTTTATGACTTTAATCATTTGTTCTTAGCATTGAGTTTTTATCTGATTTGGATCAAAATAGCAACAGCCCTACTTAAGAAAGAACAAACTTGCAGAGAGAAGATCCCCTGGGCCCCCATGTATGTCTGTTTTCCACAATCTTGTATTTTGTATTGCTTAATTAGCCTTGTTTTACCAATCTTCTTCCTGTTTTTATTAGTTTTCAGGACTCTATCTTCTGTCATTCTTCACCATCCTTGTTGGGCTGGTGCTGTACTCCTCCACAACCACATATATTGCCCAAGATCCACGGGTGTACAAGCAATTCCGAAATCCTTCAGGACCTGTTGCAGACTTGCCAGCCACTGGGCAACTGGAACCTTCAGTAACGTACACCAGCCTAGGCCAGGAAACGGAAGAAGAACCTCATGTCCGAGTTGCCTGAACTCAGGCTCTTGCCACCCTTGGTGGAGTTTGTCTCCATTATCTCTGTATCATTCATAGAGAAAGGTATTTACCGGATGCAGTTACTCAGGTAGGCTGCAAGGTAGCAAATATGGAAGGCTTGTAAAAAACAAAAACAAAATACAAACTAAATTGTTTCTAAGTGTGCGTGGCAAAGAGCAGTTGACTCCCAGTCTTTTGCTTAGGGCAGTGGTTTTCAGACTGTGTTCTAGAGATTCTTCAGAAATTCATCAGGAGTACCTCAATGAGAAGTTCAGTAATGGAGAACAAGCAGTCATGAAGGTCTGCTTGCCCATGATCAAACTTCCCTTGGAATGTGGATTAATGGGCATGTTCTGGGGTACATATTCGATTTATTCAGCACTACCATGAGGCCAATAGACCTGGCCTGTGTCCTGCATGAAATGAATATTCACCCTTGAACACTTACCTGCTGCATGTTGTAAAGAATCCTTTACAACATGCAGGAGTTCCTCACCAACAGCAGACAAGTTGATATAGATAGTGTTCCTTACGGTAGACATTTTGAAAACTATTGGGTTTAAGGTATTCGTGGTTAATACCAACAAGGAGAAAACTCCCAGTAAGTCACTCAAAATGACCTGTGTAGGTGCTCAGCATGCATGCTGAAATTCCATACCCAACAGAAGGGTATTTCTGCACTTTTTGGAGGACACTTTGCTGGTGGTTTCATACAGTGTTTCAGTAAAGCCACATTTGTACAGTAGGGCTACGTGCATGCAGACACTTGTAACTGTTTTCCAATAATGGTTTGTTTTGTGCAGAAAAGGACAGCTTAGTCACAACCCCTACACCCCCAGTGCCATTTTGTTCATTCACCTTTGTTGGCTACCTGGTTACCCACTTTCTAATAGTCCTGGGAAGCCAGGGGATGGACAACTGCCAGTATTCATCTCTATTCTGGGAATAGGCTGGAAACAAACATTTAACCCTTTTTAAAAAAAATAGTTGAACATTGACCTTTTAACATTTTGCAACTGTCTTGCTGGTGGCTGAGGTTCTCTATTCAGTGGCAGGGAAATTACATTTCCACTTCAGTGTCTTAACCTTGCATATGTAAAACAGATTTCTTACTCTTTTAAAACTGAATCAGTACTTAACTTAAGAAAGTACATTTTCTATTTTTTAATAATTTATTGCGGGCTTTGTGACTTAAAGGAAGAGAGAATGGAACACTGTTTTATAGACTTTCTGTATACCAGGCTGACTGGCACCCGTTAGGCTCACCATCCAGACTTGACTAGATACAGATCGTTCAGGAAGCATTAGAAATTGTAATCAAAAATTATTATATTAGTCCCTGGTATTTACTGTGCATTTATAGATGGGGGCACTTTAAGTGAGTGATAATTATTCAAAATATTAGTCTTTTATGTTGGGTTTTTAAAAATATCAGTTACAATATTTCCCATATGGAACCCTTCTCCATTCCCAGCTATCAGAGGAAAACTGCATGTTACAGTCACCACAAAAATTAGGGTGCCTATGCTGAACTTCCTTCCCAACATCAGGTTGCATCATTTAGCACCACACATTGGATGACTCTTGGGAATCACACAGTAAGTTTTCCTATCTCCTATGCTAGTAAATACTGGTAAGCACATGACTTCTCAGAGTTGGCCAAGAGTCATATGGTGATTGTTGCTTAGTGACACACCTGTGGTGGGAGATGGATGGGAAATGTATTACTTTGATGACAAACAAGCTTGACCCATAGTGTGGTGCTAAGGGTTATGAGTTGCTTTCCCTAACCAACCTTTCTTTCTGATTTCCATTGTTCTGTGACTCACCCAGTGAACTAAACTGATTAATTCAAACTTGACAAAATTGTCTTCTGTCCTGTTACTGTCAGGTTGAGTGGGAGCACACAGCTGTTATTTTTTCTTCCTGTCCACAACTTTGCTTCCCTCAAGAACTCATTCCTTTCTGTAACACATATGCCCCCCCCAACCCTATGAATATCAGTTTTAAATGCACTTACTGGAAGATCCGTTTTAAGTGGGATAAAAAAAGTGCATATCCGGAGGTTTTCAGGCTTGAAGTTTTTATACACATCACATTTTGGTGATACCAGATTATATGTCAGAACACACCTCTGGGTGCAGTACCTCTGAGCATAAGGTTCAAACTGCATGTTATACACAAATGCTTGTACTGAAGCCTCATTCAGAAAAAATAAAATCAAGCTCTTGTAAATTTAATTATAGGACCAGCAGCAGGAAATGCAGCCCTTAATCCTTTGCCCACCAGCAATCTTCTTCTCAAAATCACACATGCCTCTGTGTGATCCTGACCCCTTGTCTACCCTTGTCACATAAAGGGTAATTATTAATTTTAGGACCCATTCCAAGTTATTTCTGTGGTGTAGGATCTACTGCTTTCCATGCTGTTTTGCTGATATAACCACCCCATAGGAAAAGTGTTGGAATGAGAACTAGGTGAGCACCACGATGTTCACTCAAAAAATCAGTTGAACCCTTTGAGCATTCCTATAAAATGTCAAAAATTCCAGTTGATTCCCTTCCTTCCTAGCAAGTGGTAGAAAAGAGGATTTATGGGGCCTCTTGTTGATTGCAAATGAGACGCAGAGCATAATTTCAGGCTGGAGTTCAGGGAAGTTGTATTATAACCCTATGAACCCTTGTCAGGAGAAATCACTAAGACCATAAGTTGCCCATCAGATTTCACCTGTGTTTCTGGGAGCTTCAGCTGTGTGCTAACCCTGTCTCAGGATGAGGCTTTTTTTTCTCTTGGGGGGAAAAGATATGAGGGACTATCAGAGAGGGCAAGGGTGCAGCATGAGTTTCAGTTTGAGACATACCTGCTGCTGTTGCAATTCGAGCAGTGGTATCGGTGCATTCAAGCACCTTCGCATTGAATTTTCACCCATCTTTGATTGCGTCACCTCCCAAGATGACATAGTTCCCAGTCCAACAATGAGGATTTTAAGTCTATTCATATGAGTGAGCTTTAGTACCCCTGACTATGTGCTGGATTGCAACCTGGTTTTTTATCAGGAGAAAGAGCAATAATGCATATGTCAATCCACAGATATCTGCAGTGTCATAAGCAAAGCAAATCCCGAATACGCTGTTGCCTTTTTCCATAAGACTGAAGACACTTCCATTTCTTTTGGCTTGTATAAATGTTCATCCTTCCGTAGGAGCTCAGCCAAAAACAAAAGCATCATTGATTTCTCTAGAGCACTCTCTTCTTTAAAGAAAGGACAGCTAGCTGAGCCTCAGTGATAGGAAGCCTTTCAAGGGATTCCCTTACAACAGAAGAATCAAATAACTCCATTGTAACTTAGTCACCACACTGCTAACCGTGGGAAAATATTAATTTACCTACCTCAAGGGGATGGGTGTAAAGGGGTGAGATGATAAAGTTACTGCATTTCCCCAACAAGTTTGGAAGTGCCAAGTATTATTATAAACATGTTCCTATTTTCTTAGCACTGGAAAATATGGGCTTTGCAGTACGCTTGAGGTAACAGCTACATTTTGTACATGATGACACTGTTAGTTGAAATCCATTATCCTGAAAGTTACTGATCTTCATTGTTTGCCATTTCTGGAAGGAGGGAGCGGTTAAAAGCACTGTTCCTGTGAGAAGCAAAAATGTACCATGTTGAGCATGGCCTGGCATGGATTTCAGGAGCCTAAATTTCTCTTAAGGAGATGCTTGTCTACACTCGGGCAATGCATGCAACTAGTGGTGTGTAGAGAAAAATTGTGACACATTACCTCATCAATGACAGTTGGATACGTCTGTAAAACCACATTGAGAGTAGAGGATAGGAAGACCCAATCTTGCCTCTTCTGTATAGGAAAAAGTTGAGATTGCATTGAGTATATGGTTCGACACCCCCTCCCCCACCTAAGCCATATGGGGATGTCTTGGTTTATCTGTGGCAGAAATCCAGTATCAACCTTTGTGGGGTGATAGTTGGATTGAGGCAATGGTCTTATGGACTGACAGATGCCTTTTTCCTCAGCTTAATTATTAAATTTTGCATACAAGAAAAATGTGTGACAAAGGGATTCCAGGCCAACCAATAATGGAGTCCTTTTGTAACTAATTCCTTCTGTAACAAACTAACATATTCTGCCTTGCATCTAACACTAGTCCTTTAGCTGGAAAAAGACAGGAATTGTTACTAAAGAAGGCTGATGTCTTTAAAATCTTTATAGATGGTTATCTATAAAGGTATGAAGTAGGACCTACATCCCAATTAAAAAAAACACAACAATCATATAAGGTTAACTTTCAAGTACTGTGTGTAGGATTGGGGAGTTAGGTGATTATTTTCACAGTTGGTGCAGATGTCTTTCTTGAGGGCCTACACTAAGGCTCAGGCGCTTCTTATCTCACATTTTTAACAATGCTTAATGTATGCGTAAATATTGGTTTGACAACTCTGCTCAAGCCAATCCTTACAGATATAAGCCTCAATCCTGAACATACTTAACATGTGTCGAAGAATAGGGTTTACACAAATGTAAATATGTTCAGGAGCCGGGCCTTAATTGTTATCTCAGGTTTCAAATCAGAAGTCTGTCGGTGGGGATCACTCCCAGTCTTTTTTGCTACCTTTTATACCAATTAAATACCTTTCTCTGAGTCTTTGTCCCATGTTTGATCTTAACAACTTCTTGAAGGATTTGCGTGTTTTATTTTCTGCTTAAACGTTCTTTTTGCATAATTGTTTTTGAGGACTTTTCATATTTATTTTGTAAGCCAAATCTTCTTATAGGTTTTTTTTTTAAAAAGAAAAGCTCATTTTTATGACACTAATTTGTAGATTAAACAGTCAATATAAACACAAACCAGATTGAAGGCATTTAGCAGTCAGTTGGCTGATGAATTTTTTAAAATCAAAACGGGGTTATAGTCTATATAGTTGGCTACAAAGTTGCCATCTTAAGCCATTTTTCTTGGATATTGTAAGTAACTCCATTGTATGGGGGGGGGGAGAGAATTGGAATGCTCAGAAATGCACTGTTCACTTAACCAAACCATGTGTTCATGCACATGTCACTGAACACGTGAACCTTTGAAGCTGCCTTACACTGACTCACAACCATCAGTCCATTTAGCCGTATTCTGCTCTGGCTGGTAGCAGCTCTCGAAGGTCTCAGGGAAAGCTCTTTCCCAGCCCTGATGAGCTCCTTGAACTGGAGTTGCTGTGGTTTGAACTTTGGACCTTCTGCATGCAAATCATGTGCCCTGATACTGAGCTACACGCCTGTAATATTATCCAATACCAGGTCAGTTGAATTGTGGAGGTGGCTAAATGGTCTTATCTCCAGTTAAAGATCTGGATTGCCTCACTGTGTGGGCCTCATAAAAAATACTAGCATAAATGTATAAGATGATACAGCCCCAGTAGGAATGGGCTATAAGAAATGTTGGAAAGATACTTTTCCTAGTAGTCTGATTTCTTGCCATTCCAAGCACTGCAGTGGACACCAGCAAAGATCTGTCCAGCGAATAGCTACACCTCCAGCTTAAAAACAAGGACTCTATCAGTACTGCAGAGATCTATTCCTGGAATTAAAATATGATCCACTCTCCTGTTGGTGTTGAGTGGGTATCAGCACGATTACTCAGCCACTGAACAGAAACTGTAGTGGACGGTTTGTCTTTCTTCAACCTACAGACTATTAAAAACACAATCATCAATCATGACTGACCAAGCAATTGACATTTTGCACCACTGTGTCCAATGAAGACGTTTCAATGTATAGTTTAGATATTGCTAACTTGTGCCATTAACATTTTTGACAAGTGTGTAGTATTTTCTCTTTTTTTAAAAACCATTTTAGTATTCTTGAGCTAGCTATAAATGAAAATTTTACCCCATGGGTAGGATTTTAATTGTTAAATGCCATAATAAAGCACACTAATTTTGACACTTACAAATGGAAGTAAGAACCAAAAATGAACAATGTCCAACAATGTTCACCAAGAAGCTGAACAAATTCTCCTCTGTTTTGATATTTGCATGCTCTGATATGGACTGGCTGTGGCAATGTAATGCCTGTATAATGTTTTGAAATAAAAATAAATAAATCCTTTATGTAAGCCAAGCTGGTTTTGGTGTTTTTGTCCTGAATCAGAAGGAGGCAAACATCCTGAAAGTATTAGAAGACCCCCCTCTTTTGGGGTACAATGAAATGATAACTTCTTCATAAGGAAGTTCTTCCTGCAAGTAGTTTGTTTTCTGCCTGTATAGATTGAGATGTTTTCAATATGTAATTACCTGTACACTTTCATCTCTGTTGTGCCCCACGTGTGCACCCCTTGAGACATTTGTCTCAGCCTGTCTGTGGTTTCCTAATTGTTAAATTAACCTAGATTTTTTTTTTGTAAGATGTAATGTACTTTCTTAGCAGTTAGAGGGAGCTGATGATTTTGCTACTGAACGCCTGCTAGCCCAAAGGCATTCTTTTAGTGGAAAAAATCCAGAAAAAGCGTTGGTATACTTTTTGTCCCCAAGCTCGAGTGCAGGGCTCTAATCACTCCACCGAAGGAAAGCTGCACTTGTAAAGATGGCATGGAAGAACGTTACACAGTGGGGCAAAAGCACTGTGTTCATTATGCATCTTATCTGTTCATTTAGTACAGATAATTGAGAACACTTCTAATCATTGAGTGATGTTTGGTCCTACTAAAAATTTCTCAGTATCTTCCTTTCACCCAAGTACAAAGTTGTTGTAGCTTCTGTAATATTCTTTTGATGCTCCCTATCTAAAATGTACTTCGCCCAATCCTGATAACTATGACAGGTTTATGCATCAGGCTAGTATTCTGGCTCTTTGCATGAAAGCTGGGGCAAGAGAATTCACTAAATTTCTCTGTCTATCCTGTCTAGCTTACTGTACAGCAGGTGGAAAGCTACATCAGATAGCAAGAATGTCAAGTTAATACTTTTTTCCCAATTTTCAGAAGTGCAGAAACCAGAATGTTTAGGGTCGAAATACAGATAAAAGGTGTGCATCTCTTTTTGAACCAACTTTTGTTGGTGGAAGGGAGGGGAAACTCTGAAAGCTCTCATGTGTAAAACTCTTTCATCATGAAAAATTGACAAAGCAAAGGCTGTACTTTTAAATGTCTGATAAGATGGAAATTGTGCAAAAACAACCACTGGACATTACCACTTCAAATCATATGTGATAAAAGGAATCAGCAGCTGAAGTTATTTCAATTAATTTATGTCCATTTACTTCTTGGGAAGAGGCTGGAGTTTTAAATGAAAATTCCTCAGGCAAAACAACTAAAATGGACATTCTGCTTACTTCTGTTTTAAAGCACACCCTCCTAGAGACCTATAGTGAAAAAGAAGAAGGAAATCAATTTCTATGCTGGTAAAATACCAATGCACCAATCAAGTGCACCAATCAATTCTTTGCTTACAGAAGGCATGCTGTACTTGCAAAATACCTAACTCAACGCATGAAATCTCCTGTGACACCTCACTGTGGTTGCATGCTTGTGGGGGAAGCTATGCAGGGAGAAAGTAGATGTGCTGATCTGTGCTTGTCTCAGGTGATGCACAGGACAAAGTGATTCCAGAAGCTCTGCAGTGTGGTGAGCCATTCTGTTCTCTCTGAGTGAGAGAATCTGACCTTAGATGCAGAAATCTATTCATATTGAGCCCCCCTCTGAATCTGCACATACAGGAGAGGTTGCCGCAGCCCCTTTGCCTCTTCCACTTACAGTTTTTGCACAGGAATGTTAAAATTGTATGTTCAGGACTGCTACATCAATTGGATAATTTTATTGCATACTATATATTGTTGGAAGGCCTTCTGCAATGTACAGATTCGTGTTACTTCTTCCAACCAAACGTTACTCAAAGTCTTCCTCCAATATTTTTTTTTTCCTCTCAGCACTATTGATATTCTATTGCATCTTCTGGCTGGAATCTACCTACCTGTTTTTGTCAGCTTAAAAATAGAGGCTTCCTGGAAGTAATTATAAATATAGCTTTTCCTGGAAGTAATTATAAATATAGCTTTTCTTGGAATAATCTAATCTCCACAAACAACAGGCCAGAAGGATGTTGGCACTTTTTTGTTTATTCTTTGAAAATACAAATATTCCAATTACTGAGCATTTTAAGGATTGTTTTCCCCCCATGCAATGTACTTTAACCATTTGTTAAGAACTCAAGCCCACAATCAGTTCTTATGAAGCAGAGAAAGAAGCAGACTATAATCAAAAGTAGCTCCATTTGTGGTCTGCAGGCTGAGGCCTTTGCAAATAGGGGAGAAAGACAAAATAAATAAAAAAATCTTGTACTAAAACTAAAAAATTCAACTCCATGGCACAAGCTCATACAAGTGTACTTACAGAATTGTATGCAGCTTTGTGCTGGATCCTACATAAGAACATAACAGCAGCCCCACTGGATCAGGCCATAGGCCCAACTAGTCCAGCTTCCTGTATCTCACAGCGTCCCACCAAATGCCCCAGGGAGCACACCAGATAACAAGAGACCTCATCCTGGTGCCCTCCTTGCATATGACATAGCCCATTTCTAAAATCAGGAGGTTGCACGTACACATCATGGCTTGTAACCCGTAATGGATTTTTCCTCCAGAAATTTGTCCAAGCCCCTTTTAAAGGCATCTAGGCCAGATGCCATCACCACATCCTGTGGCAAGGAGTTCCACAGACCAACCACATGCTGTGTAAAGAAATCTTTTCTTTTGTGTGTTCTAACTCTCCCAACACTCAATTTTAGTGGATGTCCCCTGGTTCTGGTGTTATGTGAGACTGTAAACAGCATCTCTCTATCCACTCTGTCCATCCCCTGCATAATTTTGTATGTCTCAGTCATGTCCCTTCCCAGGCGTCTCTTTTCTAGGCTGAAGAAGCCCAAACGCCGTAGCCTTTCCTCATAAGGAAGGCGCCCCAGCCCAGTAATCATCTTAGTCACTCTCTTTTGCACCTTTTTCATTTCCATTTTGTCCTTTTTGAGATGTGGCGACCAGAACTGGACACAGTACTCCAGGTGTGGCCTTACCATCGATTTGTACAACGGCATTATAATATTAGCCGTTTTGTTCTCAATACCTTTTCTAATGATCCCAAGCATAGAATTGGCCTTCTTCACTGCCGCCGCACATTGGATCGACACTTTCATCAACCTGTTCACCACCACCCCAAAATCTCCATGGCTCTGATCCTGGCTCAGGATCCAAGATCCGGGCTCTGTTGTATCTTGGCCAGCAAGGATGGTAAACTAAAGCTGAAGAAAATTCTGGCACCAGGAGATATGTATTCTCATCTAATTTACCCCCTGCTAATTGGGCAAAGAGGAATTTTTTACAGTGGTGTTTCTTCTAATTAGCAGGGGGACTACAACTGTTTCCATTTATCCCAGCACTGTGTCTCTGTCAGTGGCTGGAATAGGCCTAGCGATTTGGTCGTTTTCTGTAGAATACTTAAGCATCCAGAAGAACCTCTGGCTGAATGCCATGCCCCTTACATGGTAGATGGACCTTGCCAACAGTCTACCATTTTGTGAAGGCACTCTGTGATGGCAAATATGTCTGTAAAGGACTGAAGGGAAACATATTCAGTCTCCTTCCCAAAAGGTGATATCATTCACCTTGCATACACATCCAAAGCAGCTGTGTTGGCCCATCCAGAGGCAGGTGGGACCATCTCTCTCTGCCCATTCACCTCCGCTATGGCTGCTGCTGCTGCACCTCCCACTCCCTGAGTTAGAAAAAGAAGAGCGGTCTGAAGCAGAAGAGAAAGCATGGAAGAGAAGAGAGCTATGAACTAGACTAGAGCAGTGGCGCTCTCCCACTGATACTCTTCTGCTTCACCTCCCCACATCCAGTCCAGGTAGTGGGAAGAGCAGAGGCTGACATATCACCAACTAAGGGGAACAGCATTTGACACAGTCTGAGTTGCCAAAAGGTCTTGACCCAGCCCTTCCACTCAGCTTGTACAATCCAGACCATTGTATGCCACAAGTGGCAAACTGTCAATAGCAGGGTCAATAGCTCCAGATGACTTCTTAACTGATTGTTGCCATGTTGTTTATTTGCAGCAGTTTTGTGAAAATGTTGTTCAGGCACTTCTAACATAGCAGCCAATGACATTTCTCCCTCCCCACCCCCACCTTTGTACAGTTTGGGACAGAACCATTGCATTTACCTTACAGAAGTCCTTGACTGCTTCTTAAGAACATAAGAACAGCCCCACTGGATCAGGCCATAGGCCCATCTAGTCCAGCTTCCTGTATCTCACAGCAGTCCACCAAATGCCCCAGGGAGCACACCAGATAACAAGAGACCTCATCCTGGTGCCCTCCCCTGCATCTGGCATTCTGACATAACCCATTTCTAAAATCAGGAGGTTGCGCATACACATCATGGCTTGTACCCCATAATGGATTTTTCCTCCAGAAACTTGTCCAATCCCCTTTTAAAGGTGTCTAGGGTAGACGCCAGCACCACATCCTGTGGCAAGGAGTTCCACAGACCTTAAACCCTTGCCAAAAATGGAGCAGCTCCATGAGCATCAAGTGAGTTTCCCTAAGTACTGTACATGTTAGATGCACAGAATAGTGCACTATCTAGGCTGAGGAACTGAGATGCACAGGGGCAGAACAATGACACAGGTAATTTGTGGCAGTGTTTCCATTCAGGATGGACCCTGCATATTTAATACTCGTTCTTTCCAACACCATCCAGCTTCACCAAGGTCTGATTCCTTGCTGATTTTCACAGTAAACAGGCAATCAAATTTGCATGTTCTTAAAACCATTTTCTAAATGAAATTATTGTAGGGAAGAGAGAGTCTGGCCTAATCAAAACACTAATCAAAACAGTTGTCTTATGTGGCTCACGGTGAGCTTTTGTTTCAATTCTCTGATGTAGCTTTTGGCATTAAATAAGATTTTTAGAAGTTAAAACAGGTCAGACATGCACTGGCTGATTCGGTATCTGTTTAACGTCTCAAAGGCTTTTTTTTTTGTTTTGTCTGCATGAATTAAAAAGTAGGGAAAAGAAAAGATAAATTGTGGAAGAGGGTGACAACTTGATTCTGTTTAAGGCACTGGTTCCCAACCTATGGTCCAGGGACCACTGAGAAGTGGTCCAAGAGGTCTCTGGAAAAAAAATCACTTTTGATCACTTGCAGCATCTCTCTGAGTGTGCAGTTCCCTACGGACCATCAGAGAGGTCAGAGAATGGACGGCCTGCAGCTGGCAGCAAAAGCAGCAAATCACAAATCTTCTCTATCAATAATAAATCTCTAATAAATCTTTTCTAATTACAGGCAGCCCACATTATCCGTGGGTTTGGTATCTTGTGGATTTCTTCATCTGCGGGTTCCCAAACCCAAGGTGCGCGCCAACCTGGAGCCTCTGAGAGGAGCTGTGCTCCCCTCACCTCTGGAGGCTCTTCTGAAGCTCGCAGAAGCCATGTGCATTCACCCATGGCATCTGCAGGTTTCAGAAAAGTCACCAGGCTGACTGGAGCTCAGCTCTGGGTTCAAGGGGGGTGCGGGAAAAAACCACAGGTTTGGAATACCTGCAGTTTTCCTTATCTGTCGGGGTCCCAGGAATTCAACCCCCGTGGATAATGAGGACTGCCTGTATTACAAATTTAAATGTATTTTTTGTGTGCAGGATTGGAAGGTTGCATGTGGTCCATGACAATTCCAATTTTGGCCTCAGTGGTCTGCAGTCTCCTAAAGGTTGGGTACCATTGTGTTAAAGCTAGTAGAACTTGGGCTAGCTGCACTTCTCCTTATGTTTAGCATTCCCATGACCATCACTAAAGAAAAGCTTACCAAAATAAAATGAAGTCACTTTGGAGCTGATGTCCTGTTCGAGACTCCACTCCAGGTGGCCTTCAGCAAGTCACTTGCAGCTGTAACATGAGGATAAGAATACTTACCTTAGATAGCATCAAGGTTATACCAGTGCAGTACGTTGTATACTTGAAAGGGCTGAGCATTATTCCTTTACTGGTTATCAATGTACACAGCACTTTACACAGAAAGAGAGAACAGGTCCTGCTCCTAGAGTTATAATTTAGATATTAACACAAAGTCAACAACAAGGTGTGGGGAGGCAACAGAGCTAAGGTTAAACAGTGGAAGCATATGTGATCGTTTCAACTACATGTATTGATGGCCCAGTCCTACCTAACTCCCTGCACAGCGATACTCACAGGGATTCCGCTGTATCCTGTGGGGGAATTTTGTCTGCTGGAGGTCTCCTTGGGGTAAAGGGACATTTGTCCCCTTGCCCTTGGGTAAGCCCCAGCAGCCGCTATGGGTCTACTCAAACCTGTGCCAGCTCAATTGCTGGCGCAAGTCTGCATTGACCCAGTAAGGCGAATCAGGGCCCAGAAAAGGGGTTGGGATTCGCTGTGTGCCGCCACAACCAATTGTGCCCCTCACAGGCCTGATCCGCCCTCCTCCCCACCCCTGGAACCACCTCATTCCACCCGCCCCAGCCCTGTTCCACCCCCACCCCACCCCCAATATGGGCTTGCCTGCTTCAGCTGATCTCCATTGATCTGCTGGCATGCATGCAAAGATGTTATGGTTGCTTTGCAGCAGCAACATGCGTTCTGTCAGTAGGGCAGCCTATTAGGATTTTAAATTATACAAATGGAAAGCACAAGCAGCTTACCTAGTATAATAGTTCACGGTATACTAAAATATAGTACTGAAGTACTAAAACAATCCATTATCATACCCCTTAAATGGAATAATCCAAACAGTAGTCAAGAGCTACCCAAAACCATCTCAGAGCAGAAAGCAAACCTAAATCAACAGAAGGCGGTTTGAAACCAAAAATGCCAAGAGAGGATGGGCTGATTTCAAGTGGGAAGGAATGCCACAGGCTGAGTGCCACAACAAAGAAGGCCCTGTCACAAACTGCTGCCAGCTGTGCCTGCTTTGGCAGTGCACAATGGCAATGCAGCAAAACACTCTAGGCCTCGCCCTGATACAATGGGTGGATTCATGTTGAGAGAGATAGTCTTTCAGTATTTGGACCAAACCGTTAAGGATTTTATAAGTCCAGGCAAGTCAGCCCCTGCTAACTGGTTAAGAGGCACTTTTTCAAGTGGGTGCTCCTCTTTTAGAGTGACTGGCCCACCTCACCCCTGCAGTGTCTTTTCTAGTGGCTGTCTGCTGGGGTTCTTTTCTATCTTTTTAGGTTGTGAGCCCTTTTGGGAACCATTGCTCTATTGATTTTTTTCTGTAAACCGCTTTGTGAACTTTTTGTTAAAAAGCAATATGTAAACACTGTTAATAATTATTAAGGTTTTATAAATTTTATCACCAGAAATCTGAATTGTGGCCAGAAACATGCAAGCAGCCAATGAAGATGATGCCATAATGGTTTGGCATTATCTCAACCCCTGGCACAGGGCCAATCCTATCTAACTTTCCAGCACCATAATGCATATGCCATAATACCCAGCCATAATGCAGCCCTGAGGTAAGAGAACAAATGTTCACGTACCTTGAGGAGGTCTCTGTAACTGCCTCCCCACCACAGGATGCAGTGCACACCCCCATTGGCACAGCTGCAGCAGCACTGGAAAATTAGATAGGATTTGGCCCACAGTCAATAACTTTACAGTTGATTCTCTACTGATTGCTGTGTCTGATGAGTCTTCGGAGGCAGCCCCATGTAGAATGCAGTACAGTCATCAATCCTAATGTCTGCTTGAAGGTAACCATAGTCAGATCAACCAGGTGTGAGTGATTCAGCTGATCCAGGTGTGACATGTTGGCCTCCATTTAAAGAACACTCTTAAATTATTCTATGAATAAAGATAGTCTTGCAACTTCTTTGTGGTTCGAGGCCTGCAGCTTGCCTGTAGGAACTCATTCCTAGGGTAGAACAGGGGAATCTGTTCTGCAAATGATGAGCTAATGACAAGTACTTAGTTCTTCAGAAGGATTGCCAAGGGGACTGTGTCTGAGCTGCTTGCTCTCCATTGTTTGTGGGACAGCCATCATATGGTAACAGTTTTCAGGGGCTGTTTTGGGCTGCTCAGAGAGTTTTGAGCTGCACATGTTTGATAGTACTCTAAATAGAAAAGTCTGGGAAGGATCAGCTTGAGCACAATGATGGAGAGAAGACCTTTTGCTCTGCTTACACAGACACCCAGAGAAGTTACTACAGTATATTTAAAACAAATGCAAGTGCTGAATTCCTTTGACTGGAAATGCTTGGAATGGTTTAAACATTCGCGATAATGGTTGTCACTGGGGGAAAAGAACATTTAGCATTTAGATAAAAGTGGCTCTACTAAGCATCCACAGAGGAGAAAAAGTTCCTCCAAATGTACTGCAGTTCTTTTCTGTCTGCTGCATAGTTCCTTGAGCGGCTTTTTAAGAATCTGAGATTTGAATCATTCCTGTGCTTTTCTGATCACTGCTAGCTGTGCTTTCAGGCTCCTATATGGTGTGTAGAAACTGCTATCTTCCAGCAGATGCCTGCACTAGTTTTGCTTTTGTTGAGGACACTACTATGTGAATAAGAACATAAGAACATAAGAACAGCCCCACTGGATCAGGCCATAGGCCCATCTAGTCCAGCTTCCTGTATCTCACAGTGGCCCACCAAATGCCCCAGGGAGCACACCAGATAACAAGAGACCTCATCCTGGTGCCCTCCCTTGCATCTGGCATTCTGACATAACCCATTTCTAAAATCAGGAGGTTGTGCATACACATCATGACTTGTACCCCATAATGGATTTTTCCTCCAGAAACTTGTCCAATCCCCTTTTAAAGGCATCTAGGCTAGACGCCAGCACCACATCCTGTGGCAAGGAGTTCCACAGACTGACCACACGCTGAGTAAAGAAATATTTTCTTTTGTCTGTCCTAATCCGCCCAACACTCAATTTTAGTGGATGTCCCCTGGTTCTGGTATTATGTGAGAGTGTAAAGAGCATCTCCCTATCCACTCTGTCCATCCCCTGCATAATTTTGTATGTCTCAATCATGTCCCCCCTCAGGCGTCTCTTTTCTAGGCTGAAGAGGCCCAAACGCCGTAGCCTTTCCTCATAAGGAAGGCGCCCCAGCCCCGTAATCAACTTAGTCGCTCTCTTTTGCACCTTTTCCATTTCCACTATGTCTTTTTTGAGATGCGGCGACCAGAACTGGACACAATACTCCAGGTGTGGCCTTACCACAGATTTGTACAATGGCATTATAATACTAGCCGTTTTGTTCTCAATACCCTTCCTAATGATCCCAAGCATAGAATTGGCCTTCTTCATTGCCGCCGCACATTGGGTCGACACTTTCATCGACCTGTCCACCACCACCCCAAGATCTCTCTCCTGATCTGTCACAGACAGCTCAGAACCCATCAGCCTATATGTGAAGTTTTGATTTTTTGCCCCATTGTGCATGACTTTACACTTACTGACATTGAAGCGCATCTGCCATTTTGCTGCCCATTCTGCCAGTCTGGAGAGATCTTTCTGGAGCTCCTCACAATCACTTCTGGTCTTCACCACTCGGAAAAGTTTGGTGTCGTCTGCAAACTTAGCCACTTCACTGCTCAACCCTGTCTCCAGGTCATTTATGAAGAGGTTGAAAAGCACCGGTCCCAGGAGAGATCCTTGGGGCACACCGCTTTTCACCTCTCTCCATTGTGAAAATTGCCCATTGACACCCACTCTCTGCTTCCTGGCCTCCAACCAGTTCTCAATCCATGAGAGGACCTGTCCTCTAATTCCCTGACTGTGGAGTTTTTTCAGTAGCCTTTGGTGAGGGACCGTGTCAAACGCCTTCTGAAAGTCCAGATATATAATGTCCACGGGTTCTCCCGCATCCACATGCCTGTTGACCTTTTCAAAGAATTCTATAAGGTTCATGAGGCAAGACTTACCCTTACAGAAGCCATGCTGACTCTCCCTCAGCAAGGCCTGTTTGTCTATGTGTTTTGAGGTCCTATCTTTGATGAGGCATTCCACCATCTTACCCGGTATGGATGTTAGGCTGACCGGCCTATAGTTTCCCGGGTCCCCCCTCTTTCCCTTTTAAAAATAGGCGTGACATTTGCTATCCTCCAATCTTCTGGTACCGTGGCCGTTTTGAGGGACAAGTTGCATACCTTAGTCAAGAGATCTGCAACTTCATTCTTCAATTCCTTAATAACTCTTGGGTGGATGCCATCAGGGCCCGGTGACTTATTGATCTTTAATTTATCAATGAGGTCTGAAACATCTTCTCTTTTAACCTCTATCTGACTTAACTCCTCGGTTAGGAGGGGCCGTTCGGGCAGCAGTATCTGCCCGAGGTCTTCTGCCGTGAAGACAGATGCAAAGAACTCATTTAATTTCTCTGCCATCTCTAAGTCTCCTTTTATCTCCCCTTTCCCTCCCTCACCATCCAGAGGGCCAACTGCTTCTCTGGCTTCTAACATATTTGAAGAAGCTTTTATTATTCCCCTTAATGTTGCTGGCCATGCGTTCCTCATAGTCTCGCTTGGCCTCCCATATCACCTTCTTACATTTCTTTTGCCACAGTTTATGTTCCTTTTTACTCTCCTCATTAGGGCAAGACTTCCATTTACGGAAGGAAGCTTCCTTGCCCTTCACAGCCTCTCTAACTTGGCTAGTTAGCCATGCGGGCACCCTCCTGGATTTAGTGGAACCCTTCTTTCTTTGCGGTATACACCTCTGCTGGTGTATATAAGAATGCTTCTGATTGACAGCCATCCTTTTGAGCCATGTCTGATTTTCCTTTAAATAAAGAATTTCTTTATTTAAAGGAAATTGTCAGACTCTTGTCTGACAGACAAGACTGTCAAGACAGACAAGACAAGACAAGAGTCCAGACAGACTCTTAACAATGGGCAGTGTCTGTCTGGATAAAGTATGGATACTTGCATGGATCAAAAAAAGTCTGTAAGCAACAGTGAACCAAGTAAGACAAGCCTGCACAGCAATTATCTGTAGCCAATTTCATCTCTTTGACTTTCTGAGATCTAGAAAGTTCTGGGCGATGGTCTTTGTCTCTTGCACGGTTCAGAGTGTGTGTCATTTGTACATGGCTCATTTTACGCCTTTCAGGGACTAAATTTTTTTCAACATCTCAGATTGTAGCATTTTCACTTTGGTCCTTAAAAAAAAAAAAAGGCAACAGAGTGGGGCAGAAGAAGGAAAGCAGGAGAAGCACTGTCCCACTTCTGCTTGTCCTGGCTTACACCACAGTATGTGGTGTTTTTTCAAAAGAGCAGAGCAGTATCAGAAAGAGGAAGCTGCAGGATGGGAGGTGGGTGGCAGTGGTGACGACAACAATCCCTTTCTAGTCTCAGCCATAAAGAGGGTGGCTGCCATCTTCACTTCCCTTTCTCCTCACTCATGGAGGAGGTGGGATTCCACCATTATCTTCTCATTTCTTTCTCCTCACTTGTACAGATAAAGGTGACTGGGTAGACAAAGCTAGTGACCCTCACCACTGTAACCATTGTTGCTGCTGCTGGCTCTCCCCTGAAGTGGGGATGGCATCCAGAGGGGTGACTTCAGGTTCTATTGGGCCTGCCCCTTCATATACATTTCCTCAGCCTTTGGTAACCCACCCTGGAAATAGAATTGAATGGTGATGATGGTGATAATAAGTATCTTTGGAACAAGATGCCAGAAAGTGCCACACAGTGAACCCTATGATTCCATTATACTGAAGGGAGACCACCACATCACAGAAACTAATGTAAAGCTTAATGTATATAGCAGACCTTGGTTATGATACTAGAATGTGGTAGAATCTGAGGACTGACTGGATTGACTTTGTTCTAAATAGTGGAGAGCTCCTTACCACAATATTGCTGTGGTGTTAGGGAAGCTGGAGCCTGACTTAGGGGGAGTAGTATCTTGTGGTTGAATTTCAGCACAGCCCTTCCTGCTCGCCATTTTGCTGCTCAATTGAATGGCGGGGGGATTGGTATCTATCCACTGCCACCAACCCAGGCTGGGGAAACCAGGTAGAGGGTGGCTATCTAGAAAGAACCTCCCAGGAGAGCACAGAACCCCATGGTTCCTGTTTGACATTTAATTGCAGTATTGGTCAGATGTGGCAACACACTGAATGTTCGGCGAATGTTGACTAGGCAGGCAAGGAGTCAAAATACAGTCGAGTTATAACATACTGACAAGAAAAAGGAATTAGGAAGGGTTGGAGAACAAAATGCCTGGGTGGTGGCAGAGTGAGAGAGATGGACAAAAATGGATGCAGTAACTAGTAATGCCAAGTGGGGATGGGGTGGGTAGCTGTGTTAATAGAAAAGCACACAAAATTCCAAGGTATCGCTGTAACAGGAAGTTTACAGGCTGACTTGAAGTGGCAAAACAAAACTGGTAAAAAAAATTAATTCCCTAAATATCTCTAGCTAGAAATACAGTCCCAATTACCAGCTACATATGCTGTTCCAGCAGTGCTTACTGGAGTATAAGTGGGATGCAAGGGCGGGCAGATGCAAGGGAGGGCACCAGGATGCGGGGTCTCTTGTTGTCTTGTGTGCTCCCTGGGGCATTTGGTGGGCCACTGTGAGGTACAGGAAGCTGGACTAGATGGGCCTTTGGCCTGATCCAGCAGGGCTGATCTTATGGGTGTGCCTTCTCCAAACCGGCAGCTAGTGCCAGTGACAGACCTAACAAAACACACTCCCAAGCATTCTTGTGCTTGATCTTAAGAAACCCGATAATGTCAGAGGATTACCAGTTGGATGAGGAGAAACCACTCCATTCCACACCTTGACAAGTGGGCTTGTCTGCCCAGTCGGTGAGCACCTGCCAGTCACAGCAGGAGGGCTTGCTCTTGCCGCTGATGAAGCCCGGACAGTATTTACATTCTGCCCGTATGGGTGTTGAGAAACAAAGAACCTCAGAGGACCATCTAGGATACCAAGTAGCCTCTTTGGGAGACTCTGAATGGTAGAAATGTAAAAAAAAAAAAATGGGAGGAGAGAGAAGGGGGCATTTATCACATATAGGAATATTTTTCTTTTAAAAAATATTGCATTGTGCTTTCTCACCTCCAATCTGATATGAATTCTATATGAGATGAATGCATATTGAAAATGCAGTTCCCTCTACTAATTGTTCTAGTCTCTAGGAGATATTATAATTGCATTCATAGAACTTCAGCAACAGAACATTTAATTGTTTAAGAATATCTATTTGCATCACAAAATGTCTCTCCCCAAGGATAATTATGTGTCTGAATAGGGTTTGTGTGTCTGTGTGTGTGTTTTATTTTTCGAACATTGAGTTCATAAGTACATGTCCTTCAATGAAAATGTAGAATGCCAACCAAAATGAGACTTAGCTTTTCATTTGTGATTATTCAAGCAGAGGATTTATCTCTTAAGAAGCTTGTGAACAGGATGATTGGTTGTCCAGCAGACATTGCTGCTTTTAGCTGAAGTTCCAAGGCAGGTTTAAATATGTATCAGACAGTTTCTTAATCGTATGAATAGCGAGAGCCACTCTAAATATCAGTGTTGAATTATTGTGGCAAACAAAACAGAAAACTATTAGAAATTTCATTTCATGAATTTTTACATGCAGTTTGTCACTACGGATTAAAAAAGTTAATTCATTACATTTTGCAGGAGTATTCTGGGCCCAGCCAACTGTATTTGAAAATATATATCAACCTTATATATATATATAACACCTCTTGTCGTGGTGTTAATGCAGCAGATGGCAACCAATGTGAGATTGCTTTGTGCTTTCCACTTCTATGGCAGGGCGTCCTGTGTTGAAAAAAGTAACTAAGGGCACAATCCTAACCCAATTTCAAGCACCGACATAAGGACAATGTAGCTCCGAGATAAGGGAACAAGCATTTGCTTACTTTGAGGAGGGCTCTGTGAGTGCCACCCAACTGAAGATTGACCCACATGTTCCATTGGCACAGCTATGCCAGTGCTGGAAAGTGGGTTAGGATTTGGGCCTGTATCTAACCTGTCTGAATGGCTTCTCTTGAATTATTTTAGAAAATAGACACAGTTTGTAAAGTGGTTGGCAAAACAATGTAGCCACTGTGCAGGTAGAAAGGCAGCAAATGCAGTCCCATAGCAAAAAGAAAAGGCATTCCTTGGAGAAGTGACACATCAATAATGATGGCAAAAACAGTTTTCCATTAATGGATGTCAGTATATATGGAAAGCCCCTGGAAGTTTATTTCTCTGGCTGCAATAACCAAAAATAGTAACAGCAGCTTGTTTTGTTTGCACGTTGTGGTTCTGAGCAAAGCATTCCATCTGTCTGTGGTTGGAGACAGAGCCCTAAAGAAAGCTGGACCAATCAGGTTTTAAATGTGTAGGCACCAGTCGGTTGCTCCATTCTACTTCTCTGCTTGAATATCTTGAACAATAAAGAACCCCTCTGCAACCAGAAGCAACTGAATAATTGCGAATGTCAAGGTATATCAGGTGAGACGTTGCAGTTCAGTCTTCATTTGGTGGAGTTGGGTTGGGAGAGTGACCAACTTGAGAAGATCACCTTATATTCCTAAGAATGTACGACACATGGAAGTGTGACAGTAAGGTAAGTTGTGCTTAAATTCATACAGTTCATATATAATGAACGAAACCTCTGGTCTTACATACTGTGATTTAGTCTGGCCTTTTATATCTTGAGTTTGTTTGTGAACATTCCATGTGATGTACCATTAAAGAATGGTTTATGGAACATTCTAAAGCAGTGTTTCTCAACCAGTAGTATGAATACCACTGGTAATACTTGAGGTGGTGTCCAGTGGTACCCATGGCACCGCCAGACCTCCTCCACCTGGCAGCAAGACCAGCAATATAATGTGACAAGCAGCAGAGCTCCAGCATGCACTTTCCATGCACTTGAAAAAACCCTCCTGTTCTCCCTGAGCTTCTTACCAGTGTTTGCATCTGGTCTCCCAGTCTGGAAGTTACTGCCTGGCAATGGCATCATCACCAGTTACTTCTGGTGGTATTTCTAGTAGGTGGCCCACGAGAAGTGGTACAGTGGGGGACAAACATCGAGAAACACTGTTCTAGGTGACTTCAGCACCGCAAAGTTAAAGTAACGCTGATACTAATAATTCCATGCCACTTGTCTGAATCATTCTTAACATAAATGCTAACATATGGCAGGGCTTTCTTTCTACAGTACCTACTTAAGGCAGTCTTTTCTTATTAATTCAGAAATGCCTTAATTATAACTTAAGGATCTGTTCCCATAAATTGTCTCTCAGACTTCCTGCTCTGTCTCTCCTTTCCTGCCAGTGGTAATGTGTGAGAAGGAGCAAGCTCCCAGCTGTCCCTTGAATATTAGTGTCACATATGCAATTCCTAGCACCAGATCCCTACATTTCGGCACTAGCTGACATGGCATTGCTAGTAGCAGGCATCTCCCCAAAATGCATTTGTACATATGCCCTGTCCCAGGGGCAAGCAATTCATAAAGCAGGAATAACTCCATGTAATTAATTGTTGAGTTGCAGATAGCTACTAGCTGCAGGCCCCAGAGGTGGTGGCATGAGTCAGCCAGGTCAGGCCCTGGCCAAGGGCCCCTGCCAATCAGAGGGCCACCTGGCCTGACTGATAGTGCCCAATGCACTAGTAGGGGGCAGGTGAAGGGTGCCATGAACCCCAAGACAGACTGTTACTTCAGGCCCCCCAGCAGCATTGCATGCTTTAATGCTGCCGAATCATCACTCTTTATATAAGAATACATGAATTGATACTCTAGAATAGGGGTAAGGGTGGTGGTAGAACACATAATTTTCTAATGTCTGCACATGATAAATAAAGGATTTGGCTGTGGGTCGGGACCCGATTTTTGGTGGGTTGCAGATCTGAAAAGCTGATAGCTGACAAGGAACATATATTGAGCCTTATTGAAACTGAAAGGGAGCAGCACATGCACTTTTACTTGTGAGTAGGTGAATGTGCCTTGTTCCTGTTTGAAGAGCAGGATGAGGGGAATGCAATCTCACCAAAATGGTCCCAATCCTATGGAGCTCACCAAACGCACCAGAAGGCGTTGTCCCCACCATAGTAAAACAGAGACTTGAGCAGTTGGTAAATTGAAACTTTTTAAAAAGTCTTGAAAAACCAGGTCGATCCCAACAGAGTGTCATTTTAAAGAGTGAGTCCTGGTCCTAAATAGTTTGGGAACCGCTGTATTACCTTTCTAGCCCATCTTGCTGTCGACGTGGAACTCAAGATGACATACATGGAGTTCTCAGAAAGTTGCCCATCCAGGCACCAACAAGACGTAGACTTGTTTCTCTTCAACAAAATGGTTGCATCATGTAACAGCCATCCATCCCATTATCTCTTGGGTAGCTAGGCCTATGCAGCAGTTTCTGGGCAGCCCCCTCCTATACATGTACACCAGTGTTAGTCAAACTGTGAGACTCCTTAGGGAGGCACCAGGAACTCAAAAGGGAGGCACGGGATGTCCTCTTGCAGCGATACAGTCACACCCCTGGGCAGAATACGAGCCTGTCTTCTGCCCGTCTTCTGCACTTTTTTTAAAGCAGAAGAAATGGGAGTTGCTCAGCTGCTCCCTCCGAGAGTGACTGCAAGAGTGGCTGCTGCCGCCCCACCCTCTTCTCCCTCCACTCCGAGGCTGCCGCCTTCTGTGTTTGCTGCATGTTGCTTCCAAAGCTCTTCCACTCCAGCCCCCATCTGGCAAGTACCAAACATGCTCAGCCTGTAGTCCTTAACCCTCCTTGATCCTTGTCTGGTTGGTTCCTAGTTCCCAGCCTGGGATCGCTTCTCATCAAAGTGAAATCTCTCTTTTCAACCCCCTCCCTCTTCCACTCCACCCTTTCGATCTCCAAACCTTCCTGCTTTCCTCCCCCTCCCCAAATAAAACGCTTCCTATTTTACCAGTCACCAGGGGTCTTAAAGTTGTTTCCATGCAGTTGGCAACCGGGGGGGGGGGGGGGGATGGGACAGAGAGAAGCACACATTTTCCTTGGCCAGGAGCAGAAAAAGGGTACTGTTTTTAAAGTGATTTATTAATCTTGTTGTTTGACTGAAGAGGAGAGGCTGTATTTTTAAAGTGATGAATCTTGCTATTTGAAGGGAATACTTATCAGCCATTGATGAAGTGATTGCCAGCCCAGTCTTAGCCACACTTTCCTGGGAGTAAGCCCCATTGACTCTAATGGGACTTACTTCTGAGTAGACATGCATAGGCTTGAACTGTGCATCTCCTAGTATAGGAGACAAATCAGCTTCCTAACCAAACCCTTATCAGCTCTGATATATTTTCATGGTCTATTTTTGTTTTCCCCACCAGCTGCTGGAAAAATTGAATTTCATTAAATTAATAAAGGTTTCAATACTATCCAAGGAGAATGGGAGAAATGACTAGTTGGATTGGGGTCAACAGGGGTGTGTGTGTGTGTAATGTTGGTCAGACTGGTTGTTCACAAAGTTCATTTGATAAAACAATTCTATTGGTATGCTTACAAACTTAAAAAAATGAGTCTTCCTGGACCAGACAAAATCTACCTACTCCAGGATCCTGTCTCCAACAGTGATCAGCAGCTGATCATTTATAAAACATGTATATTGCTGTGTATTAATAATATATTTTTAAGATCTGCATTTAATTAATGATATGATTAATATAATTAATAATATAGTTAATATTTCTGGCCACTTCCTGTTTAATGATGTCACTTCCAACCCTCAGGAACATGATGGGGAGTCATGACCAACAGCCAAGGGAGCCACTTGCCAGAAAAGAAGAGTACCACTGATGTACACCTTTGAACCAGGGTCTTTATTCTTCACTGTCCAAACAGTTTTACATTTTCCAGATTATCCATTTGGGAATTCAGTCTGTTGTATTGAGATTCATGTTGATGAAGACAGTCACATAACCATAACCTTTCCTGGAAATGTTCTTCTCAAAATTCTTTATTTCTCTAGCAATAATTAAAATCCACCCTACTGGAAGCATTAACTAACACCTCAAAGTGTTTGAGCTGCATTTTTGTTCTCAGGTTTTTCTTGTTGGGAATGTTGAGGATCACTAGGAAAAATGTGTTCTCTACTGAAAATAGTTGGCTACCCAATATCATTCCCTGCACTTCTGACTTAATCATTGCAAGAGCCTTTTTCTACCACAGCAGTTGATGAGTCATTGAATTATTGTGCCAATAGTCCTTCAACAGGCTTTCTTGCCACTGATGTGCCTGAGTAATGAGTCCTGTGACTTGCTTGCTGGAAAACCATACCATGTGTGTAACTGACTGTTCTGCTTTTACAAGATAACAAAAGGTACCAGGCATGAAGCCAGACAACTGAGCTGCTAGCAGAGGAAAATGATAGTGTCTGGAAAGCTCTGCTCAAGCTGGGGGCAGGAGAAGAGATTGACCTATTTCAACAAATAAGTCCAGATCAATGCAAGCAGCAGAGGTTGAAGGAACCTCTGAAGGATAAGGTGTATAGTCGGGGGGGGGGGCGCTATTGCACCCAGCATTGCTTCTAGTTGGTCAGGAGGTGCTTTGACCAGACATGCCAGATATGTGGCTGCCCCAAAAGGAGTAGCTGGAAACTACAGAATACCACATCCAGGCTGTCTTCAGTTGCAAAATACAAGGATTATTTTGTTTCCCTGTTGTTTGATCATCGCTGATTCCTTAACCATTACTGCATAAAATTCAAAAGGACTGGTTCAAGGACTGGTTATAAAGTCCTGTGTTTCCTTCTCTCATGTGAGCTTGTTAAGATCATGCTCTTTGTAGTTGACATTGGTGGTGACATGAATCAGGGCTTTTTGACAGCAGCAGCCATTTTCAGTCTTTTTCAGCTCACGGCACACTGACAAGGCACTCAAGTTGTCAAGGCACACTACTAGTTTTTAATTACATTATTATGTTACAATTAATTTAATTAATATAACTAACGGCACAAGCCCAACCAGGTCTACTCAGAAGTAAGTCCTATTTTATTCAATAGGGCTTACTCTCAGGAAAGTGTGGTTAGGATTGCAGTCTCAGATCATTACATGACAATGAAAGAAATTCCCGAGAAGCTTGGAGAGGGAGGTGTATGTGGTTTCTGGAAAGGTTTTGAAGCAGGTCTGTTCAAACTGTTATCAGTTGATATGCTCTGATATGCCAGGAGGTGTTGGCAAAGAGAGATGAGACTGAGCATACTGGAGAAACAGGTAGGGGTGAGGGGCAGTGAGGAGATGTGGCTGAAACAAGTGCAGGATTCACTAGGGTGGGGGGGAGAGAGAAAAAGAATGGGAGGCAACTGGTTTTGAACTTTGGAAGGTGGGGAAGAGGGAGGGGTGGGGAGGGGCAGTCAGAGGGGTTTACTGCAATTATGATGGGGGGTTGTGTGTGCAGGGGGGAGGAGGAGGTGGGGGGAAGAAAAGCATCACTTGCCTGCTCATTTATTCAAGAAAGAGTGTGACTAACCAAGCCTCTGTATGTCTACTCAGAAGTAAGCCCCATTATAATCAATGGGGCTTACTCCTAAGTAAGTGTGGATAGGATTGTGGCCCAGTGCACTTCCTGCCAAAGCCTTGCTGGGGAGGCAACACAGGGAGGGTCACTGCAGGCAAGGAAAAGGGTCTCTCCAGGATCCTTTCCAGCCAACTGCTTCTGGTTCCTACCTGCTTCCACCATCAGGCTCGCTCTCACTCCCTCCTTGCTCTCACCCGCCAGGAGCTCTTCCAGGCTTCTCTAGCTGCCTGGCTGGCTGCCCAATCAGCACACAGGGCAGGCACCAGCAACTGCAGGAGCGTCCAAGCCCCTTCGCGGCTGCCCCTTTTTTCCCTGCTCCTGCGCAAGGCTCCGAGCAGTTGCTTCTCCCGCGCAAGCAGCTGCCTGACTCCTTGGCCCCACGGCACACCTGAGGCAGCCTCATGGCACACAAGTGTGCCACGGCACTGTGGTTGAAAACCGCTGGCCTAGGCTATTACAATCCCTTCTTTTTACTGAGCCACTAAAGCTGCAATCCTCTTTACCAGAGGTTCCCAAACTGTGCATCATGATGCCCTCGGGCACACAACTAGTCTCTAGAGCAGGGGTCTCCAAACCCTGGCCCAGGGGCCAGATGCAGCCTGCAGCAAGTATCTATCTGACCCATGGCCAACCTCTTGTCCCCTGAAAGCCTCTGGCCCACTCAACTGAACATGACCAGAACTGTGTTCTAATTGTGCCTGGAGGGTGTTCTGCGGGCCAGAGAGGTTGAATGAATGAGCCCATTGATTCATTTATTAACTCTTCTAAGTTCCATCTCTAATTTATTTATTTAAATTTTATATTTAAATTTTTTCCCGGCCCTCCACACCACACCAGATATTTGATGTGGCCCTCTGGCCAAAAGGTTCGGAGACCCCTGCTCTAGAGGTCTCCTGGGCTGTGAGCTGGCTAAACCACTCAGCAGCATGAGCACAACAGATCACGGGGCAGAAGTTCTGCTCCATTAGCTGAGGGCCACGTGATTGTGTTTTTGATGCTGATTTTCAAGTTGTTTTTTTTCCAGGCACACCCCTGAAGTAAGTGCTGGTGATGTCATCATGTTGTGAGTCATCTGCACTTACTTCCAGGTTCTTCGACAGACACCGTCAGAGGAAGGGTGTTATATCATGAGTACGTTTGGGAACCACTGCTATATATAGGAGTAAGTTCCATTGAACTCAATAGGACTTACTTCTGAGTAGACATGCCTAAGATTGTACTGCTGGACACTTTTTATTTTGGGAGGCATTTGGTCTGAGCTGTTTGCTGATATCAAACTGAGCACTAGATTAGATGACATGTTTGCAGTACATTTGCATCTAGTTAAGTAGCTTAGGCTCTGGCATTTAGAAGTACATTGCATATTTATTTTTATTTAACAGATTTCTATACCACTCTTCCTATGTTCAGCATGGTGTACCTGTATCTATGTGTGTTGAGTTGTTTTAGGTAACTGGGCTCGTCCATAATAAAGATACATGGGCATAGCTTGGCTTTTGCCCTCCTCCTAGCTTTGAAGATTGGAAATTTGTTCACTCTTCAAACTTGCACTTAAAAATAAACACATGCCTTTTGTACTACGCCTATGAAGATTTCCAGTGCAGAAGGACTGTTAACAGACAAAATAGGCCTTGCTCTATTGACATATCAACACACACTTGCAGTGAAAACAGAGTGTTATCAAGCCCAGTGCAGCAAACATTTTGAAGTAGGTATTTATATGAAACAACTAAAGATGTGGAAGGAATGAAATAGTGAAGGTTTCTGGATTTATGTAGCATACAGATAGAAAGGAAAACAATGTTTGCTTCTCCAGTTCAGCAATACAAGAAAAACTTGCAGTTGTAGATACTTTTCCAGACTATTGGTTTTATGTATTGCTTCTCAATGTCCTTTCCAGAACAAGAAACACCATAAATATTACATTAACGCCTCCTCAGTATTTTTCAGTTCTGATAAACTTTTTTGTCCTCTTTATTGAGAATAACAGGAGCAACATTTCCTATTTGGAAACTCAAAGAAGTACTTCTGGAGCATAGCCAGTGTTTTAGGCCTACGTGCTTGTCCTGGCACCCTCTCACATGCTGTCAAAAGGACACCTAGTTAAGTCTTCCTGTTTTAGCACTGCCTTTTGAATACTGGGGCAGAAAAGAGAGGGTGGTATTAGAAACAGGAAGAACAAGACGGAGTCCTTTGATGTACAGGTGCATGACTTTGAAATGTTGCATTCCCCCATTATAGGTGCATGTGGGGGGAGAAAATGATGGGCTGGAGTTGGAAAACAGATTATAGTTTTCTTAGAGAGCATGAAGTGGCATGACAGAACCACTATTACTTGTGGCATACATTCATTCATTCGTCACTCTATCGACTTGCATTAAACAGGTTCAAAAACCTACACAAATTATTTGACCAGAGACAATGGTGGGATGAAAGAAATGAACATGTGCCCCGAGAGCAATGTAAAGATTTCCATCATGTCAGCCTCAACTTGTGTTATTTTTGAAATTGTCTGCCTCTGGCCGGAGTGATCAGACAGAAGGCCTGTATACAGCCTTATTCTGATATCTGGTGATTTTTTAGAGAAATTTTCCAACAGATGTTCACATTTTGCCACTAACACATTCCACAAGGGAAAGCTGGTATAATTTGAACAGATGCTTCTCTGTGTTCTAGAGAACAAATCTGTTATTCAAGCAGAAAACCTTCAGTCATTTGGGTAGAGAGAAGATGGTGGCGTAGAACTAATTACATCTGTTTGGTGAAACAGGAGTGGAAAAATTCTGTGAAATTAGTATGCTGACGTTAGTGTCTCGGAATCTGGAATATTCAGTCCAGTCTCAGGGTATCTCCAAAGATTTGAGAGTGAAAATGCAAATATAGTCCGGCTGGTACAGATGTCAAAGCTGAATTGTGCATGTTTGATTTGAGAAATGAGAGTGACATGATTCACTTTGTTCCAAAGAGGAGATGGTTATCATCTTCTTGGGAGGTAATAATTAGCACAATCAAACTCAGGATTTTGACATTGCTAGTAGCAGGCATCTCCCCAAAATGCATTTGTACATATGCCCTGTCCCAGGTGCAAGCAATGCATAGCGCAGGAATGACTCTGTGTGAATTACAGATAGCTACTAGTAGCAGGTCCGAGAGGTGGTGTCATTAGTCAGCTAGGTCAGGCCCTGGCCAAGGGCCTCTGCCACAGAGGGCCACCTGGCCTGACTGATAGTGCCCAATGCACTAGTAGGGAGCCGTGAACCCCAGGGCAGACTATTGTTCCAGGACCCCCAGCAGCATTGCATGCTTTAATGCTGCGGAATCATCACTCTTCATATAAGAGTACATGAATTAATACTCTAGAATAGGGGTAAGGATGGAAGTAGAACACATAATTTTCTAATGTATGCACATGATAAAGGATTTGGCTGGGAAAGCTGTAATCAGCTACAGGCATAATTTTGTAGATGGAGCTGGAGAGAAAATAATGTGTAAATGGAAGGATTTGTCATTGTGGCTGGAATGTTTTTTGTGTGTAGTGCTGTTAAAATATTATTCTGTCAGGCATGTAGATCTTGTTCCAATTAAGAAAGGATTCAGAATGGGCTGTTGCACTCATAGTGAACAGAATTAATGTTTGGGCTGATGTTGTTGAAATGTCCATATACTACGTATGCCACATTATAACTACCATTCCTTTTGCTTTATTGTCACAAGATCTGGGAATCCATTTCATCGGAAAATGCGTTTTATAGGGCAGATTAACAGGCTGGGCTATACAGGTCACAGGAAATGTACTTGCTCTATTTGTTCGTTACTTCCTTAAATAGGAGGGAGGGGAGGGATTGGAACATGTAGACTATGTCTACTTTCATTACACACAGTCTGCACGTTCCATTCCCTCCCCTTGTGCAGCCATAGGCACACAGCAAGGCCCATTACCAATCAAGAAGTCTTTCCATACCTTATGCAAGGGGCACCATTGGCTTATTTCACCCAAGCTCATTGCATAGTCACGGGGGGGGGGGTGCATAAGAAGATGAGAATGTTCCAGTCTGAAATAAGTACCCATTCATTGCCCAAAAAGCCTGTCTCACAATTGACTGCAGTGGGATACACCCCAACTCACTAATCTGTGTTCTTAACTCTCTTGTAATACACATTTTGTTAAATAGAGCCACACTGATCAATGCTCAACTTCTCTGCACTCTCCCAGTTTAATTATTATCCCAGAAGTCTTGTTGAGCTGACCCAGGAGCTTGTTCTGGGCTCTAATTAATGGTAGTTTTTACATAACACTCTGAAGTACTTTGTTATCTCTTTAGGCTTTTTTTTTTTTTTTTTTTTTTAACAAATGCTAATTTAAAAACCCTTCATTAATATTCCTTGCTGCAAAAGTTACAGCTCATCACTGCTTGCATTCTGGTGACATCTTCTGGATGGAACTGTTGTTGAAATACCCAAAAGAGCCTTTCTGTTGAAAACCTCCATTCTCTATCTCCCTCTGGCCATTGCGTGCAAGTACTGTATACTGTAATTGTCAGATGGAGTGCGTTCTGTACAGCTACCTTTTTGTATGGCTGCAAGTGGTAGTGTATTTACATTAGCAGATCAACTGTGTAATGCTTTGTTTAATCAGAGGCATATTTTAAGCAATAACCAGTGAAACTGGGATTGAAAGGCTCAGGCTACACAGCCGTGACAGCTTCTTCTTCTTCTTCTTTGTGCTACTGCTGTTGGATCCCATTTAGTGCTGACTGCTGATATTAATTTGAACACTTGCATTATTTCAGCAACTACAACCTTGGAACAAGGTCAATGATATTCAATAATATTAGCTGAGAAGTGTTCATAAGAACAAACCTAGATACAACTTTAACTGTGTTTTTAAATACCATGTTTGGTATTTTTTCTGTACAAATGTTTTTCTGTGTACACACACACCAATGAAACCCTTAATTAGATCAGGACACGGTATGGGGGAAAGGGGTTCTCTCTCCTCTTTATGTTTATCAGTTGAAAATCTCCCCAAAGCTATTTACCCTGATTTTTTAAAAAGCCCCTCCTTTTGGTACATCAAATGATGTGGCCACCCCAAGGATGCTTTTCCAGAAATGCAATTAAAGTTGCATCTAGTTTGGCTGTTGGGCAACATCTGAATCAGAAAACCAGTCAGCTCAGCTAGTAGACAACACCAGCACTGCAGTGCCAAAGTCCTCAGCTGAAGCAATTCCCTCTCTTGCCCCACTCCTGTTCAGATCCCTAGGGGCATCTAAGAATTAAGAAATTTAAATGCCACTGGTTTGACTTTCATACTGTGGTAAATTACCACCATCTTTTGACATTGCTAGAATGTCTCATGGATTATACTTTCAAAGACTTGACATGTAATATTGTTATAGATTTCATCTGTTATATTCTGGCACAGTTCATTTCTACTCATAATGGATGCTGAGTAGCTGTAGGGCAAGGGCCATCTTCTGAAGATATTCAGGCTTTTCTCTTTTCTGAACGCTTTGTAACGAACCTGAGTTTTGCTAACATGCTTCTCAGAAAGAGCCATGCTTTTGATTAAACTTCCCCACTTTCTTTCTTCAATCAATTATGTAGATTATGTAGTCTACGTGGTAGAAAGATGAAGGCACACTTTTTTTGTAGGGCATTCCAGCTTTGTAACTTGATCGCTAGGTAGATCTGCTAGGAAAAGACATTTAGGTGGAAGATTAAAACATTATCGTGCCAGGCTTCTTAAGAGTCTCGGCAAGGCTTCCTCTTACCTGAACGTTTGTCTCTATTGTAGTAGCTTTGTTTTTAAAAAAAGCAGCTTATTTTCATGATTTTATCTTGTCCTTTTTAACCATTTTAAAAGTAACCATTACTTCCATGAGGCTACCTCCTCCGTTCCCCCTCTGGAAAAACGGGGGAATGAAGGAGGCAGCCAAGGCCCCAACGGAGCCATCCGCTTGTAAGCAGCATGGAGGTCTGCTTTGGAGCAGTTTGGGGCTGCTGGAAGCCTGCCTGTTTAGGGCGCTGCTTCCAGCAGCCCCAGACCACTCCAAAGGAGAACTCTGCGCCGCTTGCTCTGGCGTGGCCTGGGAAGCCTAGAGCGTAGGAGGAGATGATAGGGCCATTGGGGCACTTGTCATGCTGATGCTCTAGGGCACTCTCTCACCTCTGGAGGAGACGATAGGGCAGGGTTGCCCAGCCTAAAGCATCAGCGCCATGAGTTGTGCTGAAGCTCTAGGGTGCAGTCTCGCCTCCTCTGGAGGAGACCATAGGGCAGGGGCGCCCAGGCTTGAGCATTAGCACGACGGGAGTCGTGACTCCTATCACACTGCCTTTCTAGGGTGTCTTTTTTCCTCTCCTCCTATAAGGGAGGAGGGCGGGGGGGCGGCCAAGTCTGGCACTGAGTCCCTGGCGGAGAGGCAGCTTCTTGCTGCCACTCCACAGCAACCTGGGCACCGAGATATTTTTTTTTTAAATGGGACAGGCAGCAGGGGGGTGAGGCTTGAGGAGGTACCCCTGGAGGGTTGGTGCCCAGCTCATTTGCCCCGTTTGTCCCCCTCCAGGTATGCCATTGTGTTTTATCCCTCCTGATGCAAAGTTGTGGAATTATCTGCTTTCTGTATGAATTACTGCTCAGAGAAGCCTCCTTCTCTTCAACAAGTGCAGCTTACTTGCACAGACCCAGTGTGGTGTAGTAGTGTTGGTGAAGATCTGGGTTCAAATCTGCCCACTCAGGCAGAAAGCTTGTTCATTGACCCCAGGGCTGTTACCTATTTCTTTTATGCTGAGCCTACTTTACAGGGAGAAGAACCAAACTCAGTTGAAGAGTACATGCTTCACACATAGGTCAATTTCAGTTTTGGCTTGAAATCTTTCATTATTTACATGCCCTGGAATTGTTTTCTTTTAGAGACTCCATAGGCAGGTTTGAACTTGAGGAATCTGCCATCAGCATGGCAGTAATAGAGGGTAATTCTTCAAAAGGGTTCTAAAGGTTTTATAGTGATTTTCTGGAGTAGCTTGTGAGCTCACCTGGTAGGAGACATTTGCAAGAGTTCTTCACTGGAAGAAAAGTGAGAAGGAAAATCTACTCTTAGTTCTTCCATTAAGCAAGTCAACATATTTACAGTGCAAGTTCTGAGGTGTGGAGTTTTTATTGCTCAGTGTTGTGACACAGCAAGCTGCCTGCTCACCAATCATTCATCCCAGAAAGATTCAGCTATAAGATAAGCAACATGAGACTGTTCCGATGTCCTGATGCTGCAGTGCTCCCGTCAAAGAGCTCCTACAAGCGTTGTGCCTGTACTTCAACAGAGCAGATTGTTCCATACACATAATGGGTCTTGATCAGGTGCTATTCTACTTGTATTCTTTGTGTCCCAACCCTTACACTTCCTGTTTCTTTTCTGAAGATGAAAATTTTTTTCTAAAGGTTGCAATATTATTAAAAATAAATTTGAAACCATGAAGGAAGTGTCTAGTTTTTGTAACAAAATTTATTTTGCTCTGAAGATACAAATCCAAACATCAAACAAACAGTGAAAAAATACTAGTAATTAACAATGAAACCTTTATTATTTTAATAAATAGAACTTTGGCATTCAAAATTCTAGCTGTAAACTCTACTTTAAAAAAAATTACAAAAAGAGGCAAGAATGACAGGCCTGCAGAAGTGAGCCAACCAGTGGCTCTTTAAAAATAAAAATAAAAAACACTGAATGCATTTCGATTAAGTCATGACAACTCTATTTACACTTGAGGTATTCTGAGTGGTTCAAAAACTGAACCCAAGTTTGAAAACTACCAGTCCTAAGAGACTGATCACACACCTGCTGTGCTTCTAAAGGGAGCCCCCCTTCCCTTACACCCCGCTGATTACCAATGATATACTATGACTAATATATACAAAATCTATACATTCTGACAGAATTTCCTGCATGTTCTCCATATACAGAAAAACTAGTAACTAAAGATCAGGCTGCCTTTTCCAAGGGTGACCCACAGGTTTTAGAAAATATTTCTTTTATGAAAGTTGTTTCTCCCACACCTACAAGCTAAAAAAAAACAAAAACAAAGCAGAGGAAACAAAAGTGCAACAGCTTGATACTCTCACGGCTTTTCCAAAACAAGAGACTGCTTTAGCCATAAGCAAAAATAAAAAGGCACAGAGGTGCACAGCTGGAATTCATAGTGCTAATAAACTACTGGTATACTTGAGTTGTTCATCTAATTTTTAATATTCACTGGCTTTTCCAAAGCTAAAACTTTTTCTTTGATTTTGAATGACATAGCATCCAGCTTCAGAATAGTGTGTCAAATCTAGTTACTGCAGAGCTAGCCACAAATATATAAACAGATTTACAGAGGCATTAGAAAGTGACGAATTTGGTTATTTGTGATTGAGAAAATGTAGCGCAAGCTTAGATTTCAGGCAAGTGAAAACTGATATACATCTTGCCTGGCTTCCCCCATCTCTCTCATTCTGGAATCTTGCAAGCAATATCTGTCCATTTCCCCCAGAAAAGCGAAAAAAATAAAGCAAGTTGCAGTGCTGCAAGAGATAAAAATAACTTTGGTTTGTATAGCTAATTCAATTAGAAGGTCTTGAAAAATCTCTAGCCTGGGTAAGTGACTGTGGCAACTATTTAAATAAATTACAGATTTACTGTGCTTCTAAGCCTACACATGGAAAGCTGAGGATCTAACACCTAATCCTAAATGCACTTAATCCAGTACTGATACTGGGGCTTACTAACAAGTGTGCATAGGACTGTAGCCAAGTGGCCCAAATGGACTGCAAAGTCAAGTCTGCACAATTAACTTGAACTACTCCTAAGTACATCACTATACATATACTGTACATAGTATATGGCATATAAATAATAGCATCAGTTATATCCAAAAACAACTTTCCAAGTTTTTTTTTTTTGAAATACATTCTTGAATTACAGTAGTCACTATAAAATGTCATCTACATAATTATAGAAATTCAACCTGAAATATGAAAGCTGTTTACACGCATTTCTTCATGTTCGCTAACTGACAAAACTGTGCAGTATTCATTCACTGGTAATATATTCCTCTCAACCTTTGGGATTGTCTCTTATAGCTGTGGCAAAAGGTTGTCATGACTAAATCAGTTTACTAAGTAATGCCATCATTTGTATTAGTTAACCACTTCTCATAAAATCTGTTGAATGAGACCATAAACACTCATGCACATCTTACATAAAATTTAACCATTAAAAAACCATTGTAAACGGACAGGCTCTTTAGCTACTTAAATAGGAGGCCCTGTTTTTAAGAAATTAATCCTAAGGAAAAATAATACTGTGTCTTTATGGCTCAGTTAAATTTTGTCCATGTCATTTCTGCCTTTGACTACCACCTTCGTTCATTAACTTGATTGAAGCAGATAAAACCAGTCATCAGCAAGTGAAAGCTTTCTTCTAAATGCAAGTCCCTGTCTAGATTGGAAATCACATGTGCTGCTATAGCCCGGCATCTAGTGCACCTTTTGCACTCATGCTCCCTCTTAATGAGCCGAGACCATGTATGTAGCTCTTGACAAATGGCTGACATGTTCAGAATTGACAATGTCAGTCAATTGCTTAGGAGGGTGGGTGGGAGAAGCACTGAATCCAGGTGCCCTTCTCAGAATAAGTGGTCCTCTGACCACACACTGGGCATGCAACATTGACCAAAACATGGGGAAAACCTTCACATGTGCTGGAGGGGACTGGCCTTTTCTTAAACTGTCCAACAAGTTTCAAGCTTGCTACTCTTTATCAAGGGCTAACATTATATAGAGCACGTACACCTGTTACATTCAGTAATTACTCCATTAGCTCTCCCCCTCAATGGAATAATTTTTAAAGCAGTAAGTGCTCTGTACTTGGTTTCTTCATGTTTCTGGTGCAGTTCTCTCTTGTCCTAGATCAGAATGTAAACCTTCAGTCAAGTCAAGTGCTATAAATATTTGGTCAATGCTGAACTACAAAAATGCACTGCTAAAACAGTTTGACTAAAAAAAGATCCAGAGTGGGAAGACTTTTAAATTAAATGAGTTTGAAAATCTCTTACAAAGAGTTCAAATAAAGTCTACAAATAGATGGACATAGGCGCTGAAGACTCTCACAAAAATGCTATCTCATTTAGAGGATTTTCAGTGGGGTCCACAAAACATAATAAAACTGTTCATACATTCATGGCAAGGGTAGGAAATATTGTCTTAATTTGGATTTGATTTAGTGACATCATCATGTAGCCAAATCTAAATAGGCAACCTGAGGAGACTATGGAGCCAGATGGATGCAAAGCTTCCTCTCCTCACTCTGATTTGAGTTAAAATTATCAAATGAGTGTGATGAGTGCACAAGAACCACCCAGCAAGGGTTGTGAAACTTCCACCCCTTCAAATAGTTCCCTTGAAAATTGGTTGAAAATCTTGCAGTGTCTTTTTCCAAAATACTTTCTAAACCTTCACAGTCCTGATTTTGACTGAATTATCTTCCACACGCAATGACGATGTTTGGTAGACAAAGGAAAGGACCAAAATAATTCATTTGAGACCTTTCTTGTCCAATCAGGCAACTAAAACCCTTCTCTCTTTTAAGCAATGAATAAAATAAAATCTTCCCATTTATTTGTACTATTTTTATAAACTACTTCTGTATTAAGTATGTGGAAGATTCTTTCTTGATGCTATAGTGAAGCTGCAGTGCCAAAGTTTGGCAAAAGTATCAAACACTAGTGTCACGGTAGCATCAGTCAAAAGATAGGAAAAATATGTTTAAACCTATAAAAACCATGAAATCAGCTTCCTTTAACATGTTAAACAGGTTAAAGGAATTGATAAACTCTTTATCAACAATGCAACATGTTAAAGGAAACTGGTTTCACTATCTGTTGTTTCCTGGTGTGAAAGTAAATATATTAAAACTATCTCAACAGGAACAACCTTACAGCTCAATTCTAAACTCCAGTACTACTCAGTCAGACAACAGTGATTTCAGTTGCTTACTTCTTAGTAATTTTGCTTGGGACTGCAGGCTTAGTATTTTACAGTTCGACATTTGCATACTGCAATGATGGAGCACTGAGCATTTTCCTGCTTACAAAGTTGCATCAATGTAACATTTACATAACTGCATTTAAAAACATTTGAATAGTAATGATAAATACTAAAAATTTTCCACAGACAGAAGCCAGAACTGTATAATAAGGAACACCTATTTAAATAAAATTTGCTATAAGGTTGGAAAAAAATAACCAACATTGTATTTTGAAATAATTACAACCATATACACATGATATTTAAAAATAACTCACAAAATTAAAAAAACAACCTAGTAAAATTGGTATTTTTTTTTAATGGCTTCAGGAGTGATGTTAACAAAAAAGGTAAATCGTTCAATATAAGCTCCTGCTCTCTTTAAGCAGTAATATAACATTAAGCAAAGCTTTCTGTATTTCATTGCCAGCTGTAACTGCAAATAAGCAAACTAGATCTCTCTCATAAAAGAATGCATTCATTTCTTTATATATTCAATTGTCACAAAATCAAGTGACAGCAAGCATGGCTTGGCAGAGAGGATGTATTTGCTTTAATACAGCAAAACAGACCATTCCGAATTATAGAATGACTTTGGGTAAAGCACTTCCTAGTTCTGAAGCACTTCATCAGGAACAGCTGCTTTCGAACACTACTGAGAAAACCTGTTTCAGACTTCAGAACTTCTTGGCTGCTGAAGTGAGCTCCTGAACAACATATAAAACAAGTAGGTTCTTACTACCAAGATGCAGCAGTAACCTTCCCTTTGGTGGTGTTTTTTTTAAACACTTAGGTAAATTCAGAGCCCCTTAGCACTTATCTGAAATGGGGGAGCTTATTTTCTGCTTTGTTTAAGAAACGAATACTGATGACTACTGGTGCTCAACTGCTAAGAGAAAGAGCCCTTACCACACTGAGCTACCATTACGTAATGTAACAAAACCATATCTGTTGCTACAAGTCTTCATACTCGTGTCCATAGTTTTGATGCCCACAGGTAGCCAGATGACCTGAATCATTTTCTCTGATAAGACTCTCAATCTTGTATGCTAGACCTCTGCTGAAGAGAAAAATAATATAGCAGAAACTACAGTGATCTCTTCTGACACTTAGCTTTGACTCCAGAAAACTTTATGGACATGTTTGTAGGCCATGAGAGAGGAAAATCCAACATTTCAATAGAAACACATTCTTCACAGCTTTGACCTACATTCAGTAGTTTTGAAGAGATAAGATTTCTCTTGCAGCATGTACCATTCTCTTCTACAGATGCTTCCCCCGCATGAAATATGCACAACCATTTGAACCTCTTGAATCGGCCACAAAAGAGTATGTCTTCCAGTATGGCTCCTTAACAGAAACACGAGGAACTAACCACCAGAGCAGCATTTAATAACTTAGTCACTGTTGCTGTGAGGTCAATTTTTTTTTTATCACTGTGTAATGCAATTTTCTCCCATGTCCTGAGCATAACACTCTGATATTATAGTCCTCAATTCATCAATATCTTTTCGTAACTGACAAACCTCTGAGAGTTTCTTTGAAAGAGATTCTGTGCTGTGGTACTTCTCATCTTCGGATGAGCAGCTCATCGCTGTTAAATAAAAGAAAAGAGGGCAAGAGTTTAAAGAAATATAGATTTTATTTAAGAACAATGCTTGTCATATACCAACAAGAAATTATGAAAATAGACATTCCCTCCCTCCAATTGATGTGAAATGATAATTTTTAGAAAAAGCCAATCATCAGGCAGATTTCTGAATGCCAAATAAATAAAACATATGGAGGGCTAGTTCCTTAAAGAAGTGATTTTAGGTAAACAGTGCATTTTCCGTGTTTGAATTGATAGTTAAACTTATGCTGCTGTAAATGTGAAGTATGTCCATTTGGGAGACAAAGTTTACCCTGCGTTATCAGACCTCATAGCACTCTCAGAGTATTGGCCACTTTTCATTACAGCACTGGGTGTAGGAATTATAGAACAGCTACACAGAAGAGAGAGAAAAAATAATTGCCTTTACACAGACTTACATTCACCTATGGTATAGGAATTAGGATACCTGGAGCAAAAGGCTTTGGGGGCATTACTTTTGCAGAACTGTTTACCATATTTACCGTTGGGATGCCCCTCCTTCTTTCAGGAAGAGAGACACTAATAATAAAAAAAGAGCAACAGAAAGACTAACTTCTAAAGGGAAGGCAGATGCCCATTTGCCCATCATGTCCCACCTTCCTGACAACTGGGAGTAGGACAAAATGTTACAATTCCTGCATACTTTCTCCTGTTCACAATGAACACTTTCCAAGTTCATTTGCAGTTTTTGTTGCTACTGTAACCCTTTCTGATCAAATTTCTGGGCATACAAGAAGCATTTTTAAAAGATGCTGCATATCAAACTGCAGGACTTCCAATTTTCCACATGAAAATACAAGTCAATCTGCCATCTCCTCTCCCTCCCTGCTTTATCTCCCCCCCTCCCCCAGAGCCCTGGATTTTACTTGTACAGAACATGGCTTCCCAGTATAAGAACTCTGCAGTATGTATCATGTTCATATCACTTACATCTGATTCCTAGCAGTAAGGACAGGTTAGGCTCCTTGCCCTGAGCTCTGTGGGTAAGAATACTGCAAAGTGCTTTCAAGTCAAACAGACAGTGAGACATTTCTTTGAACAACTGGTCAGCCATGGGCAATTTTTCAGCCACCGGCTGTCTGGACTGTTCCATCTGGTAAATCTGTTCCTTCAAAGAAGCAGTTTCTTCCATAAGCCTTTGGTTCTTCATTAAAAAGAAAAGACAAAAATCTGTATCATTTTAAACATTAATTTTTCTAATGAAATGAATCAAAATTCCCAGAGCCCTCTGGCTGACAATGACTGAGAAAGCTGGGTTTGGTGGACTTTTCTTTGATCCAGCAAGGCAAGTTCTTGTGTTCATGATATGCTGCTAAGATTATTATTGGAAGACTTCTCAAACATGCATACATTCCAATGTATAACTACACTGTTATTCCTAACAGGGAACTCACATAACTTATTGATCGTAATACACTTTCTTTCCACTATGCAGCATGCAATGGCAACAGGGAAAAGACTGTTTAAAATTTATAAGCAGTTAAAGACTCATCCTTGTGTAAATCGTAAGGGAATAATTATGCATACTCAAAATCAATACTGTAGCAGTCACTTAATATATGATCTGAACAAAGAAATCCCTCATTAAACCTTTAAATTTAAACTACTCCCCAAGATCCAGGAAGTGTGGTTTGTGCATGGATTCAGACTGTATTTCTTGATCAAGTCCATGGCTGGAATCCAAACAGCTATTACAAAGTTTAGAACATAGCTAGTGGGATATTTTACTTGTTTTTTTTCCCAGCAGAGCCTTATGTCATATAACAAACTGCTTTCTAAAAAGAATCCTCAGATTCAAAAGCAGTTTGGAAACCTCATCGCCTACTGTTTAGCAAACACAAGCTTTAAGTCTCCTTGCCCACGTAGTACTAGCTGTGCAATTCTTCGGACACCAGCCCATGTGGGTAAAGGAGCGCTACTGCTGCATAATCTGTACCCTATGCTCCTGCTATAATTAGTGCCCCATGATAGCCAAGTGGTAATTCTGAACCATCAAACAGATGATCAGAAACAGAATAAAAATTCCAATATAGGCTATCTAGAGAAAGGAGTGCTGCTCATTCATGTATCATGAAATTGTTCATCACATTATCCTGGTCCAACACTGGAATTCAATTTTGTAGCGTATAAAAAAAACCAGAGCAACACAGTCGGCAACTGTTTATTTCAGACTGTGATCTGAAAAACTTACTTCAAGTACAGTCTTACGTAAGTGCTGTATACTCATATCCTTTTCTTCAAGTTCACTTTTCAGTTTCTGAACTGTCAGTTTTCCTTGCATAAGTTTATCTTGCATAGACTAGAAAGAAAAAAGGAGGAAATTGCCTTAAAAAGTGTAGTACCAACAAGGCAACAGCTCAAACACTGGCAGCATTGTATCCACTCTTGCACGCTTACGTGTTTTGGCCTGCCATTCTACCTTCTAGAAGTGCTTTGGTCAACCTTTTGTTGGCCACCAGCTTCTGAAGAAATGAAAGTATCATTTTGATTGGTTTAGAGAGAAAATAAAAATACAGATTCTGCTCATCTTGGGCTGACCAACTGACAGTGAGCTCAGGGACCTTCAGGATTTGGATGTTTCGCAATACCTCTACAAGGATATTATCGAAGCAAAGACAACTAATTTCTTTGTTAGTTAGCAGAGTCATGAAGCACTCTTCACAAGCACTTTTGGTACTATTAAAAAATCTGCTCCTCCATGGAAGGCAATTGAAATCATGACAGATCTGTTGCTCGATCTCATGGGTGAAGCTATTTGTCTTCCACTGCTGTAACCACAGTCAAACTCACACTCAGGGAAACCAATGTTTTTCTTCAGACCTTCGGTGTATCATCTATGTCCATCCCCATGTACAGCCTACTTGAGCTCGCTTTAAAAAAACTAGAGAGTGGAGATGGGCCTCAGCCTCTTCCCTCCTAGCACTTCTATTTTCAAACCTTTTCATCACATGGCACACTGACGAGGCACCAAAATCGTCAAGGCACACCATCAGGTTTTTGGCAATTAACAAGGCACACCATACTGCCAATGGACTCACCCCCCCCCCACCACTGGCACTATTAACAAATGACTTTCCCCCCAGATTCCTATGGCACACCTGTGGACCACTTGCAGCACACCAGTGAGCTGCGGCACAGTGGTTGAAAATGGCTGTCCTAGCAGGTTATCTTAGCAGTGTAGGCTGCCTGAGCCTTGTCCATCTTTTTTCAAACATGAAGACTCCAGTGAGGGGAGTGCTGAACTGCTTCTTTGAATGTCTGACATCTACCAATTACCGTTAAAGTTCAGACTCAGAAGTAAACAATCCTTCTGTTTAGAATAGATCCTATACTCAAGGGAGACTGAAATTAGCAGAACAATACCACCAGTGAATTTTAAAATAACTCTGAACAGATCTCAGCTACACTGAGTCTAAAATTACTGTTCAACACAATCTGTTCCAAACTTTCTATTTTTTAACATGTGTCTTAACCACTGACAGTCAATTTTATGCTAATTCCATCGTGACTAGCAGGATGAGATCCTTTAGGTTTATTCTTCCATTATTAAGAACTCAGCAAAGCCTCACAGAGTGGGACAGAAGTATTACAGTTACTGATTCTGCAACTTGGTCCATTCCAAGGTTCAGCTTTTCACAATTTCAGATACACCAAAACAACAGTCTTTTCCATCCCCAGATCAACTGCTACTTGGTCTCTGACAGCTGAAGATTTGGGAACATTTGCATGCAAAGTATGTGCTCTACCACTCAACTACAACTCATCCACAACTGAGTTGGCTTATCAACAGAGGTGTCTGAAAACTGTTATTTACCTTACTCAGAAGTAAGCCCATTGTGCTCTGGAAAACTGAGAGCCCAATCCTATGCATGTTTACTGACAAGTCCAATTACAGTCAGTGGGGCTTAGGTAAGTGTGGATATGACTGTAGCCTCAAGGCTGTAATCCTATCTTACTCTTTGGAAACAAACACCTCTACTTCTCAAACATTTAAAGCATCAATTATTAACACAATGACAAGTGGCTTTTTTTCCTTAACAATTTTACTTACACTACAGGTTACACTAAGCATTGCTTAGTGATGTTTTGATTAGTGATGGATTGCATATACAACAGTCCATCATTGATCTCATGCCTCCCCAACCCGAAGCGCCAACAAGCTTTGTGCCAATGGAACGTGCCTGTGCCAATGGAACGTGCGTTCTGCTGGTGCAAGCTGGTGTGCAAGGAGCCAGCGTTCCTTCCCACATGTGCCAGTGGAGTAACAGAGGCCCACTGGACCAGGTCAGTCCAGTGCTGGGTGAGGAATGAGGCGGGTGGATTGGGCCCAGGAGGGGGCGCAGGTTCAGCAGCAATGGCACATGCCAAATCCTAACCCCTTCCCCAGGCCTGTCTGCATGGATCAACATGGACCTGCACTAGTGATATAGCGAGTTGACCTGCTGGGACTTACCAAAAAGCTATTGCAGCCAAAAATCCCCTGCAGGATGCAGCACCACATGGGGATTTTGTTAATATTTGGCTGTCAGGGTATTATTCTTTGCACCAGCTTCAGCTGCTTTATAATCATTCTTCAGCCTGTCCTTGAGGTGTTTAACAAAGCTAGAGACACCTCTTTTTAAAAATGTGAAAGCTAGATGTGCTGCATTTTTGGCCTTTCAGAACAGTCACCAGCTACCTTGGTCCCCCCAAATCCACATTTAGCCAGAAAGCGCACACAGTTTATTTTCTATACATAGAAGTATATATTGCGTAGAATTTTCACCCCAGTGACACTGACAAATGCACATGGGATGAGGAAAAAGCCTACCTTTGCTATGTGGAGCTGAGTATTTTTTATTTTTTTTTTGCACTCAAAGTGACCCTAATTATTATTTAACAACTCTGCCCATCAATGATTAACCACAAGAGACAATTAGTCTGCATTTCGGAAGGTCTAATCTGCATTTCTAAGCTTCAGGCCTTTGAATATACCTAATAAGTGCATTAAGAACCTTTGAAGGGGTAACATCCATTTTTTTAAGTTTTGCAAACTAGCAGACAGCCATGCAAATACATCTACAATTCTAAAAACGGAAGGGCACAGAGCATTTCTAATAAACCCAGTGCCCAAGGCAAATAAGGGCTTTTTCAGGCAAGACTGCTCTTGAATAGTCTGACTGAGCCACATTTTGCCAATTTCATGGAAGAAGCTTTTTGCATGAGAACAGTGCTAAAAAGATCGGCTTTGAGTGTTTAGATCTCTGTATAAAACCATATGCCATACTGCGTAACAGAACCTAGCAACTTAAAAAAACACCGTTGTGTTGTCTCATTTGTATGTGTGGGGCCCAATTTGTATAAGACAGTGGTTCTCAAACTTTTTTTAGAATGAGAAACTGTCAGGATCCACCAGAAGTGATGTCATGACCAGAAGTGACATCATCAAGCAGGAAGAATTTTAACAATCCTAGGCTGCAATCCTTATTTGGCTGGAATCTTGGAACAGAAATGTTTAAACTGATACATTCTGAACATCAGCAACATGAAGATGAAAACTCCTAGTTTATAAAAGCTTCCAAAGAAGATTGGCCCCTGTCTGCTGCTACATTTTAGTCAGCTTATACAAAATTATGCTTGGGAAGGATAGAGTGGATAGAGATGCTCTTTACAATCTCACGTAACACAAGAACCAGGGGACATCCACTAAAATTGAGTGTTGGGAGAGTTAGGACGGAGAAAAGAAAATATTTATTTACTTAGCATGTGGTTGGTCTGTTGAACTCCTTGCCACAGGATGTGGTGATGGCATCTGGCCTAGATGCCTTTAAAAGGGAATTAGACAAATTTCTGGAGGAAAAATCCATTACGGGTTACAAGACGTGATGTGTATGTGCAACCTCCTGATTTTAGAAATGAGCTATGTCAGATGCAAGGGAGGGCACCAGGATGCAGGTCTCTTGTTACCTGGTGTGCTCCCTGGAATATTTGGTGGGCCACTATGAGATACAGGAAGCTGGACTAGATGGACGTATGGCCTGATCCAGCAGGGTTGTTCTTATGTTCCTTCTAGGTTGCTGCTGCATGACTGTGCCAGAGGTTTACTATGTGCTGCATGACTGTGTGTCAAAGGTTTCCCTGGAACTCAGAATGCCTTAAAAGGCATAAAACATCTGGAAATGGAAGTAGCGCTTTTTTGGCATAATGGCCATTCTGAAGCCTACAGAGGCTGCAGGTGGACATGCAAAGCCTATTTAGGCTTCAGAAAGCCCTCCAGAGGCAACCAGAGCACACGTGAACAGAGCACCGGAGGATTTAAAAGGTCAAAAGTGTGGATTTGCTTATCCACAGTTTTTGGTGGGGGGGGGGAGTTCAAAAACAGATCTCTTGCAGATGCCAAGGCCCCACCTGTACACCTGTAAGCAAAACAGAAGATTTGCTTATATTGTCTATCAACTGGTTTTCAAAAAATGTTATTAGGTTTTCACTTGCCTCATTAGAAATTGGTAATGCTGATATTTTGCAGGTATATTTATGTGTGTCTTGTCTAAGGGCCAATTTGCCTGTTTCTTTTTTAATGAACAGAAATTTCTCTAATATGAGTTAACCATTATAATATATTCTGTCTGTTATGGTGATAAATGGTTTTATTATTGTTGCATGCTCTCCTAAAAGCCCATGTGATTGCAAGTAGAGGTAAAAATAGAAGAAGCGATGATAAAGAAATGCATGAAACTGTTTGCCTCTGCTTGTCTCAACTGCTGAATGAAGGCAGCAGACTTTCCATGTGATGCAGGAGTGACCTGCCTATTAGGGAAGACAAGTGCCAGGTCCCATCTCCAGCTTCCACTACAGCAGCCCCAGAAAAAAGGACAACTGGCTTTTCCCAACAATTAAGGCATGCAAAGGAGGAAAGTTCCAAGTTGGGAATACTACACATTCCTTCACTATGTCTGCAACTATATGAACTGGCCCTTACAGTGGATCAAGTGTTCCAAATTCACAACTCATTAATCTTCAGTGCCTGCCAGGATTTCTAAAATAGAAAACTTGTATTTATTTCCAGTTGCTGTCCCATGATGGATGTTGTCAATCCACACAGTGACACATTAAAAAGACAAAGGGTTATATCCTGAAAGCAAAGATACACACATGATGGTATTCTTGTTTTTTGTTTTTAGCTACACACAGACTAATATAGCTTCTCCTCTGGCGCATATTTAAGATAGATCCTCTCACTAAAATAAAATAAAACTAGAAAGAAACATTGCCAAGGGGTGAGCCAAAAGAGAATCCAGCAACTGCATTACTGCCACTGTGTGGCACAACTGTATCATACAACAGATGGCTGCTGAAAGTGAAGAGGACTATAGGAGGGTGTAGCCCTGCCCACCTCTGGAAGAAACTCTTATCAACAGTATCACACAGCATTATGGGCAGCTCACAGAAACACTGATGAGTAGACCCACTGCATCCTCAGTTAATCAAGAAACTCCATATAGGCTTCACTAACACAACCAAGGCTAGGAGAGAGATACTAGGCAACTGTGGTGAGACCTAGGTCTTAATTCCCAATAGCTTCCTTCTTGTTCCCCGCTGCTCTGTACTTTTAAGAATTCTCAGGCAATGGCATTATTTTATTGAAAACATTTGTAGCCTGTCTTTCACAGCTCTAGGATCTCCAAGTTGGCTAACATAAAAAAAGAATAAAACATTACTGTATGACAAATTAAACACAATGGGCCTACCAAGTAAAATAAATAACTCCATTTTCAAACACCTCTAGTAAAAGGATGTATCTTCATTAATTACAAAGCTAAGGTCAAACCTAGGAAAATCATATTTCCTTACCTGAATTTCTAAAGACATCTCAGTGATCCGATTCTGTTGATCATCTATGACCTGATGGGGAAAGCACACCAAAATATGTTCATATCTATATTGCATCTACCAAATTTTGCTTGAGTGTAAGTGATCTAACTTTTTGTGAACCTGTGTATGCGTGCAAAGAATATTAGTCAAAGAAATGCAGAACTTGTGAAATTTGCTGATAAAACTGCCACAGCTGCTGTGGAACAACTGAAGGAGGGAGCACACCCTCACCAGAATGAGCTGGGAAGGGGTTCTGGGTGATGACCAGCTAGCAGCCACCAGCATGGGTGTCTTGCAGCCATTTCTAGGAGGGACATACTTTTTGATTGCCACACAACAGTGTGGGCACCAGCAATTCCTTTCAGTGAATGACCTCACTAGCCATTATGGAAGCAAATGGGACATCGCCCCCACAACTAACAAAATATAAGAATATCAACAGGCCCAGCAATGTCCGATATACAGGTGTGCTACCAAATCGGTTTAATGCACTGACCTTACTGGCTTTTTCATTTTTGTCTCGGAGGCTTTCATTCTCACTTTGAAGTTGTTTCGCATCCAACATAGGAAGGCGCACACCATCTTCCAGACATTTTTCTACTTTTTGTTGTAGGCTGAATTTTGAAAGGTTGAAATAAAACAAAGTAAAATATTGGAAGTTACCAGAGAGGAGGTAAAGCCCTGCTTCAAATTGTATCTGTAAGTTAAAACCAAGGCATACCAATACTGTACAGTCAAATGATGCATGGTGTTTAGATCTTTTTTCTCCCCAATGAATCCATAAGCAAAATGTTTGAAACGTTATGTCAAAGATCATAATTTACAAATTCTTCCAAACCTAATTTGAAGATTCAACTCGCTGATTAATCACTGGGAAAGTGTTATGGATAAATCAACACTGATAAATTGTTTTCATGTATTTGCATTGAAAGAATGGATCCTGGAGGCATGAAATGTTGCCCAAGATCCCCAGGGGTCATCAGAACCTCCAATCGTTTACAAATAGGCAGATTCCAGCCTCAGAAAAAACAATGTCTGGGTTTGTAATACAAAATAATGTATAAAATCAGAGCTTCAAATAACTAATTGCTTGGGTCACAAGGAATAGTCACAAACCTCCAATTTGCAGCAGGGTCTGCAGCATGTACCTAGCTGTTTTAAAAAGCAAGAAATTCCACTGCACATGCTCAGTGTAAGCCTTTGTGCAGCGTACTGCAGTTTCCTGCCAGAAAGGGCCTGTTTTGTTTTGCAAGAGGATGGCTGTGTTTGTTTCTCTTTCACAAGGAATTTTGCAAACAGCAATGGTAGCATTTTTTCCTGCCATTTCTGTCAAGCTGCAACAGAGGTCTTGTCTCCTTTTGTTGATATTTTCCTGTTTGTTCCAAAGCTCAGTCATTGCCAGCCTGGAAGTAATCAACTGTTATGGCACAATCCTGAATATACTTACTTGGAAGTAAAACTCAGTTCTTTCAATAGCAGTTTCAGGGAGATGGAATTATCAGGATCACACTATAAAAGCTATGGATATTAGGTGAAGGAAGAGCTGTAAAATCTAAAAGGTGAAGCTGCACCTGTAAAATTCAGCTGTAAAATCCTCCTATTTGGGAAAATAGTTTTTTTTTTTGCGCTTTATTGTGGGTCCTTCAACCACTGAAACATGGGAAGGTCAGCAGTTCAAGCTTTATATTTCAGTGTGGTCATGGTTTTCCTTTATAGTCTCAATTTGCATTAGAGGACCTTTGATTTTCCAAAATAGCATTTTTAAAAAAAATCCTCTTTTCTTCATGTGGAGGGTTTAATTATAACTCAGTAGGAAAAGTCACTTCACACATGCTCAGAGGTTCATTTATTTCACAAGTTTTTAATCTGGATTTTGGCAATGAAAACAAGTACTGGCAGAGTAAAGCCTTTTCCCCAAATTAAGCCCTGGATATGTAGAGGGGGGGAGGAGGTGACTCAATATCCATTTTAATCTGCAAAGCAATGCTTTGTGAACAGTTTTTTTCCTTGCAAAATAGGTGGCAGTTCAGGAAAAACTGCTTTTTAGAAAATTGTCTAATTAGTAAAAGCAAACCATGTGAAGGGGAATAAACAATGCATACATGTGCATGTCTTATGATTTTCTTGTGCATTTTTTTCTCTCTTTGGCGGGATGGAAAAGCAAACGTTTCAAGTTGCAAACTCTGCTTTTAATCTTTAAAGAAAAAAATTCAATTGTCTGAGAATAGCTGCTGTTAAAAAAAATCACCCATGAGCTTAAGAGTGTAACACTGCAATAATATCCATTAAACCCTATTGTGTTTAATGGGGTTTACTCCCAGGTAAATGGGTTCAGCAGCACAACCTAAGTATGAAGGATTCTTTGATAATGAAGAGCATTTTAAAAAATGTATATGCAAGTGTGTCAGTACGCTTTTTCGCAGTTAGCTTACAAAAATGTATACAGAAATTACTGTTTAAAACTGCAATAGCATTAAATAAGTGACATCCAACATGCATCAATTTCAAGGTATGAAATGGCCATGTACAAGGAAACTGACTGACCTGCAGTCTCTCCTCCCCATGAAAACAATTATATATAGCTGTGTATGTCTGCCTTATGTGAACGTTGGGCTAATTCTTTTCAGAAACCTCTGAAGCTCATACACAGTCCTCAACTATCTCATAAAATGTCCCAGAGCAACAGAAGAATCACATTTTTGCTTCCCCTCGTTCCCATCATCTTTTAAAAATAAAACAAATGATGACAATGACAATTGTTGTTTAAATTTAGAAACAAGGCTTCACTTCAAATATCTGTAGACTTTCAGGAGAGCATTAAAGCCAGCCTGGTGGATTACACACTCACCAATATAAGATATACCAGATGTAAGGTGGAAACAATGTACTGGGTGATTTAGCCAACTATCCCAGACACCTAACCTTTCATCAGTTGGGACAAACTGTTTGTGGCATGTACCTTTCAGCAAGCATGGGTCATGAACTGAAGGGCCATATGTTTTATCCTAGCAGAAATTAAATTCTAAAATTAAATAATCACTTTTTTCTTGCTGTCTTTATTAAATAATCCCAGTGGATTGTTTTTCTTGCTCGTATAAAAATAAAGGGGGGAGGGAATCTCCTGTTCCTTTGTAATTATGCATGTAATCTCAGAGAAGCACCACATGCAGTTCATTCCCTCTTGTAAATATTCACCTACTCAGCGCGAGAACACCAATAAATATGCTGTATATTTTTACTAACTTTTAAAGCATTTCTGCTATGTAAACTACTTTACAGTTCTTCTCGCATTCTTCCTCAGAACCCCACTGTGAAATAGCTTACCACTATTCCCATTTTATAGCTAGGGAGCTGCAACACACAGCTCAATGAGCTATACAGGAATTTAACCCATTTCTGCCCAGCCTGCATTTGATCCCTGTTGTGTATATGCAATGTTGGGCAGAAATGGCTTAAACCCAGATCTCCCAAAACCAAATCTAACTTCAAGTTACTGGATCATATATAGCTAATCCTATGCAACTCCCCACATATCAATGGAACCGCACCAACAGAGCACACGCTGTCGCCTATGAAGGCGTTTAAGGCTCTGAAGGTCTCTTCTGGGTAAGTTAACATTTGTAACTTCTTGCTGGCTGAATGGGTATACTTGGACCTGCACCACCTATATAGCTGGCACAAATCCAAATGGACCCGTGGTGGTGGATCATAGCCTGGAAGGGGGATACGATATTGGTGGCATCACTGCCGCCGATATCACCTCTTTCTAGGCCTCGTTCCACCCTGTTTCCTCCCCGTCCTGTTCCGTCCACCCTGCCTCCCTCTCTCCCTCCCTGCACACAGGTTTACCAGCGCCAGAGGACATGGACAGCCAGCTGACTCACAGAACTGGCCACTCACTGCTTGCGGCAGCAGCCAGGCTAAGCTGAATGGCATGTAGCCTTTGCAACCGCCATAAGGGACCTGATGCAGCGGGAATGCTCATTCCAGCAGCATTATGCCCTAATATGATTGGGCCGACAGTTTCTGTCAACCAGAACTATGTTCTTCATTCCTTTAGTCTAGTGTTTGTAACTAAAGTGGCTGGCAGCTCAATTAACTGATTGGCTGCCACCCCAACTCCCATAATTCTATCACAATAGAACTGTTAAAGTGCCTCTCTTTGCTTTGTTGCAGGAGATAAACAATGCTCCCTTCTGGAAATCTTGGGGAGGAAAATTTGGAGTGCGTGTTTTCCCACTAGTTTAAATTTAGGTGCTGTAGCAATAGTTGTAACCTTGGTCACATAATTAAGGTTCTCTCAGCTGAGGAGACTATACATTATTAGGTTGGAACAGGAGGCAGAAACTAGGGAGAATTCCATGTGTAGCTGCTCAGTACCCCTACAAATCTCTCCAAATGCTCTTGTGAAACTAGAAGCAACCCTGCACATGACTTCTTTCCCCTCATTTGTATTTCTGCCAGCAATACTTGGCTGGAAAGGTATATATGATTGCTGCTACTGTCACTTAGGTTGGCAATGGTGGCAGCACCTAGATACCTTCAACGTGATCTCTGGGATCAGTGGGCAGTCTTTTGTGAGATGAATTCTGCCCATGGGCTGCCTGTTCCTAGCGTCCACTGCAGCTGAATACATAATGGGTTAGCAGATCAGAAACCTCATAACCACCAATAAATATTATTATTATTATTATTATTATTACTTTTCAAATTAACCTGCTGCTACCATCCCTCCCTGCTCCCCAAGTACAGCAATTCGGAAGTGTCCCCATATTTAAAAGGATGTGGTTGCAGAATCACATTTCCGTTGCTAATGTTAAGTGCACTTCCTTGTATGAAGTGGGATGGATGACATCACAAAAGAATTCACTTGATCTGACCTTGCTAGAGAGACACAGAACTGAAATTTTGAGCACACTGCCACAGTCTTGAAACGCTAGTCAATTACGTTTTCATACCTCTGTACTGCAGTTACCAATTCTTTTTCTTTCTTCTTCTGACATGCTAGTTGTAAATCTTTTTCTTTACACTGAGTCCTGGACTCTTCAAGTTCCTTTTCCAGCTCACCCAGTGTAGCTTTCAGTTGCTTGTTCTTTTCTTCTAGAACCTGCAGCTACAGAACAGTCAAACAGTTTCATGTTGAGGTGACTTTATCACAGATTGTGGGATCTCAATTAATGCCTGAGATATTAACAAAAGTTTTGAATTAAGTAATGAAAAACCACTGTTTGATTTCCTTAAGGAACACAGGACCAAGACAAAGGGGTTTGCCCAGAGATACTCTTTCTTGTGCCCGGCCTGGAAACAAGCAAATTGGGGCAGAAGAGAGAAAGCAAGGTCATGTAGTCGCATGGCATTCTTTAACATGCTTTGAGTATCATATTGCTTGCACTAACTATGCAGTGGGCTGTGTGTGTATGCATCCTGAGCCTCCTTGTTGGGCCGTCCACCCGACACAGAGGCTCTAAATTCTACGTTGATCCTCAGGTCACAGTAGAATTGAGTACTCCATTGCGGGGCTTCTTGCTTTACCTGGAGAAAGGGAACGAAAATCCCCTTCTCCAAAAGAGTCAGCAGCAGCTGCCATTTTCAGTGCTACTATAGCCCCGCACACCAGGCAGCTCAAGATTGGGCTGCCCATCCTTTTAATATTTTAAGTAGTGTTTACTGTTTGCAAATACAATGCACTGCAGTTTATAACATGGGCTGAGAAAAAAGCATTCAGTGAACCGTTTGTCTTGGGCACACTTTGAAACCGAAGTTACCTGTTTGCTTTGACTTTCAACATCATCCAATGTTGGCAGGTCTGCCAGGTACTTTTCAAGTGTTTCAATTCTTCTCTGCTTCTCCTTGTTTTGTTCCGATTCTTTTTGGCATTTCTTTTTCAGACTGTTTATGTACCTGTCCCTGGTCTTCAGCTAGAGAGAAAGTTAAGTTATGTGATTCATTATGTGAGGAAACATATTATAATTTGAAAACAGATTTTTCATTCTTAAGGATCTTCTAAGTTTATTTTCTCAGCATGAAGTAAAAAACTGGTTTTTTAAAAAACAATTAAAATATAAGCAGAAAGCAATAAGATATTTATGTTTTATGAAACTTTCTTGCTTACCATTTTCATCGTTAAACATTTCCGGAGTAGTTAAAAGCACATGCCTATCCAGAGCTCTTTTTTCTCTACCTAAGCTAGCAGTTAGAGATCACCAAAAAAAAGTATAAACACATACTATTAACTGTCATTACAGGCCCTGTAGCTTCCTTCTCGATTCTGTTAGCGTTTGAAATAGGAACTACCTATGGCCAATTTTTTAAATTTTACTAATTTTATATTAAAAATAAAAATACGTGTCTATAAATCTGCATTTTACAGAAATATATCATGAATTTACAGAAGTCTGACCTACATTGTGACCATACATTTCATTGCGTTATTACTTACTCCCAGATGCTTTATGACCATCTTTCATATTCAGATGGCCGCAACCCAAAAAGTCACATAACTAGGGTACTTGTACTTTTTCCTGGTCTCTTGGTTTCATGAATTTTTTTTTCTTTACAGAAAGACTTGTTTGATACTGGCTAGAGGAAATATGGTGCTCTGAATTAAATATGCACCTTCAGGTATCAAGATGAACCAGGTTCACCTGCTCCCATCCTCCAAGATAATGCAACTGAAGTCCGATGAAAAAAAGAACTTTAAGCAACTGAATAAAGTGGAAGATCACCATGGTGAGTCATGCATAAAAAATATTATGGACAATTCTGAAGCCTTATACTGTATATGGCAGACTCAAATGAGACATGTATGCTTCTGTCACAGCAGTAAAGCCATTTAGGAAAAATCAATGTGAGACCCACCTTCTCTTCCATCTTTTTTTTGTCTTCATTGGATTTGTTTGCCATTTGTTTGAGAAATTCACTAAGCTGTAGTTCTTTACTCTGTACTACTGCAAGCTTTCGTTCCAGCTCCTCCTTTTCACAGTGGGCCACAGATCTCTCTGCAAACTGAGCTTGCATTACTGCATTCTCATATTGCGGTTGCTTTGAAGAAAGAAAAAGGAATATATGACACAAGCAGTTACTGAAGATGCTGATTTTAGCATACTGCTGGAACAGCGCTCCTTGGGGAGGCTCTTTCATATGGAACTTGGAAATACATAATGCAGGGGTATGGTCCAGGAATACTTTTCCTGCACAGTAAGCTTTTTATGTAGATTGGGTTTAAGCATGATGACTGCAGTGTTGCATACCTGATGTTTCTTTTATACACAGAAAACTAACATGTCAGGGAAATGGCTGCACATAGTATAGCCTGATCTCACACATAGGCAACAAAAATCTTAGATCAAACTTTTAGTTATGCATTCTCACCTATCATATGAAGCAATACAGCCTAGGAAAAGTTTTAATGCACATTTGTATGACCCAGCTTCACACACTGATCCAAATAACATTTGAAAGTAAAGCCCATTTGTATCAATGACACGTGGAGCTCATCTACATTTTCAGAAAAAGCACGTCAAGCTTATGACAAATTTTATATGAAAAAATTGTATCCTGCCTTTTCCATGCCGATATAAGTACCCAAGGTGGCTTACAAAACTCCATAATAAAATGCAATTGTAGACCTTGTCTCAGCACCACCTGGGGGACAAAATGCCCCCCCCACCCGAAAAAGTCAGTTTCGATTTTCACAGAAAAACAGAAGTGCAATTTTTCAGCATTTTGAAGGCCTTAGAAAGCCTTCTGAGGGCTCAGGAAGCTGCAGGCAGCCTACGCAGTCCTTAAAAGGCCTTCTAAGGCCTCAAAAAACAAACCTAAAAATGAGCCCAAAAAACAGAAAAAAATGGTAGTGGGAAAGGGTTGCTACTCCATTCCCGTGGGGTGCCGCCCCAGGGCATTTGCCCCCTGACCCCTCCAGATACACCAGTGATAAAACAATAAGTTACATTAATATATCCAACAATGTCATTTTTATATTTGAGATGTTAAATATGCCTTTAATTGCAAGATGAATTATCAGTTCTGAAATTCATCATAGATGGGCAATAACACATTTCCTGAATTAACTTCAAATGATTATGAGGATTGCACTGTTCAATTAATTTTAACTTTTTACAAAAACGAAGTTAGCCATTCTTTATAGATTTTTGGTCGCTGAACACGAAAATCACAGTTAAAATACTCTCCTAGCTCAAATTTCTGAGTAAATCGACCATTTGTGTTTCACATATATTTCAATGGAATGTTATAATAGCGACACTCATAAGTCAGTGTGGCAAATGTTAAATTCTGGTCTGGGTGAGCTGGATCACATGCCTTTGCCTCGTGAATCACTTAATCATAGCAAAGAAGCAGTTGGAACTGGATCCATCCAGTTTGGACATCCCACTGAAATATATGCGATAACTATACAAAATATAAATGGTCAAATTAATCCAGAACCGTAGCTAATAGAAGATTTTTACTGTTATTTTTGTGTTCAGTGCCGAAAAATCTATAAAGAAAAACTACTTCCATTCTTGTAAAAATTTCATTGTTAAACAGTACTGCTCCTTCAGAGACAAACATCAGCATCCAAGAAGCACACTAACAATTTAGATGGCTTAAGGCTCTCCAAACTCTGGCCCGGGGGCCAGATGCGGCCCTTGGCAAGCCTCTATCCGGCCCACAGCCAACCTCTTGTCCCCTGAAAGCCTCTGACCCACTCAACTGAACATGACCAGAATGGTGCTCTAATTGTGCCTGGAGGGTGTTCTGAGGGCCAGAGAGGTTGAATGAATGAGCACATTCATTCATTTATTCACTCTTCTAAGTTCCATCTCTAATTTATTTATTTAAATTTTATATTTAAGTTTTTTTCCGGCCCTCAACACCACATCAGTTATTTGATGCAGCCCTCTGGCCAAAATGTTCGGAGACCACTGGCTTAGAATAACCCCAGCTTGTAATGTCTGTAGAGTTTGACCTTGAAGATATCAAGTGCACAAGTTCCACGTGAGCAGACACAACAAATAAAAATAAAGAACCTCAACTTACCTGGAAACCCTTCATATAAGAGTCTTCACAGTTCACAATATGCCCCAGTCTTGCTTGCTGAGCTCGTAGTTCATTGTCTCTAATCCTCTGATATAAAAGGTTGATTTGCTGGTTCTGCCTGTAATTCATAAGAATCAGAACAGAAAGAAAAGCAAAACACATGAAGGTTTGAATCATGCTACCAATCTTTTCATTTAAATCCATTCAAGTGGGAAGAAATAAATATTTTATCATAATCTTACTTCTAGTACAGTATTTGGGAATTTATATTAGTTACATAAGATGTGATGTGAGACAACTCTGATATAAAATTCTTGTGCCCACAGGGATATCCCAACTTACTTCAGTAGATTTGAGAAAATATTCCAACTTTCAACGTATACATTTCATATTCTTTTATGACCTCTTAAATACCCTCAGCAGTATCTATGCTTTAGTCCATCTGAGCTCAATTCATCATTGAATTGTAGGCAAATACAGTCAAGTTACAAATAAAATTAAGTGTTGTATTAATTTATCAGCATACTTTAACATCTTCGGGTACCTCTTGATTTACACAGGAGTTACATTCTAGTTAATTGAACGTATATTGAAAAGCACGTATATCGAAAACGCGTAAATTGAAATTATTTATTTATACCGCCTTTCTTTGGTCATCAGATTTCTCCTCAGACTTTAATCCAAGGCGGTTTACATAGGCAGGCTGTTCTAAACCCCCATAGGGATTTTTACAATGGAACAGTTCTCGTCTTTCATAGAACTCCTCGTTCCAGCTGGATTCCTTCCCGGTCTGGTCTCTCTCTGGCCCTTTGCCTCCCACACTCCACTTGATGGCAACTCCTCTATGCCACCGAGGGTCAGCTCATCAGTATATCAGCATGTCCTCAGATACTTCCAGTTGTCTCGAACTGGCAGCCTCAGATCTTCAGGCATACAAGGCGGCAGCTCTACCAACTGAGCCAGACCTCTTGCCCTTTTCATAGGAAAAACCTATATACTTTCCTATATAGTTATATATACATAGGAAAAACTATGAAAATTACCTTTTCATAGGAACCAGTGTAAGTGGGATAGGTTGGGAAAAGTAATCAAAAACTCATTTTTATTACTATTACTATTAACAACAACAACAACAACAACAGGATTTATATACCGCTTTTCAACTAAAAGTTCACAAAGCAGTTTACAGAGAAAAATCAAACAACTAGTGGCTCCCTGTCCCAAAAGGGCTCACAATCTAAAAAGATGCAATAGAACACCAGCAGACAGCCACTAGAAAAGACAGTGCTGGGGTGAGGAGGGCCAGTTACTCTCCCCCTGCTAAAAAGAGGAGCACCCACTTGAAAAGGGGCCTCTTGCCCGATTTGCAGGGGTTTAAGGAAGGAGGAAGGAAGGAGTGGGGTGATCGCGCTCCGCTTCTGTGGAGGCAGAGCAGATCGCTCCACTCTCCCTTTCCCTGACCTGGGGCGACCTGCAGGCGCTTGTGCAGGGCTCCCAGCACACAGGGATGGCTGCCGCAGGGACTGGTGAGTGCATCCCACTACCTGCAGCCCCCAGAGCGACGCGATCCTGTCACTGCCTTCCCCCTGCACCTGCTGCCTCCCCCCACCCCACAAAGACTTGCTGTGGGTTTCAAACTCCCAGAGAGTTTAAAAACTGCAGCCCTATTCATATAGAGGTGGACCTCCATAACCATGGGGGTCATGTTCCAGAACCCCCACAGACACATGAATCTGCGGATACGGGAGGATGCTTCAGCCACCCTCCAGAGAGAGTGCAGAGATCCCGCAGATCCCTGATCCATGGGTAAGTGAATCCATGATATCCCTCCTCCTGCACAGGTTGATTATCCCTTATCTGGACTGCTTGGGATAGGAAGGTGTCTGGAATTCAGATTTGTCTGGATTTCCAAATAATTGCATAAATATAATGGAAAATACTAGCTCTTGCTCTTTTCACTGTTCCTTATAAGGGTATCTGCTGGCCTCTTCAACATTTTTCAACAAAGTCTGCACAGGTACACACTACAGAGCAGAGAACAGAACTTACAGCCTGTACCTTCACTGCATGCAAGAATGAGCCCAAGATCTTCTAGTGTTCACACTACAATAAACAAGTCTTGAACAAAAATGTCTGAATTTTAGAATAGTCTGGATTACAGACGTCCAGATAAGGGGCAACCTACCTGTATGAATTACTGTCTTGCATGCGTCATCGACATAACAGAGTCTCTAATGTTAAAAGGTTTCCAAAAATCTTTAACAGGCATTCTCCCATAATCAGTAGCATTCACTGTACAGCATCAAAAGTTTTCTTCAGATAAAAAGCCTTAAATGTGCTAATCACACCCCAATCCACTGGATAAATAAGGGAGATAGTGTGGCAGTGGGGAGATAGATAACTTGGGTATTTTCAAAGATCTTGAATGGAGTTAGGATGGCTAAGGGCATTGCCATCACAAAAAGTGTATGATACACAAAAAGTGTATGATTTTTAAGAAAAGATTCTCATCTTCACAATATGGGCACAACTCATTTTTTGGCTTTGACACAAGATAGTCACAGAAAATATGACTAGTAACCCACCCCTTAGTGCTTGCAAAGAAATGAACCAGTAAAATATTTTTTACATAGCCTTTGCGAGCACAGGGATTTGCAGACGAGACACAAGCACTGGTTTCAATTTGCAGTCTCAAACAGCATTACCCCCAAACAGTAAAGTGCAGCGATCCTTGGAGGCCTTCAAGCTGGACGGCATTTTCTTCTCCTAAGATATGGATGCTGCGATTGGCATTCTCATTCAAAAAGATCCACCGTGTTCATATTGAAAATCTGATTTGCAGGATAGCCTCCCTTTTCAGGATAGCTTTCAGAGTCTTAATAAACCACACAGCAGCCACAGCAGATGCAGAATCCCCACTCATTTTTATGCTGCGGTAGTCATACCTTCACCTAAAGCAAACCAGCCGAGCTAGCTGTTACTGGCTTCACTGGGCCTTCGTCCCCCTTTTGCAGTTCTTCATAGATTATGCCTTTTGTCCTAGGTTAGGAACATGCCAACTGGTATGCTGAACTAATTTTGAATTTCGATCCCCATGCCCAGCATCCGCTCCATTATAAAGCTCTGAGCACAGAGATCTTTGCACTTGCAGACATCCCTGATTGAGCACTTTTCTTATTCTTATCACCACTGTCTCAAAAACTGTGCTCTCACTTAAAACACATGTAGCCAAAATCCAATACACACTTCCCTCTCTGCAGCTAGTTGATCATGTCTAATTTAATATCCATTAAGATTTATTTTCATGTCTCTTTCGCCTAAGTTCCCTAGGCAAGACAGATGGAAGTTTTCCAGGCATGGTCTCACACTGAAAAATGTGGTAAATATCAGATGTCTCAACTGCTGGTAATATGCACAGGAAGCTTACCACATCACTATTTTAAAAATAAGACTGCATAAATCAGATGTTTGGTGTTAGTTTTCAATATGCTCTATTCTGAGTATGACTGTGTAAATCAAGAGCTGCCTGTACCCATTTTATACCCCACCCTAAAAGACTTTTTGACAAAAGTAACAGAGCCATTTTGTAATATTTCACTGAACTGTTATTATCTTCTACAACACTAATTCTCATAGTAAAGTTGACTTGAAAAATAAAAAAAAGTTGTCAGAGATGGTAGCTATTTGCAAAGGATGCCAAAACAAATGCTGAAGAAACATTCCCTATTTTGCATATAATCCTAAAAAAAATCCCCAGTTTGCTGATAATAAAAGGCTTCATGCCATGTGCATTTCGTGGCTGATAATGTTATGCGGTTGCTTTAATCCTTTGTTACCCCCACAGCTGTTACTATTAATCTACTGTATAAACCAACCACAAGCTGATAGAGCTTTGCTAAAAAAAATAATACCACCAGGATTATCTCACAAATCTAGCCAGAGATAGCAATGGAAACAACACACACAACAGCCTGCCAGTCTGCAGGTAATTCGAGTGCTTTCCAATAAATTCCGGGTCATAAGGCCAACTCAAGGGTATGTGCAGCCTCCTGGTTTTAGAAAGTAGGCTACCTCAGAAAGCCAGGTTCAAGGGAGTGGCACAAGGATGTAGGTATCTTGTCGTCTTGCGTGCTGAGACATCTGGTGGGCCACTGTAAGATACAGGAAGCTGGACTAGATGGGCCTTTGGCCTGATTCAGTGGGCCTCTTCTTATGTTCATACCACATTGCTCAGCTTACTACAGATTGCTCCTTTCACTTTTAGTGTTTTTTCCATGTGAAAAATTGAACAGTTTTTCCTTCCCTCCCCCACTCTTTTACAGTGAATTTCTGACATTTTGCCACTACATCCACTTCACATAAATACCTTACTATTTTCACTTGCTACTGTCTTTTTAATTTCTTTTAGCAGGTGTTATATCTGGCTCAAAACCCAGCTAGTTCAAAAACTTGGCTGTATCCTAATTTTTTTCAAATCAAAGCTCCACGATCAGAAGATCCTTCAGGGTACAGAAAGAGTATTCTACTCTTGCAAGGATCTTTCTGTCTCAAAGTCCTCATCCCTTCATTTCTTTTGCAAGGATTCTGCATCCCATTTATTTAGTGTGGTAGTGGAAACTGGGGTAAGAATGCAAATTTGGTGCTATGCAATTTAAGAAGTTTTAAAAAAATATATACTGGAAACATACGAAGTTCAAGGGTGGCATGAACAAAAAAATGTAAGTGACTAAAAATGTAGGTCTAAACACATCTTCATCTTTCTTATTTAATGTGTAGAAAGAAAGCAAGAGAAGGTCAGCCACAGCACTAATGCAACTACAAAAATGGCACAAGAGAATTAGTGTTGTACTTCATTAATTCACAGCTCTTTCTGCTCAAACATGTTATTCTCTGGGATAACTGATATCAATTGGTAGTGTCCTTGGAAAAAAAATCTCATCATCAATATAACCAGCATTCAAGAGCAAAAAAAGCAGCGCAAAGCATTGTATAGAACTCCTCACGATGTGAAAGACCTTGGATTATCCTCGAGAACAACATCAATTAGTAATAAAATAGACATTTTAAGATACAAAACTGACTCTTACACCTTCAGAACATTAGGCGTAAAGATTAATATCCATGAAAGTCCCTGGCTAAAAAGCATGTAGATACTTGAATATTTCACTTATATATACATACAAATGTTTTCATATGCAAATGTGCAATACTGCTCATACAGCAAATTATGTAGAGAAGCCATTCATCTTTGACTAAGGCTGTAATCCTATACATGCCTTCCTGGGAATAAGTCTCAACGAAGACAAAGGGACTTACTTCTGAGTAAACATGCACAAGATTGTGCTGTAATTCACCTGTTGTGTTTTTATTAACCCACAGACTATGGAATTTACTTTAACATCTGCAATAAGCTTCAAAAGGGATTTTTAAAGAGAGCAAACTGTCAAATTTTGCTTCAAAATTAGACAGAAGTTCAAAACTCTTGGGGTCTGTTCAGCTGTTGTGGTGTAGGAACTAATACCTCTTACTACTCGACTGCCTTGAATTCTCTGATCCCATTTTTGGCTCAGGAATGATTTTTAAGAAACTGATTTGATAGCTGGGTCAGAAACTTTATACAAGATTTTGAACTGACTCAGAAATATTGTATGCATAATCATTCATGCAACATAAAACAACTGCAGTGAACGCCTACAAAAATTATATTTTTAAACCTACTATTTTGCATGTCCTTATGTCCTATCCTCCAGAACTTCCGTTAGTCATAGCTGAAAACCAAAGAATGAATTTTAATCCTTCCCCCTTCCCCCACATGCTTTCTACTTAATTGGCATAACAGGAATAGAAAACACAATTTTAGCTCATTTTAGCTTTTTTAATTCTCTCCAAGCAGTGAAGAACAGACAATATAAATTCCATTATTCAAATGTGATGCAGCCACATTTAGAATACAGTGTATAATTCTGGTTACCCATTCCGCCAAAAGAATATCACTAGAGCCCAAAAACATGCAGAAAGAAAACTTGCAGCAAATCTAAACATGTTTACTCCAAAGTAAGTCCCACTTGGTTCAATGGGGATTACTTCCAACTAACAGGATTACAGCCTAAAATTATCAAGGCTCAGATCAGGGCTTTCAAATATTAGTCACATGGGCCGGATATGGCCTCTGTTATAATTGGACTCTCCCAGCACCAACGTCAGCTGAGCTGCAAAGTGATGAATCAGCCGAAGTGGCTCGGCTGAAATGGTGGTGCTGGGTGTGTCCCATTATCTTGTAGGCAGCCCATTCAGCAGCGCCACTTCTGCTGAGGTGCTGGCAGAGAGAGATGGAAGTAGGCCTCAAAGTGAGGAATGGTACTGTGGAGGAGGCAGACGAAGGGGGTGACCAAGAGTCAAATTATCATGTGGACCATCTTTTCAGCAGCACTGTTTCTGCCAAGGAGTGTTTTTTTTTTGCAGAACACCTCTTGGCTACTGAACTGCAAAGCAACGCCTTGGCGGCAGCAGTGCTCCTAAAAGGGCAGCCTGCATGAAAACTGGGTTCTCTCATAAATTGAAAATATGATCAAGATTTGCATATTTCTCCTCTGTTATTTGCAGCTAATGAATTCCTATGTGGGGGAAAAGTGTTTATTTCTAATCATCAGCTGCTTAGTGACATCAGTTCCTACTTAATGACATCACTTCTAGCCCTCAGCAGGCGCCAAGAATGCTGTCCTACTGTCCCTACATGAAACGGGTTTGACAGCCCTAGCATAGAGCAGTGTTTCTCAACCACCAGTGGTACTTGCGCTGGTGTATGGTGGTACTCATGGGACCTGTGGACACCTGCTGCCTGGCAGCAAGGCCAGAAACACAACACAACAAACAGCAGTAGGAGACTCGAAAAAGCCTTCCCAGCCACCCTGAGCCTCTTACTGGTGTTTGTTGCATCACATTTGGCCTCCCAACCCAGAAGTGAGTGGCAATTATGTCATCGCCAATTATGTTCAGCGGTACTTTGAACAGGTGAACCATGTGAAATGGTACAATAGGGGACAAACATTGAGAAACACTAGTTTAGGGAGTCTTCCTACAAAGGAATTCTAAAGGGTTTGAGGCTTTCTGATTTAGAAGAAATGACAATGGGGTGAGAGCATGAGCACAGAGGTTCGATAAAATTATGATTTAGCTATACAGCAGAGATACAAAGCATTTAATATTTGGGGCACCACTGAAGGTAACTGCTTCAGGACTGAAAAAAGTACTTTTCCACACAAAGTGTAACTATAGAATACTAAATGCAGTAATCGCAGCTGGCTCAGATGGCTTTTTAAAAGAATCTGACCATTTTATGGAACACAGACCTATCAAATCTATCATCCACATGGCAGTTAAATCAAACCTCCATGTTCAGAGGCAGAATACCTCTGACTATTCCAAGTATCAGACACAAGGGATAAAACAACAAAGTAGGCTACCACATCATGTTTTACATAGACTCTGACAGTCAACAGATGGAAAAAGAAAACTAGTTTTAAAAGAATTTGGTTCCATCTAGCAAAGTAATTCTTAGGTTGTTGTTGTTATTATTATTATTATTACTATTATTATTAACAGTATTTATATACCGCTTTTCAACTAAAAGTTCACAAAGCGGTTTACAGAAAAAAATCAAATTAATGGCTCCCTGTCCCAAAAGGGCTCACAATCTAAAAAGACGCAAAAGGTTATTATTTTTATTAAGGTGAGCCTAAAACAATATGAGTAGAGAGGGACCAATAAGTTTGTGGATCTCTGTTTGAACAAATGTTCTTGCTATTTGAACTCTGAACACTGTGATGACTGGCTCAGTGTAATAATCTGAACTATCCAGACAATTCTGGTGGCAAAATCTGTCACAATCCACTCATCGTTTGAAGCACAAGTCCCTAGAAGTTTCAAAAACTACAGTGGCACTTTTCCTTGCTGCTGTTGCCAGCCATCCCTTCAGTGACCACTTCATATGTTAATTTTGCCCTCCCAGGTGTTGCCAGGGTAATTATCAGGAGAAAAAAAAAGTGCTTGGCCAATAACTATGCCACAAACACTGCAAACACACTCAATCACTGACAGCAAATCAAGGCACAAACTTCGTGTATTTAATTCAATAGTCTGGGAGCTTTAACCATAGTTCTGGTGGTAGTAAGTCAAAGTTTCAGCAGCTGTTTCATGATTTCAAACTTCATGATACCCAGTGGAATGACAGCAATTTTTCAAACTGCAACCTTTGTATTTACCTTCCCTTAAAAAGCCCTTTGAATGCCCCTAAGCTGTTTAGAGGAGAACATAGCAATTGTTGATGGGTGTACTATTATTTTCAGGGACTTATGTCATAGGTTTTGCATTTGGCATTTATTCACATTACCATTCTAGGCAATCCTTGCCAAATAAACAGTGCCAATACTGGCCTAGCATTAGAGTGGAAATGCAACAGCCAATCAAGGTTAGAACAATCCCAAATATTGCCATGTACACAATATGCATGTGCTTTCAGTAGGCCACCAAGCATATATAGTAAGCAAAATCATCCAAGAATCTACTGCTCCCTCTAGTGCTACAAATAAAGATATGTAATGTTTAAATAATGGGGGGGGGGGTTGTTATGTAACACAAAACCATGAAATAAAACAAAAAGTGACCTTGTTTCAGTGAACCAAAAGGAAAAAGAGAAGCTAACACCTTCATTACATTATTTTTAATATTTTGTTCACAATGAGCAAACCCTACAGTCAAGCTACTCCTGTATTTAAACACAATACTAACTTTAAACACAATACTGTATTACCGTGAGTCAAATGTTCCAAAAAAGAATTTCACTCCTCAACTAAAGAGCAACATATCTCTCTCTTTCTCAATATTCTAGTCTCATCATAGGAATTTGGTCTTTCTCTGTGTTTTCCTAATTCTTATCTGAGTAAGTGATGAGGACTGGGAACCAAAGAGCACTTCTATAAGTGCACAAAGTGGTTGATGCCGATTGTCCTGTTGCACAGCATGGAGTGATGCTCAGACAGTCCCCAACCTCTAGAATCAGCTCTGATAAGGCATGAGGGATAAGCCTTTTCACTGTAGTGGCTAACTGTTTGGCATCAGTATAGAATTTCTCATAAGCAAATTAAGTTGACAGACAATATCGGACACTAAGGCACATACGCACTATGGTCCAATCAAGCTGCTTAAGCTACAGTGGTGCAAACACAGACGGATCCAAAAACTGAATGCGTTTCGAATACTTAGAAACAACTCTAGCTTCTCAAACCTGCTGAAATATTCTTTCAGCAACAATCTTTCACATCATCTCTTGCAACATAGAAACCAATTATAATCCTGGTTTTCTAGAAATCTTTCAACCTGAAAGAGTCAGTTACTTTGTAAGCTGAAACTGCAAGGATCAGCAGACCCGCTAAAACATACTCATATCATATATACCACATCAATCTATTAGAGCAGAGGTTCTCAAACTGGGGCGTTGTGATGCCCCAACTTGAGGAGCTCTGCCCCTTTAAGGGGCAAGGGGGAATGCAACAACATGATCCCCTGGACCATGCCCCTGCCAGGGGCGACAGGAGCTTCGTTTCACTCACCACTAGCAGCAGCCATCTCCCAGAAGTGTGGGGAGCCCTGCATAAGCCTCTGCATATCTATCCTCCTAAGATATTAATTCTTAGATTTTCCAAGGCTCGGGGAGCCCTGCAGAGTCTTCCGCAGGGCTCTCTGCACCCCGGGAGGCTGCTCCTGCTGGTGGTGAGCGAAATAAAGCCCCTGTTGCCCCTGGCAGCAGCGTGATCCTGGGGATTGCATTGCTGCATTCCCTTCTCCCCTGCAAAGACTTGCTGTAGCTCTGAAACTCCCAGAGAGTTTGGGAGCCACTGCATTAGAGACATTAAACTTACTGAATGGCAAATGCTAAGAGCTAGGTGCTACATATGGTTTGCTGTAGATATAGCAAGGTGTGATAAATGACTGGGATAAAAGCAGCTTTTTAGATATTATGGCATATAGTGTATGATGTCTGCAGATATCTGGATTCCATTTGTTAAAATATACAAGATGAGACGGGTGCATGTAGTATGGGTTGCTCTAACTAGGTGCTACTTAGAAGACCTTGAGACTTACCTCCAGTTTTATATCTTGCTTGCACTGGATTCTACCAACCATCAATCTGAGCATTGCCAAAGCTCTGTGCGTTGGCTAATACCACCTTGCCTATCAGTTTCCTAATTTAGCTAAATTAGGTAAATTCAAGAATGCCATCACTTTGCTTGATCTCAGAATTAAATTGCATATTGTGCAAATGCTTCTTTTGCCAATCCTAAATAAAGCATCAATAAACTTCATTGGGGGATCCTGAGTTCATGAAAAGAGGGGCAGAACTTGTCCATATCCATTCTCTCTAAACTTCTATTATGTCCTCACAAATTATCCTTTTTCCTAAACTTAAGATCTGCAAACTATAAAATTTATGATTTCTCATAGGCAAGGTACCCCATGTTTCTCTCTGTACCATTTCTAGGATGGAGTAAATCAGTTGGCCCTCTTATATTTAGCAGCGGAAGAACAGCTGTCTAACCCAGCACAATGTCTTTTCAAGTGGCTGTTTGCTGGTGTTCTTCTAGATTTTTAGATTGTGAGTCCTTCTGGGTTAGGGAGCTATTTAGTTTTCTCTGTAAACTGCTTTATGAATTTATTTGTTGAAAGGCAGTATATAAATAATAACTCCTCCTCCTCACTGGTACAGCAAATATTTTGTATCTGGAAAGTTGCTGCCATCTCCATGCAAAGTATCCCTGGCACCAATACTGTGAAAGATCTCAAGCTGAGACCTTGCTAGCAGTCACAGCAGTTTTTACTGAGCTTGATGGACTAGCAGCCAGACAACAAAAGACAAATTCATATGTTCAGACCAGTACTATAAATGTGGTAACACCACCAAAGACTTATGTCAAATGGATGCTTGATGTTTCTTAATCATTCCTTTAATCCTGGACATCAAATATTTTCTTTCATCCTCAAAACAAGCTCTGGCTGATTAAGCCTATTTGCATGATTTATGTGAAGTGATACATCCCACCTTTTGTGCTTATCTTTCATACTTTTTTAGGATTCACTTATTCGAAAATCAGGCTCTACATCAGTAACCTGATTTCCAAGGTAACCCTGTAGGTAAAAGTGGATTACTCACCGATCAATCACAATCTCTTTTTGCCTCAACAGCCCTTCTTTGATTTTCATCAGGGATTCCCAATTATTGAAATCTTGAAAGCCTGCAGCTGAGTAGCTTTGATGAGATGATCCACTCAGAACCTGCACATAAGTGAACATAAGGAGATAAACACTGTCAAATAATAGAAAAATTAAGTAGCTATTTCTCCCTCCATTCCCCAAACTGCATCTGAAAATACAGCCAAAGTGCCTAACTGAATAAATTATAACTATACTTTAGGAAGTTCTTATTGAAGTCTTTAGGAACCAGGGCTGGAGAGTCAGTACACATAAACCTCTGACTCCAGCCTAAAACAATTTTGGGTGGAGTCAGAGGTTTTGTGTACTGACTCCACAACTCTGCTCTCTCAGGTTATCATCCAGTCAGCAATGGCATTACAACTACTATAACTAATGGGGCTGTGGAGTCGGTACACAAAACCTCTGCCTCCACTCAAAATTGCTTCTGACTCCAACACTACAGCGCTGATAGGAACACAATCCTTCAGTTATGCTTTCAAATGAAACATGGCAGGAATGTGGTCTTATGGTTTTCTTGCTTAAAAGTTTATAAAAATTTTAATCTGTAGTTTTTCCAGATAGCATTATCTTGTTTCCACTGTATATAAGTGGAATCTGTTATTTCATGTAACTAAAAACCTTTCCAATGCATTATTCTTTGTCTCCAAATAAAGCATTCGACAGAACATCTGTTATGCCATTGATAGTCTGGGTTGTATAACAGAGGTCAGTGAAAGCAGATCTTATAGGTTATGAAAACCATTAAGGTGAAGATCTCATTCTTGGATTTTCATTTTATGATTGATGAAAGTCAACTCTGTTGAATGAAGGAACAAAAGTGTGTTTGAAGGGATCTCGGTACTTGACAACCACATTAAATCCTCAGTTGCTATTTCCAGTTAGTATTTCAAAGAGCATGACTACACAGAGTTACAAAAAGGACTCGTTTGTGAATCAGACTTCTAGCAATCCTTAAACTGGCATAGGTGTTTAAAGATAGTAAAAGTTTAAAGTAACTTTCTTTTCTTTTGCATCAGCTCTACAACTAGCTATCTCTCATCAACAATTAAAGAATTTGCAAGGTAGTCCAACACAAGCTAGTGAGAACTGCTGGACATCACTCTATGATGGTATAAAACAGGGGTGCTCACACTTTTTTGGCTCGAGAGCTACTTTGAAACCCAGCAAGGCCTGGAGATCTACCAGAGTTTTTTTACAATGTTCGCGCCATCATAACATATAACATTTATGTGTACAATATATGTTGGTGTACCTTGCATAACCTCATGAGCCAATATTGCACAACACAACGTAATTAACTATAAACATTTTTTGTAATTACTTGAGTTTACTTTGATGACTTGCACTGAAGTGAATCAGCCAAGGATGCATAGTCCGGACAGTAGCTGCTGACAGCCAGCCTCAAGCACACTTCCAAATGTTCATCAGTCATGGTGGAACGGTACTTGGACTTAAAGATCTTCATGTAGGAAAAGGCTGACTCACATAAATAAGTGGAGCCCTTCCTGCCTCAGGTGCTCTTATATCCCTGAGGGCCCTATTGCCTTCAAGTGGCTGCAGCTGTGCAGCACACTCTGCTGGATGCCCAGGCCTTACCCTTATACCTTACCACTGCTGACACCACATCTACCTCCCCACCAGATCTTCCTTGATTCCAATACAAGTGGGGGGAGGGGAGCAGATCTCTATACAGACCAGTGCAAAAACAAGGGAAAGGTGTGGGGGAGGGAAGATCTCTATATAGGCATCACAGCAAGACCAGTGCAAAACCCCTTGCACACAGAACCAACAGATGAAGTGGGGGGAGGCAGATCTCCATACATACCAGTGCAAAAACAGGGGAAAGGTAAGTCATCCCCAGGAGAGTCAACCTCACTCCCAGGGATGCATGGACAGGAGAGAAGCCTGCCAGCAGCTCCTCTCCAGGACTACTCACGAGTCAGCCCCAGTAGAGTCAACAGGGCTCACTCCCAGGGATGCATGGACAGGAGCTCACTCCCAGGGCAGAGCTCACTCGAAGGGATGCATCACTCCCAAGGCGGAGCTCACTCCCAGGAATGCATCACTCCCAGGGCGGGGCTCACTCGCAGGAATGCGTGGATGGGAGAGAAGCCTGCGATCTACTCATTTTGCCTGGCGATCGACTGGTAGATCTCGATCGACTTATTGAGCACCCCTGGTATAAAACAAGCAAGGTTTTCAATCCAATAGATAGGCATGCTTGGAAGATGTGTCATTTATTCACAACAGAAATATTTTCTAGGACAACTGCAAAGGAATACTCCTTGTTATCAGACTAGTTTCTCTCCTAGGCTGAATAGAGTGCTCTGAGTTTTTCCTTAGGCAGCAAAGCTATTTGATGTCTATTCTTTTCCCACAGAAATCACTGAAAGAACTGTCTGGATGCAAACATCTTAGACTAGGTTACTATGAATATATGAGTGGAAGCTTTTTAAGAAGGGGTATTTGTAGAGAAGTACATTAGAATAGTGCTTTGTTTTTTCAAATGTTTGGTGTTTGCCATTTTCTGCTAAAGTGATCAGGCTTAGTTGTTTTTGCTCCTTGTTCCAAAACATACACATTATTTTTCCACTACTTGCATCCAACTATTTTTTCTCGTGCTATAAATACACTTCCCCTGACACTACCCAGACCAGAACAACAAAGGTACACTTTATTCATATAGAACACATGGAGTTGAATTCCCACAATATGTTCCAACAGATTAAACTGTATAATAATAAAAGAGAGGCAATTTCTTTTAGTTGCAAAATATTAAGGATGAAATCCTGAAATGTCCAACAAGCAAAAAAAGAAAACAAAAAACAAAAAACAAAAAAAAGAATTCCAGAGAAGGCAACAAGACAATTCCAAAAGTAAACTATTTGAACTTACTGGTAACTTGAGCACAGAATTGGCTCTGCTGCTGCAAAGGACCCTTTACTGAAAAACATTTTAGAAGACTCCTTTCATTCCCCAGGACTGATTTTTTTCAGTAAGAATCTTTGGGGCTTTCCTTGGAATTGCTGGGTATGATGCCATGGACAATAGCGTTTAAGACCCTTTGTACCTGGATATGGGACATTGAAAAATAAGAGCTCCTAACTGATGCCCCAAAAACTTGTTCCCCACTTCATTTTGGATTACCCTGGGCAGCTGATTTCAGCAGTAATTATTTAAATTTCTTAACGAATCCGCATGAACCCAGAGTGTTTTCCTTAGTTAGATTTAATGCCCTTCCCTCAAATGAGATGAAAGCTAGGTTTAATGCCAAACAATCCAAAGCATGTTGCTGTGGCACAGGTTCCCTGGAGACAGTCCTCCATATTTTACTAAGTTGTATCCGCTATTCAGATCTAAAGAGCTGTTTTTTACTTCCTCTCTTAGTGTCGCTTAATGGACCTGATATGGACATTGGTAGACAATTACTAACTGGCAGGAATGAGGATGTATCAATTAATATGGCTAAATTTCTTTACCATGTTTATATAAGAGCGCAAGTCCAGGGGACCTATGTTGAGCCAGATCTGTGGTTGTATAATCTGTAGATAAACAGGCTCCACCTGTATACACTTAACCTAGAAGTAAACCCCACTGAACTTAGGACTGAGTAAGGCTTACTACGCAGGCTTATACTGTAAATGGCCTAAAACCTGCAATACAAGCTTTCCCAGCCCTTAAGATCAGCCAAGAAGCCCTGCTCTCCAGGCTGGTACCTACAGTTATTTAGGGCACAATCCTATCCTGCACTGGAACAGGCAAGCCAAGAGGCTTGCACTGTATCCAACACAGGATAGTGGTCAGAAGCAGCTTAGCCAGAGGCAAGGGGAAACAGGGTAAGGGCTGCTGGTCCCTATGGGTCTCCTCAGACTTGCGCCACCTCTGGAGGTGGCACAAGTTCGAGGAGAGTGGAGCCTCTTGAAGCCACTCTGTTCTCCCCGGGAATGGGGGTTGGGATCCGGCATAACTGGTTATGATAGGGTTTCATAGTTATTGAGGAACTCTTCATTTCTTTCCTTTCCTAGAATGCCCCTGTTCAAGGATGGAAAAGAGCCACAGCAGCAGCGCTGCAAGGTAGGTAAGCCTGCCTCTGAGCACATTCCCATGCCCATCTACCTTAGAGAGTTCCGTTGGCAGAGCTGCTTCTCCCTTTACCAGAGCACTCTAGGAATGGAGACATTCCTCCATTCCTAGAGCACTCTAAGGGTAAACAGAGCAGAGTGGCAGAGCTAAGGGAGTTTTTTAAAGTAGGAAATTAACAGAATAAATGGGGGGAAGGGTATCTGGGTTTAACAAACTTTCTGCATTAATGGACCTTCACCCCTACTAGTCTATTAAATCAAAAGTTTACTTACAGTGGTTCCCAAACTCTCTGGGAGTCGCAAAGCCCCAGTTTGGGAACCTCTGGTCTACTGCAATGTCCTCCCCACCAATACATTGGGAGCAGACACACTTCAGTGACAGAAGCATTTCCAAATTCATATTCAGTATATTTCAACTTCTGATACCTATGGAACTACTAAGACACAGTGACATGCAATGTTAAAAAACACATATCATTAGCAAAGAAAGAAATTCCTTTCAATTCTGCAACAAAATCAGCAACATATTTTACAAAAAGCTTTCCACTTATATTCTGGCCAATGTTGTGGACAACACTTCTAGGTGGCACTTCACATGATGCTGAGAGCAAGTGTGCCTGGAATTTTCCAGAGATAACAGAAGGTCTCTCCTAAGTATAGAAGCACTTGTTTTAATAAGCAATCACATTATCTTCCAATTACATTTGGCTTGATTAAAGATCATTACATTCTTTCACCCTCCTTTGAAGCTCTCATACAAAAATTATACTGTTCTAAAGATGTTAACACTTGGTTTAAAGGGAGAATTTATAGACTTCTATTATGATAAATTAGAGTTAGCACTAATTTTAACACAAACAGCCAAGAAGTCAAGCAACGTCAAATGCTGGTTAACTGAGTTACAATGGAAAAAAAAAAATCATGTGGGCCGCAAGTCCTGCATACGTATGCATGTTCTGTTGTCAGGCATGAGAGATGGGCTTTTAAAATTGCAATGTTGTAACTCTGGAATATGGACAGACCACATGTTACAGACATCTCAACTTAAGGATAGCTATACAGGCACTTTTGCACAATCTGTCTAGCTTTGTGCTTTTGTGCCTGCATGTCAGCACTGTTCTGATTTAAGAAGAGCCCTGCAGGATCAGGCCAGAGGCTCATCTAGTCCAGCTTCCTTTACCTTACAGTGGCTCACCAAATGCCTCAGCAAGCACACAAAACAAGAGACCAGCATCCTGGTCCCTTGCATCTGGCATTCTGAGGTAACCCACTTTTAAAATAAGGAGGTTGCACATACCCATTAGAGTTTGTAACCTGTGATGGACTTTTCCTCCAGAAATTTGTTCAATCTCCTATTAAAGGCATCTAGGCCAGTTGCCTTCACCACATCCTGTGGATAGGAGTTCCACAGACAAACTACATGCTGAGTAAAGAAATATTTTCTTTTGTCTGTCCTAACTCTCCCAACACTCAATTTTAGCAGATGACCCTTGGTTCTGGAGTTATGTGAGAGGGAAAAGAGCATCTTTATCCACTGTATTCATCAAAATGAACATATATCAATTTTGACTCTTAGACGGTTCAGAATGGAACTAAGACATTAGTCAGGGATCTGCAATATTCTCCTGAAGATTTGTTGGATCCCATCTTGCCTGCTTTTAGACAAGTAATAAAGACCTTTTTTTATTCTAGGAAGTTTTTGTTGAGTTGGATTGTTTTACTACTGCTGTTTTATTATTTTAGCATTTGAAGTTTTGTGTTTGTGTTAACATTGTTTGTGTTTGTTATTATTTATGTCATTTATTTGATTTATATTATAAGCCAACTTGGACCATCCTTGGGAAAGATGGGATATAAAGCCTAATAGCAGATAATAACAATGCAGCAGTGACATTATCATCTGTATTATGAAGTACAGCTGCATGTGTGTAGAACAACCTGAGGCATTTCCAAATGGAAGGTTATCTCAAATGTTACATGCACAGATTTAGTGCATATCCAAAAGCTCCACTGGAATTATACTGATCTATTCCAATATCTAAGCCAGTAGTTGACAGGTTTGGCTTGGGTGGCACAACGCAAAAGAGAAACACCAAGACCCTATGTACTAGGTCATACTTCTTCCTTGCAGTGTACTGTCAGACAGCCCAATCCTATCCCCAGTGGTGCCAAAATGGCTACTGCTGAATCCAGCAGCACTGCCAAGGCCATGAGAGGTTTCCTTGGGAAAAGGGCACTTTCATCTCCTTCCCCCAGGGAAAGACCCAATCCCTGCAATAGTACTTCTGTTTTGCCAGTGCAGACTTCAGAACCCCCATGCTGGACTTTTCAGTCCAACACAGAGGATAGGGTATGGCAGAGCAGGTCATATGTAGGCATACAAGTCCTGCACAATGTGACCACTCCTGAGAGAAACACAGTTCACCGGGCACATATGGTATTCCAGTTAACTAATATGTATTGCTGGCCTGGGACCACAAAACGGGGATTGGATATAGTTGGATATAGTTTTGTACAACACCTAGGTAATGAGTAATCTCATTTTCACAAAAATCTTTCAGGAAACCTCTTCACACAACTTAATTCTAAACACAGAATTCTTACACTGGTTTTGCTACCAGTTTTTGTGAAGAGGTTGGAGAATACTTCCTCACCTGATCAATTAGTTATCTGAAGAATATTAGGCTTTGACGAAGCAACATTTTTTCTTTCTCTGATTTCTAAAGCCAATAAAATCCCACATGTGAATAAGGCCTTTTGCTATCTAGATTTTAACAAATACCAACACAGACATGAGCTGCATTTATTTCTAAGGCCTCTTCCTTGACAAGACTCCTTCAACTTAAAGCATATGTGCCTAATTATTTGTGGTGACCGATAATACTAAAAAGCAGTGGAGCCAAATAATGTTCTTACAACTCTTATGTTTGTTTCCTTCTTGAGCTTTCTTTCTATGGAGGCTTTCTGTGATTTAGTAGTTGCTTCTGCAAATGTGTGGAAGGTACCCGTCCACCACTACTGAAAAGGGAATGAATAGGAGAGGCCCCATGCCCTTAGGAGCAGGTGTCCTGAGTGGCAGAAGAGGCAAGGGCAACTGGGGGAGTACCATTCAGCTGTTCAATGTCCAGCAGTAGTCAGTGATATCATTGCCTATGTGAGGTGTTACTGGCTACCCCTTGCTTTCACTAACTCAGCGATACCAATGAGTAACGTCATGAGGTCCTTTCCCTCACTTTCCACTTAACAGGTGTGAACTACAAATTTAAGGTCTCATGCTGCTATTGCCTATATAACATTATGCTTTCTCCCATTCCCACTGATCAGCTTGGCCTTGTGTCCAGAGAAAGAGTGAACTGTGCCGACTGACTCATCTTGACTCAGACCATTTGCTGCTTGACTTGGGAAAATCTGCAGTGAAAAGCTTTGAAAGTCACTAAAAAGCATTATATTGAATTCCACTAAGCCATATAGAGATAGAAAGCTCTCATGGCAAAAATGTAAACCACGGCTGAAAAATCATAACAGCCTGAGTGACAAATGCAATCTTTGGCCTCTAGTCTATAATTGCTGTTAAAGTGGAGATAATCCAGCCTCAGCATTCTTGGTTACTGGAAAAGAACTGCAAGTGGCCTTGCAGCCTTTTATCTCTCCTTCATATGTCTTTGCCTTTGTGTTCATCAGCACTCATAACATGTCAAAGAACACAGCTAATCTCAGTGTTTCCTGGAACTGTTTATCAGAAAAACACTCAATGCAGCTCCTAAGTTACAAGACTCTTAGCACATCAGCTGGTGCTGTTTATTCCAAATATGTAACATTTTCAAAAGCTGACATGAAACCTGAGGGAAGAAATGGTTATGAATTCACTGCAAGGTCCAAGCAACAATCAAGTGTTTAGCTCCAATTCTACAAGCTTTCCAAACAGGCCAGAGTGTTTAAAAAAAAAACAAAAACTTAGAAGATCTCATATTCTGCTTTATGTTAAAGCCTTGCTAAAATGTTCATGACTGTTAAGTCAAAGAAAAAAATTAAAGCTGACCTTTTAATGTTAACAACAAACTTATACATTCTCTACTGAAGTGTTAACATTCCAAAAAGGGGGGGGGGGAACCTTGATGGTGATGCTGAAGGCTTCAAGTATATTAATGTTTTTTTTTACAATATTTAAAACAATTGTCATTTATGAATTGTTCAGTGCAAATGCTCGCTCTTATTTTACTAAGTATCCAGGCTAGTGTTTAGAAATTTTTATAACTTGTTCCTATAATATATTTTGCATCCACGTCAGCAGCCCTGAATATCCTCTAGTCCACTAATGTGGACAAACAAAACATATGAACCAAGCAAGCAGAGATATAATAGCAGCAACTCCCACGATCATTTGTGGTTGAAAAATGTTGCCACTGGAATCTGTTCTTAATTTCTATTTTTAGCTCTAAACAGACAGAATAGAAATCTGTAATACAGAGGAAGAAATATGATGATTACTCCACCATAATTCACAACCCTACAAGTTCAATTCAAGGTGCCAGAGAAGAAACTCTCAGAAAGGAATTAATAGCACCCTTGCACTCTATGCTAACAGTCTAAATTTGGTCTTATTTGTTATTAGAAACATGCTTTGGTTGTGTTCCCAGTGAATATTTTCCTTTTTCAAAAGCAATAAGCTGTTTTTAAAAAGAAAAGAAATTTTAATAAGACATCAGTCTCACCAAGACAGCAAAGGCTGAAAAAACAATACAGACTCAAACAAGAAAACTCTTAATTAGGAATGTAATCCCATTTACATTTTTAAAACTGCCTCTCTTCTGAAGTGTAAAAGTCACTTGGTTACACCATCTTTGCATTGAATGTTCAAGTTTGCATTAATGAATGGAATTAGTAGCCACTTCCACAGCATTACTTGGATTTTTATCTCAAGCGGACAGGTCCTTCCACCAGGACTGCTCGTGTTGTTGTTCTATAACAAGTAACATTTATGAATATAGGAAGGGTCTCATATTCACGGATCCGGTATCTGTGGTTTCACTTATATGCAGATATGCAGATCCAGGACAGTTCCTGCTTCTTGTTTGTCTCTCCATAGAGTGTGGGCTCGTTGCCTGCATGTTCGGTTCTTCAGTTCAGCAAGAACGTTAAGCAAGAAGCACCTGTGTTTCAAGTACAGGGCAGGAGGTCTGGTCTAGAGGGTAGAGCCTCCATTTGCCTGAAGATAACATCCACAAGGTCGCCAGTTCGAGGCCACCGGCACCGTGCGACCTTGAAGCAGCTGACAAGCTGAAGCCAAGCTATTCCATCTGCTCTGAGCGTGGGAGGATGGAGGCCAGAATGTGAAAGCAGATCAGATAGAAACACCTGAATGTTGTGGTTCTTGAAAGAAAGAACCTTCTTTCATTTGTAAAAATCCATACGGGGATTTAAATAAGCCTGCCTATGTAAACCGCCTTGAATAAAGTCTTGAATAAAGACCAAGAAAGGTGGTATATAAATACCTGTATTATTATTATTATTATTACTACTACCACCACCTGTGCTACTACAGTAAAACAAAGGTACATGTAATGGGGGGGCTCCATTTATATAGCATTCCCCCATACCCGTGGTTTCCTTATCATTGGGGGGGGGGTCTTGAAATAGAACCCTGCAGATACAGGGGAGAGATCTGTACATGAACCTTCCTTATACTGATTGAGACCATTGGTCCAGCTAACTCAGGACTGTCTGTTGTGTCTGGCTCTTCATGAACTTGGGAGGAGTATTTTCGAAGTCCAAAGATTCTTTTAACTAGAGATAAGTGACTAAATCTGGGGCCTTATTTTATTTCAAATGTATATCCGACCTTCTAGAAAATGTTCATGGCGGTTAACACTTTAAAATAAAAACAAAGTTTGTCATTTGCCACTGAATTATGGTTCCTCCCACAAGCATGTAAATTTGCATCATTATCTGTGTTATCAGCCATAGCTTAAGCATAATTGAACTGTATGTGGCACTATGCCATGCCTGGTAAGAATGGAGATTCTAGATGTGCTGTGACAAGCTATGCAGCAAAACCTTAAGTCAGTGAATGCCAGAGCAGAACAACATATCATTAAACATATCATGCTTGCTTGCCAGTTTTTCATCCATATCCTAAACAGCATTTGGAGGCTCAGCAGCTAATAAGGTCAGACTGTTAAGCACTTCGTACAGATCGGCTTACAATATAGAGAGCTACAAATGTAGTTTAAAAAACTAGCTTGAATTGTCCTCCGTGTTTATATGGGAGTATTGTACACACACACATTTTTATTATTATTAATTAATTATTAACAGTATTTATATACCGCTTTTTTACAGAAGATATGTGCTGGTATAACAAGGCACAAAATGCCTCTCTCCTTGGATGCAATCCCCGATCATTTCCTACCCAATCTCTAAACAAATAAAGAGAAACATACTCGGGTGGGAGATTCCTAATCCCTCTGGAGAAAGCCCAGATCATTTCCATTTAAGGTCATGTAAGCAGCAGCTGCACATTTTTGTCCCCTGAATAAAATGGAAGTTGACCCAAAGCTTAAACACATCCAATGCTTTTACATATCCCAGTATTCCAAGTCGTTCCATGAAGTTCAGGTATTTCTAACGTATCCTAGGAATTAGGAGATAAACAGTAGTGAGCTAAAAGAATAACTAAGAACATAAGAACATAAGAACAGCCCCACTGGATCAGGCCATAGGCCCATCTAGTCCAGCTTCCTGTATCTCACAGCGGCCCACCAAATGCCAACTAATAATCAGTATAAGGCAGCTTTTCATGACTTGCTTATCTAGGACTCGAACAATGCTGATGCTCCTATATAGCATAGTGGGGCAAACTTAACTTGTGAAACAAGCATGGATTCCAATGTAACCAATGCCAATTGGAAATATTCCTATATACAGAAACATCCTTCTCCTTCATTTATTATTAAGCTGAAGTTTGTTTTTCCCAGATTCACAAGGCTCTTTTCCACTGAAATGAGTTTTTAAAATAGAATTTCTAGACACAACAAAGGCTCAGAAGAGTGGTCCATAACATTAACAAAAAGACTAGTCATTCAACACTAACAAAACACTTCTTATTCCAAGTTCATCTGCACTAGTGTAAAATTCATATCTTTAACAATAAACATTTTACTATGAAATACCAGATATGTCCATTCATCTTATAACACTGCCTTCTATCCATAAGAAAGTAATACCACGTGCAGAAGTAGGTGGCAAAACAAAATGGTACCTCATCTGCAAGATATTTAAGAACATTCTCCTACAAAGGGCTACTCTTCCCTACAAAGGGAAACAAAAGTTTCTCTTAAAAGTGTCCATAACCCAAAAATGACAAATAATGCAGATACCCAAGGCTGTATTACTGTTTACATCACCCTTAAAAATGCTATCTCAACACAAGCAACAGGATTAATAAAACAGGAAACAGAATCACCTACAAGGAAAGGTGATTTCCTGATAATAATTTCAAGATTCCTATGAAAAGTGTTTTTCCAACATTGCTGCACATTTATAAAAACATTCTCTTCCAGACTCACAAAGAGAGTCTGGTCCAACAAGAAGCTGATGGAACATACCAAGATCCAGGTCTACAGAGCTTGTGTCCTGAGTACACTTCTGTACTGCAGTGAGTCATGGATTCTTCACTCACAACAGGAGAGGAAACTGAATGCTTTCCACATGCGCTGCCTCCAACGCATTCTCGGCATCACCTGGCAGGACAAAGTTCCAAACAACACAGTCCTGGAATGAGCTGGAATCCCCAGCATGTATTCACTGCTGAAACAGAGACGCCTGCATTAGCTCGGTCATGTTGTGAGAATGGATGATGGCCGGATCCCAAAGGATCTCCTCTATGGAGAACTCGTGCAAGGAAAGCGCCCTACAGGTAGACCACAGCGGTGATACAAGGACATCTGCAAGAGGGATCTGAAGGCCTTAGTAGTGGACCTCAACAAGTGGGAAACCCTGGCCTCTGAGCAGCCCACTTGGAGGCAGGCTGGGCAGCATGGCCTTTCCCAGTTTGAAAAGACACTTGGCCAACAGTCAGAGGCAGAGGCAAAGAAGGAAGGCCCATAGCCAGGGAGACAGACCGGGACAGACTGCACTTGCCCCAGTGTGGAAGGGATTGTCACTCCCGATTGGCCTTTTCAGCCACACTAGACGCTGTTCCAGAGCGCGATACCATAGTCTTTCGAGACTGAAGGTTGCCAACAACAATGTTCTCTCTTCAGTTAATACATAGGAAACTGCCTTATAAAGTGTCAGACCTTTGGCCTGGTCCATCTAACTCAGTACTGTGGACATAAACTGGCAGAAGCTTTAAACAGGGATTTTTCTCACCCCCACCTGGAGATGCCAAGAACTCAACCTACTGCATGCAAAGCAGATGCTCTTCTATCAAGCTACAAACCTTCCCTATTCTAAAAGTGTACACATCAAACCTTATTATTTACTTTTAAGCACCACACAATCAAATTATATGAACTACACAATCAGAAAACTAGGCAATTCCCAAGAGGAATTTTTTGACTTTTTCCTTTGAAAAGCATATTCTCCTTCCGTATCTCAAACTGTTTTTGAGAGACAGAATTTCAAAGGCAGTTGGTTGTACAGTATGTATAAGTGGAGGGAAGGAAATGTGTTTAAGAAACACAGGTTCAAAGTAGTCCCCCTATATAGAGCTAAAATACACGTTTCTGTGAACTGCAGTCCTGGTCACCAGGGGACATTGATCCCAAATATTAGCAAGTACAAAAGCAAAACATGTTACTTAATACCGTAGGTGCAGTCTAGCACCTTCAAACCAGTGAATGTTTTTGGCTAATATCTTCAATAGAAGTGCTGGTATACCTACTAGGCAATTATTGTTAATTGCCCTGAATTCGCACTTATTCCCCCCTGTTCAGTTTCTTTGCTTTGCCAATATGCAGACTCCTTTTACTCTCTTCTTCTCATGACAATTCAAACACTAAACATCATTGCTCTACAAGGGGTCAGCTGTGCAGTGTCCCTGTTCTTATAAAGGCCCTTCTATAACCAATCGCCAGAGCTAAATTCCTGAATGACATCATGAGCCCTGCCTATGAAACTTTTGTTATTTTTTCCCCTCCACCAACTTCAGTTGTTCCTACAAACCTGGTGACGGAGAACGCCTTAAACTTTCCCAGAGCATATAATCATATAATTCAGTAATCAGTTGCTGGCAAGGTAAGGACATTTGTTTTATTGCAATATACTAAACAATAATGTGGTATTCAAAATTAATTACTATACTAAAAAAAGTCTGCAGACTTTGATGAGAATTACTAACTTGACACAGACCTTAAGATATCCATTGTTTTCTGTACGTTTTTAAAGTTTATTTTATAACAGTTGCAAGACATATCAGACCCTTCTATTTAAAGTTTGTGGAGGAGGGAGGTCAGCTAAAGTGTAATGAGAAAGATGGGAAGGGTTGAATAAAACAAACTAAATCAAGCTATATTCCAATCCTGCTTTGGTATGAAGTTTAAAGAATACTGCATTAAAGTCAGATATGTTGAGATTTTTTGCTTCCCTCCACAGTCTCTCAATGTTTCCACTGACAATGTTCCCCAGTCTTAATTTCCCTGTTACTCTGTAGCAGCAAAAACCACAGTCTAGTGGCAGCATAAAAACTGACAATTTTATTGCAGCATGTGTTCATCTTTAAGCTGTCACAAGACTTGTTAACTTTACATTAGTTTTTCTTTAGAAGTATCTGACTCAATCCAAATCATAATAAAAATGAATCTTAGTTTCTACTAATAATATACACTGTTCAGAGGCACTTTCTGTTATCAGCCTTGAAAGGAAAAGAATTTCTGGCATCAGAAAGCGAAGTTCTCAGTTGATTGAAATGAAGAGCAAAAATTCTATTGACTTCACATGGGAAAGAATTGCCCAACAATTCCTACTTAACTTGTAGCAGTTTGGGTCTTAATGTGGCTCTTTTTTTCTTTATGGCAGCTGAGAAAATGAATCATATATATTTTACACACACATGCACAGAGGACAGAATTCAAAGAAGCCCTATCTTTAGGAAGCCCAAGAAGTTGTGCGTGCCTACTGGGATCGGGATTTTTTTTTGTACTTTTTTGCCTATGAACAAACTCCCATGCCACATCACAAAAAAATCCCTTTAGGCTTGTCAAGTGGCGTGGGGGGCACTGTTACTCAAGAAACACAAGCTCCAAAAGTGATCAAGCACACTGAACTAGTTGGATGGTTTTGGGGATCTGAGCACATAGCTGTAATGTTTGACCATTAGGCCATTTATCCCACTAAAGTCACTTGGATTTAAGCATCCTGGCCTTGTAAGGACTGCCATCATTGTCATTTACAAGGGATTTATTTCAACCAGAATCCAAATATCTTACACAATGTAAATTTAAGAATATACTATATTCCCAATCAATAATTAAAATACACAAATCCAATTATAAACATAATTAGGATCATAAGCACAAATGCCAAAAGCAAAAAAGAAATAAGTCTCAGATGCAAGTAGAGCCAATATACATTTTCTCATTTGAGGAACCAACATTATTTATAGAACTGAAGGTAAAATTTACTGTCCAACAGAACCTTCCTATGCATGTCTACTCAGAAATAAGTCTCACTGAATTCAGTGGAACTTTCTCCCAGAAATGTGTGTATAGAATTGTAGCCTAAATCTTCCTTTCTCCCTCTATTCACTAGTTATATTATTTAACATTAGTAGGAAATCAAAGTTATTCCATTAGTAGAGAATTAACGTTCTTAAAGTTGCACTTTCGCCAAAAGACCTGTACTATCTGATGAAATTTCAGATGACTGAATAGTTTTTATAAATGGAAAATTCATCAATTTTGAATAATCAGAATTCCTTTCTGATCTCATAACATATATTGGCATAGGAGCTTAGATATCTACTAATGAAAACAGGAAAGCCCTGGCGCTCACTATTCTCAGAGAACCTGATGTTTGTCGTTGTTTAATGTTAAGCAACTTCAAATCCCCCCTCCCCACACGCTTTACTATGACGACGAAGACAGGTTTAACATAAAACCAAAAAGCATAGAAAAACAGCAAATGTGTTACATTATCTCAGACAGAAAAATACTGGATTTAGGAAAGATCTCTGAATATTCTGGCATGAGGGAATGAAAATACAACCGCAAACAATCCTCCAACACAAATCAATAAGATGACATAGCCCAGCAATACTAACATAGCACAATAACACAACAACAATTAACATACACATGTTCATTTAGAAGTAAGTTCCACTGCATTAAATAGTACTTGCTCCCATGTGAAATGTGAACAGGATTGCAGACTCAGTACAATCACCTGTTGACATAAACAGGGCAATTGTGTTGGGCAACTAGCAGAATTAAGAGCCAAAATAAAAGGAAAAAACCAGAAACAGTAGACCCAAGCTAATCTTTATTTGAACTGTGCGAACTTGCTATATGCTTATGTCCTCTTCCAGTAAAAGAATGAAAGGAACACAGGAATCTGATAAAGCTGCTACTGTCCTGCAATTTAAAAAAAAAAATTCCTGTTGTCCCTTAGGATCATTCGATTATTCTCCTTGAAAAAGCATTTCTCAGTGCAATTGTTACATCACAATGAGGAAGACGAGGGTATTTTCTCTGTGACCAAGATGATGCACTTTTCTTCTTTTACCCTTTTAACTTTCTATCACGAAGTCTGTTTCTTTTATTGTGTTGTCACATCTTCTTGTTAAGATAGACTTAGTGTGCTTTTTTCTTCTCTCAAATGGGGTTCGGATCCCAGCATGTGCTGGTGCTGCCAGATCCATCTCCTCCACCTCCCACCTGCCCCCCTCCTCACAGAGACACTTCTCCATTCCTCCACCTCCCTGCTCCGCTCCACCCCGCCCCACCCCACCCTTCTCACCACCTGCTCCCTATGCCAGCTTACCTGTGCTTCCATTGGTAGCTGGCTGCAGGAGTGGATCTCTGACATGCTGACATAAAACTATTTACAGCAGCAGAACAGATATTCTGCTATCGTAAAGCCCAGTTACATCTGGGCTGTAAGCCCCTGACTTAGGCACAGGTTAGATTCCAGGACTCTGTCCTTAAGTCGAAACATCTAGTTCTTTGCCCAGCACTACCACACCTGCACAGAAGCATCACGAAAGGCTTACTGCACCTGTGTGTAAGCACCAATGCAGCTGTCTGTAACTTGGACATCTAAAACTCAGGGAGTCAGTGTAACTCCAAAGATTTGCCTGAAAGCTAAAGTACGAGTCTTGGGTGACCACTGGGCCAAAGCAATTACAACACAACCTTCCTTCTCTCCTTCCTTTCTACTACTAAGAATTCCCAGGAATTCAACATCCAATATTACAAAGCTGTTTTTCCCCACTGCCACTGCCACAGCAAGGGTTACTATTTTCAGTTACAGAGCTGTCTGGGTTGTCTCCAAGCACCTTCTGTTTGTTTTGCCATTGTCTTCAGAGCTTCACCCACTTCAAACTCCTGTCTGTAAGGTGAATGTTTGTAACTCAATGGTCTGTAAGTCGGGAACCTTCTGTATTTAGCTTTCATTTGCTTCTTCTCTAATCATACTTGATCCTCGCCTTTCAAAATGTTCATGGTAAGATTTAATTTTGCGCAAATCCACCAGCAAGTCCTCGATCAAACCCCCCAAACTGATTAAACTAAGATGATATATCTCTTTATTTCTAATGAAATTAGTAATTCAACATTGCCAAAACTACCAGTACAACTACGTAGTTTGGGAGGGAAGCAATCCCAAACATTTTGTTTGGAAACACCATACCAGGGGACTGCAGGCACAGCAGACCTGTACCTCAGAAATCATGCAACATTCCCATCATTATCATCTGATCCTCTTGCATGAACTGTCAGAGGGAAAAGAAATCAGCAGCAGCAAACTGCTGACCTCCAGTGGCCAAATGGAACAGCACTCACCCTTTCCGTTGTTAGAGTCACATTTTTAAAAACAACAAAACAAGCAAAAACATTTGTCAGAAGGTTTTCTTCTAAATATAGACTATTTTCAGAGGAAGTTATTTTCATTCTGAGCGTTTATTCCAGAATCCATTATTTTTGTCTTATTGTAGTATACAGTACTCTTGTTTTATACTCTGATCTACTATCAGAAAGACAGATCATAATTCTGCTCATAAACTAATCTAACCTAAACTTTGGTCACTGGGATGCAGAATGGATTAACACCCACTTTTTTTTCAACACGCAGTGGTTTCTGTTGATCTCCCTGTGAATACTCACATGCAGTGGGGTCTTGGAAGTTGTTCACTTATGTTTAGATTTTGGAAAAATCTGCATTTGGAAAGTCTGATGTTTGAACATTTCCAATCGCATAACTAGGCTGTATTTTGAAAATGCACTGAACTAAATTTATCTAAGAATCCAACTATAAAGGACCATTCAGTTCTTGATACAAAATGCTGAGTTTCCAAGGATAAAGTAGAAATGTCATTTTTGGCTTTTTCTTATCTCCTAATCAATCTAAATGCCAAATGTTGGGCAGGAAAATAAGCAAAAACAAAAAACCCAACAACTAAATGCCCCGTGACATATGATGCCAAGCACAGATTTTAAAACATCCTACTGCCAAAATAGAATCAATTTGCTAGAATTTCTGTTTTTACCTGCACAGCACGGGCCACCGTGGAACAAAGGGGAAGAGGTGGGCAAACTCAGTTCTGCTTAATTGATTGCTCTATCAGAGATACAACTAGTTATATGGTCATGCTGTTACTCTTTTCATGTAGATTTCCTACATATTAATTGGCTTGAGAAATTTAGTTTCCAGTACCTACTCTCTTCCCAACAAGACAGATCAAAATTAGAAGTTAGATGTAAATAATTACATAACTTAAGAATTCAGGTTTGCTAGCACAAGAAAATGAACTACTATACTTGAACACTGCTATAATTAGTTTCAAATATTAACCATATTAATGGTTAATGCTTGGAGGCAGGCTGTGCAGCATGGCCTTTCCCAGTTTGAAGAGACACTTGGCCAACAGTCTGAGGCAGAGGCAAAGAAGGAAGGCCCATAGCCAGGGAGACAGACCAGGGACAGACTGCACTTGCTCCCAGTGTGGAAGGGTTTGTCACTCCCGGATTGGCCTTTTCAGCCACACTAGACGCTGTGCCAGAACCACCTTTCAGAGCACAATACCATAGTCTTCCGAGACTGAAGGTTGCCAATATACCTATTAACCATATTACAGGAAACTGAGGCCGCCATCTTAAGCATAGTTACTTGGAGGTAACACTGAACACAGGATGATTTGAGTAAATGCTCACCAATGATGCTCATCACCCATGCTGTAATACTCATTTCCTTCAAAGGCCTTTTCCTGTTCTGGTGCTTTAACTGATACATATTTTAATCTTAATGTGCCTCTAAGGGTTCCCTTGAGTATAAGAGCACTGGTTACAAGCAAGAGTATTAATGGAAGTTAACACCTAGCTAGGATTCCTGTATATTTCAATAAAAAGAAGTCAAGGCTGTTTTTCTCTGTGTTATAATTAATCAAGTCTTAACTTTATAACGTTCTGTATTTGGAAGTTTGCAGTTCTTTAAACACTGCATTTGGCAAGCATTCGCTTAGCTTGCCAAAAATATCATTCCATCAGAAAGCATGTTGTCAACCTTCTCAGAGATGGTGGGAAACTCCACAAAATAATCTTATCTTCAAATATTATATGCTGAAAAGGAGTGGTGTGTGTTTTTATTCAATGTGTGTAATCAATAAGAGTAAATTGATAACTATTTCCAACTAGTTATGAGACATATCTGTGAAAGCCACATTTAACAATTTTGTTTAATATAAATCTGTTGTACTTCATTCCGTATAGCCTGACTGAAGCACGATAAACACTTCAGCATAACTCAGCCCATATTTGGCTAGAAGAAGGAATATAGTTTTTTACCATGTCCCTTGAGAACTCTTGTGCCTGATTTGTTTTTTCAGGATCTACCCTTAACAAATGTAAACCAGAAAAAGAACTGAATATGTCAGGCAAATATTTTAGGGGCTAATGGTCTATTGACTTTCATCCATCCAGAATCAAACAGTACTAAAAAATAATGGAAACATGCTGGGATTTTGCAGTTTATATAAAAGTCTGCACAATTTGTAACCTAAGATGAACATAGCCTACCAGCTACATATTGAGGGCTGCCAGGTGCTTGACAACTTTTCTGTTTTGGCAGTCCTGAGCATGCAGCAAAGGTAGGAGGTTAATAAGCGCCTGAGGAACCACAACACATGGTTGGTGGGCTTCTAAGCTATGTATGACTTAGGTCGCAAGTGATGTAGCTAATGTTTGACATCACTCAAGGCTGCTTCATATGGCACCAGAAAAGTAGTATTTGTAACATGTTTGCAACTCCAATGGTAACTAGCAAGAAAGTATTAAAGTTGTTCCCAGGAGCTTCATTCAACCGTAGCCTAAAAACACACATCTCTCCTTCATGAGCACATGTGGGTCTGCCTCAAACAGCTCTTTTCCATAGTGCAAGGTGGTCCTTAGAATAAGCATGTTAATGTTACTGCAAGACTTGTTTTCTCTCGTTTTTAATGTGAAACCTTTTCATGTGTTTATCACAAGCATTTTATCCACTGGGAAATAATCTGCACTTGCACTGGTCAAAGCACTTGTATTTCTAACACTTCACTCTCCTGCTTTCCCTAGCTCCACAAAGATTCTTAAAACCAAAAAAAAAGAGAAGATACTAAGCACTTTGCACTGTCCCTGAAAACCTGTGTTGCTTAAAAATCTGCCCTGCGTTCTTAGTTTCTACATTCCTGTTGCCATGGAGAAGGTCCAGTATATAACCCGCTCTGCCATGAGGAGAGCCTCAACTATTGAGGTGAACCCACAAACACGACAAAGGCTTCAGGAGCTCTTTGTAAATTTCTGCCTTATCTTAATATGCCTCTTGCTTATCTGCATCATTGTGATGCTTCTCTGAAGTCCAGCTTCTTTGCTTGATCTTCACTGCGCTATGTGATGGAAAAAGCACGTCAAATCGGGAAAAGCGTCAAACAAGAAACTTCCAGCACAAGGAGACCCTTGGAAGAAGGTCCAGCAATGCTAAGCAATTCCTCACCAGCTGCACTCTTCACTTATCAGCCACTGTAACCATGTTAAAAGCATTTGTATTGAGCAGCGATTTTTGAAATCTGTCCCAAGGCTATGCATGAGCTAAACTATTTGCCGTGCTAAAAACTCTTCTATGAATGCTGCTGATTAGTGAAACTGGTTAACTGTTTTCCTGAATTGATATGTTAGTAAAATCAGCTATTAAATGTTCAGCAACATGTATGCAATTGGTCCTAGATTTACATATCACTGCAAGTTTAATTAACTGATGGGTTCTGTATTTGAATAATGAGTAATCAGAGACAAGCTTCACTGAGCATTAACAGATATTTCTATATGACTATATATTCTAAAGAAAGATTCTACACAGCTTCCTTTAAACCCTGGAAATAACAAATTATATGGTTATTGTCTTTCCCATCTGAAAGAAAACCTTATTAAAATTAACCATATTTAAATGGACAGGCCTCCTGACATACAAACTACAATTGCCTCTTTTCTTAAGTATGGTCTATGTTCTAGAGTCAGCATGTAAAGCTAAAATCACTTATATTCAAAATTGCATTAAAAATTCCTTACATTTGGAAAATACTGTCTCTTTAAAAAGTAGGAGACAAGCAGGAACTGAAACTGGGTAAGTAAGTAACAGGGCAGGCAGAATCACCTTCACTGTTTAAATTGCTGGGGAGGGAGGTTGTTTTTGTTTTTCCAACTGTATTAAGTTGATCTTGCGCAAGACAACTGTGTTTAAGTTAAGGGGTGACTGTAAATGGTTCAGAAGTGGAATTTGAAATAACCCCATAACAGAACTGAGAGCTTGGCTATGCTAAATATAAATATACCTTTAGGCATTAGGTACATTTGCAACTGCTGGATATCCTCTCTTTTGTTTTGAAGCAAGGCTACTGGAAAACAGGAGAGAGATAACACATTACTTTCAGAGAGTGAAGAGTAAATAGAGTTTTTAAACAATGTAGGATTTTTGTGAACAGCCATCCTCTCCCCAACAAACATGAAGTAAAAATCATGTCAGTACTTTTCTCAAAGAGCCAATGGCAAGAAAAGTGTGCGGTCAATGCTCTGCATTTGGCAGTACTGAATACTATTACTAGTTAAAACAAGAAATTATCTCAAAGTGTCTAGAAATTCTTGAGATAAGTATCTCAGACTTTTGCACTCTTTAATGATATTTTTAAAATTAGAGTGGAGAATTGTAAAAAATCCTGATGTCAATGCACAAAACAGGGAAGTCATCATCACACAGTGGACATTTTTTAAAGAGAGAAATATGCCAGCAAGTTTCCATGTGTAGCTGATACACAAATAAGTTATTGTGAACAACATACAAGATTTCGTGCTCCTTCACTCTTTCAGTTCTCTAAAAAAAAAAAATCTAGGCAGCCTTAACCAGAGTAAAGATTTATCTAGGAACCAAGCTAAGCAGTTTTCAAACTAATTTCAAATCATGGTTAGCTGTAGCCATGATTATAATCAAGGCCAAGGTAACTGTGGTTAAAGGCTGTAGGGGGGATTTATACTAAGGGTTGGTAGGAGGAGATGAGTCACGGAAGCACATGATCTTGCAACCCACTCTCTTAACTATGTTTAAGGGACAGAGAGCACAACATCTAAAAAGGTCCACTGTGTTTTTCTTATTTCAATTACAGGTATCACTTGATTTTATGAATGTGTAAAAACTCAATTCTTAGATAATTTTCTCAAGTCTGTTATGTACAGTTTTTACACGAAATACCTTGGTTGTGCAAAATCATCATAGATTGAACCTTCTTATCACTTCTACAAATTATCCTGCTAGGATAAATAGGCGGTGATAAGCTTACCAGACAAATGGTAAGTGACAAATGCTGTCACTTTTACTTTGGTGACACAAGACAACAATCTCTACAAAATTAGAGTTGTTCCACACATTGTGATGTTGGTGTAACATAAGAACTCTTTCTCCCTGTCACTGAGAATCAACAATTTGTTCTGGTTTATTCCTAAAATAAAAACAAAAACTAACTTATTAGCAGGAAACTTTTGACTGTTTTTTTTAAATTTTATTTTGATGGGTAAATAGATTCAATATATTTAAATAAATGAAAAGGAAATCCTTGATTTCGGTACATTTCTCCATTAAACTAGGCTGTATTACCACTTACAAAGAATGCCAAAAAACTTACTGGGCGGTTAAATCTTCTGAAGCAAGAATCATGACCTAATTCACTGAAAAACTGCTATTAGAGATTAGATTAATTAAGATCACAGACACGACAAAATCAGGCAGTTTAAGCCCATGTGATAATTGCTGTAATTTCTGTTTACAGAAAATTCAAAAAGGTCAGAATGGCAGATACCATGTGAACACAGCAAAAATACATAACAACTTTACTGAAACAGTGCAGCCAAATCCAAAATGGAGGATATAGGACATAAGGATGTCCTAGTAGTACATACAGACAATATTAAAGACGGCATCCAGCATGTTGTCTCTAAGCAAGGCAATAGATACATGATAAGTAAGAATTCGGCAATCAACGCTGAGACTGGCAAAATGGAGAAAACTTGAAAATGTGACTGTATTTGCATTTGTAAATATAGAAATCAAAAAGTATGTTTTGAAGTTGTCCAAATCATTATTCAGATGCCACCTTGGGTCCTAGCTTCTGTGAAGGAAGGTGTGCTCACAGAATGGGGCTTTTCCACCTCTTCTCTCACTCTTCTCTGAAGTCTCCCACTCTGCTTTGAGAATCTACTTCTAAGGATCGCAGGACATTCCAAAACAGCATGGCATGTGTTGTGGTGCTTCAGAACAAAGGGAGGATCAGAGAAAAATTCTTCTTGTCAGCCTGACATAAACAGAAATGTTAGTATGGAAAACATTGTACTCTAGAGTCACCTTTACTCCAATTTTGTGTGAGGCAAATTACTAAGGCTTTAAGATAAATGCACAAGCATGTTTCTTAAGGAAACAAACACAAGGTGGGTGAACAAAAGTCATTTCTCCAAGAAGAAAAAAAGCTGTGTAATGAAAGTTCTGTCTTTCATTACACAATACTGGAAAAATTAAGATACTACTATACACGTTGTGTAATTTTCAAAATTCAGGAATATTAGGAAATCTTTCAAGCTGATATATCTGAGACATGTTTCAAAACTTTTTAAAACCAATTTTTCTAAGTTCCTTGCAATGCTTCAGTGGGACTTTGTATGAGTCCTTCCAAATAAGGATCATGAGTCCTTCCAAATAAATGATAGTCTTTAAAGCCCTGCTGATTTCAATTAGAATTAATTAAGCATATGATTAATTGTATGATTAATTTCACTGAAATCAAAGGAGCTTAAAAGTGCCTTTTGTTGGCAATATCATACCCCATGTAACCAATGCTTTCACCTTGGGTTTTAAAAAAGTGACTTACAGCCCAATCCAAATACAGCCTTATACCGCCACAGCTAGTGTTCCAGCAGAGTAAAGCCCTTTATGGCTGTCATGGAGTGCCACACTCCTTTCTGTGCAGCCTGGCCGCCACCACAAGCTGTGAGCAGCCGGGTTCACATGCCAGTGGTCCATACCTGTCCCCCAATGCCGATATGTCAGCAAGGGGTATGGGAGGAATGGAGCAGAGATCAGGGTAGGGAAGAGGGAGGATCAAGGGACAGTACCAGCAGCAGCAGTGCCAATATCCTATACTCCCTTCCTGGCCTTAATCCACTTTCCCAGGTCCATTCAGACTTGTGCCATATATATAGCTGGTGCAGGTTCAAGTAGACCCATTCAGGCGGTGAGAGCTTATCCCTGGCCAAGGGAACAAATAGTCCCATACCCAGAGGAAATCTTCAAGGTCTGAATCTCCCCCGAGGATACAGCGCACCCCCTGGTGCAGCTGCTTTGCCACACAAGGAGTTGTGTGGGATTGGGCTCCCTGAAAAGGATGAGAAAGGGTAAGAAAAGCATATACAAGTATGTTATCTGGATCTAGTTTGTAAGGAAGCATTCTCCTATTCTTATTTATAAGACGCATACACTGCTATTCATAAAAATTTCACGGTGGTACCTACTCAAGAAAAATATTCTGGGAAGGCAGACATGGTTTAGGGGCAGAGGCAGAAAGGAAACTACTTCCGTCAAAACTATGAATGTGGGAAAGGAAAAACTGATTACAAGGCACAAAAAACATCTTTGTAAGATCCTCCACATATTAACTGAGCCCTTACAGATTAGTCCTGATAATATTATTTAAAATATGCAAGCAACCATGGTGCACCACAGACAAGAGCTGAATGCAGACAAGGAGTTACTTAGTAATTGATCAGTAATACAGAAAATGCTCCCTTTCTAAACTGCAGTATTTAAGAATCAGGGCAGACAGAAATGACCAGCAACGCTGAGAATACAGTTATAGGAAACGGCAGGTTATAAACACTAAAATAAACAAAAAAGTATTACTGCACAATTACACCTGCTGGATGGGAAAAATATATTTACTACTTAGCATGATGATAAAAGACCATCAGCTTTGTAAGTGATCATATGCATAACAGGTTAAAGTTACAATTTATGATCAACTGTATCCAATTTCAGGGTGAGATTGATAATGGGCGTGTAGGTCTGTCTTCATTAGCTGCTGCTCTAATGCAATTTTTTTTTAGGTGCTGAAAAACAAAAGTACAGACAGAAGCCAAGAATAGAAGATGTAAGCTGTGCACGTACGTCAGCCTTAGTCTTTTGTGGCTGAAAGGGAACACGCTCAAAACTAAAATCAAGATTTCTGGTGCAAGCACGAAAGGAAGTGCAGAATGGATCTTGCCACTAACAGAGGCCTCAACTTATTACTCAATTTCCTGCTTATTTTTTTGGTCCTTGTTCTCATGTACATCCTTGTGAAGCTCATGTGAATTTTATGTTTGAAAGTTTACTTTTATTCCACAATGGTAACTTGAAACTTCAAAACTATCTGAGCACAAACATTAAAAAAGAAAAACAAAAAACCAAACAGACAATTCTCCACAACCCAGCAATCTGCCTGTTAGGGGAGCTTTGATTTTATTAGGTACATTTTAAAAAAAGGATTTGCTGACGTATATGTGTTACACCAAAACTGAGAAGAGGCAAGTTGGATCATGACCTGAGGTTCAAAATCTATACCAACTACACCCTGATGACATGGAAGTAAACTAATGGCAGCATCATTAACAGCATGATAAGTCTACCAAAAATTGATAGACTGAACTTCTGACACTGCAGACTGCAATCTGAACAAACACGGAGAGATGTGAAACATCACTTTACCTGTAAGAAGAAAATATCATTGTCATACTGATCTGCAGCACACATGGAAGTTCCTGCAACTTTTCTTTGGTTTTGGGGCAGAGTATAGTAAAAGGAAGTAAGAAAAACTCACAAACCCATTGTATGCAACTTAGCTTACATCAAAGTAAGCCTGCCTGTGTTTGATGACAAGCATCATGCATAGGATTGCAGTTTTAATCACTTTAAACACTGAAAGGTGGCAATTATACTTAGTGACAATACGACAGCCATAACATTTTGAGACCAACACAAATCTTATTTAACAAAAACCACACCCCTGTAGTACAGTCAATTCAAAGCCTGCTCAAAGCCATATATTACAGGTGCAAAGATCAGAGCCTTAGGTCCACAAGCCACATCTGGTCCTTACCTCCAAATTCACCTGCCCTATTAATTTTTATGTCAACCATTGTTTTGGTTTCAGCTGCAGAGGTGTTCCAAGCCAAGGCAGAACATATTAAGGACATACTATTATAAGTGACAGATCAGTCTAGGACAGGGGTGCCCAAACCCTGGCCCTGGGGCCACTTGCGGCCCTCAAGGACTCCCAATCTGGCCCTCAGGGAGACCCCAGTCTCCAATGAGCCTCTGGCCCTCCGGAGACTTGCTGGAGCCCACACTAGCATGATGCAACTGCTCTCAGCGTGACGGCCAACTGTTCGACGTCTTGCATGAGCTGTGGGACGAGGGCTCCCTCCACTGCTTGCTGTTTCACATCTGTGATGCAGCAGTGGCAGCAAAGGAAAGGCTGGCCTTGCTTTGTGCAAGGCCTTTTATAGGCCTTGAGCTATTGCAAGACCTTCATTCATTCATATAAGTTTAATCTCTAATATATTCATTTAGGTAAATTTATTCAAATTTGAAATGTAAATTAATTCCTTTTTTTCCTGGTCCCCGACACAGTGTCAGAGAGTTGATGTGGCCCTCCTGCCAAAAAGTTTGGACACCACTGGTCTAGGATTACTGCTGCTCTCTGCTGTGAATTCTGTCACATGGAGTTATTTCAAGCAGGTTTTTCAGAATGGAGAGATTTCTTCTGTAATAAAACACTGCATTGACATCTTATTTTTATCTTTAGATCACATAGGAAAACCCAACACAGCAAATATACTATAACAATTTTATGTGCCATATCAGTGGACATGTATGTGAATATTTTGAGACACACGTTTGTGAAATACAGTTGGCCCTTGTCACCTGCTGTTTCAGCATTCACAGATTTGACTTGCCATGGGTGCCAACCCTCTCTGTCTGAAGGGCTTCAGGGCACTTCTTGGCAAAAACTGAAAGTGCCTTTCAGACACCTCCAGGACACTTTCTGAGGCCCAGGGAGGTTGCATATGGCCTTTTGTGCCTCAGAATACTTCCCAGACTCAAGTGGAAGGCATTTCTGGTTGTGTCTGGATGGTCCTTTGAGGGTTTTCCGCAGGCCCGAACATCCGTGGAAATCTGTATCCATGGGAGGTCCTGGAACAGATCCCCCACGGATACCGAAGGCTCACTATACTGACTACTGCTATCTGGGAAATGAGGCACGTTTTAAAATGATGGCTCTCATATTTAGCTGCAGCACAGCATCTCTCCCAGTGGCTGTTGCTGAAGCCTCTCTAGTGTCTTTTTCTTAAGACTGTGAGCCCCCTGGGGACAAGGATCCATAGTATTACTTTGCTATATAAAAATAGCTTTTGTTTTGTTGAAAAGCAACATATAAAGCCTCTTAATAATAACTTGTGTTTGCACACCCACCCTAGGAGGACTGTTCCTTTAAAAAAGTATGACTGGCAAGACTTATTAAGTACATTATCACTGTCAAGCCCAGCATCAGGGATGCAACATACAATTACAGATCTTCATAAAGGTTTCAGCAATCATATCAACAATCATAACAAAAAAAGCTTGAGCATCCTGGTGCTAGATATTTTAATTTAGACCATCATACCCTTTCAGGCATGGAAATAATATTTTTCATACTTTTATAAGCTCAAGTGCACATGGGTAAATGCAACATTTTCAAAAAAAAAAAGGTTAAATAAAAATTCAAGCTTGAGGACTTGAATAGCCTCTCACTGCCCCATTTATGAACTTTCAGAATTTCTCGATCCAAAGTAATTTTACAATTAAAGTGAGATATGAAAATTCATAATCTGCACAGCCCAGCTCTATCTGCAATTGGGCTGCCATGCAGAGCACTCCGTCAGCAGCCATTTTAACAACACTGGTGGCAGCGCGCTGCCGCCACTGGCAGAGCAGGTAAGGCAGCAGCGGGGGCAGGAAGGAGATGAAACTGGGAGGGGGCAGTGAGAAGGAGGGACGGGGAGTGGGAAGGCTGTGGAAGGGGGTGGATCTGGTGGCAATAGTGCAGGCTGGATCTTATCTCCTCTGTCAGCAGCTTCTCTGTTTCTCTCCTAGGACTTGCACCAGTTAAAAGAGCTGCTGCAGATTTGAGGAGACCCATTACAGAGCAATAGGCTTGCAGAGGGTTTAAATTCCCTTTCCCTTCTAAAGCAACCCAGTCTGCCCTCCACTGGATACAGCAAGCTCATTTTTGGCACAGCTGCACCGGGAGAGGGGAGGGGAAGGAGAGAGTTATGTACAAATATGTACAAAGCTACTGAAGGCAGAGCAGTTACAGCAGTGAACTCACCATAAAGCCAAGACATGACCAAAAAGACTAGAACAAGAAACAAAGATCTTTAATCTTGCTACACATTCTTTTACAAAAAAGGAAACAGCACCTTGCTGAATCTGATTTGGGGGGTAAAAAAGCTCCAACTATTGATGTCTTTTAATGATCCACTTTCCTCTATACATTTTCAATTCAATTTCAGACAACAGAAAACAATAATAATTGAAATAAAACAAACAAAATATGTTTTGGGAAGTGGTTGCACATGAGCCGTTTGAAATTATTCAAGATGTGCATGAGGCACAAAAGGTAAGAGATGCAGATCTTGCCCTTATAGCATCATTACATTATTATGCCATTTGAAGGTGCTGTGGTTAGGGCAGGGCCGTAACAACAATGTACCACGGAAGAGACCTAGCTACAAACGTTGGCCAGACCTACAACTTCTGGGCTGAACATATGGGTGAAGGAGGGTAAGTAGTTAGAAAAGCATTTAGGTCATCTGAAAAACACTGAAGGACAAATTTTCCAAGCTCAGCAGTATATAGTAATTTTACAGCAAAATTTGACTCTAATGAATAGTTACAGCCCTGAAAAAAGGTAATAAGCCTCATTTTTGTTGCATCAGCAAAGAAAGACACTGTAGAAATTGACTCAGATTTTTCAGACACACAGTTTTTCATGAGGTGCAGACACTGTGCATGGTGTAATTACTATTGACTGCAAAGGAATTTATTTTTATATGACACTTTAAGTGTCAAGTTTGTTTAAATAACTGCTCCTTCACTCCAAATGAGTTTGCATCTTTGGACTATAGGTAACCAAACAGGTCAAAAAGAAAACTAAAGTGAATTATCTGAAAGCTCTAAGTTTTGCAAAACAGTAATCAAAATAGATTTTGAACCAAACATTTCTTCTTCAAAGCAAGGAAGACACATGGTAAGGCTGAAGACAAGAGACAGACATCCTCCCAAGAAACTGAACTATTTACCTTACATATGCTAAAGAAATACAAGGCTCAAAGTCAATAATCCCAAACCAGCTCCATTTATTTTTAAATAAGTTACGTGAGACAGTGGTCAGTGTATGGATCAAGCCACACATTTAATACAATATCTCACCTATGAACAAAGGCCAAGTCAAACTATAATGAAACAGATAAAATCCACCAATAATAGCTGGCATAATGGTGATCTGCCAAGATATTTTAGAAAGCCAGTAAGAAATCTAGTAAGACAAAGGCCTGCTGTATTGTATGACACAGTTTTCATCTAACATGCAGTTTGATGTCACCTCTCTTGTCCACTTGGTGGCAGCAAACACTGAATATTTGTTCTTACCTGCACAGGATGTTCAGTTCTGATTTCTTCATGCTGCTGTAACTGCCAAGGAGGTAAACAGTAGGAGTCTTCAGAAGGTCTAGAGTCTGGAGGGTTTGTATGAAGTTGTTCTGTAAGCCACCTCTGAGTCCTTTCAGAGGGCTGAATGGGAAGCCCACTCATAGCCTGCGGTCCCAAGGTTATAAATCCTTGTTGAAAAATTTCACAGTTTGATGAAGCAGGCTTACTTTCAGGCAAGGCACTGTAGGTCATATCTAAGGCATGTCTCCTGTTTGAAGGGTCAGGAACACTCAGTTCTTCTTTGCTACAACTTTCAAATTTGTACTTGCAGTCCAAAGTGGAATTTCTTTTTTTCCCCATTTCTCTGTCCTCAATCTTAAGTAGTTCCATACTACTGTGCAAGCAGCTTGTCCCATTTATTCTGAGTTGTGGTGACACAGTCTTATCTCTTCCCATTTTATCCATGCTGGTCCTGCACTCTGGCGAAAAAACATTCCCATCCTGACTACAATTCATAGGCATGCTGAGTTTAGACAACGATGACCATTTCCGCACAGGCCTTACGTCCTTCATGTCAAGAGAACTGTCCAGCAAGCCCTGATGCCTACTTCCAGATGACCTCAAAAGGCTTGTACTCCATTTCGAACTGTCAGTCTTGAGAGGTTCCCTGTGTTTGGACAGCGAAGAGGTGGCATTAGACGGCATCACATGGGCAGTGGGAATTGAGACAAGTGAACGGCTGGGCTTAAACGAGGAAGTACCACTTGAGGTGGAATGATCTGAGGAGAAAGATTTTTTTTAATCATGTGAGTAAGTATAGCACAAAGAAAAACAATAAAAACCAATTGTGGGAATACTATGAGACTGCTGAGATTTTTCTTTGACAAACCCCACATCTCAATTGTTTTAAATTAGAAAAACTGATTTTCTTTTCTTTAAAAATAGGGGAAGGTAAAAAATATGCAGGTGCATCAATCTACACACTGTAGTGATAAAGTAGTGAATTTATGGAAAACACAGACAACAGATCGCAACATACATTTATGCATTTTTTAAACTTTAAACTGCCTTTCACCCTTGGATTCTAAAGTAGTTCATAAAACAAATCATGTATCTATACAGAACAATGGTTTGCAGAATTGACCTCCTCTGAAATTTTCAAGTGGTCAGGAGGCTGTGTGTGCAATCCTGAGCACTCATTCAAATGGTACAGGTCTTCTATGCTGGCCTAGGAGTGTTGCAAACATGCCATGAAGCACATTCAGACCTCCCTGAGAGCAGGCTGCGCCAGTGCAAGGACACGTGTTGGCCTCCCCGCACCAGATCCGCCCTGGAGATGGTGAGTTCACACTGGTGTGTGGGGTGAGAGAGGGTGGAACGGAGGAAGGGAGAAGGGGTAGGGGGATGGACACTGGGTGGATTGGTCCCGAGAGAGGGTGGGACCGGATGTGGCACTGCAAGCCAAATATCAACCCCCTTCCTAGGCCAGCCCGGCATTACATCGGGTTGCTCAGATTTGCACCAGCGATTTCACTGGTGCAGATCCAAGTAATCCCATAGGGGGTGGCAAGTAGTCTCTGCATACAGGAAAACTATAGCATAGTATCCTTACTGCCTTGACTCCTCCATTCTGGCCACGTTACCAATCTGAAATATCAGCAGGCTTACAGAAAACCCCAGTGTGCCAATGTTACTAGACAGGCAAGCAAGTTAAAATTAACAAAGGTGAGGCAGAGGTTACTGGAATCTGAGCAGCAGCTATCCTATGCCCAGCAACTGCTGCTTTGCATCAAAGTCTGCAGACAACCAAAAATAAGCAGCTAATCCTGGCATTAGAATTTTAGCCTCTACTACATCACATGGCCCAACCTTCCCCCAAGCTGCTCACGTTGCTCCTACACGGGAGACTTTTTTTAAAGTGATGCCATTTACTCTAAATCATGTTTGGCTGCAGCTTCTTTAAAAAGAACAAACCCAAGCCTATTTCATCTTTCATACCACCACTTTTCAGGATCCTGAAAGGGGGCATTTCTTCAGTACGTGTGTATACAACTTAGAATTTAAGGCCCAATCCTATCCTTTAGGTATGCTGGCATACCACCACATATTCCAGAACACCAACTAGAAGTACTCCCACCATTGAACACACCACAATCAGCATTGTGACAACTTACGATCAGTGGTTCACAAACCGGAAGAGGACCATTCTCCCTTTATAGGAGTGGTGCAGAATTAGGTGCCCAACAGCACCACAGCAATAGCTGTGCTGCCAGGAGCAAGACAATTTAAAATTTACCTGGGGGGGTCACGCTGGCCTCCGGGTGGGCCCTGGAGGCTTGCAGCCCCCTCTGCAGGCCCCCACGCTGCAGCAAATGGCACTGATTGCCAACTAGAGCCCACTTCCGATTTTTGTGGGGAAAACCTCCCCCTGTCCCTACAACTACTTTCCGTGGTCCCAAAGTCCAAGTAGGACTTTTGGAACTGCTGGTCTAGACGGAATTGTTTATTAAGGCAGGTTGCTTTGTGCAATGCACCATCCTTTTACACACAGAGAGCCAAATACATAAAGGCAAATTATGTGCAAAAACCCTTTTTCATGTGTGGACATGTCTTGCTTGATCAAGGCAACTATAAATTTTAGTTGATATAACAAAATCTTGCGATAGGTTTCTTTTCTAAAATTTGAACATACAAACTGTGGAAGTCAGCAGCTTCATATAGTGTACTTGTTAATGGCAATTATACAGTAATCACAGGCAATTTGTTGCTTATGCAAACAAAACAGACTTAAAGCTGGATCCTATTGATAGGCAGTGCCAATGTTGCAGCTGCAGTGTCAGGTGCTGTAAAAGCATCGTAAACTGCTTTCTGACACCCAGTGAGCGCCACCAATGGGAAAGCTTGTACTGTTCTGTGGCACTGTATCCTGCCCAACAGCTATCTGTGGAGGTCAAGGTTTGCACCGGGCAGTGGAAGGGTGTGGGGAGAGAATGGGAGGGCTTTTCAGGGGGGGTTGCGGCAGGGCAGTTCAGGCCTGGGAGGGGCGGCAGGGCAGTTCAGGCCTGACTGGCGCAGATATGAGCAGACCCATTCAGCAGGCTGGGGCACTACACGGCATAAGGGAAGAAATGTTCCCTTACCCCAAGGAGACATCCTGCCTGCTCGAATCCAACGCTGGATACAGCATGGGCCTGGAGGTCCCGTTGCACCTGTGTTTGGCAGGATTAAGGCTGCCCATTCAATCTGAAGCATTTTTCAATCCAATGCATGACTATTCAGAAGTTAAGTCCCATTTGTCTTTGGGGTAGTTTATTCTATAGTAAGCACAGTTTCAGACTGCAGTCTAAGTATATTATATTGTTTCTCTCTGAAACATTCGGTAAACTTGCAACATTTGAAGGGGTTTATACTACAATTCTATACCTCAGTGTTTCTCAAACTATGGGTTGGGACCCACTGGTGGGTTGTAAGTCAATTTCAGGTGGGTCCGCATTCATTTTAATATTTTATTTTTAATATATTAGACTTTGATGCTACCCTGGTATGTGACTGCATTTGGGGAAATGTTTCAGACCTGTACTTTTTACTATGTACAGGTGGAGCCTATTTATACGCATGGGCACAATTAACAAAAACTCCTTGTGCTAAATTCCACAGAGTTAAGCAAATACACTGCAGACTGACACTTGGGGCTGGAAGGAAACTAAGGCAGCTGTTATCAATCCCCTCCCCTCTGCTCCTCCCCCTCAGCCCTCCCATTGCCAGCTGTCCTGCTTCTTTCACAGGTGGGATGCTGAACTTTTAAGAGTCCAGTCCTATGCGCTTCTACTTAGAAGTAAACCCCATTCTGGTCAATGGGGCTTACTCCTAGGAAAGTGTGGATCGGATTGTAGCCTAAATCTCCTGCTTTGGCTTGCTGGAAAAACTAGCTTGCTGGGTTGTTTTGTTTCTGTAGGCTGGAGCACAGAGAGCCTGCAGCATCTCAGTCTGAAGGGGGGGAATTGGGAAACACTCCCTGGGTTGTTTTTTTTTTTAAAGCAATCCCCTCTGTTGCTACCGAACCTGCCCCTATGTGAGTGAGAGTGAGCTCCACCTTGCTGCTCTGGCTACATAGGTTTTCTGCCCCCCCTTCCCCTCTTCAGCCTCTCTGCTGCCTCAGGGGCTCCAGAAGTCTTGCTGTTCCTTCTTGCAAGGGGAGCTTCTTCCATGGCTCCAGGGCTATTTCCCTGCCTGGGCAAGGCAGAGCCTTTTTGCTGCGTTTTGGGCTGCCTAGAAGATGACAGCACAGGGCAAAGGTGTGTGCAACTTTCAGTTTCCCCCACCCCATTGAGACAAATCAGCAGATAAAAAGTCTGTGGATAAACAAGTTGCACCTGTATATGCTTTTAACAATGATAGTAAATGGGACTTACTCCTGGGTAAGATTGCAGCCTAGGATTGTTAAAACTCTTCTTGCTTGAAGACATCACTTCTGGTGGGTCCTGACAGACTGTCCTTCTGAAAAGTAGGTCCCAGTGCTAAAAGTTTGAGAACCACTGCTATACCTATTAAGTCTATTTAACTCAATGGGACTTACTCTTGCATAGTCATGCCTAGGACAGTTAATTTCCTTTATCTCATCTAATTTAATCTAAATATATAAATATGATAAACATTTGCTGCCAGAAATCCGAAGTTTACAATCAGAGTGTTTTAAGAATAAGTTCCATAAACAGGAGCTGAAAATATAACTCACTAAAGTGCTGGCACACTGATTGTGTCTTGAGCTTTTGTTTGGTAACAAAATACAAGTAAATGAAAACATTTTTTCCTGCTCTACCTTCAGATATAAAGGTACTGACCATAAACAACTTACAAGAGGTCAGCTACAAATTCCCAGATTCCTTATTCCAAATGCTCAGGATTTTTTTAAAGTGTCTTTTGCCATTTTGCATTTTGGAACTTAAGACTACACTGGAATCACCTTATGAAGTTCACAGACAGTTACCGTATTTTTCGCTCCATAAGACGCACCTGACCATAAGATGCACCTAGTTTTTAGAGGAGGAAAACAGGAAAAAAATATTCTGAACCAAATAGTGTAATAAAATATTTAATAAACTATAACAGAATAACATTTGAACCATGTAAAGTGAACAGCAGTCAACAGTGGCATTAAGAACCATTATCACTGTCATTAACAAATGGAGAGACTTAAAGGTTTGAGTACTCTAGTTTTCTGGAAACCCCAAGAACTCATCATTGCTAGAGTCAGAATTTATGAAGCTCACAAAAGCAGCTGCACACAAATAGGGGATCACATTATCTTTCTGCTACAATGATGTTCTGCCAAATCCCAATCCACTGGGCCTTGTGCCCACTTAAGGCTGATCAGTCCCCCTTGTGCAACTCACCAGTGCAGCAAGCAAAAGTGAGTCCAGTTCCAGTCCACAGATGCCAAGTAAATCAGTCCCATCAATCAGAGTTGCCAAATCAGAGTCCAGAACCAATAAGCCAAATTACAGTCCAACGTCAGTCAAATCCATCAGGGTATCCAAGTCCAGTCACAATCCACAGTCAGATTCCAAATTCAATAAACCCAGTCAGTCTCCTCTCCTACCTCCAACCTGCACTCCTTCAAAACCCACAAACCCTTTCTGCCTCTGGTACTCCTTATATCCCTGAGGGCCCTATTGCCTTCCAGTGGCTGCAGCTGTGCAGCACACTCTGCTGAATGCCCAGGCCTTACCCTTAAAGGGGCCACTGCTGACACCACATCTACCTCCTCGCCAGTTCTTCCATGATTCCAATACAAATGAACAAGTGGAAAGTCCAACCACAACTTGAATTCCCAAGACACAACAAACCTCTGAATTTATGGTGATTTACCTGGGGCTTGTGCAATAAGCAAACACTGGCATTCTGACCAAGGAGACAGTTTTTCCTTTGTGATGGGGGGGGGCTTACATTCAGATGCTGGATGAGGTGAGTGAAAGCGCCCCTCCCCTGCTGTGTGAGTGTGTGGGGGGGCAGAGCATCTGTGTGTGTAAGAGAAGGGGGCAGCCTGTGTGTGTGAGAGAGGGGGGAAAGTGTTTGTGTTGCAGAGAAGTTGTGATGCTCCAGGCTTGGGGTGGGGGGGAAAGAGAGGCTGTGATGCTCCAGGCTTGGGGGGGGAGAGAGAGAGGCTTTCCTGGGAGTAAGCCCCCCCTGACTCTAATGGGACTTACTTCAGAGTAGGCATGCACAGGATTGGGCAGTGAGACTGCCACCCCACCCACACTTTCCTGGGAGTGAGCCCCAGTGACTCTGTGACTTACTTCTGAGTAGACAAGCAGGCTTGGGCAGACTGCCACCCCACCCACGCTTTCCTGGGAGTGAGCCCCAGTGATGCTGAGACTTACTTCTGAGTAGACACACGAAGCAGTAGAAGGCTTGCTCAGTGAGACTGCCACCCCACCCACGCTTTCCTGGGAGTGAGCCCCACTGACTCTGAGACTTACTTCTGAGTAGCCTCTGACTGGGAAGCAGAGCAGAGCAAGCAGGCAGGGGGCGGGGCCAGGGCTGGGGTGGAGTTTTTTTTTGCAGTATTCGCTCCATAAGACGCACACACTTTTCCCCCCACTTTTTTTTGGGGGGGGGAGTGCATCTTATGGAGCGAAAAATATGGTATATGGACCACAAATCATTCTGGAAAGGTAAATCTGTGGTTGGTGATTATGTAGTACTGAATTCAATGAAGCTGCAAGATGCAAATGACATGCCATGTGAAGTTGTGGTGACTATGAGACCAGGAGGAGCTATACCAAAGCATCCAGAAGCAGAATGAGAGTAGAAGACAAGCTGATCAACCAGCACAAGAACATTTTGTTTTTTAATGAAGGGTTTTGGGATCCAAAATATGATGAAACTGTTAAGTCAGTCAGCATAACACAAGATACTCTCAAGATACTCCTCAGTAACTGCATGGATGTTTTATCCACCATTGGCTCCCTTTTCGATACGTTCTCATCTTGTTCTGCAATAACCTTCTATCTTGCTATAGGTCACAATTCATCTATGACTGCAGTCCTCTTGCTGGCTCATCAACTATGTGGCACTTTTATTGGCAAGTTGCCCAAATCCATTCAGTTTTACCCTTCAATTCATTCCCATTTACAATACTTCATCTTCAAATTTAAATTAACTCTTAAAAAAATGTTAACATACCAAGAGGTTTGGTTAACCTGAGTGGAAAGTCAAAGCTAATCACACATGACAGCTTTATTTTAATCCACTTTTAAACATATTCACTCCCCCCTCTGCTGCTCTAAACCTGCACAATTTGGAGTAGTTTCACTTTGAGATTATTCTCATATTACATTTTCTTCCAGATTTTGTTACTCTCACTCTGTAGTGAGAACGCAGCTATTGTTAGACAGCAATGGCTACAAGACTATTTGCTATGTAAATTACCGATTCTCCAGAATGTTCTTAATGTGTAACTATTTCAAGGAAAAATGCAACTATTTATTCAAGATGGACTGCATTAAGAACAACTCTTACATTAAGGTTGTGGTATTGTTCATCTCAACTTTTCCATTCACCTTCGTAAGTCCAGGTTATTCTGCATGGAAGTGCAAATAAGATGCTAGTGTGCTAAAGAAGGCATGCCTAGAAATTCCATGACAAAACGGTTGCATGAACTTTGTTGATAAGGAGTTCAAAATTCAGAATATGGGAACACATATTTTGGAAGGGGGAACATTAGGCAAGCTCAACAGCATCTTTCATTCACTTTTCTGTTGCTGGAATCTTTTCTGTACAGTGCATTGTGTAATATATAAATATACAAAGATTTATTTTCTTATTGATTTTACTTTGTAAAAAGTCAACATGCACATGCCAATAACAAGAAAATACACATTTAGCAAGTTAAGAGGATACAGATAGCTAGCAGGCCTGTCCCTTGAGCAGGCCAACTGTGAGAGCCATCCTGGGCCCTATTTGAAGTGAGATTACCCCCCCCCCGTCACATGCTCTCCTTTACATTTGCCCTTAACAGAACTTGATGGAGAGTTCCAAGAGTCGCTGTGCCTGGCAACTGAAGCAGTGCAGCATTTGTGTGCTAGGAGACATGAGCGCCATCTTGCTCTCACACATGCTCCTTACTATGTGCAATGAAGCCGAACCTTCACACAGCTGCTGCCAAACCCAGCACCAATGAGCCCCCTGTCCACCCCTCCATGAGGGCAGCAATGATGAGAGAGGGCAGGACTGTGGAGCCAGTAGCACATTCCCACCATGTGGAGCATGTGTGACCACTCTCCCCATTACCCACTTGCAGAAGTACAAGTCTATCTGAAAATAAAATTGGCACCTTAAAGTACTTATTTTTAATGACTTATTTTACATGTGCATGCACACACACCCATAATAGCCCCCCCCGTAATGGTTGAGTTGCCCTGGGCCCCGCATCCTCCAGCGGCAGTCCTTACAGACAGGCCCTCTTTTTAATCATTTTTATTTTTAAATGCATACCCTCTGAAGAATATGACTTCTTTTTGTGATAAATGTCATACAAAATGATTAAGTGATTTCACCCTTCTTTGCCCTCTGTAAAATTCTCATGTTCTTAAGCAGGGGTGTCCAAACTTTTTGGCAGGAGGGCCACATCTCTCTGATACTGTGTTGGGGGCCGAGGAAAAAAAGAATTAATTTACATTTAAAATTTGAATAAATTTACATAAATGAATATATTAGAGACAGAACTTATATGAATGAAAGGTCTTGCAATAGCACAGTGGCTATAAAAGGCCTTGTACAAAGCAAGGCCGGCCTTTCCTTTGCTGCAGCTGCTGCATGACAGAGGTGAAACAGCAAGCAGTGGAGGAAGCCCTCATCCCACAGCTCACGCGAGAGGTCGAACAGTCGCCCTCACACTGTGAGCAGTTGCATCAGGCCAGCGCAGGCTCCAGCAAGTTTCCAGAGAACCAGAAGCTCCCTGTGGGCTAGACTGGGAGTTCCCGAGGGCCGCAAGTGACCCCCTGGGCTGGGGTTTGGGCACCCCGTTCTTAAGCAATGTTGTACAGTATAATTGTACCTCTCCTGATTCAGAACTATACATGGTAGCTTATATATTCATCTGCAGTGCATGAAAATAAACTTCCTATAAAGTCAGATGCTAAAATAGTATCCCAATATTATTAATATGACCTTATTATGAGAGGCAGTATAACATGTTCATTTTATTGAAACACTGGGGGGGGGGGAAATCATGAGGAAGACAATAATAAATTTCATAAGCCCTTCAACAGTTTATTCTTTACCAACTTCTCAGTCCATTGCCTGTCTATTATGCGTGTGTCAGTAATTTTTTCCTCTGGAAAGTACAGTCAAATGAGGGCCCAGTCCTATCCAACTTTCCAGCACCAATGCAGTGTGCACTGCATCCTGCAGTGGGAAGGGCAGTCACAGAGGCCTCCTCAAGGTAGCAGAACATTTGCTTCCTTACCTCAGGGTTTGCATTGCAGCTGCATCAAAGCTGAAGAGTTAGATAGGACTGGGCCCGGAGATTTTATTTTTCACATGTGGTGATGGGGAAGGGGGAAGCCCTCAAGCTGGTGTCCCCCTCCTTTTCTCTGATCTGCCCCATGCAAAGGCCAAAATCAGTAGACTCTGCTACTACCACGAGAAAAAAGCTAGATAGAAACTATCTTCGACAGCTCCCCCACCCCTCACATGGAAAATTCCCCAAAAACCTGCTTGCAGCTGTAGTTCAGGTGAACTGGTCTAAGGCTCTGATTCAGTTCAGAAACCACTGGCAGGTAAGAATTAAAGTGCAGAACAGGCAGGATTGATAAATGGCTTGGGCAGTGAAAGGGCCCAGATGCAGATCTTAGCAAAGCATAATTTGCACTGAAATCTCACTGTTCCCAAACTATACTTACTCTAGTATCAATGTGTGGGGTCCATTACATCCTCTTTGATTCCCCCAGGGAAGCATGGGAGAATGTAACCACACACAGATGCACTCTCTGAGAGAGCTAAACTGGAAGACACAGAGAGGCATCTTTGGACTTGACTTTAAGAAATGCAAGTTCAATGCTGTCCATCTGACTGGATGGTATACAACCATCTGGGCATCCCTAACTGCCGTCTGATGTGGTAAGGTGGGCCTGGATGCCCAACTGACTGGTGCATGCCAATTTTAGCAGGTGAGCTGGCTAGGACCTATTATTCTTTGAGGAATCCTTATAAAGAAGACACAAAACCACCTGTTTGCTTGATCAGATGGTCTTTCTGCAACAGCTCTGGTTTTAAAGTGTCTCCTACTCAGCTTTATGCTCAGATATTTAAGTGAAACATGTGAGGAAAATAAGGGAGTATGGGGAGCTCACTCATCACAACTTGTGTCTTCATTTTCACATTCTTGGTAACAATTTCCTTGAGGTTCTCTACATCATTGAAATGGAAGAATAGAGACATATTCTTTTCAAACTTTTCTGCAAAACATTGTTCTTAGTTAAACAATGTCTAATACTATACAGCAGGGTTGCATGAACCCAGGCCCAGATCCAGCATTCACAGTGCAATCCAGACAGGGACTGAATTCTAGAAGTGCAGCAGACACAAGTTTGAATGGTGCTGCTATACAAGATGATGGACAGGCCATCTCTTCAACTGAAATGTTGAGCTTTCTAGAACATTCTGAATGTTGAGCATTCTAGAACATCAGTCTCTCAGAAAAACCAACAATGCTCGCAGTAGTATGTATAAAATTAAGGCTAAAATCCTATTTCTTGAGAGCAAGTTCTATTAAATCCAATACGATGTGCATCCAGGTAAATATGCACAGAATTACACTGTAATTCACTCAGTGTAATTCACTGAAAAGGCCGATTCACTCCCGAATCGGCCTTTTCAGCCACACTAGACGCTGTGCCAGAACCACCATGCAGAACGCGATACCATAGTCTTCCGAGACTGAAGGTTGCCAACAACACTGTAAGTGGCAGATTTCATCTGAAGTTATTTCTTATGCTATGAAAGAATAGCATCTTAAGCCAAGTCCTCATTTTTGCCACCCTGGGAAAACCTAAATCGCTCAAGTTTAAAAAAATTACTATGTTTTAAAATTTAAGTTATTCACATCTGTTTCATTACACAAAAATGCACACAATTATAAAACTTTTGGGTTTCTTTTTTTAACTGCACTTGTCAAAACAGATGATTGAGCAACTTATTCAAACAGAAATGCTAACAGTGCTATACTAGGGGCAGGTGGTCTGGTCTAGAGGGAAGAACCTCCGTTAGCCCAAAGATAACATCAGAAGGTTGCCAGTTTGAGGACACTGGCAGCTCCCTGAACGGCTGAGAATGGCGAGAACTTGAAGCAGCTGACAAGCCCAGCTGAGTGATTCCACCTGCTCTTGGTGTGAGCAAGAAGAGTCTTGGCTGCCCTCCATGTGAGAGATGGAGCTGCTTGTCAGCCTGCGTGGGAGAACTGGAGGTCAGAAGTGAGACCAAACCAGGAAGATCCATTCTGAAATGTTGTTGGTTCTTGAAAGAGAGAACCCTCTATGATTGTAAAAATCCACATGAGAGATTTAGAAATGCCTGCCTATGTAAACCGCTTTGAATAAAGTCAGAGGAGTAATCCAATTACCAGAAAGGTGGTATATAAATACCGAGTTATTATTATACTAATATAATTTCATCCTCAATTACTTATTTACAGCAGTCACAGACGATAGTAATCAATTTACAAATATGACAAAACCAAGGTAGAATTAAGTTTATAGCCTATGAATGCACACCTTTTATCATTTTAAAATTCTGACCTTGTCCACACAAATGATAAAATAAACCAATGTTTACTGTTAGAGGCAACATTAAATATTGTTATTGTAAATAAATACTGTTGTAAAGATCATTGTAAACCACTCTGGCAAGAACCTGCCTATTTTATTTTATGTATGCTTAGATGGCAGAATCCCATCCAGCTTTCCAGCATCCATGCAATTCTGCCAATGGGGCGTGTGTAGCATCCTGTGGCGGGGGCAGTCATGAATGCCTTGTCAAGGTAAGGGAATATTTGTTACCTTGGGACTGCATTGCAGTTGCATCTCTGCTTTTGAATCTTAAGAATGTTTTCATTTAATTCTGTACTAATAAGGCCTAGAAAGAATCAATCCAAAGGGGAAAGGAACATGGAAAATTATGATGGCTCATCTTCACACAAGAAAGTTACTGTGCAGTTGTACAAGAATTCATTTCCTATTTTACCATTTTCATCTAATATAGGCTGTTTGCAAATTCTATGTCTTGCTTCTTTGCACAGTGAGCACTTATTCAACAAACTAAAGTAATCCCTACTCCTCTGGCTGGACATATTCACAGGTGACATTATGGACATCATTTTACCATTTCTCATGGCAATTATGTGTAGTGTAGTATATAGTGCACTAGGGACTCAACTGATTGTGGTCTCAGCTGGAAGGAACATCAGTTAATGCTTCATGTGCTGTTTTTGTCATTTGCAAACAGATATGATCTTGAATAGACGTATTTTTGCCTTTATTTAAAAGGGAAGCAAAAAGAGGGCATGATGGTGAGAACTGGGAGTAGCAAACGCTGTAATATCCATGGTTTATAAAATTGATGTCTGCAAAGTCATAGAAGTGATGTGCAAAACTTAACATTTTTTGTATCCCAGTGAAAGCACACTGTCATTACAGATGCTACAGAATCAAAACTGAGGCAGTTACTCATCAAAACTCTTATTTACTATTAACACTATAAATTCCCTTTTCAAACAATCCCTTTAACTATCTACTGCACTGCTCCACATTTCTCATCAAAATCATCTCAGTCATTTAACAAACACTAGTTTAGTATAACAGGAGTTCTGAATTCTCAGTTCTCCAGTCAGAAGGAACACACCTGCCCTCCTAATGTTTTTCAAGCTTATAGGAATGAAATATACAAACAGACATAATGACCAATATTCTTCTCCATTTGTGTTTCTCTCATTTGCCAAGTTCATCCACTGCCCCAAACACATTAAATGCTAAGTAACTAAGGGACACTATATATCAGGGGTGTCCAAACTTTTGGGCAGGAGGGCCACATCATCTCTCTGACCCTGTGTTGGGGGCCAGGAAAAAAGTAATCAATTTACATTTAAAATTTGAATAAATGTACATAAATGAATATATTAGAGATGGAACTTATATGAATGGATGAAGGTCTTGTGATAGCTTGAGGCCTGTAAAAGACCTTGTGCAAAGCAAGGCCAACCTCTCCTTTACTGCTGCTGCTTCACAGATGTGAAACAACAAGCAGTGGAGGAAACCCTTGGCCCGCAGCTCACAGGAGAGGTCGAACAGTCACTCCTCGTGCTGAGAGTAGTCACTTCGGGCCAACACAGGCTCCAGCAAGTCTCTGGAGGGCCAGAGGGTCACTGGAGACTAGGGGCTCCCCGCGGGCCAGATTGGGGATCCCTGAGGGCTGCAAATGGCCCCCGGGCCGGGGTTTGGGCACCCCTGCTATATATCCTCGCCAGCCTCACCCAAAATTAACTGTTGTTACTTCTGATTACAGGTTTATTATTATTATTATTAACAGTATTTATATACCACTTTTCAACTAAAAGTTCACAAAGCGGTTTACAGAGAAAAATCAAATAACTAAATGGCTCCCTGTCCCAAAAGGGCTCACAATCTAAAAAGATGCAAATGAATACCAGCAGACAGCCACTAGAATAGACACTGTTGGGGTGAGGTGGGCCAGTTACTCTCCCCCTGCTAAAAAAAGGAGCACCCACTTGAAAAAGTGCCTCTTACCCAATTAGCAGGGGTATAGGATCCCATCTCTGCATGCCCTCCACAAGCAAGAAAGAAAGAACAGAAAGAAAAACTACCTGCACATTGCCTTACCCCCTGACACAGTTTTGAATGCAGAGGAAGCATGCCACATGAGGGAACATTCAGGTTTTCAATTGAAAGTGGTAGACAAGACCAGCAAAAGTACAGTATGGGAGGTTGATGATCATGCATTTTACCCATTTAAGAATGTGCAGCTACTTGCTATAGTAAATTCCATGGGGAAAGTAGGAACAAGGAACAACATGGAGTTTGGTTGAGGGGAAAGGGACAAAAGGCAGCAGAACCCTACTCTCTCATAACCCAGGCTATTATCCCATGCATACACAATAAGCCTCAACTGCAAGAAGAACTTCAGTGCCTTGATGCTAGAGTGTATGCACTATGTACAGCCATCTCAAGAAAGGATAGCATCAGCTCCCTCACTATTTTTGGCAAGGCTAGGGGGCATCTTTCATCAGCAGAGGCTTTTGCTTTGCCTGAGTGAGCGCCATAACTACCATTATGAGCCTGCTGGGCCATCCGAACATTTGGGAGTGTTTTGTTAATGGAAAGTAGGTTCATTTCTAATTAAATTTCAAGCAAACATCCATGAAAATGAAAGTGACATCTGTCTTTAAAAAAAAAAATCACAAAAGCAAAGAAATCTAAAACTAATTAACAGTGATAAAACTCTCATATTCTAGTTCTCCTCTAGAGAGTTCAAATCAATGGATGTATTAAAGATCATTTCCTCAAACTTGAGTTAGCTGCCAGAAAAGGCATTCCAGTTGTTTAAGTGAGCACCATAACACCAAGTAACCAATCTCACTGAGTTAACTGCAGACTTGCAACAATCCATTTCCCCTGTTGCCCCAGGTAATTAAAGGTTCAGCTCACTTACACTAAAAGTGTATGATGAGAGTCCCACTGAAAGTCATGAAACCATTCCAAATTACTCCAGTGTAAAGCAAGTTGAAAGCTTCACCTAAAGTCTTTAAAGTCAGGACAGATCTAGATGGGTTTGGAGGGGTAGAAGGAATACTTGCCAAAGCATAAGATGGCTAAAAGAACATTTGACAAGTAACAGCGAACTGAAAAGCAGGGATTGGAGGAAATAATGGATGGTGACAACATGGAGTTGGAGGACCCAAAGAAAAGGTAGGACTGGGCCCAATATCTTACACAGGGCATAGGGAAAGGAGGAGCTGTTCAGGAATTAGATGAAGATGGAGAGGCAAGAACAGTTCAAAGGGTTGTGCAGTCTAGAGACTGCCAGGGCTGCTGTGTCTTTAAATAGCTGCACTGAAGGGGAATGCTATCACCTGCAGCTTCTACTATCATAGCAGTATTCTGAGATACACTGTAATCCAGAGCTTTCTAGCTCTGCTTTGCTAGCTTTCTAGAAAGCTTTGCTAGCCCCTCCTTCACAACCAGTTATCCTTCATCAGACTTCCTGTGTCTGCATAAAGGTAGGGCTTTGGTATCCATGGGGATCCATTTTCAGACCCCCCACAGATACCAAAAACTATACATTGGATGATCATGATAGGATCATTGGACTGATGAGAGCCGTCTACCCCTGATTGGAAGGGGGGGGAGAAGAGGACAGGAGAGGGAGGGAGCAAGAAAGGTGCCTCCTTTCCTCTTTCTCATTCTCTCTTCCTGGGCTGTCATCCTATACACAACATAATAGGACGTAGGCATTTAGAGGGTATTATAAACCCTAACCTCTGACAAATGGGTAAAGAGGCACTTAAAAGGATACCCTTCTACTTAGCAAGGGGAAAGTAATTGTCCCTCTTCACCCCAGCATGACGTGTTTGCCAGTGGCTAATGCCTCTTCTGTATTTTTTTTAAGATTGTGAGCCCTTTGGAGACAGGGAACCATTTATTGGTTTATTTTACTACGTAAACGGATTTGTGAACTACTCTTGTTAAGAACTGCTATATAAGTATTAACAACAACAACAGGTGACACCTTGAACACAATTGGACTTCTGAATAGTCACACAGAGGGTATTATAAACACCATGAACTATCATACTATAAACTGACAGCACCTTCCTCCTCTTTCTTCTCTCCATCCCCCCTCCCCGATCTGTAGCAAAAGGTCAAACAAACTGCATTTGGTGCTGTCACCCCTACATGAGTCTCTCCCACAAGCAAGAGGGAGAGACAGCTGCTTTTTAAATCTGAAATCAAGGAGAGGATGAGCTGCAGCAAGAAGGGCTCTTCCAGCAGCCAATCTTGAGCACTGTGTCACCTACCAAACTCACAAACAGTGAGAACTATGTGGGTTTTGCAACTACATGCTTAAAAACCCACAAGGACGAATTCAACCTCACGGAATAGGAGGGTGATGAATGTGAAAGATATTTGGATATTCTATGGACGAAACCCACAAGGATAAGAAAACCCATATGAGATTTCCATCGCAGCATGTGGGAAATATATGACAAGAATTTCTGTATGTGTTGAGAAAGTGTCCAGGAAATTAATAAAACTTAGGCACATCTAACCTGGGAGTATGCCCACTTAAACCCAAAGCGGCTTATTTCACAACAGACATGCCTAAGAAAGTACAGTCACAGTTTGTTTCAGTGCTGCTTAGTCAAGACATCTGACGAACACAACCCACTAATACAGTACAGGTTAGCGTCACTTAGCAACGTTCTGACCAACAGCAGCAGGTAAATACGACAGCCACCACTGTTCATCCCACCAGCCTCAAAAGCTGAGCCATACTCCCCTCACCTCCGGAGGCTTTCTGAGCCTCTATAAGGCTTAGACTGGATGTTATGGACAAAAACACATGACTTTCGGTTTCCTGGGAACCTGAAATCACATCTTTTCATTCAAAATGGGCATTCTGAGCCTTGCAGAGGCAGTGCACAAAAGCGCACTGTCTCTGTGAGGTTCAGAAAAGTCTCTGGAAGTAATGGGAGCACAGCTCCCGTCACCTTCAGAGGCTTTGCAAATCAAGCCTCGCTTGACAACAGGGGTGTCAGTCTGCAAGTGACACATGACTGTGCTTCAAGCTTTTTAGCACCAGGACCACTTTTTAAAAAACACTATCACAACCCACATAACTTTATAAAAAAGAGACCAGGGCTTCCCCAGGTCTCCCAATGCCTTATTAGGAATTTAAAACATCACTTTCAGTTTCTCAATGAAACCAGAAGTTGCACTGTTTTTTTGCCTGCCAAGCTCAGTCTGACCTCTGGCCAGCAGAGACCGGACAACCCCTGCCTCTGCTTAGCTCAGAAGCCCCTGCAGAGGCAAGGGGAGCAGAGCTCCCCACCTGTCCGGGGGCGACCCTCTGGGACCACAGGGATGGGCATTTGCCCCATTCGCGGTGGGTTCCGGAACAGAACCCCACAGATAAAAGAACACTCCTGTACCCAGAAGGCTGAACCGGAGAGTTAGATGTACAGTGAGGGGCTTCCAGGCTAGACAAAAGGCTGAAACTGGGTTCACATGTGATCAACAGCATGCCAAAAGAGAAAATAGGGGAAATGTGACATTTTAATTTGGGGTATGAAGATTACGTCATACCACAAGTCAGCATTCCAGTCACAAGAGTGGTCTCTCCATCTGGATTGCCCGCTGCTGCAATTTTCTTCTGCAAACTGGGCAAGAGTGCTGGTAAAGTATATATTTCAGAACCTTTTTGCAACCCACCAGTGGGTCCCATCCCACAGATTGGGAAACACTGCACTAACATAAAATAATCAGTACTTCCCCCCCCCGCCTTTTTTTTTTTTTTTTTTTTACAGATTTCTAGTTGTGTTTAAATTCTCACTATATAAAACACAGGAGGGGAAAAAATAGCTTCATCAAAAATGTTTATCTATAAACTAGGAAAAAGGCTCAGAGAGATTTTTTTTAAAATGGATTACTCAGTTTTACTCCTGAAGATATGGACTATCAAAAATTACTTTTGAATTTAGCATATTCAACTTAATCCAACTAGGTAAGTTATAAATATATAAGGAGCTTCAGAATAGCACAGCCTTAGAGGGAGAGAAAAAACTCAGAGCAAAATAGCAAAGATAAGTATCAGATCTGAATTTAAAAATCAACTCCTCTGATCGTACTTTAAATTATTCAGCCTCCTGCACCCAGTTCAATAAAACAGACCATTTCAGCCTGGCCTAATGGCATTAATAATTTAAAGTATTCTAGCACCCCTGAAGGGAGGGAAGGGCAAACAGGAAACATACAGGGAGCTATTTTGCGCAGTGCAGCTCCTAATGTGCTTTCCTGTGCCACTGAAAAGTAACAAGAAATTCCATATTGCAGTGGTATTCAGCCCACAGCAGAGCTAATATAGTGAAATCTGACACTTAGCATGCAGATGCGTGCATACATACATGAACAGTGATTTTTAGAAATATGAACAAAGCCGCTACTGGTAGCGACGCACCAAAGTCAAGAAGCTTAAAGCAGAATCCTATTTTTCCAGTTTCAAAAGTGTTTAAAGTTTTTTGCATATCTAGGACCATGCAAAAAAAAATTTATAGATAGCATCCCACTACCACCACTGGGAACTCCCTTCATGTACAGAATCTCTTTCTGTGAACTAAAGAAGCAGTCTGCTTGCACAAGGACACCCTCCACTTGCTTCTGTTCACAGAGGAACTCCTGATACCAAACGCACCAGCTGAGATGCTGCCCATTACTGTTATTCATTTTAAGCAAAACACTTCTTTTTTAGACTACTATGAGAATGAAAAAAGTGTTTGGGGCAGAGACATAGTGCTAAATCTCTTTTTTCAGACATATTTAATCTTGTACAGGAGGCGAGTCATTAGCTGCATATAATCCTCAACATGATATTATTCCAGTTCTCTTCAATAGCACAGTCTTTGTGCTGTACAAAATGGGAAAACATGAAGTAATCCTACAGACTAGACTAGAATGGGGGGGGGGGGGCGTGGTGCTCAGGAAAAACTGAAAACTGCTGTTCAGGGAACATATAAGTGTAAGGATTCCAAAACTTTTTAGCAGTGGAACCTACTTTTTAAAATGACACTCTGTTGGTGCCCACCTAGATTTACAAAACTTTAAAAGGTTTCACCTTACCAAATGCTCAAGTCTCAGATTTTATCTGTTTACTGGGGAGGGGGAGGGGGGCTTCTGGAACATTTGTTGAGTTCCATATTATCGGATTGAGACCATTCTTGCATTCCCCTTGCCTGGTCTTTGATAGAAACCAAGGCATGATTGCTTACTTGTGAGAAAACAATCACATGCTGCTCCACTTCAATTTCCATAGGACTTAGTACATTTTCCTTGCCAGCTTGGGGGGGGGGGAGACTTCTTGAATGTTTTAGGGGTCTGTGTTCATCAGATTGGGACCATTCTGGTGGTGCGATTTATACATATGGGTAGATAAGATTATTAAAAACAATTTTTATGCCATTTTCAACATCAAAAGGTCTCAAAGGATTTGTAGCAAAAAAAAAATCAAAATGGTTTCAAAAAAAATGGTTTCAAATGGATCCAAAACTAAAATTGTACAGTTTGGTTTGTTATTAAGTATTTCATATCAGGTAAATGAATTGCTGCCCAATGCAACACCATAACACAACACATGACACTAAGACCCTATAAGAGTTGCATGTACACAGTTGCTGGCCCATCCAGCTCAGACTGTCAGTGGCTCTCCAGGTTTTCAAACAGAGGAATTTCCTGTTAATCTCTGCAATGCTAGCATTAAAAAAGCATGCTTCATGATTTTCCTGAAGACCTGATAAAACTAAAGGCATGTATGTCACAAACTAATGTAGTATAACCAGGTTGAAGATAAACTTAAGGTACTGATTTTATTTAAGAATGTATATGCCATCCTTCAAAATGTATTTACCAATAGACTATCATAATCACAGTAAAAATTTTAATTCTTAAATATTTTCTTATAATACACAATATAATAATTTTTCAGTGATGTTTCTCAAGATGGCTCTTTTCATTTATTAATTAGAAACAGCAAAACAATCTAAGATCAGTATTCCAAATCTAGTCAGAGGCTTGCTTCTGTTTCCATTTACACCAGTGTAAATCAGGAATTACTATGAAATCCAAACCAATCATGATTTCCCACCAGACAGCACTGAAACGTTCATAGAAAACCAGCCTCAAGACTCTTTAGAAAATGCTGAAGCCTTCATTTTTTTAAAAAAAATGTGGTTAACATTTTAAACATGTATAGGGTATAGTCACCGAAAGTGCTGACCGTTTTTAAAGTTTACTGCAGAGGACAAGAGAACAAGCCATAGCAAGTTTTGCCAATCCTATTATAGAAGTATGCAAATCCAATTTCAACTCAAATTTTATTAGGCAGCTAAGTAGAGCACATTATTGGTATTAAGGATTCCAGTGCTGCATATGGTATAGTAGTATATGCAGTTCTGGAGGGTGTAAGAATTTTAACCCAGTGACACCCACAAGTACTTGCCAAAAATACCACCAGTGATATTGGTCCTCTAAAGTTGCAAAGTCAAAGGGCTATAAAGTACTTTGAAATTGGAAGTACTACTATGAACATGGTTAGACAAATATTTAAAACATGATCAGAACTGTCACTTTACTATGACTAAAATGCCTTCAGGTGTAATTTCAAACTTCAGTCTTTTTTGTCTTTCAGTCATCACATTTATTCCAAAGTGGTAGTTCTGCTACATTAATGAACTTATGAACATATGAGCATGCCTTATACTGAGTCAGATACTTGGTCCATCCAGCTCAGACTGTCAGTGGCTCTCCAGGTTTTCAAACAGAGGAATTTCCTGTTAATCTCTGCAATGCTAACATTTAAAAAGCATGCTCATGATGCTCCTGAAGACCTGAACTAAAAGCATGTATGTCACAAACTAATGTAGTATGACCAGGTTGAAGGTAAACTTAAGGTACTGATTTTATTTAAGAATGTATATGCCATCCTTCAAAATGTGTTTACCAATAGACCAGCCATTTTCAACCTTTTTCAGCTCACGGCACACTGACAAGGCACTAAAATTGTCAAGGCACACTACCAGTTTTTTTTACTTACATTACTACATTGCAATTAATTTTTAATTAATACAATTAATACAATTGCACTTTTTACAAGTGCCGCCGCCTAGGGAGGTACGTGGGGTGGCGGCAAGAAATAGGGCCTTCTCAGTAGTGGCACCAACGCTATGGAATTCCCTTCCCCTTGACTTAAGAATGGCAACCCTCTCTTGAGACTTTTCGGCGAGGCCTGAAGACCCTTCTGTTTAAACAAGCCTTCTGAGGTTTTAACATCTTTTCAACATCCTTTAATATTTTTTTAAATACTTGGTTACAGGCCTGATTCTTTTATGATTTGCTGCTCTATGCTCTTTTTACCTTACTACTTTTTATCTGACTACTGTTTTTATGATATGTGTTAATATGCTTTTATCTGTTTTTAAATTAGGTTTTTAATCTGTTTTAACCTGTTGTAAGCCACCTTGAGTCCCTTCGGGGAGAAAGACAGTGTAAAAATAAAATTATTATTATTATTAACAGTTAATACAATTAAATCATTACATGAAAAAGGGCACAATCCTAACCAGGTCTACTCAGAAGTAAGTTCTCTTTTGTTCAATGGGGCTTACTCTCAGGAAAGTGTGGTTAGGACTGCAGCCAAAGACTCACAAGAAGTTTGGAGAGTATGAAGTCTGGAGTATGTGTGATTCTGGGAAGGAGGAAAAATGTTATTAAAGTGTAATGCCAGAAAGTGCTGGCAAAGAGAGGTCAGACTGAGCACATAGTGGGGTGAGGGGCAATGAAGACACATGACTGAGAGAAGTGCAGGATTCAGCTGGAGTGGGGGGGAGGAAAGTGATTCTGGACCTTGGAAAGATACAGAGGAGTGAAGGGAGAGACAGTAAGAGAGGTGCTAACTGCGAATATGAGATTGGGGGAGATGTGCCTGTGGGGGGGAGTGGGGTGGGGAGAAGTGCCAATTGCCTGCTCCTGTATTTAAGAGTGTGACCAAAAGCCCAATCCTAGGCAATATGTCTACTCAGAAGTAAGCCCCACTATAGTAATTGGGGCTTACTCCCAGGTAAGTGTGGCTAGGATTGTGGCCCAACACCCTTCCCCTAAAAGGCAAAAGACAAGGCAGGGAGGGTCGCTTTGCAGAGTTGCAGGCAACTGTGGCAGGAAAAGGGGCTTTCATGGACCCTTCGACAGGCCAGCCAGTTCTTGGGCTGATGGCCTCGGCAGGCTCACTCCCTTCCAACCTGCTTGCCTGCCCCTGCCTCCCTCCTTCTCACTCACTCCACGGGCTTCTCTACCTGCCCAATCAGCATGCGGGGTGGACTTGATACCTAATCCTAGGCATGTCTACTCAGAAGTAAGCCCCATAACAGTCAATGGGGCTTACTTCCAGGTAAATGAGGATTGGATTGCAGCATTCCTCTCGCTCAACAGCAGATGCAAAGCAGCTGAGGCCAAAGTAGCCACTTTTCCCCCAAGCTCACCTCGCGCTGCTGCCTGCCTCCTCTGGCCCTGCAGCACACCTGAGGCTGCCTTGCAGCACACCAGTGTGCCGCGGCACAGCGGTTGAAAATTGCTGCAATAAACTATCATAATCACAGTAAAAATTTTAATTCATAAATTATTAATTGTATATTATAAGAAATTTTAATATAGTATTAATTTTAAAAAAATATACAATCCATTCCATGTACTGATACAATAGTTTTAAGCACCTCACCTAACTCTGATGTAAAGGAAACGTACAGTTGAGTATCAGCATACTGATGACACTTCATCCTAAGCCTCTCAATGATCTCTTCCAATTGATTCATGTAGATACTGAAAAGCATAGGGATGTAAAAATAGATCCCTGTAGGACTCCAGAGCATAACTAGCACAGAGGTAAGAAACACTTCCTTAAAATCACCCTCTGAAATCAAACACCCCCCATTTGAGACTAGAACCACCAAAACACTCTTTCTGTGACAGCCAACTTGACAAGTTTATATAGGTCACCATGGACATTTGTACTGAAGGCAGAAGAATTAGCAGGGTCACACTCTCCCTGTTCCTCTCCCAGCACAGGCCAATCATATGACAACCAAGACAGTTTGTGTCATAACTGGGCCCAAAAGCTTGAAATGACTTGTATGTCACCAATTTAAAAGCATTTTTAAAGTGTCCCTCCATTTCAGTTAATGGAACTATTAGAACAGCTAACGTGAATTAAAATATCATATGCAATAATTTCTTTACTACATTGCATTTATTTCAAGGCCAGAGAGTTAGACAATAGGTAGGCTACAAGGCTATTGCAAAACCTCATGTTGGGCATAAATTTCATAGGGATGGGAAATGATGAAGAAGAAAGGGGAGCACTGAACTTCAAAACCACGAACAAAATTTTGGACTGTAGATCTCCAATCAAAGTAAGAGGTCAAGTAAATTTCTTTCATAACTCATTTAGCACTTTAGTGTGATTTTCAACTCCTTAAGTGAAACCCTAGCAAGATATCATAAACAAACACCACAATTTATAGCCTGGCATAACGAGAAACAGAAGAGATAGCATGATATCCTGCCCACACAAAGGATAAACTATTAGCTTTAGCCAATCCACTGACACACCCATAGTTTATTATCCAGAAGCTACCACAGGGCACTGAGAGAAACAAACTTTCATAAATAATACAAGTGATATTTATAAAATATATTGCATTATATTTAATTCATGACCCTCCTCCAAGTAATACATGCAACCATGCATGGCTTCCTCCCTCATGTAAAGGATAGGGCAGTGGTTCTCAAGCTTTTAACACTGAGACCCACTTTTTAGAAGGAGAATCTGTCAGGACACACCGGAAGTGATGTCATGTCGGAAAGCGACATCATCAAGCAGGAACATTTTAACAATCCTAGGCTGCAATCCTACCCACATGTCCCCAGGAGTAAGCCCCATTGACTGTCAAAGCAATGTTAAAAGTACAGATCTGTAACACTTCCCCAAATGCATGAAAGGGATACATGTACCATGGTAGCATCATGTGTAATATATTTAAAATATTGAAATGAAAGGGGACCCACCTAAAATTAGTTTGCAACCCACCTGGTGGGTCCTGACCCACAGTTTGAGAAACACTAGGATAGGGTATATGGATTTGCAAATAGGCAAAATTATCATTGTCCTCTTTTAATAGCATGCTTCTGCTGACCTTCTTCAGTCTAGCCTCCAACTATTGTACTCTCAATGGGATACCATTCTTGATCAAAGATCACAGCACATAAAACAAGAACTTTTATTTTTTGATGAAAACTTCATCCTCTGCTGAGTAAGCCAAGATAACTTTACCTCATCCAATTTCTTGCAATAGGAGCATTTGTAGAAATCCAACTATTGAAATCTTGGTTACCTAAGCATGATCACATTTCAACACACTCCCATTTATTCAAACAGGTATAGTCTGCAAAAACAGGGTCACTTTTTTTTAAAATTGGCAGTTAATTTCTTTGTTCAGGAGAATTTCCTTAGCAATAGTTTTTCTAATGAGTTTACTGTCATAAGGTCATCTAAGGGCCTAAAAAGTCACTTCCAGTTTCATGGAGGAAACCTGAAGTGCTTTTTCAGCCCTCTAAGGCCTTTAGAAGGTCTCTAGAGCAGTGGTTCTCAAACTGTGGGTCGGGACCCACTTGGTGGGTTGTGATCCAATTTCTGGTGGGTCACGAGAGGCTGGCGGCCATCATCTTGGAAGATGGCAAAAGACCTGGGCAGCACCATTTTGGAATTCCTAGACAAGAACTTCCTGCTTGACAATATCACTTCCGGCTCTGATATCACAGTGATGTCACTAACTGTTTGATGGCATTTCCGGCTATGACGTCACTTCCAGGTTGATGACATCACTTCCGGTGTGTCCCAGACAGATTGTCATTCTCAGAAGTGGGTCCCAGGCTAAAAAGGGTGAGAACCACTGCTTTAGAGGTTTGGGGAGGCAGCACGCCTGGCAGCCAGGGCATTTGTCCCCCTGGCCCCCTCAGGTACACCACTGCTTCATACAGGCCTGTTCCATTGTTCCAACACAGCATTGTTCCATTCTTTTTTTTTATTCCGACCGAAAAACTTGCAGGTCAGACAGAATTAACATCCAAGCTATTTGACTTTCCTGAACTCATGAAAGTTCAAACTGGAACTATCTGCTCACATATTTTGCCATCAAAATGAAAAGCTGTAGGGCAGTGCTTCCCAAAGCACTAGGAGTTTGGAGCACTCCTTGTTTGGAGTTGGGGTGTGTTGGGGTATGTGGGGGGGAGGCAGCAATGCAATTCCTAGGACCATGTTGCTGCCAGGGAATATGGAGTGAGGTTTTTTTACTTACCCTCAGTCAGTGCTGCAGTCCTGGAGTGCCTGGGTAGCCCTCCACAGGGCTCCCCATGCCTGCAAAAATCTAAAAAGAAAAGAAAAATCAGCACTTCAGGTTTTTGCAATAAAACCAGAAGTGTTCAGGGTTTTTTTTTCTTTTTTTAGCCCTGAGGAAGGCTCCCCAGATCCCCCAGGACTGCAGTGCTGGCTGCACGTAAGTAAAAAAAAAAACCTCTGCTGCCTTCCCCATCTCCCCATCCCTTAAAGGGGCACGGACAAATGCTTCCCTGGCTTCCCACCAGTTTGGGAACCACTGCTGTAGGGCATACTGTCTTTCGGAAAAGCTCTCACTGACAGAGCACAAACTCAACATGTTAAGCACTTTGGAGTCTCAATTTCAGTGGAGGAAATTAAGCACGTGCTTAATCTTTCCCATTAAAATCAATGAAACCTCAAAGTCCTTAATTTTGGCTGACTCATGCCCCAAATGTGAAAGTCTTCAGCATCAGGGGACAAACTACATGCCTATCTCTCATACCTTCAAATCTACAGGAAAGGATAATTGCAAGTGTTTTTTGTTGTCAGCTTTACAGTTAGATAACAAAGGGAATAAGAAGTGCAAAGGACCACTAACAGGCCAAATCACCTGACTGAGGTCTATGCTTTTCAAAATCTCCCACACCATTTATCAAAATTTCATTAGTTCTGTCGCAAAGAAATATGCAATAACATGTTATTTTCTATTTCCCTTCTACGCCTGAAAAAAATTGCTGTGTTACACTTAAATATAAGTAGGCACACATTAGTATACTGTGATTCTTTTAATATTCAGTTGCTTAGCAGCAATACAAAAAGTGAGATGCATCTTTAACTCCAACCCAATATAAAATGAGCAGGTCAGTCTACAAAGACGTTTTTGATTTACAGCCAGCTCGTTTTCCAACTAATTGCAGTCTTCTGTTACAGAATCCTAGAGACTTGTAGGCTCCAACCCAGAAATCAATATAACATGCTGCCAAGAGTGTCGTCTCATGCACAAAATACATTAGTTGGATGGAAGAGTTCTGGTTGCAAGAACTCTTTTGCTTTTCTCTATGGAATTCTACCCTGCAGCAGGATACACTTTCTTCTCATATATTTCTATCTGCCTTCTTACCATCAAACATCTCACTATCAGTATTCAAATAATATGGTTAAATAGAAGCAATTTAAAAAAAATTTAATAGAAGCAATTTAAAAAAATTCAAATGAAAATAAAAGCAGATGTTTAGAAATTTTAATCAGATTTTTAAAAATCTGCTGTTTTCTTTTTAAAATGAAACAAACTAAATTCAAGCATATAATCTTACAAAACTGACTATGAACTTATGACAGGTTGTTTTCCTTAGAAAGAACGGCAAGGAAAGCATCTTTATCACAGACATTAAAAATATCAAATGCAAACAAACCAGGTAGTCTCATTCAAAACACATCAGGAAGTGCACAAAAACAAACCTCTCCAAGAGGGTGCTTTCAGGACAGAAAGAAGAACCAACTATTATGGTTAATTGAATATTTTTGGGCCAAAATATGAAGAGCAAGGAGATATAGAGCTAAATTCACTACATATCTAAAGCTACAATCCTGTGCACATTTTCCTGGGCGTAAGCTCCACTGGCTATGATAGGGCTTATTTCTGAGTAGAAATAAGATTGTGCTGTAAGAGAGAATGATTTGCTACAACTGGGCCAAGATTTTAACCTTGGACAAGTTTTACTTGCAGAATTACTGCACTCCAAACATAATCTCCACCTATCCCAATCTTCAGTAGGCATGTGTTGAAAAAGAAAGATACCTCAGTTACCAACCAGTGTGAATTGCTATTCAGGAATTAAAGCCATATGCAGAGAGACTTTCAGTTCTGGAGAGCAATATATATATTTTTCTTTTAAAGGATTCAAATGCACAGTTCCTCCTAGCAAATTGCTAAGCTTCAGACAGAAGAGAACAATGCTTATCTATGTGATAAGCAGATATGACCACAGCACAGCAGGTAGACTAGAACTGGGGAGACCCTGTCAGTAGGAGCTTGGTACTTATACAACTTAATACTGGGACCAAGCAGGGATAGTTAACAACCCCTGTACAGTACAATCAGTAGAGGCATCATACACTGATCCAGTTGAGTGACCTTTTAGTGTTTTATGCCTACTTAAGTATTTGACCTCTTCGATCATCTCAGAGCTGTGTTCAAGTTCTAGCTATTTATGACCATTAATGTCAAAGAACACAGATATTTATCCACTGTCTCACAGAGAACTACTTGGGGCTGGGGAGGTTGCAGAAGAAGGGGGGGAGACAGATTCAGAAAGGAACACTGAAAAGAAGGTTTCTACTGTTGATCCTAACCAGCACCTGTCCACAAAGACCAGTTATGGCTATCGGATGCAAAAAAGGAGTCCCTCTTTAGGAATATTTTAAACAAATCCCTTTGCTGGGTATAGCAACAGAGGAAAATGTCGCAAATGTAAACAATACAACAAAGAGATGAAGGACCTGACTGCCAGCAATAAGTAATATTAAACAATATACCGTAATTATATTGTCACCGCAATCAATTAGTATGCCCTTTATTTAGAAAGTATCTAAGTAATAAATGAAAATTTATTTTATTTAAAAATCAGCCTTTTGGTGATTTAAACTGCCTAGATAAAAATCCATCCATCCTGCTGCCGTTACAGTTTGAGCATTTAATATCACTAGAGAAATAATGTATTGTGTAAATCAGGGGTGTCCAAAGTTTTTGGCAGGAGGGCCACATAGTCTCTCTGACACTGTGTCGGGGACCAGGGGGAAAAAAGAATTAATTTACATTTAAAATTTGAATAAATTTACATAAGTTTACATAATTGAATATATTAAAGATGAACTTATGTGAATAAATGAAGGTCTTGCAATAGCTCAAGGCCTATAAAAGGCCTTGCACAAAACAAGACCAGCCTTTCCTTTCCTTTGCTGCTGCTACTGCATCACAGATGTGAAACAGCAAGCAGTGGAGGAAGCCCTCATCCCACAGCTCACGTGAGAGGCCAAACAGTTGCCCTCATACTGAGAGCAGTTGCATCAGGCCAGTGCAGGCTCCAACAAATCTCTGGAGGGCCAGAGGCTCATTGGAAACTGGGGGCTCCCTGAGGGCCGCATTGAGAGGCCTCGAGGGCCACAAGTGGCCCCAGGGCTGGGGTTTGGGCACCCCTGGTGTAAATAATTACTGGTAGACAATCAAATGGTCAGTTTACCCTTAATAGAGAGCCTACCCCACACATATATATCGATGAAGCCCTTTAGACACATGTTATGATTGTTAGGGTAAAACCACATATAGCACATCAGAAACAGTGAATGTAAACAATGCCTCTGAATGCTCCTGCACATTAGAAAACTGTATTTGAGAACACAGACAAAATAGCAAGAAAGTTAAGGCTGCAATCCTATAAACACTTACCTAGTATATGCTCAATTGAATAGACTGGGACTTGCTTCTGAGTAAACTTACATCAGATTGTGCTATCAATTTTTTTTTTTTTTAGGAAAGCACTGGCTATTATCTTTAATACCAATGAGCTTGAATTCAGGACAAAATGACGCAGCATCATCAGCCACCCTATGTCGTACTTAACATGAACAGGATGTTCAGACTTTTAATTCACAGAAACATATTCAACAATAACAAACTATGGTGTATATTTAGCCCCAAATAGTAGGAAACACATATTGTATTACAAAGCAAGACCCATTCAAAATAAAATCTCTACTCATCCAACTCTTAAGCAAACTTAGATGCAGAAAAAACAGCTACCGCTATATTTAACTGAAGCAGCACCATGTGCTAAAAATAATTAAAGGTTTAGAAGCAGAGTGTCACAAGCAATTTCTTAAAGAGTTCTTAATTGGATGTCCACCAGACCTAAGTCAATCATGTAACACAATCCAAATTAAAATTTGTGGTCTGGTGGAATAAATGATGGGAGAGACTATTAGCTGCTGTAAGTTAAATTTATGGATAAATAGCAGGTTCAGTATGGTGCAGCTTATATAAGGTGAGTTGCAAAGGAAGCTAGGCCCAGGAATGTCAGAAGGAAGTCAGTTCATAGTCTTTTGTCCAGGAGAAAACTCGAAAAAAAGCTGCCGAATTAAGAGACTCTACATACATAACCACTGTCTTCAGCAGTTAATACATGGGAATATCAGTGATGTTAACCTGTGTTAAAAGGCTAAACACAAGCAAGCCCAGCATGAATTGTAACAGCATTCTTATTTATCTTAATGGGGAAAAAATGAGTTATGTATCTTGTGATAAGGGGGAAATATCATACATGACCCAGTGCCCGATCTCGTCTGATCTCAGAAGCTAAGCAGGGTCAGGCCTGGTTAGTACTTGGATGGGAGACTGCCTGGGACTACTGGGTGCTGTAGGCTTATACCATAGTCCAGGGGTGCTCACACTTTTTTGGCTCGAGAGCTACTTTGAAACCCAGCAAGGCCCGGAGATCTACCAGAGTTTTTTTACAATGTTCGCGCCATCATAACATATAACATTTATGTGTACAATGTATGTTGGTGTACCTTGCATAACCACATGAGCCAATATTGCACAACACAACATAATTAACTATAAACATTTTTTGTAATTACTTGAGTTTACTTTGATGACTTGCACTGAAGTGAATCAGCCAAGGATGCATAGCCCAGACAGTAGCTGCTGACAGCCAGCTTCAAGGACACTTCCAAATGTTCATCAGTCATGGTGGAACGGTACTTGGACTTAAACATTTTCATGTAGGAAAAGGCTGACTCACATAAATAAGTGGAGCCCTTCCTGCCTCAGGTGCTCTTATATCCTTGAGGGCCCTATTGCCTTCAAGTGGCTACAGCTGTGCAGCACACTCTGCTGGATGCCCAGGCCTTACCCTTAAAGGGGCCACTGCTGACACCACATCTACCTCCCCACCAGATCTTCCTCGATTCCAATACAAGTGGGGGGGGGAGCAGATCTCTATACATGCCAGTGCAAAAACAAGGGAAAGGTGTGGGGGACGGAAGATCTCTATATAGACATCACAGCAAGACCAGTGCAAAACCCCTTGCACACAGAACCAACAGATAGAAGTTGGGGGGGGGGGCAGATCTCCATACATACCAGTGCAAAAACAGGGGAAAGGTAAGTCAGCCCCAGGAGAGTCAAGGGGGCTCACTCCCAGGGATGCGTGGACAGGAGAGAAGCCTGCCAGCGGCTCCTCTCCAGATCTACTCACGAGTCAGCCCCAGTAGACTACTCACTCCAGGACTACTCACTCCCAGGGCGGGGCTCACTCCCAGAGATGCTTCACTCCCAGAGATGCTTCACTCCCAGAGATGCGTGGACGGGAGAGAAGCCTGCGATCGACTCATTTTGCCTGGCGATTGACTGGTAGATCGGGATCGACTTATTGAGCACCCCTGCCATAGTCTTTCGAGACTGAAGGTTGCCCACCATTCTTAGCTACTTCATAACTGGCATTTTCAGTTACCATGGGTGGTCATCTTGCTACTGTGTATGAACAAACTATTAAAAGGGCATGCCTGGGAAAGACAAAACAATAATTTATCTTATTGATTCCAAGAGTATAGTCCAAAATTTGTGGGAGGGGGGCAGAGAAAACAATTTAAATCCAGTTTGCAGTGAAGGGAATAAAAGAACAGAGAAAGTTTTACTGGAGCTAGCCGAAATTGAGATGAAGGGCTCTCTGTGACTTAGGTTTATTTGCTGCTTCCTGAAAGAGTGCCTGTGACTTGCCTAAGGCCACCTAGTAAGAATTCATGGCAGAAAAGACCTGAACCCAGGAGGACCTAATTCACAGTCTCTTAAACATTATGCAAAATCTCTTTCTTGATTCACTTCCTGTATCTGAGTTCGAGTGAGGGAAAACTGCACAGAAGCAGCAGCGCATGGCAAAGACAGAGAAGGGTTGGGTATCACTCAACACACTTTCTTTAGTAGAAGAAATAACTTCCCTATCAAACATTATTGGTGAATGGGACAAGCAGAGCATTAACAAGCATGTGGCTGCCTTAAACTCTTACTTATACAAACTTCTTTTCCAAACACTTATTCCTACCATATTATGATCAAAAGAATTAGAAGCGAAGGTATTTTTCCTACTTAAAATTGTTTTGAGAAATTGAATCCTTTTTTTAAATAGATGTGCACTGCTCAGTAACTAAAATTTTAAAAACTGAACACAAGATTATCAATTAGTACATTTTGCACACTGTAACTTGCTAAAGAAAGTAAGTTCATACAATACTCTCTGTATGAATATTTTTCATCTCTTTCAGTCTGTGCTCCTAAGGAACATACAACTGCACGTGTTCTGACAGATTATGTCCAATGGCATACCATTTCAGTATAAAAATACCAATTTTTGTGTGTGCATATTACTACTCTTTTAAAACAGAGAGGTGGAACATAAGTACCTTAAAAGCTTCTGATAATTCACAGTTCAATAGAGGGTTTTAAAATAAGCCAATAAACCTCTGAGTGACTTACTCAGGGTCACTTAATCAAAGAGGATCTATCAGAAGGGCAAGGGGTGGAGGGCCAATGACCACTTAAAGGACTCACACCCACTCACACCACAAAGGTGGTTTAATTTTTTTAGAATCCACAAGCATCTCAGTCTCACTTTTCCATTCCTCCTTTGTAGGCTTGCTTTCCTAAGTAGGAAGGAAATGTTGGAGTCAACATTTACAAGATCACATGTAAAGAAATGAAAATATTTCTGGCTTGGAGACAACTCGAAGGGCATGCACGGATTCTTTTTCAGGGTTCAAATTCAGCACATCTGAGACCTACAAGCAACACAACACCCATGCAAAATCCCTGCCAAAAATGTGACTGCATGCCTTGGAACAGATCTGCACCCTTTTATCAAGTTATTTGCTTTAAAGCTAAATAACAAAATAAGGGAACCCAATCAAACAGCAAAAAAAATATAGATCTTATTTATATGGATAGTCATGCCACGTGTTTCTCATCTTGGATGGGAACCCCATGTAAGACCAGGGTTACATATAAAAATATACACGTTTATAAATTTAATTTAGTATAATTTTTAAGCACTTTAAAAAGTTGACAAGATTTGGAAACAAACTTTTTCCATAAGCAGGCCAATAATTGGCACATCTTGCTACACGTTTTTGCTTTCACAAGGGAAGGGAGAGACCAACTTCCCTTCCGCTGCTGGCAGTTTAAACACTGCTTACTTTGTATTGCAGTTTCCATTAGAAAACAAATCTGAAGCAGGACCCAGTCTTGGGAGCATTGGAGGTTGAAGCATTGCTGAAGCTGAGCAGGTGTGGATTGGATCAGCAACTTGGACAGAACAAAACATAGCAAATTCTGCAGGTCACATGATGTTCCTTGGAATACACTTTGAGAACATAGAAGACTGGACAAGAAGCATGATGTTCAGAATCAAAGCTACTAAAACAGATGCTGTAACAATTTAGCTTCCCTTGTTCCCTTCTTAAAACCATGTTTCCCTTAAGAAAAGTCTTAGCATTAAAGCAAGAAAGAGGCCTCTCTGAGATACTCTGAAATCAGCACAGAAAGACATCATAGCCAAGCAGACGGGTTGCTTGGCATCTGGTTCTGGTCACCACATCTCAAAAAGGATATTGCGCAGAAAAGGAAAAGGTGCAAAAAAGGTGCAAAAGAGAATGACTAAAGTTATCAATAGGCTCAAGTACCTCCCTTACAAAGACAGGCTACATTTCTTGGGGCTCTTCAGTCTAGAACAGTGGTTTTCCACCGCTGGGCCGCAGCACACTGGAGAGACCCTTTTCCTTGCCAGTAATGCCCCAAAGTGACCCTCCCTGCATTGCCTCCCCTGGCAAGGCTTTGGCAGGAAGGGTGCTGGGCCACAATCCTATCCACACTTACCTAGGAGTAAGCCCCATTGACTATAAAGGGGCTAACTTCCGAGTAGACATACAGAGGCTTGGTCACACTCTCTCTTGAATACATGAGCAGGCAAGTGATGCTTTTCTTCCCCCCCACCTCCTCCCCTCCTGCACACACATCCCCCCATCATAACTGCAGTTAACCCCTTTTTCTGCCCCTCCCCTCCCTCTTCCAAACCAGTTGCCTCCCATTCTCTTTCTCTCTCCCCCCCCCACCCTAGTGAATCCTGCACTTGTTTCAGCCACATCTCCTCACTGCCCCTCACCAACAGCATCCCATTTCTCCAGTATGCTCAGTCTCATCTCTCTTTGCCAACACCTCCTGGCATATCAGAGCATATCAACTGATAACAGTTTGAACAGACCTGCTTCAAAACATTATTCTTCCTTTCCAGAACCACATAAACCTCCCTCTCCAAGCTTCTTTCAATTCTCCAATGAATTTCTTTCATTGTCATGTAATGATCTAAGGCTGCAATCTTAACCACACTTTCCTGAGAGTAAGCCCCATTGAACAAAATAGGACTTACTTCTGAGTAGATCTGGTGAGGACTGTGCCTTTATATTAAATTAATTGTAACATACTAATGTAATTAAAAACTAATAGTGCGCCTTGACAACTTTAGTGCCTTGTCAGTGTGCCGTGAGCTGAAAAAGGTTGAAAATGGCTGGTCTAGAAAGGTGGCACCCTGAGGAGGGGCAGGATTGAGACTTACAAAATTATGCATTGGACAGATACAGTGAATACAGAGAAGTTCTTTTCCCTCTCACATAGTACAAGAACCAGGGAGTCATGCTCTAAAATAGACTGGTGGAAGAGTCAGAACAGACAAAAATGAAATATTACCTTACACAGTATGTAATTAATCTGTGGAACTCCTTGCCACAGGATATTATGACATCTGCTTTTCGAAGGGGATTGGACAGATTTAAGGATGAAAAGGCCATCACAGGTTACAGGTCATGATGACTGTATGCAACCTCTAGTAGCCTCTCCCTGAATGCCATATCCAAGAGAGTGGCAACAGGGTATAGGTATCTTCAGGGCTTTGAGAGGTATGAGGTGGGCTACAGTGAGATACAGGAAGCTGGACTAGAAGGGCTCTTTGCCTGATCCAACAAACTTGTTCTTGAGTCCTTAGCACAAGTCCGTAATTGTGGTTACTAAACTGGGTTTGTAATCTGATCATCAGTTCAAGCATTTTCAGATATATTTTTAAGATTGTATGTAAAGAAACTAGATTGTATTCCAGGTCCAGGTCCATTGCATTGGTTATTTATCACAAGGATTTCCACAATCCTTAGAACAAATACGGCATTTTTCTATAGAAACTGACCAAAAACCATCAGCTAGAACTGACCCTAAGCGGACAAATGAGTCCTACTACAACTGAGGTGGCTCCAGTTTTTTTTTTTTTACTGGGAGAGCTACCAATGGAAATGAGGTAAGATTTTCATTTAAATAGCATTTTGGACAATTGTGATTTTCTAGTACATGGTTCAAGGCCATGAAGAGTGAGGTAGCAATTCTGCCCCTCATGGATAAGCAAATTCATGGATAGTTAATCTACATATTAAAGAAAACTGACTGGTATTTGATGGGGGGAAGATAAAGCAATGTTAAATAAACATATTTTTAAAAAGTCAGGATATAGATAAATTAAAAAGAGGAAAACATTAAAAACATTAGTCACTCAATACTGCCTCCTTTAAACATACAGGTGCGTGCCCCTTAATGACCTTCTGGTCATCGACAGGTCACATATGCAACAGCCACCAATGGTCAGGAGGTTGCACTCCCCAAGTCTCCGAAGCGGAGGGGAGCTTTGCTCCCCTGTCTCCAGAGGTTTTTTCTGAGCCAGAAAAGACTCCAGAGGCAAGGGGAGTAAAGCATTCCCTTGCCTTTGGAGGCTTTGCATAGAGGTCCACATCCCTGTCATTAAGTGGCGCACCACTGTACTTTGCCATACTCAGAAAATGGCCCTTTCCTTGCATTTGTCATGATTTGCCAGTTTGTTTGTGTTTTCTGCCTTTAATTACATAAGTCGTATCTTCTTAAGCATTGAAATTGAGGGTACATGGCTAGGAACCAGCCAGAAAATAAGATTTCTGGCAGTCTATTTAAATTATGTCATAAATTATCCTGCATCCAACCGAATATTTCCTCAAAAAGATTTTTCTCATTTGTTAGCCAGTAATGTTAGTCAGTATTTGACAAAAAGCCAATCCATTAACTCAGAGTAAGGTTCCTGTTTTGCCTTGTAATGTTTATTTTCCCATAAAAACAGCCTCATGCAAGAATTTTAGACAGGAAAACAAAAAGATGATTCAGAACAAAAGTATGAAAACAATGTAGATCAGTGACATCAGCATAATTGACAACCATTTTTATTTCTAAGGCAAGAGAGGTCAGGGGAAAAAAGCAACAACAAACAAAAGTAGGTCAAACAAAGTTATAGACTCTCAAAGGGCAAAGTTTTTTCAAACTTAAAAGCCAACTAAAGACTTGTGTTATGTCATTCTGTACAAGATGCCTTGAAGGAACATGATTCTGAACAGAACAATTTGTATAGCAAAGCAGTGATAAAACTAAGGAAATTGCCTTATACCAAATCAGACTACTGGTCCATCCAACTCAGCGTCATCAATACTGACCTGTAGGGTTCAGTGAACAACAACTTTTTTTCTCTCCTACTTTGGAGATGTTGAGGATTGAACCTAGCATCTTCTACACACAAAACCAGAGACTCTACCACAGAGCTACAGCCAAGGCACCTGATCACTTGTTCATCTCATCACTTAGTGATGACTGAAATGTTTAGCTTGCTTCATCTCATAATGCTGTGACAGGCAAAGTTGAGGCTCACTTATGAAATATCACAAAACTTAGAAATAGATAGCTGTGCTTAAAATACTTTTATGCAAACCAATTGTAACCTACATTGGTTTTACTCTCTTTGAATTACAGTTTATTTACATTTTTACATTTACTCTCTTTAAGGTACACAGAAATAGATGGACCACTCCCTTCCTGCTCACCACTTTCATTTTAAAACAAGGGGGTGAAAAAAGTATATGAAAACATGGACGCCCTTCATAATCATGCCATATCTTCTACTTTAGTATCTACAACCAAGTAATACCTTGTGAGCAGAGGTACTAGATCAGAAATGAAATTATCAAGCCACTGGGTGGCCCTGTGGCTAGCTGCAGTAAGGCTTCATTATGAAGTCATCTTTTGAGGGCTGAATTCTTTAGACTACTCAGTTGGTTTTCTCTTTAAAAACTCCAGGGAACATGGATGCACAATGTTTTATAACAGAACGGTTTTTAGAGTTTGACAATGGTTCCCCAATACCATTTGGTTCAATATCTCCAGGTCCCATTCTCATTCTCTTCAATAATTCAAATGGGTTCACCCTTCTCTTAATTTATCACTGGGGGTCTATTCTGCCCCCCTTAAACTCTCCTTTTCCAAGTTAAAACATAGCAAGCTCTTTAAGCAGTCACTACCATCTTTTCCCCTACTTCAGGGATCGTTCCTGTCTTCTGAAACACAATGCCTAAATTCAGAAGAACTCTGAACACAGTTGGGACAACTGTGCCTTTCATATGACACTTGCCTTTTTTCACTAACAATCACCATAGTAACTATGCATTTGCTAAGCAGTACTAGAGGTCTGGTAACCTGTTTAAGCAAAGTCATGATCAAATCTCTTCAGAAAATAGGTAACAGATATCACAAAAAAGTTTTGTGTAAAGTTAGAGAATACTACTACACTGGGACAATTCATTAGAGAAAACAGAAGTGGCACAGGAGAAACAGTAATTTTCCAGGCCTCCTGCTTCTCATAAAGTAACTAAAACAGGCCTCTTTGTGAGGTAAACTAGTATTCTTGCCCATTTTGTTAGTATCAATAACATTGTAGCTCTCATGTCACCACAAAAATGGCAATCTGTTCTCTCTACAGGTCATTTGGATCACATGTACTGTATCCTATGAAATGCTCAGCATCTCAATGCTTCATACATCTCTTCCATCCTACTTTCTATAAAAGCAACTAGTTTCACCACATCACCACTCACCTTCCACGCTATCAGAGCAGGAGGTTCCAATGCCAGTGTCTCCACTGTCAGAAGCTATGCTGTGTCTTCTGATTTGGGAACTTCGACTGCTCGATGCACCGCTTGCAGCTTGCCACAGTGAATCAGTACCAGGTAACCATCCTGACGAGGAGCATTCTGGGCCTGCAAAGAAAAGTCAATCTTTAAAAGACAGACAAGCCAATACAATTCAACAACAAAACTTTGTTATGAAGTCAGCATTCACATATGTTTAAGGGATAATGTATCCGATAATAAAACCCGCATATAAAAACAAACCTAATAAACTTCCAGATGTTATTTCTATGACACTCTAATGAGGTAACCCAATACAGATGTTGCACATGGATTTGAGTTCAAACAAATGCTTTGTTAATTTAAAATCAGGCCAACCAGCATTACATTAGTTTTTTTTATTCTACATATCCCCCACTTGAATGTGGTTTGTCTCAGTACATGCTGTAAATTTCATTTTTAAAATTCATAAACATTTAGTATTTCTTAATTAGTAAGACTGGCAGTTTTGAGACATAAGCAGGAAGTCATAAATTTTATACACATTGGAAATGTCATTCAGTATGGGAAAAGGCTCATTCTATCTGGATTTTTTTATTCTTGCTAAAGTGATCCTCAAAAGAATGACCAATCCTATCAAACCCCCACCCTGCCATTGCAGCTGCACCACCAGAGCATGGACTTTGTCCTGTAAGGGCCTCCTCCAGATAAGGGAACATATGTTACCTCATAAGAGGCCCAAGGATAAACCTCTGTTTCCTGAATAGGCAGACTCAGACCTGCACTAGCCATTTTGCTAGTGCAAGTCCAAATGAATCCAGGAAGGCAGCTCAACGTCAGGAAGGAGTATAGGATATTGGAGGTAGCATTACCACCAATACTGCCCCCTTTATGGACTCGATCTATCCCGTCCCCTAGTCTCCTCTCTGTTCCACCCACCCCACCCCCGTGCCGTCTTACTGGCACCAGGGCTCATTGAAAGGCCACAGGTGAGTGGCCACCGCCGCTTGGAGCAGCAGCCCAGCAAGAGCTGTTAAGTATGCCACACTACCAGAAAGCTAATTCCGTCAGTGCAGTGTGCCCATAAGACCAGGCTGTTAATTAGATTAGTCTCTGCTAGGTGCAAGCCAAATTTGAGTTTTCATCAAGCCCTACTGGGACAAAACATAATGACTGTTCTCTCATTTCTGTTCTTTGAAAATATAATCAAGCAAGTCACTTGCATTTGTCTCCAGCATTAAGCAGAACACACATGTCCCTTGCAAGGCAGAGAGAATAAGTAAAGGGAAATAAGATAATCTCTCTATAAGCAAAGCTCAAGATGTCTCTAATTCTCCATCCCCCCTTCTAAAGGGCTTGGCAATGCAGATATCAAAGTATACAAAAGTTATTGAACCAAACATAACATGGGCAGATGATGCACAAGTGCATCCTCAACATGCTGCCAGGATCCCTGCATTATCCTGCTGTTCCTTCTTCAAACTTGCCAATTGGAACAGACAACCAGGCCTACAGAGTTTCAGGGGAGAGAGGGATAAGAGAGCAGATTGCCAGAGACACTCAAGAGACTAGTCACACAGAATGGTCTTAACCAAATGCAAAGTTTATTGTCAAAGTTCTTTCTCTGAAGACTGCCATCTTTTCCTTTTCAGAATTCTCCCTGCCACTTCAGCCCAGTAAAAATCCTGGAATGACCAGCCCAGAGCATTTCAAACACCAGCTGAATCAATCACAAACACAAAAATCATGCTATCTGACCAAAGTTTGAATGTGTTTTTCCACAAGAGTTAATGTCCAAAATCCACATAGTTCCATGAACATGCATATGATAGCACACTATTCAAACTCCACTGGTTCAATTTCATTTTGCTGCAACCTAATCAGTCTTATTTATATTAACCATTATCATTTGATGGACAAAGAAAACATGTATAATTCTGCTGTACAAAAAATGGAAACCTGCTGTCAACCAAGAACGAATTACTACCCCAAGTTGTGTTAATTTAATACTAAGACATAAGACAGTATCATTTTTTTAAACCATGTACTTTCAAAGTGACAGAGAAAAAGAACATTCCAGATCAACTAATATTCACTAAAGTACTGTATTACATTTGGTTCATTGCCTTTGCCACTATAGACTGATAAAATGCTACAGTTAGAAGAGACAACTTTGAGGTGACAGCAACTGAATCCAGATATAAATGATGCTATGAATTTCATGCAACGACACACAGATTTCTGCACATGTCTCCCATCTTGTCCTGGTTAGACCATAAAGAGCCCTGCTGGATCCGGCAAAAGGCCCATCGAGTCCAGCTTCCTGTATCTCACAATGGCCCACCAGATGCCTCAGAGAACACACACTTGTCATCTCACTGCCACTGCCCTTCATCTGCCATTCTATTTATGCTCACCCCCCCCCCAAAAGGGAACTTCTGCATGGGAGCTTCCCACAGGCCCAAAATCAGCAATTTAATGCTAATTTGGAAGTATAGGAAGCATCCTGGGAAAAGTCAGGAAATCTTTTCCAAGGTCACCCCTACAGTAGCAGAAGTTAGCTGCATAGAATGCACAGTCCTCAGAATCCCCTACAACACCCCTGTTGAGACAGGCAGGGTGTCAGCACTAACAAAATCTTCCACGTTTCTGAAGTTTTAGTTTAATGAATCAGAACTACGCAAGGACTGCTTAGGCTTGCATTAGTTTACGTACCAAATCAGTTTACATCCCTGGATCACTAGGCTGTTTGGAGGATTCACTGCAGTGTGGATTTCACACACAAACGTGACAACATATTCCAAATTCTGGGGGGGGGGGGGAATCCCTTCCCCAAGCAACATATGGAACAATGAAATTCACATGAAATCATTCAAATTAGGTGAACTGGTCTTAATTTGTACATTATTCTGCTTGAAAAATTCATGTTTTATTATTCAAAATTAAGGTACAAGAGTAGAATCCTACAACCTACTAGATAAGAGAACTATCAATTTCTACACAAAGCCAGTGAATAATACACAGCAGAAATAAAAAACACTGCTACAGATGTTTTTTATTTCTACTTTGGCGCACAAAGGCAGTACATTAGCTCATGCCTGCTATGCTGGCTCACCTCCTCATCTTCCTAACTAATGCACTCTTCACCCCACAGTAACTGTTCCTTTTTGCACACTATTCAACCAACTGATTGCATGCACAGAGGTTTCTTTAAACCCCCCCCCCCCAAAAAAAAACCCCACCAAAATAGCTTATATGGTTTCTTAGTAATGGGACTCAGTTCAGATGTTTGAACTGTTTACCATGCATTATGTTTTTACTGTAGGTTTTTATAATCCAAATTCAGGCCTCTTGAAGTTCTGTGGCAACTGCAAAAAACCATTAAAAAAAAGAAAGAATGTAACAGCTGAGCCTGCTCCACACAATTTACAAACTACAGAACATAAGGCAGGGTTTGGCTGTACGAAGCTTATTCATAACGAAGTAAAAAGTGCAGATTTGTAAGAACTAGGCCTCAGATTGCAATTATGCAACTAGACATTTATTGCATGATAGTAGCTTACAAACCCAAGGTGTGGCAGTGCACTGGAGAGCTGGTAGTATCTGATGACGCACCAAGATGAATATCACTGCACTCCTGATCCCACTTGGAAACTAAATACAATGTGCTGCCATTTCTATGAGATGCATTTCAATTTGTCATTTTAAGTGGTCTTGTACACGGCCTCATTTTCACCAAGTTTAATTTTTATATTGTTAAAACTGAACAGGGGAAAGAAGAAAATCACTTTTTCTATTTTTCATTTGAAAATCTTGGAAAGCAAGTTCCTGTTCCTGTTTATTAACCACTTAAACCCTACAGACAGACAGCTCTACAAACCATTAGAGACATCAACAAACATAGTAGCCCTACGGTCCAGTCTAACATCGCCCCAGTAAAAACAGAATAGGTAATCATCCTTACTTCCCATACCAACACCACACCCATCATCTGCCAAAGCACGCACAAGAGAAATGCAACAAAGAGCACAATCCTAACCAGGTCTACTCAGAAGTAAGTCCTATTTTGTTCAATGGGGCTTGCTCTCAGGAAAGTGTGATTAGGATTGCAGCCAAAGATATGTAAACTGAACTGCCATGCACCATGAAGGAGATGAACTGTGAGATTTTAAACAGTGACCACACTACACTACCATGTAACACATGAATCAGGCAATAGGGAACTAAGACGGCACCAGAAACAAATGTTCATGTGATATTTAAGCAACTTCTTAGTCTCCAAGACCAAAATGCCAATTTCCAACCAAAATATTCTGAAATTAAGATTTGAAATGCAATAATCTTTCAGCCTCAACAAATATATTGTTTTCATTTGGCTCAAAGCTTTACAAAAAAATAATTTAAGCACTCCCGTTTTCAATATATTTAGCAACATCCAGCAAGAGTGCACCTTTCTAAAATGTGTAATTGTACCTACAGAAACTGAAAGTCAGATAATTTTATAAAATTAAACCTCTGCTGCAGTCAGCAAAAGCCCTGCATAGCAGCCTGTCATGACTCTACATCTATGCAACAAAAAAATTAAAAGGGTTGATCCTTGAGAAAGCACAGCCTTCTGCATCATCTTTTAAAACTGCATCAGTAAAAGACACACACAACTCAGGCAATTTTTTTGAGAGACGAAAACAAATGCCTGCTACTTGGCATATGTAAAATAAAAATCTTTATTTTGCTCAGTGAATAAAGCATTTTCTTATACAGATCTACCATAATTGTTTACATGTACATTTAGAACACATGAACCAATATTCCATACAATTATGCAAAAGATAGTCCCACTATAGTACTTACAATTAAACATAATCATATGTGCCAAAGAGGAAAAGACCAGGAGAGAAACCCAAAACATGTTATGAGTTGGACCTTGTTGGTTAAGTTTTCATAATGTAGATTATTCTGACTGAACCATGAAAGGTTTATAAGAAATGCCAACTAAATCTTTGTAAGCATAACTGTGCAGTAAAGGACACCATTAGTATTAACAAGCAGACTGAAAGATTTCATGTTCAACTCTTAGACCTCAGGTTACAAACCAAAGATAGGAGTCTAAAGTTATGTGGAAGACAAAGCAGTTGATACCAGAGACAAGTATAGAAGCAACTTTCCTCCTATTATAGCCTATCAGCAACAAATGGGTTTTTCTCCAACAGTGGCTGTGAGACACCTGCTCCTAGGCACATTAAACCATTTCAGGACCTTCATGACTCCAGAGCAACTGAAGAGATTTCTCATCTACTAAGTTGAATTGCCACTGTAAGACACAATATGCTGGAAAAGCATTTGATATGAAACTAATTGTGTTCTGTGCATAATATCAGTAAGTTCATTATTTCATAAATGCCAATTCTATTTAAACAATTTTGTTATGTGGCATTTATTAAATGCACATTTACATACAGAGTTAAAAATAGTTCATTGCCAAACCCATATGAATGCAACTGAAAATACTGTGGTCTTTGTTAAGCCACAGTGCATAATGAATGGCCTTTTTTATTCTCCACTGTTTCATAACAATTCTGATTTTATTTTACAATGAACTTTACAAAAATTGTTTTAACTTTAAGATACATAGGACGCAATCCTATCCAGGAGGCTTGCGCTTTATCCAGTGCAGGATAGTGGCCATAAGCAGCTCAGACAGAGGCAAGGGGAAACATTTCCCCTTACCTCAGGATAAGGACTGCTGGCCCCTATGGGTCTCCTCTTGAGTTGGCACAAGTGCGAGGAGAGTGGAGTGGCTGTTCTCCCAGGGAACAGGGGCCAGGATCCGGCATAACTGCTGGATCCCAGCCCCACCTCCGGCTCCCTGCTCGCCCACCCCCAGGGCCTCCCACCGCCCGCCCGCCCTCCCTCCCTCCACCCAGGTACGCCTCCCTCGCCTACTTCACAGCCTTGTGTTGGCACATTCAAGCCAACACAAGGCACTCGGAGGAAGCCGCCATGGAGGCTGGATTCAGTGTGTTGGTGCACCGACACGGCTTCCTCCTGAGGCACAGACACATGAGTGCCTTTGGATTGCGACCATAGTCATTAAATGCAAATAATTGGGAATACTTTTTCCAAGTCACTAATACTAAGGAAGAAAGTGATGAACTCATCAATATTAAATCTCTTCCCCTGCTGATTAACAAAACGAATGAAAAATATGTAATTACTAAATAAATGAAGATGGCAATCACACATGAGCAGCAAAATCAGCCATCATAAATGATAGTATGTGTGAATAGAGTCTACTATGTTCATTGCCCCATTTGGGCCATTTCCCTGTACAAATGTCAGTACTACATATGAACCTCCATCTGTTCTGAGGTTTATTTTCTCCCCTCCTTATTCATTATGCAACTGTGCACCCATGCATGTTTGTTACAACACTATCCAAGAGCAAAACCTTCAAAAGAGATTAAAGGGATCAAACTGGGAAGACTACAAGAGAAGCAATTCTCTCCCACAACAAGCAGCAGCACAACTCCCCCAGTATGTATCTACAAAACACAATGAAAGTGAAAGAACTGATCACTAGGATACTGAAGACAGAGGAAAGAGTTGATGACAACAGGCAGATGTGCTATAAACCTTGAGAATCAAAGTCACACAAGCCAAAATGCAGAAATCTGGTAATGCAGACACAGTTCTAGTGAGGGAACTCTGAGTTTACAGGGCATTCCCCCAGATCTCTCAGTGGCAATTTGCTAGCAAATGATTGATTGCATTGTACAATCTGAACCTGAGGTTGAGGGTGCCAGACATGGTCAGTACCACACTATATACCAGGTTTCATTAACTCACCATTAATTCGTCTTCTTGCATAGACATGCCAGCATTCTTACAGACCAACACGCCTGTTGCATTCTCACCTGCAGGGCTCCAATTTTTGTTTTGAACTCAAAAAGGATAAAAAATACTACCTGATCTTTCCCTCACCACCCCAATCCATCCCACCCAAAAGACAAAAGTGGGCTTAAATGATCCTAGCCAGTTATCTTCATTGATATAGTACACATTCAGCAGCTGTTTTATGCTTTCATACAGTCATGCAATTCATGAGACCCCACAGCTCATAAATTGTGATCTCACTACACTTGTTGCATTTCAAATTATGACAACACAATTTACTTGTGAGGCTGCTATCTCTCATTTCATGCTACTTGTACTGGAAATCTGTCAAGAAAAAAATACAATGTTCAGGAGATAGCAAATGCTGTCAACTCATCAAATTTGTCATGTATTACCAAACCCATATGCTCAGGTAATTATTTATGTACGATAATAATAATAATGCTACGAACAGCTGCCTTGTGGTAAGTTTGTGGATCAAGTTTCTAATCAGCAATTTTCACCATTGTGCCACAGCACATTGGTGTGAGCAGTCTGCAGGTGTGCAGCAGGAGTGTGGGGGTCATATATTAGCAGGACCATAGGGGGATGCGAGTGTGGTGTGCCTTGTCAATTGTCAAAAAAACTGATGATATGCCTTGATAATTTTAGCACCTTCTCAATGTGTCGTGAAATGAAAACATTTTCATTTGCATTAGCTTTCAGGAGGTGGATAAGGGTGGGGTATTCCTGGTGGTTTTTATTTGGCCTGTTGATTTTATCATATATTTACATGTCTTCTTAGCTTGTTATGTATTGCTTTTTTACTTACTATCACCAATTGATTTTTAGAATTGTTATATTGTTTGCTATGTTGGCTTTTAAGTTATGTTTTAGATTTTAAATGTTAAAAATTTTACTTTTTAAAATCTTATATTGTATTATGTGTTTATCAAGTATTGTAAGCCGCATCGAGCATTTGGAAAGGCAGGGTATAAACATTATGAATTAAATAAATAAGGTTGAAAAATTGCTGGCCTAACTATTGCTCAATTATTAAGTAGCTAAAATTTTCACAAAATTGGACACCACTAATATCAGTACTGTACTGTATATTTTATACAAGAGAAACGTGCCATATATTGTACGGCCAAAGTAGCATGAAGGCTTAAGAATATAAGTATGAAGGCTTTGCAGCATATAAACTGGCCTCCTTGATGCACACTATATACTGTAGGCACTTCAGAGCTGGACCTTATAGTCTCTAATCCTCAAACAAGTATGTTCTCCACCTCACGCTCTGTATATAACACCACAGGTAAGGCAGGTGCATTACAAAGACCTGTGTGCACAATTTTTTTAAAAAAGACTTTACAAATCAGTCAATTGCACATACTTGTTATCTGGAGCATACCTCTCATGTTGCGTTACTATGTGGCGGAGGAGAACACTGCTGGAATGCTATCCAGTGAGTATATTAATAGGAGATCTTAATAGGAGACAATAGTCCTTGTTCTTTTTTAAACTGTTCTTCATGTATAGGCAGGAAACAGAGCTTCTGAACATATACTGTCTGAAGACTTACTAGAATTATGGAAATTTTCTTGTGTAAATTTATTGCTTTCACAAGGTCTCACGTTTGAATATAAAATGGAAAATAATCACAAAGACAAAAGTAAAGTTTACAGTCATTTTTCTGTTTTATAGTTCATACCTTTTCATGTGTTGGGTCATGTGTCTAGGATGAGTTTCAAAAAATACTGTAGGATGAGTGCAAAATGTTAACAGAACATAATTTGGAATATGGCAAATTAACCTAAATTTCAACTCAAGGGATGCCTCCTCTTATGTAAGCCGCCTAGTGATAAGATCTTTTGATGTAGTGCTGGTCCAAATTCAACCTTACAGAAAGATTCTCACTAGGTTCCTACAAGGAGCAAGGCTTTTGCAGTGGCAGTAGCGTTAGGATTATCTTCCAAGAGATGTACAGCCTACTCCCAGCCATTTTTACAAGGACAGGTTAAAAACTTTTCCAGAAAGCCTTCAAAGTAATGGTTTGTGTCATCCCATCTTATGTACTGTATTAAGCTGCTTTTATTATTGTCTGATTGATATTCTTTAGCATTTGATACTTCTGTTTGATAACTGTTTTAAATTTCCATACACCACGGTGCAATTTATATAGATGGTATATAAATATTTCATCGGGTTTGTTTTACAAACCAAACACCATGGAAGAATTACATTTGTGTCTGTGTGCATTGGGGGAACACGATGCTTTAAATGTAATTTTTAATTAAATTACACTGTTCACAAAACAGTACTGCATTACTATGGCGTGGATTTGGTCACCACTTTTTTGTTTCTTTTTGAAATACCTACATGAGTGCTGCCGTTCTCAAATGGTACATGGAAAGGGTGTTTGACTTTTAAAGGAGGAAGTAATAATATTTTAGCTTCCGTAAAACAGCATGGCTTGTTTGTCATAACTATGATATCATATGTAGCATCACAGGAGACCAATGACATTCATGCAACTACATTCTACATAGTAAGAGTAACACATATGCTAACTGGTGGAAAGAATGGCATTTTCTAGGTAACATCTAAAGGTTTCAGATGGTATTAAAATGCAGTGTCCCAATGACAGAACCAATACCATCTTGAGAAAAGACATCTGAATCCCTCTCAACTTCAGTAACAACTGTGCATTTAAGAATTATATGAAAGTTGTTTGCTTTAATTATGTGATGGTTCCAAGAGGTCAGTCTCATTTCTTCATTAAGAACGGAGTCATGAAATCTCTAACCAATGGGACATATCCAATTGGTAGCAAAATATGAACGTTCAGCTACCTAAGCTGCTAATTATTAATCTCTCTTATTAACTGCCACCCCTGAGCAAGTGTTCAGATGTAGGGTTTTTTGTTTGGTAGAGATGTTAATCATGGTAATATGCTACCTAAAAAACAAAGACAGCAGCATCGCTTTATTCTTGCATAATATAATACTCTATATGCTGCCCAAATTGCCTTTTTCTACAAAATAACAGTGAAAGCACTATTTTTAAAACAGAGAATGTCCATTCCATGTTTAGGACACTATTGTCATGGTTATAAGACTGAACAATTACAGGGACCTTTCACACACATATTTCAAAGCTAAGGGTTATTAGCCATTAGAATAGGAAATACAGTGTTAACCATGAATATAAAACTTCTTACCAAACTACTATGCCATCATAATTAAACTGATCTCATTGGTTCAAAGAACTTCTGTTCTAGATGGTTCAGCCAATCAAACACAAGACATTCAGCAGTTGTCTTTCTTGTTTTCTAGCACTCTGGAGGCAATAACCATTGCCTCAAGTGTATTATATAGATTTTAGTAAACTGAAAGTGTCATAGCACAAAGATGTCCAGCTTTGACAACGGGGTACGTTCATCAGAAAAACATTATTATCCTGTAGCAACATCCTTTTTGATTCAATCTGTTTTATTCTTCAGCACTATCTAAGCAGCCTAGGTAAAGAAATGATATATATTTAGTAATAACAGAACTTGCAGACATAATGATTGGCAACCTTCAGTCTCGAAAGACTATGGTATAAGCCTACAGCACCCAGTATTCCCAGGCGGTCTCCCATCCAAGTACTAACCAGGCCTGACCCTGCTTAGCTTCCAAGATCAGACAATACTGGGCATGTCCAGGGTAACAGTTGCTTCTTTATAATAGATAATTGTGCATTTCTCACAAGCTTCTCTAATATTTTACTTCAGGAATACAATCTACTGCTTGTCCTGAAAGGCTGAAAGACTCTAGCTTCTTTTCATCACTTGTTTTTCTTCTAGATATTTTCTTGCAGGGATAGAAATAACATGGATTTGATCTATTTCTGACTTTCCTCCCCCCCCCCCAATTATTTTTCAATGATACTGTAAACATAGACTAATAAATAAATAGTATTATTGGCTAGATAGTTTTGTGAGATGCAACAGTCCTGCTTTCTGGAGCTCAAGTTATTATAGAAACCAGAACCATAAAATTGAATTTCTATGTAAATTGGGGATAGCAACAACACTTGTGTTCAGCCATTCTGCATGCAAAACAGTAATGGGTTTTCCCAACCAACACCTAGTGACTGCTTCACTAAAATGGATAAAGTAACCTATTTTTAAACACAGGCAGTCCAATCCTAACAAAAGTCCCATGCTGTGATCTAGCAGGGACAACGCAGCCTCTACTGCATCCACTGTGGGACTAGAGGCTTCTGGAGGTCTACTCAGGGTAAGGAGACATTCCTCTCCAGAGACATTTCCTAGCAGCCTCTATATGGCTACTTGGAGACATCGCTGGAGCAAATCTGAGCCACCCCATGTAGCGGGAAAAACTGGAGAGGGGGAATAGGATATGGCAGATACTGCCTCCGCTGTTCCCGCTCCCCCCTCCCCACCTTCCCTTACCCTGCAATACCTTCCCCTTGCCCCTGTTTCACCCAACAGAGTTGCATACATGCTCCGGTGGGCACTGGCCTCCAACTGTTGCCAGCAGAGGCCTTTCAGCTGGCGCCCATGCGCTGCTGCAACATGCTTTACAGCACATTTGCAACAGTGCACATGCCCATCCCACCAGCAGAAGCCATATAGGACTGGGTCATTAATGTAACTGGCAAATTAGTGCGCTGCTCAACGAAATGAGTAGTTAATTGTAAGAACGCTGTTCCTCATTACAGCAAATGAGCTATACAGCTATACAGAAAGATACAATTCTTGATCTTGAAAAAGTCTTTTTGGTTCTAGATTAGAGAATATTGAAGTACAACAATATTGCCTGATGAACCAACAGGAGAAGTAAATCAGTCAACTGTTTCAACCAACATAAATGTGTTTTATGAAGTAATCATAAATTCTGCAAATAACTTCTGAAATTGCTATCATCTCATCACTCACTGAAACAAATATCTGCTGTGATCCTTAATTAAAAAGTAAACAAATGTCTGTTGATGTCCCCTTGGCAACTGCTTGTCCAGTATTGTGGGATTCTTTTCAGCTTGTGCAGCCTGAGGATGTGGACAGACTCCTTTGGAGTGTGAGGCCGTCTGCCTGCCTGTTTGACCCTTGCCCAGCTTGGCTGATTAGAGCGGCCCGGGGGGGACTGGCTGAGTGGACGGGGAGGGTGGTCAACTCTTCTTTGATGGAGGAGACATTGCCGCTCGCCTTGAAGCGGGCGGTGGTTCGCCCCCTCCTGAAGAAGCCCTCCCTGGATTCCACTGTGTTGAATAACTATCGGCCAGTCTCCAACATCCCATTTCTGGGCAAGGTAATTGAGCTGGTGGTGGCAGCCCAACTCCAGAGGGTCTTGGATGAAGCGGATTATCTGGATCCTTTTCAATCTGGTTTCAGACCGGGCTTTGGGACGGAAACTGCCTTGGTCGCCTTGGTGGATGACCTACGCCGGGGACTGGACAGGGGGAGTGCGTCCCTGTTGGTCCTGCTGGACCTCTCGGCAGCTTTCGATACCATCGACCATGGTATCCTTCTGGGCCGACTGGCCGAGTTGGGAGTTGGAGGCACTGTTTTGCGGTGGTTCCGCTCCTACTTGGAGGGTCGGTCCCAGATGGTGGTGCTGGGGGATGCCTGTTCGACACCCTGGCCCTTGAGGTGCGGGGTGCCGCAGGGTTCAATTCTGTCCCCCATGCTATTTAATATCTACATGAAACCGCTGGGAGAGGTCATCTGGGGGTTTGGAGTGAGGTGTCATCAATATGCTGATGACACCCAGCTCTATCTCTCCTTTCCTCCAGACTCGAGGGTGGCGGTTGAGGGCCTGGAGCGCTGTCTGGAAGCAGTGAGGATCTGGATGGGGGCTAACAAGCTGAAATTAAATCCGGATAAGACAGAGGCTCTCCTGGTTCGGAAATCCTCGATGCAGGTGCTGGATTATCGACTTGCTCTGAATGGGGTTGCACTCCCTCTGAAGGAGCAGGTTCGCAGCTTGGGGGTCCTCCTGGACTCGCAGCTGCTCCTGGATTCCCAGGTGGCGGCTGTGGCTAGGGGGGCCTTTGCTCAGCTTCGGCTGGTGCGCCAGCTGTGACCGTACTTGGATCGTGCAGACCTGGCCACGGTGATCCATGCCACGGTGACATCGAGGTTAGATTACTGTAACGCGCTCTATGTGGGGCTGCCCCTGAAGACGGTTCGGAAACTACAATTAGTACAGAATGCGGCGGCCCGTGTGGTCACCGGAGCCAGGCGGTTTGACTCTGTCAGCCCGCTTCTCCGGGGGCTACATTGGCTGCCCATTCGTTTCCGGGCCCAATTCAAGGTGCTGGTTTTGACCTTTAAAGCCCTATACTGCTCTGGGCCAGGATATCTTAAGAGACCGCCTACTCCCGTACAATCTGGCTCGCCATCTCAGGTCATCAGAGAAGGCCTTTTTGCAAGTGCCGCCACCCAAGGAGGTCCGGGGGGCGGCTGCAAGAAATAGGGCCTTCTCGGTAGTGGCACCAACATTATGGAACTCCCTTCCCCTTGACTTGAGAATGGCTCCCTCTCTTGAGAGCTTTCGGCGAGGCCTGAAAACACTGTTGTTTAAACAAGCCTTCTGATTTCTGGCCTTCTTAACTTTTTTATACATCTTTTAGTTTTACAGGCTTGATTCCTCGGTGATCTGCTCTTTTACTCTTTTAATCTGACTACTGTTTTTATGGCCCTGTAGTGTGTTTTTAAATGTTTTTATCTGTTTGTATTAATGTTTTTAAAATCTATTGTTTTTTTAATATGTTGTTAGCCGCCCTGGGTCCCGTTAGGGAGAAGGGCGGGATAAAAATAAAGTTTTATTATTATTTATTATTATTATGAATGGGGTAAACAACTAATTTGCAAGGTCCACAAAATGGTTTTCCGTTAGAACAACTGGAAATGTAAAGCTATATAATATATAGTATAGTGCAGTGATTTTCAACCTTTTTCATCTCAGGGCACACTGACGAGGTACTAAAATTGTTAAGGCGCTGAACAGTTTTTTGACACTTGACAAGGCATACTGCACTGACAGCAGGGGCTCAAATCCCCCAGTGGCCCTACTAACAAATGATCCTCCTCCAAACTCCCACCTGCAGACCACCCACAGCACACCAGTGTGCCACAGCACAGTGGTTGAAAATAGCTGGTATAGTGTATATCTCACTCCTGATACACAGTACAGTAAATCATAGAGTAACCAAAGAACGTTCATGTATTCTAAAGGGTTGTACAGCAAAGTACAGCTCATTCTCTCTAATGCAAAAAAACGTTCCATATTAGTAGAAAAAAAAGTCAGGAGTTGATGATGGCTAAAGCCTTGGTTTATCCACCACTGCAAGAATATTCAGAAGGATCCTATTTTAAGCAGTTTAATTAGAGAGAGAGAACAGTACAGCTTAACTAATGATACTGACATGTGAGCAGGCTGGTGCAAAACGACTGCAGATGTAAATGCCACTGATTTTAACAATGTATCTACAGCAGGCATGATACTAAAATCCCAAAAGGGAGGTTGTTGGAGGTCCAGTTCCGGCAGAAAGAAAGCCCTCACTCTGAGTTATCACTACTTCCCGGAAGCAGAGCACGTAAGCACTCTCTGCAAAGGAGGAGGGTCCCAGGGCTAGAGAAAGTCTTTCTATTTCTAAATGCCAAGTGCAAAAGCTGAACAGCACTGCACTGAGGTCTTCCCTGAGCCCCAGATTCATTTCCCGAACTGAGTTTACAGTCCTCTCCACACTTTCCTGGAAGTAAGCCCCTTTAACTATAATGGGACTTACTTCTGAGTAGACATGCCTAGGCTTGGATGGTAAAGCTGCAATCCTAGGCACACTTTCCAGAGAGTAAACCCCACTGAAGTCAACGGGACTTGCTTCTGAGTAGACGTGCCTAGGCTTGGACTGTAAGGCTACAATCCTAAGCATACATCCCAGAGAGTAAGCCCCACTGAAGACCATGGGACTCATTCCTGAGCAGACAAGCATTAGGACCAGACTCTGTGGCTGCACTTCCCAGAGAGCAAGCCCCACTGAAGACCACAGGACTTACAGCCCAAGCCTATGCACGTCTGCTCAGAAGTAAGTCCCATTTGAGTGAATGGGGCTTACTCCCAGGAAAGTGTGGCCAGGCCAGACAAGCATTAGGACCGGGCTCTGTGGCTGCAGTCCCGAGTGCACTTCCCAGAGAGCAAGCCCCACCGAGGACCGCGGGGCTCACTCCCCAGCAGACGAGCCTCGGCTTGCGCCCCGAGCGGGGCAGGGAGGCGAGCTCGGGGGAAGCGGAGCGCGCTGCTCTCCTCCTCGGAAAGCCGCAGGCTGGGGGCAGCCCCGGATTGCAAGGCGATTAAAGCAGAGCGCTCTAAATATAGCCGCCGGCCAAGCGCGCCGCCTCCCTTCCCACTCGCAGAGGGCGGGAGGCTGCGATCCGCACCGCGCAGTGCCTCGTGCGGGGTTCGTTGCAGTGACCTCCCGCCCGCCCGCCCGCTCGGCCAGATGGCGAGGACGTGCCCGCCTCCACGGACCCAGAGCGCCGGCGGGGAGACCCCCCCGCCGAGCCCGGCAGGCTGCAGCGCCTCCTCCCTCCTTACCCGCTCGGTAGTCGCCGCCGTCCTGCCCGAGCTCGGAGAGGAGCCTCCCCCACATGGTGGTGCCTCCGTCGCCCACGGACGGCGGCTGGGCTGGGCTGGACGAGAGGAAGCCGCTCACTGCCGGGCGGCCGCCACGCAGCCCGCCTGGGGCCCGAGGGGGGCCGCGGCCATGCGCTGCCAGGGGGACGAGACCCGCTTTATGCCGCTACTGCTGCTGCTGCTGCCGCAGCCGCCCTCGCTTCCTCCCTCCTCCTCCTGCCGCCGCTTCGTTCCGGGCGGGCCGGGGGCGGGGACAACTCAGCAGATGCTGCCGCTGCTCTGGGGGAAGGGGGAGCGCAGGAGTGGGCTTAGAGCCGGCGCCGCGAGGAGGAAGCAGCCACCGCCACCGCGCCCGTGGAAGGAAAGGTGGAGCTTTGGCCGGCTCGCAGCGGAGGCTGCTGCCGCCGTGTGGGCAGCGGCTCCGCACAAGAGTGCCTCTGAGCACGTGCAGAGAAGCCACCCGAGCACGCCTGGCGCGAGAGGGGAGGAGGCTTGTCCTGCCGGGCACCGATACTTGGGCCTCTCCCCGAAATTTAAGCAGCGGGTTCACAGCCCCAGAAGTAAGTCCCATTAGAGTCAATGGGGCTTACTCCCAGGAAGGTGTGTTTAGGACTGCTGTCCCCACTTCCCTGGGAGTAAGCCCCATTGACTCTAATGGGACTTACTTCTGAGTAGACACGCAGAGGATTGGGCTCTGAGGCGGCAATCCTATCCACACTTTCCTGGGAGTAAGCCCCATTGACTCTAATGGGACTCACTTCTGAGTAGACATGCAGAGGATTGGGCTCTGAGGTGGCAATCCTATCCACAGTTCCATGGGAGTAAGTCCCATTGACTATAATGGGACTTACTTTTGAGTAGACATGCAGAGGATTGGGCTCTGAGGTCCTGGATGGACTTGTTTTGCTGACCGTTCAACCACTTTTAACAACATCAGCAGTGTGGAAAAGTGGGGGAAACCGTTATTTTGCTTGCCTTTGACTTATTTTACTATGTAAACCACTTTGTGAACTACACTTGCTGAAAAGCAGTATATAAATATTCTTAATAATCATAATAAAATATTGCTGTAGCATCAGAAACTGTTTCAGTGGGGAACACATTGCAGTCATAACATTTGTACTGGGCCACAAATGGCTTCTTGCACATTAACTCCTACACTTTGCCTTCTCTATGGAAACGTCTACCTAAATTACATGTAAAGTAAATCTAATGCCACTAGTCTCTACTTGTTTTCTTTACTGTACTATATTTCCAAGAGATGTTAAGGTTAAACATTAATGTATTTATCAATACCCAAAATCTAAGACTTCCTGTGAATCTTTTTTATAGCTTGCCTGGACATGTCTAGATGTATTCCAGGTTTGAGATTTGCCCAGAAAACACCCAAGTGCACATTTATACTATATATTTCTTCCAAAGGAGAGTCTACATCAGGTTCAGTCCCTGGCATCTCCAGGTAGGACTGGCAAAGTCTGCTGAGTTAGATGGACGGAGGGCCTGATTTAGGAGCAGGCAGCCTCTGGCAGAGAGCAAGTCAACTCCACAGTGAATGGACTGGGGTGTTGGGGAAGTTCTCTCTTCACACATTGGAAAAAAATCTGAGTTGGATAGGGGATGAAATTGCAGAAATAAAGGCCCAACCCAGGCTACATTCTGCCTGAGATCTTAAGCTTAATTGTTTGCACATTAGGCAAATTTGTAAGCCCGTAATTTACCTGCCATCTCTCCCCAATCTCTCCTGTGCCTCCTCTGCATCTCTTCCATATCTGCCACCCCTACTATCTCCCTCATACCCCCTTCATATCTCTCCTGCCTCCTCCATCACCCTGAACTCCCCCATGCCCCCTCCACATCCCTTGTGTCACTCCTATCTCCCCTGTGCTTCCTCTCTATCTCCCCAATGCTTCCTCCAAGTTTTCTTCCTTATCCTCCCCACTCTCAAAAGGCAAAGAGAATAGGGAAGGGAGAGAGAACGTGGGGGAAGGAAATGAGACTTGTGGGCTAGAGTGCTTCCTTCCACTTTCCATTTCCCTTTCCTACACTCTCTGCCTTGTTAAATGTCACCTTAGTGCAGTAGAGTGTTGTTCTGCAGGGCCAGCCAGCCACCTAAGAACTGAGGCAGCCAGTGGACATGGCCACTCTGCCAAGGTGCCACTCCCTGGATTCCAACAAATCAGCCCTGCAGAAATGTAAATCCAGTGAGTTTTTGTACAACAGATCATTTAAGATGGCTGGTGATTGTGATGTTACAGAAGCAATATAATGTTATCAGCTTTTCTGTCTACTATGCGGAGTGCAGTGGTAGAATTCTGGACTGTTCTAGTTCAGACTAAAAGCAGGGAGTCATATTTTTGAATCCTCTCCCATGCAAAACACATCCTGCATGTAGTAAACCATAAAATCAGAGAGAAGTCTAAGCCTTTCCTTCAGTGTTCTCATTTACTGCATGCTGTATTTTTTCCCATGGAGGAGCAATCTGAAATATGAGCTTATACCTGCAATCTGAAGTAGAACAGCCCAGAAGTGTACACCTCAGTTTACATACCACCTTGCCCTGAATAATACGAATATATCTCGTATATAGATTGGGAAGATGTCTTGCAGCTCAGTCCTATCAAAATCCCCACCACCACCAATCCAGCCATGCCAATGGAGCATGTGCTGCATCTTACAGTGGGGGGCAATCACAGAGTTCTCCTCAGGCTAAGGAACATTTGTTCCATTACCCTGGGGAAAGCCTCCTCCAATGAGTATTTTTGGTTGGCTGGTACAGAACCAAAGTGAGAGGGAAAAAGCACACTGGGGCAGGAGAGTGCCATTGGTAACCCACCTCCTGCCCTCCCACCACTCTGCCCCACCCTCCCTGGTTCCTCCCCCAACCTGTCCCATTCCTCCCACAGTCCACCCCACCTTATTGGCATTGGTGGATGGTGGCTGCCAGCCATTGCACTAGTGGCCTTCCACTAGTGGCCTTCACTTCCACTGGCATCCTCTCACTTCTGCTGGTGGAACATATGTTCCACCAGCAAAACAAGAGGGTAGAATCAATTAAGCATTAGTGAAGAATTGTATATTAAGGTTAGATGTTCATCCTACCAACAAATTTCATCTAAAATGGCAGACAGTTCTGTATCTTGGTTTCAGTATTGCCAGATTTATAGTTAGATGACATACATTACTCTCAGGTAAGTTTGAATAAGATTGCAACCTTCATCCCTTTCATAAATCTTACATACTTAAGGTATGTAAAGTGTATTTATGCATCTTCTGGGTACTATTTTCATTTGAATGGTAGCTTTACAGACATTTAAGCAGATATTTTGATTAATAAAAGACTGCCAAATTTTAAAAAAATCTACTCAGATCTATAAAAAATATAGATTATTACGTAACTTCTTTATTGCATAGCAATTATTGCATAACTTCCAGAGGGAAATATCCCCCCCCCCTTCCTGGTATAAAACTAATTTTTTCCCACTTAGAAGTTTAAGACATCATTTCCATTAACTATACAGAACATTTGAGTCTGTGCAGGTGTGTCTTTGTACTTTCAATGTTCTAGGCAAGTGTGCAGTCTGGAAAATAGTATACAGTACCATTACTGTAGTTGTACAGTTGCACTGCAGAAACAAAACCTTATAATAATAATAATAATAATAATAATAATAATAATAATAATAATAATAATAATAACAACTTTATTTTTACCCCGCCTTTCTCCCCGAAGGGACTCAAGGTGGCTTACAACATATTAAAAACATAATTTAAAAACAAATAAAAACATATTAACACATCATAAAAAACAGCAGTCAGAGTAAAAAATAGGTAAAAAGAGCATAGAGCAGAAGCAAGTCATAAAAGAATCAGGCCTGTAAAAAAATATTAAAAGATGTTAAAAAGATGTTAAAAGGCCGAGAACTCAGAAGGCTTGTTTAAACAGAAGGGTCTTCAGGCCTCGCCGAAAGGTCTCAAGAGAGGGAGCCATTCTTAAGTCAAGGGGAAGGGAGTTCCATAGCATTGGTGCCACTACTGAGAAGGCCCTATTTCTTGCAGCCGCCCCACCTACCTCCCTAGGCGGCAGCACTTGTAAAAAAGCCTTCTCTGATGACCTAAGAGGACGAGCCAGATTGTACGGGAGTAGGCGATCTCTAAGATACCCTGGTCCAGAGCAGTATAGGGCTTTAAAGGTCAATACCAGCACCTTGAATTGGGCCCGGAAACAAATGGGCAGCCAATGCAGCCGCTGGAGAAGCGGACTGACAGAGTCGAACCGCCTACCTCCAGTAACCACATGAGCCGCCGCATTCTGCACTAGTTGTAGTTTCCGAACCGTCTTCAAGGGCAGCCCCATATAGAGCGCGTTACAGTAATCTAATCTCGATGTCACCGAGGCATGGATCACCGTGAACAGGTCAGCACGATCCAAGTACGGCCGCAGCTGGCGCACCACCGAAGCTGAGCGAAGGCCCCCCTAGCCACAGCCACCACCTGGGAATTCCCTTCATTTTGATGAGCTTCTAACAAATTGCATTAAATTAATCATAAACAACTACCTCATGGATATAAGAATATCTGCTCAGTAAGGGCCCAGCCCTGAGCATCGGGTGCCAGCTCACTGCCAGTGCACACTGTTTACTTACTGCTGGCCCAGCATCAGAGCTAGCCCAGCACGAGCCTGCACTGGGCCAGCTCTGGCATTGGACCCACAGTTCGCTGCCTGACGGTTCACCCAAACCGCCAAGCAGCAGAGAGTGAGTGGAGGTGTGAGAGGAGGTGGGGAGGGAGTGGGGCAGGAGAGAGCAGGATTGGCACAGCTCAGCTCCACCTGATCCAGAGCCAGCTAAAGAGCTGCCACAGAATCGAGTAGCCCCAGTGCAGGGCTACTTCCCTTACCCAGGGAAAGAGGATGAAAGTCCCCTTCCCCTGAGGAGCTGCTACCAGCTGCCCAGCGTGCTCAGGATGCTCTGGTAGCCATTTTCGGCACCATGGCAGCCCAGGATTGGGCTGCCTATGGCCAAACTAAAATATATTTATGTGAGGGATATATTTGGCTAATGAATACAGTACTTTAAAACAATGGCTGGCTGGCTGATTTATTTATTATCACACTTTTCTCCCTAAAGGGAATGTAAAGCACCTTACAGAGCCATAGAATTGTCACAGTTGAAACAATTCATAAATGTAAATGTTAAAACATCACAAATAAAACACATGTCAGCAGCAGTCACCTCTTAATAGAAGATGGGCAAAGCCTATAAAATCCAACCAGCAACGCGAAACATCCCCATAAAACCCACAGTACGTTCACTATTAAACCAGCATAAACTCAGGGCAGTATGAGGAGAAACAACTTTAGACCCCAATGGAAAGCTTTTAAGAAGGGAGCAGTTCATAAACTGAGAGGGAGTTACATACAGTTGGTGCCACTACTAAGAAGCTTCTTGCAGTACATGTATAAATGCTTTAGTCTTAAAGCTACTTCAGAATAAACAGATAGTGAAATATAAACAAGCATATTAGACAAGTTCAGGTGGCATGAAGCCAATAGGAGGCAACTGACCCAGAAATGCAAAATTATACAATTTTGTATGCTTTACTGCACTCTAGATTTCACTGTGCAGAGAGAACTGCATGCTGCTGAACACAAAATTCATGACAGTGTCTCATATCTGATTTGCATATTAAATTTAACCTGCCCAGTGGTATATTCAGTAAATGTAGTGCCATGTCATGGGTGATAGAGATCAGGATACACTATTTGTACACTCATGACCAAGCAATAACAAGTAAGTACACTTTCTTGGTGTATCACAGTTCTTTACAAGGCCAAAATATTTAGGAATAAAAGAAGCCAGCAATAACAACTCAACTTCCATATTTTATAAGAAAGGTATATGTATACCTGCTGTACAACACAATCTCTTCTTCCAAAGCCTCTTCTGCTTCTACGTGCAAAATCTTGTCTGGATAAGCACTTTGAGACTGGGGTGAGCAGGGGCTTTTTAGTGGCTGAGTTTTAAAAAGCATTTTATATTATATAAAATACTTTTAAAGATTGCATTTAGATGTTTGGAGGCCAGGAAGATTATGGGGTGTCTTTGGGCCAGTCACTATCTCAGAGACTAAAGTACTCAGAGTTGGACCCCTTTGGCATTTGCTTTGACATGGGAAAGGGGATATACATTTTTCAAATAAAATAAATTGTTGTGAGAGGATCAGGACAGGGAGAAACCACCACTCTGAGCTCATTTGATACCCATTTCACATTTATCATAAATGTGGATAAATAATAGCATTTTTCCCTGAAACATTCCTTAAGGGGTGTCTTAAGTATTTAAATAAGTGAATTATAATAAATCTGTAATGAGCCTGACAAGTCTTAAATCAGGGGAGGAAAGAAGGTAAGAGCAGGTAAGGACAACAGGAAGGAATAACAGGAGCAAATAGGCCAAAGCAACTGCAGCAAGAAGCCTCAGTTGAAATGTACAGGTGCAACCTGTTTATCCACTGATTTTTATCTGCAGATTTGTCTCATGAGGGGGATTTATCTGCGGATTTGTCTCTGAATGGGGTGAGGGGAATCCAAAGTAGCACACACCTTTGTGTCCTTTGGCCTCCACTGGCATCTAGCTCCTTTTCTAGGCAGCCCAAAACACTGCAAAAAGGCTCCACCTCAGCCTGAAGAAAAATAGCCCTGGAGCCATGGAAGGTGCTCCCGTTTTGAAGGAAGAGTAACACTCCTGGAGCCCCTGAGCCAGCCGAGGCTGAAGAGGAGGCAGAAAACCTCTGTAGCCAGAACACGTGCAGCAAGGTGGAGCACTCTCTCTCACTCCCACACAGGGGCAGGTGCTCAGGTAACAGAGGGGATTCCTTTTAAAACCCAGGGAATTTTTGAATTCCCCCCTTCAGACTGAGATGGTGCAGTCTCTCCATGCTCCAGTTTACACAAACAAAACAGGCCAGCAAGCAAGTCTTCCCAGCAAGCAAAGCATGAGATTTAGGCTACAATCCCATCCACACTTTCCTGGGAGTAAGCCCCATTGGCTAGAATGGGACTTACTTCTGAGTAGATAGGCATAGGTCTGGGCTCTCAGGCTACAATCTTCTCCACACTTTCCTGGGAGTAAGCCCCATTGACTACACTGGCTACTGTTATATAATGGGTCCATGTGAATAAAGGAAGGCATAGCAATAACAGCTCAATATGTTTAATGCATCTTCAGAACAGAACCTGGCAATAAATCACAAGGCAAACACTCCTGGCTTTTTATAGCCTTTAGCTGTGCCCAGACTTCCAATGATTGGTGCAGTTGAAACCTTAACTAGAGGGCCAATCAGATGGTAGGATTTCAATCCGTCACCCGATTGGCCAGCCAGAAGTGTGGGCCAATCAGTTATGCAAGATTTTGATCCTGCATAACTTACATACATAACAGCTACACTGACTACAATGGTGCTTACTTCTGAGTAGAAACACATAGGACTGGACTCTTAAAAGCTCAACATCCTACCTGTGAAAGAAGTGGGGATAGCTGGCAAAGGGGAGGGCTAAGTATGGGGAGGGGGAGGGAATTGAGAACCTCTGCCTTAGTTTCCTTCCATCCCCAAGTGTCAGGCTGCAGTGTAACTCTATGCAATTTAGCACAATGTGTTTTTTCTTAATTGCAGCCTATTAATTATAGGCTTCACCTATAATCTCAGACACAGACCTAAAAAAATAAACTTGAACTAGAATCTCTAGTGTAAGTGGCTGACCCAATGTAGATACTGTCTGAGCCAAACAATAACAAGAAAGACCAACTAGGCCTTTCAATGCTTGACCTCCTGGGATTATTGAAAACTATAAATCTAAAGACCCAGATTTTAGCATGGCAAGAACTGTTCTGGGTTAACAGGGATTCTTCTTCTTCCCTCTGTTCCATTGCAGAGAAGATGATTGTCAGCCCAGTCCTGAGCTGCCTGGTGTGCAGGGCTGCAGCAGCACTGGAAATGGCTGTCACTGCATCCAGCAAGCCCCAGGCAACTGCTGCCGCCTCCTCGGAAGAAGGGGACTTTTGTCCTTTTCCCCCTGGTAAAGTGAGTAGCCCTGCAATGGGCTAGTCAATTCTATGATGACCTGAGGGTTGGTGTAGAATTCAGAGCCTCCATGTCAGGCGGACAGCCCGACATGGAGGCTCAGGTTCCAGTGGAGTGAAGCTCCACCGGTCCCACATCCCTCCCACCCTGCCCCCTCTCCCCAGTATGCCTCCTCCCTGCCGTCCTCCCCATAACACCTCCTCCCCGCTTCCCCCCACACCCACCTACCTCTCCGCTGCCCAGTGGTCCATGCAACTGCTGAGCAGTGGAGCTCCAGTGCTCTGCCAGCACTGGGCTAGCACTGTCACTCAACTGGCTCTAGGGCCCACAAACGTGCCTTATGGCATGCTTGTGACAGTGTACACCAGCAGTGAGCCAGTGCACACTGTTTAGGATTGTGCCCCGTGTCAATTATAATCTGGTGATTTCAGGTCTGCAGAGGTGAATGGGAATTAAAGTTTGTAGAAGCTCAGTTTGGAAGCTCACTGGAAACTCAGCTCAGCTCACTGGAAGCTCAGTTTGTGGGAAATGTGAAACTATCTTTTTATGATTTATTATTTTATAATCACATTTGTGGCCATTGCTTACAATATAAAGTAGGAAAGAAGAAAGAAGAAATTTAGTTCAAATAAAGGCAAGAACTATCAGAGACCTTGCAGCAAAGCTTCCAATTGCAAAACCGCTTTTGGAGAAATAAGATGTATGACTCATGTCTGAACTTTGGAAGTTAACGTATGACCTGTGTCATGTGTGCTCATTAGTACAACAAACCATGAGTCAATAACTACATTGCAACAGCTCTCTGGCATGTTCAGCACTGGGCTTGTCATACATAGTCATTTGACCTGTGTGTTATTTGGGGTCATGTAAAGCAATCTTCAGTTACTTGAACCTCAGGATTGATGCAGTACTGTGATTTTTGTTGACATGCTGTCATCCCTTATTCCATTTGTTATGGCTGCTATTTATGTTTCTACGAAGTCTAAATGTAGCTGTGGAGCACTTTTTGGCATTCAGTCACATGGCCATGGATTTTGGAATAGCATGGAAGAGGTAGGGTTTTGTTTTGATTTGGCTTTTTGAGTGCTAAAATGAATCTCTCTCTCTCACATTCTAATCCTGAACAAAGTACTTTGAAGTAAATCTCATCTGTTTCATTCAGGCTTATTTCAAATCAACATAATGTGTTTGGGATCATGGTATGTGAACAGTATTAAACAAATAGAGTTTTCAGGGACCTGGTTTATAGATTCTGCATATGTGGACTAACACTGTGTTATGCAAAGAGCTGCATGAACTACAGAAAGAGGCCTTTGTGTTCATGCAGGCAGAAAGTGCTCCCTCTCCCTTCTTCCCTCCCTTGCCCAAACTGCTCAGCAAGTCGGATGAAGAAAGGCCTTGGGGCATGTTGAAAGTCACCATAAAGAGATTCTGCAGACATTCTCTCCTGTTCTCCCACCCGCTCAGGTATAATATTGGCAAACCGAATTCTCTATATCTCAGCATGCATTGCTGTTTCTTCTTCAGAAGAAAAATGGCTGTTGTTTTTTTAGCAATGTGACAGCAGAGCATGTCACTCAAAGCACACTGAAGGATTCCATTTCTAAAGAACGTTAATACACCAGACACTGTCTTTTATTGAGCAAGAACACTGGTCCAACTAAGTCATCTCAGTATGGCACCTGTCCAGGGTTTTAGGAAGGGATCTTTTCCATCCTTACCTGGAAATGCCAGATATTGAATCTGCAACCTTCTGCATGCAAAGCAAGGGTTCTACCTCTGAGCTTTAGTCCCTCCTGTATTTAAATCTTTTAAAGCACCATAAAGTGGCCCAATGGAGGGAGGTGTTCTTTCTACTGTGGATGGCAAAGTGCTAACTCACACATTAAACTGTCTTTTCGCACTGGACTCTTCCTAGCTCTGTGTACTCCTACTGGCGGCGGCAGCCCTCCAGGGTTTCAAGGGGAGGTTTTTCCATCTTGCTGCCTGCAATTTTTTAACTGGAGGTGGAACATGGGACCTTGCACATACAAAGCAGGTGCTCTCCTTCTGAGTGATTGACTCTTACACAGCTACACTCTACGCACTAATGTATTTGCTGGCTCTGCTGGGAGAAGTGTATCCTTCTCATGATAAATCATTGGAGCTTGACTCCTGCCCAGATACATTACCCATTCCTGCAACTTAAGTACAACTTGGAGGACAGATGTCTGAAAGCCCAGTCTTATCCCCTTCCCCTGCCAGTGCAACTAGTGCTGCACCAGTGGAGGCTGCTTTATGGCACTTGCAAAGCAGCCTGTGCTGATGCACACAGTGGGTTTGCTGACAGGGAGGCCAGAGAAGCCTGGAAAGGAGGGTGAATCAGGCCTGGGAGGGGGCAAGATGGGTGGCAGCAGCTTGCCCTGAATCCTGACCCCCTTCCTGGCCTGATCCACCTTCCCAAGTCAACATGGACTTATGCCAGTGATTGAGCTGGTGCAGGTCTGAGTTGACCCATAGTGGCTGCTGGGGTTTACCCCAGGGGAAGGGAACAAATGTCTCCTTAGCCTGCGGAGACCTTCTGCCTGCTAAATTCCTCTGGAAGCCAAGAGGCTTGCGTTGTATCCAGCGCAGGATAGGGGCCAGAACTGGCTCAACCAGAGGCAAGGGGAAACTTTTCCCCTTTCCCTTGGGTAAGGCGTCCTGGCCCCTATAGATCTCTTCAGACCCATGCCACCTCCGGAGGTGGCACAAGTCTGAGAAGAGCAGAGCGGCTTCAAGCTGCTCCAAACTCCCTGAGAACAAGGGTTGGGATCTGGCATAACTGCCAGATCCCAGCCCTGCCTCCCGCCCACTGCCTGCCCTCCCCCCGCCCAGGAACGCCTCCCTCCCACCTCCTCCCCACCCACTCCAGGGCCTTGTGTTGGCCCAGCTGGGCCGACGCAAGGCTCACTGCGCAAGCTGCCACAGAGGCTGGATTCATCCTCCGTGTGCCAGCGCACCTCTATGTGCTAGTGTGGCTTGCTTGTGAGGAGGCGCAAACATGCTTTACAGCACATTTGCAACCCTCCTGGGCCAGTGCAAGGGACTTGCACCCACCCAAGTGCAGCTTAGGATTGCACTGCACATCAGTTATCTTGGGGTGGTATATTCAATTAGCATCACCATTTGGATCCAGATGATCTGTTGGCTAACAAAGCATAAAGGACAAAATCAATCAGCAGATTCTGTAGTGAATAGCAATCTTTTCCCTTTGGCATTTCAACATATTTGCTAGTACTATATACAGCAGTGGTTCTCAAATTTTTAGCACCGGGACCCACTTTTTAGAATGAGAATCTGTAAGGGCCCACTGGAAGTGATGTCATGACCAGAAGTGACATCATCAAGCAGGAAAAGGTTTGACAATCTGCAATCCTACCCACACTTATCCAGGAGTAAGTCTTGTTTACTATAATTGTTAAAAGCATATACAGAGTAGCCTTTTCAAAGTACAGATCTGTAACATTTATCCAAATGCAGTCACATACCATGGAACCATCAAGTTTAATATATTAAAAATAAAAGATTGAAATGAATGAGGACCCACCTGAAATGGGCTTGTGACCCATCTAGTGTGTCCTGACCCACAGTTTGAGAAACACTGATTATACAGGATAGAGGTGTGGATGCAACCTAATCCTATACATGCTTAATAGTAAGTCTGCACAAGTTCAACTGAATTTACTTTCAAATATGTGTGCATTTCAGACATAAAGGTTTTGGGCATAATCCAGCAGAAGTTAGTTATGACTTGCCTAGCAGGAAGCTCCCTCACATTGAGTCAGACAACTGATCCATCTAGCTCAGTATTGGCTGCCGGTGACTCTCCAGAGCTTTGGACAGGAGATTTCTGTGCTCACCTAGAAATGCCAAGGCATGAACCTGAGATCTGAGAGATATACAAAGCAGATGATCTTGCACTGAGGTATGGCCCTCCGCACTGTGGCAGAGAGTAGATTCACTAAATCTTGTCCACTGCTCTTAACAGAACTTAGTCATGATACTTGCTAGACTGTGCCTATCCTGTTATTCCAATTACATTTGAATGTCATGCACAGTTTCTTGGAAGCAAGTCCTGCTGAATTCAGTGAGACTTACTCCCAAGAAAAACTACATAGGACTATAGCCCTCCTCCAGCTGCTGTGACTCCTACTAGTTAGAGAAATAAAATCCTGCTTCTCTTGGAAGAAGAGAAGGGTGCATGATGTATCACCATAGGAATGATAACTCCCACTGGTCAGTTTATAGCACAGCATTAACCTCGATGAGAGAGTTCATTATGGCAGGCTCAGTGCTTCTACTGGTGCACAAATGGGCTTATATTCTAAAAAACATTAGAGGAGACCCCACTCTTCTTCATTTCCTTCTAACTCCAGTCGATCTTATAAATGGTCCTTTACTTCACAACAAGCCTTTTCCCAGTGGACTAGTCACCCGGAGACTATTGTTCTCATTCGTAACCTTCTTTCTTTTTCTTCCCCATCCTCAGCTATAAGAGATTACGATTCTTTAATTGATTCTCTAGTTAATTTTCTTAGCTTCTCTAGTTCCTCACAACCATCCAGGGTTCCTTTTAACCATAATTCTTGGTTTGATGCTGATTGTTGGCAATTAAAGAAACAAATACGCTCTTTTTTTTCATTCGTTCTCATCCAATCCCATCTTTTTTAAGAGACTATTTTTATTTACGCAGAACATGCTATGAATTATTTGATGAGAAAAGACATCAGTATGCTCTGCATAAGTGGGACCAATTACATTCTGCAATCATTTCCCATAATCAAAAGGCCTTTTGGACTTTAGTTTCCAGATCAACCTGTTCAATTTCAAATTTGCTTCCATCTATCTCTGCAGTTACCTGGGTTGACTTTTTTTCAAAAAAATTCTCATCTTTGTCCCCAATTCAACTTCCCAGCAGTACTCCACAGGATCTCTTGGAATGACCTCCAGTTTCCCCTAATGAAATACATGAGTTAATTCTTTCTTTAAAACCCGGTAAAGCTCCTGGGCCCGATAACATTTTGAATGAGACTTTGTCTAATAATCCCAATTGGTGGGCAGAACCACTTGCATCCTTTTTTACCTTGGTTAATTCCACAGGTTGTTTTCCTGATGCCTGGTTGACATCTACTCTCATTCCAGTCTACAAAAAAGGTGACCCTTCATCACCTTCAAATTATCGCCCAATAAGTTTATTATCAAACATTGGAAAATTGTATTCAAAGTATCTTTTAACAAAACTCTCTTCCTGGGCAATTTCTAAAAACCTCCCCGGAAAGGAACAGATTGGTTTTCGGGCAGGAGCTTCTACCCTTGATCATATTTTTACGTTGATTTATTTAGCAGAGAAGTATTTTATTTATAATAAAGCTAACCTTTTTGCTGCATTTGTTGATCTCCAAGGTGCTTTTGATTCTGTGAATAGAGACCTTTTATGGTCTAAACTACTTAAATGGGGAATAGACTTGCGTTTATTATTCCTGCTACGTCAATTACACTCTCAAAATTTTTGTCAGATTCGGATCCCAAATTCTAATATTCTCACTGACAGATTTCCTATTCACAATGGTGTCTGCCAGGGTTGTATCCTTGCTCCCTTATTATTCAATTTATTTCTATCTGATTTACCTTCTTTTCTTTCTTCTTCTACTCATTCTACTCCGGTTCTAAACGGGGTCCCTGTCTTTACCCTCTTGTATGCAGATGATGCAGTACTATTATCTCTAACTAAATCTGGACTTCGCTGCATCTTGGCTAAATTTCAGGAGTACTATACACTAAATGACCTAACAATCAATTCAAACAAAACTCAAATTATGGTGTTTTCCCGCTCTTGGTCCCCTATAACATGGACGATAGGTCCAAATATATATAAGCAAGTCCAGTCTTATAAATATTTGGGTCTTATATTTCATTATAAACTTTCTTGGTCTCTTCATAAGAAAGCTATCACTTCATCTCTTTCTCCCCAACTTAAAGCCATTTTAAAAATTTTTTATAATGAAGGTAACCAGTATGTTCCTGCTGCTATCCAGATCTTTCAGTCCAAAATTCTTTCTCATTTGTTTTATGGTGCCCCAATTTGGATTAAAGCAATTAATAAGGATATTGATCAGATCGCAGCATCTTTTTTTCATAGAATTCTAGGGATTCCAAATTTAATTCGTGTTTCCACAATTATCCTAGAATTAGGTATCCATCTTCCAACAACTACAGCCTGGTTACTTACTTTTAAATATTGGCTTAAGCTGTTTTTAAATTCTCATTCCGGTTCCTTATTATATGATTTGTTAAGAGATTCTTATTTTTCTTCTTGGTTTCAGTTGATAGAAAATAAACTTGCTTCTCTCGACCTCTCATTAGAATCCCTGGCAGATATGAGTCTTCCAAGAGCATATTCATTGATAAAAGACAAGCTCTTAGCACTTGAATTCAATTATCTAAGTAATAGTCTCAATTCTGTTTGTTCCCCTCTTTCCCTTGGTTTGGCCCCATCCTTTAATCATGCATCTATTTATTTTTATACATTAATCAATCCATTACATAGACGAGCCTTTATGTTAGCTCGCCTCAATATTTTCCCGTCGGCAGTTCATTTTGGCCGTTTTTTTAACATTCCACGGGAGAAAAGGCTCTGTCTCTTTTGTCATGAGACTCCTGATTTTTTGTTTCATATACTCTTTCTTTGCCCAGCACACTTTGATATTCGGAATCATTACCTTGATTCTTGGATCCCTTCTGACCTTATCCCCTCTGATATTATTCTCTCCAAGTTTATGAGTGATGTTTGTGATTCCCTAACTGCAGCTGTTGCTGGTTATTTATCCGAGATCCTTAAAGTAACGCTGTTAGAATTTAAATAATTCTAGTATCTTGTTTAAATTGTTGAGTGTTATGCAAATTGTCATGTCAATTGTAAAGTACAATTGTTAATCGTTTGATATGCCAATAAAGGTTTCAGAAAGAAGAAGAAGAAGAAACATTAGAGGAGAAACCTTAAAAAGTACATTAGAATCATGGAAACATAACAGGGCCTTAGAATCCTGCTCACCAAGGATGAATGTGGGCCAATGGCATTGTTCAGAAATGCATGTACAGCAAGAGCATGCAAATGGAATGACAGGAATAAATTACGACCAAGAACAGGAATAAAGATGCTTCCCTTGCCCCAGCCTGCAGGCCAGATCCGGGTTTGGAAAAAGTCTTTCCTAGTGTGAGTGGCACTTACCCTGTGCCCAGATCAGCTTGGACGAAATGCAGCACTGTGGCAGAATGGTACGTGCTGTTCAGGACAGGGAGGGCTTGTGGGGGACTCAGCGGTTTCCAGTTTGGAGTCCACTGTCTTACAAGCCACTCCTATCCCTCCCCCACCTTTCGCCATGCAGCTGTGCTGACGGAGTGTGCACTGCATCCAATAGTGGGGGGGAGGGTGATCAGACAACCTGGGAGAGGTAAGTAAAAATATTGTTAAATGTTTTTACTTACCCCTCCACATGCTGCCAATGGATCTCCTTGGACTTTTGCCAGCAATTTTGCTGGAATAAGTTTAAGTAGAGGCAGGAGCACGTCAGGCTGGGAAAATGGAGGTAGTATCCCAGTATGCACTCCCACCTGCACTCCTACCTCCTCCCAAGATTTGCCCTGCTGCCCTCAAAATGCCCCCTTGCTCCCCCAGTCCTTCCTCCCACTCTCAAATTGCCACCTCTGTCACTCTACCTACTCCAGTATGGTGTCCAGGAGCTACTTCAATGTGCGTAGGGCCTCCAGCCATTTGTGCCAGTGGCTCTGAAGCACAGAGTAGTGGCATGTCTTTTATGGTGCTGCTGTATCACTTATAGCAGCAGACAGGGACCCTGCCAGAAGCTCCCAATAGGATTCAGCTGGTAGATATCTCTTTATCTTCATACCACTTCAATCCTTTCAGAAATTTGTAACTTACTCCTCCATTTCAGAAAACTTAGTGGAGTTAAGGCTCATTTTCGGAAATCTAAGCTTGCACTCTTTATAGGTCTGTTGCTTAAAGAAATGCACATTTCTTTATTCCCTTTCTCTCTGGTTCCATGTCCCCAGGGGGATTTTGTCCTCCCCCTGCCAGCATGAAATGGATTCATTTACCCAGTCCCTAGAATGTGCAGTGATGTCACACAATGACAGCAAGTCCCACACCAGCACGTGAAGCTGATGAGCGTAATGAGGATTATGGCAACAGTGATACAATCCATTCAGTCTGCTGTGGTGAGTCAAAGGTCATGTTGCATGCTTAGTGGCTGGGAGGCGGTGGGGGCCAGGCTGCAGGAAGTGGTTTGATCAACTGTAAGCTCAAATTTTAAAAACACCGTCTGATTCTGTGCATTTGTACCATTGCAAGCACCCTCTTTGGTAATACAAAATGAGCTTGTCTCAAGGCTGTTGTGCAGTTTGGTAGTTGAAGCACTTGCTCGCTGGCCTTTGACAACTACTAACTAGAAACCACACACCATCCACTTGGTAGAGGCCGAAATGTTCTGCCTATATGTGGGTGTGGGCAAGTAGAGAGACTGTTTGGCAGTTTGAATGCCACCTGCAAACGACTCAGACTGAAAAAAAAGTCTTGCTACAGTTTTTGCAGAACAAAACTTCAAATCAAGAAACATAAATGAACATGTGGCTAGCACTGGCATACGTTAAGCACCACACATGCAATGGGAGAAAAAAAAAAAGACCCATAAAAGCCAGCTTGCAGCACCATCTCTGTGATTTGTTGAAAACTCAGCTGTCTCTTTCTTTCAAAAATGCTTCTTGATTTCTGACTGTTTTTCACTTTTCCTACAAGCCTCCATCCTTTCTAAAAAAACATTGTTTTGGTCACAAGAAAGACACAATTCTGCTGAAAGCATAACAGCTGACTATCATCTGTCTACAGTGCCTGTTTCTTAGAAACAGCAGAAACAATGATTAAAGCAAAAGGCTCTGATTCAATTGCCCAATTGAATCCCTCCTTGGCCCCTAATCCTTTCTCCTTCTATACATATCATGCATTTGATCCCCTTCCTTCCATGCAATTAATTGCAGGTTGTAAAAAAAAAGGGACAGTTAAAACCAGCTGTGAAATATGCTGGAGGTTTCCCTTTTGGGTATTATTATTGTAATAGCACCTACTTTTGTTACTGCACTTCAGGATCCGACTGGCACTGAGTGCATTATAAACTGACATCCAGCCATTTACAACTCAGTTGTGGAAAGCGTCTCCAGACCAAAATGTCTGGCACAGCACATTTCAGTCCCAACATCTATTATTTATTTATTATGAAGGAACTAGAGGGCACCATCGATTAGTACCAGGAGACCGACAAACCCACAAGGGAAGTTGCCTTTCATCTCACCTCCCATAGCCTGTAACCCACAGAAACTGCCAAGTTTTTGTGCAATTGGTTCAGCACAAAAGAATCTCTCCTGAAATGGTTCAGTTGTAGTGATAGCTGGGAGCAAACAGGATATTGTGATGGAACAAATGGGTGGAGCTGTTTTTTTCGAGCCACTGCTGCCCAAAGGTTAGCCAGTGGTCCTAAATCTACGTCTGCTTCATTGTTGTGAGCTAGATTGGAAAAATGCATTCAAATGTGAAATGTTGGGTATGTAAGGAGCAGAATCTGCTTCCTGATCTGTAGAAGATGGGCAGGCAGTAGCCAGGATATGACTGGAGGGTGGCAAGAGTGTTTTTGCTTTGGCAGTAGTGCTACAACTCAATGCAAGAGCATCTCTTCTACATGCAGAAGGTCCCAGGTTCAAGCCTTGGCACTTCTAGATATGACTGGGAAGGATCCACATCTGAAACTCTTCAGCGCTACAGCCAATCAGAGCTAGATGGGCCAAGGGTCAGGCTCGGTATACAGCAGCACATGAATATAATATTTTGATATGAATATGAATATGATATGAATATGATTTTCTACACAACTTTTTTTTGGGGGGGTGTCTTTTTTTTGCATGGGTAAAAAACAACCTCCTTGCCAGCTGATTGAACATTTCACAATTGGGTTGGGAATCCTTCTAGGTGAAAGACCACTGGGGACTGGCTTTGGCTGGGTTAGTTGTAGATTGCTTTGGACTTTTATTTTTGTGGGGGGAAGACTGAATCTAGACTGGCACATCTGCCTGCCAGACTTCTAGTTCATTAGTGTGTTATAATGGAAATCTTTTTACACACTACATCGTGGCACGCAAAGGGTAACAACAAATGGGAAAGCTTCTACTGCCTTTGCATAGAATCAGGGCCGGCCTTAGGAGCTGCGGGGCCCAAATGGAAACACTTTTGTGAGGCCCCCTCTAATTTTGTGGGGCCCCCTCTAGTAATTTTTTTTTGTTTGCCTTCAGCTTGAATCAAACCAGACCAAAAAAAATCTGTTACTTCTGTGCAAGTGGTTAGGACTCCTGTACCGTTACTGGTTGTGCAGAACCGGAGGGAGCGTGTATCCAGCCCGCAGTGCTCCCTGACTCTCACCTGTCACTACCCCATCTGCAGCAGCCTGCTCTGGAGTGAGACAGGGGAGAGGATGGTGCAGGGAACGAGCGAGGTGCGCATGCTGCCACGTGCATGGCACCAGTTTCGGGCCGACTGGAAGCAGTGGTGGGTGGGAGCTGCTTCCGTAGTGACTCAATTTTGGGCCAAGTAGAAGCAACAGTGGGCGGAAGGGCAGTGCAGGACCCACACCACGCGTGGGGCCCAATTGGGGGCAAATCTGCCCAATTGCCTAAAAGCCAGCCCTTCATAGGATAACAAGAGGCATACATTTTTCAAATGTAACAGCATATTTAACATCTAAGGGTCCAATCCTATCCAATTTTCCAGTGCCGGTGCAGCTGTGCCAATGGGGCAAGCACTGTATCCTGTGGTGGGGAAGTAATTACAGAGTAATTAAGGTATGGGAACATTGGTTGCCTTACCTTGGGGCTGCATTGCGGTTGCACTGGTGCTGGAAAACTGGATAGTATTGGACCCTCAGTTACTACCTTTTTTGTGTACTCGCTGGCTTGCTTGTAGTCAGTGATGATCAACTAATGCTTCTTCCAGACGGGCAAACGGCCAAACACAGGTTTTTGATTTATTTTCCCCAGTGCCCTTTGATGGTTAGTTGCTGCTACCAGCCAGAATGGGACAGAAATTAATGAGGCAGAGAGAAAACAGTTTTGAGGAAGACAGAACGTAGCTAGCTAGTGACAAAGAAAAACCTAGCTCAACACAAAAGCTTGGAAGGCTCCAAGCAGAAGCTATTTAATTTGGAGGAAACAAATGGCAGCGTTTTACAGACTAACATTGCCTTTCAAAATACTTTCTTTTGGGTGGATTTTGGAAGCCAAGGATATTAGATTAAAAGTGGTCTGCAAAACGTCCTACTTATGCCCACACATAAAGGCACAGAGCTAAAGCCAATGTTTGCGCCCAGCCAGCTGAGGAGTCTGAAGTTACTTGCAGACATTGTGACCAACCATGTTAAAAATTATTGGAAGAGATCCACAATGTAATGATAAAAGGGGCAGAAGCAACATACCATCCCCCCAATGCAGAAAAAATGGTGTACAGTACATTCACTCCCAGCAAGTTAAACAAATCATGACCTGAGCACATTTCTTCTGCTCACCCAAAGGCCTGTACAAAAGACACTTGAGACACATAGTTTCAGTTGCCGTATCATCGGTTATGATAGGCCATGAGCCTTCACACCCACAACATTCCTATTGTGTGCATGACATTTACCACTGAAAATAAATGCTGCGTTTGGCATTTGACAGCCAATGGGAGTTTTGTGCACAAACCATTGCAAGAAAGTTTCACCCATTTTCTAAGACTTGTATTCAGCAGTCAGCGTGTGGAAAGGCAGTGTGGCTGAATGAGGCTTTCTGAATTTAATACTGTAGTCCCTAACTCTAGAATTGCAAGGGGGTTGAAAAAAATAAACCCAGATCCATTCACGCATACGCCTTAGGCAAAAACAGGGCTCCCTACCCAAGAAAGGCTAACTGAAACCTTCTGTGAATTAAATGGAACCACATTCAACCATTGCTTATATTGTCTGGTACTGAAGGGCGGTTGAGGAGGGAACAGAAGAATGCTGTTGATCAGATAGCAGTTCACCTTGGAATTCTTACTCTTTTTTTGTAACTCACTCAGTTTTGCAGGATCTTCTTTAGCATGAAAACCCAGAATGCACCTGGTACCTATGATCAGAAATATGTAGCATTAATGTTATTTGCAATAAGTGAGCCCCACTATGTTCAGTTGGCTTATTCTTAAGCAAGCATGCATAGGACTCAAGATCAGGCTACATGTGATGGGGGGGAAGCATGTTTGTTGTACAAATGCCTGTCCTGCTCACTTCTGTAATGGGAGAGGGATGGGGGAATCTGTATGAGCGGAAAAGAGAATTTCAGGAGCAGACTACACAGAGCTAAGTAACAGGAGTAGCTACAGATATCAGTGCCTTGCTTGTGGTTGCCAAGACAAAATGGTGGTTGCCTGCCAAACAAGTCTCCACATGCACCTCTTGTTCCTGCTTTTGAGCAGAAATGAGAGGCGTGTATGTGTGTGTGTTGTTTGGCAGCTGCTTGGTTGTTCTGCTCCAGAGCCCCATGACTGGGCAGTGGCCAGACTCCTACACACACAGATACACCCCTGTGCACCTCCTGTTACTACTCAAGAGCAGGAACAAGAGGTGGGGGGCAGGTTGCTTAGCCACGGCTCAATCGTGGCACACCAGTGTACATCACAAGCAAGGTGCAGCCACGTTCTCCAATCCCTCCCTTTCTTGCACTGTAGTGAAAGTTGAAGCATGTTCACTTGCTTGTGAGGCCTTGCGTAGCACATACAGTGCCAAATAATACCAGACTTCCTCCCTGCTTTGAAGCTGGGGAAGGGGCCAGGGTCGCCATACAGATGACTTCTGCCCACTTCTGCAATTTCAAGGTAGTGAAGAAAACTGGGGTTCACTTGCCCTTCTTGCCAGGGGGCAGCACTCTATTCCCCACGGCGAGGGGGATAAACAAAAATCCCTGGAACCCAGGAAATTACCTTTTACCAACATTCAAGCCATAACATGTCATCTGTGAGCCAATGAAATTCTACATCTAAATAGCACAGCTGTTGCTTTTGCAATCAACACTGGTGTCACAGACAAAGAGTGCCTGCAACATCACCAGTCACAAGCATTGCACAACTCCTGCTACAAATGTCCAGGCCGTTCTGTGACCTTTTCAATAAGTACTTCCTTTTCTGTAACACTCAAGAGGGAAAAACTATATTCTAACTCTCTAAAAAGAATTTTAAAAAATGACAAACAGCAGCAAAATGCCGGTACCCCTCCCCCACAACACTGTCCTGTCATTTTATAATATTTTTCTTGTAAATAATTTTGGTTGGGGATATGTGACCTATGCCATTCCACTTATGGGCTACTTTATATGCACACAACAGGACGAAACTCCACTTTCATTAATTACAAAGGGGCAAAGCATCATGCAAATGCTGCCGAATCAATTCCAGCATTCTAGGATTACTTGAAGGGGAAAAATCCAGGTTTGTCTAGATGAGACCTCACAGACATGTTCCAAGCCAGCACAAACAGCATATCTTAAGAATAGGCTGAAACTCCTCTGTGTAGCCTGCACTGAGACACGTGTGTGTGTGTGTGTGTGTGTGTGTGTGTGTGTGTTTGAGAGAGAGAGAGAGAAGGCTCATTTTACTAGAATCCCAAATGAATTGGCTACTGACATGAAAGGAAGCCAGGAGAAGGGGAAGGTCTGTCCTCATCCCCCCCTCCTTTTCACGAAGCGAAGCTCACATTGCACTCCATTAATGATTGTCACACATAGCACGTTCCACAACATGTGCTTGGCATGGGGCAGTGTTGTTTCACATGGCTTCCAATGCAAAGGAACGCTCAAGAAACACAAGCAGGGCCTGGAGGGAGTAAACAACTTTCTAATTATAGTGAGTCTTTTCTGGTAGGAAGAGGTGGCAAAGACTTCAAGAGGTGTGGAGCTTCCATTGGCTAACCTGTATTTAATATCCCCTCACTTGTCATACCATGCATGAAAGTTATGAGAGTAAATGCAGCTAGAGACTATCACGTCCTGTATTTGCAAAATGAGATGTGGACAATCCACGGGCCTAAATGGGGTAGAGTACACAGTAAGAGGTGGTTTCTAAGGGCCCAATCCCAGCCAACTTTACAGCACAATTCAGTCCTGATTGGGTTCCATTATTTTGAGGAGGCCTCTGTGACTGCTATCCTACAACAGGATGAGGTGCATGCCCCATTGGCATGGCTGCATCAACACTGAAAAGTTGGGTGCAGTTGGATTCCAAATATCTTATTATTGCAGAAAAATAGCAGAATAACTAATGCCTCCCTCTTAACCTCTTAAATTGGCTCCAGGTGACAACTGTGTCACACATGCACCTTGGCGGGTCAACATGCAGGTGCTGGATCTCTATTGGTAGAGGAGTTGTTCCAGCTCAGCAGGAAGCAAGCACAACTGTTGCAACCCCTGCTTGGAGTTCACACTCCAATCCTGAAGATGGGGGAGCGGTTGAGTCAGAAGGGCCGACCCTGAATCAGCGTCTGACATTAGGAAAACCCCAAGTGCGGACACTGGAGTCTTCAGACGTAGAGATTTCAGAGCCAATACTCACTGAGTTAGAGCCCATTAATGAACAAGCCCCTTCTGTGTACAGAACCTCATGCTCTCCTGATCCTGTACATCAGGGCAAGCAGTAAGCCAGGAGAAATGCAAGAAGTTCAAGACTCCAGGACAGAGGGAGTCCACTGTCCAGGCAGGGAGGCAAAGCTTGCTAAGGGTATTCTAGGCTTAGAACCACACTTGGAACCTCAGGCAAGTTACTTACTTGGGGCTCTCTAAGGTACTGTAATCCTGACTCACCCATGTCTCTCCACTAGTTTTCCTTTCTAGAAGGACAGGAAAATAGGATCCTTTTTGCTCATCCAGCCTGATTCCTCCTCCTTGCATCTAACAAAGTTGGCAGGAGAAAAGAATGGACTGGACTCAGAGACAAGCTTACTTATTTGGTGCATTGTTTCAGAGTCAACCTCACCCTGGCAACTGCTTGGGACATCTCCAAAGTCACCGAGAAACTTCTTCACTGAGGAAGAATTGTTGGTCTGACCAAGCAGGGCTCTTGAAACACTTGCTTAAGCAAATGTGAAAAGAAATTTTCACTCGTGTGTGGGTATGGCTGATTTTAACATCAGCTCTGCAGTAAATACAATCTCTAGGAAAAAAATACAAATATTAGAGGTACCATGGCCCCAACATCCAATTATCTGAGATAAACTATGTACAGGAAAGATCAGAGGGAGAAGCAGAATAAAAGAACCAAAATAAAACATACAGAAGAAACCAGTGGGATCAATTTGAAGGCAACATGCGCCAATTTTATTTCACTGTTCATCTTGGAGGGTTGGTTGAAAATAGTAGGCACAGTTTCTAATTTATTTGAAATAAAGCTTTTTAAAAAAAAAAATCATAGCTGTACTCTTATGTTTAATAATTGATCAGAGTCAAAATAACATCTTTTTCTGACTTGTGAGTTCATGATTTAGTTTGCATCTCAGCCCAGCTGTTCTGAAGACTGATCTCTGTCTTGGCAACAAGCAAACTAATTAGTAAAATGCCTCTGAGCACTTACCAAGTTTTATATGACTGCAAAGGCCTCGCTGGGAGTAGTGTGGGAAGTGCTTCCCCATGGCTCATCCCATGTGGACAGATCTTAACATAACTCTACTTTAAACTATATTTTCCCCACTATCTCAAGGAAAGACAGCATGTCCCAGAAGTCTAACACTCTGCTCTATTTTTTGCTCTACACAAACCTTGTTCTGTTGTTAGGAAGAACTATTGTGGCTGGTGCTTTTCCTTCCAAGTCTCTCACCACACACACCCCATGGTTTTCTTTGATTGCAACACAATTACTCAGGACCTCAAACAAACAATGCTACTGTTCTTTGCCAGTTTGTTCTTGTGTTTTGTCTGCCTCTTTTAGGGTTATATGAAACACAACATTCTGTGCTCCTTGCTCACATAGAGCACCAACATCCCATTCCAAAAGAGATCATACACTCAGGGCTTACTGAATAATTTTAACTGAATCACGTTTCAGAGAAAATTAAAAGTTATTGTAAGGGGTGATGATGAAAGTGGTTAGTGTGGATCAGGGCCAGATTGTTCATCAAGCTAAATGCATCGGAGCATAGACTTCAGCCCAGAGGGAGGTCTCCAGATTGCAGGTGCCATTTATAATTTCTACACTTAACCATTATTTTTGGAACAGTTTTCTTACAGCTATTGTTATGTACAGGACTAGTAAGTGAAGCGAGACCATGGGCTTTTGTTTCATACTTGCTTATTATTCTCTCTCTCTCTGCTTCTATTCTGTTGCAGTTTTCCCCTGCAGCCTGGCACACGGCCCAGGATGTGTGAGTCTCTGTTCCTTCTGGCTGAGTAATTTGGTCTACTGTTCAAGCCACTCTGTAGAATTCAGGCACATGTGATAGGCAGTTGATTGCTAGCACAGTTTTATGATGGAGTGCACAGTACCTCAGGTGCCTCTTGGTGGAAAGGATGCGGCTAATATATTTCTTAAATCAATAAATGGGTTGGTACATTTTTGGTCTTATCTGTAAGACTAATGCAGTTTTTAAAAACTTCTATTTTTAAAAAACTTCTATTTAAAAAAAATACTTTATTAAAAGTACAAAACTGAAACATATTGAAGGGTTAACATATAAAGAGCCTGCTAGTTTGGATCAAAGGTCAAGCCTATATTGTATTCAGGCACAATGAATTCATTGTGGTGCCCCTTTAGTGTTGGCACCAGATGGCTGGGCCCCTGGGGCAAAGCTCTGCACAAAGGCCCCAAGATACCCTTTAGGCAGCCCTAAAGGCACGTGGGTTGCTATGCTCTCACTAGTACTGAGCATTCAGGGGTTGAGCTGGCCAGGTGGGTCCTCTGGTGAAGGGACCTTAGCCAGTGCACAGCCTGATCAATACCACCACTGGATCAAGGACATCTAGATTCCACCCTCCCTCTCCTTCCTTAGACAAGAGAGCTGCCATTCCTTGATCCCCTTCCAGAGATCTGTATGTAACTCTGTAAATCCTAAGCAAATATGAAACAAAAGCCTATGGTCTGGCTTCACTTACTAGTCCTGTACATAACATAACTCTGTAAATCCTATGCTGACGGATCTCAAAATTTGTCAGCCTAAGTTCTGGAACACAGTGGCGTCACTAGGGTTCGCGTCACCCAATGCAGGATGCCAGCGTGTCACCCCCCCCATGCAGTGGGCAGGGCAACACCCCAGGTAGTGGGCGTGGTGATGTACTATCACTCTGCCCCCACTGGTTTATTGGCTGTACCTTTTGACAGACAAAAGATAGAACACATTCTGCATGAAATTATGCATTGATTGATATATAACATGATGGTGTTATTCTTCCAAATTATGATTTTAGTGATCTTGGTCACTAGTGGTGTCACACACACACACACACACACCCCGGGTGTCAACTTACTAACACCTTATTGCAGCAGTTCTCAAACCTTTAGCACTGGGACCCACTTTTTAGAATGACAATCTGTCCAAAACCCACCAGAAGTGATGTCATGATGGAAGTGACATCATCAAGCAAATTAAAATAAGTATAAATAATTATAGTAAAACAAATAATTAAATAAGCAGAAGCCAGCCCTGGTCCACCAAGTGAATTTCCTCTGTAGCCTGCCTGCAATAACATCCCCCCCCCCTCCAAAACCAGTAAGGTTTTCAGCCCTACCTGGTGCCCAGTTCAATTTAAGAACTTCTATTTAAACCAGATCACTGTCAGGATCCACCTGGCTTTGCAAGTCTCAAAAAGGTTCACCTTATCAGCTGAAGCCTCTGTTTTGATCCTTTTTAGTAAGGGGGGAGGCTGCCTTCTGGAGCACTTGTTTAGCTGCAGGTGCATAGGATCAGGACCATTCTGGTAGCCCTGCACTCTCCTTCACCTGATCGTCCACACCAGCAAAGGCACGTTTGCTTACTCACAAGTAAACCCAACTGTGAGGTTTAGTTTGGCTTTTCATACGGTGCAGTGGCGTTGCTAGGGGTGGGGGGGTGCGGTCCGCACCGGGTGACCCGCACAGGGGGGTGACACACACTTGGGGTGACGCATTAAAATCACGGTGGTTAGGAGTAACCCCGTTATATTATATACAGTTGGATGTGGAATTTCAAGCGGAATGCAATGCAAAAAACCAGAGTGAAATATCTACTTTCTATCAAAGGTTATGGCCAAAAAACCAGAGAACAAAAAATGCATGGATCTCTATGGAAAGTGAGCCATGTCACGTGTTTACTCGCAAGTAGGCGAACTTGCCTTAGTCCGTTGGAAAGGGCAGGCTGAGAGAACATAAGAACATAAGAACAGCCCCACTGGATCAGGCCATAGGCCCATCTAGTCCAGCTTCATGTATCTCACAGCGGCCCACCAAATGCCCCAGGGAGCACACCAGATAACAAGGGACCTCATCCTAGTGCCCTCCCTTGCATCTGGCATTCTGACAGAGCCCATTTCTAAAATCAGGAGGTTGTACCTGCACATCAAGGCTTGTAACCCGTAATGGATTTTTCCTCCAGAAACTTGTCCAATCCCCTTTTAAAGGCGTCTAGGCTAGACGCCAGCACCACATCCTGTGGCAAGGAGTTCCACAGACCGACCACACGCTGAGTAAAGAAATATTTTCTTTTGTCTGTCCTAACCCGCCCAACACTCAATTTTAGTGGATGTCCCCTGGTTCTGGTATTATGTGAGACTGTAAAGAGCATCTCCCTATCCACTCTGTCCATCCCCTGCATAATTTTGTATGTCTCAATCATGTCCCCCCTCAGGCGTCTCTTTTCTAGGCTGAAGAGGCCCAAACGCCGTAGCCTTTCCTCATAAGGAAGGTGCCCCAGCCCCATAATCATCTTAGTCGCTCTCTTTTGCACCTTTTCCATTTCCACTATGTCTTTTTTGAGATGTGGTGACCAGAACTGGACACAATACTCCAGGTGTGGCCTTACCATCGATTTGTACAACGGCATTATAATACTAGCCGTTTTGTTCTCAATACCCTTCCTAATGATCCCAAGCATAGAATTGGCCTTCTTCACTGCCGCCGCACATTGGGTCGACACTTTCCTCGACCTGTCCACCACCACCCCAAGATCTCTCTCCTGATCTGTCACAGACAGCTCAGAACCCATCAGCCTATATTTAAAGTTTTGATTTTTTGCCCCAATGTGCATGACTTTACACTTACTGACATTGAAGCACATCTGCCATTTTGCTGCCCATTCTGCCAGTCTGGAGAGATCCTTCTGGAGCTCCTCACAATCACTTCTGGTCTTCACCACTCGGAAAAGTTTGGTGTTGTCTGCAAACTTAGCCACTTTACTGCTCAACCCTGTCTCCAGGTCATTTATGAAGAGGTTGAAAAGCACCGGTCCCAGGACAGATCCTTGGGGCACACCGCTTTTCACCTCTTTCCATTGTGAAAATTGCCCATTGACACCCACTCTCTGCTTCCTGGCCTCCAACCAGTTCTCAATCCACGAGAGGACCTGTCCTCTAATTCCCTGACTGTGGAGTTTTTTCAGTAGCCTTTGGTGAGGGACCGTGTCAAATGCCTTCTGAAAGTCCAGATATATAATGTCCACGGGTTCTCCCACATCCACATGCCTGTTGACCTTTTCAAAGAATTCTATAAGGTTCGTGAGGCAAGACTTACCCTTACAGAAGCCATGTAATCCAACAACATCAGAGGAATCCAACAACACCAGAATGGTCCTGATCCAATGAATGCAGCCCCCAAAAACACCTAAGAAGGAAGTCCCTCCCTCCAAGCAGATGAATGTATTGAGCCCTATGGAAAGCGAAACTAAGCCAGAAGATCGACTTTACTCGCAAGTAAGCAAACGTGCCTTGGCTGGTGGTCAGGCTAGGCAAAGGGAATGTGAAACCACCAGAATGGTCCTGATCTGATCGGACTGGAGCTCAACAAATGCTCCAAAATGCAACCTTCCCCCCCCCCCCAACTACAAAGGATCAAAACAGAGACTTCAGCTGATAAGGTGAACTTTTTTGAGACTTGCAAAGCCAGGTGGATCCTGACAGTGATCTGGTTTAAACAGAAGTTGTTAAACTGAACTGGGCACTGGGTAGGGTTGAAAACCTTACTGGTTTTGGAGGGGGGTGTTATTTCAGGCAGGCTACAGAAGAAATTCACTTGGTGGACCAGGGCTGACTTCTACTTATTTAATTATTTGTTTTACTTTAATTATTTATACTGATTTATTTTAGTTTGCCTGATGATGTCACTTCCACCACGACATCACTTCTGGTGGGTCTTGGACAGAGTGTCATTCTCAAAAGTGGGTCCCAGTGCTAAAGGTTTGAGGACTGATGAGAACTGTTTGAGAGCTGTAATAAGGTGTTAGTAAGTTGACACCCGGGGTGTGTGTGTGTGTGTGTGTGTGTGTGTGTGTGACACCACTAGTGACCAAAATCACAATTTGGAAGAATAATACCATCATGTTATATATCAATCAATGCATAATTTCATGCAGAATGTGTTCTATCTTTTGTCTGTCAAAAGGTACAGCCAAAAAACCAGTGGGGCAGAGTGATGTTACATTACCATGCCCACTACCTGGGGTGATGCCCTGCCCACTGCATGGGGGTGACGTGCTGGTGTCCTGCACCGGGTGACGCGAACCCTAGTGACGCCACTGATAGGGCACAATACATTCATCTGCTTGGAGGGAGGGACTTCCTTCTCAGGTGTTTTTGGGGGCTGCATTCATTGGATCAGGACCATTCTGGTGTTGTTGGATTTCTCTCAGCCTGCCGTTTCTGACGGACTAAGGCAAGTTCGCCTACTTGCAAGTAAATGCGTGATACGATTCACTTTAACTTTCCATAGGGTTCCATGCATTTTTTGTTCTCTGGTTTTTTGGCCATAACCTTTGATAGAAAGGAGATATTTCACTCTGGTTTTTTTGCATTGCATTCTGCTCAAAATTTCGCATATCCCATATAATCCCATATAATATGATGGGATTACTCCTAACCACCGCGATTTTAGCATGCCACCCCCCCCCAGTGCGTGTCACCCCTCCATGCGCATCACCCGGTGCGGCCCGCACCCCTCCGCATCGCCCTAGCGATGCCACTGCTGGAACAACAGTGTGAAAGTCATTCTGTTTTTCAGTGGGTTGCAGCCTCCAGGGCAAAGCGCTGGAGGCTGCACACAGGTGACAGAAGCTCACTGAAACTCCTCCATCCCACACTGCTGCAAGTAAGTTAGCAGGGGTAGTGGAATGGGAGAGGTTGGTAGTTTGGGGTGGGGAGTGGGCCAGGTTGGGGGCAATTCAGAGGTGCATCCAAGTTTCACGATGAAAACTGAAACAAGTTTTTTTTTGTTTCTTTTTGCTTTGTACTGCAGTTCAGAGGTGCAAGGAGGCCTGCAGAGAGGGTTGTGCACTCCCTGGACTCTCCAGAGTACCATAGCAACCCCAGGCATGTAAAAAAAAAAAAACCTTTGTCCCCAGTGGTGGTGCAATCATGTTGCTGCTGACATTGCTGCCCTGCTCCTTAAGGGGGCAGCAACAGAGGTTCCCTGACTGGGGCATTTCGATGCCCCAGTTTGGGAACCTCTGCTATATGCACTTCCCTGGGAGTAAGTCCCATTGAATTCAGTGAAGACATGTACTTCATTGTACTTGTGCTGTCAGTAAACATACAGAAAGCACAAACCTATGCATGTCTACTCAGAAGTAAGTCCCATTGAGTTCAATGGGGCACTCCTGGGGAAGTGCCTATAGGATTGCAGCCTGACTGCAGACAACAGAAGTGTGTTGTAGCAGGCAAGGCAAGAGGAACAGCCAGCCAGTGGTAGGAAAGATATGCAGAAAGCAAACCACTTTGCTAGAACATACCATGTGAACAGATCGAGGCCAGCCCAAGACCCCCAGACACCTGAACTGGCATGCCAAAAGCTGCTCCTCTTATCTGCCAACATCCGCTATAACCACTCCTTCTCTTGCTGCTCCTTGTATTTAAAAGTGGGGAACTTTTAAGGTTTAAGGGGGGCTTGTATAAAATTATAAGAGGATTGGTGTAGGTTCCCAGTCTTGTCCCAATATGAGCAGGTTGCAAGAACAACACTTCAACTACAGCAGAGTACTTTCAGCAGTTGTATTGGTCAAGGGATATCACATATAGAGTAGTCATTTAACAGTCCAAGAGTCAGTTGGACTGAGAGAGCAGTCAGTTCCAGTATAATACACAGTCAAAGGTTCAGTCCATAAGTCAGTAATATCACATACAGTATCCAGCCTCTTCAGTCACTGGCAGCAGTCTCACAGTTACTCCATCAACTCCCCTACTGCTGCACTTGAGGCTCCTCCTGACTATCTTCATATAGTCAGCTCAGCCAATCAGTATTTGGCTTGGTCACACTCAGGGTGTGCCTGTCCCAGGTGCTTGCTGATTCTGCTGAATCATTGCTCTGCACCTGCTCCCTGAACCAACATGTAAGCTGTGGTTCTGTATCACTCAGAACTCAAGCTGACACTTAATGGAAGAGGAAGTGTGGAGGGTAGAAGAGTGGTGAACAAGAGTGCCTCCATGGTCTTCTCCACACTTTTGCTCTGTTCCTCTTTCTTCTTAAGGGAAACAGAAAGAGAAGTGAGGGAGGCAGGTGAACCTTGAAGGACATCATTTTTAAATGTTCCCCAAGTAGCAACCTAAGTAATAAACTCCCTGTAAGGAATCAATAGCACCTCTGGGAAAGCAGTTGTAACCCAACCTGTTCCCTGTTCTTTCTTTCTTTCTTTTCTTTTTTTTAAAAGCCATTTCTGCCCAACGTTGCATATACACAACAGGGTTCAAATGTCTACACCAGTGGGCAAGGTAGAAATGGATTAACTTGCTGGGGTGAGGTGACAATTCTTATTTAGGGGAACCAGGGCTGGCCCAGCCATGAGGCAAGCTGAGGTAGGTTGCTTCAGGCAGTGAATTGGTGCAGTGGCCTCCTACACTTCCATGTGACCAAGCTCCCATTTACCTCCTGACCTCTTCCCCCTCTCTCTGCCCTTCTATGCTTTGAAATAAAGGAAGCCAGAAGAAGTAGAAGTGAGGCAGTGTTATTTCAGAGCAGCAGATCTGAGGAAGCACCTAAAATGGGATCCCATATCTGCAGACTGAAAGGGAACAGTCCTTTCAGCTACATGTGTGGATTAAGTGTGTAAGTTTGTGACCATCACTGTGTTTTCTAGTATATATGCTCATTGTGCACAGTGTATCAACAGTAATTGATTTTGGTTTACCATGTAATCCAAAAATAGGTATTACAAAATGCTATGGTGTATTGGGGAAGTATATTAATTCCAACTTGTTTAAACAAATACAAGGGAGGAAGTGTCAAGTAAGGGAAGTCTTAAGTGCAGTCTTAAGAAATCAACCAATTTCTCACTTGCAGGTTGCTACAATCCAAAAATAACTGACATCTAGTTTCATAAACCGGGCTAAACATCTGTGTGCAGCAGCTTTCAAAACCCAGAAGGTGCATTTTGAGAACTGTCTCGATGTAATATGCAAATTGCACCTCTGTGTAGCAATAAGGAAGTTGTTCCTGTTAAAGAGACATGAAGGCAACTGCCAAGCGAAATGATAAGATACTGTTTCAGCAGACAAGAAATGAACCCAACTGGGATTTTACAAAACACTGCTTTGCCTTTTCTGAAAGAAAATAAAATCCACAATGGCAAAATCCACTTAGCCACCTACAGTATAACAACAGATACTGTATTTGATCACAGCCTTCCATGTTACACCCCTGACAGATAAGTGAAGGGGCTCCTTTTAAAGTGGAAGTTCTCTTATATTCAGCAGACAAAAGCCTCTTCCCTCCAGCATGGCATCTTTTCCAAGACCATTTCCATGTGCTGTTGACTCCCTTGTGCCTTTGTTCACATTGGTGAGCCAATCTGGAACAAAGAACCACCTTTTCATGCTATGTAAGCTACTTTGAGAGCTGTTTGTTGTTGCTAAAAAGCAATATAATAATAATAGTAATATTATAATAATACCATTTATATGATATGATATATGGATATATGATATTTTGATATATTATAATACATGGCAGTGGAGCTTTGGGATCAGAGTTAGGAGATCTTAGATGAGCTGCCTTCCCAGGCTAACGAGTCCCATCTACCCGTTGGCTGTTTAGTCGCCTCTTACGACAAGTACAGCCAAACTGAGGGCCTATTCTTATCCCCCAGCCCCCAGGGGTTAGAGGAAGAGGCTTCAGGAGTCAACCTCGAGGCAAAATCAGGAGCTGGAGTCCCTGAGGCAGTTCATGGCTGAACACAGTCACATTCTGGCAACTCCTGTGACGCCGCTGGAACCAACCGTATTGGCCTCTGCCTTTCCATTGGACCATTTCAGCGACGTGGAGAAGGGGAATTTGCTGCATGGGAAACAGTCTATCCTCCATATCTACTTTACCCAGGCTTCGCGCACTGGAAAGGACACTCTGTTCCAGAACCACCATTCAGAGCACAATACCATAGTCGTCCGAGACTGAAGGATGCCAACAACATGTAATACATGATAATATATATATTGTATCTTTTGTCCACCATTTTAGATGATCTTGTCAAGATGATTTGGCAAGGACAAAAAGACAGCAGAACCTACAACCCCAAACGCTTGCTCTGAGGTGAATTATTACACTTCCACAACTTTTGTACCCTTTTTGGTTTGCTGATATTGCTATCCATACAAACCTAAACATTCATGCACTGGTGCAACAAGTCTTTAAAAATGACTTGTTACTTTCCAAATTCTTGAAATGTGATAAATACTAGATTATTTTCATTTTAATATATAGTGTTAATTTATAATGATTATTCAAAGTCTGATTTGTTTGTAATAAGAAATGTGATATTATGAGAATGCTCCTCTCCCCATGGGTAGGCTCTGGAAAATGGGGGAAAGCTGCCCTTTAACTATGCTATAACCACAGTTGCAGTATGAATGAAAAAGCTTAATTCTATGCATGTCTACTCAGAATTAAGTCCCATTGAGTTCAGTGGGCTTACTCCCAGGTAAGTGTGTATAGAATTGCAGCCATAGTACACTTGGCATGTTAAAGGACCTGGAGAAATTTGTGGAACAGCAGTTATCTGTATGAATGAAAAAAATAAATAGTTTGACCCCTGACATCTATATTTGAACCCACAAGCGTGAGCTTTTAAGCATCACATATCACTAACAGATATTTTGATAACAATAGTAACTGCAGTAATAAATGAAACTGGTGGATACCTTGCTTATATAAAGTGCACTATCTACAAAATAGTGCCCTCTGCAGGTAAACCCATGGATTACATGGACAATCTATTACCAGATTATCATTGTAAATTAAAAATGTGACACAAAGGGCATCTTTCTTGGTCTAGCTATGCTATATATGCCTTCAAAATCACAAAATTGTTTTATTTAGAGCAGTAAATTTTTTTTAAAAAATCTGGTTGGTTAATACCAACTATCATTCTACCAATTTAAACCCTCTTAAATTATAAGAAAAATTACATGTTTTTCTATGCAAACAAAAGTGCTGGGAAAATGTGACAGCCTGTCCTGTATGCTTCACTTACAATAAAGGGTGATGCATGAGCTGTGCCTGTCGATGTCAATGTCATCTACTGGATAGTGCCTGGGACATTACTAGGAATGAGTGACAACTCTTTATTTCCATGCTCGTGCCATTTTATGCTCCATTTTATGTTTTATTTAAATGTTTACTTGTAAAAAATCTTTAGAGGCCAAATGCTTCAGCCAAAAAAGGAAAAGGAAAAAAGGAAAGCTACCTTCTCCCACACATGGTTCTAGTTTATTATAAACCTGTATGTCTGATAAATTCAACCTATATTAAAAAAATCAATCTCGCTTCTTGCTGTGGAATGGATAGCAAATAAAATTGGCAAAGTTTTGCAACAAGACATCCATTTATAGACTGTCTAAGAACTGGACTTGGACATAGGGGTAGAAACGTGTTCAAAAGTGTGCTTGTGCAAAGGAGAAAAATGCAGTTGAGCTGTGCTTTATTATAGTATTTATAGTGTGCAGGAGTCCTTAGCAGCAAAAGTTACATACTGCTTTTGGCTCCTGAGGTCAGTTGGCTCAGGCTGAGTAATGATGATATTGCAAAAAGAACATTGAAGCTTTTTGAAATTTTTTTATGTTAGAGTTTAAAACAACATCTAAAGAACATTTTAACTAGCTTGAACAAAGACAAACACTATTACCTTGCTAATGGCTGCAGATAAAGGACCTGTTGAAAAGTTGCCAGCCTCAGGGCCAAACAAAACATTGTGAGAGAAAAGCCTGATTGGATCTCCCAATGCATTCAAGTATGTAGTATGGGAGTAGAGTTTTTCCCCTCTGCATTCTGTGCAAATGCTTTCCTCAAAGTTAATCTCTGGTGCAGAGGGTGAAACACACACAAAGCTATACTGCAGTGGTTCCCAAACTGTGGCTCCCTGGGGAGCCATGGAAACTAGCCAGGGGAGTCACAGAACCTTCACAAAAAACCTGCTGCCATACACAATATATAGGATTATAGCCATAAAGGGGAGCATGGCCAATGATCCAGAAGGTCAAGGGAGTCACAGAACCTTCACAAAAAACCTGCTGCCATACACAATATATAGGATTATAGCCATAAAGGGGAGCATGGCCAATGATCCAGAAGGTCAAGGGAGCCACCACTCAAAAAAAATAAAATAAAATAAAATAATAGGGAACCACTGCTATATTGCACCTGTATGGTTTCCCCTTCAGAGCGAAGAGCAACTCTTGTGGGGGGAGAGGAGAGATTTAGATTGGAGCTGTGGCACAGGAGAAATGTTTAAGCCCCCTCTGCCCATGCCACAGATCCAATCTGACCTGGAAAGGAAACTATGTAATGATCAAGATTGGCCTTGAAATGAATATTGCTGGGAAGAGTAGAGACTACCAGTAAGAAACTATGGACATTGGTTTGTTCACCAGGTTTTTTATTCAACCTCTAGCACTTGTATGACAAGGAAAGAGCTGCAATTTATAAAGTGTGCAGACATTCAAAGTTTACGGGTGCTGCTGAGTAAACTGTTGGGGACTTGTGTTACAAAAAGCCAAGGAAAATAGCGTTTACAGCTCGCTTATTTGGCTCATCTCCCTCCTTGCCAGTGAAACAGCTGCACGGCAACCCACACTTTCTCACAACATTTCCTTACACAGAAGAAAACAAATGCATTCTCTTTGGATTGACCTGCTGTTGTTCAGCCGTTTGTTTTTTGAAATATGGTTATCATCAAAGTGCATTTATGGAATCGAACTGCAATAGCAGTGAGATCCGTCTCTAAATGGGTTGTATTGACAGTGTCTCCCCTGAAGAACACCATAATTCAGTATATATGGAACAGGTTATCTGAACAGGTCAGACAGCGGGCCTGCTTGCTTTTCCCCTCCAGCCCATTTCCTGTTGCCAAGTCAGGAAACCATTACCATTAAGCAAAAGTTACAAATAAATAATAGTCTTCATACTAAATGACCTGTTTTATGATTACTGTTAGGAGAGGCTTGTGCTCCAACCGCACCTAAAGGTCTCATTAAGAGGCATAAATAATTCTTGTCATGGAGTTTCACTAGGGCCTGGTCTACATAAGCAGCAGAATGTCAGGATAAAATACTGAGGTGGTAGAAAAATCCACAGTTCAAAGCAAGGCCATGCCTTTATGAGGACCAACAAAAAAGTCACCAGATGTCAGGCAGCAAGCTTTTGAATCCTATTGGATTCTTCAACAGGCACTTTGTAAAATCAAAAGAAGGAGTTCAAGTGGTTTTCACATAGACTTGAATCAGCCTCTGAAACATATAAGGTGGTTTCAGCACACACATAAGTCTGTTTAGACAAAGGAAGCAAGTTGGGGAAAAGGTGTGACCCTTCCCCATCACATTCTGGAAATATAAGTGCTGCAAGTTAACTCAATGCAGCCTTCAGTGCTCACCTGAAATACAAGGGCTCTGTTCTTTCCTGATCTTGCCTTCAAGGGAACCTGTGCGTTTTAGGTGGGCACTTGCTGTTTGACCCCTTGTCATGCTTTAGTTGCTGCTGATAAAGATGTTTTTATCACCTACAATTTTGAGGAGATAGTGTGGTTTGTTTCCCTTCAGGCTGAGAATAGAAATGCCTCTTTTAAAAAAAAACTTCTGCATGGAAATAACTGCCTGCAAGTTAAAAAAAAAAACAAATAAAAACCTCATTTATCAAGGAGATGGGTTCTAGACCAACCCACTTCCTAACCAGTTCTTTGCTTGCAAATAATGTTGTGTTTTTTTTAATGTAGAGGAGCATTCAAAAATGTGATCCCCCACCTGCAAAGAGCTCAGTTTGCTTATCCAATATTCTAGCTGCAGAAACATTTTACAGCCAATTTTAAGAAAACCACTTCACCAAACCAGTGAACCAAAGCATTTCCCTCATTTAAATGTAACTGAATGTTGAGAATGTCATGCTGTCTTTGGGGGTGGGGTGGACTTTATATTTAAAACCAAGAATGTATATTCATTTGATCCACATCTGAGCTTTAACAAATCAAAAGGAAAAAACTCAAACTTGAATCAATTGCAACAAACAGAGCAAAGCGGGAAGAACAAAATACAGGCCGAACCTTACTTGTCTGAATAACTTCCTCTGGAACATGCTTAGCTGAAATGCTATTAACAGGAAATGGTGGTATGCGTGTGCAGGTTATGAACACATCAAAAAGTTCAAACCACTCCCAGCAATTTAGAGGCGCAAATCAAGGCTGAGCTGGGGAACTACTAAGTTTCTGCTATAGTGCTTTGCTTGCAATTTATATGCAAATCTACTGAAAAGAGACAACACATGTAGCTGTCTGCAGTGTTAACAGACTATAGTCTAAGAGATCTACATATGAAAATCATCATACACTTATTGGATAATAAGCACAAGGATTTATGATCTGTCTTATCTGAAAGTTTCTATGTTTTCATATTTCCATAAAATATTATAATCCCTTCCTCTGCCTCACAAACATCAGTTTGACAGAGCCAGGTTAATCTCTGTCCTTTAGAAGAATAATTGAAATTAGTGTAATGTAATGACTACTGACCTGTACATCAAGACTTTTCTGTTCAAATCTCTCTTGTAACATGAACTCACTTGCTTGTTTTAGGCAAGACACTCCCTCGCCACCTCAGCTCCCTATCTGCAAGATGGAACTAATACTATATACTAAAAGGGTTTTTTGCAAGAATTCCTTCAAAATAATGTATTTGCACACAACAAAAACCACAGCTGTATAGCATGATGATGATGATTAAACACTAGGCAAACAAGTCTCTAAATTAGTTATAAGGATTGCTTTTACCCAATATGAAAATGACTACTGTACTGTATTTCCATGCTACCATGAGATTATTATCCCCTCCTCCACCCTAGAACCAAGCACTATATAGATAGCACCACATGGGACTGGATGGGTTAATATTTCTTCAGTTACATAGCCACCACATTTCTGCAAATATGGTGTTGCTTGCTGAAAGCATGTATTGGGACAAGGAGAAGGACAAAGCCAAAAGCATGTTTAGATTCTTAAAATGAACCAGTTGTGCAGTTTCACAAATTCTTTTTCTTCTTTTTCTCTTACGAGGCTGGGATGGGGAAGCCATCTAAGCCAATGGTTCTCACTCCTTTAGCACAGGGACCCACTTTTTAGAATGAGAATCTGTCAGGACCCACCAGAAGTGTTGTCATGACTGGAAGTGACATCATCATCAAGAAATTTTTTTAACAATCCCAGGCTGCAATCCTACCCACACTTACCCAGGAGTTCCATTTACTATCATTGTTAAAAGCATCTTAATAGTAGCATGTTAAAAGTACAGATCTGTGACATTTCCCCAAATGCAGTTACATATGGTAGCATCAGATCTAGTATATTAAAAATAAAATATTGAAATGCATGGGGACCCGCCTGAAACTGGCTCACAACTCACCTAGTGGGTCCCGACCCACAGTCTGATAAACACTTATCTAAGCACTTGCTGGTTAGCCTTATTTACTAGCTAACAGATATGCAAAAATGACTCTAAATTGTAAGAATGACTCCACTGGAGTAAGAGGTGGTGATTATTAACCGCTGTCTGCTTGGTTAGGAGAGGGTCGACAAAAATGTACTCATGAAATTGTATGTTGCCTTTACATAGTCTATGGTTCTGTCCAGGGCTGGCCCATCCATGAGGCCAACTGAAGCTGTCACTTCAGGCAGTAGATTGGCAGGGAACACTCACTTCTGTCTGCTCTTTCTCCCACTAATCCTCTTCCTCCTCCTCCCACTCTCTGAATTTGGAAAGGAATAAGGGTACAGAGGAGAAATGTGCAGGGGAGGAAAGCAATGGGCTAGATTAGAACAGTAAGCTGGCTCATCACCAGGTCAGGGGGGCAGCATTTGGCATGACACCTCAAGCATCAGGAGGCCTTGGTCTGGCCTTAGGTCTGTCTAGCCCAGTACATGATTCTATCACCCAACATTCCTTCCCTCTGACACATGAAATGACTGACCACAATTTGGACTTGCAACAGCTGCTTTTCTGATTAACACTTACATAGAGCCAATTGACTCTATGTTAATTGCTAATGAATTGGCAATTAGTTTGTTAACTGAGCCATGGTCTTAACAGAGGGCCATGAAATGCTATTTCTGTTGTTTATAGTGACTGGGGTTTTGTTAGGATCTCAAAGCATGTGTTGCCACCAGTCCCACTCCAGTTGCTTTTCAGTACTCCAGTGTTTAGGGCCAAGATGCTTCCAAGCATTTTTCTAAGATGACATCACATGTTAGTTGATTCTTTCATGTATAGTATGCTGTGCAGAAAGTAGAAACAGACAACAACTTGTACAGCAAATGTACTCCAGGTGGAGGAGAGTCCACGCCAGGAGATTTTCATCTCAGAAATGATCTTTTGCACAACTGTTTGTCTGAAACAGAATGGCCTCCCCTCAAATCCTTGTCCCTTCCAGTTTCCACTGCCTGAGGATGGTTGGAATATGATGTGAAAGCATGAATGAGTCCAGCTTCCTCTCACTACATTTCATTTGAAACTCACATTCTCTTCCCCAGGAGGTCACATAGTCCCACCCAAAACCAGGGAAACATATCTTTGGGCTTCAGACAAGAGGTAACAGTACAAATGAATGAACCAGAACAAATGTTACTTTTATCACATGGTTTTGTTGGTTTCATGTGGTCCTGATGGTTGTCTGATTGCAATTTTGTGTGGGTCTTCTAACCCATGTTTTGTTTTTCCACACCACAGTCAGAGTTCTTTTCCTTTCCCCCCACCGTCTTCCAAACTGTGATTACAGTACATTTCTTTCCAGCTGGTTCAAGTAATGTTTGATACTTGCGGCCCATCTGTTTTGTGTATTTGTTAAGAAGTAGACCTGAATACCTCTGCAGGATGATTGACACAGAGAGGGGTGGGACCTGACTGAGATTTCCTACAGGTAGTATTCTCTGAATGTTGGAATGCTCTTTGAAGTGCTGAACCACCACAGAACAAGTTCCAAATGAAAAAAAAATTCCCATTCAATAACTGCACATTTATTCTAGGTCTTGTGCCTCTCCATCATGCCTTGTCTGAATCCAACCAGAGAAGTTTACTTACAACCCAGTCCAATTCCAGGCCAACTCATAATGTGCAGTAGTACAGTCTCTGCTGTCCCATGGCCCTCAATGGGCCTACTTGGATCTGTACCAGGTCTTTGGCTGGCACACATTTGGGTCTAGGGGGTGCAAGTCTGGGCCAGAGACATAGGATACTGGCAGTACTATTGTTGCTGATATCTGCCCTCAGCATGACCCTAGCTGGCTCCAGTTCTCACCCTGATCCTCCCCGGAACACCCCCCCTCGCTAACTTACCTGCTCCAGTGGGGGATGGGCACTCTGTTGGCGTGCACCTGGGACTGCTGGCCATTCATGTTGGCAGCTGCAGTCCACCCGCCATTTCTGTGTCTGTGATGCCACTGGGCCAGCCTTGTGCTAACGGAATGTGAGTTCCATCAGTGCAAGGCCTGAATAGGATTGGTCCATTGGTAAGCTATAGAATACTTTCCAGCACAAGGAACTAAAAACCCATATTAGATACTTCTTCACAAGAACAACATAGTTTTTGTTTCAGAACATGGATAAACAATAGGCACCAGATTTCCTAACTGTGTTTTAGAAAATGTGATTAAAGAGACAGAAGGTAAAGATTTTCACTTAAATAGGAATCAATATTGTGCTCAACTTGTAGAAGTGCATACTAAATATACCATCACCAGTTATGGATGGGGGAACTGTTAACAGCCTTCCAATCTGTGTCCCCATGGTCACGCCCACATTGCCACATATACAGTACATGCATATGCTCCTTCTGACACAGAGAGTATAGTGCTGGAAAAAGTCTCGGCCCCAATGGCATAGTTAAGAAGGTGCAAGGGGTAGCAAATACACTGCTTTCGGGAGGGGCAACAAACTGAGCTTGACACCAGTGGCCAAAATTGGTATATATGAATAATACCATCAGGTTATATGTCATTGGAAAGATAATTTAATGTAGTATGCAGTGAAACAACCTGCATTGGAATATCTGTGTTTTATCGAAAGTTATGGAATTGGAAACCGGAAACCATTAACGGACTTCCTGAGCATTGAGGAGAAAACAGGTCAAATAATCTGTAGATTTGTTGAGTAGAAAGGGGAGTTAACTTTTATGTTTTTCTCATTTTTCTTTTTGTGTGGAAAATGTACTCTATAGTAAGTGTAGACTAAGATTTGATAATTAATTTTTTGTATGATTTTGTAGTAGAACAAAGAAATGTAGTTCAAGATCTTCACACTTGCTACATAATTTGCAATGTTTTTACTTTTTAATTTTTGTATATGTGTGTGTTTGCTTTTAATAAAACTAAAAAGTATTTTTAAAAAGTTATGGACAGTTAATCAGAAAATGAAAACAAAACTGTCTTATGGAACAAAAAGGATTTTCTTAACTCAAAACTGACCTATAAGACTGATTGTTCTGAACCAATGAGAGGTTGTTATGAAATTGCATGGAACCAATAAGGTGTTAGTATGAATGAGCTCTCATTTCTGTGTTTCATAATACAGTTATCCCTGCTAACTGGAAAAAGAAGCACTGTTTCAAGTGGCGCTCCTCTTATATTTAGCAGGGCAGAATAGCCATCCCTCTTCATCCTAGCACAGTGTCAAAATTAATCAATCTAAATCAAACTTAGGGCACGATCCTAGAAATGAGTTGGCGCAAGTCCCTTGCGCCGGCCCAGGAGGGTCACAAATGTGCTGTAAGACACAGAGGTGTGCCGACTCACAGAGGCTCAATCCAGACTCTGTGGTGGCTTCCTGGGCCAATGTAAACAGCAAAGGTAGGCGGGGGGAGGTGGGGAGGAGGCAGGTGGAGGCGTTCCTGGGTGGGGGGAGGGCGGGCGATGGGTGGCCTTGGCGGCAGGCAGGTGAGGTGCAGGAGGTGGGGCTGGGATCCAGCAGTTATGCCAAATCCCAACCCCTGTTCCCAGGGAGAATGGAGTGCCTTCAAACTGCTCCACTCTCCTCGGACTTGTGCCACCTCAAGAGATGGTGCAAGTCTGAGGAGACTCATAGGGACCAGCGCAGGACCTAGGACGGGGGGTGTAAAGGGGTAATTTGTACCCAGGCCCAGGGTCAAAAAGCCTATCTACTCAGACATTGCTCACATGGGATGCTGGGGATATTACTGTGAGCATGCAGCTGCTGGCAACCCATTTATGTTGGGCAGAGGAATGCATATATGGCACTCCTTAACACAGTGTTCAATCTGGGAGGAAACTGGCCTGCTACAGGAGCTTTTTGGCTTGTGGATCAACTTACCCTGAAGGAATATACAGGAGTTCAGGGACACAGCTGGTGCAGATGCAAGTTTTGGGACACACAGGACACTTTGCATTCTAGTGTGAGCCTAAATATGATGATGCCAATTTTCTGCATGATTTTCTATACTTAAAAGCTTTTAGAGAGACTTAGGAGTGTGTTTAGTTTTCCATATTACTGCAATTAGCTGCTGATGCCATATGGGTGGGTGGCCCTGGGCTCCAAAGACTTTTCCAGCTGTCTTTACCCTCCCCCCACCCTGTTTCACCCTTCCCTGCTTACATTCTGCTCGCTTGTGACCACTCTACGCACACTCTGTTTCACCTCTCCCCCTTTGTAAAAGGGCCAAAAAGAAACTTCATAACCCCCTAATAAAACTCCTCTCAGAGTCCCTGGGCCTAGGAAAAGTTTCCCCTTGCCTCTGGCTAAGACGCTTCTGGCTGCTATCCTTGCTGGATTCAGCACAAGCCTCTTGGCTTTCCTGTTCCAGAGCAGGATAGGATTGCGCACTTAATCAATTAAGTAAATAAATGAAAAGTGTGCCCCTTATTGGTTAAAGGGTACACTTTTTATTTAGTTACTTAATTGATTAAATTTGATTGTGTTGTGAAGAGGGCCCTACAAAATCTTCTTTGACCCCATGCAGCAGATAGATGTCTTAGCTATGCCACTGGCTGGGGGAAGGTGGCAGAGCAAGTGGGTGGTGAGCTGCTGGAGAGAGGAGGCAGGTTTACTCCCCAATTTTCACTTTTTTAAAAGCCCAGGCATGATGTCACAACTGGTTGTGACATCACTTCTGGGGCATCATTCTGAACTAAGCACCGGGCTACACGATCATTAGCTATAGCACTGCTCAGCTCTCCATCCCTGTTCCAATATAACATTTCCGTGAGAAGATTTTTTTTCATGTGATAATTAGTACAAACAGATGCTCTTCAACTTTTTGAAGGAATACTAATTGAACAGACAACACTCCAGATGCGACAGTAGAAACTCTCCTTGCAGGATATGCTAATTGTGCAATAGCTCCTTGAGACTGTGAGTTAGCAACATAATGCAAGCATTTGTAGCTCTATCCTCAGTAGAGTTAGGTATACCTAATTCCCCTAAAATAAATTAGTGTCGACGCACCAAACTCGGCACAGGATTGAAGTCCAAAGATTCAGAGTGCTATGACTTCATCCTGGGAGAGTGGGAATGAATGAAAGTGTGTATATACACAGTATAAATGAAGTAAGTGTTAACATCATCCTCTGCTTCTATTATTTCCCATCATGAGAAAACTGCAAAGGGGTTTGTTGGCCTTGACCCACAGCTAGAGCAGATGGAACTCGGAATTCCATTCTCTTCTGCATATCGTTAACCATTTGCTGAATCCCAGCCAGCCATACTTACAGTATATCCACTATAGGTTGTATTCAACAACAGAGAAATTATTAGGGCATGACTGATTCCTCCTAAGGTTTCTTTGTGCAAACACATAATAAATATTATTTTGCTTTGGAGATGCAGACTAGCTGATGGGGGGGGGTAGGTGGCTACAAAGGGAAGAGGGGGATCAGCTAAGTGCTTGTATTTGAAGAAGAAAAACTCAAGATACAACACTGAACTTCAGTAAAAACAAGCAGTTATTAAACTATAATCAGAAGACTAGAAGAGACCAATAGTGCATCTACTCCCAGAAAGTACATCTACTCACCTGCCCAGACACACATCAATACATATAGGTAGAAGCAGCTATTAGACTGGGAAACAGTGACTGGTATTTGTGCAGAAAAGACTGTGGAATGAACTTGACTGAAAATATTTAATGATCTATGTACCAGGTTGTTGACAGAATATTATTCGAAAATGTATTCTGCTAACATCCAGTCAAAGGCAGTTGTCTTATGAGTTTCTTATGAAACTTTCTTCCAAATTTCCCTTTACTTCCTCTGCCATGGTGCAGGTCAGTAGAAAGAACTACTTCCTGGGAAGTAGAAGCTAGAGAGCTCCCTCATGGCAGAAATACTCAAAAACAAATGCTGAAATTAAAAATTAAAGGCAAACCTTTAATAATAATGTTCTAAATAAATCATCATCATGATGTCTTTTTAGAGATCATTTATTTGTGGGCTGTTCTTGCCTACGTTAAGCACCATTAAATCTCATTAATGTCACTAAAAACAATGGGACTTAAAAAGTACATAACTTTGAGCTCACATAGATTATTCTAGTGCAGGGGTGCCCAAACACCGGCCCTGGGGCTACTTGCGGCCCTCAGGGGCTTCCAATCCGGCCCATGGGGAGCTCCCAGTCTCCAATGAGCCTCTGGCCCTCCAGAGACTTGCTGGAGCCCATGCTGGCCTGACACAGCTGCTCTCAGTGTGAAGGCGACTGTTTGACCGCTTGTGTGAGCTGTGGGACTAGGGTTCCCTCCACTGCTTGCTGTTTCATATCTGTGATGCAGCAGTGGCAGCGAAGGAAAGGTCAACCTTGTTTTGTGCAAGACCTTTTATAGGCCTGAGCTACTGCAAAACCTTCATTTGTTCATATAAGTTCCATCTCTAATAAATTCATTTATGTAAATTTATTCAAATTTTAAATGTAAATTCATTCTTTTTTCCTGGCCCCCGACACAGTGTCAGAGAGATGATGTGGCCCTCCTGCCAAAATGTTTGGACACCCCTGTTCTAGTGTAACAGCCCAATCCTATTCTGTCCCCTCCCACTGAAGCCATAAAAACAAAATGGCTATTACTGCATCCTGCAGGGCAGAAGGGAGGGTTTCATTCCCTTACTGGGGGTAAGCCTCTGTAATATGGAGGGATCTACTTGGGCCTGCACTAGCAAATTTGCTGGCACAGGTCTGCATGAACCTGCATTGCTAGATCAAATCCGGGAAGGGAGCTAGTATTTGTTAGCCACCGCTACCACCAAACCTGCCCCTTCCCAGACCCGATGCACACTTCCCCTGCCCTATGTCCATCCCTATCAGCCATGTAAGATTCCAATCTGGATAGGGACCACAGTGGGGAAGGAGGGGTGTTCTATCTGGATCAGTCTCTGTGGAAATGCTGAAGATTCCCTTCCCACCCCGCCCCCCAGGAGCAGTGGCCCTTTGTTTTGACAGGTCTGGGAAGTATAAAGTTAAAACCTGATTTTTGCCTTGCAAAGGCTGTGGTTCACAGCTGCAACCTTGTAGAGATAAGGAGAACCTTTGGAATAAAGATGAAAGAATAACTGCCAGATAGGTGTGGGAGCAGAAGGAGAGAGGTAGGTTGAGGGGGTGGGTGACATAACTCAGGAACTGAGACTGTTGAAGATTGCTGGAAATTGCTAAAGACTGGTGGAGATTGCTGGAGACTGGTGTGTGGCTGCCTTGTCCTGGCGCTACTGAGAACTGTCGCTGCTGTGGTGGGAGCAGTGGCATAGCTAACGGGGTACAGGGGGTGGCAGTTGCACCAGGCAACAAGCTTTAGGGGAGCGAGCTGAGCATGACACTAGTGGCCACGTTTTATTCTATTAAGTTTTATATGTTCAGAGCCACATACAAGTAGTGGGGAGAGAGAATCCAGCTGTTGATTAGATTTGTTGCTGCTTAATTTTGTTCCAGTTGCGCTGTATTGATCACAAAAGAAGGAATGCCAATAAGCACATAGTAAGCAAGTGTTATGCCTAATATTCTCCTTAGGAGGGGGATTCACAGTGCTTATTGAAAATAAAAATCAATAGCTGAACAGTGTGGTATGCGCATTAGAGAGAAGTGCCTGGAAATGGAGTATAGGTGTTAAGGATGTTTGCAATCTATGACAGATACAACTGAATTAAATCTTTTTTAGACATGCCACAGAAAGCCCAATTGTAAGCTGTGCTGGCACAGCCAGGCTGCATGGCCTCTGCTGTATCCAGTGCAGCTTAGGAGCAGGCTGGACGTCTCCTCGGGGTAAGTGAATGTTATTCCCCTTACCCTGAATAAAACACATGTTTTTGCGACTCAGACTTGAGTCACTTGACAAGTTCCCATCCCTGGTAATACCCCAATATGCCCTATGGGGCTATGCAGATCTGCACCTGCTAAATAGCAGGGGCAAGTCCAAGCAGCCCCAGGTAGAGTAGGCAGGCCTACGAGGAGGGTTAGGATACTCCAGGAGCTTGTTTTGCTCTTCTCATCCCCTCCTGGACCTGATCCATGCCTGTTCTGCCCAGAAACACCTGCTCCCTGCCTCCGATTCACACTCCTGCCGCTTGCTGCCACCTGGCACATTTCTTACCTTTCCTGGCAGCCAATCTTCTGGATGCAGCGTTGGTACACATCAATTTTGATTTCGATTTTTATATTTCTCGCTTGTCATTTGGACACAAATTAGGCCTGTAAGTAACCAAAATTCAAAAATAAGAAATTTTCAGTCAATACAACTGGAGAGACACTGCAGTTAGTACAATGTTAGTGTTCTCATCAGAATTTTACCAAGCTCCTTCAACAGAACTACAGTGTTTGAGGCACTTTCGTCTAGATTAGAACAGTGGTTCCAAAACTGTGGGTCAGGACCCACTAGTTAGTTAGTTGGCAACCTTCAGTCTCGAAAGACTATGGTATCGCGCTCTGAAAGGTGGTTCTGGAACAGTGTCTAGTGTGGCTGAAAAGGCCGATTCGGGAGTGACAATCCCTTCCACACTGGGAGCAAGTGCAGTCTGTCCCTGGCCTGTCTCCCTGGCTATGGGCCTTCCTTCTTTGCCTCTTTGCCTCAGACTGTTGGCCAAGTGTCCCTTCAAACTGGGAAAGGCCATGTTGCACAGCCTGCCTCCAAGTGGACCGCTCAGAGGCCAGGGTTTCCCACTTGTTGAGGTCCACTCCTAAGGCCTTCAGATCCCTCTTGCAGATGTCCTTGTATCGCAGCTGTGGTCTACCTGTAGGGCGCTTTCCTTGCACGAGTTCTCCATAGAGGAGATCCTTTGGAATCCGGCCATCATCCATTCTCACGACATGACCGAGCCAACGCAGGCGTCTCTGTTTCAGTAGTGCATACATGCTAGGGATTCCAGCACGTTCCAGGACTGTGTTGTTTGGAACTTTGTCCTGCCAGGTGATGCCGAGAATACGTCGGAGGCAGCGCATGTGGAAAGCATTCAGTTTCCTCTCCTGTTGTGAGTGAAGAGTCCATGACTCGCTGCAGTACAGAAGTGTACTCAGGACGCAAGCTCTGTAGACCTGGATCTTGGTATGTTCCGTCAGCTTCTTGTTTGACCAGACTCTCTTTGTGAGTCTGGAAAACGTGGTAGCTGCTTTACCGATGCGTTTGTTTAGCTCGGTATCGAGAGAAAGAGTGTCGGAGATCGTTGAACCAAGGTACACAAAGTCATGGACAACCTCCAGTTCATGTGCAGAGATTGTAATGCAGGGAGGTAAATCCACATCCTGAACCATGACCTGTGTTTTCTTCAGGCTGATTGTCAGTCCAAAATCTTGGCAGGGACCCACTAGTAGGTCGCAATTTTTGGTGGGTCACGAAACAGACATGCTGTTACCCTGCACATGCCTGATCTCATCTGATCTCGGAAGCTAAGCAGGGTCAGGCCTGGTTAGTACTTGGATGGGAGACCACCTGGGAATACCGGGTGCTGTAGGTTTATACCATAGTCTTTCGAGACTGAAGGTTGCCAACCAAGCCATGTAGCTGACAAAGAAAATGTATTGAGCCCTATGGAAACTGGAAGGTGCAGTATGTGCATGTCTACCCATGAGTAGATGATTGTGCTTTGGTCCACTCTGAAGGACAAGCCAAGAAACGCAACACCACCAGAATGGTCCCAATCTAATCAACATAGGCCCCAAAACACTATGGAGAAAGAAGTCCCCCTCCCCTCCAAGCTTACTAGGAAATGTACTGAGCCCTAGGAAAGCAAAACTGAGCCACTAGTGCATGCCTTTTCATGAGCAGGTAACTGTGTCCACTCTTATCCAAGGCCAGACGAATGGGAACAAAAGGCCAAGGATGGTTTCGATCTGATGAATGCGGTGCTCAACAAACACTCCAGAAGGTGCTCCCCCCATCACATTAATAAGGATAAAAATAGAGGCTTGAGCAACTGGTAAAGCAAAACTTTTTTTGTCTCATAAAGCTAGTTGGGTCTTTGTATCTGGTAATGTTATCTAGAAATGGGATATGATTGAGATGTATACAGTTATGCATGGGATGGATAGACTGGATAGAGCAGTGGTTCCCAAATTTTTAGCACCAGGACCTACTTTTTAAAATGGCAACCTATTGGAACCCACCTAGGTTTACCAGACTTTTAAAAAAGGAGATCTAGGAAGAAATTATTAATCACCCTTTGGTGACCCACCAAAAATCAGGTCATGACCCACCAATAGGGTCATAGTTTGGGAACCACTGGGATACAGGGATGTTCTTTTCCCTCTTGTACAACACCAGGACCAGGAGACATCCACTGCAATTGAGTGACGAGATAGTTAGAACAGACAAAAGAAAATATTTGTTTACCCAGTGTGTAATTAATCTGTGGAACTCCTTGCCACAGGATGTGGGGATGATGTCTGGCCTAGGAGCCTTTAAAAGGGAATTGGACAGATTTATGGATGAAAAGTCCATTTCACAAGTTACAGACCATGATGGTATACACATAGTCCTGATTTTAGAAGTGGCTATTTCTGAATGCCAAATACAAGGGAGTGGCAACAGGATGCAGTATGTCTCTTGTGTGCTCTCTGAGGTGTCTGGTTTGCCAATGTGAGATACAGGAAGCTGGACTAGATGTGCCCTTAGCCTGATCCAGCAGGGTTCTTATGCTGATCATAGGAAGGCCCCTTGAAATGGAAGGTTCTTCACAGCTTTCTTAAGGAACTGCGGGCCATGTGGGTCTGAACGGGAGGCCATTTTTGCATCTCCCACTAATGTAAATCTTCATTAGCTAGCTAGGTAATATATCTGGACTGGCTCTTATCCACCTACTATCCTGCAGTAACAGCATTCGCACAAGAGGGTTAAAAGATTTTGTTTAGAGTCATGTGTAAAAATACTCATGTGGGCAGGTGTAGCTTCCTGCCTGGGCAGGGCCAGTTGTGTAGAAAGTATCCACTGATGTGGTTATTGCAGGAAATATTCAATTTCCCCCGGAGGCACTGAGAAGCAGGATCACTGGATTTATAGGCTAATCCAGTTTGACAAATCCTGGGGAATGCTATAGCCCAGGGAAAGAGAGGAGGGGGTCAATTGAAAAACCCATTAATTCTTCTGAAGGAGCAATTGCTGAGGAGACAACAAGTGATCTAAAATAGAGACAGTGAAAATGCAAAGTTCAGAATAATTCACTAAAAGATACAGCCAAATGCTTCCTGAACGAAGAAGCAGCAATTGACAAAAAGAAAGTAGAACTGGTACATCTAGGAGTGGAACCAGGGTGATCCTTCAGCCAGCCGCCACCACAACAAATAAATCCCCATATTAATGAGAAACGCACAATACTTTTTGCCCATTCCAAAGACTGTCCTTGAGCCCCCCCCCCCGTTCCCCATGGGGGACTTGGCAGCTTTTGAAAAGGAATAAAAAATGAATACGAAAGAGGTTTCATTTGAATATCTGTAATGCTGTTTTGAAATCTCTTTGTTGACAGTCACATGAAGCGGTCTGGGAGGTGACTACCCAATCGGGGCCAAGAAATCTGTTCAATTAAAAAGGAAAGATCATCATTCCAGATGGAATTGGCTGCAGTGAAGGATGAACAGCTACTCAGAGAGAGGATTTCTCTCTTAGAAGAGAAGATACTCGGAGCATGCACGCATGAATATATATATATATATATATATATAAAGGCGGGGGGGGGTGGAGAATGCTACTGCCAATGTTTTCTGGGTTATTTTGGTTTGGTTTCGTATGAAGTCATGACAGGTTTTTCAGCCACCTGAGCCCCATTATCCTCAGGAGAGGGAATAGCTCTTGACACACCAGCATCTACAAAAAGAAGGCTGGCTGGCTAATTTGATATTTCTCCTCCATTAATATTAATCTTTTCACTCAAGTGACAGCAAATGCGACCTGTCAGATTTGCCTTCCCTGCTGCGTTGTGCTTTGGTTTGCGAAAGCAAGCACGGAAATGGCACCTTCTGCTGCCGTTACACTACTTGGAAATCATTGCCATCCCTCTTGCGGTGTCCTTTGTGCAACCTTAACTAACGAGGGACGAAATCCAGAGCATTCTGCCTTCCCCTTGGCAGAAGACTCTTGGCGTCCCTGAGAAGCAGGACATATTGGTGCTCGACCTGAATTAATTCGTTCATCAGCCATCTTCATGAGCCAAAGCTTTTTTTGAAAGGTAACAAAAGTATCCACTATTGCAGATCTGCCTTTCCCAAGAAGGAACCAGTGTGTATTCTTGGAACCTGCATACCAGTAATTTCTAATCAATTTCTCATACAGATTACTAGAAAACTGCAAAACCCTGTAGTTTAACCCCTGCTAACTGGTTAAGGGGCACTTTTTCAAGTGGGTGCTCCTCTTTTATTTAGCAGGGGGAGAGTAACTGGCCCTCCTCACCCCAGCAGTGTCTTTTCTAGTGGCTGTCTGCTGGTGTTGCATCTTTTTAGATTGTGAGCCCTTTTGGGACAGGGAACCATTAGATATTTGATTTTCTCTGTAAACCACTTTGTGAACTTTTTGTTGAAAAGCGGTATATAAATACTGTTGTTGTTGTTGTGAAACCCAGGGATAATTTGATGCTGCGGTCAACATGCAATCCAGCCAGTACACGATGGTCATAAGGTGCTACAATTAAAAATGGATTTCTGTGAGTAGAGGGTGTAGGAGTGCGTACATTTTGCTATGGGATTTGGTAGATTTTTACAAGCACCCCCAAAGCTTTTTATAGTGGATCTAAGAAGACTGTCAAATGATTCCTCTCCACTAAGCTAAGGCTGCAATCCTATGTCCGTTCCAAAGAAACGTGACTGGAACAATGAGCACAGATACTTCCACCAGGGCTGGCCTATCGTGCGGCCAAGTAAAGCAGTCTCCTCAGGCAGGGTGACCAGATGTAATGGAGGACACAGAGCCTGGCTGTACCTTTAACCATGGTATAGAAGAGGGAATTTGGACAGGTGCAGCTCATCATGGAAGGGTTTAAAATGTTTCACTTGCCCAAATCCCCTCTTCTGTACCATGGTTAAAGGTACAGGCACTTTGTCCTCCATTGTATCTGGTCACCCTGTCCTCAAGCAGCTGATTGATGGGGGGCACTCCATTACCTTTACTGCTCCTCCTCCTTCCACTCCTAGGATTGGAAAAGTAGGAGGGGGACAGAGAGAAAGAAGAAATGTGGAGGGGAGGAGAGTGCTGAACTAGAACTTTGGACAATATGAGGAGCAGAGGCTGGCACATCATCCGGTCAGGGGGGCAGTGTTTGGCATGAGAGGTCTTGGACCTGCCCTGAGGTCCACCATGATGCGACGGTGTAGTGCAGGGGTGGCATCAGAGGTTGCCCAGGTGGAATACTTGCCAATGGCCTGAGCTGATAAGACCCACCTGGCCAGGCCAACCCCTGAACCTTCAGTATCCATGGCAGTGGTAGTACCAATTTGTAAATGGCAGCCTAGCAGGGGATGCTATAAGGGGCCGGTACAGACCTTTCCCCAGCATCCCCAATAACCTAGTGCCAATAGTGAAGCTCTGTGTGCGAGCACACAAGCAACGCATGCACATATGAAAAGGGAGAAGTAGATGTATATCCAGTGTAGATCTCACAGCTTTTAAACAAACATTGCATTCTTAATCACCATTGATCCAGTTTGTGTTAAAACTGAAAAATGCCTCCAGGGGTTTCCCAGGGCCTCAGAATGCCTTATATGGCATAAAAAGTCACTTCTGGTTTCCCTTGAGAAGTAGCATTTTTTCATCCAAGAAAGCCTGGAGGCGATCAGAGTGTAGCTCTGGTTGCCTCCAGAGGACTTAGGTTGGGCAAATTTGGACTCAACATGGGTCTGGGGGACTCACATTGAGCCAGATCTGCAGATACAGAGGCCCCACCTGTAAATTCAAATATTTTCTTGTAGGAGGTGATCTTGTGTGGGAACTGCTAAAGGACCAATGGAGCATTGCCCAATTCTTCTGCAAGTGTTTGTAGAATAGTGCTAGTAGTTGCTTTCCTTTTGCTCACCAGCCTTTGGATCTGGCCCTTTAAATTTATGTATATATAAGCAACTTCACTCCTTCCTCTTTTTCATCATGTCATCATGTCCATTAGAAGCCCAACTTGTGTACTTGCTCCTGTGTCTTCATATTTTTATTGGGATCTAACTTTTTCCCTGAAGTATACAGTTGTCATTCTTGCACATACGTTGAAAACGGATTATAACAGCTACAAAGAGTACTAAGGTTATAAACTATGCATATGAATACCCTATTTATTTCAGCTCTATGGACTATCTTTATTTTACATTGTTTAGGCAGAACTTTTCATCTTTCAAATTATTTTAGGTAATTCTTAATTGCTCTGCATTACCCTGTCTCTTACATTTGCTGAGTAGTCCCAAGGAATCTATTCGGAAAGAAGCATGCTGGACAGTTTCTAATATTACTGCGGGAAACAGAGCTCAGATTCAGGTAATAGTTTGCTGTTTCTGCCCCTTACATTTATGCTTTTCTGTGACTGTTTTCACACACTACATTATGCTGTGGGGAGCCGGGTGCGTGTGCCTGCAGGGTTCCTCGGGACAGGGAAAGTGAGAGTGGGGCGATCGCACTCAGCTTCCCGTTTTGCGGAGGCGGAGCACGATCACTCTGCTGTCACCTTCCCTGATTCAGGGAGCCCTGTCGAAGGTCGCTCAGGGCTCCCCACACCCACGGGGGGCTGCAGGGGGGTTGGGCAAGTGCCTCCCCCTACCCCCGCAAAGACTTACTGCGAGATTCAAACTCCCTGCAAGTTTGAAAACCACAGATTTATGTAAATTTATTCAATTCTGAAATATAAATTAATTTTCTTCCCGGCCCCTGATATCGTGTCAGAGAGATTGTGTGGCCCTTCTGCCCTGGATTAGAAAATAGGAGGCCTGAGAAGATTATTTCAGCCAGTAAGGCTGGAGAACCTTGTGTGGTTCCCTTATCAGATGCAAATTAGTCCTTTTGTAAATGATAAAAACTAAACTCAGCAGCAGGACACTTTGAAGGCTGAATCAGAGTTTGCAGTGGCTGAGTCATAGGTAAGTATACTTGCTCAGTTTGATTTGAGTGGGTGGGAGCTGAGGAATTATCTTTACACATCCTGCAGCCATCCAATGACCACTAGCTAACAAGACACCCAGGCTGCTAGCTCCACTCAAGCCACTTGCAGCAAAGAAGCCAAGAGAATTCCACACTGGGGGTTCAGTCAATCCGTTTCTCTGGTCTTTAAAGGAACAGAGCAAATCTTTTTGCTACATTTACAGAAGTGTTTAAAACATGTTGTTTTTTTTCCCCCCCCAAAAAATTTGGGAACCACTGCCCTAGTATATGACACCACTCATCTTTCTGTGTAAACAAACTGGATACAGGTGAGCTCTGGTAAAGATCCAGTGAAATAGTTCTGGGATTATTATTAGCTGCCCATATTTGCTAAAGACAACTTCTTACACCCAGAATCTTCTGCTTGAGGTCTACAGGAAGCATATAATGTCTGAGTATTTTCCAAAACCTTCCCTTTTCTTTTATCCATCTGTTTGCCTGCTTTAAATGTCAGTGACAAATATATATATATATATACAAGATATTGGCATGGAGAAAGACTTGGAGGGGGTGGGGCGGGGGGGGGGGCTCATTTCAAAAGTGCCTGACTGTTGCCTTGATCCTAAACCTAAACACATTTTGGTTCTTTATTTTAGTGAAACTTCCTTTCAAAGAAAGACTCCCAGATCAGAAGTAACAGAATATCATAGTTCCTCAAAGTGGCTCTATGACAAAATGTATTCTAATAGTAAGCCAGCATGACAGGGAACTGTATTTTATGGAAGCAGGTCTATGGGATATAAAGCTGTGCATGGAATTTAAGATTTATACTATATCAGAGAGGCAAAGCTAAATTTTCCTCAAAGGAATGTAAGATCTGCAATGACAGTGAGGGAAGTTGAGTGATTTTTTTTATGTTACATATTCAGCTATAAATGCCTTAACTCATGCATTCATTAGATTAACATCATCTGCTTCCCATCAACTACTTGTCATACAGAACATTGTGATAGGAAATAGTATCAATTCCATATTTCAAAAGTTTGAAAAAAAAAAAATGACAGCCAGAGTATTCTAGTATGCTGTGATGGTTAAACTAGGATCAGGAGATCTGGGTTCCAATTCTCACTCATCACATGTCTTATGGCCTATGTTTTAGGCTTTTTTATGATGTTGTTTTGGATATTGTTTTGTGATGTTGTTATGTGTTCTTTGATTTTATTATGCATTGTTTTTGGTTGTAAACTAGAGTAAGCCAGCCTAGCTCGAGTTAGGACTGGGCTGTTAGACCATTTTTTTTCTTGTCAGCTAGCAACAGTGGCTCCTACTGGCATAAAGAGTGGCTCCTACTGGCATATATTATTAGGAAGCCGTTTTTCAGCATTATAGTCCTCACTGTAGACCCGCCACTGTAGACCTGCCAAGTATTTGCGTCATAATGTATAAAGCAGCCCTCAAAGCCAACATCAGGAGCAAAGACACCTCCAAGGTTTCTGGATCACTGCCCAAAAGGTGAAAAAGTGCATGCTTTAAAACCTTTAGGTAATTAGACAATTGGGGTGTGTGTGTGTGTGTGTGTGGAAATGCAGCCCACCAGAGGCCTCATAGCATATTGCTTCCTTACTGTGCACAATAGAAGAGATGCTTCATCTTATCCTACTGCACTTATTCATGTCAACTCTGGTTTGATTCCGCTTTTCAATTTCTAAAGGGAAAGAGAGAGCTAGCCTGAAAACGAGGCTACATTACTAGCCCCCTGCCAGAGGCACTAAGAAGGTATTCCTTTATGAAAAGGAATGACTTTGCTTTTGCTCTAGTGAGCATTAGTTTGTGCCCTGATAATAGCTTTTAAATCAAAATGACCTAGCACGAAAAAGCATGTACTTGCTAGAAATGTGGCTGTCCAGGGAAGGGGGTCAATCTGATGTGATGGTGTTCTTTTTCCCAATAGGCAGACATTAATATCAAGACAGACAGAAAGTTTAAAACTTATTTATATACTGTACTGCTTTTCTACATTAAAAAATTCACAAGGAGGTTGATGCAGCGAAATAAAGAAGGTTCAGTCTAAAAAATCATGCAAAACAAGAGACCAGCAAATAGCCCCAGGAAGCCACTGTACTGAAGTGAACAGGAAGAGTTGTTCTCCCCTGGTTAAATATCAGAGAATCACCACTGATGAGGAGCATCTTTGTCCAGTTAGCAAGGGCTACAGACTACAAGGACAGTGTCTTTGGATCTGTGCTGGTGCAGGGCTGTTACTGCCTAGATCTGTAAGGAGTGTCAGTGTCATACAGAAAGGGCAAGGAGGAGTTTGGCACCGGTGGAAAAAGAGGCACCTTCTGGTCATACATCAAGCCAGAAGCTCGGCTACATTGTTTGAACTGCCTCTGATGCCACAGTTTGGATTCTTTAGGTGTCTAGAAACTGGCTTTCATTGCCCTCCCTTCAACAGTTGTTTTTTTTTGTGCCCCTCCTCCATTCCTCCCTCCCTTCTTGGGGAGTGGGAATTTTTCAAGGTCTGTGATGACATAAATACAAGGAGAGCTGAAAGTGATCTGATGCTGGAGGAAGTGCTACACAAAAGACTTGCCTCAGCAGTTTCTGCTCTTTAACAAGTAGGATCTTTTTACACTAGCAAAGTAAATACCATTCAATGACACTTTCTCCTTGACAAAGTGGGGAGGGGGGAAGAATGGTTCTTTTGTCTTTGAACAGCTTTGCTTGGAAAGATGCAAGTTCCACTAATTTGTATGCTTGATCAGATGGTTGAGACTAGCAGCACATCCTGCCAGAATTGGCAAAGAGCTCTTTTTGTTCTTTGGCATTTCACCAGCTGAAGCTCCATTTTATCTCTTTGGCTCTGCCATCTCTGTAGTAGTCCTTAAAGGAGCACTAACCAGAGCGTCACAGAAATGTAGTGTCTTCATAAGGACCATCATCAAGTCTCAAAGTAATGAACTAGCTTCTAAGTTTCACAGAATTCTTCCTCAGGCAGGAAGTTGAACAAGCAATAAAATTGGGAAGGGGGGGAAGAACTATGGAAAATGTTATATGAGTTCATACAGCTTATTTGCAGTGTGTGATGGTTCTGCTAATTTGAGCAAGGTCAAAGGATCTGAAGCTGCACCAAAGTGTATTGTGGCAAAGCAACAACCGAGATTCTAAGGGTGCTTTTGCTAAAAATAGCAGCACTAAATAGTTATTTGGGTTTACCTCTAGCGTTAGAACAAATGAGTCCTTTATAAGGCACAGGGTAGAAACAAAGAAAACATCATAATTCTTAAAATATCTACCAGGGCACTGCTTTTCATTGGCTCTGGTCTTTCTAGGTCAGCCAGTTCCAGACTGAGTGAGTAGCAGTGGTTGGTTATGTGTGTTGGGCAGCTCTGCCTTCTCTGTGCGGTGTGTATGGTGTGAGAATACCTGGGTTTATTGGCAGCCTTGAGATGTTCCTTCTGGAAATAGCATTCTCTTGCAGCTCAGTGGGCTTTTAAGTAGCATGTCTGAGAAGCAGGCTGTTGCCAGGAGTTCTGAACAACCCAAAATATCTTAAGGGGGAGAGATAAAGAATCAACCAGAGAGGGGAGGGGAGGGGAGGAGGAGGTCTAACTCAGTCAACTGCCTTTATTTGCCACTGAAGGGGGAAAACAAGTCACCCATTTGTAAAAGCAGGACATGCCTTTTACTGCCTCTTACTCAGAAACAAAATTTGGGTAACAGCTTGGTTTTTTTTTTTATTTTTGGCGGATTTTCATGGGCAAAACATAGATTTTTTTAAAAGCTTACAGATAGAAATGTTTTGACAAGGTAATACTTGAAGGTATTCAGATACTATTATAAGTGTGGCCAGAATAAAACCCAGCTCAGAAAAATCTTACTAAGATATGGGGGGAGCCAATTTTTGTATGTTACAGCACTTTGGCACAATTGTAAAGACAAATTAGCAATGAGCTTTGAAGGGCTGCCTGGAACTATTTTTGGAAAAAAAATTGAATTATGAACCTTGAAAGAAAAAGAATGGGACAGAAATGAACAAAACGTTCAGCTTGAATTTAACAGATGAACTACTTCTCACCTTAACAAGTACTCTAAAGGAACTGAAATGTAGAGAAACTGCCAACATCAGAGCTCCCTCTGGTGGCCAGAAAGTAATACTTTTAAGCAATACTGTACAGCTGACGGAACATACCAAGATCCAGGTCTACAGAGCTTGCATCTTGAGTACACTTCTGTACTGCAGCGAGTCATGGACTCTTCGCTCACAACAGGAGAGGAAACAGCGCTTTCCACATGCGCTGCCTCCGACACATTCTCGGCATCACCTGGCAGGACAAAGTTCCAAACTACACAGTCCTGGAACGAGCTGGAATCCCCGGTATGTATACACTGCTGAAACAGAGACGCCTGCATTGGCTTGGTCATGCTGTGAGAATGGATGATGGCCGGATCCCAAAGGATCTCCTCTATGGAGAACTTGTGCAGGGAAAGCGCCCTACAGGTAGACCACAGCTGTGATACAAGGACATCTGCAAGAGGGATCTGAAGGCCTTAGGAACAGACCTCAACAGATGGGAAATCTTGGCTTCTGAGCGTCCCGCTTGGAGGCAGGCTGTGCAGCATGGCCTTTCCCAGTTTGAAGAGACACTTGGCCAGCAGTCTGAGGCAAAGAGGCAAAGATGGAAGGCCCATAGCCAGGGAGACAGACTAGGGACAGACTACACTTGCTCCCAGTGTGGAAGTGATTGTCACTCCCGAATCGGCCTTTTCAGCCACACTAGATGCTGTTCCTTAGAAACTTATGGGGTACAAGCCATGATGTGTATGCGCAACCTCCTGATTTTAGGAATGGGTTAAGTCAGAATGCCAGATGTAGGGGAGAGCACCAGGATGAGGTCTCTTGTTATCTGGTGTGCTCCCTGGGGCATTTGGTGGGCCGCTGTGAGATACAGGAAGCTGGACTAGATGGGCCTATGGCCTGATCCAGTGGGGCTGTTCTTATGTTCTTATGTTCTTATGTTCTTATGTTCCACTAGAAACTTACCTCTGGCTGGTGTCCTTCTGGCTCTGGGCCCAGCACTGACTGATACTGGCCCAGTGCTCTCTCCTGCTATGGTGCCGTAAACATGCTTTACAGCACGTTTATGACACCTAGCACCGACTCTGGAGCTCAGCACAGGTGCTATGGACCTGTGGGATTGGGCCCTGAAAGTTCTCCTTTAGCCTGTTTGCATTTCAGTTTGCAAGTGGCCTCAGTTCAGTACCAGTTGTCAGTAGTGACAACAATTTATTTCTTGGTGGAACATATTACTTAGTGAAGTCCTATTGGGTCACATAGGTCAGGATTTTTTGTTCCGCATATTTTCTTTTTTGTCAGATTTAAGGAATGGTTGTTAACAGCTTGTCTAAGAATGGAGCAACTTATAAAGAATGGCTTTTGGCCAAGCTTGGGATAAAGGCTGTGGCTCATCTTTGTCAAATTATGTTCTGAAATTCTCTTATCTGCAAGCTATGCTGCTTCTTCCCAGTCACTAGCAGCACATGCCTATACTCAGAAGAAACTTCCATTGTAGTCGATGGGATTTACTCTGAGGAAAGTATGTTTAGGACTGCAGCCTACAAGAAGTAAGACTGCCTCTTTTTTTAAGTCCAGAAGCTCCATGCTTTTAACTGTTGCAAATGAGCAACCAAGCATTGCACTGTAACACCATTCTGGGGAAAAACTTCACTTCCTGTTTTCTGCCTATTATACAACCGTTAGAGGGATAGAACCTCTATACTTCAAAGACGCAGCAAGCTGAAAAGTCTACTCCTATGTAGAAATATGGGGAGAGTGAGGTCATGGGATGGAGAGAAGGATTAAGGCGTTTGTTTCCATTTTTAACTGCTGAATGCTCAAGGGAACATCAGAGACAGGGTGACAGTGCCATTGTGTGACCCCCAAAAAGTTCTTGTGTTTTTTTTTAACTGCATGGAAGGGAGAAATCAGTTTGCATGCTTTTCCATTACTTTTTGGGAATTGGATGCAGGGCCCGCCCATCCATGAGGTCAGCTGGAGCAGTCGCCTCAGGCAGCATATTTGGGAGGGGGGGGCACCCAGCTCTGCTCACCTACTTGCCTCCACTGCTCTTCCATTTCCTGGACTGGAAAAAGAAGGGGGAGATAGAAAGGAAGAGGAAATTGGGGAGGAAAATGCTGAGAGAGTGGGAGAAGCAGAGGCTGACCAAACATGGAATGGGGAGTATTTAGCAGGCCACCTTAGCCGTCAGGAGGTCTTGGGCGGTCCTAGGTGGATGACAGGGAAAGATGCACTCACACTGTTCTCCCTAGCCTAGGCCAAAACTGTGCATCCCGATCCCATCGGTATTTCCTCCAAAGTAAGTCTTCTTTGTTATGGCCAAGCAGAGGACTGCAGCTTTAATTGTGCTGGTACACACTCAAAATAATGTTCTGGGGAAGGCGTGAAGAAAGAGTCAGTGGATACAGAAACAGCTCAGGTAAGCATTTGCTTGGCAAAGTGGATGCAAAGACATAGCAAGCCCATTTCGAGGAGTGAAACTTGTGTTAGAACAGGATAACTCCAAAGAGAATAGTTGCAGTTCTCACATGCAACAGAAAGTTATTGGCTCTGAAAAGTGATAATGGAGGCAGGTAATATCACTTCCCAGTGGGTTAAAAAAAAGCAGTTGGTATTTATTATTAATGAAACAAGTAATTCCATGGCATCAAATCCTGAGTCTTTAAATTCCTCATTGTTCCATCACTAAATGCATCTCCAGTGATACGCAATATTGTTTAGTATCACTTGGGAGACCCAGTTAATGTTTTATTAATCCACTCCGAATTTTAGCTTTGCCTTGCAAGCTAGCTGCACACTGTTCTTCATTTACAGGCATCTCAAGTTCATAAATGGAACACTTGCTGATCAAATGCTTTGAGACTCCATTGGGTGCAACCAGAATGTCTTGATTTATTTTGTAATTAACAACAAGGCTACCTTTTGATACTGTATTTCACAAAACCCACCAGGGCATTCAAATGGAAGTCAAAGAAGAACAAGGGCAAATGCTGCCATTCATGAGGTGTCTAGACTATGTGGGGTCACAAAGCCTGGATTCACTGAACTCATTTGGGGAGGGGGCAGCAATATATTTGTGCATGTATCAGGAGAGCAGTTATACCAATTTAGACTGGGCTGGGCTGAAGCTCAGTGGAAAGTTGAGGTTTAGTCCTTTGCAGCTGTAGTTGAGGCTAGAAATGTGCCTTACAGAAACTCTGGAGAGCCCCTGCCAGTCTATGTTGACAGCACTGACCTGAATGAACCAAAGGTTCGACTCAGAGGGAAGCAGCTCCCTCTGTTTGGTTATCAGGGCTGCCTCGTGCAATATCCCGGTCTGAACTTCTGAACAATCACAATGACCAAGATGCCTTCTACAAAAGTCTTTCTTATAAGAGACCAACATTCCAAAATAGCAGCCCTAATTCTAATAGCAAATGTTTTCAAGTCAGGAAAGTGGGACATGAGATGACTTTGAGGTCCCTTCTGGTATCATATCCAACAGGAGACAAAGGCACATGGCTGACCTCCTGAAGTAAGTACAACAAAGGGAAACTGGATGAAATGACCTGGTACTTTATTATTATTATTATTATTATTATTATTATTATTATTATTATTAACAGTATTTAATGAGGCTGCCTCTTCAAAAGGCCACAACCCTGTTCTACCACAAATGCATTATCCCTGGTTCTTGGTCTTCAATCTGGATAGCTTTGAGTACAGCAGGAATACAAATACCTTCTTGCTTTGTGCACCTCCAGTGCATTTGTTGTATGAAGGGCAAATGCTCTTCTTATCTCAGGTAGCTGCTTAACCAGGAGAATTTCTGGTGCTGTCATCATTTGATTTAGGCGAAACTTTCAATGATAGGACAGGCTTGGTAAAGTATTTGGGACGTCTGCCCTATTTGGGCGCTGAAGGTCATTACGGCCCAAATCCTAACCCACTTTCCAGCACTGGCATAGTGGTGCCAATGGGGCGAGTGCTGCATCCTGCAGTTGGGGGGCACTCACGGAGGCCTCCTCAAAGTAAGGGAATGTTTATTCCGTTGGAGCTGCATTGCCTTTATGTCGATTCTGGAAAGTGGGTTAGGATTACACCCTAAGTTTAATTTCTGTTGCCCTAAAAATGTTAAAAGTTCTCTAAAGGGCAAATTCTTTACAAGTACTGTATCTATCCCAAGAATTTTAAGATGGAGCACCAAAAATGCTGAGCTTCCAGTTAAAGCACTGGGTGCCTTAGCAATCAAAGCCAATATTCTAAAGTACATTCCAGTCAATATGATTGCGCTCACCCCATCCTCGTGGCAGTGAGCAACTTTACTTGCCATGCTCTCTGCTGGAACAAGGACACTCTTTCACTTCATCCTGTTGTATGTTTTCACCCATTGGTTTCTAGCATTAATAGCAGAATTGCATGAATAACAAACGAGAAGCACACTGACAGGATTTATGAGACAGACGTTCTGCTATATATTCAGACTACTGTGCATTAATGCCTTAATTATTTCATCTCTGGATGTGTTGGTTGTATTGGCAACCTTCAGTCTCGAAAGACTATGGTATCGCGCTCTGAAAGGTGGTTCTGGCACAGCGTCTAGTGTGGCTGAAAAGGCCAATCCGGGAGTGACAATCCCTTCCACACCGGGAGCAAGTGCAGTCTGTCCCTGGTCTGTCTCCCTGGCTATGGGCCTTCCTTCTTTGCCTCTTTGCCTCAGACTGTTGGCTAAGTGTCTCTTCAAACTGGGAAAGGCCATGCTGCACAGCCTGCCTCCAAGCGGGCCGCTCAGAGGCCAGGGTTTCCCACTTGTTGAGGTCCACTCCTAAGGCCTTCAGATCCCTCTTGCAGATGTCCTTGTATCACAGCTGTGGTCTACCTGTAGGGCGCTTTCCTTGCACGAGTTCTCCATAGAGGAGATCCTTTGGGATCCGGCCATCATCCATTCTCACGACATGACCAAGCCAACGCAGACGTCTCTGTTTCAGCAGTGCATACATGCTAGGGATTCCAGCACGTTCCAGGACTGTGTTGTTTGGAACTTTGTCCTGCCAGGTGATGCCGAGGATGCGTCGGAGGCAGCGCATGTGGAAAGCGCTCAGTTTCCTCTCCTGTTGTGAGCGAAGAGTCCATGACTCGCTGCAGTACAGAAGTGTACTCAGGATGCAAGCTCTGTAGACCTGGATCTTGGTATGTTCCGTCAGCTTCTTGTTGGACCAGACTCTCTTTGTGAGTCTGGAAAACGTGGTAGCTGCTTTACCAATGCGCTTGTTTAGCTCGGTATCGAGAGAAAGAGTGTCGGAGATCGTTGAGCCAAGGTACACAAAGTCATGGACAACCTCCAGTTCATGCTCAGAGATTGTAATGCAGGGAGGTGAGTCCACATCCTGAACCATGACCTGTGTTTTCTTCAGGCTGATTGTCAGTCCAAAATCTTGGCAGGCCTTGCTAAAACGATCCATGAGCTGCTGGAGATCTTTGGCAGAGTGGGTAGTGACAGCTGCATCGTCGGCAAAGAGGAAGTCACGCAGACATTTCAGCTGGACTTTGGATTTTGCTCTCAGTCTGGAGAGGTTGAAGAGCTTTCCGTCTGATCTGGTCCGGAGATAGATGCCTTCTGTTGCAGTTCCAAAGGCCTGCTTCAGCAGGACAGCGAAGAAAATCCCAAACAAGGTTGGTGCAAGAACACAGCCCTGCTTCACTCCGCTTCGGATGTCAAAAGGGTCTGATGTGGAGCCATCGAAGACAACAGTGCCCTTCATGTCCTTGTGGAAGGATCTGATGATGCTGAGGAGCCTGGGTGGACATCCAATCTTGGGGAGAATCTTGAATGTGTTGGTTAGCAGTATATAATCCCCCAAGGGCTTGCTGCAGCACCTTTCATTTCAACAGGACATTGATGGGGTCCTGACATTGACGTGAATAAAGGGCGGTTTTGTTTTTTTTTTGCAGCTGGGTTTGGTAGGTTGTGCTTCAGCAACCTCAAGATGTAAATGATAGCAAAGCTGGTAAGAACAGGAAACACAGATATCGTGATGGTGTATGTGCATGTGAAGTGGGGGGAAGGCTTGTGAGATCGCCTCTGCATGCACAAATGCTCTGCATCATTTTTCACAAACTGCTTTGTGAACTTTGAAAAGTGGTATGTAAATACTGTTCTTCATCATCATCATCAACAGGTGAATGCTCAAGCCCGAGGAGAGAGGGGGCAGGGGGCAAAATCCCAAGGGCTTCCAGGTGGCCCAGGCCATGACAGAGCTTGGTGTCTTCTGTATGCTGGTAATTCCCTGCTTCAAAAACTCTGGATGATCTCTGCTGATGTTTAATATAAAAGTTAACACAGGAGATAGGATAAAACTCTGGGATGCCCTGCATCTCAAGAGCTAGTGTCTTTGTCCAGGATCAGGCTGGTGTTTTTTTTAAACTGATGGCATTCATCAACAGAAGCTTTAGAATACAGCAGTTACTGCCAGGGCCACCCATGGTCTGCAGGCTGGAAGAATCAGAAAGAGGGACTGTATCACCATCCTTGTTCGGAAGCAGCCCAACATATCTTCCCCAACCCATTACGCTGCCAGTGGCACCATTCCTCTCTCCCAAACCCTCCCTGCTTGATATACCATCTTCCCTTCCCTTGGTAGAGGCCAATATCCTCTAATCCACTGTGTGGCTCTCAGAAGTTTTTTATCTAGCCCAGGGGTACCCAAACCCGGCCTGCAGGCCACTTGCAGCCCGCGGTGGGTCCCCATCCGGCCCCCAAGTGGGTCGTGTGCCTGCAATGGGCACACAGCCCGCGGAAGAATCACCATGGCCTGCACTGACCCAGCATGCGAGCTCCCGGTATGTCTTTCCCTTGCTGCCGGCAACGACGGAAAGACCAGCCCAGCATCTATGCAGGGCCTTTTATAGCCTTAAAGTAACGTGAGACTTGCAGGTCTTGTGTTACCTTATTGCTGAAAGCCCTTGCGTGCGCATGCGCTGGGCTAGTCTTTCCCTGCCAGGCTCCCGGGCAACACGTGGAGCCTGAAGCAGCAGGGAGAGACAGAGCGCCTGCATTGGCACCTCCACGAGGGAGGTTGGGCGGGTGTGCGAGCAGGCAGGCAGTCGCTTCGCCAGCAAAGCACGAGCAAAGCACGAGAGTGGGCAAGCAACGCTGCTGCCACCGCCGCTGCCCAGCAGCAGCAGGTACCGGGGAGAGCAGGTGAGAGACTGCTCCGCCACCACGGCACAGCAGCAACACGTGCCAGGGGGAGCGGGCGAGCGCCACCATAGAAGAGCAGCAGCTACCACCCTCACCTACAAGGCTCCCTCCCTAAATAACTTTGGTGCGAAGCAAAGAGTGAGTCTCTATTTAAAAAAAACTTTATTCCTTTTTTGCTGCTGCCCGCAACCTTCCCGCCCAAAATATGTGCTTGCTCTGTGGTGGAACTTTTCCTGTGGTTCCCCCTCCTCTGCCCACCTCCCTTTTCCTGGATAAAAAGATGCACACCTGCCCTGCATTGTCTGCCTCTGATTTTTAAAATGCTTGCTCTGTTGCTGTGGCCACGTGCGGTGGGCAACACCCCACGCTGGTGTTTCCCATTTCGTCCCTCAGGTATATCTGCTTTTATAATTTTTTTAAAATTCTCCTTTTTCTTTTGGGGTGGGGCTTTGTGCAGCAAAACGTGTATTTAGCTCCACTTCTCTGTCACTGATGTTTCCATGTGTTCCTTGACTTTTTCCTTTTTTCTTCCTTGCCAAAAGGAGTGCTTCAGGGCACATCCTGCCTGTTTCGGAACAAGTTATATCTGTGGGGGCATCCTGTCTCAGAGTCAGCTTATGTTTCCATGTATCTCTGGCTTTGTCTGTATGCTTTTTCCTGGCCAAGAGGTAGGTTCTTGTGTGTGTGTGTGTGTGTGTGTGTGTGTGTGTGTGAGAGAGAGAGAGAGAGAGAGAGAGAGAGAGAGAGAGCGCACACACACATCAGTGACATTACTAATACTGCTGTCTCATTACTTCCCTCAGGTATGGATATAAAGGAGAAAAGTGGACAATGAGGGCCCTCTTTTCAACCCAGAATGGGGTACCAAGTACTTTTTCACACACTGCAACGAGAAAGCCCTGTACCTTATCTGCAATGAGAACATTGCTGTTCTCAAGCAATATAATCTGCGCCACCACTATGAAACCAAGCATGAGAGGACATACTCGCAGTACACAGGAGCACAGCGTTCTGAGAAACTGGAGCAACTCAAACAAATTGGAGTCACAGCATGCTGTGTTCACGCACAAGAGAACAGAGAATGAAGCTGTGACCAAGGCCAGTTACAAGGTGACATACAGATTGTCTAGAAGGGGGAAGCCATTCACAGATGCAGAACTAATCAAAGGCTGTGCAATGGATATGGTGGAAGATATAACCCCAGGTTATGAAAGTGTTTTCAACATGGTGAGTCTGTCATGAAGTACTGTAACTCGAAGATTAGAAGATATTGGAAACAACATTGTCCAGCAAATTGTAGACAAGGCAAGACATTTTCAGATATACTCTCTGGCTCTCGACGAGTTGACACATGTGTGTGACACCTCACAGTTCCTGGTGTTCTTCCATGGTGTCGACAGCAAATTTAATGTGACTCAAGAATTGGCATCAGTGCACAGCATGCATGGCACAACAACTAGGGAAGACATCTTCAAAGAATTAGAAAAGTCTTTATTAGAATACAAACTGGACTGGAGTAAGCTGAAATGTGTGACAATTGATGGAGGAAAGAACATGTCTGGGGTGAAGAAAGGGTTGGTTGGACAAATAACAAGAAGTGGACTATCAAAGCCCATGTTTCTGCATTGTATCATCCATCAGCAAGCACTGTGTGTAAAATATGTGGACATGACTTGTATTCTGAAACCTGTGGTAGATTCAATCAATTACATAAGATTTCATAGGCTGATTCATTGCCAGTTTTGTGAGTTCTTGCCCTTCTATACAACAGTCAGATGGCTCAGTTGCAGGAAGGTCCTCTCACGCTTTTTCCAGCTCAGAGAGGAAATAAAATTATTTCTGCTACAGAAGAATCACCATGTACCAGTCCTGTATAACACTGACTGGCTTATGAGACTGGCTTTTTTGGTAGGTTTGATATCCCATGTGAACCAACTCAATATCAGTATGCAAAGAGAAAGCAATCTAATCAGTGATGTCTTCTCACTTGTGAAGACATTCAGATCCAAATTGCTGCTCCTTGGAAGGAATGTACAACACCAGAACTTGGAGCACTTACCCACCTGTGCAAAATTGCATGCTGAGAGTGGAGCAGCATTTCCATCATTTGCTGCAGAAAAAGTCAGGGAGCTACACAAACAATTCACAGGACGCTTCTCTGACCTGGATGCTCACGCAGAGGAAATAAAAATGTTTCAGAATCCCTCTGACTGTGGACAGGCTGCCAGGTCGGTTCCAAATGGAAATAATTGAATTGCAGTCAAATGATCTGCTGAGAGCAAGGCACAAGGAAGGAGACCTGGCACATTTCTATAAGTCTCTGCAGCCTGAGAAATTCCCAATTTTGAAAGAATTTGCTCGTGGATCTCTCTATTTTTGGGACAACATACCTCTGCGAGCAGACATTTTCAAGAATGAAATACGTAAAATCAAAATACAGGTCCACATTAACTGATGAGCATTTGAAGTCATTACTGATCGTTGGCTCCTCCAAACTAGTACCAGATTACAATGAACTATTGAGATCAAGACAACAGCTCCACCACTCTCATTGCAAGTTCCTAGTGCTCAAAGTCCATAGTTTATATTGCTAAAAGTTCATATTGCTCAATGTTCATAGTGCTTATGTGTTTTGCCTGTATTATAGTTCTCGTGTGTATTTGCATTATAAAGTTCAGTATAATTCATTTGTTCATATAAGATCCACCTGTACTAGTTGGCAACCTTCAGTCTCGAAAGACTATGGTATCGCGCTCTGAAAGGTGGTTCTGGAACAGCGTCTAGTGTGGCTGAAAAGGCCGATTCGGGAGTGACAATCCCTTCCACACCAGGAGCAAGTGCAGTCTGTCCCTGGCCTGTCTCCCTGGCTATGGGCCTTCCTTCTTTGCCTCTTAGCCTCAGACTGTTGGCCAAGTGTCTCTTCAAACAGGGAAAGGCCAAGTTGCACAGCCTGCCTCCAAGCGGACCGCTCAGAGGCCAGAGTTTCCCACTTGTTGAGGTCCACTCCTAAGGCCTTCAGATCCCTCTTGCAGATGTCCTTGTATCGCAGCTGTGGTCTACCTGTAGGGCGCTTTCCTTGCACGAGTTCTCCATAGAGGAGATCCTTTGGGATCTGGCCATCATCCATTCTCACAACATGACCGAGCCAACGCAGGCATCTCTGTTTCAGTAGTGCATACATGCTAGGGATTCCGACACGTTCCAGGACTGTGTTGTTTGAAACTTTGTCCTGCCAGGTGATGCCGAGAATACGTCGGAGGCAGCACATGTGGAAAGCATTCAGTTTCCTCTCCTGTTGTGAGTGAAGAGTCCATGACTCGCTGCAGTACAGAAGTGTACTCAGGACGCAAGCTCTGTAGACCTGGATCTTGGTATGTTCCGTCAGCTTCTTGTTGGACCAGACTCTCTTTGTGAGTCTGGAAAAGTGGTAGCTGCTTTACCGATGCGTTTGTTTAGCTCGGTATCGAGAGAAAGAGTGTCGGAGATCGTTGAGCCAAGGTACACAAAGTCATGGACAACCTCCAGTTCATGTGCAGAGATTGTAATGCAGGGAGGTGAGTCCACATCCTGAACCATGACCTGTGTTTTCTTCAGGCTGATTGTCAGTCCAAAATCTTGGCAGGCCTTGCTAAAACGATCCATGAGCTGCTGGAGATCTTTGGCAGAGTGGGTAGTGATAGCTGCATCGTCGGCAAAGAGGAAGTCACGCAGACATTTCAACTGGACTTTGGATTTTGCTCTCAGTCTGGAGAGGTTGAAGAGCTTTCCGTCTGATCTGGTCCGGAGATAGATGCCTTCTGTTGTAGTTCCAAAGGCCTGCTTCAGCAGGACAGCGAAGAAGATCCCAAACAAGGTTGGTGCAAGAACACAGCCCTGCTTCACGCCGCTTCGGATGTCAAAGGGGTGTGATGTGGAGCCATCAAAGACAACAGTGCCCTTCATGTCCTTGTGGAAGGATCTGATGATGCTGAGGAGCCTGGGTGGACATCCAATCTTGGGGAGAATCTTGAAGAGGCCATCCCTGCTGACCAGGTCGAAAGCCTTCGTGAGATCTATGAAGGCTATAAAGAGTGGCTGTCGTTGTTCCCTGCATTTCTCCTGCAGTTGTCTAAGGGTGAATACCATATCAGTGGTGGACCTGTTGGCTCGGAATCCACACTGCGATTCTGGATAAACGCTCTCTGCAAGTACCTGGAGCCTCTTTAGTGCAACTCGGGCAAACAACTTTCCTACAACGCTAAGGAGAGAGATGCCACGGTAGTTGTTGCAGTCACCCCTGTCGCCTTTGTTCTTGTACAGCGTGATGATGTTTGCATCCCTCATGTCTTGAGGTACTCCACCTTCTCTCCAGCAGAGACAAAGGATTTCATGCAGCTCAGTGATGATGATCTCTTTGCAGCACTTTAGGACTTCAGCAGGGATGCTGTCTTTTCCAGGTGCCTTGCCAAAGGCAAGGGAGTCCAGGGCCACGTGAAGTTCTTCTAGGGTTGGTTCACTGTCAAGCTCCTCCAGCACAGGCAGGCACTCAATGTTGTTCAGCGCTTCTTCGGTGACTACATTTTCTCTGGAATATAGCTCAGAGTAGTGCTGCACCCAGCGTTCCATCTGCTGCGCCCGATCCTGGATGACCTCGCCTGTGGCAGACTTCAGAGGGGCAATTTTCCTCTGTGTTGGACCTAGGGCCTGCTTGATACCATCATACATCCCCTTGATGTTGCCCGTGTCAGCTGCTATCTGTATCTCGGAACAGAGCTGGAGCCAGTAGTCGTTAGCACATCTCCTGGCAGTCTGTTGGACTTTGCTGCGAGCACCTTGGAGGACCTGCAGGTTGCGCTCACTGGGACAGGCCTTGTATGCTGCTTGAGCTCTCCTCTTTTCCTCAATGACTGGTGTCAACTCCTCAGAGTGGGCTTCAAACCAGTCTGCCGTCTTGTTGGTCTTCTTGCCAAATATGGACAAGGCAGTGTTGTAAACAGCATCCTTGAAATGTTCCCATCTGTTGGATGCGTTTGCGTCGGCCGGGCCGACGCAAGGAAGGAAGGAAGGAAGGAAGGAAGGAAGACCTCGCATTGATACCAACAAGACCCGGGATCAGAGAAAAGTGGAGGAATTTGCACAAGCGCTTGAGGAATCTCTTCCAGGCCCGGCCGACGCAAACGCATCCAACAGATGGAAAACAGATCTAACAAGGAAATCAAGTAAAAACAGGCAGAACCCAACAATAGGTCCCTCACTCTGCACTGGGTCTAGCTCTCACTTGGATTTTGGTACCAACTATCCTCCAATCCTACATACTCTACCACTGCACCACCCAACCCCCCTGAGGGATCAGAAAATGGTGGTGACCTCGGCCCTTACAAAGGCCTGAAGGGATGACTCCCTTCTGGTGGCTACCTGCCACACAGGTCAGACTGGTTTAAATTATTCCACCCTGAGAAGATATAACCCCTGCTAATTGGGCAAGAGGCCCTTTTTCAAGTGGGTGCTCCTTTTTTTAGCAGGGGGAGAGTAGCTGGCCCACCTCAGCCCGGCACTGTCTGTTCTAGTAGCTGTCTGCTGGTATTCATTTGCATCTTTTTAGATTGTGAGCCCTTTTGGGACAGGGAGCCATTTAGTTATTTCTCTGTAAACCGCTTTGTGAACTTTTAGTTGAAAAGTGGTATATATATACTGTTAATAATAATAATAATATCGTCCAAGGAGCAGGAGTTACTAGTTAGCCAGATGTCAGTGCCGCCACCACCACTGACCCAGCAAGGCAGAAGGCCCAATCCAAGCCTTTTGCAAGTGACAAAAAGGGCTGGGGGGGGGACAATCTGGTACTGTCTCCCAAATATTGCTCCTACTCAAATTGTACTACTGCTCCCCTCCCACAGCAAGAGGCACAGAGTGAATTTGGAGATCTCTACCAGTGTCCAACTGTGTGCGTGGGGGGGAGCTGTTTTGGCCGTTAGTAACAGGTCTAGCTGTGCCACAGCTGTGCCACTGCTGCAGTTGTTACTGCTGCCAGCTCTGACTTTCTTTCTCTTCACAAGCAGATGGATGATTCAACTGATGGGGGAAGGGGCCCCTCTGGTGCTGCCCTGTGGAGCTAGTGGGGCCATGAACCTGGACTAAAAACCAAGGGCAAGCAGAGGCTCAAGTACTTGCAGAACTGAGGGGGTGGGGCAACAAGCTCAGCCCAGGTGTTCACAATTCCCCTCTCCCCAGCTTCTCCGCAAAAATAGATAAATGGCTGATGTTATCCCTGTGTAAAGCATTTTGTGCATACAGCCCACTATTTAAGTAATAACACCCAGTGCACTGTGTGGCTGGGTCCCACTTCCAGATGTGTTCCTTGCTTTGCAGTCACTACAGAGCGCTGTATAGGATCCGTTTACTGTTCTCAAAGTAATGAAAATGAATAGACCCTCACACAATTTTAATGAAAGCAGGTGCATATGTAATTATTTGAGCAATACTTGTTTGTTAATGTAAACAAAAGTTATTCTCTTTTCTTTAATGAACCCATGTAATATTTATTTAGTGTTTCACTCACACACCCAAGTATGAAATTAGTTGCACCCAATAAATAACTGGATGGAGGACATGGAAGAACCTACTAGCCAATATTTTACTAGACGAGGAAAAAAAAATCACATCATTTAATTTATGAAGATTAGCAAAGAACATTACCTTCCATCATTTTACATCCCACAATGGCCTAAAGAGTCCAATTTCTTTGGACTGGACACATAATGCACATTTTCAACTGAATCTATATATGAGGATCATCAGTTTTCTTATATAATGCAATAAAGAAAGAAATAATTTATATTGGGTGGGCCTCGGAGTAGAAAATGAAATTCTGTGGTAAAATACCCTGAATAAGAAATCTTGGGTTACATTACATTACATAACATAGCCCACTCACATCCTCTGAATGAAAGGCTGCACAGCAACAACAGACAAAGTAAAATGGTTGTTATTTATAGCACAAAATATTAACACAGTATGAAGAAAAAAATCATTAAAGCCACAAGTTTAAAGCCACATTCTGTAACTGAAACGAGCCCTATAAGGACTGTGACCTTGTTGCATCGATGGAGTAGACATTTGAAGGAAAATGGAGAGGGTGAACATGACCTTTTTTCTGCTCTAGGGCTCGAGGAAATGTCCTAGGGAGGAGAGGCAGGGAAGACTGCTTGGATAAGTGCTATTGCCCTCACACTACCTAGGATGCAGCTCATAATTTGTATGTTTTCTATATACAGCTTCTTATTTTAGGCAAATTAGATTAATTTTATTCATGGAAATAAAACTCTTGCAGCATTGTTTTGAGAAGATAACAGAAGGTATGCTTTATGGCTTGGATTTTTTCTTGATCTCTTCATCCAAATCAAGGTCTAGCATGGAATCATCAAACTCCGTTATTGAGAACAAAGATTTCCCTGTAACTGTGCTGGCTTTCCCCAGCTCAAAACACTTCCTTCTGCGGCCTGCGCTTTCAGTCTGGGTCCTCAATGGTTGTCCCTGCCTTTCCTCATCCTTACTGTTGACACTAAAGGAAGCTGGGCTGTCTGGTTTTGATTCAAGACGTGGCACAAAGGAAAATCTAGCTAATTTTGCTAATGTGCTGGAGCACACATTATCTGAGTTCAGGCTGCTCAATGTTTCTTCTCCCAGTCTTGTCTTTTTTGTGGGTGATGAAGATAAAACTTGGTTTTGCTGCTGCTCCTCTCCTTTGTTATCCCGAGGTTGCTTCTCCTTTCTCTTGTTTCCTACATTCTTACTTTGTTCTAACTGGTTTTTCTCGGTACATTCTTCCCTTGTCCTTTCTCCTTTTGATATATTACTGGTACAACTGTGAGGGACGCAAAGAGTCTTGGAAAGTTTGGCATGATCATTTTTTTCAACATAATGAGCAAGTCTGGGCTTCTGCCTAAATGAAAACTTGGCTAGTTTTGGAACTGTAGGTCCTGAGTTCTCAAAGATTTCAGGCTCATTGGAACTTCCTGCCATTTCTCCTTCCTTTGTTTGGTCTCTACTTCGCTTCCTGGCTGAATTTTCACTGTGAGATGAACAAGCATGCAAGTCTCTTGCAGGCAACTGTGGGGGATTTGATGGATGGGGAGATAACGACGCCAGAGGACCCCCAGCTTTTGGATCTGGTGTACTTGTACAAAATCCATGAACCCTTTTGATGTTCTCCCTCTGCCATTTCTTAGAAGCTCTTTCAGTAATCACTGAGTCAGGCGAGGTAGGACAGGGTGCATTTGGGCCTTTCTTGTTTGCTCCTGAACAAGAACTTGTAGGCTTCTCTGCCCTTTGCCTCTGAAAACCAGAAACAACTGCTTGTCTACCAGGACCCCCTGGAGTTATTCTTGCCAGTGATTCCCCCATTTTGAGTTGCTTGGTTTGTCTTAATTCATTTTTTTCTTTAGAACAGTTGCTTGGTGTTTTCAACTTCAAACTCTCTTGAGATCCTGAATAAATGCTCTTCTCAGTTTCACTGTTGCCACTCACTATACTATCAAACCAATTCAAGCTGCCATCATTGCTCTTCTCATTGTGCTTGCTGTGCTGCTCAGTTACTCTGTTTTCAGCAGATATTTGTCTATTTAAGACCATTGGACATGCATTACCTTCAGTTTTGCTTTTGGCTGAGGGAAGCTGCAAATGACCATTATTGTCCTCCTTGTCCACTTGTGGCTGAGACATTTCCTCTGATTGCCCAAGTGTGTTATGGTGTAAACATCCTTCAGGAGCATTACTGCAGCTCTCTCGGGACTGTAAAGATGGACAGGTATTTTCATTCTGTAATCTATGAATAAAAACAAACAAGATATATTTTTACAAAACCAAGTTGCAATTTTCAGAACCACCACAATGCAGAGCATGCTGCATTTAGGACATGCAGAAAATGGGAACTCCATTATTTCATACATTTGAGAGTTAAAACCAGCATGCTTGTTTTACATTAAGCGCACAAAGGAGTTAACTCTTACTCAAACATTCTTTTGGTTATATATGTTGATTTTGGTTACAATTACATATTTAAGGCTGCAGTCCTAACCCACTTTCCAGCACTGACAGAAGGGCAGTGCAACTCTGAGGTAAGGGAACAAACATTGCCTTACCTTGAGGAGGCCTCTGTGACTGCCCCCCAACTGCAGGATGCAGCACATGCCCCACTGGCACAGCTATGCCAGTGATGGAAAGTTGGTTAGGATTGCGCCCTAAATTGTTTACATAGTTACTTTAATATTATGAATTTACTTTTTTAACTGTGTGAAATATGGATGGCTGAAAGCTACTTCCTTACAAAAACTGTCAACAGCAGACACTTCAAATAATAAATAATACATTTTGTATTATAAAAAGTAAATAACAGCCTGACAATTCCCTTCTCCCGAGGAGCCTCTGGCGCTGCCTGCTGAGCGTGCAGGATGCTGCAGCAGCCATTTTTGGCAGCGCTGCAGCCCTGGGTGTCAGGCAGCGCAGGATTGGGCTGCCTCTTAGTTATGGACCCAGGTTTACCATATTTGTTCTTAATTGTACAGTATTTCAGAATGTCACATACATAGAATTAAGTATTTAAGGGCGCGATCCTATCTTGCACTGGAAAAGGCAAGCCAGGAGGCTTGCACTGTATCCAGCGCATGATTGTGGCCAGAAGTGGCTTAGCCAGAGGCAAGGGGAAACTTTTCCACTTACCCCTGTGTAAGGGCTGCTTGCCCCATGGGCCTCCTTGGACTTGCACCACCTCTGTAGGTGGCACAAGTCTGAGGAGAGTGGAGCATCTTCAAGCTGCTCTGTTCTCCCCTGGAACGAGGGTTGGGTTATGCTGGATCCCAGCCCCGCCTCCCTCTCCCTGCTTGCCTGCCCCCGGGGCAGCCCACCACCCGCCCTACCTCTGCCCAAGAACGCCTCCCTCCTGCCTCCTCCCCACCTACCCTTTACTCTTGCGTTGGCCTAGCTGGGCCAATGCAAGACTTGGCTGGAGCCTCCGTGTGTCTGCGCATCTCCTTGCGCCAACGTGGCTTCCTCGTAAGGAGGTGCAAATGTGCCTTATGGCACATTTGCGATCCTCGCGGGGCCGGCGCAAGGAACTTGCATCAGCCCAAGGTGCAGTTAGGATTGCGCCCTTAGTGTTTTTTACGTGAAGTGAATTAGTCACAGTTTTGTTCACCTTGTTTAAAAATAAGGTATTAGAAGGCTAGTAAATTAGAAATTGTGCATGTATTGAATAATTATTGTAGATATGATGTAGGGACTGGCCAGATATTACTCTATTAACCCAGTACAACAGGGTGTAAACCAAATGTTTCTTTCAGTTCAGAAAAGACAAGGGGTAAGAAATGTATTATTTATTTTAAATATGCGTATCCTCCCTTTCCAACTTATCAGTCTTGAAGGCAGCTTAAATACATCAAATAAATATCAAAAAATACATACACTTTTCCCCCCAGTTAAAAACAGCTGAAGATTAAAAAAAAAAACCCTAAACAACAACAGAAAGCAGCTAAGAGGCCAATCCTGTGGTCGGTGGCATGGAGCTGTGCCGCCGACCACAGTCACAAATGTGCCGTAAGGCACGTTTGCAGGGCTCACTGCCGGGCTCCCACCGGTGCTAGCCCAGCAGGGCGGTCGCCCAGCTTCCACGGCTTGGTGGTCTCCCAGACCGCAGAGCAATGGAACAGGAGGCAGGGGCATGGATGGGGGTGAGGAGGAGGCGTTCCGGCGAGGGGGGAGGCCAGTGGGGGGCAGAAAGAGGCGTGCCAGGGGGCGGGCAGGAGACATGTCGGGGGAAGGGAGGGAGGAGGATCTGCAGAGCTCTGCTCCGCAGGATCCAGGGCGCTTGTATAGGACTGCGCCCTACACGAGCACCTTCTCCTTTTTAAAGTGAGTAGTCCCATTGCAGGGCTGCTTACCTTACTCGGGGGAGGACGAATGTCCCCTTCTCCCGAGGCAGCGCGGGAGGCGCAGGATTCTGCAGCAGTCCTTCTCGGTGCCGCCAAGCCTGGGCACTCCGGGCAGCTCAGGATTGGGCTGCCCGGCATCAACGAAATTATCAGGTGAATAAAACTGTTTTGACTTGAATGCCACTGGCATGATCATCCATTGGGCATCCAGTGTCATCCCACAACTAAGGTTGCCATTACCAAAGATGTCCTATCTTAGAAATTTTTGTTGCTTATTATTGTTTATTATAACTTTTAATTAGTTTAAATTGGTGCCACTTTGAGTCCTTCTTGAACAAAGGCAGGATTTAATTTGTAAAGCAAATAATATCCCTGTTTAACTCCAGAGGGCAGGAGCACAGAGCAGGATCCCCCAGAATGGGTAGATTCCTAGGAGAGGAATATTTATTCATTTAAAAAGCATTTGTACCCTACTCTTCAGCTGACAAAACTTCCACAACAGCTTATATAAAATCAAGCAATGGGAAATTCTGTTGTAAAGGAATAAAGGCTGCATCTCTTCTCCTCCTCAGACAACAGCTAGTATGTCTATGACCACTGTGAGAGGGGAGGGACACAACCCAAACTTAAGGGAGCACCAGAGGTGGAAATGCTGATGGTGGTTTTCACTCTCGCTAGCTTTCCTTTCTCCTCCTTCTCTTCATTCTCCACCCAGGAAAATCAGTGTTCTTTAAATACCCTAGTTCAGTGGTCTTCAACCTTTTCATGCCACAATCCCAATAAACAGTAGGAGACTGGGGACCCACCGCTGACCCTGATCCCCTCCTGGGACCTGATCTGCTCACCCCTTCCCCATTTCCCCCTACCTCTTGTGTTTGCACAACAACCCTGTGAGACTGTAGTCTGAGCAGGGCTGGCCGTAGGAGCTGTGGGACAAGACAGCAAGAAGAGACTGTGTAGGATATAAGGAATTCAGTTTTGATAAGGCAGTACCATTATTGGATTGGATCCAAGCCCTCTCTTGGACAGGTTTTGCATATGCTGAAAACTGTCATTAAAAACAGAATTCTCCTCTTCCACCTCACAGTGTTGTTGGTGTTTCTGGGGCACAGTCTGGGCTTAACTACGGAGTCAGCAGCAACTGGACATCCTGATTAGTGGCACTGTCTGTGGTGTGTGTTGTCTGACTCCCTTCAATCTCAAACTCTCATTTTTCCTCCCATATAACATTTTTCACCTGTCAAGTCTTTTGAGTTCTTCGTGCAAAAGACTCTGAAGTTCCAGTTTCTTCAGGATGAGTTCACACTGCGTTCGGTACTGCTCCATTGGTGTTTCAGGAAATGAAGTGTGCAGTGCATTGACACCTCCAAGGAGTGCCCCTCCCTACAGACAAAGAAAACAAAGAAAAACAGCGCTAAGCAATTTCTTTGGGTGCATCTGTGTAAACTTCATGAGTTAATTTCAGTAGCTGCACAGTATCTGTACAAGGTGAGGAACTGCAGGTTTTCTAGCACTGAATAAAATTATTCAATTGCATGAGGTTTTAAGATGAGATTGTATCTTTAGCTTACATATTAATACAGAAGGTTTCTGAACGCCTTGAAGAAATTCTTGCTCTTTTATGAAAATGTTTTACAAAAAGCTTTCAGCAAAATCATAGGAATGAAAGGCAGGCAGTTTCTATGCTGTCTATCAAATGTTTTTCTGTAATTAATTTTCTCTCCCTGTAATGCTGTGATAATAATATCTGTCTACATGTTAAGATGTACCTAAGCATACTAATTTGAATGTTATTTCAAAGAAACCTAGCAGGAATTCCTTGCACATAAAAATATTTAGAATTAAAAGGTATAAATAATTAAAGGTGAAGCAACACAAAAATAATAGCCCTGCTATTAGTTAACCCCTACTAGCTGGGGAAAGTGGCATTTTTCAAAGTAGTATCCTGTTATATTTAAGGAAGAGCAACTGTCCCTCTTCATCCCAGCATGGAATCTTTTAGAGTGGCTGTTCCTGGTGTCTCTTCTGCATCCTTTTTTAGTCTATGAGCCCTTTGGGAACAGAGAACCATTTACTGATTTATTTTGCTATGTAAACCATTTTGTGAACTACTTTTTGTTGAAAAGCAGTATATAAATACTGTATTTTTAATAATAGTGCTCAACATTTATATGGTGCTTTCTGAGAGCCCAATCCTGTGCTGGGCAGTATGGCTTCATGCTATTGAGCCTCTCTGCCGGGCTCCCGCCTGTGCTAGCCCTCTGCGGTTCAGCAGTCTCATGGACCGCCAAGCCACGGCATGGTGAGTGGGGGCGAAGATGGGGAGGGGGGAGGCCAGCGGGGGGCAGAGAGAGGGCAGGAGGAAAGCATGACGCGGGGAGGGGGGTGGGCTGTAGGCATGCCGAGGGGAGCGAGGAAGACAGGTCCATGGAGCTCTGCAGGATCCAAGGCACTTGTGGAGGGCTCCACACCGACCTTTTGGTCGGGGGTAAAGTGAGTAGCCCCATTGTGGGGCTGCTTACCTTACCCAGGGGAAGGGGACGAAAGTCCCCTTCTCCCAAGGCACCTCTTGCGGTAGCCCGGGGTGCGCAGGATCCAGCGGCAGCCGTTCTCGGTGCCACCGAACCTCAGCGCCCCGGGCAGCTCAGGATTGGGCTGCCCGTTGGCAAAGTGCTTCATATGTATTATCTTGAAGTAATCCTTACAACAACCTGGTTAGAAAAGTCAGTACTACTGTTCCATGTTGGAGCTGGGCAGCTGCGGCTGAGAGGGAGGGACTCTCTGGAGCAGTGGTTCTCACACTTTTAGCCCCAGGACCCACTTTTTAGAATGAGAATCTGTCAGGACCCACCAGAAGTGATGTCATGACTGGAAGTGACATCATCAAGCAGGAAAATTTTTAACAATCCTAGGTGGCAATCCTACCCACACTTACCCAGGAGTAAGCCCCATTGACTGTCATTGTTAAAAGCATATACAGAGTAGCTTGTTCAAAGTACAGGTCTGTAACATTTCCCTAAATGCAGTCACATACCATGATAGCATCAAGTCTAATATATTAAAAAAATATATTTAAATGAATGGGGATCCACCTGAAATTGGTTTGCGAACCACAGTTTGAGAAACACCGCTCTAGAGGCCAACTGGCAAGTTTTATGGCAGATCTGAGATTTGAACTGGGCAAGTCTTGATTCTCAGCTCAGTCACCCAGCTGACAATTTTTTTAAAAAATCCTAAAAGCATGGAAGCAGGACAGGGAAGGGGTTAGACCTGCATTGGAACAGCAAGTCCCTCTCCCTTAAAGTGGGTAATATAAGACAGGCACAATACAGGTGCTTGTATTTTTCCCTGGAGAGCCAGCAACAGCTTGAGGGTGAGGGAGGATAATTTTTTTTTAAATCAGAAAAGGGTGTGAGACAAAAGGGTGCAATACCCTTCTGCCAGCACTTCTTCCTTGATCCAAAATCCTTCGCGTGATGCACAGCTGCTTTTAAATTTTTTTTAAAAAAGGTCACGAGAGCCCATCATATATGATCTCCAGAGCAGAAGAGGGAGGTGTGCGGGGGAAGGGGGAGAAATGACCTTGGAGATGACCACACCTGAGGGCTGGCAAGCAAAATCATCCAACAGTTGTGGACCTTTAGGCAAACATTAGGTCTGATTCATGGAAATTAAATCTTAAGAAGTCACGGCATGGTGACTTGGCGTTCTTGTCACACGTGCCACATTTAACTATAATCTCTAGAAGGAAACTTACTTGCATAGAAGATTCCATCACTGAAACAACAGTCACTGCATCTTCTACAGTCACAGTGTCCCTAAACATCAACCGAGCATGTGCTAACAGAATTAAAAATAAACAACAAAGGTTAGTGTAGTTGATGAGTCTGGCTGAGATGCAATTAGATTGAATATTTGAATTCATAACATTCAAACTCAGTTGTATCAACTTGTATTTAGGAGAGAATTCCAAGGGGCTCCATGAACTGTGATTCCACAATTTCTTTAAACGACTTGTAATTTATTTTGTGTGATGTACCCCACTGGAAGAGGAAGACAGAAATGCCAAGTCCTTACCTTCGGCTAACCGTATCAAACTCTCTAATAAGCGGATGGTTGTTCGGGCAGCATTCCTGCAATCACTTTGCCGCTGCATCTGGTAATAGCGGACAAGGATCAGGTTGCTTTCATCAGTTAATGTCGGCTGTAGACTTTTTACAAGGCAGAAGTAAGTTTTCATTTTTTCCATGGTCCAAAACTTTTCAGACACACTTGGGTAGCCTGCATAAGAACCGTTTTCAAAAGCATCAACATAAATGATACACCATGGAAGAAAGTAAAAATGTAAGTCAATATAAAAATAAGTATTATATTTTACTGTATAGAGTTTCTTAGATAATCTCTGACAATGTGTTCCATGTGACCAAAATCCAGCTACACACATTCTATTTAGCAGTGTCTTCCTTTACCTAAATTTAAATTGGTGTGGTCTTGTCAGAAACATATTTCAATTATTCTGTACTGAATTCTAGGTGCAGCACTTCATGGTCCACAGGATACTGTTGGTGAATGAACTTATGAAGCTGTCTTCTACTAAGTCAGACCACTGGTCCACATAACACATTGTCAACAGTGAAGAGTAGCAGCTCTCCAAGGTTTCAGACAAGAATTTCTCTCTGCCACATTTTGGAGCTGCTAGTTATTAAACCTAAGGTCTTCTGCATGCAAAGCATGTGCTCTATCACTGAGCTAAAGCCCAATTTGAGAGGGAACAGGATTAGATACAATACAATCCTTGTCCATATTAAGGGCCCAATCCTATCCAATTTTCCAGCACTGGTGTAGCCACAATGCAACCCCAAGGTAAGGGAACAAATGTTCCCATACTTTAAGGAGGCCTCTGGGATGGCCTCCCCAGCGCAGGATGTAGTACATGCCCCATTGGCATGGCTGCACTGGCACTGGAAAATTGGATAGGATTGGGCCTTTAATCCATAAAAGTATTTCAGGTACTATAGACCCCCTGGTAGCCCAAAGGAAGCCCTTCTTTGTAAGTGAACACTCAAATGCTCAGAAGATCTTTGCCTGCAGCAGTGGGCTGTGCAATGACATCTGTTTGTGAGGTTGGGCAGCTCCTTGCTGAAGTCCATAATTAAAGTAATATCTTCTAAATACTATAAAGATCAAACACTGTTATGCAGCCTGACAACTTGTTTTCAGAATGTTAGCACAGACTGTGAGTAGCGAATCAATTTTCTGAGTATGCAGGGAAAATTAGTTAGTCAATGTAATTACTTAAAGAGAGCCTTCTAGAAGCTATCATCTGGTGTGGTCTAAATCTTAGAATCAAATTAAATCATACATTTGTATAAGTTTTTGCTGTCAGAAATTCTTTCACTATTGAAATGTAGAAGGCAGCACACTGACTGATGGCAGAAAGTCTACCAAGCTGAAAACCAGAGTGCTTTAAAAGGACATGTAATCTTGTGTATTCTGTTTCCAAGGAATAGAAGCCAGTTGCTAAAATATGTTTCTTAGCAAGTGTTATTTTAAAATAGAGATAGCTCAGGGAAATTCCTAAGCATTTGCGAGCCAACTAGAACTTCTTGGTTGGTTATATAAAAATTTGCTTTTAATCTGTTCTCTAGTTCTGATAGCTTGGTGTGCTTATTTAGAGAATGTTCCCTTTGAACACAACAAAGAAACAGCCTTGTTAGTACATAAATAAACAAAAACACCCTTACTTTTATTTTCCAATATGAACGAAGAAATGATACGATCCCATTCTTCATTTCTTTTATCCAGCAATACCAAGACAAGGTCAAACCTGCTAAGAAGAGGACTGCCAAGGGCTATGTTAACTGAGACGGATTCATTAGGGTCATATTGGCCCTTTGGATTGGTTGCTGCCAATATAGTGGTCCTTGTATTCAGCTTGCACACTAAGCTGAAAAGAAAGATGATCAACATTAATTCCATGGAGTTAAATCCTGAGCATAATTATTGAACCTTATAAGTATGCAGCACGGCATACAGTTTTGGACTTCCCAAATCACTTCAAAAAGTGCATACAGGCTGAATAGCTGAGACAATAAATGACAACTAGTTGGAAAGGCTTTTAGTAAATAATATACTGTTGTACACTGTGGTCTGTATGCATGCAGAGAACTACTGATTTATGCAAAGGCCAAGATCAGGACAAGGAAAATGGTTTGGAAACAGAATGTGCCAGTCTGAAACTGGTACAAGAATTGTCAACTAGCCAATATATTACTGATTTAAACATAAGAGGAATTGTCTTGGGCTGCAAATCTTATGCACACTTACAAGTGTAAGTTTAATTAGACTTACAGCCCAATCCTGAGTTTTCTAGTGCCCACTGGAGCAGTGGCACCAAACTGGCTACTGCTGTATCCAGTGGGCTCTGGGAAGCCATCAGGAGTCTCTCTGGGGGAAGGGGACTTTCCTACCTATAATTTATCATTCCCTATGCTTATTTCACCATAACCACCAGGTTACTAGGTCCACACCCCAGGCCTCACTCACTGGCCTCCTGAATACTTTTTAATTGAATATTTATAAATGTAACTAAATTTCAAAAGTAAGCACATATGCAAAATTTCTCTTACACCCTTGCCCCAACAGATACACATCCACAAATATATAGATGTGCTCAAAACGCACAGGTACACATATACAAATTGTCCTGTACAAACAGACCTGCTCTGAGGAAGGGTATCTGTGATAACATTTGGCAGGGTGTACATTTTTCCTCCTTCCTTAATTCATTTGACCTTGACCTGATATTTGTTTTTAGAGTTCCAGAAGGGTGTTTTTGTCCAAGGAGTCATAGCATAACCCTTTCAACACAGACATCTAGACAGCTGTTCTAAATCTGACTTATAAGTGATCTATTTCTAGTTGGTGCCATCTTAGCGATTACTTCATGTATTGAGAGGCAACAAGTATAGCACCAAGAATCTTAGCTTTCATATTTGTAGTACGTCACACGGGAAAAGTATTTTTGACTCTGAGCCAGTAACAACAGAGATTCAAAAAAGAAATGCATGTTGACCCCAATCCCATAAAGCCTAAAGGATTTCTAAATATGGAAATGAAAGGTTGAAATCCTAGAACACAAACTTGGAAAGCAAGAAGGGTCTAACATTCTTTCTGCAATACAAAAACAACTGTTTTGTAGCCCTCCGGACTAAAAATGTACCCAAAAAGTACCCGTTTTAAGGCCATGTTTATGTTCATTACACAGAAGATAAAATAATATGGTTTGTTTCCATCCATGTTGCTTGATCATATTCAGAATAATAAAAACTACACAGCATATTAGCTCTTGCATTTTCATTGTAGGTAACAGTTCCACCTCTGCACTGCTGTATATTGGGAAGGTGGTGAAACAAAGCAGGGCAAATAAACAAGTCTTTCCCCCGTGGCAGATCTGGAAACTGCTGGAAGGATATGCTGGTCTTTCTTACCACTGCAATAAGGTAAAACCTTCACACACAGCTGGTGGCAGCTGAATATATATGTGGGGTAGCTGGGAACAGAGAAGGAGAATATGATCCAGAGAGTTCATTTTATGCACTGCTGAAACTGAGACTCCTGCGTTGGCTCGGTCATGTCGTTAGAATGGATGATGGCCGGATCCCAAAGGATCTCCTCTATGGAGAACTCGTGCAGGAAAAGCACCCTTCAGGTAGACCACAGCTGCGATACAAGGACATCTGCAAGAGGGATCTGAAGGCCTTAGGAGTGGACCTCAACAGGTGGGAAACCCTGGCCTCTGAGCAGCCCGCTTGGAGGCAGGCTGTGCAGCATGGCCTTTCCCAGTTTGAAGAGACACTTGGCCAACAGTCTGAGGCAAAGAGGCAAAGAAGGAAGGCCCATAGCTAGGGAGACAGACCAGGGACGGATTACACTTGCTCCCAGTGTGGAAGGGATTGTCACTCCTGAATTGGCCTTTTCAGCCACACTAGACGCTGTTCCAGAACCACCATTCAGAGCGCAATACCATAGTCTTTCGAGACTGAAGGTTGCCAACAGCCATGCCTTATGCTGTCAATGCTATGCATTGTGGGTGCATGCATACATGCATTCACACATAGAGAAAAATTTGAAGGTGATTTAAAAGATGAATTAAATGGTGCATACATGGTGCATACATTCCCCCCCCCCCCACTTTTGCCTCTGCCGGACAGGTTTTGCAGGGGGTGTACTATGTGGGGGGAAAAAAACCCTGCAAACCCTGTTGGCCAGAAGCACCAATGTGCTCTGTATATCATGGGAAATGAAATGATTCAAACTCTTAGGGCCCAATCCTATCCAACATTCCAGTGCTGATGCATCTGTGCTTATGGGGGTGCACACAGCATCCTGCAGTGAGCAGGTAATCACAGAGGCCTCTTCAATGTAAGAAAATGTTTGTTTTACCTCAGGACAGCACTGTGACTGCATTGGTGCTGGAAAGTTGGATAGGATTTGAGCCTTAAAGACTATTGATTGTTAGAGGCACAGGCACACTCACAGCGATCGCCAAAATGAGTGTGCCAGGCAGCCGCCATTCATCCCCTTCCCCCGGTTAAGGGAGCAGGTCCTACAATGGGGCTACTCAGGTCTGTGCCGGCTAAGCAGGTGTAGATTATAGCAGTCCTGTGTCGGGCTGGGAGAGCTTTTCAGTGCATTTTGACTCGCAGAAGGATAAGATTTGTAACATCTTTGGGATAACATGACTCAGAAAACTTTTCTGTAAAACTACTGACTGGCCTTTTTTTCTTAAGTTTTGTATAGGGGTGAAGAGATAAAAAAAATAGGAAATAGCTGTTCATCACTCCTACTGAAAACAAACCATTTAGTCCTACCCAGCTTTGGCCACACTGATGGTTTGTTGCTCCATTGCTTCATGAATACTGGTTCTATCATGTTCCTTGATGCTGTTAAACTCATCAATACAGCAAAGGCCTCCATCAGCCAGCACCAGCGCTCCAGCCTCCAAATTCCATTCTCCAGAGTCTTTCACAGCAGTCACTGTCAAACCTGTAAAATTAAAATAAAAAATTTAAGCTTGAAAATAAAGTAGTGAATGATCTTAAGGCATACCACTCTTTCTCAGAATTTCATTTGAGCAGGGCTTACCAAGTCATTGCTTTAAAACAGGGGTCATCAAACCATGGCTCTCTGACATATAATGTGAGGCTCTCAGAAGTATGTTGGCTGAGCTCCTTCATGCATCACAATTAATAGAAAAGGCAAATAAGAAGTTTTCAAGCTTGATAATTATTTATTGGGTATAAAACCGAGAATCCACTGGACTAAAACATAAGTTTAATGTTCATGGTGAGGAAATATATTTAAGAATTCAAAGGCTTCTTAAATATTGTGGCTCACACATCTCTCCTGTGGCCCTCAAACATCTTAAGTTTATTGTATGTTTATTGTGACTTTTATGTAAGCATGTTTGGCCATCCCTGCCTTAGAACATGTGAGACTGTGCCATTAGACATGGATAGAGACAGACTTAACAAAAAAAACTCTCACATCTCTAATACAATGTGACTTCAAACCTCCCCCCACACCATCTTCCTGTCTGCTAGTTAGTAGCAGAGAATGATTTGTATGGTTTTGAACAATGCTACTTCTAGTCAGGACACTTATGGAACATGCAAACTTGGGGATGCAAATGGTACTACTAGAACTGGATGCATATCCAGCTCATTCATGTGGCCAAATGAGGCAGTTGTCTCAGGTGTGGAGATGAATATGGTGGAGGTGAACATGGTAGTCTGAATGTCCCTGATGCTCTAGCACAGGGGTCTCCAAACTTTTTGGCCAGAGGGCTGCATGAAATATCTGGTGCAGTGCTGAGGGCTGGAAAAAAATTTAAATATAAAATTTAAATAAATAAATTAGAGATGGTACTTAGATAAATGAATAAATGGGCTCATTCACTCAGCCTCTCCAACACCTTCCAGATGTAATCAGAGCACAGCTCGGGTCATGTTCATTCGAGTGGGTCAGAGGCTTTCAGGGGACAAGAGGCTGGCTGTGGGCCAGATATGGCCCCCGGGCTGGGGTTTGGAGACCCCTGCTCTAGCACAGTGGTTCCTAAACTGTAGGTCAGGACCTCATTTTTGGTGGGTCATGAAACTGACAAGCTGATTGCTGATAAAGAAAAGGTATTGAGCCCTATGAAAATAAAAACAGAGCTGCACTTGTGCATTTACTCATGAGTAGGTGACTATGCCTGGGCCCCTTTCATTGCTGGCCGAGGGGAACACATGTGCACGTTTTCTTGTGAGTAGGCAAATGTGCCTCAGCTCTTATTGAAGGCCAAGCAAAGGGGAACACAAGGCCACCAGAATGGTCCCAATCTGATGAATGTGGAGCTCAACAAATGCTTCAGAAGGCAGCTCCCCCTAAAAAGTTTGGGAACCACTGTTCTAGCACACTATTCTTTTCTTCTCTGTTTCCTCTTCCATTCTGTTCCTCTCTTCCTTTACAAATTCAGAGAACAGGATAAGAAGGAACAGCAAAGGCGGGTGCTGGTATGTCACCAGTAAGTGGGGAGGGCATTTGACACATCACCTCAGGTATTGGGAGTTCTTGGGCTGGGCCTGATTGTACCAGCTAAGGCTTAGGTCCCTTTGCACATAGTAAATATTGTTATGAGCATATTCAAATTGGCAGAGTCCAACTTTCCATTCTACAGCTTCATCATTATTAACTTACTTACATTATTATTTCAATGTATCTTAGAGATCGCCTGCTCCCGTACAATCCGGCCCGTCCTCTCAGGTCATCAGAGAAGGCCTTTTTACAAGTGCCGCCGCTTAGGGAGGTACGTGGGGCGGCTGCAAGAAATAGGGCCTTCTCAGTAGTGGCACCAACGCTATGGAACTCCCTTCCCCCTGACTTAAGAATGGCTCCCTCTCTTGAGTCCTTTCGGCGAGGCCTGAAGACCCTTCTGTTTAAACAGGCCTTCTGAGTTCTCGGCCTTTTAACATCTTTTTAACATCTTTTAATATTTTTTACAGGCCTGATTCTTTTATGACTTGCTGCTGCTCTATGCTCTTTTTACCTATTTTTACTCTGACTGCTGTTTTTTATGATGTATTAATATGTTTTTATTTGTTTTTAAATTATGTTTTTAATATGTTGTAAGCCGCCTTGAGTCCCTTCGGGGAGAAAGGCGGGATAAAAAATAAAGTTGTTATTATTATTATTATTATTATTATTATTAATGTAAGTAAGTGTAAAGTAATGCACACTGGGTCAAAAAAATCAAAACTTCACATATAGGCTAACAGGTTCTGAGATGTCTACAATAGATCAGGATAGAGATCTTGGGGGAGTGGTGGGCAACTCGATGAAAGTGTTGACCCAATGTGCGGCAGCAGTGAAGAAGGCCAGTTCTATGCTTGGGATCATTAGAAAAGGTATTGACAGTAAGACAGCTAACATTACAATGCCGTTGTACAAATCAATGGTAAGGATTATTGCATCCAGTTCTGGTCGCCACATCTCAAAAAGGACATAGTGGAAATGGAAAAGGTGCAAAAGAGAGTAACTACAATGATTTCTGGGCTGGGTCACCTTCCTTATGAGGAAAGGCTACGGCGTTTGGGCCTCTTCAGCCTAGAAAAGAGGCGCCTGAGGGGGGATATGATTGAGACATACAAAAATTATGCACGGAAAGGATCGAGAGGATACAGAGATGCTCTTTTCCCTTTCACACAACACCAGAACCAGGGGACATCCACTAAAACTGAGTGTTGGGAGAATTAGGACAGACAAAAGAAAATATTTCTTTACTCAGCGGGTAGTTGGTCTGTGGAACTCCTTGCCACAGCATGTGGTGATGACATTGGGCCTAGATGCATTTAAAAGGAGATAGGACAAATTTCTGGAGGAAAAATCCATCACGGGTTACATGATGTGTATGTGCAACCTCCTGATTTTAGAAATGGGTTATATCAGAATGCCAGATGCAAGAGAGGGCACCAGGATGCAGGTCTCTTGCTGTTTTGTGTGCTCCCTGAGGCATTTGGTGGGCCACTGTGAGATACAGGAAGCTGGATTAGATGGGCCTATGGCCTAATCCAGCGGGGCTGTTCTTACATATGTTCTTAACTCTGCATCTAAAAACAGACAGACAAAACAATAGCTCCTAGCCACCGTAGCCCTAGGTAAATTTGGGGAAAAACAGATGACAATATGCACAAAACCACTGGCTTCTCAAATAAGACCTCCAGCAGGGGCTTCTTACACAACCAAGGAGAACTGGGAGAGGAACATAAGAACTGGAGAACAGAATTGGAAAGGGAGAATTGAGGTGGAGCAAAGATGAAAGAAGTTGCAAGATAGCAACAGCCAGAAAGAATGCCTACAAGAGTAGGAGCATCATTGAAAAGGGAGGTAACTATAAAAATAAATAATGGCTCCTTCAATGTTGTACTCCTAGCTAAGGATGGGGAGGGACTATTAATAGAAGGGCCTAGTACTCACTAGGTTATTTTGTTGGGAGTCCTGTTTTAAGGGAGTGAGAATAACAGCACAATCCTAACCCCTCTGGGAGCTGGCACAAGTCCCTTGCGCCAGCTCCTAGCTGTCGCAAACGTGCCATAAAGCACACGCCATAAAGCATGTTTGCAATGACTTGGGTGTGAGATAGCCACCCCTGCGCCCAGAGGAGATAGGTTTATGCTGGTTTGAGTAGATTGGAACTAGGGGTGGGAAAGGGCAGAGGGACGGATGAACAGAGGCAAGGAGGGGGCGTTTCAGGGCAGGAGTAGGGAAACCGGGGGGGGGGGCAGATTGGCCCAGGAGGGGAGTTGGGCTGGCTGCAGCAGCACAGACCAGATCCCAACTCCTGTCCCTGGCCCGAGTGGTTTTACTTGGGTCACGTGAATTTGCACCTGCAAAATTGAGAGCACAAATCCAAGTAGCCCCATAAGACTGCCTGTGGCATTGCTTGGGATAAGGAGATGAAATCTTCTTAATCTGAGTTGCACCTTGGACTGTATCAAACCTGCACTGGATATAGCACAGACCAATTTACTGAACAGCTATTGAACTTTGACAGTTTTTGGGGCTGGGTGCTGTGGTCTAGCTTTTTTACCTTATGAGCTTAAACCAATCCTAAAAGGGGAAGGCTAGCTATCACCACACTAAAACTAAGTTAAAAACTGAAAACTAAAAATAACAACTAGAACTCAACCTAAAAAGCTAAAACTAAAAAGTAAAACCAAGCTAAAAACTAAAAACCCAAAAAACACTTTGTCAGGGGTCAAGCCCTTGTCCGACCCCTGCCTTACCTGGCTGCAGACCAGGGGCAGAACTGCCTGGCCATAGAGCCAGCACCACCTCTCCAGCTAACCAGGTAAGATATAGGGCAGCTGGGTGGGAGAGACCGTCCCCCCAGGGCTCACCTGACCTGAGCAGTGAGCAGGGCCGAGTCACCATTAACCACCAAAGAGGAAGGAAGCAGGCCAGGGTCAGGGCCCCTTTAAGCCTAGAGAGGGAAGAAGAGGAGGAGCTGAGGGTGTGGCTGGGGAGGATAAAAGCAGGGAGGCCTGTGATGACAGGCAGTTCTGGAGAGGGAAGGCAGGAGCTCTTGCTTGAAAACCAAGGGCCTCAGGTCCTGCCTCCAGGGAGGACAAGGGTGTTGTGATCCCCTCCTCCCCAGTCTGAGACTTCCCCTGCAAGGAACCCCAGGGAGGTGGACACCCCACCCAGGGGTCCCATGAGACCATCCAGCCAACCCTCGGCACCCTGCCAGATGATGCCCTGAGGGCCCCCCTCTTTTTGGGGAACCTCTCACACACTTGCAGCTGAAATAATTAAGGATTAAAGAACTTAAATGTCCTCCTTTTCTCTGTGAGCAGGCACCTGCAGGCAGCACATAGCCTGCTGGTAATAGATTATATTTATTAGATGATTATATAGATTTATTTATTAATAAGTTATAAGTAATAGTTTTAAATTTAATAAGAAATATAGTTTAATAATATGATTTAAATAAACCATATGAAATCAATATACAAGGGCTTTTAGCTTTTATTTTGTCATATCCTACATTTTTCTTAGATGTCCTACATTTTGTGGTGCCTTGTCCTCTTTTGTAGTTATGACATCCACTCATCCTGGGCAAGGTGGATCAAGGCTCGGCAGGGGCATAGGATATCAGTAGCGCCACCCCCACCACTACTGCCCCTGTCCAGGCTGCACTCGGCCCCATACTACCCCAGTAAAGGACCTTATGCTGCTGGAAAGCTAATTCTGGCAGCAATGGATTGTAGCCTTAGGGTTGAATCATATCCAACTTTCCAGCATGGATGCAGCTGTGCCAATAGGACATGTGCTATATCCTGTGGTTGGACAGTCAGAGACCACCCCAAGGTAACAGAACATTTGTTTCCTTATCTTGGGGCTGCATCGGCACTGGGAAGTTGGACAGGATTGGGTCCTTGGTTGTTTAAAACTAGTCACTTTAAATACAATTTTTCTAATCCAGAAAATATGGTATAGACTGAAGCCCACAATATGTTCATAGAGAGAGAAAAAAAACAAGCAGAGAAAACAGTTTTGCATCATCTTTCTTTCTTTCTTTCTTTCTTTCTTTCTTTCTTTCTGCCATGCACAGACAAATGCATCCTGAGACTTCTTTTCCCTCCTGGGCTCTGCTCCTTGCAGCCCCCTCTGCATGAATGAACCCCCCTTTGCCCTCCTCTGGTCCAGCAGGTGGAGCCCCAGCTCATATTTCCCAGTCCATCCCAGCTACGGAAGCCCGTCTTGCTCTTGCAGGGAAGCCTCGGCTCCTGGAGGAGGGTCCAAGCTCGGTGTGCAGCCAATCGGGCGCGGCTGCTGCCAGTTAACAGAGCAGAATGGGCTGTAGTTGAGTGCAAGGGGAAAGCTGCAAACAGTGTGGAGTGTTCTTGGTGGAAGAGGAAAAAAGGAAGAGGGCAGCAGCAGGAGGAGGGGAGGAAGGAGGGCAGAGCAACAAAGTTTCCCAACTCCTGCTGCAGGGGTGCCAGCCTTTGCCACCTTGGAGTGGGTGGTGCGCAAGAGGGAGCCTCCCAGGGACTTTGTGGGGCTGCTGCGCTCACACGCTGTGACTATTGTTTGTGGGTCTCCCCCCCCCCCGCCAGCCAGCCAACATGGCAAAGGTGCAGGTGAACAACGTGGTGGTGCTGGACAACCCCTCTCCCTTCTACAACCCCTTCCAGTTCGAGATCACCTTCGAGTGCATAGAGGACCTCTCCGAGGGTGAGTGGCTCTGCGCCCAGGGTGGTGGGGATGGCGCAGGGCGAGCCCTGCCAGGCTGAAACTTTGCAAAAAGGCCTGCTGCTGCTGCTGCCACTGCTGGGCACTTTCTCCCGGGCTGGCTGGCTGCACTGCACGCTCCCGGCGCTGGGAAAGCCCAGCCACCCTCCCCCGTGCAAGGAGGCGCCAGATTCGAGAAGGGGAAGCAGCAGCAAGTTGTTGCAAGGAACTTGTGGGAGTGAGTGAGTGCTGTGGTAGCAGCCATGTTGTTGCCAGCATTGTGGTGCTCCTGGGCGCGTAGAGAGGAGGGCTTTCCCGGGAACAGCTCGCATGCTCCAGCAGGAGGAAATGGCATCTGCCACTCCAGTGGCTTTGCACCTGAGCAGATGATGCTGAGGTTTGCGTTTGGAACAAGAGAAAGTGCTGAGCACAGAACCAGGGGGGAGCCTGCATTTTCCCTGCACATTCTTTTGGGGTATGGTTTTTAAAGACATTTGTGATGCTACTTTCTTTTTTAAAGCTTGCCCAACTGTTATTTTCCACATCCCTTTATAGAAGATATATTTTGCTTTTAGCAACAGAGCTGACTCTTATGGGAGACTGTTCATAAGTGCGTTCATCTCTGGTGTAGCAGATTGTTGGCCAGCTTCACTCTCTTCCCATGGAACCTTTTTTTTGGGGGGGGGGGTGATGTGCTTGTGCTGATAGTGAGGTCTGCCTGTCCCACCCCTGGGAAGGAAAGTTTGCTGAGAACTTCTGCTCTGGCCACTTAGCAGTGCCTCTACCCAGGTTGTAAGGTGGAGGAAGACTAGGGACTTACCATGAAATATGGCATCATCAGGTAACAATAACTTCCTAGGGCAGTGTTTCTCAAACTGTGGGTTGGGACCCACTGGGTGGGTCATGAGCCAATTTCAGGTGGGTCCCCATTCATTTCAATATTTTATTTTTAATATATTAGACTTGATGCTACCATGGTATGTGATCTCATCTGGGGAAATGTTACAGATCTGTACTTTGAACAGGCAGCTATGTGTATACTTTTAACAATGGCAGTCAATGGGACTTACTCCTGGATAAGTATGGGTAAGATTACAGCCTAGGATTGTTAAAATTTTTCCTGCTTGATTTTGTCACTTCTGGTCATGACATCACTTCTGGTGGGCCCTGACAGATTCTCATTCTAAAAAGTGGGTCCTGGTGCTAAAAATGTGAGAACCACTGACCTAGGGTGTCACTAAAGAGCAAACTGTAATTAACAACTTTCAGTGGCAAAAACACTTATTTGAAGGAAGTATTGAAAATGAGCAGAAGCATTGGGATTTACTTTCAAATAAGTGTGGCTAGGATTGTAGACTGAGGCTGCAATCCTATCCTGGGAGTAAGTCTCATTAACAGAGTGGGAGTTACTTCTGAGTAGACATGCATAGAATTGGGCTGCTGATTTCCTCTGAATGAGCAGGGGCTGGGGGAGGGGAGGTTAGAAGCAATTTTATTAGTGCATTTTAGGAAAACTGAAGTACTTAAAATTTTAAACAAAACTGCATTTTCTTCTGTTGTAGATTTGGAATGGAAAATTATATATGTGGGCTCCGCAGAAAGCGAGGAGTATGATCAAGTTTTAGATTCCGTGTTGGTGGGCCCTGTTCCTGCAGGAAGACACATGTTTGTATTTCAGGTAAGTGTGTTAATTACCTTGGAACTGCCACCAGGGTTGTGTGTGTGTTCAGGTACTGCTCTTAAATTCCTATATGACAAGCAGCCACAAATACTGAAGCTTGCTGCTACTATATGCTTGAGAAGTTAGTAAATCTAAACTTTTAACTAAAGACTGGAAAGGCCTCTTTCTGTCTCGATGCAGCTTTAAACCAAGAACTTTTGTACATGTGCAAGTGTGTGTATGCATGCAGCCACTCACTGCAAGAATAAGCTGTTTAGAACTAGAACACAGGGTGCTACTTAAGAAAGATGTTCATCATTTTAACAATGGGAATTCAAGACATACAGCATTTCCCTTTCAAACAGTAGAAGTAGTAAGCTTAAGCAATAACTATGGTCACTCTCCTTTTAGTGCTTTTTCAGGCATTGTCTAAGCGTAAGCCAAAATTATATGGTTAGTTTCCTTAATGCTTTTCATGTGTTTATTTTAGCCACTGTCTTATCTTCTATCATCTATTTTCAGAGGAGCCTTAGGACTCTTCCACACTTATGTCTATTAATGGGGCCCGCTGGCGTCAGTTCTAGCCACATCTCAGTACATCTGGTCAGCTATGAAGTATGTACCTGTGTTGTGCTGGGATGGTTCTAAGATACAGACAAACTTTAACTCAAGGAGAGTTATACAGAAGAGGAGTAAAAACGTATGAAGTAACAGGAGCCATTTGTTGCTCAAACAACTTGCACCTTAGCTGTACATAGCTTATGCGGAGCTTCATGATTAGCCCATGTGTGCATATGTGTGTTCCCCATGCCGCCAGTAAAATTGGAACAAAAGCAGTGCTTCTTGCTGACAAACTAGAAAGGTGGCTGATGAAAAGTAACAGCTCAGCAGACCTTTCTAATTCAGAAGGAAAACTTTACAGGGTTTGAATGAGCCAGGGATGTGTGAATGCTCTAGACTAGTGTTTCTTAAAGTGTGCTCTTAGGAGCCCTGGGGCTCCCTGAGACCCCTTCAGGGGCTCCACGCACACACTGCTGCCACCTGCCACACACACACCCCTGCCACAGGGGCTGCCACCTACTTGGCGCTACATCACTCTGCACCAGAGTTCTGGGGCTCCCTAAGACTCCATATACATGTGTGACAGGCACCTAGAAGTGTAAAGGGTTCTTTATGTTTAAGGGTTGAAAATGTTTAGGAACTACTGCTCTAGACAACTGCATGTGGAAGCTTCTACCCATTCCTAAGGATCCAGTCATTGCTCACTTCACATTGTTCACGTATGTAAACATGACACCATATTCACCATATGAATGGAAGCCTTTACCAGCAAGGATCAGCTGCAGAAGCAGTATCCCTCATGCTGGTCAAAGCATATGCAGCTATTCTATGGCTTATTTAAAAATACTGATTTAGTGGGGCAAGAAGAGCTTTTAAGGAACCAGTGCACCAAATTAAGGCAAACTCAGAACTTAATTGAACAATTTGTCTGATCTGAAACCTATGATGAGGCACAATCTTTAAAAGTGATATTGCTTATCTTGAGAAGATATAAAACAAAGAAAATGCAAGATCCCCATTTATATGAAAAGGAGAATACAATCACTGTAATAATTCATGTTGAAAATATAAATTAAAACATGACATAGAATGCTGTAAGACTTTACGGCAATTGAGGCTAACTAAATTCATATTGAGGCATAGGATCCCAGTACAGACTGGATCTGTTGAGTGTCTGTCTGCTGGGAGGTGATGTAGAAGTAGGTGGGAGTAGTGGGGAGAAATGGGTAGACGCATACTGTATTCCCAGCAATACTTTGAGATGAAGAATTGAGACAGGCAGGGCTCAAATAACATGTTTGCTAAATATACACATGCTTTTATTTGCTTTTTTTTGTACACCCCCCCAAAAGTCCTGGGAAAGAGAACTGAGTTAGATTCAGGGTTGAAACAATAAGAGGGTAGTGTTGATTGAAACTTGAAGTATCAATTCAGTGGTGACTTCAGCAGTGCGTAAAGTATATCTGACAGTGGGGTCCTGCCAATTGAAATTTTAAAACTTTAACTAGGATGCACCAGGAATGTCATCCTAGTAAGATAACAATGGCAGCCTGCAGGAGCTGGCCACCAGGTTTGCAATCTGTGCTTCAAGTACTGCTGAAGGCATCTTTGCCTGCAGAGGTTTGGTCTTAAAGTTCAGGTGGAATCCCTGCCACCTTCACTTGCCCAGATATAATTCTTGGTTGCCATTGTTGACCAGGTGAGTATTTAATGTCAACTGTTGTTCATCTGAAAGTTACACTCTTTTAGCTGAAGTGTGAGAGGGTGAGGTTTAATTAGTCCTGTTAATTGCATGTTTTTTGTTTCTTTTTGCAGGCAGATGCTCCCAACCCAGGACTTATTCCTGATGCAGATGCTGTAGGAGTAACAGTTGTTTTAATCACTTGCACCTACAGAGGACAGGAATTTATTAGAGTTGGCTATTATGTAAACAATGAATATACTGAAACAGAATTGAGAGAAAATCCTCCAGTAAAACCAGACTTTTCTAAGGTAGGATATGCTCAGTCTTGGCAGTGCAATTAAATTTGTTATCAGTTAAAATGGTAGGGAAATGGAATAAATAATGACGCACATAAAACTAGGTGCATCAAGAACAAAGTACAGTCGTGCATCACTTAACTATGGCGATGTGGACCAGCATCCTCGTTGTCAAGTGAGGCTTAACGTTAAACGAAGCCTCCAAAGCTGAGGGCCGCTGTGCTCCCTTCGCTTCTGGAGGTTTTTCTGAGCCCCACAGAGCCAGTGTGCATGTGCGCGCTGCCTCTGCAAGGTTCAGAATAGCTAAAACAGCCAAAAAGACACAACTGCTGGTTTCCATTGGAAAACCGGAAATAATGGTTTTTTCACCTTATAAGGCATTTGGAGGCCTGGGAATATAAGGCAAAAAAAAATCTTATAAGGTAAAAAAAGTCACTCCCAGTTTCCTTGGGGAAACCGTAAGTTGCATCTTATTGACTATTTCAGCCATTTTGAGCCTCATAGAGGCAGCACACAGATGCGTGCTGCCTCTGTGGGGCTTGGAAAAGCCTCTGGAAGTGAGGGGAGCGTGGCTCTCTTCAGCTTTGGAGGCTTGGGGAGGGAGACAGGATGAGTGCTGACCATCACATATGCAGGCTGTTGCTGGTCGGAACATTGCTAGATGATGTTCACCTGTAGTTTTAACGAAAGGAGAGTGGGCCAGGAGCACATGCAACATTCAGTGTTTGGGGTCAGTTTGGGTAAAGGCTCTCTGTCGGTTAGTCTGAATTAGTTTCGGGTTATTATTTGTCCATCACACTGCTATATTTTGGATCTCAATTTATAGAATGACAATGTTTGTATATACACGAATGTTTTGAGTGCAGTATGGCCTAGCTGCCACTGAACCACAGCATCTTCTCTCCAGGCTAATATCACCCCGCCCCCCACTCACTTCCATATCCTAAGTGTCACTATCAGTATTATAATTCTAGTAGTGTGGTCAGAATCTAGCCCTAGGGCATGTGTTTAACATTGGCTTCCGCCTAGGAATGTATGTGTGCCACTGAGCATGTGTAAAGTAAGTTTTCCTTGCAGCTGTCTCCATGAATTTGTGGTTATGGGGGGAGGTATTGCCAGGCTCAGAATGTGATTTTTCTTGCAGGTTTAAGCACAGGTTCTTATGACTTCAGAAATATAACTGAAGGCAGTTCCAACAGTGTCTTCCTCTTCCAAAAACATAATACTTTAGCTGGTTGAAATAAATGTCCAACTTTGTCTATATAAAAACATTTGAAAATCTGGTAAAAGTTTATTCATGCAATGTGCCTGTCCTGTCTTACTCTTCCTAAATCTATGTTTTATTCAGTTTGCTCCAAGCAAGAGTGCATCCGTTGTATGGTTTAATTTTATTCAAAATGAAGCCTGTGTTTGCATTCAAAACAGCAGCAGTAATTTACTAAACTATATACAAATAGTATCTTTCTTTCCCTGTTTAATTAAGCAAAATGTAGATATTTCCCTTGTGTGGTGAAAATGTGCTGTTTGCATTCAACTGTTAAGAGAACTGTGAAAGGTTATGTCAATTCGGGAAGAGCAAATTATGCAGTGACAGAATTTGTTCAGACAAAGTCATTTTAAGGTCCTGTGCAGAGTTCTCCTATCATTATTTTAACACTGGTATGTAATATTGTGGAACACTAATAGTTTAATTATTTGAGTATAAAGATCTGAACCAGAAATTGGGTATTCAGTGAAAAATGGTTGGTAGGTAATAGTGCTTGCTTTTGATTCCTTTCTTTGCTTTGTATTATATAGAACAGGGGTGTCCAAACTTTTTGGCAGGAGGGCCACATCATCTCTCTGACACTGTGTCGGGGGCCCAGGGAAAAAAAGAATTAATTTACTTTCAAATTTGTATAAATTTACATAAATGAATATATTAGCGATGGAACTTACATGAATGAATGAATGTCTTGCAATAGCTCAAGGCCATGCACAAAGCAAGGTCAGCCTTTCCTTTGCTGCTACTGCTGCATCACAAATGTGAAACAGCAAGCAGTGGAGGGAGCCCTCATCCCACAGCTCATGCGAGAGGTCAAATGGTTGACCGTCACACTGAGAGTAGTTGCGTTGGGCTAGCATGGGCTTCAGCAAGTCTCCAGAGGACCAGAGGCTCATTGGAGACTGGGGTCCCTCTGAGGGCCAGAGTGGGAGTCCTCCAGGGCTGCAAGTGGCCCCAGGGCCAGGATTTGGGCACCTCTGATATAGAACATTAAGGAAGAATTCTCTGTGTTTGGCATTTAAACTATTCTGTCAATTGAGTGGTCTAAATAACATCGCCCCCATCTTGTACTGAAATTTTTTTAAGACTGTTGCAAGCATCTGAAATGTTCCCTCTTACTCTTGTTTTCTAGCTCCAAAGAAATATTTTGGCATCTAACCCCAGGGTCACACGATTCCACATTAACTGGGAGGACAATACTGAAAAATTGACAGATGCAGAGAGCAGTAACCCAAACCTTCAGTCACTCCTTTCTACGGACGCATTGCCTTCTGCTTCAAAAGGGTGGTCAACGTCAGAAAATTCGCTAAATGTTATGTTAGAATCTCATATGGACTGCATGTGACTGACTACCACCCCTTTGTATGTGTTATGCTGTAAACTACCCGCACACACCCACAACACAATGATCACCAGAACCCATTTGCCTGGAAGTACACATTCTATAACATATGAAGAATTTGTTTTAATAAACCCACATCCTGTAGAAAGTTTATAAGGAAAAAGTATTTGAGTGGATGTATAAATAAAACTATTTTTAAGTAATTTTCTGAGGCTTTGTTACTGAAACATACTTTTCATGTATGTTTATGTAAACATAAATAGCAGAGCGGAGGTGTTGGCTATAAGAAATTTAAGTCTGTGTTTGCAAATTAACAGCTGCTAGACTGTTTCAATAATACATATGGGATTAGTCTAAATGGCTTCTCTGAAGCAGACTGTACAGCATAATCTGTTTTACTTTAAGGCATTTCTCAACCTAATCCAGAATTCAAAAACCTTATGTGGTTTCTTATACATGCACTGGGAGCTTTTCAGCAGCAGTCCCTCTTAAAACAAAAGCATGAATAGCTGTTCAAGAAACAGAAACCAAACCACATATAATAACTAATAATATTTATATTATGAACATCTGAAGTTGCTTTATATCAAACCAGACCATTGGTCTATCTAGGTTAGTATTGTCCAAAAACAATAGACAAGATCCACTGCTTGTGCTGACAAGTATCTTTCCCAGTTTTAAAGCAGCCCTGTCTCTATATTCTTTCTAATCCAGTGAGTTCTAGCTTTACAGAATCCCTATTCATGCCTTTGAAGGCTTGGGGTGGACACAAAACACTAAGTTGTCATTTTGCTGCTGTAGGCAAACTTCTGGTAAGATTGTAGTAAAGTTCTTCTGGGTCTGTAGACTCCAAGTCACAAGCTAGCAACCATGAATTCCATAAATTATGTGTTATATCAGGGTTCTCCAAACCCTGGACAGCATCCAGAGTTTGGAAAAAGCCTTTGCCCTCCACTTGAGTTGCCCTTACCATTCTGCCACATTGCCACTTATCTTGAAAGACTATCTGTGCACAGGCTGACACACAAAGCCACAGAAGTAGTTTGAGCTCTCACACGAATATGCTGAAAAAAACAACTGAATGGATCCCAATGTGTCATTCTGGTTTATGTGAGTTTAAGCTCACTGCTCATGAAACGAATGAATCACTAGCTGGGAATGAAGTTGACTTGGGGCATTTGGTGGGCCGCTGTGAGATACAGGAAGCTGGACTAGATGGGCCAAGGGCCTGATCCAGCAGGGCTGTTCTTATGATGCCCTGAGCAGTCACGTGTGCCTGGACATCCTGCTGCATAGTCGGCTGGGACGCTGGACAATAGATGTGACTGCCCAGAGCATACCTGTGCAAAGATCAGCTTGCAAGATAAGCAGCGACACAGCAGAATGGAAAGCACTGCTTGGAACGAGGATGGCTTTTTTGGGACCAATTTGGAGATTGCTGTGTTATATGAATACTGTTTTTTTTGTCTGCTCTGAATTACTTGTTAATATTTCATTCAATGACCCCAAGTGTTACGAAGAAGTACTCTCAAAATTTTTTAAGTCTCAACTGTACCCGTCTGTTTTCCAAGTTAGAAAGCCCTAAACATTGTAGCAGTTTTGCACAAGGAACGCACTCCCAACATTCTGATCATTTTGGTTGCCTTCTGCACATTCTCCATCTCTACAATATCTTGAGGCATGATGACTAGAACTGCACACTATTCAAACATGGCTACACCGCATGAGAGTTAATAAGATTAGCAGTAGGGTTGATGTTTTCATAAATTACCTTATATCATGTCAAACCATTGGTTTTCCCAAACCCCATGCTCACTAACTGGAGCAGCTTTTCAGGACTGCAGGCAGACATCTGTCTTTTCCAGTTTGGCATAATTTTTGTTTGAGATCCTTTTTTTGTTTGAGGTCATTAGAAGTGAAGGTGAGGCCTTCACAAGTGAAGCATGTACTCCACTACTGATCTACAACCCCTTCCTGTGAGGGGGTGGTGGATTAGAGGGAAGGGAAGTTTTGCCTAGTTGAGGTTATTTAAACATCTCCCTCTGATGGGATTCAAGCCAACTTACCTTGTTTCCTATTACAGCAATCTCTCACTAAACTACCAGGCAGACCCGCATCACTCAGGTACAAAACCACTTAACAGACACAACTTAACCAAAAACATAAAAGATCAAAGAGTAAATTTGAAGTCATTTACAGCACGGCCGTCAAACTTAAGAAACGGGTCCTACTGCATCCTGTGAGGATTTCCACACACCACACAGGTTACTAAACTGGGAACAATGTCATTACTATGGGAAAGAGGCCTTGAGTCTGTGAAATGATACCTGGATGGGAGGGGTTTTGGCAGCGTGTGGGCAGCTGTTTGGGGAAAGGATTGTGAAAGTTAGCCACAGCATATGGGAAGAAGAGTTGTGAGCTCTACACATGGAGGGGGAGGGCTGGCAGCTGGGAGGAGGAGTACCTCTGCTGAAGGGATTCTGGCAGTCAAGATGTGGAAGGGTAAAATCTGAGGTTGAAAGGGCTGGAAAAATATTTCACTAACTACTGAGCCTCTTCATCAAAACAAGTAACATGTTTGGTGTAGGAATATGTGTATGGGCACAATCCTAACCAGGTCTATTCAGAAATAAGTTCTATTTTGTTCAATGGGGTTTACTCTCAGGAAAGTGTAGTTAGAATTGCAGCCTAAGGCTCTAGGGCAGGGGTGTCAAACATAAGGCCCGGGGGCTGGATCCGGCCCTCAGGCTCTCAGCTGCTGAGCAGTGCTGAGGTGTTACTGCTAAAAGGGCAGCCCCCACGAAAATTGGGCTCTCCCATATCTTGAAATATGATAAAGATTTGCATGTTTTCTGTCATTTGTAGTTAATGAATTCCTGAGTGAGAAAAAGTGCTTATTTTTGGTTATGAGTTGTTTAATGACATCACTTCCTGCCTAATGACATCACTTTCGGCCCTCAGCAGGCATCATGAATGCCATTCGGCCCTCGACATGAAATGAGTTTAACACCCCTGCTCTAGGGCTTCTGCTCGGTGGGCAATTTGACTCTCCAACTTATGGATGCACCTAACATTTGAGTAAGACCATTTACCTGCACTTGTAGATCCAATTCCTGCAGTCAGTACAGATCGTGGGGTAATCTTTACTGCATATTTCAGAAACTGAGACTTTCCTGTTCCCGGATCTCCAACCAATAAAAGATGTGATTCACCTTCCAGGGAAATTAAAAAAAAATGTTGTTAGAGTATATATGAAATTAATAAAACTGCAGTAACATTATAGATCTATATTATTTCATTCAAATTAAAACCCTTCCCACATGAACTTTTTGCCCTCTGCATAAGAATAGAAAAACAACGAAGAGTCTGGCAGCATCTTGCTCTCACCAGGAGAAAAGAGAGATAAAAATTGTTTACAAAAATAAATACTTGGAATGCACGTATACTCAAAGACAGTGGGGCACCTACTATCATTCACCTATCTGTACACATTATCCATTCTGTTCCCTGAATCATACTTGCCTACATACACTGCAAATGCCTGCAATTCTTGTGTGAATAGAATACAACGTGCAGGTTCATTCACATGCACTATATAAACTCTCACTTTTTGGGGTGAGGAATTACTAGGTATACTGAAATGGCCCTGAGATGCATTGCTGTAAGGGCTGTAAGTTTTGTTCTGATTACAAGAACACCTTGTTAAGCTTGTCTATAACATATTGCATATTCGTCTTGTATAATATAAAGAAGAGTTTAAAGAAAAAGGGATTCCATCAAAAGTATTTAGAATTTTTATTTCCTAATGTACATATTTTTGTATAAAGTCATCTGTAATTGGAGAGTAACTGATGAAAATGGACATTACTCAAGACTATTACTCCACATAAGAGAATGGAAAAACTACTGGCAGCATCTTGAAAGCTAATAAAAGTATTTTCACGCATTTGATAAAGTATACCGCAGTTCATTAAACCTGATACTAAAACACGCTGGTTAGTTCTTAAGGTGCTAAAAGTGACTGTTTCTTTTTGCAACAAACTAAGGACCCAATCCTATCCAACTTTCCAGCACCAGTGCATCCACAATGCAGCCCCTAGGTAAGGAAATGTATCTTGAGGAGGCCTCTGTGACTGTCCCCCCACCACAGGGTGGAGTGCACATCCCACTGGCACAGGAAAATTAGATAGGATTGGGCCCTAATACATATGCCTTTCTGGAAGAACAGCATGGATACCCTTTATTTCAGATAATTCCAATTTAATATACCCAACACTTCAAAGATATGTTGTTCTGGTGCCCTTAAAGCATAAAGTCAGTTCTCTTTATATGCAAATTCAGTTTTTATATGTGAATTTGCTATCTGCGAATTCGCTTATTTGAGGGGCAGAATTGCTACCTCCCTCCCTTTATCTGCGCCTCTGTTCTCATTATCTGCTAAGTAAAGACCTTCTAGAGTCTACAGGGGCCTTCAGAATGGCCCTTGTGACCAGTGCAGACCCCTTTAAAATGGCAGCAGGTACAATTATGAAGGTCCCTGCAGCCTTCGGAAAGTCTCTGCAGCATTCAGAAATCTTTTGGCACTTCCTGCTGCACTTTGTGGGCTTCCTGAAGGTCTCTGCTAGATTCTTCTGATGGGAGGTAAGGTACCCCTTCTCCCCAGGGTACTCCTTGCGCCTAACCCCACTGACCCCAAAGGATCAGTGGTTCATTAGCTTTGAATTTGCTATCCACTAGAGCAGGGGTCTCTAAACTTTTAGGCCAGAGGGCCACATCAAATATCTGGCACAGTGTCGAGGGCCAGAAAAATAAATAAATTTTAAACATAAAATTTAAATAAATACATTAGAAAGCCTAAGGTCTTCAGATGGCCCAAAAACATCACCTGGTTTGTCAGGAAAACCAAGAAGTGGTGTTTTTAGACCTTTAGAAGGTCTGAGGGGAGGTGCGTGCCCTCCCCGACCCTCAAAACACCCTCCAGACACAATTGGAGCGCAGCTCTGGTCACATTCAGTTGAGTGGGCCAGAGGTTTGCCGGGGACCAGAGACTTGCCGCGGGTGGGATAGAAGCTTGTCGCAGGCCGCATCTGGCCCCCAGGCCAGGGTTTGGAGACCCCTGCACTAGAGTTTCCAGGAACCGAACCCTAGCCGATAATAAGAACTGTCTATATGTGTATACACAGAACACTGCTCTAGGATTATCATGTCCACCTACTCAGAAAGTAAACTACATACCATCTGGCGTGCAGCACTTTTGTCATCCAACAAAAAAAGTAGTTGGTTGATAATCAGATAATTTCAACAGGTTTAAGAGAAAATTGATAACAAATCAGGAAGGAAAGGTTGGCATTGTGGAAACATATCTGTTAAACTACAGACTGTAAGAACATTAACATTCTGCTTTTTCCCCTCCAAATACGTGTTAAACCTCTTTTAACATGCTACTTACTGCTAGAACAGGGGTTCTTAACCTTGTTATTATTAAAGGCCCCCAACTGATTGCCCAATATGTCCATTTCGCCAGATTGTCAAAATCATCACCACCAGTTCTATTAGGTACCACTATGACTTCAAAAGATGTCAACAGCTTGGTTTTATTTTGCACAAGCTAGAAACAGAATGCTTCAATCCATACTTATAATGGTGATAATAATCTAACAAAAAATTTCATTTTAATTGTTCAGAGATTGAGTCCCATAGCAACCCATCATTTGGTTTCCATGCTTACAGAGGATATGGATACCCCTGGTTAAGAATTCCTGTGCTTGAATAATATATAAGTGAAATTTAAATTCTTCTTTGAAACTCTTCAAAATTTGTATTTTTACTCTGAAAGTGCTATATTGTTAAATGCTTTTCTCACTTAAACTTCACAACACTGTTATGAAAAAAACATGAACCTGTTCTATGAAATAGTGGATTTAAATCCAAAATGGTATGTCACTTTCAATGCTGTGCTCTCAGCGCTGTAGTGGCTTTCACAAGGAAAAGAAGAAGCAAGGTAGTACCAATAATGGAATATTTGACGTACAGAGTTTTTTTTTGGGGGGGGGGGCGACGACGACAATGTAACTTCACCATGAGTGCCTTTTACAAGGTTGCTTTCATCAAGTGAGAAAAAACTTTCTCACTAAGGGGAGAAAAAGGCACCTCATGGCAATGTTTTCATTTGGGAATAGTGGTGCGATAGAGACTGATGCCTTACAAGTACAGTAAGAAAGGAGAGGTCTGTTATGGTGTGCATTAAGATGGAAACGGGACTTATATACTAACCTCTTATGCGAGTGCCTGAAGAATCTATTCTCTGCACACCTCCTGCAAGCACCATGGCTACAGCCAACTTTACAAGATACAGCCCAAAAATCTGAGGGCACAGGCTTGCTAAGATTTCATTCCGCCCTGAGGAGAAGGAAAAATGACAAATTAGTTGATAAACAGGAACATATGCAGCTGCTCTTGTCAGACCATTGGTCCATTTGGGCTCGGTGTTCCCTAGACTGACTAGCAGTGACTCAACTTTCAGACAGGGCTCTTTCCCAGTCCCACCAGGACGTACCAGGAACTTCAGACCTTCTACATGCAAATCCACATATCTGCAGTAGAGTGCCCCTTATCAGGGGATGGGACGGACTACACGGAAGCATATAGTTCCTAAACTACCACAGTCCTAGGTCATAAAGGGCTTTAAAAGTTAATATCAGCTGTTAAATAGTAAGTCCATGTGAATAAATGAAGGCCAAGAGATCACAGCTCAACACATTTATTCCATCTTCAGAACACAACCTAGCAATAAAAACACAAGACAAACACCCTTTGCTTTATACCCCTTAGCTCTTCCCAGATTCCCTACAACTGATGCTGTTGAATCAGTCTCAGTCCACCTGACTGGCAGACTAAACCAGAAGGCCAATCGGATGGGTAGGATTTCGATCCATCTCTTGATTGGCCAGTCATAAGACTGGGCCAATTGGTTATGCAGGATTTCAATCCTGCAAAACTTATACATTAAACTTGCATACATAACAGCAGCACCTTGAATTGGGTCTGGAAACAAATTAGTAGCCAGTGTAGCCACTAGAGCAGAGGCCCAAAAAATCAAAACTGCTGAGCTCCAGTGGCCACACAAGTGGCCACACATGCTGCACTGATTACAGTTTCTGGACCATCTTCAAGGTCCAGAGCACACTACAGTAACCTAACCAAGATGTCACTAAGGTGTGGACCACTATGGCCCAGTCTGACTGACTCAGGTGCGGCTGCAGCTGATGCACCAGCTGAAGCTGACCAAAGACAATTGGCTATTAGCTGCCACCTGGCAATCAAGGAGCAGCTGTGGATCCAGGAGGACTCCCAAGCTGTGCACTTAAGGAGTCCAACCCCATTCAGATCAGGTCAGTAGTCCAGTACCTGCACTGTGGGTTTCTGAACAAGAGGGACCTCTGTCTTGTCTGGATTTAATTTTAGCTTATTGATCCCTAACCACAACTACCTCCAGGCAATGCTCCTGAACCTTGACTATCCCCTTGATATTTCATGAAAAAGAGAAATAGAGTTGAGATAGAGTAAACTGATGACACCCAACTCTAAATTCTTGGATGACCTCTCACAGGCCTCACACTCCCCTGGGCTTCTGATGGCAGTGCAGGCAGCTGTACAGGAAAGGAGAGATGAAAAAATTGCCCCCCCTTGTGCATATGGAACCTTTTCTACAACCAAAGGAAGTATTTATAACCCAGAATCCAGAGACCTGTTATGGTGTGGGAGCTCAGATGTAGGTGTTTAATTATCCTAGCCCATAAATTAAGGAAGAATATGCTAGAACAGGTCTGGCTCAAGTCAAAGCATTACCCAAATTCTGCAGCCTGTCACTTTTTCCAGACTGACTGGATGGGGATAATTCTGGAAGCATAATCTCTACGGCTCCCAGGAATCTCACTGCCTAAAGTATTTAAAAGCAGCAGCAGGCGGTGGCAGAGGAAGTGATGACAGCAGTGATCCTGTTCCCAACTTTCCTCTGGAAGCTTTTCAGCAGCTCCAACTGCACTGCTACAATCTTTTGCAGTGGCACTGAAGGAGGTGGCAAACCACCCCCACATTCTCACAGAAGACAATGGGGCAAAGGCAAGGTGGAGTGGCCAGGTAGGCAAAAGGCTGGGGAAGGTGGCAGACGTGGTGTGGGGCATTCCCACCAGTTTGCTGTCTCCCCAGCCTTCTGCTCAAATCATCTTCACAGAGTCCAATGGGTGGGCTGGCCTTGGAAGTAAAGTTTGCACTTATCAGGTCTCTCCATTTAAAATGAGAATATGCACGCAGTTTGTATCTACTGGAACACACATGGAACTTTAAACTGGAGCAACAGTATATAAAGTTAATGTATCATGTATTCAGGATTCCATCACACAAATATGACCAAGAAACATTGCTTTGCCTGCACCTAGATCTACTTCGCTCTTACACAGCAGCAGAACTGACGAATCTCTCTCTCCTAGGCATTGAACTGAATGGGCATATCTTTGCTCCATGCATGTTGGCAACCTTCAGTCTCAAAAGACTATGGTATCGCACTCTGAATGGTGGTTCTGGAACAGCATCTAGTGTGGCTGAAAAGGCCGATTCGGGAGTGACAATCCCTTCCACACTGGGAGCAAGTGCAGTCTGTCCCTGGTCTGTCTCCCTGGCTGTGGGCCTTCCTTCTTTGCCTCTTTGCCTCAGACTGTTGGCCAAGTGTCTCTTCAAACTGGGAAAGGCCATGCTGCACAGCCTGCCTCCAAGTGGGCCGCACAGAGGCCAGGGTTTCCCACCTGTTGAGGTCCACTCCTAAGGCCTTCAGATCCCTCTTGCAGATGTCCTTGTATCGCAGCTGTAGTCTACCTGTAGGGCGCTTTCCTTGCACGAGTTCTCCATAGAGGAGATCCTTTGGGATCTGGCCATCATCCATTCTCACAACATGACCGAGCCAACGCAGGCATCTCTGTTTCAGCAGTGCATACATGCTAGGGATTCCAGCTCGTTCCAGGACTGTGTTGTTTGGAACTTTGTCCTGCCAGGTGATGCCGAGTATGCATCGGAGGCAGCGCATGTGGAAAGCGTTCAGTTTCCTCTCCTGTTGTGAGTGAAGAGTCCATGACTCGCTGCAGTACAGAAGTGTACTCAGGACGCAAGCTCTGTAGACCTGGATCTTGGTATGTTCCGTCAGCTTCTTGTTGGACCAGACTCTCTTTGTGAGTCTGGAAAACGTGGTAGCTGCTTTACCGATGCGCTTGTTTAGCTTGGTATCGAGAGAAAGAGTGTCGGAGATCGTTGAGCCAAGGTACACAAAGTCATGGACAACCTCCAGTTCATGCGCAGAGATTGTAATGCAGGGAGGTGAGTCCAAATCCTGAACCATGACCTGTATTTTCTTCAGGCTGATTGTCAGTCCAAAATCTTGGCAGGCCTTGCTAAAATGATCCATGAGCTGCTGGAGATCTTTGGCAGAGTGGGTAGTGACAGCTGCATCGTCGGCAAAGAGGAAGTCACGCAGACATTTCAGCTGAACTTTGAACTTTGCTCTCAGTCTGGAGAGGTTGAAGAGCTTTCCGTCTGATCTGGTCCGGAGATAGATGCCTTCTGTTGCAGTTCCAAAGGCCTGCTTCAGCAGGACAGCTCCATCAGTTAAACATTGCTCCATCTTTGCTCCATCAGTTAAACATTATTACGAAATCAACCAGACACCATATATTGCACATTAAGCGCAGAACTAGCTTGCCTCTGTAAAAACGAAACAAATCTTGTCATCTTCTTTGTTTTACAGTCCCTTTCGCTCTCTGTCCCTTCTTGTGTAGTCTCATCATTCCAATTTGACTGGCAAGGAGTTAAGACAGAATAAACTCAGCCTCTGATGTACTGGCTCTAAATGCATACCAGGGATCAGAATTTCAGAATGATACACTGCCTGTCATTTTTAGCATAGAAAATGTTGTAAAGATGCAGTGAAAAAAATAATATGCAATGCTGCACAATACACTATACAATGTAGAAAATCAGTGGATCACTACATTTTTTTTCAGTAATATAAAAATTCTGTAAAAAGAACAGTGGGTTGCTTCCTAATTTGCACAAGTGCAAGGACATTCATCTGAGGGTTCCTCCATAGTCAATGTCCTCTTAAAGCACCCTCCTGGGCTCCCCCAAAGGCTTTCCTGGTAGCCAGAGAACCCTCAGGAAGGAGGAGGGATGGGGGAATCTCTAGAAACCAGGCTCAGGCACCAAGTTTTCTTCTGTTGCACAGGCTACAGGAACCACATCTTACAGATACTAAATGCTTATTAATACTATCAGGCCCACAATCTTTTAAATGTAGACCAGGCCCACAAAACTTGTGGCCTGCAGATTAAACTCAGCCTACCAATCAAGCATGGTGGCCCATCAGGAGCTTGCTGAACCTCCTGCATTTCCTTTTTGCCTGGGACTGCTAAACAGGTGAGGGTTCATATTCAGTACTTCTTCCACCAACATTTGTGTGCACATATGTATTTTGCCTTTGTTTGCAAACCTGCTAAGGGATCACTCTTATGTCTTGTCCAAAAGTCTTCAAATTCCTTCCGAACATCTTCGTCAATGACAACTCCGGTCATCTGCTCATTGTTCACTTGAATGTAATTGGCCTTCAGGACTATCTCCACATTACAGCGCGTGTCTTGGTGAAAAGATTTCCACCTCTGCATTACCACACCATAAACTGTGATGTCATCACCTGGCGATAAAAGTCAGACTGATCACAATACTTCTGAACTTTTGACAGACTAATTATAGAAAGTTGCATTATATCATCAGACCATTTGTCTGCCTAACCAAATGTTGGCTATTCTGACTAGCAGTAGCTCCTCAGTGATCAAGCAAAGGTCTATCCCCATCAGATTACTCAAGTTCTTTATAACTGGAAATGCCAATGACCAAAATCAGGATCTTTGCTCTACTACTGAGCTCTGGTTCCTTTCCTCATTGAAGCTTGTAGGCATCTAATTAACAGCTAAATAAACAAGACAATCTTCAAAACAAAAACGGTTTTCCCACCTTTTCCTTAGGTACGTATTATTTGTCTTTAAAAAATTATGTGTATAAGAAATTTAAAAGGGCTGAAGTAAATACAAGCAAAAATTAAAATGCAATTCTTGCCTTTAAAAAAGTTTAATATTAACAAAATTACAGTTCAGTTCTATGCACGTTTCCTCAGAAGTAAGTTTCATTGAGTTCAGTGGGACCTAAACCCAGGTAAGAGTATAGGATTGCAATCTAGTGTCCAAACTATTAACCAAATTCTAAGGAATGAAGAATAAAGATACAGTGGTAAGAACTGCTATTTTTCAAAACTCTTTAAAAGGATCAGATTTGCCTTTAGATTAAGGCCAATGTTTTTTAAGCCCTAGAGACATGCACATAAGTTGGTACATGGGAATTCACTGGCACAAGATATCTAGGACATGTGCCAGCAATAGAGGTTTGACTTGTGCAGAGGTCAGGAAATTAAGAGATTCCTATAATATGGGTCCTAACTCCAGAATAAGCCTATAAATAATGTTGCAAGGAGTTTGCTTAAGAGCAATAAAAAAATATTTGCATGCAAGCCATTTTAACTTGTCTTTCATCCTATATGGGAACACAGAGAATATGGCTGTAGGACCAGAGAGGCAACACTCCATTGGTCTTAGAATATGGATCCAAATAATGGGGAAAAATTCAGAAGTGCCTAAGGTGTATCATTGTTCTCATATAAAGATATCCCAGAATAGGTTCTCAGGGCTTGGAAACTTTAAACAGCAGAAGTTATAAGACTTGATGTTTTGACACAAGGCAATGACATCTTCATGTTATGTGACCGTAATGATGTTAACACCAACAAAGCAATGAGACACAGACATTTATGCTCTCAGACAAGCTCTCAACAGTAACAGCCTTACAAAATCACAAGTCTGCTTTCTCCGACTTTAAATATACACAAAAAGATGACATTTTCAAAAGGCAATTCAAGACAGAGCTCACCAGATTTGCAACTATCAACTAAGTCATCTTCAAGAACAACCATCATAGAACGAGGAATACTTCCAACAGATAGTCTTTGAACCTAGACAACAAGAAGTGTAATTCTTATTTAAAGATAAACATTGCTCAGAAGTCTTGCCTGCAGATCATACTTGTCAGCCTTGCAAATAAATCTACAGAAATAGCTAGTCCTTCTGCTCATATACACCTTTGTTAGTCATTCTTGGCTAACTATTCTAATGCTCTCTTGCTTGCTCATCTGGAAAGGATTCTTTACTACCTATTTATAAATCTGGTTTAAGCCAATGTACATTTTCATTGGCCAGATCCTAAGTATGCACTACAATGGCATTTTCTCAAGCCATGTGCAACCTGATCCTATATAAGTGTACTCAGAAGTAAGCCCCTATATTTTTGGGCCTTACTCCATAAGACTATAGCCATGTAGGCTTCTTTATAAATCAGATCAATAAGCACTAGACAAACTGGTGATGAGACACCAGGGGAACAGCCTTTTTTAGAGGGAGGAGAAAAAGTTTGGCCAAAAAGCCGAAAAGTTTGGCTGATTTAGCGAGAGAGTGGCCACCAACAACAATGAACCTAACTCTGGGTCTTAAGCATTTCAATTCATATTTCTCACATCTGTTGGAAAATTTTCTAGAAAACAGCAATTAAACAGTATTGCAGAATAGTACTGTTATTGATGGTTTACTTCAAGCACACCTAAACCGATAACTCACAGTTTATTTCAGGTGTTGTTGCCTGCTTAAAAACTTTTAAAGCAATTCAGAAATTAGATTTTTCTGCATCATGAGAATTTTATCTAAATGTCACTGTCTTGAAAAGGGAAAACTATTAGATCAAAATGCACACAGCAGGGAAAATGTGTATTGGCAAGTACATTGGTAACTGTAGAATTGCTTTTAGGGATAATTCAATACAATCTCATCAAAGTGCCACAATTGTTATGAAACGCATTGTTCTGCTTGCAAAGTAACACTAAATGCAAATATGAAATCCTTTAATGCACCAAATTTGTTTAGACATTTTGCCAACTTGAAAACTCAACTGTGAGTGATCCGTTCTGCAGCTCTGAAATTAATTGTGGAATAGGTGGACAGAACTGCACAATTCCAGTGTAAAAAAGCATGCATTTCTCTTTCGTAATTTATCCATGAAACCACTTAGCTTCAACTGTGCATAACCATTAAAAACATATATAGATAATGCCAAACATTTTTTAAAAATTATTTCCCTTCAGTGAAGTTTATATATTAATCATTGCAGCAAATTAGGGCCCAAGAAATAAATGGAATTAATTTAAATGATTTTAAACCTGCTCTTGAATCTTGATTTCTTGATAGTCTCTGCAACTGCTGGGAGCATGGGTTGTTCCAGATAAACAAGAGAACTTGGATGAGTTGCAGCCTTCTTCGTTAGGGCAAGCTGATGGTCGGCAGAAAGCATAGTACTGTTCAAAGTCAGCCTTGACCACAAAAACATGCTTGCATTTGTTGCACATGTAATCCCGTTCAAACTCCAGGACCTTCACAAGACTGGTACGAATAACAGTCCCAGTGACTGACAGGAAGTGTCCGACATCTCTGGTTTTGGGGATGTGTTCTCTCGTTAGCTCTGGGCAAACAGGTAGACCTGGCAAATCAGCACATCAAAATATTTATCTCACAACTTCCAACAAGACATGGTTTCAGCTTTGTAATTGATGAATGCTAGTGAAGCTGAATTTTCCATATCCAAGCAGTACACAGCAGTCATGTAATTTCTCAGTAGAGAAAGGAGACAGGGTCTCACATTTGCTGACTTTCACTCACTTGATCCCTCAAACTACAACATCCATTCATGAAAGAGAGGGTAAAGTAGCCTTCTGGAAATTCCCTCTGTCTTACAGTTAATAACAGAAACAGGTAGGGCAGATACTATACAGCTATAAAGAGGAACTTACAGTTTTCATAGGTAGGCATTTGCCCCTCCAACAAAGACTAGGTCAACAGACAATCAAATAATGGGAACTACTTTAAAAGCATTAACGTTAACAGAACAACAAAAAACAATAATTCAATTGATAACAGGTTTGATACTTATGGTAATAAATTATTTAACTGTGAAACATGAAATACATAACCCACCCACCAACCAACAGGTATAAAAATTCATAATTGTAAGCTGCAGTGTAAAATATGAAATCAAATAGTGCAGATAAAAGTACCCAGATTACAGGTTGGCAACCTTCAGTCTCGAAAGACTATGGTATTGTGCTTTGAATGGTGGTTCTGAAACAGCGTCTAGTGTGGCTGAAAAGGCCGATTCAGGAGTGACAATCCCTTCCACACTGGGAGCAAGTGTAATCCGTCCCTGGTCTGTCTCCCTGGCTGTGGGCCTTCCTTCTTTGTCTCTTTGCCTCAGTCTGTTGGCATAGTGTCTCTTCAAACTGGAAAAGACCATGCTGCACAGCCTGCCTCCAAGCGGGTCGCTCAGAGGCCAGGGTTTCCCACCTGTTGAGGTCCATCCCTAAGGCCTTCAGATCCCTCTTGCAGATGTCCTTGTATCGCAGCTATGGTCTACCTGCAGGGCGCTTTCCCTGCACGAGTTCTCCATAGAGGAGATCCTTTGGGATCCGGCCATCGCCCATTCTCATGACATGACCAAGCCAACGCAGGCGTCTCTGTTTCAGCAGTGTATACATACTGGGGATTCCAGCTCGTTCCAGGACTGTGTTGTTTGGAATTTTGTCCTGCCAGGTGATACCGAGGATGCATCGGAGGCAGCGCATGTGGAAAGCATTCAGCTTCTTCTCCTGTTGTGAGTGAAGAGTCCATGACTCGCTGCAGTACAGAAGTGTACTCAAGATGCAAGCTCTGTAGACCTGGATCTTGGTATGTTCTGTCAGCTTCTTGTTGAACCAGACTCTCTTTGTGAGTCTGGAAAATGTGGTAGCTGCTTTACCGATGCATTTGTTTAGCTCGGTATCCAGAGAAAGAGTGTCGGAGATCGCTGAGCCAAGGTACACAAAGTCATGGACAACCTCCAGCTCATGCGCAGAGCTTGCAATGCAGGGAGGTGAGTCCACATCCTGAACCATAACCTGTGTTTTCTTCAGGCTGATCGTCAGTCCAAAGTCTTGGCAGGCCTTGCTAAAACAGTTCAAGAGCTGCTGGAGATCTCTGGCAGAGTGGGCAGTGACAGCTGCATTGTCGGCAAAGAGGAAGTCACACAGACATTTCAGCTAGACTTTGGACTTTGCTCTTAGTCTGGAGAGGTTGAAGAGCTTTCCGTCTGATCTGGTCCGGAAATAGATGCCTTCTGTTGCAGTTCCAAAGGCATGCTTCAGCAGGACAGTGAAGAAAATCCCAAACAAGGAGGGTGCGAGAACGCAGCCCTGCTTCACTCCACTTCGGATGTCAAAGGGGTCTGATGTTGAGCTGTCAAAGACTACAGTGCCCTTCATGTCCTTGTGGAAGGACCTGATGATGCTGAAGAGCCTGGGTGGACATCCGATCTCGGGGAGAACCTTGAAGAGGCCGTACCTGCTGACCAGGTCGAAAGCCTTCGTGAGATCTATGAAGGCTATAAAGAGTGGCTGTCATTGTTCTCTGCATTTCTCCTGCAGCTAAGAGAGAATACTGTATCGGTGGTGGACCTGTTGGCTCGGAATCTGCACTGCGATTCTGGTTAAACACTCTCTGCAAGTACCTGGAGCCTCTTTAGTGCAACTCGGGCAAACAGCTTTCCTACAGCACTAAGGAGAGAGATGCCACAGTAATTGTTGCAGTCACCCCTGTCGCCTTTGTTCTTGTACAGTGTGATGATGTTTGCATCCCTCATGTCCTGAGGTACTCCACCTTCTCTCCAGCAGAGGCAGAGGATTTCATGCAGCTCAGTGGCAATGATCTCTTTGCAGCACTTTAGGACTTCAGCAGGAGTAAAAACATAAAGACAGTAAGCAGTGAGGCAGCACCAGATCAATTGTTTGACTTTAAGTATCAATTCCTTGATTCTTGCAAAAAACAAGATGGAGTCATGCACAGTCCTTGGGAGTGACTTTTGCCATTGATGAGCACTTTTTGTGTTCCTGTGTAGAGATGCCTGTAGGTAGCCACAATGAGAAACTTTGCTATTGACAGGATTGTCACTGGCTGCTGCAGAGCTAGAGCATCAGCAGCCCTCATTAAGATATCAAAATGAAATATAAAAAGGTAAGTTGCTAGCTAGAGAATGGCATTTGTACTTTCCACCTCTCCCCCCCCTCCCCCCCGTTCATCCTTACTTTAGGTGGTGGGCATCTGTTGCTGTGTGGACCTAGCCACTCAACACTTGCAGTAGCGGCCATGTTATGCCCTCTAGCACTGTTGCATTTGCAACAGCCACAAAGCATCGTACACCACCAGAACATGCACTCCAGCAGCATAATGCGCAGTTAAAATCATGCTGTTAGTGTACAAGCCTAAGAACAGGGAAAACAAAATGAGAAGATCATGCCTCAGACATACAACTAACACCCAGAAATTTTAAAATAGAGGCATCACACCCCACAACAGCCAGTATTTTGGGGGACGCTTCAAAAGAACTGTTGGGAATTGGGAGATATCGCTCCCCTATAATTTAGGTAACTCTAGATATACACTATTAATATTCTAGACAAAAATGAAGATAAGCTTTTTGTTTCCCTATCATTTTGCATGCAGCATCTCTTTGACTATTAATAGGCCTAAACAATATGACCTTCTTAGAGCACAACATGGATTTCTCCAGCCAGAGAGCACCACAGCACTTCAGTGAGTTACTGAACATCTTTTTGGCAAGATTGTCATAGAAAGCATCAGAAAGCTAGGATCCAAAAGTAAAATATAAGTCTGAAGAATTAGAAGATCTGCCTTGTTTCATTATTTTTGGCAGAACTATTTTTCTGACATGCACACATGCCCCTGAGCAAATTAGAGTGGGTTAGCAAATTATGTTGTTTTCTTTTTGAATGACTGCTTTGTTATGAAGCACAAGAGAAATTTGAAGACCCTGAACAGTAATAACTGTTATCAGCTGCAATCCTAACCTCACTTTCCTGGGAGTAAGTCCCATTGAACACAATAGGACTTACTTCTGAGTAGTCCTGGTTAGGATTGTGCCCATCATTTGTTAAGTGCCTACAATTAGTTAATGGTATACATGAGTTCCACATGTATGGCATAACTGGAGAAAATGGGTTAACAGAAGAGGAAATCTTCAATCTTAAAAACAAGAACATTAATAGAAAGAGAACAGGACTGTGCAAGGAAGAGGAGAGGAAATGTAGAACAGTATAAAAGAATGGAGCCTTTTAAATGAGGAGTGGAAGCTTCAAGTTGATATAAAGAGGCAGTGAAGAGGAAGAGACATTTTGAAAAAGCCAGCTGAAAACACAAGAATTAAGAATTATACACACACACACACACACACACACACACACACACACACACTATGTTAAGGACTGTATTTTTTCTTTCCTCATAGGTGGCTCCTAATAAATAAATAAATAAATAAATAAATAAATATTAGGAGCCACCTATGAGGAAAGAAAAAATACAGTCCTTAACATAGTGTGGGAAAAATAACAATTTACTTCCCCTGATTATCTTGGAGAGAGATGGAAGGAAAATAAGTCTACTTCATGCCCTTTTCAGCAATCCAGTCAGGTCTAGTTTTGCTTAATTTGTTGTTGTTGTTGTTATTCTTAATTCAGCGACATTTTAAAACAAGGAATTTACAACACAGAGAGGTTCTCTATAACGCTACGTAAAATCTACAGGAAATCTCATGAAGTATGTCTGACCTGTTATTCTGGCATGAAGGTGCTGCTTAATTGTGAGGTCATGAGCTTGAGTAGCAGACTGAAAAATGGTCACCGCCGTCCTGCGCAAAGCATTATCAAAAATGGGGAGCACTTCATTGGGAAATGCATTAAAATAATCTCCAATTTCCATGCTGGTCTCAAAAAGTGTCAAGGCGTCAACAATGACTGGGTAATGGGCATCCTCATCCTTCTCTCTTAAAATCTGCAGAAGATCATTTTTGTGGTGTTCCAAAACATATGACTCAAATACCGTTCCAATGAGGTTTATCTGTTCAGTATTCAGAAGCATTGTGAAGCTACAATTACAAAAGAAAAAACACATTAATAATATTTATACAGTGCTTATTGTTGACAACAAAATCTCCAAGTCGTTTACATGGCAAAATAAATGAAAAGGTTGTATCCTGTCTCAAAAGGGCTCTCAGTCTATAAAGAAATGCAAGGGAGACAGCAGTAAGAGCAGCAACTGGGACAGACACTGTTCCAGGTCAGTTGCTCTCCTCCACTTAAGCCATTGCTGCCCAATGTTGCATATATGCAAGAGGGATCAAATGTGTACACCTGTGGGTTGGGCAGAAATGGGTTAAATATAAGAGGGCCACCACTTTACAAGCTGCAGTTTACAAGCTACAGCCCCAGTTAGGGGTTACATTGTCAATATTTACATCAGTGAATACAACTGATGGTATGTTATCACTGTTTTCCTCACAAACATTTATATATGCATACAGACAAATTCATAACTAAGCCAGGTCTTCAGCTACATTTCACAGGTTCAAAATGAGGTTAGACGGATGGATGGCTTTGCCATTCAAAAGGGAACAAAGCTGTAGGATTCTTCTAAATTGCTGACTTTTAGAGTGCTATACAGGTCATTTCAGAACATGTGATTCAGTGACATAGCTGGTCCCTCCAGCATCTGGGACCATGACTCTCGATGCCACCCCTCCCTAGAAGTGTCTAACCCAGTAGTAATTGCAGTCACCACCAATTCTGAGTCATGGACAGAGTGCGTGTGCGTCACTCTGAGCAGCCAAATGCTTTCCTTGCAGAAAAAAAGTGAAAAATGGGTTGGCCACTCAGAGCGGCTCGCAACCTCTCCAGGTGCCCATGGGGGGGGCATTCAGGAGAAGGTACTGCACTGCAATGGCAAGGAGGCCTTCAGACATGATTCAAAGAAGGGTACCTGGTGCTCTGTACCCCCTACTCCTTCCTTAGCTACGCCAAACATGTGGTGCCTTCAGATAGGAGTGTCTGCAACCACACGTTCATTGTAATCCAGGGCTTTCTTTGTGGCAAAAGCTGTACCTGTTCCTCCTCCTGTACTGCCAATCATCCTTCAGCAGACTCCCTGTGTCTGTATGTATCCCAGTAGCACTTGCCAGTCAAAAATGGGTGGGAGATTCCCTCTGAGTATTTGCCCTTTTGCAGACAGTAAATGTCCTGCTCTTGCCTGTGACGACAGGATTCACGTGCTACTTCTTTTCTGTGCTTTCTAGGCAGACACTACAGTTGGCCCTTGTCATCTATGTCTTTGGCATCGATGGATTTGACTCACTGCAGGTGTGAGCCCGCATCTGATGGGTCTCAGAACACCTCCTAGAAGTGTCAGAAAGGTACTTCTAGACTTTGGCAAAAACCAGAAGTGCCTTTCTACCACCTCTGGGAAGCTTTCTGAGGCCTGGGGAGGTTATGCACAGCCTCAGAACACTTGCTTCCGGTTGCATCTGGGAGGTCCTTTGAGGGCTTTCTGGGGACCCTTATATCTGCAAAAATCGGTATCCGCAGGGGGTTCTGGAACAGATTCTCCACGGACACTGAGAGTCAGCTGTACTTCTAAGAAGGCATGCATAAGATCATGCCAGAAAGCCCATTTTCTTGCCTGGGGATAAAAGTCACCTCTCTTGTTCTGTAAATCAGGTTGGAATTCTGGGTGGGAAAAAGGGAAGCAAAGGGAGGAACACACAAACATACTCAAGTGCATGGCACGTCAAAGAGATCAGGGTGGATCTCCTGGAAGAAGAACCAAACAGAAGTACCAGTGGAGAGAGCAGAGCACACACAGACTCAGAGGAAGCTAAGAGTAAATAGAGAATGGGAACAGGAAAGGTGCCATCACCTCCTCCTCCTCGCTCTCTCTGCCTGTGCTGTCGCCTTATGGAGCCCTAAGGAACACAGTGGAACTTGCTTCTGAGTATGCACAGATCGGATGGTGTCTGAAGTGCCTTTCCCTGCCTCTGTGCCCACTCCCATCACTTTCTTTCTGGTCCCTTCTTTCATGTTGCGGGGAGGAGCTGGAAGTTGTCTGTTTCGTCCAGCAACAGTTTTGTCTGTTATGCAGCAAAGGAGCCCAATGCCTCTGTCAATTCTCATTCCTACCACAGGGTGCTGCTCCTGACTGAAACCTGAAGAGCAGGAGCAAAACGCACACACTGTCCTATGTCTTTAACCATGTTTTGGAAGACGCTTGCTCTCTCTCTGAAGGGAACCAAGTTGGGGAAAGAAAAACGAATTGCTCAGATAAAAGAAGGAAGCTCAGTGTTTAATGCAGGCGCTTTTAGTAAGGAGATCAATGCAAGTGAAGAAGTGGTGGTTTGCAAGAAAAACCGTGAGTCTCCTTCACTGAGACTTTGGCTTCTGTTCTATACACACTTTCCTGGGAGCATGCCCCCTGAACACAATGGGACTTATTTTAGAGTAGACACACATGGAACAATAAACGGCACCTCCTTCCCTTTCTAACAGGGATCAAAGTACTCTTGGCTTCCTTCCCCTTCTCCGCTCTCTCTTCAATCCCAAGCACAGTGAACAAAACATCAAGCAAAAGCTGCTTCCACTTCAGACGCTCCTACTTGCCACAAGCAAGGGGGAGAGATGGTTGCCCTTTAAAGATGCAAAGAAGGAATTGTGGCAAGGAAGGGCTTCCTAGGAGGATAGTCTAGGTCTAGGATACTGTCTCACTTGCCAAACTCATGGATACTAAGTACCACATGGGTGGTTCAAAAACCCATACAGGCAGTAACACAGCCAGTGAAGGGGGCAGGCACCGCAACTTGCCATGTAAGTGGCCCCTCCCACTCGCCATCATAGCCATTCCAGGAAGCAATGGCAATGCACAGGTGCTCACGGAACCAAGTGTCTCCTGTATGTTGTTGTCACTGCCTGGAATGGCTCCATCAGCGAGGTGAAGGGGTTGCTTACAAGGCATGCCCCCCCAGCTATGCTTCTGCATGGAGGGTTCCAAAGTTATGGATTAAGAGGTGAAAAGAGCAGGGAAGAGATGTTTGGATATTCCATGGCACAAAACCCACCAGATCAGGAAATCCACATGGGATCTGCTTTCTAACGAGAGCTTGTTCTGTGGAAAATGCTCTTTGCCACATGGGGTTTTGCATGTTTGGTCTGGGCCTGGGATTGGTCCAGGAGGACAGGACTATCACTGGCTACTGCTCATGATGGCCATGCACTATCTCTGGGAGGTGTACCTCTCTTACCTGTGGGGTTCCCAGAGCAGCTGGTGGCCCACTGTGGGAAACTAAATGCAGACTAGATGGACCTTCAAGCTTGATCCAGGAGAGCTGTTTTTACGTTCTTTTCTTAATTCGGCCAACTCACATGTTCCATGTAACATGTACCAGTAGTTTGGCTTGTCTAATGGGAAGTGCACATAGTGAGTTAAGAGGTAGGTTCTTAAGTTTTAAAGTGCATGGCCAGGAAATGTAGAAAGGGGGCTCAGCACACAGACAAGCAATTGGTTTACAGCAGTGTTTCTCAACCACTAGTATGGGTACCACCAGTGGTACTAGATGTGATGTCTGATGGTAATTGCAGGATCCCTGGACAGCTGCCACCTGGCAGTGAGACCAGGAACATGATGCAACAAACAGCTATAAGAGGCTTGGCTTGGTGGGCAGAGCTCCAAAGCATGCTTTTTTGCACTTGAAAAAGCCCTCCCATCCACCCTGAGCCTCTTACTGGTGTTATGTTGCATCTGGCCTCCTAACCCATAAGTAACTGGTGATGATGTCAACACCAGTTACTGCTGGTGGTACTTTGAATTGGTGAACCATGTGAAGTGGTACAGCAGAGGACAAACCTTGAGAAACAATCATTTACAGTTGGTGGGATGCTGCCTAGCTTTAACGCGCATGTGTGCAAGTTACAATATGGCTCAACCAGACCAATAAGCACAGATTCATTTTGCCAGGCACAGAACCTCAGCTAAAAACACTGCCTTCTAACCAGGAAGTCTCAACTGCCCCCACCCTTCATGTGCACTTTATAAGGACCAGGCACAAAGGAGAATGCAGCACCTCTGCTTTTAACAGTATGCAGACGAGAAAATCTGGGCAGCTACAGCTGGGCCTGCAGGGATGGAAAGAGTGACACTTGTCCAAATCCCCTCTTCTCCATAATGATGGAAGAAGGCACGGCAAGGTGTTGCCAACTACGGTTCCACCACTGAAGGAAAGACATATTGCGTGCAGTCAAAGATGCCTTCACGCATTCCTTGGCTGGACTCTGGTCTGAGCAAAAGCTGACCTAGAGGGGTGGTGGTGGTGCAATAAATACCACATGATTTGTATTCATTCTGAAAACTCTTGCCTGGGCGCAGAAGCGGAGCTGGAGGAGGACAACGCCGTAAGTACAGAAGGCTCCACAAACCTTAACGTCTGCCCTTGCTGACCCGAACGGCTCTGAGGTCAAGGGAGTGAGAAGCTTGCACAGCATGTTGTGGAGCTTGCTGTAGGTACAGTGTTGTCCCCCTCTAGCTCTAGCTCTGCTTCTGGGTCTGAGCAAGAGTTTCCGGAACAAATACAAACTGAGCCTGACTGAAAGCCTCCAGGCCCAAACCTATCCAACTTTCCAGTGCTGATGCAGCCCTGAAGCAAGAGAACTTTTGAGAACCTTCCTTTACCTTGAGGAGGTCTCCATAGCTGCCCCCCCCCCACTACAAGATGGGCACCAGTGGGCAGCAGTGCTGGAAAGTTGGATAGGAGTGGGTGGTCAGAGCCCAATCCTATGTGTGCCTACTCAGAAGCCAGTCACATTACAGTCAATGGGGGTTACTCCTAGGTAAGCAGGGAGAGGCTTTCAGCCTCAGAAAGGAGGACCCCCAACTTTGAGCAGCGCGCACTGCAGCACGAGCACACTGGAGGGGCACTTGGCGCCCTGAGCGCGCGGAGCTGCAAGGGGAGGTTCCCACGGCTGGGAGTGCCCCAGTCTTGAGAGAGGCGTCCCCCTCCCCGTGCAGAACGGCGCGCGCTTCCAGCGGCGGGAGGTTCCCGCCCCGCGCGCTCATGGCGCCCAAAGCCCTGCGATTGGATTGCTGCGCGCGCGCGCGGGCGAAGGACACTCGTTGCAGCGCCGAGAGGCAGACCTCTGCAGGGCGCGCCGCGCGGGGAGACTTACCCCGGGTCAGCACGGTCAGGGGGCTGCAGCGCTAGTCGAAGCCAGGACAGCTTCCCGCGCCCGGCGCGCCATCAGCTGTGCGAAGTTGCCAGCCAGCCAGGCGGGCAGGAGGAGGAGGAGGAAGCAAGCCACGCTTGGCTCCACCCCTCCGGGGGCATTGCCCTCGCTGCGTGGCGGCAGTGGGGCTGCGGTGCGGGGCCGGCGAGCTCTGCTGCGCACTGTCCCTTCTGCAGGCTGCGCGCGGGGGAAAGTCCCGCTGGCTGCGTGCTTTGCAAGGCTGGCAGCTTGCTGAAGCCCAGGGAGCCTGTAGGGGGGTGGGGGCTGACGGAGAAAGAGGAGAGGCTGCCCAGAGGTGGCCGGCACTGCAAAGAGCAGGAAGGAGCCCAAGGCGGAGGGCCCCTCATGCAGCTGGGGAAGCCTCCGCTGAAGTCTGCATGTGTTGGTGACCATCCCTGGGCCTGGCTTTCCTCCCACTTCTTGCCTGTTTTGGAGCTTTGCATTCTCCCAGGGGCTTCTAGAATGCTTCAGCATCGGCGCTTCGGGCACCCTCCATGCACTTTAGTATGTGCGCAAGTTCATCTCTCCAACTGACAAATAAAGGATCAGGATTTGAATTAAGCCCACCTGATTTCCAAGAGTGAAAATGTCAGGAAGTAAGGTGTTTGCCGCCCCCCCCCCTAACCCAAATCCCAAGGGTGAAACCTGGTTAATGGCCGCTTTGGATGTATAAAGCAGAATTGTGCTGCCTTACTGTGTGCCCTTGCCCAGGTCTGGGAAAGCCAGATGCTTCACTGAGGACCTGCCCTGCTGCAAGTGTGGGTGCCAGGACCTCAGAATAATGTACAGGTTGAGCCTACTTATCCACGGATTTTGGATCTGCAAATTTGGCTCAATGCACGTTCTTAGAGCCCTGTTGAGCCAGATTCAGCCCAACCTGAAGCCTCCAGAGGAGACAGGAGGTGTTCTCTGGTTGCCTCCGTAACTACACATAGCCTCCACGGGCCTCAGAATGGCCTCCGGAGGTCCTAGAAAGACATTTCGTTTTCAGCCAAAATCCAGAAGTGCTCTTCTAGGACCTCCGGAGGCCTTTCTGAAGCCCATGGAGACTCCACACAACTCTACGGGCCTCAGAATGGCTCCAAACACTACTGGAGCAAGGCTCTGGTCACATTCAGAGCTCAGTGGACCCTGAAATCCACATGATTTGGTTTCACGAGGAATTCGACATCTGCAAGGGATCCAGGAATGGTCATATTCAGAGCTCAGTGGACCCTGAAATCCACGTGATTTGGTTTCACGAGGAATTCGGTATCTGCAAGGGATCCAGGAATGGAGCCCTCATGAATAACAAGGTTCCACCTGTATTGTCAATGAGGTAGGGATTGTAGCCTGTTAATTGTCCGTGTTTGTGTTTTCTGCTTGCCTTTTAACATCCTTGGCACCCCTTGCTACTCTCCTTTCTCTTTTTACTAATTGACCAGTGCCTTATTTTTATCCTTTCCATTTTTTCAAGCCTTTTAATAATAATAATTACCTCTTTTGGTTTACCTGCCTGATCTCAGTGTGTTTCCCCTTCTATCACATTATACATGTTTTGCTACTGTTTGACTTTAAGGAGTCTCCTTGAATTTGAGAGCTCTCTATTAATCTGGGAGGCAGGTTTTCCTTTTTTTTTTTTTAACAGTTTATTTATTTATTACAGATACAGGTAAGGAAAATCAGTTGGACTTAGGGCTGGGACTACACAGGTTACACATGAGGGTATTGGCCATCGATTACAACATACATTAGTCCAAGAAAAAAAAGTGATATTGTCTAAAAACGAAATTATTCATCAATACAAAAAATCATATTTGTTAATCTACTGATTAATAATTTAACTAAATCAATTTTTTATCTAAAATTATCTATCCAATCATAAAAAGGCTTCAAATTTTTACTAATACGCTCTTCTTGCCACTAAACTAATATTTAAAATAAAATATTTCTTATCTGATTCTTAGTTTCTGATGTCGCATTTAAGGGGAAAGTTTCCAGTTTAAATGGTAATACACACTTCAATATCTCATTTTCCAATATTTCTTTGTTTTTTCGCATATCCACCACATAATTCTTTACTTATCCAACATTTTTTTGATGACCCAGGGTACATTTTTACTATTTTCCCTGGAATTAAATACCATCTATAAATTTTATATAATTTCTCTTTTAAAGAATAACCCTTTTAGTTATCTTAATACCACTTTAATTTTTGCAATATTTGTGTTCCAAGTTTTCATTTACATCTACTTTGATTTAATATAATTAATGGAATACTCTTCATTTCTAAAAAGAATTTGGTCCATTAATATCTACAAAAGGAAAAAAAAATTCTACTTGTTGTTCAGCCATTTTCACTCTCTTAGTACTTCCTTTGTTCTCTGTCTTATTGGTGTTTTCCTTCTTGCTCCTCCCACTGCTCTTTCCACTTCTTTTTCTTCTTAACCCTCTTAAATTTCTTAACCCCTCTCTTTTCTTCTTTCTTTTTCTTCATTCTGTTCTTTTAGGATTTAATCCAAAAATTCTTCCTCTTCTTGAAAGAATGTGCTCTCTGAAAGTTCCCTCTTTTTTCTTCCTTAAAATTCTTAATTCTCATAATGATGGTTGCTTTTTCCTTCTCCTGTCTCATTTCAAAAATCTCCACTTCTTTAGTTTCATCCTACATTTGATCCATTCTTTTTTCTTGTCTGTTATTTGTAGTCTGTTCTTGCATGCTTGTCAGGGAGGAGTTTATTTGCTTCATTTGTTCAGATAGTTTTCTGACCTGTTGCTTCATTTCATTTCTGAAATCCCACAACAAATCCATTAATAAGGACTGCCTTTTACTAACATCCTTTTAATTTTTAAGTGCCATTCTTATCAATATCAAATCAAGCCAATATACCTCTGGCTATAAAAAACAGAGCTAAAATGGCCTAACAATTAAAAAAAAACAACTAACTCTCATTATCTTGTTTCACCTTCTTGTAGGGCTAATTTCCAATTTTTATATCCAAAAAGTGATATATCCCAGCTTGAGATAATATATGGGTGCCTGTATACACCTGAGTAAGTTCCACTGAACACCATGGGGATTACTTCTGAGTAGACATGCCCGGTTAGTCTACTAACATGCACTGTTAGTCTACCAGCTTTGCAATGTGTTGATATTTAATTCTTCCCAATGTTGCATATACTCAACAGGAACCAAATGTGTACACCTGTGGGCTGGGCAAAGATGGGTTAAAAGGAAGTAAAAAGTGTTGAATACAGTACTATATTTTCAAATGGGCTTATTGTTATATTGAAAGAATTAAAGAAACATTTAAATTTTTTTACCAGAAAATTTTTGCAAGAGAATGAATATATTATTTCTATAGAGTCCTTTGATTCTAACTTAGAACAATACACTGTCATTACCTCATCATGCATTCTCTACATGCAAAAGGTACTCTAAATAGAAGTCTGCCTGTCTAAAAGTTTCCAAAGATATTCGTCTCTCTTTCTCCCACGTTTAGATTTTAGAAGATTGTATGAACAGCTTCTTTTAGCTGTTATTCGCAGCCCCGATTCAGCAGAGCAACCGTTTGCATAGATGTAACCAGGTAAAAGAAACTGGAGGGATAGTGGGGGGAGGGGGAAAGACATCCAGCCTGCTTCCTGTCATGAACAGGTTCTTAAAATATTTGGTTACCAAGTCTGGGCTTTTGAGATTAGAGTTCTGCTTGTGCCCAGGATTATTCTTTCTCCTCCTTGCTGCAGTCCTTTGCACAATCCTGTTATGTTCCTCACGGGACGCTTACGTAGCTGTCCTTGTAAATCAGACAGTTTGCTCCATCTAGCTTAATATTGTTGATACTGACAGGTAACACCTCTCTGTTCAGGCAAAGGACTTTCCCAGTCCAACATGGACACACCAGAGTTTGGTGGACCTCCTGGAACTCTGTGTGTGTGTGTGTGTGTGTGTGTGTGTGTGGCTGAAGGGTAAGTGGCAAAAATCAGACATCTACCTGTGTGCACAAGTGTCTTCCACTTACAGCAGGGATTTTCTGGATCCTATCCCCATATTCATACATTGCATAAATAGATGGTGAGAACAGTGTCCTTTCTTAGCTGTTTCAGAGAAGCAGCATAAGAAAGTGTGTGCTTTATACTTACAGGGATATCTGTTTCCACAAGGCAAGTTCTTTCCCACAGCCTGATCAGTGGCCTGAAGCTGTATGCAAAATCAACCACCCTCACTGCTGCCACCTCCTCCTAGACCATCTAGCTAAGGGGGGAGGGCAGTTCAGAGGTGTGGCACGTGGTCCAATCTCCCCACCCTCTTACATTCACAGTGTGCTGCCCAGCACCACAACCGCAAGCTATTGCTCACCTCCACTGGCTGGGCTGCCACCCCCTGCCTTCCTTCTGGAGGTCTAGAGAGGCCATGCACTGCCTCCCCAACCCTCGGAAGGCCTTGTAAAGCCCTTGGAAGGCCTAAAACATCACTTCTGCTTTCATAGAGGAAATCAGAAGTAACGTTTTAATGCCCTTAGAAGGCCTGAGAGCTGGAGAGGCTTCTGGGGGGAAGGCCTTCAGCCGTCAGTCCCGAGATCGACACACTGAGTGCTGTGGGGCAGGCGCTACAGGGGTGGATGTAAGCCAGGTTAACAGATGAGCCACAACTCTGATTACTCAAACTTGAGTTGTGAAAATGTGTTTTTTCGCAACTCATTTGGACTTGAGTCACGTGTGGCAAAGTTGGGCACTGACTCAGGCATTTTATCCTAAAAATGAAAAGTCTAAAGTAGACTTAAGTCAAGACTCACTTTTGTGTGTGTGCTTGCTTGCTATTTTTTTGCCACTTCCAGAGCTTGACTCGCTTTTTGAAAAAACTCAGGCTAAAGTCAAACTCACTCAAAAAATGCCTCTGGAGGAGTTGCAGTGGCCCCTGTTATGACTTGTTTCTGACTCAATTCAAGGGGGAAGGAGACAAGGGACTCAACTAGAGACTGAGGAAGTGGTTCTGGCACATTCCTGCAAGTTAATGACATCACTTGCAGTGGGTCCCAACAGAGTGTCATTCTAAAATGTGGGTCCTGTTGCCAAAAAGTTTGAGAGCCATTGAATTAAAGGGTATAGATGAGTATATAAATATATACATACATGCTTATAATCTAGTACACAAATATACACACATTCCTCCCTGTAAAAATACCCCTTGCTATTCTGATCAGTCAGATTCTGCATATCAGAAAGAGTATGCACATTAGGGCACAATCCTAACCCCTTGTGTCAGTGCTTTCCAGCACTGACATAAAGGCAATGCAGCTCTGAGGTAAAGGAACAAACATTCCCTTACTTTGAGGAGGCCTCTGTGAGTGACACCCAACTGCAGGATGCAGCACATGTCCCATTGGCACCGCTATGCCAGTGCTGGAAAGCACCATCATAAGGGGTTAGGGATTGCACCCTTAGAAAAATATGACTTTTTTCCAGTCATGTCAGAATTGTGCAACTTTGGGCACAATCGTAGCCCATGTTCCAGCACCAACATAAGGGCAATACAGCTCCTAAGTAAGGGAACAAACATTCCCTTGCTTTGAGGTGGCCTCCATGAATGCCCCTCCAACTGCAGCACACGTCCCATTGGCACAGCTGTGCCAGTGCTGGAAAGTGGGTAAGGATTTGGGCCTCTGTGTGACATAACAGCTCTGTGTCCTGCCCAAGCTTTTTGTGTCCTACTGCATAGCTCCATCCACTTTTGCCAGCATGTCCTGCCCATGTGATATGACCTAATAATACATAGGCCACTGAAAAATTGGAGGAAAGGGGAAATATGACCAAGGCATGTTGCTCACTCATTCCCTCAACTGAAATTTGCACTGAAATTATGGACAGGCATACAACTAACAGGGTGATGGGTTTTGTTTGTGTGGTATAGGAGAACCATTTGGTGTTAAACCATTTGGTGTGAGGGGGATTTTTGCACTTGGAATTCATGTTTTAAAATTTTACATTCATTTCACTTTTCTGGTTCAAGAAATACCTTTCTTTTTAGAAAGTAAAATATAAAGGGATTTGATAGCTGGGATAAGAAGGAGGTATATTTCCCCACTGCATAACATAATAGATGGAAAGTCACATATGCCAAACAATGCTTTTTAGAAGAAAGCCTGTCTAGCTAGCAAAACTTATTGGATGTTTTTCAAACTGTGTTTCAGAGAACCCTGAAATTCTTTTTCCGTTAATCAGGCACTCTTGAACTAGTACAAGAGTAGCAGACAAGATTCCTTGAAAGACAGCAAGGCCATTACCACAGACCTTTCACCTCCTACCGCAGCTGCCTCCTGGACATGTGTAAGGATGCACTAACAGCCCAATCCTACCCAAATCCCCCTTACTGATGCAACCATGCCAATGGAATGTGTACTCTATCAGTTGGAGAGGGGACAGTCAGAAAGATCTCAGGGTAAGTGAACCTTTCCCCCCCACTTATGCTGGGAAAAGCCTCCATTGCTGCATGGATCTCCTCTGATCTATGCTACTGTTTAGTAGGCATTAAGTCCAAGGTGTGTAATTGCAGTGGTAAGGGAGATGGGCAGAGTAGTATATCAGCACATGCATGTGTTGCCAATACCATCCCAGTCCACTGCCTCCTCATCCTATTCCACCCCCATCGCACTTACCTGTGCTGATCTGGCAGCAGGCCTCCTGTGTTATCACTGGTTGCGGCAGCACACAAAGTGGCTGCTGGCATTTTGCTGTGTGTGCTTCCAGAAAACATTTTATGACAGCTTAACTCTGCTCCACTGTTGTAAACTCCTGTGTGTGCTGGCCCAGTCCTGGAAAGGATTGGGCTGTAACTGTATGTATTAAGATACTGCTAGGCCCAACAGACCAGGCTGGTACACCAGGCATATGACTTCATTGAAGCTACCTTCTATCAAGTTAGCCTATTAGTTCATCCAGCTCAACACTGATTGGCAGTAACTCCCCAGTGTTTCAGACAGGAGTTTGCCAGCTGTGTCTGGAGATTGCAAGATCAAAACTGGAATTTTTTTGCATGTAAACCTTTATCATTGAGCACAATGTCTCATTGAGCACAGTGCTTTCTCTGCTCTCACTGTGCAAAACTGTTGCTTGATGTTAATATAAATCAGAAAAAATGAAAAGCATTTACTGAAACAGAAAACTGAAGAGGACATTGCACCTTTAAATACTTCTCTATCAATTCTAGTAACAAACCCCATTCACCTTTACTATTATTCTAAACAAATACTATTAACTTAGCACAGAAGAAGAAACAATACACAACAAATACTTCAGAACATCATAGCAAAATTATCCAGTGTGTTTATTTAAGGTAACAGCCATGAAATCTGACTTTGACCCAATATGGCTTTCTTCTAATGTAAAGGCTGCATATACCTATAGTTAAATCCATCAACCATAGAGTATCTGCCAAGTTCTGCAACTGATTAGCAGCAAAGCATTGTAACACTGTTTCCAGTGAAGCTTTTAGGCTGAGCTTATAGGAGATACATTTTTAAAATTTTAATTTAGAATATTTTATATTTTTATATGAAAACATATAAATTTTTTATATGCTATTTTTATACATATGCTATAAATTTTTATACATATGCTACATAGAAAACTTATTGTTAACTAGTGACGGTACCATTGATTGGTTAATTATGCTTTTGCATAACGGGAAGACTCAGTAGGGGCTTCAACAGAAATAATGAAGAACTATATTTTTGTATCTAAGGATAAAAATCTTATTTAAAATAACCAAGCACTTTCCCCCCTCTTTTTTTTTAAAGATACAAAGATCACGTTTAAAGTACATTCATAAAACAAAGAAAAAATTTCTCCCTGAGATTACCAGTGTTGGTTACATTGTGGTAATCTTGGAATTAACAACAATAGCATCAACAAAAGTATGTAAACCAGATTTGCCAATGTATTACATCTTTTCTATCAAAAGACATGCACAACTGTAAAACAGTGTAATAGAGTGGAAAATCAGGCTCACTCTTCATATGAAAAAGGTTGTGGTCCCTGGCTTAGTTTCATAATGGAAGAAGAAACATCTTTCTTTGTAAATTAAGTATGCTGGAGCTTTAATGAAAGATTTACATGCTTTATTATGCATAACTGGTTTAGCACTATTTTCGTAAAGCCTGAGTTTTGCCCCAAAAATGATAATGTTCTCAAAATGCAGATTTCCATAAATTATTCTCTCATTTGTACAGTTATACATGGTTTAGTACCCCAAATATTCTAAGGAACATTGTCTTGTTTAGGTATTTATAAAACATTTATGACAAAGTTCTGATGAAATTCAACATTAAATATAATATAGTTACTAGAGGGCAGATCAGTTGTAGACAAGAAATAAGGATGCCATTTTTCTTACTATGATCTTGACAAAAATCACTCAGCTCTAAAGGCCATCAGCTAGACTACTATGAACTTATTGGTTTTGCATTCTTCACCACTTTTAGAATAAACACAATTTTCAAAATTCTACAAGATGACTAAATAAAAATAGACGGGCTTAAACATATCTTTCTGCAGTCTGGTTTTTTAAAACTGTTGACAGTTTATTTTGATATACAATAACCATGCAACTGATTGCATCTGGGGAGGGAGTCTGAACAGGGAAGCCTTTCCTGAAACCAAAGAAAAATACATATTTATAGGAAAAGGGGGCAGGAGTGTCAAATTTCTTCTACGAAAATTTATTATGCAGTAATTACAAAGTTTAAAGACTTCAATTTTAAATAAAAATAAGTGTCATCAAGCACATTTATATTACCATGTCAAGTGATTCCAACGAATATCACATAAAATACAGTGCATTTTCAAATTAGAGAGACAAATACTTCCTCATTCACAGTGTTTGACATATTACAGGAAAGCTTATTCACATAAGGATTTATTTTAAGGTCATGCTCTTATGAACAGTCCACACCACACTGTGTCACACACAAAACTAATCTCTCAGAATGTGAAGTAACGGGCAAACCATTCCTGGCGTTGTGGATCTGGTGAAGCCACTGGAGAAGCTTCAGTCTGAGGAGGGCTGAATTTATAAAGAGAAAAGACAGATTTAACTCACAACCAAACGTGGAAGGGCAAAAGGCCTGGAAAAAGCACAGAGAAGCCAATACACAGCACACACTGTTTATGAATCAAGTACTACATCTAAGTAGCAAGTGGTGTTGTTTAATGCCCTTTTTTCTACCTCCAATCATCCACTCCATTGGAGAGCATCAGCAGCACAGACAAAGTCACTAAGCCACATGACAAAACAGTCATGTGGGGGGGAAAAACAGTGTTTTGAGAAAAAAAGCATGGTTGCTGCTTTCATTGGAAAAATAGCATCGTGAGGGAAAGGGAGGTTTGGAGATCCTCTTTTAGCATCCTTTTCTTCTGGTCAAGTTAGTTGGCAGAAATATGATGCAAGCATCATATTCTTAAAGGTGTGCGGAACAGACTAGTTGGTAACTGAACAATGACATTTTGAAACATAACATAACTTGGGCTGAGTTACTGTATTTGCATGCACGAGGGGTTCAATACAAGCAATTCTGTGCAAAGCAAGCACGCTTCTCCCTCGCAAATTCTCAAGTAAACTTGTATGACAAAATTTCTACATCATCTTTAATGCTTTGGTAGGATGAAATTCTTAGATTATAAAAATTAAGACAATAATCCCTACCGGTTTCTGGTAATACTGTACAAGGCACGAAATAATTTGCAAGGAAACGCCAGCATCACAATCCACGAATTCATGCACATGCATGCTACTGTCGCCTGGGCATACACATGCATACCGCATGCATAAAAAAAATAAAGAACATTTAAATATTATGGGACTCTACTTTGCCCTTTGAAATAATATACTATTTCTTTGTAATCTTCATCCTCCCCCTCCCCTCCAGCTATATTTTACAGGTAGCATTGAACTGGAATTAAAAAGCAAAATGAAGAGGGTTTTTGGTCTCTCCAGAGTATGAAATATTCTAAATTTGATTGAGTCTGCTACTGGACTCATGCCATCAGTTTCCAAGTAAAACCAATCTCAGATATTTTAATCCTGAAGCATAGCATTAAACCACATCTAATGCATGCATATATTTCTATGTATTCTCAGTTCACTTTAAATAAAATTTATCTGAGATAAAGAAAAGGAGAAAATCAACACATTCATTTAACACAGAGACAGTTTTGTTGGGAAAGAACCACTATCACACACTAATACATTTTAATAAGGGTGTATGACATATCCTAAAGGACAGCTAGTAATACACAAACATTTAACACAATTGTTCAGAAATGTAAACAATTGAAAGTACATGTACCATATTCATCGTGTAGCTCCTTAAAAATGTATAAGAAGGGTTCAAGACATTAATAGGCAGGGGGGCAAAATCACATTTCAACAAGTTTTACAATCAAAAGGAATACTGAAAAGAGGTATAAAATAGATTGTGAAAATTAAAATTCCATTGTAAGATTTCAACTCCTGAGCTGTTAAGATGTGTGGGGTTCAGCTAAAAAGAAATTGAAATTTTCTCCATTAGGAAAAAAAAATGGTGAGGCAATGCTCACCTCAAAAACGTCTTGGGCGGTATTGGCTGTGGAAGTGGTCTGCTGCTGTTGAACTCAATATCGTGGATGGGTGAATTAGGAATAGGGTCCAGGCGGTTAGGATGTCCATTGCCCACTCCGCTAGATTCCAGAGCACTTAGATTGGGGACACTCACAAACCTGTTTGCTGATTTATCATTCTTCTTCTTTTGCTGCATTAAAAATAATGCATTAAAAATAACAATTGTAAGAAGGACCCCACATTAGTACAGATGAGGAAGTTGCTTGCTTTTGTTCTGAGTGTTTGTTTTACCTGGAAAGTTTGGATATTTTTTTTAAATTGCAATGTTACTTCTGCTGCATTTATAAGATTCTCTGGAAGGATACAAAAGCAAAATGCTTCAGCCTAATTTAGTTGTAATTTCAATATATTCAGGCTACATACAGAATGGTATTCCAAACGATCAATGGGAACACTTCCCCATTAATGCTACCAGGACAATGGCTGAACTCCAGTACCACCCAACTGTACAAATGTAGTAGAGATGTTTCACTACGGAGCAAAAAACCTGTTAATTCCTAGCCTTACTAGAGCCATTTCCCCATTGTAAAATATACTAGAACTGTAACATTTTCTAAACTATAAGCAGACTATGGGTCCAGTAAATTTTATTCTTAAAGGAAATATGAAAGTCAAAACAAAGGAAATACATTGACTTAAACTTTAATTTCCATTTAAATGATTTCTTTGGGTTATACAATGTAATGTTACCAAATGTAATTTTAAATTTGCTGAAAAGAGAATATGGTCAAAATTATATTGGTTTCAATGTCAGAATCCTCATACATTCAGTTAGGGATTATACTGACAGTGTGGTGGTGAGGGGTGTGAGCTTGCAATCCTAAACACACTTTTCTGGGAGTAAGCCCCACTGAATATAATGGGTCTTACTTCTGAATAGGCAAGCATAAGATTGGGCTGCGAGTTGCTTCCTGTTCACAGCCTCAAATATGAACTAGACTTTCTGTGAGGGTCACATGGAAACCTGTGCAATTTGGAAGCTCATTCAGAATTGCCAGATTCACACTAGAGGCTATCCGAGTAGTGGTGGGAAGTGGCTCGCACCATTCTACCATGCTATTTCAGTGTCATCCTGGCTCAATGTATCAACTGGAACAGGAAGGACTAAATTACAGATCTTTTGAGACTAACTGCACTAGTGAGGATGACAACTTTCAGTTTTTTTATAATTTAACTTAAAAAAAATGTATAATACAAATTTCAATGTAGTTAATCCAAAGCAACTTTAGATTTTCATGAAACACTTCCAATTCCTGGTTTCAAACACTCTGCAAATCAAAGTCTTGCTATTTCTATAGCACAGCTGGTTCAATTACAGCATTAATGTGAATGAGGCCTTTCATGGTCCTCCAGGGGTGTCAAAATACATGACTAGAGGGCTACTAAAGATCTCAGCTGAACAAATCCTTAATTTAATTTGCAAGAAAGTTATAAGAACACCAGGTTTATCAAGCAACTGATAGGGCGACACACATGGCTGATGTGCTAAGAATCGCCCAAGAACTGTTCAGCTTCTTAAGTCCAATCTGAAATTTTATTGATCTTATTTAAAACTGAAAGATCAGTCTTAATTTCTTTTTGTTTCAGTTTAGAAATGAGCAGTCAGGAATTCTTTTTTCCCCTCCTGTTTGAAAATATTAAAAATGCAATTTTTCAGTTAAAGTTCTATTATCTTCTTAATGCTTTAGTTGTTGTGTATTAATCCAGATCTTTGCCAGGAAGTATAAAAATGATAGTTCTTTCCACTAGATGGCACACATGAATCTATTTACTTTAGAATGTAGTATACTTGCTTAGACTCAAAGACACAAATGAACCAGTGATGTCACTGATATTATTTTAGCATCATCTTGCAAAACTAAGCAATTATTTGCTTTATTTATCAAGCAAGAACTGCAATTAGCAGCCATGCTGCCTGAGGGAAAAGAATTTGATACCCTAAATTTAAAACAATCCAGTAATTTATTATTTATGTTTAAAGAATTTCTGTGCCACATTTAAGTCCTGTTAAAGGGGCCACCATACCAGTTAACAAAGAAAACATCTAAAATAATCTCAATCAAATCTTTAAACAGAGCAGGCAAAACAATAAGCTAGTAAAAAACCAGAACAGAATGAAAACATGTTCCATGCATAATACAATGATAACAGTTCAGTCTATGCATGTTTACTTAGAAGTAAGTCCACAGTCAGTTGGGATGCTCCCCAGTAAGCAATGCAGTCTAAGAGACTAACAGCCCAATCTTGGCCTTGATGTGCGCTCTGTGCAAACGTGCCATAAGGCACGTTTGTGAGGCTTACCGCCGGGCGAGCACCCGTGCTAGCCCAGTGCTGGGCAGGTACCCAGCCTCCGCTGCTCGGCAGTTGCACAGACCACCGAGCCGCAGTAAGGTAAGCGGGGGCAGGGGGAGGCATTCCAGGGAGGGGAGAGAGCGGGGAGGGAGGCGGTTACATGAACTCTCTTCCCTGGGGCTACTTGAATTGAGCAGCCCCATTGTGGGGCTACTTCCCTTAGCCGGGAGAAGGGGACAAAAGTCCCCTTCTACCGAGGTGCCACCTGCGGCTGCCGTGGGTATGCTGGATGCAACGGCAGCAGTTTTGGTGCTGCTGCAGCTGCATGCCATGGGAGCACAGGATTGGGCTGTAAGGGCCCAACTCTATCCAACTTTCATACAGACACAATGGAGACCTGATGTATGGGGAAAAATATTGCTTTACCTCGAGGAGGCCTCCATGACTGTCCACTTAGGATGCAGTGCATGCCCCACTGGCACAGCTGCATCAGCTCTGAAAAGTTGGATAGGATTGGGCCCTAAACAGCATAAAAGACTAGATGTGTAGATCAGAAAAAAAAAGAAAACAACCCCTTTCCAAGGTAAATGTGAAAAACTTATCTATATAAAATTTTAAGTTTTGAAATAAAACTGGGTGGCTCATCAGTACTTATAATTAATCTGACTAACATGAATGACTATTGAATTGTACCCTTCAGCCACATTTGCTTTTCAGAGGGATACTAGCAATTCAGTTTTCCAAATGGTAATATTAAACCTGTGACACATACCTTCACCAGAGGATTAATAACACCAACATTGGGACTTGCATTAAACACTTTGTTGAAGTTAGTCTCCCTATTGACTAGTTCCAGTTGATAGAATTTCTTGTCATCCTAATAAAGAACAAGCAATAACATATTTATGAATTTTAATTAAGCACATATTGTTTCAACAATAATATACAACTGTATTTCTACTGGTAAGACATGGAAGTTAAAATGGAAAGAAGCACTAAAATATTGCTAAAGCAGTTGTATTTAACAATTCTCATCGGTTCCTTTATAAGTTCTTCAATTTCTGTTTATCGTGGAACAAAACCAATGCAGGAATACCAAATTTTTCCATCAATACCATCATAACCCTTTCACTTACTGTATTCTGATATAACAAGTCACACTGGCCAGAACGAAAGTCACCCAAAAGCCATTAACAACATGATGGTACTGAATTGTGGACTTTTCACCAGAAGTCTGGAAGGTTCCCTCAGCATGGAAACTCTTATCTTCATATGGTAAGCAAGTTAGAGAGATCCAACTATAGACACTGCTAGGCAAACCGTTACCTATAGAAAGCTATGTATGGGGCTGCACTGGCTTTTCCCGAGTTGCTAACTCCCCTTGGACAATTAACACATATTGATGCCATCTATATCTCAATGCACGTATTGTGCCCTCCTAAGTCAATTTAGGGCCCAATCCTATCCAACATTCCAGTGCCAAGGCAGCCTCAAGATAAGGGAACAAACGTTCCATTACCTTGAGGAAGCCTCTGACTGTCCCCCACTGCAAAATACAATATACACCTTGTTGGCACTGCTGCATCAATGCTAGATAGTTGGATAGGATTGGGCCCCTCGTGTCACAGCTGGGGCAAAACCAGCAATAGCCCCCATAATTGGATTCCCATAGGTGGGATTCTGATTCTCTGTTTTCAGCTGAAGCTTAGTGTAACTGTCAGAAGGTCACTATTCAACTGCATTGGTAGCTGCACTGATGTAATCACTTACAGGGACCAGTCTTTCAGGACTAATTCCTGCAGGTAGTGATGGCAGCATTTGCAGGGACCCAGAGCAGGCAAAGGTACCACTGCTCCAACAGCACTGCCATGCTCATTTTTCACGAAAACCTCCGAGGCAGTATAAGAGAGAGTTTGCTCATTCTTCAATTCACACTGGAGCAGTCACTAGGCCCATTAGGTTAAGGAGCATATCAAAAAATAATTTAACATTAAGTAAGTCACCCCTTCCATCATTGCAGCCATAGTTTTGTATTTGTAATGAAGCTGGTTACAGAACAGCAAAAGAGTGAGTTTTTTTCCTATGTATTCGGTCAATTCAGGATTGTGAGTGATAATAAAAGGGCACGATTTTAGGAATATTATGTTCGTCACAAGTGTTCTAGTATACATGACTTGTGGACTGAATAGAGAGAACAAAAATTGAATTTTAAAAAAAATAGATTATTGTATGGCTTAATTATATTGGTAGACCTGTAAAATAACATCTAAAATATGTCATTGTCCTTTAAGAACACAAAAGAAGACACAAGGTTATCTAGAATGCCTGGAGTTTATGGAACAGATGAAAACATATTTTGAAGGGACTATTATTTAAATACTTTTCTTTCACACAGGCTGCAAAAATTTTTGTTTTACTTCAACTTCACTTCAACAGGACTTTATTTTTCAGAAGATTTGGCAAACATTAGTTTTTGGCATGCTCATACCAAAATGAGCACCAAACTGCCTTACAATCAGTTTCTTTATCAGCTGATCTCTCTCAGCAATCAGGTCTTTCAACTCTGCAATAAGCTGTAAATCTTCTGGTCTTGAGTCCCTGTTTTGATATTTTTCTTCCATTTCTTCTAAACTTTATAGGAGACAAAAACATTACCTATGGGTTAATAATGGCTCAATGTTCAGCTACAATGCTGTAAAATCATACTATCAAACTAATTTACTTCATGGATAAATCACAGAATTGCCCCCTATGCACAAGCATTTTATTGCTGGCTATGTTAAAGGAAACAGTGTTCCAACCTTGATGACCTCTATCTGCTATAAGCAGCAGTAGGAACCATGTAACCAATGTTTACTTCTTCCTCAACAAAGATACAACAAATAATTAAAATAAATCAATGTGGAAGACAGACTCATTTTTGAGAAACAATTTAGCACAAACCATAGAAATAATACCAAAACAAATTTGGTACCAAAAAAAGAAATTGTGAAAAGACTTTAAACAGGGAGTGAAGAAGCATTAAAGGAGAGAGTGGAAATAAGCACACTAATTACAAAAAAGTTATAGGAAAGCCTCAAAGTCTTACATTTGTAGGAAAGTTAGTAACAACTGAATTCAAAAGCAGACCACTATTTGTTACTGAATTTTTCACATTCCTGAACAGCAGTAATCAGGATCATAGTATTGATTACAAATCATTAAAAAGATCTCTGTGTTTGTTTGCACGTGGCCTGGATACAGATGAATCCAAATGGGCCATGGGAGCTAAGTAGGATGGACAGAAAGAAGCTGGGGCTTATCTGACTGGGCTGTGAACTTACTCTAATCTATCATAATCTATATATCATAGGCCTGGCAAACACTTTCTTTTAGAACCTAGACTACTACTCTGAACCTAGACTATCTTCAAAAAAGGCTACAGAATGAGGATTTTCCCTATATTTCAGAATTAATATGTTGTCAGTACTATTTCAGTCAATTTGTATGGACTAAACAATCATCACTCTAGCTGTTAAAATGTTCTTCCAAGAGTCCCTTCAAGTTGACTGAAAAAAAATACAATCAAACTGGAAGACTGAAAACACCTCTCACTGGCTGACAGGATTATGATGACATGTACAGTTATTCCAGGATAAAGGTACTGCTGAAAAAGTTCACGGCTTTGGGTCTGCATTTCCATTCTCTTTTCCTTCTTCCCTTTTTTCGACTACTTTGGGTGGGAGATTGGGAAGCACTGAGGAACACTTTATTCCCCTGCCCCAATATCTATGAACATCAGGAATTGTATGAACTGTTGTATGAATTGTATGAACATCAGGGTCATCAGGAATTGTAGAAGGGCAGACTGGCAGAGAGTAAATAGCAGGAAACAGCATCCAAGCGAGAGACTGCTAGATGTGAGTGAAAGGAGAGAGACTGTGTGTAGTCTTACATCCTGCTAGTATTTCATGCAGAAGGAGGAAATCGGAAGGGAATGGGGTGGGACAAAGGTGATGGAAGCTGAGCAAGCTGCATCGTCTGTCATGGGAAAGGGGGAGGAAATCACTGCCTAAACATAAGCACTTTCTCAAGTCTGTCTGGAGCTTCTTTTGGACCTTTACTGAAGTACCGATAGATGAGGGCCGCTCCTCCCTGCTTATCACTAGGATGGAGCCAGGAAGTGAAAGAGCAAACTTTGCTATCCTGTATATTAAGAGCAGAGCAGAATGTTATGCAGACATATTTGGATAGGGGATCGCTCACTACAAATCTGTCACTACCTGTGCATTTTAATGTGAACAGATCAAATCTGTGTGATAGTTTGGTTCTATGTCATGCTAGAATAATCAGCAGAAATGGCAACTCATGTTGCAAAACCTGCTAGGCTGTACTACTTTAGGATACAAACACTGGGGTAAGAAATCACATAGCTGAAAGCTCCTCTGTGAGAAAAACACACATGTACACACACAAACCTTCCTGTACACACACACAAATATTACTACATCAGACAAGAGAGCTCTAAGCCTAGCTTCCTCACAGATATGCTAGTTTTCTGTGTGCAAGGAAGAGTTTTATTTTGTTTTACTATATAGAGGAGCATTCAATTACACTATTCCATGGTTCCTATAGCTTAAACTATTTCAATATACATGCCTCTCCCTGTATCTGCAGGTCCCACATCCATGATTTCACTTCCCCACAGTTCTCAGATTCCCTCATGCTTATGACTCATCTCTCTTCGTTTGCAAACACTTTGTAAGGTTTTGTTTCCTTTCGTTTTGGAACAGAAAGACAGTGAGACTCATAACTCCCTGTTAATATTCTCACTGTCACCTCCTGTAGTGTTCCTCTAGCATAGTAGTTCCCAACCTTTAGTTGGGTGCTACTCCTTTAACGAGGGTAGTGACCCAACCTGGGACCTGTAGGTGCTGGTAGTCCAGCACTCCCAGGTTCTAGCCACAGCTGAACATGAGTAAGTAAAAAAAAACAACACTTTTCTTACATGCATTCAGCGGCTATCAGGACCCAGATGTGCCATACTAACAGCAGCTAATGGTCCCCAGTTGGGTTACTACCCTCCTTAAGGGGATAGTGTCCCTAACAAAAATGTGAATGCCTGCCCTGGGGGGAGGCACAACCCCTAGCAGCTACAAGATTAAGTTCTCTGCTTCCTGTTTCAAAGCAAAAGGAAGAAAAAGTTGCCTTTTGGAAAGTGTTTGCCAATGAAAAGAAGTGAGTCATGAGCATGATGGATGGGGATTTAGTAGAGTTTGCTGCTATCCATGGTTTCGTATATCTACGGTAGCATCAGGAACGTATCCCCCACAGATACTGTAGGATGTTTGTATTGCTATTAGTCTGGATTGGGGCTTGCACATATTTTTAAGTTCAAAATAATTTTAAAAGAGAGATAGTCCGCTGAAGAGCTGTTGCAAACAATGCTTTCCAGGATCACCTTCAAAATAAAAGCAAAACTACCCATAACTTTTTTCCTCTTTCACTGCCCTAGTAGGATAAAGTAAATTAGAAGGAGACAGGACAGATGGAGAGAAGGATAACGAACATGAAATGGAACAATACAGATGATGCAGCTGAAAAGATCCAACCAGATACAGCTTTAAATGAAAATGACCTCTGTAGCCCATAACACATCTCCATTCTTTGCCTAGCTGTTGCCTCACTGGTAGTATTTCTGAAAACTAATATGATAATACTTTTTAAAAACTATTCCCAGTAATAGAACGGAAAAAGAGATAAAATAGTCCCCCATTTCAAAGAGGAGCCTTCTAGTTCACATATAAATCTTGGTAATATTTTAATACAATTACGTTTGTTTACTAAGAGTTTTTGTTGACACATACACACCCTGTAACAGAAGTGCAAAGAGGATGAATAGAACCAACTTCCTCAACCACCTCAGTAGGTAGAAGTCACTCCACCACAGATGTCCATGGAAGGCAGAAAATGAACCCCAAGTGACAGCCAGGCCTTTATTTACTACCTGAGGAGATGATCCTTCATCCTCCAATGACTTCTTTCCAGGTCCCCCTGAAGCTGTGGCAGACCTCCCTCCATCACCATGTCAAAACCAAGGGCTGCAGAAGGCATTGTGCTCTGCTGCAACACACATTGGCATGAGAGTGTGGCTCCTCAACTCTCAAACTGGTTCCTTCTAGAGAGATGGGGCTTCATTCACACGGCTCACCTAACCTTCAGTTGACTCTAGGCAACTGCTGAAGTAACACTTGTCAGCATACTGACAAACTGCTTGTCAGAGAGTTTGACCAGATCTGCATATAGCAAATTAAGCTATCTGTGGCCCTGACCCCTGCAGGCCCTGGCTTGAAAAGGACAAACAATAACTCTCAGTCCTTCCAATTTGCCAAGAAAGTGACCGTTTCTGTGTTTTATCTGTGGGTTGAATCCTGCACTTACAACAGGCCCGAATGAAGTTACAGGGCACACCAAGTAAAACAGATTTAGGTCCTTTTTTTAAGCGCGGCTACAAGTTTATGTCTCTCAAATATCAGGCATAATTTATTAAGTAATATAGATCACTCAAACTCAGCCCACATATGAAATTGTTTAATGTAATAAGACTTACGAAACTTGCAAAGCTGAATTAATTTCCTTGAGAAGCTCTTGGGTCTTATTAAAATCTGCCAGCAAGCTTTGTTTCTCTCTGATGTGGTCTGCTGCCATGACATCCAGCTCTTTCTCATGTTTCTTGTTTAAATCTTGTTCATGCAGCCTGTTTAATTTATTTTATGTTAAAAAAAGTTATTCTTACATCAGTCAGCTTTGTTCATCTTGACTTCCTGCCATGTTTGCAAAGGCTCAGTGCACAGTATCATTCGTAAGAGCTACACAATCCAATTCTGCTGTTTGAATTTCTCTTCTAGCTTATTTCACTGCAAAGTCATCTCCTTTAATGCTTTGTAAATAAACATGTTGACATGTAAACAAAAAATATGTTTAAGAATTTTTAAATTAAGGTTAGATGGATGGCTAAGACTGCACTTCAGCAATAGCTAGTGTCTAAAATGTAACTGCAATTTCCTGTGAACTGCACTGCTACATCAGTTAACATTAAATGGGCTTGAATGGGTGCAAGCAGTTTGAATTTGACTGCCTAAAATATCCTATGTAACAAGTCTCAGAAAATCAAAGAGCATTCTGGCTTTTGTTAGTGTGTAGTTGCCAAATTAGTCAGAACACTTTACCTGACATGGCAAATATTCATACCTAATCTGTTGGTTGGATTCACTGCGTATTCTGAGAACCTCTTTCCCTTTGAACTCCAGTTCCTTGGTTAGTGCACTTATGTTCTCATGCAGAGCAAGTATCTCTTTATCCAATTCAGATATATGGTGATCTCGATGCCTCAGTTCATCCTGTAGATCTGATATCCGGCACACAAAGTCTTTCTCCTGTTAGGCAAGTATCAAGAAACAAAGAACACTTTGCACCATTTCTATGTGGGACATGTGCCTCTGGTTCTAAAATTTATTCCTCTAAAATAGTGGCTGGATTGAACAGGAGATGTAATATGAACTTGCAAGTGTGGAGCTGAGTACCTTTGAAATATTAAAATTCTTTTTCAATAGCTATACCAAGTAAGTTATAACTTCAACTGATGATGAATACTCTATGAACACTCTATGTGTAAAGATAAAAGCAGTTTTATACTATTTTGGCCACAGGGAAGATATGTACCTGATGCCTGCTGATCTCCATGCTTCTTTCAAGTTCCATTTTAGCAGCTGCCAATTCTTGTTGATGATTATGCCTTAACTGATCAATTGCTGCTGCATGTTGATGATTTAGTTCTGAACGCAAAGATGCTGGGAGACAAAATAAAGAGTTTTTTCTTGTTTAATATTGCCCTGCTAATATTAGGAAGTTGGTGTAGTATAATGGATAAGTGGGCTGCAAACCAGGACATCTCAGGTTTGAATCCTGGCTCTGCCCTGAACTCACTAGGTAGCCTTAGAGAAGCCACACCTTCTCAGCCTCAGTTGCTATATGGGGATAATACTCCTAAACTTACAGAGTTGCTGTAAAGACAGCTTCATGATAATACATGTGAAGAACTTTGTACACTCAGAAAGCACTATACAAAGGCTTATTATTATTATTATTAACAATAATAAATTTTAACAACCTATATATATTTACATTTTTACTTTATTTTCCCCTGTTATTTTCTCTCTCCTAGCTGGAAAAAAACTAGTACCCACAGACTGGAAAAGTCATTGAAATCTGTAGGAATACTTCCTCTTCAAGAGGATAACTTTACATTAGGCTTCAGTTTCATACTAGCAGCCTCAATTCTTCCAGCTTTCCTAAGTTTCAACTCAAAATACATTTACAGTTACTTTAAAGATATTATCACACTTCATTTTGCTCTATCCCTTGAATTAATACTTTGACTGGGTACTAATCATGTGTTCCTCAAGCTACATAAGGTTTTTTTTTACATTGGCTCCTGTAAAATAAATCTGAATTTGTGCAATTGCACTATACATCAGCACATCAATGCAGTTTGGATGAACTCATTTGGAAAAGAGCGAGAAACACATCTATGGGTTCATGATGTAGCCAACAGAAGAAATCAAGAAGAAATTGAGGGTGAATAGACCGTATAGCACAAAGAGGATGGTAAGAAGCAAGACGTATTCTCGTCCAAGGACTGAGAACAGCACATGATACTTTCCTGAAATAATTATGGAAACGTTTGTAGTACAGGGGTACTTTAATTTGTATAAGTTTTCATGCAGAAAACCAAGATTGGAAGCATTAACAGGATAAAGGGGTGACAAATCTCAAGATGTGATGCAGACCGCATAGAAGTATTATAAAATGTGTCTGTCATGCTATAAGCTACCATGTATAAACTCTCCCTCAGTCAGAGTTTGCATCTAATGGAGGTCAGATACACCCTAATGTACAGAAAACTGTCTATATCCGACGCATCCTTGGCATCACCTGGCAGTACAAAGTTCTAAACAACACAGTCCTGGAACGAGCTGGAATCCCTAGCATGTATGCACTGCTGAAACAGAAACGCCTGCGTTGGCTCGGTCATGTCGTGAGAATGGATGATGGCCGGATCCCAGAGGATCTCCTCTATGGAGAACTCATGCAGGGAAAGCGCCCTACAGGTAGACCACAGCTGCGATACAAGGACATCTGCAAGAGGGATATGAAGGCCTTAGGAATGGACCTCAACAGGTGGGAAACCCTGGCCTGCTTGGAGGCAGGCTGTGCAGCATGGCCTTTCCCAGTTTGAAGAGACACTTGGCCAACAGTCTGAGGCTAAGAGGCAAAGAAGGAAGGCCCACAGCCAGGGAGACAGACCAGGGACAGACTGCACTTGCTCCCAGTGTGGAAGGGATTGTCACTCCCGAATCGGCCTTTTCAGCCACACTAGCCGCTGTTCCAGAACCACCATTCAGAGCGTGATACCATAGTCTTTCGAGACTGAAGGCTGCCAACACATATTAGGCACCACTTGCCATCTGTCCTCCACACCAGAAACAATGGCATATGTTTTTTAAATAACATGAATATTTAAATTCATGAATATTTAAATAACTATACCTAGCATAGCTTTTCCTTCATCTTCCAATTCAAAACGAAGAGTCTGCAATTCTTGTTCCATTTCAAGTTTAAAAGCATCCATTGCTTGTCTGTGAGCTTCTTTCAGTGCATGGAGTTCTTCCGAGTGTTTTTGTTGTAAACGTTCTTCAAGTTCCTAAGAAATTTAAAAAGAAGATTGATGTACGTGCATATAACAATATCTCAATAATGAGATAGGCAGGATTATTTTTATTATCCCAAATAAGCTCTGCTTACATTAAATCACTTTCAACAGGGTGTATTATCCAGTAGCATATGTAAAACAATCTAGTAGCTATAAAAGTCTGTGTTTCTTAATCTCTGCATATCAGTTTGTGATAACCAAACTTTTAAATTCCATCTATGAGTGCTAATGCAGCCCTATGAATGTTTTGCCAGAAGTACACTCTGTTGTATTTAATAGAGCTTACTCTTCAGAAGGATGCATAACCTACATGCCAAAAGTTCTGTGACTGATTTGGGCATGAAGAGCAACAAACACTGGTCAACTTTGCAAGTATTTATTACAACAGTGTCTTGCAATGCTTAAATAAAATAAATGAAACTTTGTCTACAGAAAATTTATTTTACTGAATTTATGCAGAAAGAAAATGGTTCTTGGTTCATGTGTTTATCTAGTCTTTTCCTATATTACAAGCATACAACAAACCTTTATTAGGCATATACTTTTCCTATATTATTCACATACAATCCAAATCAGGAATGGACAATCCCAGTTTAACATTCTGACCTTATTACAAACTCTGATCAGAACAAGCTGGGATTTGCCAGGTTTGGGTGTTGTGACAAATCTTGGCTTGTTCTAATGAACTATGAAAGTAGGGAAGTTCCTCTCCTTGCACATGAAGGGGAGAAAGAGAGGAGTATGCAACATGTACTTCTGTGCCTCCTCACCTCTACCCCCAGGTCTGTCCCTGTTTTGTTAAGAGCGGTCTGAGATTACAATGCTTTCTGAGAAGTGGGGGGAATGAATAATTATTTATTCTGGCAACTTATTGGGTGCCCAAATGAAGAATTTTCTTTGAGTACTTTTTCATCACAAAGAACTTGCATTTCTACATTTTTGAGGTTATGCCATTTGAAAATAGTCGAGGCTTCAAAAATAACAAACTTGCCTTTTGCTCTTGTTCTTTTGTTTCCTCCATGTTCTGAAATGCAAGGATATGTGCTTCTTTCATGGAGTTATGCCTTTGCTGATGCTCTTCTTCAAGCTCTTCCAGTTCTTGGGCAAGCCTCTGTCGCTCCTGACTAAATTGTGCCTGCAGATGCTGCATTGATGTCTGAGATTGGGAGAGTTGCATTTCAAGGTTCTGTTTCAGCAGGGAGATCTAATTCACAGAAAAGCAAAGATTAGTACAAGAATCAAATGAGGAAAAAAAAACGCATTAATGTTTACTTACAGGCTTGTGATTTGGTCTGCGGTTTTGTCCCCCTTGGCAGCAGCCCTGCTAAATCAGGCAATTTGCAATATGGCAGAGGGTGCTGCTTGGGGATACAGGAGACCAGAAGCCCACTGCACATATAAAAGCTTTGGCATAGTCTCAAATATTGCTCCTGGATTATGACCTATTTTGTTCAACAATACTGTATATTTCTGCAACAGAAATTCAAATACACTACATATCTGATAAATTATTAAAATGTAAGCTAATTATAACAGAAAAGAGAACGAAAACTACCTGATAGGTTGTCAATGATATAAACCACCTCAGTACCAATGGTCTCTATGATATTGTTACATGCCTAAGAGATAAGATACTCCCAGATAACACATTTATTTTTAACAGTCCTACTTTACTTGCAATTATTTTAAAAAAGCAATCAACCACAACATTTAAGAGATTTGAATGTTTTATAGTTCTAAAACTACAGGAATTACTGTAACAACACAATCAATTTTTTTCTTTCCTGCCCTTTCTAAACAAAATGCAGGTTCCTTTAATTCAGTTGTAATCCATGATGCTCATATTATAACTCTGTGGCATCTCTCACACGTTCTAGATTACAGATGGTTAACTGGCAGCCCTTGGACGGTTTTTAGCCTACCAGATGATTTCTACACAGTAAGCGCCTACCAGCAAATGATGGTGAAGAGCAGCAGGGAGGCAGGGTTAACAAAACTGAAAGCAATGATATCAGTCACATTCAGTAATTCTGGGCTAGTACTGCTCCCAGAGTGAGATATGAGAAATAGCATCACTCAGGCCAAAATCAATAGATAAAGGAGGATAGGTTGCTTACCTCTAATTATAATTCTTTGAGTTGTTACCTGTGCACCCATAGTGGACTTCTGCACATATGTAGAGCTGACCTCAGAAGCTTTCAGACCTTTGCTGAACATTCTGCCCCTGCTCATGATGGAGGACACCTATGTATACTGTGCACCTTGAGGATGGACTAGTCCCTTAGATTGAGGACTGCCCCCTAAGTTCAAACTGTAGTATTTGAAGAGAGATCCAACAGTTGGAGTTAGACATACTGGAGAGAGAACAGTTAAGTGAGCTGTGTGATTGCAAAGTAACCACTTGAAGCACTATCATTACAGTTAACAAACGTGTCCTTCTTTGTAGTCTGTGTACTGACAGATTGAATGGAGACTAGCTAGCTTCTTCCTTATCTAGAAGTTCAGGTCAATCAAGAGAATACATTCCGCAGAACAACATGCCCAAATGATACATCAACTCTCAACTTCCTGTTCAGGACATAATGCTTTATAAAGGTGAATGGCACAGAACACACTACTATTCAGCAGAGGTCTGGGAGCAGAACACTTCTCAGAATGAAATTAATCTGATGGAATGCCCTTTTAGGGAGGCTGGTGGCTCTCCTTAGCCAACGGATAAGTCAGTAAGATAATCTTAGGCCACAATCCTATACACACTTGCCTGGCAGTTGGTCCCATTGAACTGAGTGGGACTTATTTCTGAGTAGACATGCATAGGATTGGGCTGTGAGTTACCCAATGAAACAGTGGGCATTGTTTTTTCCTTGCTAACAGATAAACAGCTTGTTATGTGCCTGGAACAATGCAGTTCTATGAATATGGAAGGAAAGGGCTCTCAATGTCCAATGCTTGCAAAGCTTTTTTCTCCATCTGACCTTGGGTTGTGAAGAAAACAGGCAGTGTTAGTTTTGGTTTGATGTGGAGTGTTGACAACCTTAGGTAATGTTCAGTGTCAACACTGCCTTGTCAGAATTAAATCTGATGAATGAAGGGTAAGAAACTAGAGCATGTACTTCTCTGGTCCTTTGAGTCTAATTAATGACTATCCGAAACACTGTTTTGAATATGACTAAGCATGGATCTTTTGTAGCCATTAGTTCAAGTAACTTACCCAAAAGTTGCAAGACCAAAAGGAAACACCATGATGGAATCAGAAATTTGAGAGGTGGGTACGGTTAGGTAGGTTCTTGAGGAACATGCTGATCAGTGGGTCTGAGAAAATAGGCGCCGTGTTTACTAGGCAGAGACAGGAGCAAAATAAACTCTCAAGGAAGCGTTTGTCAAACCCAGACTTGAGGTGGCTACTGTACTGTTGGATGTTTTGGATAAAAGGTATCCCTTGAGTGACAGTTGTTGTCTTTGCATAGTCACAGAAATGTCACCACTGTGCTGAATAGATCTTATGGGTGAAGGATTTTCTCAAGCAGGGCGAGATGTTATTTAGCCCCTGACCAAGGTAAGATCCTCCATACCATCAACTCCAGTATTTCTAATCTGTGGTGTGGTATTCAGCCCCGATTCTGAGTCTGGAGGTTTGGACAGGAGGGGAGGTTAAGATACTCGCCTCTCACCATCTTGAGCAGATCTTCTTCAGCCACCAGTGTTATCAGGATGCAGTCAGCATTGAACTCTTGTATTACGTTGATGACTTTGAAAATTAGCAGAATTGGGGGAGATGCATAAAACAGTCCTCCCCAAGGGATTAGAAACACATCCTCTATGGAGTGGGGATGGTATCCAGCTCACCTGCAAATCCTCTGGCACTTAGTATTGGTACTGTGGCTAATGGCAAACACATCTGCAGTGGATCAACTCCAGATATGAAATGCAGAATGGAATACAGAGATGTTAATGTGCCATTCATAGGCAACCGATTTGTCTTCTGCCCTGCTAAAGACATCTACCAAGCTGTTTGATAGCGCTGCATTAAGCTAGATGAACAACTTTTATGGAGATGTGATATTGAACACACTATGTTGTTGGCAACCTTCAGTCTCGAAAGACTATGGTATCGCGCTCTGAAAGGTGGTTCTGGAACAGCATCTAGTGTGGCTGAAAAGGCCGATTCGGGAGTGACAGTCCCTTCCACACCGGGAGCAAGTGCAGTCTGTCCCTGGTCTGTCTCCCTGGCTATGGGCCTTCCTTCTTTGCCTCAGACTGTTGGCCAAGTGTTTCTTCAAACTGGGAAAGGCCATGCTGCACAGCTTGCCTCCAAGCGGGCCGCTCAAAGGCCAGGGTTTCCCACCTGTTGATGTCCACTCCTAAGGCCCTTCAGATCCCTCTTGCAGATGTCTGCATCTGCAAAGATGTTCAGAGCCCTCTGAACACACTAGACTGAAATTAAGTATGCCAAGGAGAAAAGGGTTTCCGATGCTGTGCCACCCAGTTTGTCTATGTCGCAAATTGCTGTTGTCTGTTAGAATCTGTTGTACATGATCCTTCAAAGATGTTAGGAAGGAGCCCTTTGAAGATGGTCAACATTTCTAGCAAGTTGATGTGAGTTTTCTCTGTTGCATTGTCTAAGCCCCATTGATTTCAAAGGAGCCACAGGGAGCTCCCCTTCCCCACACTGTTATGGCAGTGATTTTTCTAAACGGTATGTTGGAATGAAAGGGCACACTCAAAGAGATTGATTGGGAGAGCCTAGGACCAATCTGAGAGGGCCCACAGCCCTTGCAAGCATGCCCCTGCAAGAAAAGAATGCAGTTGTCTTGAAAAGTTGTAAAACAACAGTGTTACCCTTCTCTCAACTTTGTCTTTGAGGGGAGGGGCTCACTTTGGAAGTGAGCATGGATATCTTTGCTGATACCTTGGTCACCTGAATTTTCAGGAAGTTGTCAATGGCAATATTGGTGTTCCCCATCAAAAGGGAGATCTTCAATATGAGCCTTAATGGAGAAGAGAGGAAGTAGTTGGTACTGAGGATGGCTTCTCCTAAATTTCTTTTGTCACCTTAAGTTGGACAGGAAGCTTATGTTACACTACTGATATATAAGCATCCCCTTGCACAAAGTTGTGCATTGTATCATTATGCCCCACCCAATGTTGGCACTTCATGTCGAGTGGTGATCATGCTGATGATGTTTTCATTCTTTAACTTCAGGTCCTCCACTGAAGAAATCAACCTTGCGCTCCACTTGATGGTCTAGTAAAAGTTTCAAAGGCACAATGGAGGTAGATGCTTCTAACTCTGAATCTGGTTCTGTAGTCAGTGAGGAAGACAAGAGGAGCTGCTGGTATTGCCCAGAGAATATGCAATGTAGGCACTATTGTTGGTAACAATGAAACAGTGATGATGAAGTTGATGGAACAGCAACCAATGCCATACTCAATGTCAAAACTTGAGTCAATGTTGAGGTAGGATCTGTGAGAGACTGAATTGTAGTTGTTGTAGGTAGCATGGATACTATAGCTGATGGTGGTTCTATTGACCTATGCACTGCCAGGCAAACATGATTACTGCAGCCAAGGCAGAAGAGATGATACAAGTCCCCATATCAAGCTAGGCTGGTACACAGTGAGCACTAATGATGGTGATATGGGTAAGGAGAATTGCATGGGCAATCTGGGTACTCCGATAATTCCAAAACCAAATCTCAGTCAGAGCAATAACATCAGGCTTTTGGGCTACAGTACAACTTTCAGCATGGAGATCTATGGTCCTAACGGTAACCTGGCCTTCTACTTTGAAAAAGATTGTGTTCTTGGCTCAAGGCCAGTAACATCAGCCTGTGGCTGCAGGGGGTGGGTGGGTGGGTGGAATGAACATCATGATGTTTCAACTGTTTCCCCCTCAGAAATAGTGCAGTGGGGAGTGAAGCCACTCCAAGGCCTAGTCATTGACAGACCAACCTTCAATATCAGAGCCCTTGCTGGTATTAACACATAAGCATATGGGCAGAAGACATGTCAGGGTCTTGCAATTCTCTCCCAAACAGAGAAGACAGGCATTGTGCTTCTCAGTGGAGGGGAGTTTAGCACTACAGCAGTGGCACTTTTCAAAGGTGGCCATGCCCAAAACGAGGCAGGGCTAACTTACCTAATAAATGCTAGTTATTGGCAGGCCCCTGTATCTGCAAGGGGATCTGTTCCCGGGCCCCTTGCAGATACAGAAATTGTGGATATGGGGCAATGCTATGAAAGTAACAGTCCTACCTCCCAGCACCCATTACCTTATTTTGTATGGCTGCACAGGAAGCACAGGCGTTTCTTGTTTAAACATGAACTGAATAACTGAACGTGCAGAGAGAATAACCACCCAGAGTGATAACAGGAAGCAGAAACTGTCCTGCTTCCTGATAGTTGCTCTCTAGCGTGCAGAATACTCAACAAAGCTCCAGAAGCATCCAAAGTCAGCTCCACACATGCACAGAACTTCACTACATGCAACCCCACAGAGACCACAAAGATGAATTATGTACCACTTTCAATCCAGTTATCACACTCTAAGGGAAATTGGAAGTGCACTGCAGAGCTGCATATTCCCTCAAAGGGGTCTGCACTGGCATTCGGACTCCCTTTTCTGGTGCATGTCATCTCAACTGGGTAATGATGCTGTCCCCAGATGCTCAATGACGACATCATGTATCACTGCTGAACTTTCATATTATGAAACTTTTTGCTGTATGGAGCTTGGCTTGTAGTTGCAAGGCCATGTGGCTCCACAGCTTACAGGGAACACTGCTGCAGAGGTTTCTCGTGTATGATACCATGTGCTAGCCAGGTCGTTTTGTCCTAGGCAGTGCTATTCTCTGAGTAAGTTTCACATGAACAAGCATGGCCTCAGGCATACTTTCACCACGTGTAAGAACCTCAGTCAAGTTAATAGTAAGGCACATGGTCCTTCAGACTGAACAAGTTAGCTGGAGACATGGATACAATCACCAAAGTGTGCTGACCAGGTCTGTAATGGTTTATACCAAAAAATAAAATGATGATCAGCATTATATAACACTAATGGTATGTGTGCAGCAGTATTTACTGTTATGGCTGAACTCCTGGGAGGACAAACTAAAGCAAATGTAGAAGTAATTGTGTTTAAAACAGAATTTTATACTGTGACAAGTGAAAAAAATAAGCAGTAACTGAGCTACTTACTGAATTGGACCCTATACCTCACACAAATTTAATAGCTAATACAAATGATACATGCACAATCCAGTAAGCTAAAACAGTATTACAGCAGTTCCAGGACCTACATTAAAATTTACTCCTGTGATGGATTTTTAAGCTGAGCCTGTAGAACCTAATAACCTTGAATCTAGGTCTTACAGCAGAAGCTTTAACCAATGGGTTGCAAGTAGCCAAAACTATACACTGATACTGCTAAGGCCCAAAACATGCAACTTTTAATGGATGTTTTGGCCGCGTATTTATTTTTGTTCTTAAAAAAAACCAGTGTGTGTTGAAGCTCCCAACTGCAGTGAAACAATGCAGGCAGATATGGATATTTACCCCTGCTGGGGTTCTAATCCAGATCATGCCTCTCCACACTATTTAAATTAGGGGGAAAAGTCTCTTTTGAATTGCAGCTTTTCTTTTCTGTAATTTAAATAAGCTCAAGGTAACGATCCAGATTGGAACAATGGTGAGGAAAAAGTCTTAATCTACCTACTTCCCTACTGCCATTTCCCAAGTTTGAAGCTCCTGCACGCACTATTAAAAAAAAACAACACCAAGCTATAACATGTATTACAAGTACTGTATGGTTCTGGTCACTCAGCAGTGAACAAGCTTGAACATGAGCTCTATTCTTAAGGGGGGAAAAAAAAACCTGATAACAACTTACTTCTTTTATGAATTGATTAATCATTACCAAATTTTAACAAGTCAGTGAAAATTACCTGGTATATAAATATATTTTGTTGAAAACATAAGTAAAATAGAGACATCAAATGCAGCTCCATAGAAAATGGAAGAATTGAGGACAAATGCTTTATGTGCAATGCAAACATGCATGAAATATGTTGTTTTAATTTCCAAAAAAGAAATTTTAGAAACATACTTGTTATCCCATTTTGAAGGAGGAAGAAAAGGAAAACTTAATTTGATCACCTTAATAAATGTCTTGAATTGGAAAAGTTACCTACCAGTAGTTCTTAAGATGAACAATAAGCATATAAAGGAGCCTATTCTAACCTTCTACATTTTAAAATTTCATTATTTCTATTATGTTATCAATAACAATCTCTCATTTCCTTTTCTTACACTATAGTGCTAGCACAGTGCCAACAGACTCACCATAATCTGATAAGAGTTTGCAAAAAACAAAACTCTGTAATTGTGTAAAGCTTTTAATGATTAATGTTTATATCTTAGACAAAGGGTTTTATTAAAAGCTCTGCAAAATGTTAATTTTTGCACAGCTTTACTGCTTAGTCAAGAGACACATCTCCATAACTGCATACAGCAAAAAAATAATCTAATGATATTAGTATTTAAATATTTTCCTATTCCTTTTTTATTTTTCCATTTGGGCAACTAATGAAGTTTTGTTTTTAAGACTGGTTAAGAAGTCTTCAATTTCAATACCAGCTTGTTTAAAATAAAGTATTAAAAGGCATGTGCATAATCTTAATAAATGCTAGTTTCATTATTCATCAAGACTACCATTCTAGACATGCAGGTACTGAGAAACAAGCATAGAGTTAAAAGTATTTTGTAAGTTATTATTGCAGACGAATATCCAGCTGAACTGGCAAGCCATTTTTTAAAAACTGGTTGTAGATTGAAATACTTTCGAATGCATGTATGCTTCATACCCACTAGTGTGTGTGGCTATCTAGGATTATGCCCTAAGTTACAACCAATGGACACTACAAGACCCTTTCAGTGGCCAGTCTATGCTGTTGTAACTGAAGTGACATCCCATTCTGCAGGGTCTCTGAGAGGAATTTTGTCAGGGGGTACAAACTTTCTTTTGGGTCCCTTCTCAAAGAAGGAGGGGGTGAAACAGAGTGGGGATGGTAATGGGGGTGGGCAGAAGGAACAAAACAGGCAGGGGGAAAGTGGCAACAGCTGGAACAGTCTTTAGAGACTAGGGGCACAATCCTATACTGCGCTGGAACAGGCAAGCCAAGCGACTTGTGCTGTAGCGCAGGATTGGGGCAGAAGCAGCTCAGCCAGAGATAAGGGGAAACTCTTCCCCTTATGCCTGGGTAAGGGCTGCTGGCCCCTATGGGTCTCCTCAGACTTGCGCCACCTCTTGAGGTGGAGAGCGGAGTGGCTTGGAGCCAATCCATTCTCTCCGGGAACAGGGGTTGGGATCCTGTATAACTGCCGGATCCCAGCCCCGCCTCCCACTCCCCGCCTACCTGCCCCCGGGGCCGCCCACCGCCCGCCCTCCCCTGCCCAGGAACGCCTACCTTTTGTCCTTGTGTCAGCCCAGCTGGTAAGATCCCAGGAAATTTCTGGGCCCCCTTCTTTGGTTCCTGGGCTCCCTTTCTGACCCTGGGTCCAGGTACAAATTACCACCTTTATGCCCTCTCCTAGGCCCTGCCATACTGTAACAGAACCATGAAGCTTTGCTCACAAATGCTTTCCCTTCACAATTCAGTGCCCTAGAGGATTTTAAACAGTTCTGATGGTCCTGAAAATGCAAAACATTACTAATTTTTTATTTATTCTAAACCTTACCTTTAAATACTGCTTGGGCTCCAAGCAGCATGTGAGTGAAAGGCACTTCCACGTGCACAACAGGGAGGTGCCAATTTCCACTCTGTCACAGGCTGCATCCCATTACGCTACATTGTACTGTGCTTCAGATGGTCCCCTGCCTTAAGGAGTGGCTTTGGGGAAATGAGGGAAGGGAGGAATGCAACAGGAAGTAGGGAGTGGAAAAGCCCTAGCATGTATACAGTATAATGTGTGCGACTCTTTGGATCCCAGCCACTATCTTGTATTTCTTTGTAGAAACAGAAGAAAATATAGAAGCTCAGTTATAACTGATTTGCATTATTTATTTTAAACTATAATATAGTACCACACATTTCATGCTTTATAAAAAAGCTTTATAATGTGCAAATGTACTGCCTGCAAGCTTGCTTTTACATCACATAAAATGACTGTGTGATGCTTGATGTCAAATGATGCAAACATATACACATATGAATGAATGAATGAATGCAGAACAGAGAGTTAATGAAATTAATGCATAATCTCTTTCCCTGAACATCATAATTTTATTTTTATTTCAAAGGCTAATGCTTTCAAGTAGCACTGGCCAGTATGCAAGAAGTGCAAGCATGCCCTCATGTACAAATTGTAAGTGCAACTCACTTACATTGCTGATAGATTTATGCAAAGCTTCACCGAGACAGTGCCGCTATGAAGGAAAGATCACAGGAATAAAGGGAAACATTCAGAAATAACTAAGAAGATGGGATAAAGAAGGGACAGTAAAACACAGAACATTCATATTAATCTGACAAGAAAATAGGTTGAAAATTGTTTGAAAAAACTGAAATACAAAAGTTTTGCTATGGCTTATTATAATAATTTACTACATGGATAAGGAAGTTGCATTAAGGAAAATGTTTGACGCAATTTTAAGGTTAAAAATTGAAATGGAAAAAATAGTATGTCTCAGAATATTCCTGTATACAAGTCATTTTGCTTTGATTCAAATGTGCCTGGGAAGAATCATCATGCAACATCTATTGCCTTTCCCATTTAATGTGAATGAACAAATCTCTTTAAGTATTTAAAACAAATCTTCAGAGTTTTATTTTTTGAAATAGTTAACAGATAAGTTGCCGTCGTTTTTGAACAACCTGGCAACATCATATCATGTCTAAGACTATTTTTATTACCAAGCCCAAATCAGTCTGTAAAAGAACCATTTTTTAAAAGATTTAGATGTTGGATTTTCCTAGAGATTTTTATTTATGAATCCATAGCAAAATTACATCTTACATACAATAATATAGCGCCATTTACTAACAAGCTGAAGATGTACTGTCAGCATGTATAAGTGGTACATCACCATATACATCAGTTGTAACATATGATCAATACATTGCTAAAAGTGAATGATGGACAATTTCATTGTTGAATACATGAGTTATGATTCAGGCATCAGTCATTCTAGATTAATTTCCCTCACAGTTCTATCTTTCATTCAAATAATTAGAAGTACCAATGAGATGCTTACTAATTTATATCCTTTCCTTCTGGAATATATTTGCTAAAGCAGTAAGATTAATGTTTGTCAAAGTCTAAATTTACAAAGAAAACAGTCAATATTCTAAAGAAGACACTAATCAAATTACAATTTCCAGCTGTTGTGATATCATAGTAGTGAAGTAAACACAGCATTGAATTAAATCCTGAAAACTATTGCTATGAGACAAATGTCCCACTTCAGAAAACTGCAGTCTCTCTGCTGAACTCATGGCAAAATCAGTTAGCTATATTGCAATCCAAATGGATGGGTGTGTGTGTGTGCGTGCGCGTGCATGCGTGCCACACTTATCATACCACATTATCGCATAAATAGATCGGGTATGTAAAACAAACTTAAAAAATCTACTTTTGTGGCTTGTTTATTCTGGGGATTATTGTGGATAAACACTAGTAAATTGTTTTGTTTTTAGGTGAATAATTGCATAGTTATGGCATTCCAATCGTTAGCCTTCTTGGGGTGGAATAAGTCAGTTTATACTTTAAAATAAATAAAAGAACTGAACATAGCCCCTTTGCCAATTATATCAGCCAAAGCAGACAAGTTAAACAATTCAGGATCACCTTATGACACATATTTGCCTGGAGCCTGGGAGCAGCTGGCTGGTGGACAGAGGCATACATCCCCCTGAGTGGTGGTGTGTCCAACTCTGCCCATTGGCAGAGAGGCAGAATACATACCCCTGCTCATCACTAGGCTGTAGGATGCATTATTCATCCAGACAAGTGGGTGGGTAGGTGGGGAAGCGGATGCACCAATTAGTCAGGCAGTAGCACCAGCCACTACCTGCTCCTGGCTGGCAGAAGGAAGGGAGGAAAGGACAGGTGGCTGACAGTGCTGGCAGAGTGGGGCCGACGTCAGCCACAAAAAGGCCTGGAGAAGAAGGGGGCAGAGGTGGAGAGGAAATGGAACAAAGGGAAGAACACAGGAGAGAGGAAGCAGGATGAAGAAGCAAGCAGGAAGTTGCAATAGGAAGAGAGGAGAGTGGGAAACAGAAAAGAGTACAAAGGGAGAGAGAAGAACCTTCTTGGCCTGGAGGATAGGATGATGTCTGGCACAGACCCCGTATCCTCCCCAAGAAGGGCTAGGCCCAGCAAGAAGGGAAATGGGGGCTTGAGCCCTGAAAGAGCACAGGGAAAAGAAGAGTCTGGACAGCAGGAGGCCTAAGCCACCCGAGCAGCAAACCTTCACCCTGGGGAGTGGCTTCCCCTAGCATCCCCAAGTGGTCAACTGCCCTGGGCCACTGCCATGGCCACCAGCACAGAGGTATGGTCAGGGCTTGCATTACTGAGAAAGGCCTCCACATAGGGACCACCAAGGGGTATAGAGGCCAAGGTCAGGGAAAGAAGGGGTGAACTTAAACCTGTTGAGGAGGGCCAACCCCTTCCATTTTTTTGTTCTATCTGACCCTGAATAAACAAGAGCTCAGCACTGACTGACTGAGGATTAATACATCAGTAAGCTTCATGAGCACCCTGGAAGTGGAATTCTTACCTTTCACTCAATGTGAAATACATGAATCAATCTTAAATTATGTTTTATGTTATCTCTAAAATGTGTCTGTAGTTGTACTGTCTGTTGAACAAATTAAAGTATAGAGCTTATCTACTTAATCTTTTCCCCCCCATGTTCCTGAATAGGACAAATGTGTATCATTTGGGAATTAAATCTATGCTCCATCTGTCCAAACTGCTGTTGGTTCTGATGACAGAGAGACAGATCAGAAATATCTGGTGAAGTTAACTCACTACTCCTGAAAAAACATGGGCAAGCTCCTTCATTTTTAAACTCTCAAAAGATGTGATGGAGAGAAAAAGCAGGAATGCTTCCAACATTAATTAGTAGATGACACTTGTGGTTCAATGACAACTGTACAGGAAAACATTTAATATTTCCCCATTGTAACATACATTCTTATGAAGCACCTACTGTGCAATACTGTTATTTTTACAATTCCTACATTCTCTTCCCCCCCTCAATTTGTACAGAGTCTACAATAATAATTCAATGTTTTCAGCTGATATATTGCCCTTGTGAAGACCAATGAAGAATTCCCAAACTCGAAACCAGATACTGTCCAGAGTGAACAAATGTTGCAGTATGTGTTGCAATCAAGAGATTTATTATTTTCAATTAGCAAACTACAATGTTACATGGCTTTTTTAAGCATGCAAAACATGTCTATTCCAGGTGTATTCTGAAAGTGCAGAAATTTTGATGAGGATTTTGCTACTGCCTTTCTTATTTATATGTTGTGCAAAAGTTTTCTGCAGGCTGTACTGGGTGTAGTAGTTTGAATAATGGTGTCCTATAAATGTTGAATTTTCTTGTTCAGTGTTACCCGAACTTTTGAAAGAGAGGCATGAAATGGACTTGAGAATAAAAGCATATTATTCTGCATTTTAACTGGATTCCTCTCAACTAATGTATCAACCACCTAGGTTTCTACATGCTCTTCTAGTCCAGAGTTGTACACTGGAGAGGAGGCGCACCTTGTCTTAGCAGTTTTAGGCACTGTTCTAATTAGATACTGATACATTTGAATTTTTTAATAACATATATAGTGTCAGTATAACAGACACAATGGTGATAGTGCTCTGCATGTGAATTTTTCTAATTCCTCAGATTCTGAACTAGTTAGCTTTGCAACAACATATCCTTCTTCAGAGTAATTAAGATTAAAGATTAAATATGGTCACAACACATGCAAGTCATCAGTCCAGTTACCTGATCCAAAAGATCTTCCACTTTTTTCTGCCAGCTATCTCTGGCAGCATTTTTCTCTCTCTCTTTTAGCTGCAAGAGTTGAGTCATTGCTGACTTTTTATCTTCTTCATGCTGAAGTCTCAACTCTTCACGTAGTTTACTACATTCCTGCCTGAGAAGAAGGAGAGAGAACTCACACATATTCTCGACTTTAACAACACAAGGAAAACATACTTTTTGTCAAGATTATATCATTGAATTTAATATATATTTTTCTTTAAAATGGAGGAGGGGACTTGCCGAAGGTTTTCTGTCCATTTTATTTCCAAATCGCGGGCCATTCGGTCAACCTTGAATTTCTCCTCCTCTCTCATGGCTACAATCATTGTCTCGTGTTGTTGTCTCTCCTGGTCTAATTCTCCCTAGTAAAAGGAAATTCAAAATTTAAATGGAAAGAGCAAAAAAATGTGGTTAATGTCAATATGTTACTTTGAAGCAACATTACTGTCCTTCCCAAATGCACACAGCATTTTCATTGGCTGGCCAAAGATACATTTGTATGTTCTACTTCATTAACATAACTCCTGATAATTTCATTTCTTAAAACTGATAATAGTTTAGTCATATATGAAGTGATTTTTCTATGAACTATTGCAAAAAGAACAAGAGTTCTCAAAGCATGAGACATATTGAAAACTGAAGGAATGGTTTCAGAAAATAATTTTTGTATGGTTCATCATTCACAATCAAAATTAAAATTTACTACACCACTGCTTTTCATAAAAATTTAAAGTACAAGAGCTCATCATGATACCCCGCAGGCATTATACCCTTGTTAGGGGAGAGGTATACATCATACGGAGAGGGGAATTACAAGGAGTGGAGGGTAGTAAGTACAAAACATGTGGCTGAACGGAAATGCTGCTAGACAGAGGTTTATTTGAGAATGTCCATACGTGTGCGGACCAGGGTTGGGATATAGAAGGACTGTTTGCGGTCCAACAGCATGGTCTCTGGATTCAATTTTCCATCTTTACATCAATCCCCGACTTCGGCCAAGAGGCCAAGGACTGGCAATGCCTCTGTCATGTATCAGGCTCTGGAGCACTGGTGTTCCAAAAGAGGCTGGCGCAGGGAATGGGAGCCGGGGTATACACAAGTCCCTAGGGTTTCTCTGGATTGCTCCTGACCAGTTGTATTGCCAATGCATTCTCCTCCCAGAGAATGCCCTCCACCCCTCTGCTGTGTGACACCCCCTTACTTACTGTGCCAAGCAGGAAGTGCTGCTGGTAGCAGTGTGCACGGGCCTGCCAACATCTGGCACAAAGTGCAGCACCTGGAAGTAGTTTGGTGGTGACACAATGACATTGGCATGTCATCTTGTCACCACCAATTACTTCTGGAGGGCTGCAATTTATGTCTATTTGGATACAAGAGTGGGAGGGAACATGGCATGGAGCTCTGTTGGGCAGGGCTCAGGCAACACACCCGTCAAACCCCCCCCAAGCACCTGGCGGTATGACACCTGGGTTGGTCTGCCCCAATTGTCCCCCTGCAGCTACACCAATGCTCCTGGCCCTTTCTCCCTTCTTCTATTCCAAAAGCTCTTCCCTTTTGAATGTCTGCCCCCATAGCCTTCTCCATCTCTCCTTTATCTCTTTCCCATCTCTGCCTTTTTCCTCCTTCATCATTCTACTGCCGTTATCAATCTCGCTTTGCCTCTCATATTCTCACTGTACCCCTCCTCCTCGAGTCCCACTATTTCTCCTCCTCAATTCAATGTTCCCTTTTTACTCACTCTTTGCCTCCACCTCCTTCTTTGCCTTTCCTTCTTTATCCTTCCCACCTGTATTTATTCAATTTTTCCCCACTTTTCTTCCAGAGGCACCTGGAATATCTCACAGCAATATTTAAAATACAATTACAATCAAACTGTATAATCATATAAATCTTTAAAATGCATATAAATCTTAAAAACATTAAAAATGTATCATGTAAAATATAATCATAAATAAAATTACCAATAAAATCTGCAAGTGCCAGGTACCAAAGGCTAAAATTAGAAGGCTTGCTGGAAAAGGAATTTTTAGACCTCACCAGAAGGCTTCTAAAGAATGCCTTCTCCTTCCTTTTGAACCACCCGCCTTGTTACTATTGTATCACTCAATGGTAATCAGGTCAGCTGTGCTGCCAGCCTGATCCCATGAGACCGTGCTGCTCAGCAAAGAGGTCATCATTGTGCCAGATACCCAGAAGCCCTGACCTGCTGCTTGCAGCACCTCAAAGCACCATGGATAACAAGCACTATACAAGTTGAGCCTATTTAGCCGTTGATTTTTGATCTGTGAATTTGGCTCAATGTGGGTCCTCCAGACCCCTGCTGAGCCACATTTGGCCCAACCTGAAGCCTCCAGAAGCGAACGGAGCTGTGCTCCGGTCGCCTCTGGAGGCTCTTCTGAAGTCCATGGAGGCTGCGCGCAGCCTTCACGGGCCTCAGAATGGCCTCCAGAGGTCCTAGAACGGCACTTCAGGTTTTCGGCCGAAAACCTGATGTGCCCTTCTAGGCCTCCACAGGCTTCAGAACAGCTCTGGACACTTTCAGAGTTCAGCAGACCCTGAAATCCGCATGATTTCATATCACGCACAATTCGGTATCTGCAAGGGATCCAGGAATGGAACCCACGCAGATAACAAGGGTCCACGTGAATAGCCATGCCCCCTTAGCCATACCCCAGTAAGACTATAACAACAAAAATATTTAAATTTCTTCATTAAAGTGTTGTTTTCCCTGCCACTTATTTCTATTTTGAACACTATATTACTTTTTAAAAATCTAGCTTATTTCCTTGCGAATGTCTGGTGTGGGTTGCAGTAGTTTTAAAACAAGTTTCTAAAAACTGAAAAATAGGATTAAAAAGTATCTCAAATAAATATAAATGCTATATTGGCATTTCATGTTTATTTAGAAGTAATTCCCACTGCGTTCAACAGGACTTACTTTTGTATAGGATTTTAGTTTTAAGGTAACACGAGTTACCTTAAGGTAGCCCTTGATAACATCTGAATTAAGATGATAGTGATATGTTATGAGCTGATAGTGTTATGCAGTTACCTCAACATTATACAGAGAATCCGTTGTCTCCCTCAGTCTTGCCCGAGTTAATTCAAGTTCTTTTTGTAGTATTTCCTGGGTTTCCTGGAGATTGGAGATGTGCCCTTCTGCAGTACCAAGGCCCTGCTCACTTTTTCTTATGAGTTCTTGCAGACGACTCACCTACAATAAAGAAAAAAAGTCACTGGCAGTCTAATAAAAATCAACTGCAATTTACATGTGCTTTCTGAGAAGTGGAATAGCATTTAGCAATCATTTTACTCATTCCTTCTTAATACCATTTTTATACAGAGGAAGCAAGAACATTTAATTCATTTTATTACTCACTTTCTTTTTTAAAAAAAGTCTCACACACTCAACACTAAGAACAAACAACTCCTAGGACTTAGTTCCTCCCTTCATCAAGGGTTATAGAAGACAACTGTATGGATGGGAGAGGACTGGCAAGTGCTATAGACAACAGTACTAAATGTTGTTGGCACATGCTAGAGTTCTACTCTGTTGCCATGGGAGTACTACCTGTGATGCACATCAGAACTACATCTTAACACAGTGCAGGCAGAACTTCTGACAAATCCACATGGTAAGCTGTGGCTACAACACTTGGTAGCCCTCTTGACTTCTCCCTAACTATAAATGTAGCAAGGACTGGAGCTTAATTTTATGACAATGCCTATATTTTGAAGCATTGAAGTATGTTTCTGTAACAGGATTCTGTGCAAAGCGAAGATATTATTACTCAAAAGCATTAAATATAGCAATACAGAAAGTAACACATGATCAGCTGTAACTTAGGCTTTTATCCAATTTGTTTAAAAACTGGCTTACTAAACTTGGGCCTTTAGTTACATGGGGTAACTAATACCAGCATTCAAAAGGCGACCTCTCAGCTACATCTACTTACCAACCAATGTATTCTGACCTACATTTCCCACCAGTTATTGCACCAACTTTAAACTACATTTCATAAGGCTACAGTATCTAAGCACACTTTTCAGGGAGCAGCCTACATTGAACACAATGAGACTTTTGAGTAGACCTGCATAGGACTGAGCTGTTAGAATAGTTATGAAACAAATAGGAAGTCTGCAGTATCAACTATATATGGATGCTCTTTGTTCCCGACACACCTGCCTATCAGGGTTCTTTAACCAAGGTATGTGCTTAGATTACAACTGTTTCCTCAACAATTTCAGCTTAGATATTGACTGGGAAATTAGACTGATTCTTTCAGTAGACTTTATGAAAAACAATAATTTGGGTCAAGGTAAAAATTGAGCAATTCATTTATGTAGAAAATTGTGACAGGACATTGCTTATCACTTCCTTGGCACCCTCCTCTAGGTAACCTACTGTTCCAGTTTCATTCCCTTTTTTCTCAATATGAATGTGAGGCCACTTGTTGACAACTAAAGTGAAGCAGGTGGACAGTCTGCTGTATTAAGGCAGTTCTTGATATCAGACCAGCATATTTTCTCTAGCCCAGTGTTTCTCAAACTGAGTCAGGACCCACTAGGTGGGTCGCGAGCACATTTCAGGTGGGTCCCCAATCATTTCAATATTTTTTTTTTCATATATTGGACTTGATGCTACCATAACATGTGACTGCATTTGGGGAAATGTTACAGACCTGTACTTTTAACAAGCTACTATGTATTTTAACAATGATAGTAAATGGGACTTCCTCCTGGGTAAGTCAAGTGGGTAGGATTGCAGCCTAGGATTGTTAAAAATTGCCCTGCTTGATGATGTCACTTCCAGCCATGACATCACTTCCGGTGGGTCCTGACAGATTCTCATTCTAAAAAGTGAGTCCTGGTGCTAAATGTGTGAGAAGCACTGCTAGCTGACATTCTTTCCCATTTGGATTAAATACCTATTAAAATTGTTAAAATTTTATACCTATTAAAATTAAATAACTATTCATATTAAAATTGAAAATTAACCACATTTTTATGTGTATAAAAAATTGAAAATGGAGTAAATTAAAATTACTCTAATAATAAACAGGAAGTCTGAAATCACAGGCAGATAAGCGATTTGAGCGATGGGGGATTTTTGAACCACAGATAATTGAAACCATGGATTCAGGATCCACAGATACAGGGAGGCACCTGTATTTGGATGATTTCTTCAGCTCCCATGTAACAAAAATAAAATAAATATCTCAAATTTAAGTATGGAGATTTCCCAATTCCTTGCTGCAAAATTTGATGTGAAGTTATGGCTGCCATGGAGCCTTTGGAAGAAAGAAAGTGTGTTATTTTGAGATCAGCATTTCATGGGATGTACCGAGAACTTTAAAGAAATGGGCATGGGTTTTCAGAGCAAAATTTAGCAAGCCAAATTTATCAAAAGTTTACCAATGCAATAATATTTCAGTGTTTTGGAAGAAAAGTTCAGAGACCCAGCAAGCAACTTTCAGTACGATCAGCTCCTAATCCATTTAAATGCTTGTTTTGCTAGGATTTGTATGAAATAATAAACTACTTAATGAAATAATTTTGAAATGATGGATTGACTTAATTGGCTTTTTCAGGGTACTGCATTATAACAATTTCTGTGACAAATTAGAAACAATTTAATTATTTTCAAACCTGATGTGCTTCTTAAAATTTTTTGTTTAAAAACAGTACATTTTTACAGGATTACTGAGTCAGTTTCATGACAGTTTTGATTAGAATCAATACTACAATAATTTGAACTACAATCTATTTTTAATGATTATTTTAAGACTGCAATAGCAGAATGTGAATATTTTCCTTTTACTAACCAACACCATTATGGTCAGGAATATTTCAGAAAAAGTATTCATCCCTCTTCAGGAAAGTAACATTGTATATTAAAAAATAATGCAGGAATAGAAGTCTGAGGTATAAAATAAGAAATATTAGGGCTGAATAGAAAAGTTTACTCCATATAAAGAAATACACAATATGCTGACTTTTAAAGGAACCATTCAGACTCTGTAATAGATCTCAACTCGGAACAACTTAAATTTGGGAAGAGCGCTCAGGGTTATACACTTCCTCCTCATATATAAAATACAAAGCTTCAACAGGAATTTGAAAATGGGATGTTCTCTGACGTGGTATACTGAATCCAATAGGGAGCAGAAAGGAGTGGGGATGATGTGTATAATAAGCCCAAGACCTACTCCTGATCTCACTAGGGAGAAAGGAGAAATTAGAAGAGTATTATCCAAAGTGTAACATGGCCCGAAGTATGTTACCAAACCTATTGTATTCTGCCTATGGAATCCGGAAATAATCAATCTCCAATATGTTCAAATGCTAAACCAAGTGACAAACATACAGTACTATACAATCAGTTGCTTAGTCTAATTGATTTCATCTCAATATTCTAAGTGCAAACAGTTAATTATCAGGTTTTCACTTCTTTGCCATAATGTTTTAGCTCACTAAAGTGGGTTATATTCTGTTTCTTTAGGGATAAGAGAATAAAGATTATTTTACAAATTTAATAGGAAAGATCCATCTCCTTTGAGAAGGATTGTCTGAATTGTTCAATGGACAAGCAGTAAAAGTTGTCAATTGAATTAATTGACTAAGAATTTAGTATTATAAAAAAGCACTTCCCTTCAACATTTAATCCCTCCCCCCTTTTCACTAGAAATATTTGTTAATGGTCACTGATAGGTAAAAATTTCCAACAATTCTGAAACTTTTAATGACTTCCAAAGGAATATCATATATTTTTAAAAAGTAAATTTAGCATGTGTTTAAGAGTGTTTCAAAAGAGTGTTTCAAAAGCACCGTCTTAATGCTAGAATTTGAGATGTAAATTAACATACAGAATAAGCATAATAAGCTATAAGGCAATTAACCCATTCTGCCCAGCCCTTAGGTGTACACATTTGATCCCTGTTGCTTATATGCAATGTTGGGCAGAAATGGCTTAAACACTCACAAAAAACAAAATCTGCCCATCACATGGCAGCTACATAGAAAATCATACTAAAGTAGCTTGATACTACCATGTATATAAAGCATATTGAATGATTTACAGCCCAATTCTGACTTGCCAGGAGCATTGGACTGCCGCAGCACCAAAAATGGCTGCCACAGCATCCTCAGCGCAACCGGGCAGCCACCAGTGCCTCCTCAGGGAAAGAGAAAATTCGCCCCCTTCCCTCAGGTAAGGAAAGTAGCCCCACAATGGGGCTACTCAACTCTGCGACAGCTCTGGAGCTTCCCCCAGCACGCCTCCTCCCTGCTCTCTCCTGCCACCCACCTTCCCCTGCCCTGGAATGCCTCCTCCCCGCTGCCCCATAGTTTGGGGGACCATTGAGTGGTGGAGCACCAGCATTCCACTGGCACTAGTGGCAGTGCCAGGGTGGTGCTAAGGGCCCGCAGACATGCTTTACGTGCACTGTTTAGGATTGGGCCCTCAGTTAGTGTAAGAAATGAATGCTGAAAAGTCAAGGTGGTGCAACGAATACAGACGACCCCAACTTACAGACTGGTTGCTTTCCAGAAGTTCATCTGTAGGCTGGCTTTTACTTCCTGCCTCAGACTCTTTCCATCTCAGTCTTGTACTCTGCTTCATGGACTGATCAGATCCACAGTTTTCTCAGAGCTAGTGGTGATTTGTGACATCACCACAAATCACCACTGATATCTATGTTTTTGCATGATTGTTTGCATGTGCGGGTTTGCATTCCTATGCCAGATTTTTATTGGCATTACTGGCAGTTTGTTCATAAATCAGATGTTTGTAACTCAGTCAGCCCTTGGATCAGGGAAACCTGGGCTGATTATATGCTATATATACTGACTTAGGATGAGGGAAACCATGAAGTTCAGACATAAAATGCAGTGGTGAACTTAGGTTAGTACTAGGTTTGAATTTAACCTGTGCTATAGGGTTGCTTTGAGATTAAAATGGGAAAAATATGTACAATATGATGTTTGGAGGCAGGATGGGATAAAAATTATTAACAGTATGCAATTAATAATTGCATATTATAAAAATGTAATTAATAGGCAAAAAGGTCTGGAAATAGAATGCATGCCTGCTGAAAAAAGCAGTTACATAAGAATTTTTTGTGTGTGCTGAATTTGATCAAGATCTATTTAGTCCAGCACTGTTTTTATAACAGTGGCCGGTCAGATATCTCTAGCTTTTCATAAGCATGAAGATTGCAACCATCTCTTGTTTGTCCCCAGCATCTGGTACTCTGAAGAAAAAGCTTTCACATGCAACTACCATGGCTTATAGCCACTGACAGATCCATTCACCAAATATTTTTCAAATCCTTTTTAAAAAGATGTCTAAAGCTTGTGGTAGTGAATTCCATAGGCACATTATGTGTTTTGTGGAAAAACAACCAGCTTCATTGAGTGCCCTTATGCTCTGGCTTTATGAAGAAGCAACACTTCCCTTCTGTCTACACCATCCATACAAGTAAACCAAGTTGTGAATGTAACAACTGTGTATATTTAAACATCTGAAAAGTATCCCTTTACAGATAGAATAGCACAGACTAAAAGTTAACATATAATTTTAAAACATCAAACAAGAAAAATCTCATTACTGATTCAATATAGTTTAATACACCTGACAGCAGATAGAATTAAGCTGATTCTTGCCTCCTGATTGGATGAAGTCAGTTTGGTTGTCATTTCTTCCTTCAGGTTCTCCAACTGCTGTCGGAGCTGACTTTTCTCATCTTCCAAATGTAGCTTCTCTTTTTCAAATTGCTGCTCCAACTCCTTAAGAAAATGAACAAGAACAGAACATTTCATGCCTGTTCAATCTTCATTACATATGGAATATGTGTTTATTAAAATCCTACACAAATTGTTTGCTTGCAGTACTTTACTGGCACTGTTGTGTCTATGCAGTTGTCTCCCAGACAAAGATGGCTGTTGTCTAGTGACCATGGTTGGTATAAGTACACAAGTAATACACAGAAGACAAATAGAAAGGTCTTTCTTATAATTAATCATCATAAAATTTATTGAATTACTGTCTCTTGTCCTGCCCCTGCCCCCACATATCTGATTTCAACACCCAGAAGTGCTAAGACATTCACAACATTTAACAAGATCTGCAAGTCCAATAGTAGGGCTATTTCAAAAAACTACTTACCCAATGTTAAATTTAATAAAGAAGAGTTTTAAAAATATCTGATAAAAGTACTTAGTTGAAAGCATTCTACTGTAATTAAACAACTCAATAAAACACAGCTCAATAGAACATTTAGAGCTTGAGATGACGACTGAGCCCGAGGCCTTGAGTAAAAGTTAAGGAACTGTCAGTTTAACATTAACCTTGGCCTGTGAAAAACACTGAGGCAAAATAATAATTCTCAAGTAGTCCATGCCTCCCAGAAAGATATGGCACATCTTTATCTTTCATATAAAGAATAAGAAATATTTTTAAAAACATATTACAGGGAAATTCCAGACTCTTCATGTACCTCTTTAAAGAGTGTAGCCAGGACCCTAAGCAATCTTTCCTATAAGCCACATGGCCATGCAGCTGTTATTGAAGCCTTGTGCAGCTGGGCTCTTAGCATTCTGGAGCTCAAAGATGAGAATAACATCATCACCGAGTGCTCCACAGTTGCCCCCATGCAGCCACCGTAGGGCTCTGCACACTGCAGAGGGAACACTGATCCTAAGCAGCAAGAAACTAATTATGTAAGTCCAAGGGGACTGGCTTTATTTTTCTCTCAATGCTTCTGCCTGTCCCCAACACTTGGCAAATTGCTTTTAAAACTGGGGAAAATTTCAAAACCAGTTTGTGATATACTTTGGACAGCAAATATTCACTGATCTCATATAAGCTTTTGGATGAGCCTAAGCAGCTCTCAGCATCTCTTTCTAAGTATTTAGATCATGATTCAAAAATAAACATGCATAGTAGTGGGTTGTTTTTCTGCTATTTTTACTTAGCTAGCAGTGGTGGCTCTAGCTTTTCAGGGGTCTTGGGGCAAAGACCTGAACTGGACCCCAAATGGCACATCTCCTTCATGCTGCCACCCAAAGCTACAGTTGTGGCAGTGAAGGAAGACTCTTGTTTGTCTGCTGCCCAATCCTGAGTAGCTTTCCCAGTGAGACACCTTTAACAGAATCTGGCTGGAAAAGTTAACTAGAAAGTGGATAGGTAACATTTTTCCTTCACAGCAGCTGCTAACCTTGCTGTTGACAGCAGAAAGGAGGATTCATGTCTGCTGCCACTACCTGATTCTTGCCCTATCTCCATGTAAGTTTCCTTATTGAGATGTGGTGGCTTATACAGTGATAGGAGAAAGCCACTACAGCAGCACACAGTAAATGTCCCCATGTGACCTGATTTATTGGGCAGGAGTGGGGAGCAATGGCAGTAATGTCATAAATGTGGGATCTTGGGGGGGGGGCATATTCAGTTCATGCCCCACCGGACTCCAACTGTAGAACCACCCCTGCTAGCTCCTAAACAAATGGTATTAGCTTCATTCAATCTTCTCCCCCATCTCCCAATACATGACTAAAATAGTTGGTGCGACGAACAGGTCTAAGTGCTAGATTCCTTTACCCAGTGCATAATTAATCTGTGGCACTCCTTCCCACAGGATGTTGTGATGGCACCTGGCCTAGATGCCTTTAAAGGAGGCCTAGACAGATTTATGGATGAAAAAGACCATCACAAATTTTAAGTCATGACGACTGTATACAACCTCTGGGTTTTAGAATGCCAGATGCATGGGAGCGACAACAGGTTATGGATATCTTACTGTCTTGTGTGCTCCCAGAAGCACATCTTATACTGGTCCTATTCTGGGGCCACTGTGAGTTACAGGAAACTGGACTAGATGGGTCCTTGGCCTAAACCAGAAGAGCTCTTCTTAAGTTCTTATGAAGTTCAGTGCTAGGAACTGCAAAGAACTCCTTTCATAAATGTAGTTCCAGTCCCATTAGGGGGATATGTATGCAGAAAGCTGTTCCCATGAAGCTTATCGTTTTAATTGAATAGGAGTATTTGCCTATTGTTCTGAGAGTGATTTCAATTTTTTAATCATACTTAAAATTATTTGCTTCTTTTCTATCACAAAAAGTATTCAAAGTGACTTACAGAGGAAAAGAAACAAAATATCACAAAGACAGTATTAAAAACAATCACATTACAACATTAACATATATAAGTGCTATTCAGAAAGTAACCTCCATCTGGCTTTTAAAAAAAACAAGAATGAAGGAAAACAATTTAATACTGCTCAAGAGTTATATACCATGCCAGCATTAAACTTCCACCTGAATTGAGGCAATTGTTGTATCCTGGGACAAGTTTTTGTCTCCCCTCCTTCAAGCTCAGCCAGGGAGCTCAGCCAGCTTTAATTTGTGTAAACAAAAGGCGAGATTCTTCTCCATGACAATGCACGCGCTCACACATTGGCAACATTCTAGACAGGGGAAGCTTATCCCAGGATACAACAATTGCCTCAATTCAGGTGGAGGTTATGTGGTGCTGGCATGGTATATAACTTTTGAGCAGTATTAAATTGTTTTCCTTCATTTTTGCTTTTTTAAAAAGCCAAACAGAGGTTACTTTCCGAGTAGCCGTTGTAAAAACTAACAGCAGCACTACAAACGTAATGGATGTGCATCATCTACTTGCACAGCAGGTAACACCAGATTCAGTGTGTACCCAGTTACATGCATCAGAGCAGAACAGCTGTTTTCAACCACTGTGCCGAGGCAGCCTGTCTGGGTGGAGTGAGAATGAAGGAGCCGGGGCAGTGGCGTTCCTGGGGGTCCCCGCACCTGTGGCAACCCCCAGAATTCCATCCTCCACACCACGTTTCTTCCCCTTCTCCGCCCCCCGCACACGTGACCCGGAAGTAACTGCGGTGACGGCATCATCACTGCAATTACTTCCGCGCTGCTGCCTCCTCCGTTCCCCCTTTGAAAACAAGGGGGAGCAGAGGAGGCAGATGAGGCTCCCACGGAGCCTACCCTCAGTGGTGTCCCTCAGCGGCAGAGCAGGACAACCCGGCCGGGAAGCAGAGCGCGCCCCTTCCGACTTCGGGTGGTGGCAGTGCTACTGAACAGAGGAGCCTTGAGGGCTTTAGGGTTCGAGAACCAAGAACTCTGAGCACCCCAAACCCCCCCAAGTTTACGACACCTATCTAACCCCCTATTCACCTCCATCCCTCCACAGGGGACAGAACAGTGAATGGGGGGCCCTCAACCATGTGGACAACCCAAAGGGGACAATCTTTTAAGGTATGTTGTATAGTTAAAATATTTACTCAAAATATTTTTACACAGGAAAACCAGGTATAGTCCTCCCATTATAGTTCTCTTACCATTTGTAGTTTTTTTTTCTCCTTGTTAGCATTGGTATGTGCTGTCTCTAGGGCAGTATGATGTTTCCATGCCAATTCCTCCAAGGTCTTAGAATGAGCCTCATTTAGTTGTGCAGCCTCCCCTTCCAGCCTTGCTTGCAGTTTTATCAGCTCCTTCTCATAATATTCTCGTTGTGTTTCTCTTGCTTCATTCACTTTCTGTTAATTCAGATATACACGTTGAAAAAAAGCAGTGGTGATAAGTGTAAACATATTTCAAGAAATCACATACACTTGAATGCATAGGATCAAGTGACCCACCACTATATCTCTGCCTTTCTCAGCTGCTTAAAAGCTTCACACTTCCCTAAACTCCACTCATTCTTTTACTGCCCTTCTTGACACTCTTGTTTTGCACATGTAAGTCGTGCCTGCTCTTTCCTCTTTCAGATTTTTTCATGAAGCTCCCTCTTCCATTACGTTTAGCTTCACCCTGACTATGAATAAGTACAAGCCTTTATAGCCTCTTCTTCCCATTTCCCTTCTACTACTATTTTCCCCACTGACAATATTCAGATTATAAAATCATAATATTTCACATTAATTTTTAGTTTGTTATTTTTTCTGTTGTATCTACTGAACTCATTTATTCATGATGTTTTTGTTACTGTTGATGCATTGTGAATGAGAATTAAAATGGAGAGTGTTAAAATGTACCAAAATTAGTTTGGTTTTATTCTCTGATTTCCTTCTCCTTCACCTTGTTCTCTGCCTAATTTAGTTGAAATAATCAGTACAGTTTTGTACATGATCTAGACCAGGGGTGCTCACACTTTTTTGGCTCGAGAGCTACTTTGAAACCCAGCAAGGCCCGGAGATCTACCAGAGTTTTTTTTACAATGTTCGCGCCATCATAACATATAACATTTATGTGTACAATGTATGTTGGTGTACCTTGAGCCCCACTGAGTATAACAGGACTTACTCCTGAGTAGACATGCCTAGGATTAGGCTGTGAGGCTGCAATCCTAGCCACACTTACCTGGGAGTAAGCCCCATTGAGTACAATGGGCCTTACTCCCGGCGTTTCCTCCCAGAGGCACCTGAAGAGGGGGGGGGGGTCGGCACTCCGCGATCTACTAATTTTGCCTCGCGATCTACCGGTAGATCGCAATCTACCTATTGAGCACCCCTGATCTAGACAGTTCACCAATTCAGATGCCACCGTATAAAAATACCTCACTACAAACGCTACCTCTGGTTCATAGTGGCTGTCAAGTAAGATGCTTACTACATTTTTCTGATATCTCCTTTACAGTGCAATCCTACGCATGTCTGCTCAGGCCAATGTCAATGGAACTTACTCCGAGAGAAGTATGCGTGCAGCCCAAGTAATTTTTCTCTTACAAAGGGCTTTGCTTCTTTACCTTTTCCAGTGCAAATATTTGCTGCCTTTGTCTTTCATCCAAACTTTGTGTTTTGCTTTGCAGTAGATTTCTTTCCTCTTCTAATTGAGACAGTTTCTCCTTTAATCTTGATTTTTCAGATTCCAAGTCCCTAATTGTAACTTCCTGGGTCATTTGAGTAGCTTGAAGCATTCCAATATGGCCTGAAATATTAAGCATTAATTTAACATCTCTGTAACATCCAGCACCTCCTGCATGGTGGCTGCTTGTATACACTACAAGTGTAATCCAGACATACTGGAACTATTACAAAATTGTAAAATAGCACTCTGCTGTTATAAGTAGAGGGGTGATTTTTTTGTTTTTATTTTTACTGGATTGAATTTTTTTTTTTACACAAAAATGACAAGTGCAGAAAAGTGGTGTTATGTGTTATTTCATTGTCACAAAAAATAAAAAATGTCTCTAGTTATAGAAGACAACGCCCCATAGTTTGCATTACCCCAACAAACAGATTGCTGCACAATGACATCACATTGTTCATTGGAAAGCAATGAACTTCTCTCATATTGTTATACTCAAGTATGCTGGTCCTCAGCTTTCTCCACAGCTATAAATGTAAGAATGGAGAGCTTTAATTAAAAAACTGAATATTCCATCATATCTAAGCAAACAGAAAAAAAACCTCATGTCTTCTTTGCTGGGGAGTCCAGCAAAGAGGCAACTCTACAAGGCATAGGTTCCATACATTTTAGCACAAATCAGGGGTGTGAAATACCCAAAAAGAAACCCTGATATATACCCTAGTTTGGAATGGGTCAATGGTAAGTAGAGATGGGAAAACCCAGCACGGTGCAACTTGAGTCGATTAGAAGCTCCACCCACCGCAACTTGACCAAAAACAAGTCATAATGGAGGCACTTTCTGAGTTGCTGAGTCACCCGTGTGACTTGACAGGACTAGAGTCAAGTCGCCCTCCCCTTAAAAAGCACTGCGGAGGGAAACAGGGCTGCTGCCAGGCTGTGTGCATGTGCTGGAGTTCACTTTAAACACTTCTCTGATGTCCCTGCCTAGCTATAAACAGGATGAGAGGGGTGGGAGGGACTGTGAAAGAGTGGGGACACAGGTGGCAAGAGGGAGGAGGCCCATGCACAGCAGCTGTGAAGCTTACCAGGATGACCTGATCCCTGGCTGCTCTATTCAGTAGTCCTACTGCAGCTGGTCATTCAATGAGGCTTCCTCCACCCAAGAAACAATGGAGCATGTACAGCAACCATGCAGTGAAAAGTGTGATTGCTATGAATTGCCTCCTCTCCCCGCTTCCCTGCCTCCTCCCCCTCCCTGGGTTTCTGCAGCCAATTGTAAGGCAAAAATGCCCTTGGCTCCTCCTCCTTCTACCCTCCATCAGCCAAAGAAAATACCAAGCTGATCATCCTTTGTCCAATGATTATCAGAGAAAAAGAGAGCCCGGTCCCACCTCCCACCCTCCGCCCCATGCGAAAGCAAACATTAACCCTTCCCTGCCTCCTGGCTGGAACTTCCCTGCTGCTTGCCCAGTCTGAATGATGATCCCATGAGGTTTTTCACACTGCAAAAACAGTAAGCAAGCACACCCAGACACAGGCAGACTCGAGTGCGTATGCGTGGGGGTGAGTGCCGAGTCAGGCAGGCCTGACTCAAGTGTTTTTCTGAGTCTTCCACACATGTGACTCATGAGTAAACGCACATTTTCGCAACTCAATGACATTCTGAGGCCTCATAAGGCCTTGAAAGGTCATTTCCGGGTTTTTGGAAGTGACCTTTTAATAATAATAATAATAATAATAAACTTTATTTTTATCCCGCCCTTCTCCCCAAAGGGACCCAGGGCGGCTTACAACATATTACAAAAAACAAATTAAAACATAATTTAACAGATAAAAACATATTAAAAACACATTAAGAGAGACCATAAAAACAGTAATCAGATAAAAGTCAGAATAAAAAGAGCATAAAACAGCAGTTCAAGGAGGAATCACGCCTGTAAAAAACTAAAAAATGTATAAAAGATGTTAAAAAGGCCATAGAGTCAGAAGGCTCATGTAAACAACAAGGTCTTCAGGCCTCGCCGAAAGGTCTCGAGGGAGGGAGCCATTCTCAAGTCAAGGGGAAGGGAGTTCCATAACATTGGTGCCACTACTGAGAAGGCCCTATTTCTTGCCGCCGCCCCACGTAGCTCTTTAGGCGGCGGCACATGTAAAAAGGTCTTCTCTGATGACCTGAGAGGACGAGCCGGATTGTACGGGATTAGGCGATCTCTAAGATAGCCTGGCCCAGAGCAGTATAGGGCTTTAAAGGTCAAGACCAGCACCTTGAATTGGGCCCGGAAACGAATGGGCAGCCAATGTAGCCCCCGGAGAAGCTACATTTTAAGGTCTTATGATGCCTCATAAAGTCACTCAGAATTCTCCTCTGGACGCGGTTGGAGCAAATGGGGGTGGGGCAGCCCCAGAACTCCCCCAAAGCATGGGGGCCACTTGAAATGGCTCCATGGGCTGTATCTGGCCTGCGGGCCATATGAATGACATCCCAATCTATACACTTCTATGCACACTGCACAAGTAGAATGGAATCCTTGAGGAGAGTCTACTAAGACAACCAATCCCTATCCCTCCTAGTCCAGGCACATGTACTAGGTAAACTGCAACATGCCTACCTCTTTCTATGATCATAAAGCTTTATGTCTGACATGTAGAACTTCCCACCACATAAAGTTGGGTTTTAATTCTGTATTCCATTTAAAAGATGTCACTAATTTATTTATTACTGTACTTTAAAAACTCAAAATCTACCAATTTTACATTTCATCTAGTAATCTTATTATACATGGGGTGTATACTACTATGAACCAGTTTTTCCAGGAACTGGTAAATAGAATCCCAAGCACAAACTGCATTGTACATTAGAAAGGAAGCACTGAGATCTTGCTCTCTGCACTTAAAATGGTGCGACTTGCAAAAATTAGAGTCACTCCTAAACAGCCCACTCCACTGACTTTTTATGGACTGAACTGTTCATCATTATTTCCCACTACTTAGGCATTATGTTCCCTACAGATGAGAGTTCTCTTCCACATAGACTGCAATCATATACATACCTAGGGGTAAGTCCAATTAAACACAATGGGGCTTATGTCTGAGTAGTCATGATTAGGACGATACAGCACAATCCCAAGCATGTCTACTCAAAGCCCCAATAAAACGTAAGGCCCAATCCCAATAGGGCTTTACACTGCTGGCACTAAATGCTAGAACTAATGTACCAGCAGGTAAGGCCCTCTATGGCTCTCACAAAGCACATGCAGTTCAGTGCAGCCTGGGTGCTACTACAAAGAGCAAGTGACTGGGTCCACATGCCAGTGGGCTGTCCATGTCCCCCAGTGGCAGTATGTCAGTGCAGGAGGCAGGGAAGGAGAAACGGGGTGGAGATCAGGAAAGAAGGACAGATAGAGGCCACGAAGAATGTGGTATTGGCAGTAGTGGCACCAATCCGATCTCCCTTCATGGGTCTACTCAGATTTATGCCAGCTACATAGCTGGTGCAGGTTCCAAGTAGACTCATTCAGCTGGAAAGGGCTTATACTTTGGCAAGAAAACACACGTTTCCTTACCTGGAGACCTTTGGGGCCAGCATTCTTAACAGCAAATGAAACTGAGAGTACTTAAATATGGTTACATGGGCATTGGATTGTGACCATGAAAAGAAATCAGATTTCTAAAAACACTTTTTCATAAAACTTATGGACAGTGGATCACATTCAGTGTATAAACAATCCTTGCTCTTTAAAAGAGCATCAATTAGACATTGCTTTGATATCAAAACTAACTCTTCACTACAAGCCAAAGGCAACAAGAGGGAAAGACAAGGAAGAATCACATCAGTGTCCCCGGCAGAGTCAGGAATATGATTAAGGAGTAGCTGATCAGGCCTTACGAAGTTATTTTAGATCAGCCACTCTCAATGGGAGCCGTATGGCACTCTAGGAAACACTAGTATGTAAGAATGTTCAAGTTCTCTTGGTGTTTAATAATGAATATTTTTATGTTTATCAGTTTGTGTTGTATCCTTGTTTGACATGGGGGTGCTGGAAAGAGCTCCTAAGGGGCCATAGCCAGAAAAAGATTGAGAATGGCTGCTATAGATCATGTCCCTTTTAAAATTATGAGTCAAATGTTTACAACTTCTAATGCTGTAGGGGAGATTCTTCTCCAGGATGACATTTTCAAGGCAAGTTTAACAATGGCCTAATTCACAGCAAAGCATGCCTGCCATGCTGCAATGCAAAGTGCGATGCAGATATGTGTGACAACATACAGTAGTGAGTACACCCAAAAGACAGAAGTGGAAAGATATGGAAATCATGCATATTACACACACAGAAGTATGCACATGTGCATCATATTGTACATGCAGTGCAGACCCTTGCACTACACAGATTCAAGAACATATGAAGCAATTCTCAAACACACAGAACCCTAAATATTTGATGGATAGGAAATAGGTCATGTAATTCAGTGTTTCTCAAACTGTGGGTGGGTTGCGAGTCAATTTCAGGGGGGTCCCCATTCATTTCAATATTTTGTTAAAATATATTAGACTTGATGCTACCATGAAACGTGACTGCATTTGGGGAAATATTACACACCTGTACTTTTAACAAGCTACTATACATGTTCTTTTAACAATGATAGTCAATAGGGCTTACTCCTGGGTAAGTGTGGGTAGGATTGCAGCCTAGGATTGTTAAAAATTTCCCTGCTTGACGATGTCACTTCTTGTGAGTCCCGACATCACTTCCGGTAGGTCCCGACAGATTCTCATTCTAAAAATGTGCTAAATGTGTGAGACCCACTGACGTAATTTAATTATTATTTCAGTCAGTGTGTTTTTTATGCAACCTCTTCCAATAAGCATTTTTGCCTCTCATTATTAGATTTTGACATGATGCTTTTTGCATATGGGGGAAAATTTCAAACCAGAAGAAAATTCAAGCAAGACAGAAACAGTTATTAGTTAATGAGCTTGTGTTTTTAGATCATAAAAAAGTTAAATGATATTTCATTAAAACAATTAAAAATTGAGACTGCTAATCATACTGAATTTCAAAAGGAAGCTTCCAACAACAAAAATGTTGTTTCAAGAACAAAAAAATGAAGTGCTTTTTCTTGAACAGTGGTTCCCAAACAGTGGATTGGGACCCACCAGTGGGTTGTGATCTGACTTTTAGTAGGTTGTGAAACTGAAAAGTTGATAGCTGACAAGGAAAATGTATTGACTCCTAATGAAACTGAAAGAGCAGCATATACGTGTTTACACATGAGTAGGTGAATGTGCCCTGGTCCACTTTGAAGGACAGGTAGAGGGGAACACAAGGCCACATAATGGTCCCTATCTGGCCCCCCATTGAAAAAATTTCCAGAAGGGCTCCCCAATTGAAAAAAAAACAACAGATAAACAGAGGCTTGAGCAGCTGATAAAGTGAACCTTTTTTCATTCTCTTAACCCATTTTTGCCCAGCCCACAGAAGCAAACATTTGGTCCCTGTTGCGTATATGCAACATTGGGCAGAAATTTAAAGCTAGGTGGGTCCTGATAAGAGTGTTTTAAAAAGTGGGACCTGATGCTAAAACGTTTGAGAACCACTGTTCCAAAAAATATATACAACTAATCATGCACTTTGCATTTGAGTACTGAACAAAACCTGACATTATGAAGACTTGGGATACATTACATAGGAAGCACAGAAAAACAGACACACATACTGGCTTTTAGTACAAGGTCTGTGGCCTGCTGCTGTAGGCGTTCCCTAGCAGCTGCTAGCTCACTTTCAACCTCCTTGTGTTTGCTCAACAATGACATTTCTTCTTCTTTGACGTCATCTAGCTGCTTTTGAAGAGCCTAAGAGAACAAAGTACATTTTTAAAAGAAAGAAGTAATGCTCTTAAAACTGAGCAAGTATGAATGAAATTTACCAATGCGATGACATTTGACCATGGAAGGATTATTACCCAATTTATAATACAATGACAGTTAATCACCTTCTTGCTTGCACATTTTTGCAGTTCTTTAGTAATAAATTTGCAACAGTTCCATAACCTCTGAGTGACTTTTGCCTACAAATTTGATGAACCCATTTTTATTGTAAACATTTGCTGATACTATGGTAAAATAAGCATAATTTACATATATTTTAAATTGCACATATGCATATGTTACATATTCAAAAGATGGGTTTTTTTTGCACTGCTCATAGTGTTGCTGTTACCTGAAGTTAACCAGCTAACAGCTTGTGCATTCTTCCATATCAGGGGTGTCCAAACTTTTTGGCAGGAGGGCCACATCTCTCTGACATTGTGCCGGGAAGAAAAGAATTGATTTACATTTAAACTTTGAATAAATTTACATAAATGAATATATTAGAGATGGAACTTATATGAATGAATGAAGGACTTGCAATAACTAATGGCCTATAAAAGGCCTTGCAGAAAACAAGGCCAGCCTTTCCTTTGCTGCCGCATCACAGATGTGAAACAGCAAGCAGTGAAGGAAGCCCTCATCCCACAGCTCGTGCGAGAGGTCGAACAGTTGGCTATCATGCTGAGGGCAGTTGCATTAGGCTAGTGCAGGCTCCAGCAAGTCTCTGGAGGGCCAGAGGCTCATTAGAGACTGGGGGCTCCCTGAGGGCCGGATTAGGAGTCCTCAAGGGCCACAAGTGGCCCCAGGGCTGGGGTTTGGGCACCCATGTTCCATAAAATGGGATGAATCCAAAGAAAAAAAAAATCAGCCATTACTGCTGTTCTGTAAAAGCATGGGCAAGTGCTTGAACAGAGTTCACAGTGCTATAACAGGGAGATTCTATAGCAGCTCCCACGCTTCTTGCAGAATCAGAAGACAACTGTACTTTGTTTTGCAGGTGGTATTAAAAAATCCTTGCATGAAAAGACTTTTTTCACTTGCAGAAAGGTGCTTCGGGATTCAGTGTAACAAACTCAATCCTATCCACAGAGTGTGCTGGCGCAGGCTGTTAAAATATGCTGTAAAGCATGTTGCAACGGTGCGTTACTTAGTGTTGCCAGCTGGAAGGCCAAATGCTTCCCACAGCGTAAGGGAAGCAGCGTAAGGGGCAGCGTAAGGAGCGGCATCCACCAGAGCAAGTAAGTATTGCACTGAGCAGCATGGGATGGGGAGAGGAGGAAAGGCAGCAATAGAGGCAGGGGTGGGTGGATTGGGCGCAGGAAAGGGCAGGATCGGTGATGCCAGAGTGCATCATAATCTATCCCCCTTCCTGGGCCCAATCAGGCAACACAGATCAACAGGGACATGTACTAGCTATACAATTGGTATAGGTCTTAGTTGACCTATAGCAGAGAGTGGGGCTTTTTCTGGGGCATGGGGATGAATGTCCCCTTTACTCGAGGAGACTTTCTGCCTACTAAATGTCCCTACAGGATGCCCATGCATCGGTGTGGGACAGTTCAGGTAGGACTGCGCAGTTAGAAAACAATATCTGTTAAATGTAATCCTTTAACATTTACCTTTACTTTAAATCTGATTTCAAAATTTTATGCCCTTTCACCCGATAACAAATTCTAGTAACACTAAAGGCATATTGGCATTCTGCCCTAACAAAGTAAAATTAATTTTAAAAGACAAGTGAAGATGTGGTTTAATTAGAATAAGATATTAAACTCCAGTTCAAAAGATGAAATGAAAGAAAAATTCTTTAAAATGTCTTTATATTCAAAAAGAAAAATGGAATGACTAAGCTATCCTTCACTGAGTGCAAATCAGTGTCATGTATTATGCATACACAACATACAATTTTTATCCTTTCTTCAAGCCTTAAGCTATGTTGGATGACAGTCACAGAAAACTGATAAGTGCTTAAAATGCCTAGAGACTGGAGATTGTTCAATGTCATTGTGCTAAATATTAATGGTTGCATTATTTAGCACAACAATGTATAGTATATGTTCAAATCACAAGAAGAATAAAACTATTTCACTCTTCTGTGTTCTTGAAGGAAAAACAAATAATCTGTGCAGTCAGATAATATAAATACAGGTAGAGCCTCATTATTCGTGTGGGTTCCGTTCCAAGCACTCACGTGGATGGCAAAAAACGCACTATAGCAAACCAATTACAAAAACAAAGTTTCTTTGCTCCAGTGATTTAAAAACAGCCTTGCTGACCTTCGTGATGTAAGATAAGAGTCATTAAGAAGACAATCCATCAATCAGTCCTCCTCCAAGCGCTTCACTCAGCCCCTCCCTTTTCCAATGCAAAGCCCCTCTTTCACGTGCTCAGGGGGAAGGGAGGGGTGGCCTGGAGAGAGAAGGACTGATGGATTGTCAGCCAGCTGACCTCTCTCTGTCATTAAGAAGGCTATTGTTAAAGGACTGTTCAGTTTTTAAAACTGATTTGAAAGTGATACATTTTTCCCCTTCTCCAGGTATCAGCACATTCCTTCTCATTTGCAGGAGCCATTCATGTTGAGTCAAATCCATGTATAAAAACTCTGTGTATAAATAGGCTGGACCTGTATTTTGTTTTTAAAATGTGATTTAGAACTGACACAATTGCTAATTACGGCTGTAATTCTATGCATGCTTTCCTTGAAAAAAGGCAACAAAGTTTTACCAACTTTTGAGTAAACATACAGAGAATGCAGAGAAAGGATTTTACTTTCCAGCAGTGGCGTAGCTAGCGGGGGTGGTCCGCCCCGGGTACCACCCTTGGGGGGGTGTAACACCACAAATGCCCCAACATCACGAAGGTTAGGAGTAAGTCCATCATGATATATACCGTTGGATGTGGAATTTCCAGTGGAATGCAATGCAAAAAACCAAATTGAAATATCTTGTTTCCATCAAAAGTTATACGCAAAAAAACAAACAAAAAAAAAATGCGTGGAACCCTATGGAAAATGAAACTGAGCCATATCACGCGTTTACTCATCGCGCAGGCAGGAGGTCTGGTCTAGAGGGTTGAGCCTCCATTTGCCTGAAGATAACATCTGAAGGTCGCCAGTTCGAGGCCACCGGTACAGTGCGACCTTGAAGCAGCTGACAAGCTGAGCTAAGCTATTCCATCTGCTCTGAGCATGGGAGGATGGAGGCCAGAATGTGCGACCAGATCAAGAAAGAAACACCTGAATGTTGTGGTTTCTTGAAAGATAGAACCGACTTTCAAATTGTAAAAATCCCTACTGGGATTTAAAAATTGCCTGCCTATGTAAACCGCCTTGAATAAAGTCTAAAGAGAAATCTGAGGACCAAGAAAGGCGGTACAGAAATACCTGAATTAATTATTATTATTATTATTACTACTACTACTTACAACTAGGTGAATTTGCCATAGTTCATTGGAAAGGACAGGCTGAGAGGAATCCAATGACACCAGAATGATTCCTATCCAATGAAAGCAGCCCCCAAAGAACACCTAAGAAGGAAGTCCCTCCCTCCAAGCAGACAAATGTATTGAGCCCCATGGAAAGCGAAAGCAAGCCACATGGTCGTGTTTACTCACGAGTAAGCAAACGTGCCTTGGCTCCTGGTCAAGTCAGGCAAAAGGGAATGCAAGGCTAGCTGCATGGTCCCAATCTGATGAAAGTGGAGCTTAACAACTGCTCCAGAAGGCAGCACTCCCCCTCCAAGAATAAAACAGAGGCTTCAGCTGGTAAGATGGGCCTGGGGAGGGCTGAAAATCTCACTGATTTTGTGTGTGTGTGGGGGGGGGGGTATTATTGCAGGCCGGCTACAGAGAAAATTCACTTGGTGAAACAGGGTTAGCTTCCCCTTATTTAACTATCTGTTTTTCTTTAAATTAATTATTTATAATTATTTGATTTTGCTTGATGATTTCACTTCCAGTCATGACATCACTTCTGGTGGGTCCTGGACAGATTGCCATTCTAAAAAGTGGGTCCCAGTGTTAAAAATTTGAGAACTACTGCCTTAACTCAAAACAAGCCAATGAGACATCCGGGGTGTGTGTGTGTGACACCCTAGTGACCAAAATTCTGGAAATTGTGGCTTTTAGGAATAATACCATCAAGTTATATACCATTTGATGCAGAATTTCACCCATTGCTTGTGGGGAAATATTCACTGCATTTATTTTCTGGCCATTATTATTATTAATTTCATGTCATGACTATTATTATCTCTCAGTCTCACCTACCTCAATGGGTTGTTGTGAGGACAAAATAAGGAGAGGAACCATGTACAGCACCCTGAGCTGCTTAGAGGAAGGGTGGTATAAAAATGTGAATTAATAATAAATGATATAATATAATAACTAATTAATTATATAATTGTATGGGGTGACAAAAATTTATGGGCCCAGGTGTCAAATGACCTAGCTATGCCTCTACTTTCCAGCAGAATTAGCCAAACAACTCATGTGAATGCAGAATTAAAAAAAAATCTAGGAAGCATTCTGGGAAGCTTCTGGGAAGCTTAGCAGCTGTCTGGTGAAGTTGGGGGGTAGGACTCGGCTGAGAAACAGGACACGGGGTGGAGAAAAAGTATAATTTTTACTAGTAATTACAGTATTCAGAGGCAGCCATTTTAGCTTCTTCTCCAGACAGGAAGAGAAGTGAAGGCACTTGTGGGAACTGTAATCTGTATTAGGGCTGGTGCTATGGAAGTGCAGCACTTACTCCTCACAAAGCCTCCTCACAACTCCCACAAGCCCCTACAACTCCCTTCCAGTTTGGAGAAGGGAAAGTGCCTCCTTTTTTTCTTTTTGCTGCTGCCTCAGAACATTTCTGGCACGCCATTTGCAAAGAATTTCATATCCGCCTCAGTTTAGAGGTTTCAAAACATCAGGATAGAATCCTCATTTCCATCTGGAACAAAGTCCCAGGCTACAATTCAGTGCACCATTACTTAAGAACAACACCCATGGCTTACTTTCAGGAAAGTGTGGTTAGGATTGCAGCCAAAGGCAGACCCCTCTGCCAATCCTCTGCTTGGAGAGACCTCTTCAGTTGGCATTATGGATGGACAACAAATGTCTTAACCACTACTTTTTGTACATTATAATATTTTTCTTCTGAAGAAGTTAATAGTGCAACATCTCACCTGTACATTGTTTTCTGCTGTATTTAGAGCTACTTGAAGCTTCTGGCATTTCTCTCTTAGACTGCCAGCCTCATCCTGTACCATCTGCAATTCTGTCTTAAGCTTCCCCAGGTTTTTTCGAAGAACAGATTCTTGGCCTTGAAATTCTTTTCTTAGTTCCATTTCCTTCTCTTTGCAAGCTTTCAAGCTTTCAGCAGTGAACAGTTGTGATCTTTTCATAGTATCAAGTTCATGTTCATAGAAAGACTGCGCTTTGCTGAGTTTACCTTCATATTCCTCAATGAGCTTTTTTCGTTCCAATCTTAACTCCTCAACTTTGGCATTTAAGTCATCTACCTCCCGCCTGTGCAATTCTTCTAGCTTTTCCTGTCCTTTACTTAAAGTAGCATTCTGATTCTGATGGGTTTTCATAAGTTCTTGGACCTCAAGTCTATGTGAAGCCCTCAGTTCTTCAAGGGCTGAACGTTTATCCTTCTCAAACTGTACTTGTAGTTGTATAAAACTCCGTAACCTCTCCTCAAACTTCTTTCTAATCTCTTCTACTTCCCGTGACATAGTTACTACCCGCTGGACATGCTGAGCTTCAGCACAAAGCTGCATATCCTCAACTCTGTCCTTATAAGCTTCAAATTCTGTTAAGGCTTGGTGCTTCATCTTTTTATGATCTTCCAATGATTCTTCTAAAACCTGAATCTTTCTTTTCAGATCCACTTCCTCTGAAACTTTACTCTTGTACTGCAGAATCTTCTCTCTGGTTTCTGCAAGAATTTGTTGAATTTCTTCTTCATGAGCCTCTTTAAGGGCCTGGATAGCAGCTTCGTGTTCATCATTCTTTGTGTTCAAAGCATATATTACCTGCACATATAATATATACAAATTTATTAGGTAAAGGCATCAGATTACTTCCTCACTCACAAAAAAAACCTCAACGAAGGAACATTTTATGGCTTTGAACACTATATGTGCACCAGCTGTTTTGCTGATTAACAAACCCTTATGGGCAAAGATATTAAAATCTAAAAATTAAATATTAAAATGAGGGTCCAATCCTATTCAACTTTCTAGTACTGATGCAGTCATGCCAATGGGGCATGCGCTGCATTCTGCAATTGGAGGGCAGTCATGGTCCCTCCTCAGGGAAAAGGAACATTTGTTTCCTTACCTCAGGGCTGCATTGGTGCTGGAAAGTTGGACCAGATTGGACCCCAATTCAAACAAAAGAATTAATATAAAAGATTGAGTACATTTATCTAGCAAAATCAAAACTGTTTGAATAACTGCTACTGATAAACATCATGAAGGTAAGCAACAATGCTAGCAATATACAGATTAGAATTTGAAACCAACACTTAGTGTTTAATCAATTTCATTTACAAATAAAGTGTTATTTAACCAACACAATTCTGATCAAACAAATACACATACTAAACAAACATATTTCCTCCTGTATGTTTTCTTGTCCAACTTTTCTTTCTGAAAATCCTTTCTGCAAAAAGGACTGGCTGGAAATCAGGCCAGAGTCTGTTCAACAGTGGCCCCAATCTTATTGAAACATCTGATAGGAGGTGTGCAGATTCTGGTCTACTGGTGGATGAATGGTCAATCTCTCATGGATCACTGGGTGCTGGGTTTTTTACAATGAATGCTTGACTAGAAATATGCAATACTGTATAGCTAAATGATCCTAACATAGTTGAGTTATAATTCCCCATACAAGGGATTCTAGCTACAATCAACAGCGTGAAGCATATATACGCCCCCCCCCCCAATTTCAACAAGTTTAAGCAATACTGCTTTGGACTGCAAGTGGCCATTCATGTACACAGATGTGAAAAGACATATTGGTGGACCATGGGGATATCTAGCAGGAGAAGCAGTAAAACATGTCACCTCACCTTGATACAATAAACAAAACTTTGTATTAGTGTTCAGTGTGAACATTCTATCTTTTTTATGATAAAAATCTTTGTGCTTTCTTATTTATTCTTTTAGTTATTGCAGCCAACAGGCCTTATCTGGAAATGCACATGGCAGAAGTTTATATTTGAGTGATTTTGTATTTTTATATCTTGCTTTTTATTCAGTAGGTAACAATAAATATGGTTACTACAGCAATAGAACCATCTATATTTAGAATAATTCAATCAATCAATAAATGATACCAATGTTCTTTGCACCTGGTATCATTTATTGATTGAATTATTCCTCTTTCCTCCCTTCTCTTTTTCTTGCATCCTGAATTCTCCCCCCCCAGGCCCCCTCTGGGAAACCCACCTAATTCTCTACATTCTATCTTCCCCTTCTGTTCCCTCTGCACACTTGTGCTACTATGAAGCCCCTTTTTCCTTCTCTTAGTTTCTCTCCTCTTTTCTTACTAACAACTGCTTACACTTAGAGTCCAGCAGTGAATAAATGTTTAGAAATAGTTTTGCATTATCAAACTAATTGTGATCAAGTGAAAAGCATAGCTAGGCACTTTTTAAAATTCTCCCTTTTCAATTTTTGTTCACTTTCTCCACAGATAAATCTGTTTTGTTGCATCTTTCCTCATAGCCTCCCAGTTTCTTTCCCTGCCAGACTGCACTGCTGTGCCATTAGCCACTACACAGGATACTGCACACAAATTTGGTTCCCCCCATGCACATTACACATTTTAAAAGCACACCTGATAACAGCACAACAGAGCACATTGCCCAGGAGCCCATTAAATGTGGGGCCAGCCCTACCTCCTGGCATTAAATTCCCCACCATAGTCAGACAGCAGGTGTAATGGTCATGAGGGGACTTCAGGCTGACCCAGGGATGTAGCTCCTGGTAATCAGTATGTTCCATACATCTGTCCCCACTTTCCATTTGCTGAATACACAGTTGAATGGGGGAAACCTCACTCAGTACAGCCACCAAACCAGGCTATAGACCAGACAGAAGGAACATCAGAGCAAAGCCCTCTCCCAAGAGAACACTAAACCTCAGGAGTTTCTATTAACCCTGCCCCCCCAACACACACACACAAAGTAGCATCTGTATAGCAAAAAGATGCAACAATCCACTGAACTTTCCCATACCCAGGGTCCAGGCAGAGTAAGGGTTGAATAGAACCAATTTTATCTAAAAGCTTAAATAGCAGCAGGAGAAGGAAGAGGGGTATCAGAAGCAATAGTAGGTTGAGGGAAAATATTGGAGGCCTAAATAAAATGAAAAGGTTTGCTAAAGGTGCAGTTACTACTAATGCCCAGCAGATAAGAGCTGAAATGCTACTGAATCAGCTTGCCTTGCTCGGAAGGTATTTGGGCTAGCTGGAAGGACTTTGCAAAATTGGCCAAAATGAACCTGGCACAATCTAGCTGAACATTTTCCCTAGCTAAGACACCTTCATGCAGGAATCATCAGCCCTCTTCACTCTCTGTACAGTGAGTGGATGCTTCTCTCCAAGTCCTACAGAGAAGGCTTTCAGGCAGCTAGAAGGGAAAAACCAAGTTTCCTGATGTTCCTAGAAGTGTTTACATTTGGCCGGAATTATGTCATCACACTATCTGGTTGGAGGAGTAGAATAAGACAGACAGGAATGTGAGCCAAGTGGCAGGCACATTCTAATTTCTGGCAGGAACTCACTAACACAAATGGAAGAGAAGCGAAATTCCCCCCTCATGGCTAATGGCCCTGGCTAACGGAGACTATATGAAAAAATGACAAAAGTTGCCTTTAGGCAAATTATGAATATTTATACACTACTTTTTAATTTAAAAAAATTCACAAAGCAGTCTACAGAGGAAAAAAAAATCAATTAACTAAATGGTTCCCTGTTCCAAAAGGGCTCACAATCTAAAAAGATAAAAATACACCAGCAAACAGCCACTAGAAAAGACACTATGTTGGGGTTGGAGCACTGAATGAGACAGATGCTGCTAATGAGCCAAAAATTGCCCCAATTCAGGAAGACAGAAAATATTCATCAAGAGAAATCACATACTAGGTTCTCTTGGGTGGATGTGTCCTAGTCTGGCAACATCATACAAAATAATTTAAATATACAGTATATATTTTGATGGATGTGTAATGTAAGAAGGATCACAAAATGACAATCAATGACAAAACAGATAAAAAAGTTATCAGAGTAGCTTTGGATAACAATGGTAAAAGTGGTTTGTATGAAAAGTATATAATGTTTCAGGCTCAGACTTAACATGGACAAAGACTGCCATAAAACATTCAGCAAAAACACATACAGCTGATCACCTTATGAGCTACTCATGATTTCTGCCTTCCCAAAAGAGATATCAGAAGCAATTTAATTTTTGATAGGTAACTTTTTTTCCACCTCACTTCAGATTCAGTCCCACGCAATAGCCTGCAGGAAAATAAAAATCTCTTCGCATATTTCTTCTCAACCCATACCAAAAAAAAAGAACGATAAAAGCATGCACTGTATAATTTAACAACCTTGAGTAGCCTAACCATTACCAAATGGGATGCAATAAAATGGAAAGTGCTTCTGATCCTAGGCTGCAATTCTCAGTGCCCTTTCTCTATGCAATCACTTCAAAAGCATTGACACAGCACTTTCATAATTAGGCTGTTAAACTCTAAAAATTTAGACACTTCATGAAGTGTAACACTTGTAGACTGTGTTCGTATACTGAGCTCTCTGCTGTATAACTGACTTCTTTCTTGAATGTGTCAAATTCAGGATGTTCGACTGAGCTCATCAGTCAGACTGATTATTCTGAGGGAATTTATAGCTCTTGAGAGTTGGCTTGGGACATAATGTTCTTAACTTTCCAGGACGACCATTAATCTATAATGAGTCACAAAGAGCAAGTGATTTGCTGGGCCTTGCATTCTGCAATTACTTGGAAATTGCAACTTAGTTTTCACAGTGCTGTGCCCTCCCTCAGGAAATACAAATTAGCTTAAAATACAGGAGAGTGCCACTTTGCGACCTTCCAGCTTATGTGAGGTCACGTGGTCATCGGGGGTGCACACCCCCAACCCTCCAAAAATGAGGGAAACTCCGTCTCCTCCCCTCCGGAGGATTTTCTGAGCCTCACAGAGGTAGTGCACATCTGCGCACTGCCTCTGCAAGGTTCAGACTGAGGTTCAGTCTCATACGAATTCTGGTTTCCTCCGTGAAACTAGAAGTCGTGCAAGAAGTCGTACCCTGAGGGCTGGGGATAAGGATAGGCCCTCAGTTTGGCTGTGCGTGTCGTAAGAGGCGACTGAACAGCCACCGGGTAGATGGGACTCGTTAGCCTGGGAAGGCAGCTCATCTGAGAGAAGGAAAACTCTGATCCCAAACCTCCACTGCCTTGTGGCTACATCCAGTTATGGAAAAGGCTTCAGGAGTCAACCTCGAGGCAAAATCCAGAGCCGGAGTCCCTGAGGCAGTTCATGGCTGAACACAGTCACATTCTGGCAACTCCTGCAACGTCGCTGGAACCAACCGTATTGGCTTCTGCCTTTCCACTGGACCATTTCAGCGACGTGCAGAGGGGGGATTTGCTGCATGGGAAACAGTCTATCCTCCATATCTACTTTACCCAGGCTTCGCGCACTGGAGAGGACACTCTGTTCCAGAACACTGTTCAGAGTGCGATACCATAGTTTTCCGAGACTGAAGGATGCCAACAACATGCAAGAGACATGATTTCCCTCAGTCTAAACTCTACAGAGGCAGCACATGAACGTGGCTCTTGGAGGAAGGGAGGTATAAAAATGTGAAAACTAGCAGCTAGACCAATTCCTCACCAAGATATCAAGCAGGAGGATCAGATTTAAAATAAAACCAGTGTAAGAATTGGTTCTTTTCCTCAACATCACAGAGGCTAACACCTCTATTGCAGGTCAGACTCAAAGATGACCTTCAGCGCTATATCTCAAGCCATATTGGCCCATACTTATTTAGGAAAGAAAATAAGTGTGAAGCAGCCCTTGCTCAACAGAAATAAACTAGTATATCAAACTTACACAATTGTCTTTTTTACGATTTTAACACTGTTCTGTTTAAAACTAGATTACAAGTGGTTGGGAGCTTTTGGGTATAAGTGCATGTTTTATAAATTCTCACTAATTACATAGAGAAGTGTTAGATATAGCATAATTAGAAAATAGAAACAGAAGTCACAGTACTTTAGAATTAGATTGTTGTATTGTGCCTCAACTATGTGCCTCAAAAGACTATCTAAACTGCTTATTTGCTTTAACATTCACACTGCAGCTTGAGGTCTTAAGATGCATTTTTTTTTGGCAGAGAAACAGTTTTGACTCCAGAGCAGATGGCATATTCTTGCATGACCAACTGTACAACAGCCATTATTCAGTGCTAGCAAACTGATCAGCATGATGCTCTTTTCATCCTGACTAAATCCTGTATGCTGTTCTGCCCAAGAGTGATATGGTGTACCAAAGACAGGGTATGATGCACTACTAAACGAAGTTCAGGAAGCAGATGTCTGCAGCTGTGCTCGGTTATCATGACAAGTTACTGTTCAAACAGTAGAGGGGACATAGCCCCAAACATGGTACAATTCCTGGAAAATGGACTATGCCACCCACCACTGAGGATGGGCTAACTCTCCTGGCAGCTTGGCATTAGACTTTACCTGTAATCTTAGCTGGAGTAATCTCATTATAAGAGTAGATCTCTAACAGATGTACACTCTTTGGGGAATGTTGACATGTTTCATTTGTAGTACCGCATATATATTGCCCAGAAGCCTTTTGTAATTTGGAGCCTATTGTCCTGCATCCAAAGGACTGAAGAATAAAGTCAGATAGAGGTTAAAAGAGAAGACATTACAGACCTAATTGACAAATTAAAAATCAATAAGTCATCAGGCCCAGATGGCATCCACCCAAGGGTTATTAAGGAACTGAAGAATGAAGTAGCCTCTCGACTAAAATATTCAACTTGTCCCTTAATATGTCCCTAAAATATGCAACTTATCCCTTAAAACAGCCACGGTGCCAGAGGATTGGAGGTTAGCAAATGTCACACTGATCTTTAAAAAAAGGAAGGAGAGGGGACCCGGGAAACTATAGGCCAGTCAGCCTAACATCTATACCAGGTAAGATGGTGGAATGCCTCATCAAAGACAGAATCTCAAAACACATAGATGAACAGGCCTTGCTGAGGGAGAATCAGCATGGCTTCTGTAAGGGTAAGTCTTGCCTCACAAACCTTTCAGAATTCTCTGAAAAGGTCAACAGGTATGTGGATGCAGAAGACCCTGTGGATATTATATATCTGGACTTTCAGAAGGCATTTGACATGGTCAAACCCTCAGCAAAGGCTGCTGAGAAAACTCCACAATCAGGGAATTAAGGGCCAGTCCTCTCATGGATTAGGAATTGGTTGTGGACCAGGAAACAGAAAGTAGGTGTCATTGGACAATTTTCACAATGGAGAGAGGTGAAAAGCAGAGTGCCCAAGGATCTGTCCTGGGACAAGTGCTTTTCAAGCTGTTCATAAATGATCTGGAGATAGGCTAAGCAGCAAAGTGGCCAAGTCTGCAGATGACACCAAACTTTTCAGAGTGGTGAAGAACAGTGGTGAAGACTGTGAAGAGCTCCAGAAGGATCTCTCCAAACTGGGAGACTGGGCAGCAAAATGGCAGATGCGTTTCAATGTCAGTAAGTGTAAAGTCATGCACATTGGGGCAAAAAATCGAAACTTTACATATAGGCTAATGGGTTCTGAGCTGTCTGTGACAGATAATAATAATAATAATAATAACAACTTTATTTTTACCCCGCCTTTCTCCCCGAAGGGACTCAAGGCGGCTTACAACATATTAAAAACATAATTTAAAAAACAAATAAAAACATATTAACACATCATAAAAAAACAGCAGTCAGAGTAAAAATAGGTAAGGAAAAAAAAGATAAGGAAAGATCTTGGGGTACTGGTGGACAGCTCGATGAAAATGTCAACCCAATGTGTGGCAGCAGTGAAGAATGCTAATTCCATGCTTGGGATCATTAAAAAAAGGTGTTGAGAATAAGATGGCTAATATTATAATACCATTGTACAAATTGATGGTAAGGCCAATCCTGGAGTATTGTGTCCAGTTCTGGTCACCACATCTCAAAAAGGGTATAGTGGAAGTGGAAAAAGTGGGGAGAACAACCAAAGTGATTACTGGGCTGGGGCAATTCCCTTATGGGGAAAGACTACAGCATGTGGGGTTCTTCAGTCTAGAAAAGAGGCGCCTGCGGGGAGACATAATTGAGACATACAAAATTATGCAAGGGATGGATAGAGTGGATAGAGGGGTGTGCTTTTCCTTTTCACACAACACCAGAACCACGGAATATCCACTAAAATTGAGTGTTGGGAGAGTTAGGAGAGAGAAAAGAAAATATTTTTTTACCCAGCATATAATTAGTCTGTGGAATTCCTTGCCACAGGAAGTAGTGATGGCATCTGGCCTAGAGGCCTTTAAGAGGGGACTGGACAAATTTCTGGAGGAAAAGTTCATCACAAGTTACAAGTCATGATAGGAATGTGCAAGCTTCTGGTTTTAGAGGTAGGCAACTTCAGATTACCAGATGCAAGGGAGGACACCAGGACACAATTTGTGTCTTGTTGTCTTCTGTGCACTGTGAGGCATCTGGTGGACCACTGTGAGATACAGGAAGCTGGACTAGATGGGCCTTTGGCCTGATCCAGTGGGGCTCTTATGTTCCTAGGATAAGAAACCAGGAACAAGATCATGGCTTTATTATTAAGGGATACAGAAATGGTACCTACACTATTATACATACTGTAATAAAGATACAAATATTTTTACACAAGTTTCAATCATTTGTTTGTCCTTCCCAATGACAAGATTACATCTTTACAAGCAATTTCAGTACCATTCCGCTACTGAAGTTAAAATAGATGGAATGGAAGAAACTACTAAATCCATTTTGCTCCTGCTTTGATACAAACAAATTATTTTTTGAGTACAAAAAACACAAATTAATTTTTGAACACAAAAAACTGTTCAACTCCCTTCCAGCAAGGATACAAAAGGAAGTGGCTTACAAGTTAAATATACACTCCTCTCTCATTATTCATACCCAATTCATTCCTGAAAATGGTCCTTACAGTGAACACTCAGATAAGTATGATACATTTATATCAATTTCACAATATGTGAAATTGAACTTATATCACAATTATATCAATTTCAATGGAATCCATTCCAAATTGACCAAAAGAACCACCCTAAATTCCCAATACCCTAAGGCAGGGCTTCTCAAACTAGGGTGTTGTGATGCCCCAGCTGGAGGGCCCTGGCCTCTGCCCCCTTAAGGGGCAGGGGGATCCCCAGGATCATGTCACTAAGGGGGCACAGGGACTGGCATGTACTTACCAGTCCCTGCGGCAGCCTCCTGGAGGTTCAGGGAACCCTGCGCAACCCTCCTCAGGGCTCCCCAGCCTTCAAAAAGTGAAAGCGGAGCAACTGTGCTCCACTTTCAGTTTTGCGGTGGTGGAGCGCGATTGCTCCGCTTTCACTTTCTAAGCTTCGCAGAGTGATCACAGGGCTCCCTGCACCCTTGGGAGGACGCTGCAGGAACTGGTAAGTAAATGCCAGTCCCTGCACCCCCCTTAGCGACGCAATCCTGGGGATTGCGTTGCTGCCTCCTCCCCGCTCCCACAAGGATTTACTTCGGCTCAAACTCTCCCAGAGAGTTTGAGAACTGTGGCCATAAAGAAAAAGTTGTGTGGCACAATAAAATAGATCAATAATGACATTACACGGTATCACTAAAGTGTTAACCATTCTACCATTCTGTATCAATAAAACGATGGTGTTGGGCAGAGGAAGAGAATTGAGAAGCAGAAGACAGTGGTCAGGGAAACTGTTGAACACTACTGACTCAGCACAAAGGCAGATAAAAAGGAGTGTATAAAGCAACTGCCTTGAAACCAGTACAAAACTGAGTGTGGGAATGCACAGAGGCAGTCATCTTACACAGCTGTTTCCCAGACCATATAACTGAAAATCTTGGAACAGATAAAGAAGCATGGTTAAAATTCCCAGTACAGGCCGAGTCTCATTTGGGAGACTTCCATTCCCAGAACTCAAGTGGATGGCAAAAATTGCACTATAGCAAATCAATTTAAAAAACAAAGTCCCTTAGCTCAGGTGATTTAAAAACAGCCTTGCTGACCTTTGTGATGTTAAGATAGAGTCATTAAGATGACAATCAGTCTCTCTCCAGGCACTTAGAAAGGATTATCTTTCTTTCACATGTTCAGGGGGAAGGAAGGGGGTTGCTTGGAGAGAGAATGATTGATGGATTGTCTGCAGACTGCCTCTCTAACTATTGTACAGGACTGCTTTTCTTTAATTTAAAGGGCCCATATGTTGAGGTAATCTCTACAACAGTAAGAAAAGCATTTTAAAGGGGTGCATTTTTCCCCTTCTCTAGGGATCTGCACATTCCTTCTCATTTACATTGACCAATCGTGTTGAGTCAGTGTATAAAAAAAATCTGTGTATAACAAGGTTGGACCTGTACATACAATAATTATTAAGAATATATATTGCTTTTCAACTGGAGTAGCTCACAAAGTAGTTTACATAACACACACACACACACACACACACACACACACGGTTTAACCCATTTTTGCCCAGCCCACAGATGTACACATTTGGTCCTGTTGCGTATATGCAATGTTGAGCAGAAATGGCTTAAACAGCATATTATTGGGCAAGGCAAAGTACAGGTTGGACCTCAGTATCCATGGGGGTAATATTCCTGTACCCCTGCATATATCAAAACCATTGGATAAGAACATAAGAACAGCCCCACTGGATCAGGCCATAGGCCAATCTAGTCCAGCTTCCTGTATCTCACAGCGGCCCCACCAAATGCCCCAGGGAGCACACCAGATAACAGGAGACCTCATCCTGGTGCCCTCCCTTGCATCTGGCATTCTGACATAACCCATTTTTAAAATCAGGAGGTTGTGCATACACATCATGGCTTGTACCCCATAACGGATTTTTCCTCCAGAAACTTGTCCAATCCCCTTTTAAAGGCATCTAGGCTAGACGCCAGCACCACATCCTGTGGCAAGGAGTTCCACAGACCGACCACACGCTGAGTAAAGAAATATTTTCTTTTGTCTGTCCTAACCCGCCCAACACTCAATTTTAGTGGATGTCCCCTGGTTCTGGTATTATGTGAGAGTGTAAAGAGCATCTCCCTATCCACTCTGTCCATCCCCTGCATAATTTTGTATGTCTCAATCATGTCCCCCCTCAGGTGTCTCTTTTCTAGGCTGAAGAGGCCCAAAGGCCTCATAAGGAAGGTTCCGCAGCCCCGTAATCATCTTAGTCGCTCTCTTTGGATTTGTATAATAAAATCCATGGGTTGGCCTTTTCTGGCCTGTACGTTCTGGCCTGCTGTGCCAGGCCTTCTCAAGCATTAGACAGCTTGCTAGAGGCCTCCAAAAGACAGTTCTGGTTTTTAGCTGAAACCAGAAGTGACTTTCAGAGGCTTCCAGCAGGCCACCTAGGCCCAGGGAGCAGGAAGTGCCTTTTGCAGGCTTCCCTCCCAATGCAACTGGAAGACTCTTCTAGTTGGATCCAGGTGGTACAGGAAGGCCATCCCAACCCCTGCTGGGTCAAATTCATGGCTCCTGAACCTGCAGATAAGGAAGGACAACCTGTACTTAATCTAAAAGTTAGAGGTTCTTCCTCAAGGCATTTATCCAAGTAAGTAGTATGCAAAGCCAATTTACAATTACTATTTGCTATTGTATAGTAATTATCTATACCTTAATATTTAATATTTCAAAATGTTATTTTTATGCAAAGCATAATTTCAGGTTTTGTCACATCAGAACAATATTTGTGCTACCCTCTGATGTTAATAAAGAAGTCAAAGTAATCATTTGTAAAATTATGCAAAATGACACCCCCCCCCCCCGATAGACAGACATGTCAAACAGCTAATATAACTATAGGTCCTAATTCATGCACTACTGAACAGCAATCAAATAAGGACTAAAGGAATATAGCCCCACTGACTACTACTATAAATTATTAAGTTACTAGGCCAGAAATGTTAGTCTGCTGTTAAACTGTGTGTGAAGACTATTTGTTTTCAATCATATTATTCTAATTCTTAAAAAGGAATGGGCTCCAGGTGCTTTAGCACAAAAGGGAAGAATCAGCAAAGTCTGCCTTTCTGCTGAAGTCATAAACTGCAGTAGTCTGGTAGTCTAGGCCAGTGTTTCCCAAACCTTTCAGCACTGTGATCCAATTTTTAGAATGACAATCTATTGTGTCCCACAAATCATGGTCCACAAGGCCTAGGACTCACCACCAACTGCCACTTTCTTCACCGTCCGAATGTCTGCTCTTCTTTCTTCTGCCCACTTCAGGCCTCATTGTGTCATGCTTTCATTGCTCATCAGCAAGAGTGGGCTTTGCTCCAGCTGAAGCAACAAAAAACACTGACGCGACAAGGCCAGAGTGGTACAAAAACAGCTGAGCAGAGGCTTGAGCAGCAACCAGCAGTAAGTCCCAAGCCTTCGCAGCTCACCAAAAATCAGCTTGCAACCCACAGTTTGGGAACCACTGGTCTAGACCATTCTCATCTGTGCTGGTAACTACAGGAACAACTGCACATGATATATCACAATAATAGGAAAAGATGTTTAGGGACAACACATTTAGTGTTTAAGATACAGCAGAAAACACCACAGCAGGAAAAAAAGATTGCTGTGAATTTGGAGCCACTGTTAGAAAAAGTAGTTATATTTGTACAGTTAGATAAGGTAATAAATGTTTCAATTTTATTCTTTGCAAAACAGCAAGAGGAGATTTGTGAAAGGGAATACCAATAATAAAAATTTGTATTTTTAAAGACAGGTTTTATTCAGGAGCATTTAACCAGAACAGCTCTCAAGCCTTGTATTTAGTTTTGTTTTTTTTTAACTGTCTATGTAACATGATAATAAGCACAAAAGGCATTTCCTCAGCACCTTTTAAAAAAGAGAAACTGGAATAAGAAAAAAGCATCAATACATACTATATGCTAAATAGGCTGAAATGGTGAACAGCTTGGCCTACTTATGTATGTTAAGTTATTTTCAAGTGTTATTTTTGGAATATTTGCCCTTGGTTATTGACATATTTGGAGGTCAGACACATATGTCTAGTTATTTCACTCCAAAGTGTATATTAGCCAGAAGATACATGACTGTATTATCTAATGACGTAAAACTTGAAAATAAATTGATTATACCCTTCTACTTCTGAACAATTATGAAAACTGGCAGTTTTTTCTAATACCAATGACTACAAAAGACACAGGAAAGTCAAACGTACAGCTATATAAAGACAAAACTTCATGAAGAATCATACTTAGAAATTGGATGCAGTTACAAATGAATACTGATTGACACTTTGCTTAATATATGCAGTCATGCCTTTTTCAAGGGAATTTTGTGACCCAATTTTGTGAATACTCCATATGGGCTGGGATGACAATTGTGATGTCATGGCTGAACTCACTTTTTTTAAAATGTTCACCAGGACGCGTTGTGATATAATGTCAGTATGTCAGCAGTTTCAAGAGACTCCTTTCCACAACAAAGTCTCCTGGGAATGTAAACTTGCAAAGTGGTGAAATCAAAAGGGGTGGGGGAAAAGAAAGAAGAGGCTCAGAAACCTCAGAATCTGCAGGGAAGCTTCTACACACAGCTCAGGATTTTGTACCAACGGTCAAAGTTAATCTGCTGTATTTGATGCAAACTGAAATTTCCAGACATTATCAAAAGAGCAGTCCAACGTAAAGTTTGTTTTTAACACATTTCTTTGTGTGTGCCATCTTGAGAATTAGACAGCAGAAGGCTTGCCAACATTACAAAGTCAAGGAAGTCTCAAAATTAGCCTATGTTGGATTCTTAAGGCTGAGTAGTAAAAACTCAAAGTAAATTTTCAAAGTGTATTCGCCTTCAAAGGTACCTTTTAAGAGGTACTACTTGATCAAAAAGCCTGTTAGCGGAAGGGGTCACAGACTAGTGTTTACCATATCTGGACCCACAGATTCCCTAGTTGTGAGTTAACAGGCACTTTATGGAAGGAGGAGAACTTAGTGAAACAGTCAAGAGCAGGGGTGCCCAAACCCCGGCCCTGGGGCCACTTGCGGCCCTTGAGGACTCCCAATGCAGCCCTCAGGGAGCCCCCAGTCTCCAATGAGCCTCTGGCCCTCCCGTGCTGGCCTGATGCAACTGTTCTCAGCCAACTGTTCGACCTCTCGAGTGAGCTGTGGAATGAGGGCTTCCTCCACTGCTTGCTGTTTCACGTCTGTGATGCAGCAGCGGCAGCGAAGGAAAGGCCGGCCTTGCTTTATGCATGGCCTTTTATAGGCATTGAGCTATTGCAAGACCTTCATTCATTCATTCATTCATGTAAGTGCCATCTCTAATTTATTCATTTATGTAAATTTATTCAAATTTAAAATGTAAATTAATTCTTTTTTCCTGGCCCCCGACACAGTGTCAGAGATGATGTGGCCCTCCTGCCAAAAATTTTGGACACCGCAGGTCAAGAGGGATCTGTCAGAGGCCCCCAAGACAGTACTAATCAAACTCCTTCTTCCCTGTGCCCAACCCACCCCCCTTGGGAGTTATTCCTGGCAACTTTCCTTTTTTCCTTCCAACAGTCTTATAATAATTTTCTGTCCTTTTACAAAAAAAGAAAAATTAGCCATTTCCTCCTTGGTTTGCATTAACCATATTGGCCTCTAAAATTTTATAGCTTGAAAGTTTGTTTTGTTCAGATCTTAATAGTGCTATTTTATTTTGGTTTCTTTTTTTTAAAGTTTGTGAGCTGCTCTAGAGTGTTTTATTCATCACATAAATATTAAGGTAGATATACCTATATAACTTCCAACATGAAGTGTTCAGAACACTCTTTAACCAATACTATGTTTACATCAATTTGTATGACAAGGACATTTTTTATTTTATTTTTTTTACAGGTATTTATGTACCGCCTTTCTTGGTCTTTATTCAAGACTTTATTCAAGGCGGTTTACATAGGCAGGCTTTATTTAAATCCCTTATTAAATAGGGATTTTTACCATTTGAAAGAAGGTTCTTTCTTTCAAGAACCACTACATTCAGGTGTTTCATTCCGATCTGGCTTCACATTCTGGCCTCCATCCTCCCATTCTAGTGAGGAGTTCAATGGCTGCCCTAGAGTTGTGCTGTTACCCCTACTAGCATTGAGGAGAGGAAAAGCAGTATAAATTGGGATTTATCAGTTTTTGATTTTTTAAAAAAGGAAGCATAACCTATTCAAGGCTTCAGAAGAGAGATGGAAAAATTCATTTAATTTTTTAGTAGAGGGACAGAAAAAGACAGTATTTAACAGTATGAGTGCACAATCCCTAAATATGCATTTTTCCAAATTCAAGCTTGCCAACTGCATTTTCAAAACACTCATGTAGTTAGTACTCAGGAAATTGATTATCTAAATTCATATGTCCCTCCAATACATGAAACAAGCTACCCAGAAAATTTCTGCTTGTAAGCCAGGCAACACTAAGGCAGTAGCAAAGTCAAAGAAAAGGAGCCTCTTTGAAAGACACCAAGTTTACCTACCAATCTCAATAGCCCATTTTCAGCTCTAGAAAACCATATATTGCAAACAATCTGTGCTGAGGCTTGTGAGGAATATTAGTTTATAGTACAAGTTGAGTCTCATTATTCAAGAGGGTCCCATTCCCAGGGGGAATGGCATGGATGGATGGCAAAAAACAAACTATAGTAAATCAATTTAAAAAACAAAGTCTCTTTGCTCTGGTGATTTGAAAACAGCCTTTGTAATGCCCACAGAGACAATCAGTGTCTCTCCAGGCTTTTAGGCTTCACTAGGAGAAAACAATCCCTCCCTTCACCAGGAGCCCCAGAGAGGGGGAAAGAATGGAGAAGGTGATAATTGCTGCCATTTAGCCTTCTTTCATGTGCTCAGGGGGAAGGGAGGAGTGAAGCCTGCAGAGAGAATGACTGATGGATTGTCAGCCCCCTCTCTGGCATTATTAAAGGACTGTTTTCCTCTAATTTAAAGGGCCCTTATCAGCTTTGAGATAGAAAAATCTGTGGATACTTAGGTTATACCTGTAATCACTTGTATGACTGTCTCTCTGCAACAGTAAAAAGCAGTTTTTTAAACTGTGATTTTAAAGGGGTGCATTTTTCCCCTTCTCCAGGGATCAGCACATCCTGTCTCATTTGCAGGGGCCATTCATGTTGAGTCAAATCCGTGGATAAAAAATCCATGTATAATAATTATTTCTATTGAATAAGTGATTTAAAGTGTGGTATGCAGTTGTAAAGAATAAAGAAATTACTCAAGTCAGATGTACCAGTGCTTCTATTAAGTACAAATGGGTAGTTATAGCTTTGGGAATAGGAGATGCTTCATAACTTGATGTTTGTTCTACTATGCTTAAATATGAGCACTGTTATAATTCCAAACATGCATAACTTTATTCAAATTGCTGGGAACATGTATTTGTCACTGCTATCAGTTTCACAAGAAAGTGAAGAAGGTGTTTGTCAAACCAGTGAAGGAGAAACAACACCCAGGCCACTTTGGGGACATGCTTTGATACAACACAGAAAGATTTTGATTGGGGCTACTCCCCATCATTCAAAGAAGCACAAATGCAAAGTGGGATACCATCCCAGCTTACCAAAGTGTTTAGAAGCCAGTCAAACACAGTGTGAACTGGTTCACACTTGCATCCTACACTACTCCAATAAAAAGAAATATTTAAAAATGAAAATTAGAATTTACCAGTGAACACTTTTCTGATTGAGATCTACCGTGTTTCCCCGAAAATAAGACAGTCTTATATTTTTTTGGCTCAAAATACACTAGGTCTTATTTTCGGGGTAAGTCTTTTTTTTTTTTAATGTACAACAATCCACAGTCATTCATGTACAACAGTCTACATTTATTCATGTACAAAAATATACCGTACATTTATTCAAATACAGCCATGTCATCTTCTTCTGGAACATCGTCATAACTCTCCAAATCCTGAATTCTGGCCTGATTTTCTTGTAACTCCATTTCCTTTAGAACCATTGACCCCAATCTTTCACGTCTAGCAATAGAGCTCTCCTTAAATGAACACTTCTTGTCCAAGTAGCCTGCTTGTAGTGCTTTGGCAACACAGGTGTCAGTGATTTTATCCCACTAATTCTTCACCCAAGTCATGACCTCTTGAAGGCCAGGCTTCACGAAGTTTCCACGCTGATTTCTCTCCATTCTATTTGAAATGAAATCATTGATTTCCATGTGCAAATGATCCTTGAATGGCTTGTTTATTGCAATATCAAGACTCTGGAGACAGACATTCCTGCAGGAATCATTATTTGATCTATTCTTCTCTCTTCAAGGAAGTTCTTCATGTCTTTAGTGCAGTGAGTGCTGGCTGAAACCCAGACTAGCAGACCTCTTTGGCCACCTTGCAAAATAAGTGGCAGCATTAAACTGACCCACTTCCTTATAACTGCTTGTGTGCACCAGGCTTTTTCGGTTTCAAGAACATAAATGCCTGAACAATCTTATCTTTCTTGCCCTTAGTGATGATTAGAGGTGTGACTTTCTTTCCATCCAGACGAATTGCCAAAATACAAGTAACGCGTGCACTTTCATAACCAGTGGAGGGGATGTAGATTGACAAAGCACCCCTCTGATTTATTGCCATTTGAGATCCTTGGCCCATAAACACTGCAGTTTCATCCATAGCAATCATGTTGTAGAGTTGGTATTTAGAAAAGTCGATGCCACCAACAAAGGACTTGAATGCAAATGCACGATTAACAACTTCAGCATCTTCCAGCTTGAACAGTTTTGTCGATCTTCTTAGAGACAGTTCATATCGCTGAAGGAAGTTATCCAGCCAATGTTGTGATGCTTTGAATTCTTCTGGGAATATACCGGTATATAACTTTGGTGCCATTGCAAGGGCAAATGTTTGAATATCGCGCCCTGTGCACGACCAAAGCCTTTGCTCTCCTGTCAGCAATCCATTCACAGGTAAAGCCTTCCAAATCTGGTAATAATGTTTGCCGACCTGATCCACACTTGCGCTTCTTCGCATTTCCCATGTCCACCTGTTGACTGAGGTTACTGTAATCCGCTTGCCATTTTCGGACCAATCTGAGATCCAACATCTTCTCTTTGCAGTAAGCCGTAAGATTCTTGACGCACGATTCTTTTCTTGTACTCGACAGAATAGCTCTTTCTTTTTGCACTCATCTTGTCTGGGGGTCAAAATATTGTTCTGTTTAAATCTACCATTACATACAGTACCATACCATAATACGGTACCAGAAATTCATAATACTGCGGTGGGTCAGCAAGTGGTTAATTCCCAATGGTATTTCCACCTGTGCTGGAAAACTGGATAGGATTGGGCCCCCAGTTCAAGGTAGGAAAGGCTGGGATTCTCTCATCATGTAAAAGGAACAGAGGAGCACTTCAAGAGCTGCCCTCCTTTCTCTTCCAACCCCCCCCCCTTTTGCAGGTAAATGTGGATAGCTTTGCAGTCTAAGAGAACACAATCCTTGGCATGTCTACCCTGCCCTGCAGTTTCACCATGAAACATCCTTTATTTTTTCCCCATCCACCCCCCTTTTTGGGGATGACAGACTGCTGTCTTGAGAGACACCCAACACTATGCATGTCTACTCAGAAGGAAGTCCCATTATAGTCTATGGTGCTTGCTCCCAGGAAAGTGTGCACAAGATTGAAGCCTCCAATCCTAGGCATGCCTACTCACATGCAAGTCCCATCATAGTCACTGGGGCTTCCTCACTGGAAGGTGTGGAGAGGGTGTCCCCTCAGCATCCAGGAGGATGCTTGTCTACTCAGAAGTCAGTCCCTTTATAGTTAATGGGACTTACTTCCTGGAAGGTGTGGAGAGGGTGTTCCCTAATCCCCCAGGAGGATGTATGCCTGCTCGTCTACTCAGAAGTCAGTCCCTTTATAGTTAATGGGACTTAATCCCTGGAACGTGTGGAGAGCCTCAGAGCCTGGTAGGCAGAGTTGCCTCACTTGCTGTTTCCCACCTCAGCGTCCTCTGCCCAAGGCAGCATAGCAGGAGCTTTCTAGGTGGCTTGCAGGAATGTATTGTTCCCAGTCACAATGTCCACCCGCCCTGCCTGAGGACCCTTCCCGACCCCCCCTCCTGGCCCTGATCACAACTAGGTCTTATTTTCAGGGTAGGTCTTATATTTCAGCAATTCTCAAAAAACACACTGGGGTGTGTGTGCGTGTCTTATTTTCGGGGTAGGTCTTATTTTCAGGGAAACACAATACATAGAGTAAATTTTAAGAACAGTCTAATCAACACTGAAACTTCAATAACCATTTAAAGGGGATGCACATGGCTGTTGCCATATTTCATCACAGCACTCCCACTCCAAGTTCACAGGCTGAGTGGTATTCTAAGCCATGTTCTGCATAAGCAAGCATCAAAATAAAAGACAGACATTTCTCACACAGTGTAAAAACAAGGCCTTGGAGAGCCTAAAGAGATGTCTGGGGTTTTTAATGAAGTACGTACATCTTCAAATCTCCTTTAATCCCCCATCTCTTTGACAGAGGCTGTCACACAAGTACAGATCCTTTCCAGCAACTGAATGTCACAATATCCCAAACTCACATTCTAATGTTTGTAATAAAAACAAGTCATGCATTGCATGCAAGGGATATACATTATCAACATACTTGAAAACAAGTATGCATGCATGGACAAACAACAAACATGCATGGAAGGTCATGTAAAGAGAGGAAATAAAAGAGAACATAACTAGAGACATCAAACTGTGCTCAAACAAATATGAGTGTAAGAAGACATCTGAATAAATACTGTCTTGTCACCAAGTTGTCATATCTTTGCAATACCCCACCCTTCATATACAGCAATTTAAGAAAGATTCCCTTTTTTCATTTCTTTCCCAGAACTACTGCACCATTCACTGCTATTTTTAGTGGAAACTGTATGTTTTCTTTTAAATCCCAGAGGTGGCAAAACTGCAATAACCTAGCTTCATGATGATTAATGCTACGTATACCCTAATCAACAGATTTGAACAGCCCAATTTTGGACTCTAACCACAAGAGATTTGTTAATGTCATAATCTGGGAAAACCCAAGTTCTACTGATGTCTGAAAGACTGTTTGATAATAAAAAAATTCACTTCTCATTAAAATACAAAGCAGCTATAGTTTCTTATGTGATCTGGGAGATGTTCCCTCAAGCAAATCCATGACACCAAATCTTACATTTGAACCAACGTAGTTTACAAGGCAAGCCTCTGCATAGCTATTCAGAAGTAAGCTCCATGCAGTTCAGTGGAACTTACTCTGATAAGCATGCACAGGATTGCAGCCTTAGTGGCTAATGGGATTTCATGGGGAGTCCCAGTTTCAAATCCTCCCTCAGTTATGAAGCCTTTTGGGTGGCCTTGGGTAGAACAGATTTTGAGAGGTAGACTAGGCTAACTGCTACCCCAAGTACCTTATGAGAAGAGTGTGAATAGGTTACAAATTTAACAACAACAAAATCTAACCTAAATTGTATAATTGTTTTTTTCAGCTAGATGAGGTTAATATAGTATTGGCAACCTTCAGTCTCGAAAGACTATGGTATCGCGCTCTGAAAGGTGGTTCTGGCACAGCGTCTAGTGTGGCTGAAAAGGCCAATCCGGGAGTGACAATCCCTTCCACACCGGGAGCAAGTGCAGTCTGTCCCTGGTCTGTCTCCCTGGCTATGGGCCTTCCTTCTTTGCCTCTTAGCCTCAGACTGTTGGCAAAGTGTCTCTTCAAACTGGGAAAGGCCATGCTGCACAGCCTGCCTCCAAGCGGGCTGCTCAGAGGCCAGGGTTTCCCACTTGTTGAGGTCCATCCCTAAGGCCTTCAGATCCCTCTTGCAGATGTCCTTGTATCGCAGCTGTGGTCTACCTGTAGGGCGCTTTCCTTGCACGAGTTCTCCATAGAGGAGATCCTTTGGGATCCGGCCATCATCCATTCTCGCAACATGACCAAGCCAACGCAGGCGTCTCTGTTTCAGCAGTGAATACATGCTAGGGATTCCAGCACGTTCCAGGACTGTGTTGTTTGGAACTTTGTCCTGCCAGGTGATGCTGAGGATGCGTCGGAGGCAGCGCATGTGGAAAGCGTTCAGTTTCCTCTCCTGTTGTGAGCGAAGAGTCCATGACTCGCTGCAGTACAGAAGTGTACTCAGGACGCAAGCTCTGTAGACCTGGATCTTGGTATGTTCCGTCAGCTTCTTGTTGGACCAGACTCTCTTTGTGAGTCTGGAAAACGTGGTAGCTGCTTTACCGATGCGTCTGTTTAGCTCGGTATTGAGAGAAAGAGTGTCGGAGATCGTTGAGCCAAGGTACACAAAGTCATGGACAACCTCCAGTTCATGCTCAGAGATTGTAATGCAGGGAGGTGAGTCCACATCCTGAACCATGACCTGTGTTTTCTTCAGGCTGATTGTCAGTCCAAAATCTTGGCAGGCCTTGCTAAAACGATCCATGAGCTGCTGGAGATCTTTGGCAGAGTGGGTAGTGACAGCTGCATCGTCGGCAAAGAGGAAGTCACGCAGACATTTCAGCTGGACTTTGGATTTTGCTCTCAGTCTGGAGAGGTTGAAGAGCTTTCCGTCTGATCTGGTCCGGAGACAGATGCCTTCTGTTGCAGTTCCAAAGGCCTGCTTCAGCAGGACAGCAAAGAAAATCCCAAACAAGGTTGGTGCAAGAACACAGCCCTGCTTCACTCCGCTTCGGATGTCAAAAGGGTCTGATGTGGAGCCAGCGAAGACAACAGTGCCCTTCATGTCCTTGTGGAAAGATCTGATGATGCTGAGGAGCCTGGGTGGACATCCAATCTTGGGGAGAATCTTGAAGAGCCGTCTCTGCTGACCAGGTCGAAAGCCTTTGTGAGATCTATCAAGGCTATAAAGAGTGGATGTCGTTGTTCCCTGCATTTCTCCTGCAGTTGTCTAAGGGAGAATACCATATCAGTGGTGGACCTGTTGGCTCGGAATCCACACTGCGATTCTGGATAGACACTCTCTGCAAGTACCTGGAGCCTCTTTAGTACAACTCGGGCAAACAGCTTTCCTACAACGCTAAGGAGAGAGATGCCGCGGTAGTTGTTGCAGTCACCCCTATCACCTTTGTTCTTGTACAGCGTGATGATGCTTGCATCCCTCATGTCTTGAGGTACTCCACCTTCTCTCCAGCAGAGACAGAGGATTTCATGCAGCTCAGGTTAGCTGAGGTTAATATACGTCTTTGAAAATACCATGCATTGTAACAAGCATTTTAAATGAAATAACTGCAGTAGTTATAATTCTGCTCTTCATTTCAAGACTGTTTATTTGCAGCGCACATGAAGGACACAAGGTTAGAAACCTCTGTTCAGTTATAACTAATGTAATTAGTATGTTCCATAAAGGGCCAAGTCTTAAAAAATTCCATGTTTTATTAAACATTGTCATAAATACTTTTACCCTGCACATGCCCGATTTCATCTGATCTCGGAAACTAAGCAGGGTCAGGCCTGGTTAGTACTTGGATGGGAGACCACCTGGGAATACCGGGTGCTGTCGGCTTATATACCATAGTCTTTCGAGACTGAAGGTTGCCAACCAACCATCAAATACAGATATGCCTTCTTACAACATAATTTCCATATTGCTGTAATGTCACATCAGCAGACTGAATTTACACAGATATGGTTGCCCACATGACACCTGTATACCTATCTAATATTTAGCTTCTAAAACTCTGAAGTTTTGAATTGGTATCCATACACAGCTGGATCAGGGTTCTTCATGGATCAGAATTTTATAGTAGAGTTTTGCCACTATAAAATTTATGCATTTTTAAGTTACCCTGCTTCTAAATTATCATTTTTCCCAGCAGAACTCTACTGTGTCATTCCTAAATTTTTCAGAATAGCTTATTTTGAAAAGTGAAAGCTTTAAATTTATATTCATAAATAAAATGAGATTAGGCAGGACTTTAAATACTGTATACACATCACTATGGAAGTGTACTTTTTATAATGGAAGCTCAATATTATGAACAGCATAATATCACTAGATTTGTGTTTTAACAGAAAACGTAAGTTGGTAGCTAGTGCTTCAAACAAGGGACAGGATAAGCAATCCTGAGCAATGGAATGTAAAAATATGGTGTCATGGGATTTTTAGTACAACTGCTCAAACTTGAGATTAGACTAGCACCATCAGTAGCCACTTGAAAGAACACTTCCTATCCGATTAGGTATTAGCTATTTAATGCTTAAAAGGGAACAGAGCTTTCATACTTATGTTAGGCAAGCCATCACTACGGAGACTTGTACATGCTCTATTCCCACTGCAGGTAGCCATTGTGGTAGCCACAAAAATATCTTGGGGCTCTTGCCACAATGACCAATCAGCAGCCAGGCAAATGCCACATTAAATGCCGCACTGTGTTAAGCAGAAAATTCCAATGAGTTTGCCTAAACCAGCCATACAGCCACTTTTAGGGATAATTTGGTTGATTCCACACTTTCAGCATATACTATTTGCATAAATAGCTTTGCAACAATAGGGGACAGTCCAAAGTCAGTTAACTGTCCAAGAAAAAGAATCTGACCAGATCTATGCAAGTTAAGAAATCAAAGGTGTGGGGAAATCTGTACATACATCACATGTCAATACAACACTGCTTTTATCTCCCTAAATTGCAATTCCACATAAACTAGCTTGGGGCTACAATCCTGAGCATGCTTACTCAGACATAAGCCCTGCTAAAGAGGGTTCTACTTGCAAGCAAGCATACATAGAACTGAGTTGCAAGTTCAGCTGGGGTTATTTTAGCACTTAGATGTACTTATATTTTAATCTCAGTTAATAATGAACACACAGTTATGTTAATTCAACCTTCATAGTGCAAGAATGGTTTTTGAGTCCCAAATAAACCAAATCTCAGGAGTGAGTTTATGCTGAAGAACTGTGTCTGTATTCTGAAAAGGTTTTAGGGCCAGGCAATGACATCACTGATCTAACAAGATATCACTTTTGGACCGAACAGAATCTGAAGAGGGAACGCAACATAATTCAATGTTGAAGGCACCATCAGATATGCATGGACTGCCCAGCTTCACTGAATGCTAAAGCATGCAATGGTCTCTTTTTAGGAGTTTTAATATACAATTTCTTACCCTGACAGTGCAATCCTATGTATGTTTACTCAGCAGTAAGTCCTATCGGGTTCAATAGGACTTACTCCCAAGAAAGCATACACAAGACTGCAGCCTTATTTTTCCAAATTTGTACACAAATTATTTCTAAAAGGTTTTTGCGCACTGAAGTTATCTATTCTGGAAGAAAACATTTGGAAGGAGAACACTAGCATCTCAAGCAAGCTGTTTGACCTAAATCCTACTATTGTGTGAGAAAATAAGCATCCTAATGATTATAATAGTTATTCAACACACCAAAGAAGCAGATTAAAAGCTTCAAGGTTTTTCCCCCTCTCTTTTTTAACTACACACTGTTTTATTATCTGTTTATCTCCTTTGCATAGAAACAGGGTTTGGGCTCCAAGAGTATTTTACTAAAGATTGTATTTTCTTCAGTTAACTATCTCATTCTGGATATACAGTTTTAACCTTCTAGCACAATGGTTCTCAAACTGTGGGTCCTGACTTAATTTTTAGTGGATTGAGAAACTGACACGCTGAGGGCTGACAAGGAAAATGTATTGAGCCATATGCACGTGTTTACTTGCAAGTAAATAAATGTGCCTTGGTCCACTACAAAGAGCAGACCAAGGGGAATGCACCACCACCAGAATGGTCCTGATTCAATGAACACATGTCCCAACAAACTTGCAACATTTTCTCCTTCTCCAAACTGACAAGGAAAATGTATTGAGCCCTATGGAAAGCAAAACTGAGCCACACATCTGCACTTACTCATGAGCAGACAGGCATGCCTCAGATTGTATCAAAGACCAGGTGAAGGGGAACATACAGCCATCAGAATGGTCCTGATCCAATGTACACGGAACTCAACAAACGCCCTAGAACAAGGGTGCTCAATACGTTGATCACGATCCACAGGTCGATCGCGAGGCAAAATGAGTCAATTGCAGGCTTCTTTCCAGTCCACACATCCCTGGGAGTGAGCCCCGCCCTGGGAGTGAGCTCCTGTCCACGCATCCCTGGGAGTGAGCCCCGTTAACTCTACTGGGGCTGACTTACCTTTCCCCTGTTTTTGCACTGGTATGTATGGAAATCTGCCCCCCCACTTCCATCTGTTGGTTCTGTGTGCAAGGGGTTTTGCACTGGTCTTGCTGTGATGTCTATATAGAGATCTTCCCTCCCCCACACCTTTCCCCTGTTTTTGCACTGGTCTGTATAGAGATCTGCTCCCCCCCCCCACTTGTATTGGAATTGAGGAAGATCTGGTGAGGAGGTAGATGTGGTGTCAGCAGTGGCCCCTTTAAGGGTAAGGCCTGGGCATCCAGCAGAGAGTGTGCTGCACAGCTGCAGCCACTTGAAGGCAATAGGGCCCTCAGGGATATAAGAGCACCTGAGGCAGGAAGGGCTCCACTTATTTATGTGAGTCAGCCTTTTCCTACATGAAGATCATTAAGTCCAAGTACCATTCCACCATGACTGATGAACATTTGGAAGTGTGCTTGAGGCTGGCTGTCAGCAGCTACTGTCCGGACTATGCATCCTTGGCTGATTCACTTCAGTGCAAGTCATCAAAGTAAACTCAAGTAATTACAAAAAATGTTTATAGTTAATTATGTTGTGCAATATTGGCTCATGTGGTTATGCAAGGTACACCAACATACATTGTACACATAAATGTTATATGTTATGATGGCGCGAACATTGTAAAAAAACTCTGGTAGATCTCCAGGTCTTGCTGGGTTTCAAAGTAGCTCTCGAGCCAAAAAAGCGTGAACACCCCTGCCCTAGAAGATGGTTCCCCCCCTCCCCGTAGTAAAAAGGGTAAAAAGAGATGCATTTGACCAAAGTGTCAAGGAGTTTCTGTTTTGGTCATCCCACTGCACCATCAGTTTATCATCATCAGTTCATCATCATGAAGACAAGGTAAACGGGAATCTTGCACGTTAAAAGATAAGCTGGCTTGCCATCTTGGTCAGTCAATTCATTGCCGAATTCCAATAGGTCCAGAAATCCAACAAAAATGCATGAAAATTCCCTGAATTATGAGCCTCTGACTGAAGGGAAACAAATTAATATCTTGGCTCATGAAGTCTTAGGGACATTAAGGTGACTTTCAACTGACTTTTCATGATCATTATTGATCATCATTTGTGAAGACAGGTACCTGTTATCGATGATCTTAAGACATAACTTAAAGCACGTATCTTAATGTATATGGGCAGAAGAATTCCTGCAAGGGAACTTTCATTGCTCCTTTTCCCCCTTAAGCTTCCAAAAATCCATTACAGAGCTGAGGGAATTGCCAGAGCTCGATGGCAGGTGGCACAGGAAACTGCTATGGGAAAGGAGAAACAGGGGAAAAAATGTTATCCTTTCTGTTCATTAAAAGAAGTCAATTCAGATTCACTGGGTTGTATCCTAAGGAAAACTATTGTCAACGTAAGTAAAAAAAATAAGAGGCATTTAGATTAATATTTTGTATTTTAGACACTGTATAACTTGTGATAAATTTTAAAGAAAAAACCACAAAAACCTTATACAAGAGACTTCAGATGAGTAGCTACTAATATATTATTGAATCTATACATTACCATCCCTGAAAATTTTGGGACCTTGCTAAGTGTTTTGAAAATCTGGATTTGTACATCTGACATACAGTATTTAGCAGCAAATAGTCTGCAAAGATGACAAGGCTATATATTAAAAGCAACTAATTGGTCTACATTAAGAAACCTCATACATCACTGCATAACCAAGAAACTAATTCGGGCTCAATCCTATTCAATTTTCTAGTACCAATGCAGCCACAACACAGCCCCAAGATAAGGGAACAAATGTTCCCTTACCTTGAGGAAGCCTCTGTGGCGGCCCCCCTAAAGAATACAGCACACGCCCCATTGATACAGTTGCATCTGTGCTGAAAAGTTGGACAGGATTGGGCCTCTTCCTTTAGTTTGGAACTTCACTACTTAGGATCTGCTAAAGATTCTAGAACATACATATTCAGTTTGTGATCTCCTGATGTTAACTTGAAATTTCATAGGCAGATGTGTGTTCTTGTGACTGTGAACACTATGAAAAGGTGCAAAGTACCATGACATTTAGAAGATACCTTTGAAAATGAGTGGTCTGTTTTCAATTCAATTAATATTTGTTAATTGATCCTATTTGAAAAAGGATCCTGCTGTCATATGCTAACTAGAGTTCAAGATGCCACAGCACCTTGTGTTGTTGCAGACCAATGCAGTAATTCTTCTAAATTTTTACTTTGTAGAATTGTCTGCACTTATGAAAACCTAACGATTGCAAACAAAAGAAAGGAACTCCTTCATAAGAATTTTCATGTAGATAAGTCCTTCAATCCAAAATAATGTTCGATACATTCCAGGCAAATTGCCAGCATTTCCACTCCAATGAATACTTTGGTAAGAAGAGCAAAGATTCAGTCTACAACAAGGAGTAATATTCACTTCTTCCTTAAGAAAAATTAGCTACACAAATCTGAATAAACTTTAAACTTGTATTTGGAATTAAGACATTTCAGAACAAATCCCTGAGTGCACACAATAGGTTTATGTTTAGCAAAATGGGACAGTAGAGAGATCCTGGAATGTGAATACTTGAGAGTGTTTATTCAAGACTATATAGTAAACATTTGTGGCACAAGAGTTTTAACAAATGAGAGGTACCTATTAGGTTGACTCCCAAGGGTAGCTTGCAGAAGCAAAAGGCATTTCTTACAAGGAGTCCTCCATTCCTATGGATTTTTCTCCTCCAACTATAGTCCTAGACACCACATAAAATGCTGATCCATATAGTCTCTCAAAAGTTAAGTGTGGATTTGGGAGGAAGCAGAAAAGCCCACTCTAATGAGGAGCAGAAGTCTGATCCAGAGAACTAGCAGCACTTCAATTGTGGAATGGGCCTTTCTCACCTATTCCCCTATCGTGCAGTTCCCACCAGTCCCCCAAAAAAACCTGATCTCAAGGGTGTGGGGTGCTGCTGATAGCAGGGAAATTCAGCAGAAGTTACCACTATCTTGACCATCGACTTGAACAAACTCTCTACAGGATCCAATCCATTTACCTTGAATTAAACACTTTTGTTACACTAGAACGACACTATTTAAAATATGAAAAATCTTTAACTGAAAAGCATTTGAAATATGATATGCAAATATAGTCACATCCATTACGCATTTACAGAATGCACACTTATTTGATAGCATCTGCTTGTGATATATGTGTTATTGTCCTTGGGTCTATTTATAGTTTCACAAGAGTTTTGGTTAACATACACAAGGCAGATTGACTTAAGAATGGCTCCCTCTCTTGAGACCTTTCAGCAAGGCCTGAAGACCCTTCTGTTTAAACAGGCCTTCTGAGTTCTTGGCCTTTTAACATTTTTTTAACATCTTTTAATATTTTTTACAGGCCTGATTCTTTTATGACTTGCTGCTGCTCTATGCTCTTTTTACCTATTTTTTTTACTTTGACTGCTGTTTTTAGTATGTGTTAATGTTTTTGTTTTTAAATTGTTTTTAATATGTTGTAAGCCGCCTTGAGTCCCTTCGGGGAGAAAGGCGGGGTAAAAATAAAGTTGTTATTATTATTATTATTATTATTATTATTATTTCTCTCCTCCTTTCTTCTTCCTTTATTCATTTCCTTTCCCAGTTTTTATTTATTTTAAAGATTCTAGTCCTATAGACAGGCTCTATCCATTTTTAATTTTACCAAACAGGACTTTATAAATATTGCTAATGCATCACTTCCAGCACAATCCTGGACATATCTACATTACATTCAATCACATTACATTCAATTAATTCCTAGTAAGTACTTGAGTTGCAATCCTGTATGTAGTATACTGCATCTTTAAAAAGAGATAGATGGTCTGCTGTTCCTGCTCCAGAAGAGGCCATGCTACTTCTCTCGTCTGGGATCACAGGGTAAGTCAAAGAAAGTCAATTCTACAAATCCCAAATTGCAGTCTGCTTCTTTGTTCAGCACGCAAAATTACAGCAGAATTTACTTCTGAGTAGATAAGCACAGAACTGCACTGCAAGAGGGTTAAGTGTTAATTAGCTCTAAGTCAGGAATGCTGGATCTGGAATACCCAGGTGGCAGTAATGATGAATAGTTACTGGGGAAAAAATACTACACTGTTGGTTCTTCTTCAGGTGGGTCTTTGCTCAAACCCAGGTTAGCATATTTAGCAAGCAAAGAAAGCCTGAAAGTCTGCTGGAACGCAATACTAGTTTTCAAAATTTCCCAATAAAGGCATTTCCCACAGAGCACAAGTACTTTTTTTGTTACAAAATGTCAATACATTTTTCTCCCCAGGGTACGTCAGATTCCACTTTAGAGTGTGAAACACTGAGGGCGCAATCCTAACCCCTTATGTCAGTGCTTTCCAGCACTGACATAAGGGCAATGCAGCTCTGAGGTAAGGGAACAAACATTCCCTTACTTTGAGGAAGCCTCCATGTGTGATACCCAACTGCAGGATGCAGCACATATCCCACTGGCACCACTATGCCAGTGCTGGAGAGCAGTGACATAAAGGGTTAGGATTGTGCCCTGAGTGTTTCAAAGATTTTGAAGTGACTCAAAGATCTGAGTCAAAGATTTTGCTTTTTCCACAAACCTTAATAGTTATCCAAGTATTCTTACACAGCACAATGCAGCTACAAATCAATTTTCAAGATACTATATCTGAAGCTTGTGTACCAAGTACTGTAGGGGCTTACTACAGTCATTGTGAATTTACCATATTATACTTTTACTGGCAGCTGAACACACACTTCATAAACATTATTCTGCTGTAAATTAAACCAAGAAAGTTAAAAATTAGAAAACCCAAATAACTAACCACCTCTGTGACAACTTCTAACAAGCAACTTTCTTCAAACCATTTCTGTTACAGGTGGCAGTTCCTACCCCTCATTGGCTTGGTTTCTATGGTCATATAAGGACAGCCTCCAAAATGTCTGTTGCTATTGGAATGAAAATAGATACACTTGCCAGTGATCCCACATGGATACATCCTATGGCGTACCAAGTCACTCTTATAGGTTGGGAGGATACTCATGAAGGGGTAATGGTGTGCTGTAGGGTGGGCATTGGGAACCCTTGAAAATGGGCAACGGCACCTTCTGCAAACTGATCACCACTCTCAACACCACATTATAGCATTTGAGGCCATTATCAATGTCCTGGTTACTTCTACATTAGAGTACTATAATGCACATAGCTACTCCTTCATCGCACCGGGCCCAGGATGGGTTCCAAGGGCCTCAGAAATGTCTACGGACACAACCACAATGGCTACGGCTGCATTTTCAAAACTGGAAATGACTCAGAAGTCACTTCCAGGGGCATTCTAAGGCACGTGGAGGCCTCTGGAGGCCATCTTGAGCCCAGCATGACATGGAGCAGCTTCCAGAGGTGGACTTCAGTTGCATTCATTTGGCTCCAATTTGTAGCCAAACAGAAGCAAGGGCAAACAGGTGGGCCCAACTTGCAACCCACTTCAGTATCAAGCTATGACCCACCAAGTGGGTTGCAACTCACAGTTTGAGAAGCACTGCTCTAGACCACATTTAACAGCAGGCGCCAGAAACAAAATGTGCTTGGTGGTTATACCACAACTTGGGAATTCTTCCCCCAAGTAGGCCCCTTAATTCCACATTTTTAGGACGTTATTGAAGATATTTCTATTTCACACGGCCTTTTAATTCTGTTTTAACTAGTAAAATTGGTCTTTTTATGCTGTTATTTTATGGTCTTTTTAGGCTGCTGTTATTACAATTACACTTACTGTTCATTTACTATTGTTCTCTTAGCCACCCTTAACTTATTTTATGAAATGGTATGAATATAAAGCTCTAAAAAAACTTAAGAAACCAAACTTGGGTATGTGACTCTGTACATCTGACACACAGCTTTAACAATCCTCGATCTATAGCAGCATTTCCATTGGTGGTACTTGAGGCGATGTCCGGTGATACACATAGGACCCATGGACCTCCACTTCCCAACAGTGAGGCCAGTGACGCAACATGACAAGCAATGGTAGGAGGCTCAGGTTAGCAGGCAGAACTCCAGCATGCAATTTTCACAACCTTGAAAAAGCCATCATCATCATCATCGCCAGTTATTTCCAGTGGTACTTCCAATAGGTGGACCATGCAAAGTGGTATGGGGATAAATGTTGAGAAACACTGCTCTATAGTACATACCAGACGTTCCCAAAGTGTAAGATTTTGCACAAGATCCAAGATGGCAGTGACTAAATCTCACAAGATTTAGGTGCCACCATCTTGGATCTCACAGCACCTGGTGAGAGGCAGCACCTGGGAAGAAGAGGTTGCAGGGCTGTCATGACTCAGGTAAGTCTGGGAACCACTGATGTTTATACTATGGGGAGGTCCACTGAGGCAGAGGCTTCAAGCAGTGGCTTGGCAAGGTAGCATCAGCCTTGCCAGGCAGCAACATGAGCCATTAATGTGGAGCGGTACTCTTGGAGGAATAAAAAATAGATTAGTTCCTGGCCTATCTGCCTGCCACCTTCTTCAGCTTGCCTCCTCACTAGGAATTCCAATTCTATTCTGAGAGCAGACATCCTATTGCTCCACTCCTACCATCCCCTGTTCCTGTTCATTCCAACGAGAAGTGGCAAGGAGCCTGCCCCTCACAAATACAGGAGGGGGGGGGATTGGAATGCACTTATTTGACTGCTCTCCTATCCTCCCCTCTCATTTGGGAGGGGAACGCATACATGTAGAGACAGCACTCCGTGTAGGATTCAGGTTTTTTTTCCACTGAAGCAAGAGAAAGGGAGGTTTAGTTTGTCCTTTGGTATGGCTACCAGAGGAGAAAGAAAAAACAGCCACAAATTGTCAATGAACCAGCAACAAGAGGATTACACCTCCCTCTCCTTCCCTTGTTGCATGTCACTTCTTCAGTTTGAGGTAAGAGGCTTTTGGAAGTGGAACCACTTCTGCTCCCAGGATATGCCCTACCCAGCTAGTATTGAAGTAGTGCAAACAGTGAAAGGAAGGAGGTGACAGAAAGGGGAAGGGTCTTGCACGAATACACAGGAGTTGCAGCAGATGCTGGTGTACCACAAGTACCATTCCAGCTTTCACCTGGCCTGTGTGCAATGCTTGTGTCTTCAACCATTGTTAGTCTCAGTTAAACTGTGCAGATGAAAATCTAGAAAGCATAATATAGTAATCAGTTCATAGTCAAAACTTATTTCAACAAAGTTCACTGTGAATGGAAGATTATGTAAAGATGCATTGTGTTTTGCCTTGATTCCTTTCAATAAAACAGGAAACCCCTAATTGCAAATTTTCACCAGTAGTATCTACAACATGAATTGCCAAGTAACATTACAGATAGGCATTCTAATTCACCACTTAAATTTAGCTAGAGCAATTCATTCTGTGGCACTGTCATGAAAAGGAATTGTACATGAGAAGCAAAAGAGAATTGCTGCTGGACTAAATGCAAGCACTGAGCATACAACAAGGTGTGAATATGAGACAATACATAACTAGATTTCAGGAACAGAAACAGCTTGACCCTATGGCCATTTGCTCAGAAGCCATTTGCTCAGAATGCTTGTAGCATTCAGTGGGGATTACTCCAAAATTAGTGCACACAGAATTAGCATCTGTTCTGAGATCAATATTTAATATACTTAATATAACCCATAGACACATTTTGGAACTGTAGCACACTAACTAACTGAAAAAAGTATCAGACTAGAGAACGCATCTTCTGCCAAGAGAATAAAGCTGCCCTCTGCAAATGGCAAGAGAACAAGCCTTGTGCAATGGTCATCGCCTTCTGGTAAAAATCTTATCAAATGAAAATTGGCCAGCAGAACCGAGTCTCACCATCTCATGCAAGGTTTTAAATACAAAGTTAAGGAAACATTTCAAGATCAGGTGGGAATGAGAAAAGAACGATCCGTGTGTCAATGAAGAAACAGCAGAGCGTGCCACTCTGCTGGGTAGGATACCCGCCTACCTTGGTGAGCTGAGCTATCTTCTTGCTCATTTTGAGATGGAGATCCTGGTTGTACTCCATGCCCTGCTGGGAGGAGGGGGCCGAGGAAGAAGAGGAGGCGAATTTCCCCGCACCCGAAGAGGAGCTGCCACTGTAGTAGTGCTGCTGCCAACTCATCCCTGGTGTCGCCATCTTCCACAGCAGAAAGAGACCCTGTCAAGCCAGTATGCCAGCCAGGCACGGGAAGAGGAGGACGAGGGTGGCAGGGAAAGGATGGGGGGGGGAGCAGAAGGGCTGGGTGTAGAAGGGAAGTCTGTGATGGGGGGCAAGAAAGGGCTGGGGGTGGGGAGAGGAGGGGGCAGGTGGAACTCCCTCCTTGCCCCCCCTCACTTCCTCTCTCCCTCTCTCACACTCCCCCACACTTCCCTTCTCTGCCTCCCACCCCCCAGTCCCGGCCTTATGGTCACTCCAGCCCCTGCTGCCCCATCCTCCCCCCGGGGCACCGGACCAGCCCCCACCTCTTCCCCGCCCCTCAGGTGAGAGATGAAGGGAAAGGGGGGTCCACGAGCGCGTGGCCGCACCGAGGCGGCAGCTAAGCCTCCGCCTCACACAGGCTCTGCGCCGCCTCTCCTCGGGGGCAGCGGCGCCTCGGCTCTCCCGCCCTCGGGGTGGCGCTGCCCGCGGGAGCCCCTTCCAGGTCCCGCGGCGGGGAGGGGGAGCCCCCGCCTTCCGCTGCGCTCGCGGGGCTCCCCCTCCTCTCAGCGCTGTCCTTGTCTACCCGGGCCGAGGGGGAGGGGGGAAAGGCAGCGGCGACTGACAGGCCCGCTCTCTCGGCCCCCGCAGCGCTCTACCACCCCGGCGGCGGCGAACCTTCGGTTACTAGGGGCTCACCGAACTGTTTACGCCGCGCCGATGGCGTCATTTCCGGTGGCTGCCTTAGCCCCGCCCCCTTTCAGAACCTCGGAAAGAGGCTTCAATCCCCTCCGGGCTCGTCGGTTTAAACCTCGCCGCAGGCGTGCGCATGCGCACTAAGCGGGTGGGGGGGGAAGGCGGGCGGTTGGCATGTGGAACGGCGCTGTCATCTGTCTCTCCTTTGCCGTGTGACGTCATGCGTTCGAACTGCCACTACCTCATCTTCGGTAGCGCTTCGCCTGGCCCCAACGGCAGGCAGGGAGTGGCGGTTGCAAACAGTGAAGGTTGCCGAGGCTGTGCGTGTGCGCCTCTTAACAGGCTGCAGTCCTAGCCACACTTTCCTGGGAATAAGCCTCATTGGCTACGGTGGGACTTGCTTCTGAGTAGTCAGGCATAAGATTGGGCGCTCACTCACAGCCCAATCCTATCCACACTTTCCTGGGAGTAAGCCCCATTGACTGTAATGGGGTTTACTTCTGAGTAGACATGCACGGGATTGGGCTGTCACTCTCCGCTTCACCGCTGGCCACTGGGAAGCTTGTGTGAGCATCCCTGCCCAGGCTGGCAATGGTGGTGCTCCTCCTGCCCTTGCGGTGGGTGGGGAGGCAGGTGAGGCAGAGCCTCCCCACTGGAGTCCTTCGAAAAGCACCGCTGCTGTGCGAGACACCCAAGCACCCACAACCCAAGTGCAGGGCAAGGAAGGGGGAGTGCAGAGCATGTGGGTGCTTGGGTGTCTCGCACAGCAGCGGTGCTTTTCGAAGGACTCCAGTGGGGAGGCTCTGCCTCACCTGCCCCCCCCCACCCACTGCACAGCTCGTATACTTATATTGCAGCAAGAGGTACCACAGGCCACATATTAACAGGTGAAATGATCAAGAATGTACTTGGCCTCACTCACTTTTAGAGCAAGGCCATAAGATGCCTTTGGCTGCCAGCCCACACAGGCTTTCCTGATAGTATGCCCTACTGAACACAATGAGGCTGAGGGCCCAGTCCTGTCCAACTTTCCAGCTCTGCAGTAGCAATGCAGCCCTGAGGGAAGGGAACAAATGTTCCCTTACCTTGAGGAGGCCTCTGTGACTGCACCCCCAGCACAGGATGCAATTCACTCCCCAATGGCACAGCTGCACTAGCACTGGAAAACTGGTAGGAATGGGCCCTTACAGCCCAATCCTATCACTGCCAGGTAGTGCCAGCTGCACCAAAATGGCTACTACTGTATCCAGCAGCATGGTCAAGGCTGTTGGATGTCTGGGGGGCAGGGTGGGGGGAGGAAAGGAACTTTTATCCCCTTCCCCTGGGGAAAGTCCCAGGTCCCACAATGGGGCTTCAGAGGATAGAGCCTCCCTTAGCCTGAAGATAACATCTGAAGGTTGCCAGTTCGAGGCCACCAGCAGCTCCGTGATCAATGCTCAGCACTGGAGCTCAGCACCGGCACTCAGAGCCCATAAGATTGGGCTCTCAGGCTGCAATCCTATCCACACTTTCCTGACAGTAAGCTCCATTGAACACAATAGGACTTTCTTCTGATTAGGCATGCATAGGCTCATGACCTCAGGCTGCAATCCTATACACATTTACTTGAGAGTAAGTCCCATTGAACTTGATGCTGAGTAGATATCGCGATCCACTTCCGCTTTAGCAGAGGCAGGGTGTGATCGCTCCGCTTTTACATTCACTGCTGCAGGGAGCCCTGCCAAAGGTTCGCACCAGGCTCCCCACACCCGGGGGAGGCTGCAGGAGGCTTGGGTAAGTGCACCCAAGCACCTGCAGCCCCCTGAGCGGCACTATCGTGGGGATTGTGCTGCTGCCCCCCCCCCCCCCACAAGCACTTACAGTGGCTCAAGCACTCCATGAGAGTTTGAAAACCACTGTGTTAGGTGATCAGGTCAAGTGACTCCCTGGATTGCTCCTCCAGCAATCAGCTTCTGTGCTGAAGGAACACTTCTGTTTGGGGCTTACAAGGCAGAAGATGGGGTAAAGGCACCCCACGCAATTTAGAGGTGTTCACACTCCCTTCCTGGTGGCAGCAAATCTACTGAGGTTTTGGCTTTAAAAATTATCCCTTCCCTCAATGTGCCACAAGGCTGTGTTTGCCCACCACAGCGTGCAATATATTCTCCTGTGTGCGGCTGGTCACATTCTTTAATGAGCCACTCACTCATTCTTTATGTCATATTGTGCTGTAGACTGCAGAAACATTTTTTCCTTCTTTGCTGGGAGCCAAAACATTTTTCAGAAAGTTCCTCTCTCACATTGTTTGGAGCTTAAGAAACCTTATATCCATCACAGGATTTCTCATGAGTCATAAAGCTGTGAAATATAGCAGGAAATATATGTTGTAGTTCCCTGTATTTTTATGGTAAATTGCATCCTTTGTCTGTAGCTGTTGTGCCTTCCCTTTAGAAAGGGATGATGATGATAACAATTGAGCCAGATTGTGGGCAAAGGACACAGACACTGGAGAAAGCAGGACTGCTTTCATAATGTATTTCAAAATTTGTAATGCATCATCACTTTGGCTTTGGCAAGAAAGAGTTAAGTAAAGATGAATGAAGGCACTTCTCTGGAAATTATAGTGACTATTTTTATGAAATAGAGAAAATAGTGCTACTAGTTTATGACCCAGCTAGAAAGGAATAGGATACTGAAAAGATTTAAGGAGATATTGGTCATGAGCAAAAAGAAAGAAGGCAACAAATCTGCACCAATATTTTCTTGGACACAGTAGGTAGTCCCTACTCAGCAAGGGAAAACAGTATGCATTGAATTGAAGGAAAACATGGTATTGCTATCAGGGAAGGTGATGCGGAAAATCGAATCTCAATGCATCAGCAGCAAGGGACATATGTTGCTCACAGTTCCTCAGGTGTCTCCAGTAGACAAAATGGGCAAGATCCAGCCAAAGCTAAGCACTTTCAATACTGGATTTCAAAGGCCTTTGGAAGCAAGTTGGCTGGATTGTGCTCAAAGGCAACAATGGTGCTGAATGTAGAATGCAGCCATTTGGTAGAATCTGGGTCAATCTGCAAGAGTTACAATTTTTCAACTACAATATGTATAGCAGGGAACTAGGCTTCATTCTGGTTTGTTATCTGCAAAAAGGCCTCCACATGAGTTACAGTGGCTTCCCAGATATGTTCAATGACTGTAATAAGGGAAAAGGAGTTCAGTTTATTATCTTTAATCTGGTTATCAGATTAGTTTTTCCACTAATTTGGAGCATTCATAATATGATCTTCAGGTACTGGCATATGTCAGTTTTATAAAAATCTGAGGTGCTATTACTTTTTCCTGGTAACAAGAAGTTTCCAGGTAACAAGAAGTGTTTCTAGATTAATTAACCATAGAAGTAATTAAACCAAACTGCTGAATGGTCATTGAATCAGTTCTGGTATTACCAGAGGTAGTCAAGAAACAGTTGCCACAGGGTCATCACCAAAGATATGTATGAGTTTTTGAAATAGGGAAGCTAAGCACTAACATTTCCATCTCCATGGTGAATTCTGCCCAGTTGTACTGTCTTTAGCCATTCTAACAGGGCATTTTGTTTTGCCACAACCAAGTTCAGGGACTGCTGCAATTACAGACATGATGGCTTGAACGTGGGTGATTTACAGGAAGGTTTGAACTTGGATCACAATAAAAATTTCCTTTTGAGGCCTTATGGGTCTTATGCCTGAGTTCTGGATGATTCCTACATTTGTGTTAGTAGATGGACTAGTGACTTCAAGATTAGCAACTTTCTGGTTTGTCTTCTTTCTACATGCATTACTTGGCATGCATGAGTCACATGAAATAGTTACTTTGCTCATACTTTTTGGTAAGTTGGCAGCCACCCCAGGCACCACATTTCAGAAGGCCATTAAAGGCACAGTAAGTGGTCAGTTAGTGAAATCATTATTGTAACTGTCAGCTGATGAAATAATGTTTAGCTGATTACAAATTAAACAGAATTAAAGCTTTCAGACTTCTCTGTTCTTAGGTTTTTACTACGTGCACACCATCTAGATTTCCCACATCAGATCAGGAGTCATAATGTCAGGGGGCAGCCCTTGGTGTACTTGCTCTCTGGTTATGGTGCAATGTCATCTGCAATATATCCGTTGGTTTGTGAAGGAGGAAAAACTTGGAAAGGAAGTAAATAGTCCTGCTTTTATGTCAGGGATTTTAATTGCATGACTCTTTCTTCCCTTCCATCTGCAAACAGTGGATCCTAAGAGTGTATTGAGATGGTAAGAAGTAATATATGTAGTGCATGGTAAAGTATCAAGTTTCTGTCAATTCAACAAGGATCATTTTGATTACACAGACATTTGGGCAGATTACACACTACATGCACAAAGTTCTGGCACCAGGTTGCAAAAGGCAAAGCCCTGCATTAGACTTCATGGTTCCCCTCTCAGCCCCTGATGGTATATAGAGAACTACCACTGCAAATGGTAATGAGGGATCAGTGTTTGACCTGAACAGCAGCTGACACCACCCTTGTAGACACACGTACACTAATTTAAACAAATTCTGCAGTACCCACCTTTGGGTGGCAAAACTATTTCAAGAGCACTTTGGTCTCTGCATGTTGCAAATCTCAACTCACACAATGAGGATGTTCAGGTCCCAGTGGATCTTAGGTCCAAATCCTAACCAACTTTCCAGCACTGACATAGCTGTGCCAATGGGGCATGTGCTGCATCCTGTAGTCATGTGACAGTCACAGAGGCCTCTCCAAGGTAAGGGAATGTTTTTTCCCTTACCTTGGAGCTTCATTACCCTTACCTTGCTGCTGGAAAGTTGGTTAGGATTGTGCTCTCACACACATACCTATGTTTTTATACAGGTGCAACATCCTGTACCAGCAAAGCACACAGTATAATAAAACTGTTGTATCAACTGAAAATGTTTACAAAGTGTCCTCTAGTACCCAGTACAAGTTCCATTTCTACCATGCAGAAGCAAAGGATAACTGTCTTTTACTAGACTCAGGCTTCTCTAATAACTGCAGTTATAGCATCAGGTATGCAGTTTTCTGTAGCATGTCCATTAAGTTTTGAAGGACATTATGAGCCATGACTGAAAGCAGCCTCTCATTTATAATGGTATGGGAAGTGCATATGGAGGTCTAGTCATTTCAGCTCTGTTATAGCACTTATATTTAATGTTAAGAGCTGATCCTCTTACGCATTACCCTATTTTGTTCTTGCTCCTTCTAGACTGTTTGCAAGAAACAGTCCCCCAAATCTAACCTTGAATAACCTGTGATTCAGAGCGTTTTATTTCCCTCCCACATGCTTTGCTCACTACTTCTGAAGTGGGGTTTCTTGGCCAATCTAGCAGCCTTAAAAAGATTTAGATTTATTTCCTAGTTGGACAAAATATCTACCAAGGCAAAGAATTAAATGGCCTTTATCATGAGGTTTGTACTGTAGTGCATTATGTATTGAAGATATGCTATATTGAAAACTGATTCGGGAAAATTGATTTTCCTGATTAACAGGAAAAGTGTTATAATGCATCAACATCGCAGTCTGTGCCTCTTGCTAAGATTATCTTCAGAGGCCCTTCTTTGAGTCTCCCTGGCATCAGGTGTGAAGCAGGTAATGCCTGGAACAGGGCACGTTCAATAATGATACCCATATTTTCCCCAGGGAGTTTTGACTGGCACCAAGTTTGTTACGTTTTGTTGTTTTAATCCCAGACTGATACCGGTGTTTGTTTTTCGTTTTAGAATTGTTCTAGCCCCAATTCTTTTTTTTTGCTGAGTTAAAACCTTTGGCTCCTTTGTACCTAAAGACATTGGATTGTATCCTAAGATTTCCTTCCTTTGGAGAAAGAAGCTTCTGGAAGAAGAAAGGGCAGTGGTTCCCAAACAGTGCAGAGCCACGGAAACCAGCCCGGGGAGCGATGGAATCCTCATCCCTTCGAGCCCCCTGTGCTATATAATGTATTGGATTGTAGCCCTAATGGAGAGCCATGGCCAAAGGCCCAGTAGGTCAAGGGAGCCCCCAGTCAAAAAAGTTTGGAAACTGCTGTCTTAGGGTCTCCATGGGACATTGTGTCACCAGGCAGAGGTCAGATATCAGCAGCAATGGCTCTGCTGATATCCTCCACTCCTGCCCGGCCTCAACATGCCCTCTTGGCTCTACTCAAAGGGCTAGTGCAGATCCAGGTAGACCCATAGGGGATCATGGCTTGGCAGAATATGGTAAGTGAAACTTTATTTTGCTTATTTTTCTGCCTAGGTATGGTTCCTGCCCACCTGCAGGATGCAGCTGAACCAGTGCCAGCACTGCTGAGTCCTGCAGGAAGGAACTAGTTAGAATTAGGCTGTTGCTGAGCTGCTTCTTCTAGAACTGCATAAAATTGTTTGGCCTCTTGTAAAGAATATACAATGATTAACTGACATTGATTCATTGTGCTTTTTTGTATGGGAGTATGGTGATTTAATTGTGATTTTTTTCTTAATTAGCCATTTTTTGTGTCTTTAAAGTGGAGGAATAAGACATTGCTTAAATAAATAAATAAATACAAGACCTTTATAACAAGACCTAAATAACAAGACATTATCAAAACTTGTTTTTTAATAAGATTCAGGTAACAAAGTCTACAATTGTTTGATTGTCTATAATCAAAGTGTCTATAAACATAATTAGCCATATAGCCATAATTAGTCAACTGAAATTCATGTTATGTAAATTAGGTGCAACTAGATCTCATCTGTTTTAATTAATAGGATTTAGTCATGACTAACTTTTGAGAGATGTGCCCAATTGTGGATTTTTATTGCATAAATCAGAAAAGCATTTTGAGGTACTAAGATTGATAACAGTTTTTGAATACTATATGGCTTAATTAAAATTTTTAACTGGGACAATATAAATAATGTAACATTTTTGTTAGCAAAACACATGTTCTTTCTCTTGCTCTCTAGTTTTGTTTTCTAGATTGACTTACAACAACTCTCCAGAGCTTCTCTGTCTTTGACAAACCTTTTCAGATCACATTTGAAAATAAAGTTGACTATTGACAATTTATTAAAATACACGTCTCATAAAATCTTTGAGAGCACATGTGACTGCGTTTAACTTTATTGTTTAAAAGGACAATCTAAACATATCTACTCTGCATGCTTTAATACCCTGATTCCATAAAGAAACACACACACCCCTGATAAAACATTATTATGGAATAAATCCATAGTGCCCTATTTACATTTTTTTTTAAACCTAGTTGCTGATGCTGCACTGCAGTGTTTGGTGCTTAATCCCTACTGCTAAGATTTAAGTCTGTGTAGGCCTAAAAAGCATGAAATGACATTTCAAAATGGTGTATTTACAGTAGGGTGTTATGGTATTTTCATATGAACTATAGTTCATTTTTAGCTGCATAGTTGGTGCAAACTATTTGTCAAAGTTAATCAATACTTTTATATGAAATAGTTGCAAAACTTTTTGTACTTTGCCACAGGGGGGAAAATGCTGTCTTTTTGCTCAAGTTCTTTATGTGGACCAATCACTGTGAAGCTTGAGTGTCTCTTAGTATTAACCAGCTTCATCTAAAGGTCACAGTTTGTAGCTGTCAGAGCTACAAATTCAAATAGCAAAGAATTAGTATGAACATGTTCATGGTAGTTTGGTGAAATTAGACTATGAGCACAAGCTACCAGAAATCATGTACCTTGAAGTCCTATTGATTTCATAAGAATATACCAACAGCCCTGCTGGGTCAAGCCAATGGCCCATCTAGTCCAGCTTCCTGTATCTCACAGTGGCCCACCAGATGCCTCAGGGAGCTCACAAAACAATAAGAGACCTGCGTCCTTGTGCCACTCCCTTGCACCTGGCATTCAGAGACAAGCTACCTCTAAACCAGAGGTTGCATACAGTCATCATGGCTTGTAACCTATTTCAGTGGCAGAATTAATAAGTACACTGTACTTATCATCTACCTCAGGGGTGGCCAGACTTTCAACTGTAGGGCTCCTGGACCTTTAACAGTTGTGTGGAGAAGGGAATTTCAGCAAGTTCAGCTTCTACACAACTGTTAAAGGCCAGGAGTTCTAGAGTTGAAAGGTTGACCACTCCTGATCTATCTAGTTCTTTCTGAGTGTACAAGTGCTTCATGTTACCTTGACAGAAAGCTTAAAACAAACAAACAAACACCCTGAAAGGTAATTGTTATCCCCATATTGCAGCCTGGGGAGCTTCCTCCTCAGAAAGGGAGTCAAATTCGAGTCAAAGCAGCCAAATTGCTCATTCTGAGGCAGAAAGCATTTAGGATTAACTTTGCAGTTCAGGCCTTCAGGGTTGCCAGCCAGTATTCCCAAGCCAGACAGCCCCTGAAGACTGGTACTGGCTTCCTCTCTGGCCCTTGCATATTTCAGGATGTACACCTAATCCCTGCTCCTAGTCCCAGTCCTGCACTATGCCTCCCAGAAGTGACCAACTAGCTAAAGCCCAACTGGCCAACTGGCTATCTCAAGGGTGGGTGGGATAGATGCAGCATCTCTGAGTCTTGAATGGTGAAGATCAGCAGCCCAGGGGTGGGAAAACACTGAGGTAACACTGCTCCCATCTTGTTTGAATCAGGTGCAGTTCTGTTTTGCCCTGTCTCAGCAAATAGGCCACTGCTTGCAATGTGATGTGGCCGGTGGCGTAGCTAATGATCATGTAGCCTGGTGCCAAGCTCAAAATGATGCCCTGGAACTGATGTCACGCCTGGGCTTTTTAAAAAGTGAAAATTGGGGGGAAACATGCCTCCTCCCATCAACAGTTTGCCACCCGCTTGCACTACCACCTCCCCCCAGCCAGTGGCATGACATAAGAACAGCCCTGCTGGATCAGGCCACAGGCCCATCTAGTCCAGCTTTCTGTATCTCACAGTGGTCCACCAGGTGCCTCAGGGAGCACATAAGATATGACCTGCATCCTGGTGCCCTTCCTTGCATCTGGCATTCTGACAGTTGCAAATACCCATTATGGCTTGTAACCTGCAATGGATTTTTCCTCCAGAAACTTGTCCAATTCCCTTTTAAAGGCCAGATGCCATCACCACATGCTGTGGCAGCTAAGGCAACTTAGGGCCCAATCCTATCCAATTTTCCAGTGCCAGTGCAGCTGTGCCAATGGAGCATGCACTACATCTTGTGGTGGGGCAGCAGCAGTCACAGAGGCCTCCTTAAGATATGGGAAAATTTGTTCCTTTACTTTGGGGCTGTATTGCGGCTGCACAGGTGCTGGAAAATAGGATTGGGCTCTAAGGCATCTGTCTGCTATCTGGGGTCAAAGAAGATTTGTAGCCCCCCCAAGACAAAATCAAATTTAATTAAGTAAATAAATAAAAAGTGTGCCCCTGATTGGTTTGAGACACTGTGCTGGGGTGAAGACGCTGTTCTTCCCCTGCTAAATATAAGAACAGCACCACTTGAAGAATTGCATCCTTACCCAATTAGCAGGAATAACTGTATTATGATATACGGAAATAAGAACTGACTCATATTAACATCTTATTGGTTCCATGCTGTATCATAATAAAATGTCATTGCAACTTGTCAATAACATAACATGTCATTGGCCCTCAGAACAATCTGTCTAATAGGTCAGTTTTGAGTTGAAGAAATCTACTTTTTGTTCCATAAGGCAGTTGTGTTTTCATTTTCTGGTTAATTGGTCCTAACTTTTGACAGAATACAGATATTCCAGTGCTGTTTATTTAATTGCACTCTGCATTAAATTATCTTTTCAATTATATATAACATGATGGTATTATTCATACGTACCAAGATTTTCACAATTTTGGTCACTAGTGTCCAGCTCAGCTTGTTGCCCCCCCTAATGCTTGATGCCCAGCACAACCACTACCCCCTGCATCCCCTTAGCTACGCCACTGGGTGGGCTATATCCTTTTCATTTTTGACATAACAATTTGCATCTGGTGGATTCTGGGATTTTATGCATCCCAGATGCATAAACACTGGTGGAAACAAGATGCATAAACACTGGTGGAAGTGTTTATGCATCTTGTTTGAGGAGATTCTATAAAACAAATCTTGGATCCAGATTAGATTCAAAACTTGGGATCATTTTGATTCTGTTGTATGATCATCATGATCAGATGTAGCATTCACAGTTGTCTGAATATATTGGAATAATTCCTCAAATTAATAGAAATGTTGCATTTATGATAGTTTGTTCTTCCACTCTCTAATTTCTGGCTCTGAATCTGGTTTTGCTTTCTAAGAATACCCTGTTAAGTACCTGGCATACAGTACTGACCCCTTCAAAGTCAGTGGGCATGTAGTTACTGATACATATCAATTTGCACAGTTGAAACTGGAGGCTGGATTTCCCTTGTGGTTTTAGAATCTAGTTCAGCAGAAGCGGTAAGTGTTTTTCCTCTAGCATTTATCTCCTTTAGCCACTGACCCTTTAAGCCACAGTATCTATCACATTCACTTTCTAGCAAAATCCTTTTCACCAGAGCTTAGATAGTGTCAAACATGCATTTGTTTCCTTTTAGGGGTGAGGCCCAATCTTCCTTCTGTACAGTTTTACATTGACTTCAGTGATGCTTATGGAGCAGACCCACAAAAGACCCATATAGGTACATGTATGTTTGCTGGGAGTGATTTCATTGGGGAAAGTAGCATGGGGGAAAGAGTTCAGAAAGTCAGTTCCAATCTGAATTTTTTTCCTCTCCCATGGCTGATATTAGCTCTTTAAAGAAAAGCAAAGAAAATCCTATTCGTGTATCTTCTGTCATGTCTAGTTTCACTCTTAGATGGTTGAGTGTTATATTCTGTCTAAGATATCCCTAAAACAAGGGACACAGGATGCTTAGCCAGCTGTACCATCCCAAATCAGATGGTGCTTTTGAATGTCAGATCACCAGCTACTAAAACATAATTGATCTAGGATTTAATTCTGTAAGACTTTGCAAACTTGAATTGTATTACTAGCTGCGTTCTGGCTGAGCAGTGTTAAGCACTGTGCATTACCTCAGATGACTTTAGCTGGGCAATCAGATTTGTACCAAACTATGGAAGAGGGTTGGGGAAATGGTTTTGTCAATAGCAGTGGCGTCACTAGGATTCGCGTCACCCGGTGCGGGAGGCCTGCGTGTCACCCTATGCAGTGGGCGGGGCAACACCCCTTGTGGTGGGCGTGGTGATGTACCATTGCCCTACCCCCACTGGTTTTTTGGCTGTACCTTAACGCAGATATTTCAAGGTGGTTTGTTTCATTGCATTCTGCATTAAATTACGCATTGATTGATATATAACGCGATGATATTATTCCTCCAAATTCTGATTTTAGTGATTTTGAAAACTTGTAGAGTCTCACACACACACACACCCCGTGTCAACTTACGAACACCTTATTGCAGCAGTTCTCAATCCTTTAGCACCAGGACCCACTTTTTAGTATGACAATTGTCCAGGACCCATTGGAAGTGATGTCATGGTGGAAGTGACATCATCAGGCAAATTAAAATAAATAAGTATAAATAATTAAATTAAAATAAAAGAAATAGTTAAATAAGGGGGAACCAGTCCTGTTACACCAAGTGAATTTTCTCTGTAGCCTGCCTGCAATAACACCCCCCCCCCAAAAAAAGAATCAGTGAGATTTCCAGCCCTCCCCAGTGCCCAGTTTAAAGTTCTTCTGTTTCAAGCATATCAGTATAAAGACCCACCTGGCTTTACAAGTGCAAAATAGAAAACTTTCCCCTTACCAGTTCAAGCCTCTTTTTTTGTCCTTTTTAGTGGGGCGGAAGGCTGCCTTCTGGAGCATTTGTTGTGCTCCAGTTCCATCGGATAGGACCATTCTGGTGTCCTCACATTCCCCTTTGCCTGGCCTGATCACAAGCCAAGGCACGTCTGCCTTCTCGTGAGTAAACATGACATGTGGCTTAGTTTCGCTTTCCATAGGGCTCAATATATTTGCAGCTGGGAGGACCTACTTCTCTGGTGTTTTGGAGGGGCTGCATTCATTGGATCAGGACCATTCTGACGTTGTTGGATTCCGCTCAGCCTGCCCTTTCCGATGGACTATGGCAAGTATGCCTACTCATGAGTAAATGTGCGATACGGCTTGATTTCACTTTCCATAGGGTTCCATGCATTTTTTTCTTTCTGGTTTTTTGGCCATAACTTTTGAAGGAAAGCAGCTATTTCACTCTGGTCTTTTGCATTGCATTCTGCTGGAAATTCCTCATCCAATGGTATATGGCATGATGGGGTTGCCCCTAAAACTGCGATTTTAGCGCATCATCTCCCCAGTGAGCGTCACCCCCTTTGCGCGTCACCCGGTGCGGCCCGCACCCCCTGCACCCCCTAGCGACGCCACTGGTCAATAGAGATATCCCTGCTCCAGCTACTGAAGGGTTGTGAGTATGTGTGTTTGCAGTGGGGACCAGGGAAAACTAGGAGTGTTGCTGCTGTATTGTTCATCTTCCTCTCTTGCTGAGCTTATAAAGGTGACCTCTTTCTTTAGGTAGAGCTTTTTTGGAATTTAGTTCTAGTGCAGTAGTGGTCCTGGAAGAGGGTAAGGGGGGAAAAAGCCCCACGTGCCACACTTGTGGGCCCAGTGGGAGTGGCACCGCTGCGCCCACCATAGCGCTGCTTGCCACTGAGGCGTTCTGTGAGCAGGCAAAGCCTCATGCGGTGTCCCTGGGCTCTTTGAAAGCCTTCTAAGGCCTCCAGAGAGCCCTTAAACAGTACATTTGGTTTTCATTGGAAAACCGGAAGTACTGGTTAACACCGCTCTGGAAGCCTCGGAAAGCTTTTGGAGTGCTCAGAAATCTTGCGTAAGTCTCTGTATAGCTGGGTAAATATCCCCTGGGGGGGCAGTGTGTTGTGGGGGGGCATGTTGCGGTCCTGTGCCCCAGGGCGGCATAGGGGCCAGGTTCACAACTGTTCTAGGACTTCTGTCTGGTTTCTCTGGGCTTGGGTGGTGGTAGCAACCTACTGTCCCAGGACAGGACAGGATGGCAGTGATGGACAACTGCTAAATGCCGAGCCCTACACCCACCCATCAAACGATCACAGAGATATTCTCAGATGGTAATCTTCTGGGCATATTCTGTTCAGTGAAGTAATTAGTTTTGCACTGCAATGTCAGATTTAATATAATCTATTGTAAAACACACTCTTTACCAATGTTTAATATATTTTATTCTGTGTTTAATTCTCTTGTAAAATGCCCTGTTTTCGTTTTCATAAAGATCAAAGGCATCTCTTTAGAGTTTTGAATATGTTTCATATGTAATGTCTTCTGTGTTAGCATCACAGACTCCCTTAGGTAAAATCCAGGTGATGATGCAGTGAACTGGGATGCTGCCTTAGTGGTAGTTTTAGGTGACCTAAATTTGCTTGAAAATCTGAGGCATATTGTGGATTTAAAAAAAATATATATAAACCTCTTTCATTCATTTGTTTAGTGCAAACCGTACATGGCATGCTAGATATGATAATCAAGAAAATGGTACTATATTAGGATCAAACCCCCTGAGCAAGAGCTGACAAACCGGGTATATATTTTGAGCTACAGTTCATATTTTCTTTACCACAAGTCCTTAGACATTACAGCAATCTCTGTAATGACTGGTTTGCAGCCTCAGATTATAAGAAAAGATGATATAGGCTGCAATCCTATACATACCAATCCAGTCCTATATCTGGGAATAAGCCTCATTGAACTCAATGAAACTTCTGAGTAGATAGGCATTATGCTCATTACTCCCAGGAAAGTACAGTGGTGCCCTCACAAATAGCTGAAACCATGGATAGGTGAACTTCCATCCCTGTGGTTTGGGCAATCCCAGGCCCCCTTGCCGCAGAAGAGACTTCTGAGCTCAACAGAGGCTGTGGATGTCTGTTCGCTGCCTCTGCCGGGCTCAGACTGAACTTTAGAGCTGGAAACAGGTGACTTCTGGTTTCACGGAGAAACCGGAAGTGACTTTTTAATGACTTATAAGGTATTGGGAGGTTCAGGTAAGCCTGGAGGGCTTCCCTGGACCTCAGTATGCCTAATACAACAAAAAAGTCACTTCCGGTTTCTCTTAGGATTTTTTTGCCTCTCTGGCCATTCTGCTGCTCCAGGCCATTCTGAAGCCCACAGAGGCAATGGGCAGATGTGCACTGCCTCTGTGGGCTTCAGAAAGCCTCCGGAGGGGACCAGAGCACAGCTCTGGTCCCCTTTGGAGGGCTTAGGTGGAGCCGAGTCTGGTTCAACCTGCGTTGAGCCAGATCTGCGGATGAAAAATTTGTGGATCAACAGGCTCTGCCTGTAATTTTTACAGCATTTTAAAAAAGAACAAGGTGAAAAATCCATAAAACTGTTCGAAAGTTTGATGCAGAAAAATACAGCTGTCTGTGCTGTGCTTTCAGCCCATGGAAGCTGTGTATTCTGGCAAGCACTGTGCCAATGAGAGTGCTGTATTCTTAGCTAGCAGAGGGCCAATCACTTGCTATGATGAAATGCTGAAGGAGAAGAAACAGTGGGCAAGGCTATCTACCCTTGATGCCTTCTTCAGTAAGAAGCCTGTAGTTCCCAAGGATGAGTCACAACCTGGGTCATCCTCCTGAGAGCAGCTCTTTCCATCGGCGACTACCATTTCCATGCAGGAGGATGGCAGTGGTGGGTAAGTCTCTAAGGCCCAACCAGGCCAACTTGGATTTGCGTCACAAAATGTGAAATTGTGTGGGCCTGGGTTGAGGGATTTGATCCAAGAAAGGGATTTGGATTTGGTGGATGTTGCCACAGAAACTGCCCCTTCCCATACCCCTGTCAATGCATAAGACCCAGATTGAATTGGGCCACTATGTTTTTTTAAATAAAAAAACGAGTTGATAGACGAACCCCAATAGCCCTATCCAAACTGGACTTTTCACTGGTGGAATGCACATTCTGCAAGTGGAAGTGCTGCTTTAGTGGTGCATGCGATGAGGCCACCAGCAAACATGGCTAGCTAAGCATGAGTCATCAGAGGGGCCTCCTAGCATCAGTGCCGGTAAGTTGGAGGCCAGTGGTGGGAGGAATGGCAGGAATTAGGAAGCTTCTGGGTGTGAATGGTGGAGGGAGAGCGTGGGTATTGATAGGATTCATGTGCACCGGTATCCTAACCCTTCCCCCATTCCTTCTCCCTTAAGTTACTTAAGTTACTTACTTACTTCTTCCTTAAGTTACTTAAGTAACTCAGCCACTGTAGGGGGCAGTCCACTTCACGTAGCCCTGGACTCCCTTGCCTTTGGCAAGGCACCTGGAAAAGACAGCATCCCTGCTGAAGTCCTGAAGTGCTGCAAAGAGATCATCATCACTGAGCTGCATGAAATCCTCTGTCTCTGCTGGAGAGAAGGTGGAGCACATCAGGACATGAGGGATGCAAACATCATCATGCTGCACAAGAACAAAGGCGACAGGGGTGACTGCAATAACTACCGCGGCATCTCTCTCCTTAGTGTTGTAGGAAAGCTGTTTGCCCGAGTTGCACTAAAGAGGCTCCAGGTACTTGCAGAGATTGTTTATCCAGAATCGCAGTGCGGATTCCGAGCCGACAGGTCCACCACTGATATGGTGTTCTCTCTTAGACAGCCGCAGGAGAAATGCAGAGAACAACGACAGCCACTCTTTATAGCCTTCATAGATCAAGGCTTTCAACCTGGTCAGCAGGGATGGCCTCTTCAAGATTCTCCTCAAGATCGGATGTCCACCCAGGCTCCTCTGCATCTTCAGGTATGATATGAAGGACACTGTTGTCTTTGATGGTTCCACATCAGACCCCTTTGACATCCAAAGCGGAGTGAAGCAGGGCTGTGTTCTTGCGCTGACCTTGTTTGGGATTTTCTTCACTGTCCTGCTGAAGCAAGCCTTTGGAACTGCAACAGAAGGCATCTATCTCCGGACCAGATCAGATGGAAAGCTCTTCAACCTCTCCAGACTGAGAGCAAAGTCCAAAGTCCAGCTGAAATGTCTGCGTGACTTCCTCTTTGCCAATGATGCAGCTGTCACTACCCATTCTGCCAAAGATCTCCAGCAGCTCATGATTCGTTTTAGCAAGGACTGACAAGATTTTGGACTGATGATCAGCCTTAAGAAAACACAGGTCATGGTTCAGAATGTGGACTCACCTCCCTGCATTACAATCTCTGCGCATGAACTGGAGGTTGTCCATGACTTTGTGTACCTTGGCTCAACAATCTCCGACACTCTTTCTCTCGATACCGAGCTAAACAGACGCATCGGTAAAGCAGCTACCCCGTTTTCCAGAGTCACAAAGAGATTGGTCCAACAAGAAGCTGACGGAACATACCAAGATCCAGGTCTACAGAGCTTGCGTCCTGAGTACACTTCTGTACTGCAGCGAGTCATGGACTCTTCACTCACAACAGGAGAGGAAACTGAACGCTTTCCACATGCACTGCCTCTGACGCATCCTTGGCATCACCTGGCAGGACAAAGTTCCTAAAAACACAGTCCTGGAATGAGCTGGAATCCCTAGCATGTACGTACTGCGGAAACAGAGACGCCTGCGTTGGCTCAGTCATGTCGTGAGAATGGATGATGGCCGGATCCCAAAGGATCTCCTCTATGGAGAACTCGAGCAGGGAAAGCGCCCTACAGGTAGACCACAGCTGCGATACAAGGACATCTGCAAGAGGGATCTGAAGGCCTTAGGGATGGACCTCAACAAGTGGGAAACCCTGGCCTCTGAGCGGCCTGCTTGGAAGCAGGCTGTGCAGCATGGCCTTTCCCAGTGTGAAGAGACACTTGGCCAGCAGACTGAGGCAAAGAGGCAAAGAAGGAAGGCCCATAGCCAGGGAGACAGACTAGGGACAGACTGCACTTGCTCCCAGTGTGGAAGGAATTGTCACTCCCGAATCGGCCTTTTCAGCCACACTAGATGCTGTTCCAGAACCACCTTTCAGAGCACGATACCATAGTCTTTTGAGACTGAAGGTTGCCAACTAAGAATCTCCTCAGTTCTGTACCAGCAAGAGAGCTTGTGCAGGTCTGAGGAGACTCATTGGGGTAGTAGAGGATTACCCCCAAGGTAAGGAAATGGAAGTTCACTTACCTTGAGGTAACCTCCAGACTACCCCTCCGGGTGCAGTGTGCACTCCATTGGCATTGCTGCATTAGCAGGTGGGGGGGGGGTTAGTTAGGATAGGACTGTAACTAAATGAAAATGCTTATTATGTTATGATTGTCCTGATTAACAGCCCAATCACAATCCCTTCCAGCTTGCATGATGCATGCATGGTGTGTGTGTGTGTGGGGGGGGGGGTGCAACTAGGCAACATGGGAAAGGTTAATAAACATCATTTTTACTGACCACCTCATAAACCACCTGGCTGCCACTGGGTCTCCTTGAATCTATGCTAGTTATTTAACTGATGTAAGTCTAAGGAGCCTCAGGAGACATTTTGGGCCAGGAAAAGGGGCAGAGTGGCATGTACTGCTGCCACTGAGATCCCCCTCCCACCCCTGTACTTTCCCTGGTTCAGCCTGGTCCCCACCCCAATCTTTCCCTGAACTGCCCCTGCCACCTCATCTACCACGTGAAAGTTCCTATCCCCAAAACCATGTTTAGGTATCACAGAATTAGGGTGCAATCCAAACCTGCGCTGGAGCCAGGGGGCTTGCGCTGCATCCAACACAGGTTCGTTGGGTGCAGCGGCTCAGCCAGAGGCAAGAGAAAGCTCTTCCCCTTACCCCTGGGTAAGCGCTGCGCGCCCCTATGGGTCTCCTTGGACCTGCGCCACCTCTGGAGGTGGCACAAGTCTGAGGAGAGCGGAGCAGCTCGAAGCCGCTCCGTTCACCCCGGGGAAGGGGGTTGGGATCCGACATAACCACTGAGTTTCAGCCCCGCCGGCTCCCCACGCGCCCGCCCCCAGGGCTGTCCATCGCCTGCCCTCCCCCTGCCCAGAAACGCCCCCTCCTGCCTCCTCCCCGCCCCCATGCCTACCTTCGCTGCTTGTGTCGGCGTGGAGGAAGCCGCTGCGGAGGCCTCTGCCAGCCATCGTGTGTTGGCGCATCTGGATGCGCCAATGCAGCTTCCTCCCACGGAGGCATAAACGTGCTTTACAGCACGTTCACAACCCTCTAGTACCTCCTATGCCGGCATAACTGCCGGTTAGGATTGTGTCCTTAATTGTCTTCTCTCCCCTTTTTCCAAACAATTCACGCAGTTCTCTTATATGAAGATTTTCTCAGAAGTCAACCCTGCTGTGTTCAATGGGGCCCAGGCAAATGTGCATAGGACTGCAGCCTTAGTGATACATAGCTGTTAGATATAAATATTTCATAGATCAGTGTCAGGTGGTGTGACAGTGCAGGACAAAAAAAAAATTCAAGAACAGTGAAGAGCTTTAAATGAGTGAAGCCAAACCTAAAAGAATTGCTGAACAAATTTATCTACTGTAATATTTCACTGAGGAATTGAAAAATGGATGTTGTCCTTGTTGGGAAGATCTGTTGGTACTCAATTCAGACAATTGCTGTTCTTTCTGGTTCTCCATTTATTTTTTCATTTCAGTTGTGGTTAAATATTTTCCAGTTATCTTCTATGCAGTTACCCCCAGGCAATTGAACAAATGTTTCTTTACTTGAAGGAGACCTCCAGGACACCCCTCGCCTGCAGGATGTAGTGCGTGCTCTTCTGGCTGCATGGGGGGGGGGGATTGGGAAGGATTAGGCTGTAAGTCAGCACTGAAATTCACAGGCTGAGAACCAAGCTAGATGTTACTTTCAGCACATGTTGTGGTGCATCTTTCTTTTTACATTAAATGGAAGATGTCAGGGTTGGCAATGGTGATGATCTTGTGCCACTGGCATCAATGGGAGTTTTTCTTCCTGGTCAAACAGTTACTGAAGGGCCCTTGACTAAGATCAGGACAGCTGTGAAGGTAAAAGATTGAGGGCCCAATCCCATCCAACTTTCCAGCATTGGTGAAGCTGCAATGCAGCCCCTAAGCGAGAGAACAAATGTTCCCTTACCTTGTAGAGGCCTCCATAACTACTCTCCCACCACAGAATGCAACACACACCCTGTTGGCACAACTACACCAGGGTTGGAATGTTGGATAGGATTGGGCCCTAAAGCCCTATCATAGTCTCAGTTGACATTGGGTCCACTGTGCATCCTAGTTAACAAAGAAAAAAAAAAACAAGCACTCAGGGTACAATCCTGTGCTTTCCAGCACCGACATACGGGCAATGCAGCTCTGAGGTCAGGGAACAAACATTCCCTTACTTTGAGGAGGCCTCTGTGAGTGACACCTAACTGCGGGATGCAGCACATGTCCCATTGGCACTGCTATGCCAGTGCTGGAAAGCACTGACAATAAGGGCTTAGGATTGTGCCCTCAGTTGTTTTCCACATGCTTGGAGTGCCATGTAGTTTAGTCCTGACATATATTTTAAATTGAGACATTCCCATTGGTACAAAGCTATTCATAATTGACTTGGATAAGCCCTCATTTTTGAACGCTGAATTTTTGCAAAAAGCAAATGTGGGGTTTCTGAATCAGCACACATTCACTGCGCTTGCTTAAGCTATCATCAGCAGAGGATGTGCTAAACAGGTGGATCACAGGTGTGGGAGAAGCAACTGCTTTGTAACACTGTGCTGGTGAAACTATTAGTACATCCCAAAATAAATGCACTATGCAAGCAAGCAGCACAATGAGGCAATTAGAAATAGATTTGTATGTTAGCAAACACAAAGGGGAGAAGAACAAATTGTTCCGTGAACATATTCCATGAACATTGCATATCCTTTAATCAAGTGCAGACCAATTCTTAAAGAGATCTTCATTTCCCTTTGCATGGTAAGCCTGCAGCTAAGATTATCCTCATGGCCCATTTACCAAGGACTGTATCGCTATGAAAAAAAGATATTTAGGACAAGGTGGAATGGATTTTGCACAAAGCAAGACATCCCCTGGCTAATGATAGTGGGGTGGATTATTAGCGTGGGCCAGGACTCTCTTGGGATCATTATAAAAATGGCAAAAGCATATTTTCGTAGTTTCAAGATAACTGTAAGAACCCTGTTCAATGGCAACTAGGGACTTCCCAGGCCTGCAGAAAAGGGAGCTCCATTGGGCCAGTCACCTCCATTAGCCTCTCCTAGTCACTACAGACCCCTTCTATTTCTCAACTGAGGATATATCAGAGAAAGGGAAGCCTTTTTGCATGTAGTCACAAGCACCAGCGTTCAGTGATCCCTAACGTCTCTGCCCAGGGAGTGAACCTGTCCCATTATGTCACTCCTGCACAAAGGACATTTTCTTTTTCCTCTGACTCATAAGGTGACTTGCCTGCATTCGCTTTCCCCCCTCTTCCCCCCCCCACCTCAAATATCTTCTGCTCCAATAAATTCTTCTGCTGGAGCTACTATGCTGCAGTGAGAAAACTGCTGAATTTCTTACTGTACTATAGTTCGAAGTTTGTGTGTGCATGATTTTGACTATACTGTCTAAAGAAACACCCCTTCCAGAAAATGTAAGTCCAGTTTCCTCCTCCAAGTGATGTAGTGGACTGAAACCCTGAATGACCTGCAGTGTGGAATAATCCCTCCTGTATGGGCTACACAGTATGGAAACTTCCCACCTGCCATCTTTACAACAAGGGCAGTGCAACAATGAATCAAGAGATTGAGATTGCTGCAGCTGAGCCAGAGGTTGGGTCAGGGCAAGGGGGAGGGTACCCAGGGGTCCCAGCAGCACCAGGAAGGCAATTGTTTCCCAAGCAAACACGAAACCTTTATAGCCCTTCCCACCTAGAAAGGCCCAATGGCCTGTTGGGGGGAAGGGTGGAGACAGCTCAGAACCTGCAGATCTTTTATTGTTCAAGGGGATACTCCATGGCACCGTTTTGATGAATCACCCTACGACACCCTGCCCACCCTAATTCTTTACAAACAGCAGGAGCACTGGATTTGTACCACCATCATTATTGGGAAAAGGACAAAACTCATGATTTTTGGTGTGATCTGCTCTTCATCAAGTTGATGCATAAGAAATACATGAGTTGCTTTGGGAAGAATCACCACTATCTTCATTGGATAGTTTGCCTGGCTTCTGCCAGAGAACTCAGAGTGGTTCCCAGACTGTCTTTCATCCAGGCATTTTACCAGACCCAGATCTGAGTTGTTTCAGCAAGCTTGCTGTATTCTCTGACTTCGGGGAAGTTGAAGGCTTGTGGGGATTTGGGAAGGGCATTTGGACCTTATTGTGCTCCCATTTTGGAATTAGGCTTATAAAAAAAAATGAGGTATGATTTATGTAGAAGCTGCTGGGTTGCTGAGCCCACTTCTGAGTTCACCCATCAGCACTGATTTGTGTTGAGAAATAAATAAAAGTGTTGAGAAACTGTTTCTTTGCACTACATGACAAAGCTGACATGTAGTGGTGGGTGAACTTACCTAGTTTCGATTTGGCCCTAGGCCCTACAATCCAAACTATGTACTGATCAGACCTTTTTCTTCCTCCCAGTTCTAGATGTCTGAATTTCTAATTTCCCCCCTCCCAAATCCTATGATTCCACCACCATTGTGACCATCTCAACTGCCTGCTGCCCTTTACATCTTCCAAATTTACCTGGTGGCAGAACACAGATAACGGCAGCTGCAGCAATGTCTCTCCCAACCCATACCAAGATGCCTAGAGTGCTGCAATAGCAGTGTCCCAGGTGCAAAGAACTCTGGAAAATATTCTTGGCATCCTGAGGGAGGGAGGCTACTGCTTTGTTCTCAGCTAAGTGAAAGGTGCAGTGGAGAAAGGCAGCAGAGGGTAGGGGTGTCCTGTGCATGCCAGCATAGTCTGGCTTGTTTCATTTTGGGGTGAGGCATTCCAAACTCCCACAATATTGAAATGCTCCTTGCAGTTCTTACAACATTGTAGGTCATACAGTCACTGGTCATATGATACCACAATTTGTATGACACGTGGGTTCTTAATATCACCCTAAACCTGTGATGGTGCAAATCAGAATCCATTGGCCAAAATTCCCACAAGATGGAATGCAGTGTGTCCATCCTGGCATTATTTTAAGGTTGAAAAGCCATCAGGTTTCACCCCAGGCATACTGGGGTCTTTCCCTGCAGTTTACTTCTGAGGATCTCTGCCAGTCTAGTTAATAGTGATTTTAGATTTCTTCTGGTTGCCATCTCGCCTGAGTCCTTTTAGACCCTCACCTCGCAATTCCTGCAAAAACATGTCCTAGGCAGCCACTCACCTAAATATAGACCTGGCTTTGAACCAATGTGTAGCCATTGTCCACTGATGTTGTGTAACCTGCTTTGCAAGTCTGTTTACATAGCATTTCTCTTATTTGGAGCCAAGATTTAATTCTGCATTCTTCTTAACTGAGACCTGCATAGTTTGTGACCTTTCAAACCATATTGTATGTACGTAGCTCACTGGACATGTACAACACCCTTCCAGCAGGATTAACCTCCTGAAGTTGTCAGCTCCTGGGACAACAATGGGGGGATTATCAAGGTCTTGGAAGGCCACAATTTGTGGCTGGTAGGCTCTGTTTGGTGGCTTACGAGCTGTGCAGGCTGTTAGCAGTCAGGTCCTTAATGCCCATTGGAGCACATAATGTGGAAGACTTCATAGTGCAACAATATCATTTTTCAGTTGCTTATGACACATGATATTTTCATTATTTTGTTCAGAATTTGACACTGATTATATGCAAGCAATTTTTTTTGTTTTGCATGACATTTTGCTAGCTTTCCATCAACTTTTTGACTGTGCTAATGAAGGAGTGTTATCCATTAACGGCCTGCCAGCTTTTATATGCAGAATTTTGAATTGAATTAAATGCCTTAGGCAGAGACAGGACAGAGGCATGATCAGGATTTTTAAAATGTTATTTTGCTGTCAAATGAGCTGTCACTTTGGATTTCCTACAGGGAGTGATGGCAAGCTGTGGACCTGTCATGGGACTAGACTTGGAACATGATGACACAGAGGGTGGGGAAGCCTGGGGGTGCGAACCATGCCTAGAGAGGGCACCAGTAGTACCTGCCTTGGTAGAGGCAACCAAGAGGCAATGCCTCTAGCTTGGCAGGCTAGTTGCAAGTGTTCTGTACCCTGGACAGCTCCTTGTGGAACAAGTATCGGAGACTGGGTGCCAAACAACTCAGAGCCCCAAGCTAGAGATACTGCTCCAGACAGGCATAGTTTGTGAACTTTGAAACCATATGTAGCCCACTGGCTGTGTATAACAGCCTTCCAGGGCATGTTTAACCTCCTAATGTTGTTAGCTCATGGGACAATGGAGGGGGGAGAGTTATCAAGTCTCGGAAGGCCACAATTTGTGGCTGGTGGACTATGTTTGGTGGCTCACAAGTTGTGCACACTTGCCTTAGCTGCTAGCACTCATGTCTTTAATTCCCATTATATTAGCCTTTCATTAGAATAGGAATGTAGCATCCCCCCCCCACACACACACACAATTGTTCTTTACAGGGAACTATAGATCAGCTGATGTCCAGTTTGAATTTATTAAAAAAATGTTCTTTTTTATGTTCTAATTTTGGGCATCCAGTATAGCTTATATAGATTTTCTGTTATAATGTGGACATTTGAACAACACTATCTTGTTTCTATTCCAACAGGATAGCTTGGGAGGAGTATTTCATAGTTAATTCTTTGGTATTTGCTGCCCTCTGCAGCTAAAACTAATTATTGACCTGCCAGTTGTTCAAAGACCTCCCTGTATCATAGCCTTTCCAGGCTATTAAAGGCCTGGACTTTTGATTAATGCTATATTTATGCTACAGTAGACCCAGCAGTGCTCATGCAATATGCTATTCTCACAAAATGAATGAAATGCTCAGAAATGTTATCACAGGTTTGGAAAAGAACATAAAGTTGAAGAACCTTATTATAAGGAAAAGCAATGGAGCTGGGACTTGTAAAAAGAAGTTTGTACAAGGCTTCCAATTAATTGAAAGGCCAAGCTGAGGATCAATCAGGGCTTGCAAAAACTCAAAGCTCAGTTGCCACTTTTTTTTTTTTTTTTTGCTTTGGTTTTGTGAAAGTCTGAAAATGCAGAATTTTCCTGGAATTTGGGCAAGGGGACTATAACTCAGTGGTAGAAGTTCCCAGGACTAATCTCTGGTATCCTCTAGCACAGGGGTGCTCAATAGGTGGATCGCGATCTACTGGTAGATTGCGAGGCAAAATGAGTAGATCGCGGAGTGCCGACCCCCCCTTCAGGTGCCTCTGGGAGGAAACGCCGGGAGTAAGCCCCATTGTACTCAATGGGGCTTACTCCCAGGTAAGCGCGACTAGGATTGCAGCATCACAGCCTAATCCTAGGCATGTCTACTCAGGAGTAAGTCCTGTTATACTCAGTGAGGCTCAAGGTACACCAACATACATTGTGCACATAAATGTTATATGTTATGATGGCGCAAACATTGTAAAAAAAACTCTGGTAGATCTCCGGGCCTTGCTGGGTTTCAAAGTAGCTCTCGAGCCAAAAAAGTGTGAGCACCCCTGCTCTAGCAGGCCTGGGAGAGACTCCAGAAAGCCATTGCCAGCCATGCAAACAAGATGAACTCATCTAACTCATCTAGATGAACTCATCTAACTCATGAGTTAATGAACTCATCTAGCACAAGGTAGCCCCACATATCTAGCAGCAGAGACATAAGGACCAGAGGGCGAATCTCTGAAAGTATCCCCAGTGTCCTAAGTGCTTATCAGATTTGCTAGCAGAGGATAAGGATTCACAGTTACTTTTACCATGCGTCAATCATTCTTTTTTAAACAGAAATGTTATGATTTCCTGTTTTATATGCATGATTCTATTCAGATTTTAGAATGCTGATTGACACCATCATTGGCAACCGTGATGGAGAATACAGAATCAAGTGGTAATCACTTTTTTTCTCCAGTATAACAGATCATGGGCAAAAACAGTTGGATTTTTCCTGCAATTCTATTCTTGGTTGCATGGGATAAACTCCCATTGAAGTTGACTGCTCTGAATAAGTGAGTCTAGGCTACTGCTGTTAGTGTGTGCTTCTAGATATTGTGGTTATCTGTTACCATTTCTTTGTGCCTGAACTTTTCAGAAAAGGCACAAAGACACTGGAAATGAAGGACAGGCATTTTCTCAAAAGAATGGTTTGGAGTCATTAGCTTTGTACAGCAGTGTCCTTATCACTGGCTTGGCTTCCTTACATGACAAGTTGCATAGTGAATGAATGAAAGGTACATCCTGTTTCAGCCTAAGGGAAAGACATCCATCTGGGTCATTTTTCAATTGAAGAATGACTCAGTTTTTGATTTATGACAAGAGCCAGACAGGTCTGTTTGCAGAGAGAATTTAACATCAGGGACAGATAGAATCTGAAGCGGAAGATTTGTCTTCAGAGTCCAGTCACTCGGTCCATTCAAATGTCTATAAAAAGCCTTGGCTGTCAATCAGTTGTTAGCAGAGATGTATCTTCCTGCAGAAGAAACTGAAATTTCAGCCTGCCCCAGATTGCAATCCTGTGCACATTCACTTGTTCAGAAGTCCTCAACCTTGTGAAAACTGTGGGTGCCGTAGGAATTCTGAGAGGAAATGGCAGGTACCACCACAACATGATTGTTGGTTAGGATTTGGGCCTCAGCTTCCAGTGCCTTGTGGCTATGCACTTACCTACCATCCATCCAGGCACACACATCCACCCTCATTTTAGTCATCCTCAGTGGCCTCCTCAGCATTCTCAGTGCTCCCGCTACCTCCGCCATCAGTTCACCTCTGCCACTGTCCTCCCTTCTCCCCTTGCTTCTGCTTGCCCTGCTCAGCATTCTGCTCTTTAAAGCTCTGCTTGGTCAGCTTGCACTTGTGTTTTGAGGGAGGAGTGGGTGGGAGGAGATGCAGATGCTCTGCCTTTCACTCTTCTCTGCTCTACAGTACAAAACCACAGAGCAGGTGGGGAGTGGCTAAGTGGTGATGGCAGCAGTAGGTAGGATAAGAAGTCACGGGCAGGCATCTCTGCAGGTGCGTGTGCCTGCAGGCACCACGTTGGGGGCATCTGCACTAGGGAAGGGCAGCCCTTCCCAGTTCTGAGCTGCTCGGTGCCCAGGGCTGCAGCAGTGCCAAAATGGCTGCCGCCGAATCCAATGGATGCAGGACAGCCATCAGCAGCTCCCAGCAACACCTCAAGAGAAGGGGACATTGCCCCCTTCCCCTGGGTAAGGTAAGAAGCCTCACAGTGGGGCTACTCTACTCTGTACCAACTATTTAGGCAGTGCAGAGTAAAGCAGCCCCGCGTTGGGTGGGGAGGCCCAGTGCAGGGCTATGGATCTGGTGGAGTGGAGGTCTGCAGGTCCTGCCCCCCCCTTCTGCTCTGCTCAACTCCCTCCCCCTGCCCTGCCTTTGCCCTGCCCTGGAACGCCTCCTCCACACCCCCACTCACCTCTCCACCACTCAGGGCTTGTCTGGAGCACCAGGTGGCATCTGGCCAGCCTCTGACTGGTACTGGCCCAGCATGGGCTCCCGCTGAGCTGGCTCCAGTACTAGGCCAGTGCTAACTGTTGCAAGTGTGCCTTATGGCATGTTTGCAACAGTGCATGCTGGTAGTGGGCTGGCATGAGCCTGTCAGGATAGGGCTCTAAGTCCCACTGCACTCTTTGGGGCTTACTTCTGAATAAACATAGTATGGATTACACTGTATGCCCAAGAGAACTCTAACTGCACTTGATTTAAGACTATTCATTAATTGTGAATAATTTTTGATCTTTAAACTATTTTGGCATATGTGATTTTTGTTCCAACATTGTTAAATAGGAAACCTCTTTTTGGGGAGAAGTGGCTGTATAACACAAGGTTCTATGATACACCTTGTTATAAGGAAATTGAAAATGTTGTCTCTGTTTGCCCAATTTCACCAATGCCTGTGCTGAAAGGTGTAGTAATTTGGTCTGGTATGCACATTTGACTAGCTCTTAATGCTCTGCTATATTACAAATTGAGTGACATCTCCCTTTGAGGTCATTTTCAGCTTGGAATATTAAAGAAGAATTTGGATGCTGGGAGGGTAAGGTATGACCAAATACACCACCAAGTGCACCACTTCATTAAACTCTCTATGCTGTAGAATGGTGGTTCCCAACCTTTAGGAACCCATGGGCCACTTCAGTCTACATGCAATCCCCACACCCCTACACACAAAAAATACATTTAAATCTGTAATAATTAGAGAAAATTTATTAGAGATTAATTCTTTAATAGAGAAGATGTGTGTGCTGCTTTTTTTGCCGGTGGTGGGCTGGCCTTCCTGGTGGTCCATGGGGAAGTGTGTCCCAAGTAAGCACTCCCCCATGGACTACCAGAGAGGGTGGAGAATGACTGCCCATCGCAGCAGCTGACACTTCAGTGGTCTGAGGGGGAGCACTCAGTTGGCGAGGTGCTCGAAGTGATAGAAGCTAACCATTTTTCCTGAGACTTCACAGACCTCTTCTCAGGTCTTGCAGACTATGCTATAGAAGAATTTGAGTAGAACCGAATGGTCACACTGACCTTGCCAACATAGCATGTGCTGCATACTGTGGTGGTGGTGGGGGTGACCAGAAGACCAACAAGATGTAAAAACTTACCTCTGTAGGCCTTCTGGCCACCTACGAGTCTCTTTGAACCCATGCCAGCTATGTAGCTGGCACAAGTCCAAGCAGGGGAAGGGGGTGTGGCAGCTTTGAAAATGGGGGAAACGATCCAGCATGCACTTTTGCTGCTGAAATCCATCCCCTCCAGCCTGCTCCCTGCTCTTTCCCTTCTACCTCCCACCCTGCACCTCCCTCCAAACTGCCCTTGAACCACTAGGTCCTCCACCTTACCTGGGCCAGTGGAGCATCTGAGTGAATCTGGCACACATGCAGAACTTGTGGCCATTTCTGCCAGCTGCTTTGTCACAGGTGATTGCAGCACAGCTTTTGCACCACCACAATGGAGCACACAGCAGTGAAATCTGCTGCCACAGGCCCTTGATAGGCTTCGTCCATCAGTTTCCTAACCACAGTTCTTCAGCCAGCACACACACACACATACACCCCCCCCCAAGTATGCCAATGGATGGGGTTATACCTGCTGACTATACCTACTGGGGTTGCAGGTGCCACTGAGAACAAAGAAGAAGGATCTTCCTCTTCCTCTTTGGCAGGCTGTAGCAAGAAAAACAACTGAAGTGGTATGGATGATGGCATGTGGGTGAAAATGGTGTGAATAAGCCCATTGTGTTCAGTAAGATGTAGACTGCAATCCTATCTTACTCTCCAGAAGGGGAAAAATGAATGTATTAAATGAGTGTATTAATATAAAATGTAGGATACAATCCTATACCTGTTTTCCTATGAGTAAGCCCCATTGAACACATGTGTACTTACTTCTAAGTAGATATGCATAGGATTGTGCTGATACTCTTTAATGTGTATGTAAAGGTTGTATTTTGTGTTGACAATGTCCTTGAACTTTTGAAGGTTGTTATATATGGCTCAGAGGTTCTGAAAATTTGACCGCCCTTGGAATAGGCTCTGAATGTCAACAGGACAATGACTTCTGATGTGTTAGCTAAATAGATGGTTCTGAAACATGGTTTTTGGAACAGAAAAGGGTGGATATTTTTTAAAGAACAAACAGTTTTGAATTATATTTATTTTCCTTTCAGCATAAATTATGAATGTCACAGTGCAGCCCCTCTGAAAAGGCTGAATTAATTAGCCTGTCACCTGAGAGAGTTATCGTCCTTTCTGTCAGGGAATGGAGCTTTTTTGAAAGAGCACTAGAGTCGTCCCTCATGGTACTTGACCTTTCCAGAGATGTGGTTGATGGAGCAATGGGTAAATGAGTGCAAGAAGCTGAAACGGCTCAGATAAGACGCACTGGCAGAGGGAAGGAATGCCCTCAGAGCAATGGAAAAAATTCATTTTCATAAACATTGGAGAAATACTTCCGTTTGCATGGTAAAAAGACACCGCTGGCCATCACTTGTGTGGCCTTGTTTTCCTGTGTTGAGGTGAAAGCCACTGAAGTTGATGTTTCCTAACTTTGAATTACTGAAGCACTTTTAAAATTTTAACAGTTTAACTTCTTCATAGTTAAAATTGCCTACACATTTCACTCTTAGATGTGAAGAGCCATGGCTCAGGGGAAAGGATACTTTAGCACAGTGGTGGACTGCACACTTTGCTTGCAGAAGTTCCCGGTCAATCCCTAGCCCTTCAGATGGGGGTGGGGTGGGAGAAGACCCGTCTGAGATCCAGAAGAACTGCTGCCAGCTGGTGTGCATTAAGGTCTTTGGCAAGACTTGGCTTTAAGTGGTTTGAGTGGTGCACACAGAAGAGAGCCTTCTCTCTGATAGTTCCCTGGATATGGAGCTTCCTACCTCATTGAGTTTGGGAGGGCCCCCCCTTTACTTGTTCAAGACACACCTGCAAGGCTTTTGGGCTGTGAAGCTGAACTGACTTTATTGCCCACTCTTGGAGTTGTGTAGCTGTATCTGCCTCTCATTATTTTAAATAGTTGAATGTTTTTGTTATAAGTTATTTTAACAGTATTACAATCACCTTGGGACTATTTGGTGAAAGACGGAATAGAAATGACTGACTAAATAATCTGTACCGAGCTAGAGAGACCAACTTTATGACCTAGTGTAAGGCAACTTCATATGGCCATATATGAACATTCCCCCCAAAGAGTTCCATTGGTTATTAAAACCTCAAAAGAATTGTCCTGTATGACTTTGTCCAATCTCCTTCTAGCCATCCAAACTAGTGGCGATCATCACATCTTGCAGTAATGAATTCCATAAATGAATTACATGCTATGTGAAAAAGTACCTCCTTTGCCTGTCCTGAATCCCCTACCAAGTTTCATTGTCCCCTTGCTCTAGTATTGAAGAGGGCGGAAAGCTCTTCTCCATTCACTCTTTCTACACCCTGTGTAGTTTTATAGGATTGCAGTCATACCCCCCTTAACTGTCTTTTTTTCCAAGCTATAAAGCCCCAAACACTGTAGATTTTCCCCATAAGGAAGGTGTTCCAGTTCTCCAATCATTTTAATTTCCCTCTTTGCACCTTGTCGAGATTTTAACATTCTTCTTGAGATGTGGTGGCCGGAATAATCCAAATATGCCCATACCATAGATAGAGGCAACTGTAATATTAGTAGTCTTAGTCACACTTCCTTCCTTCCTTCCTTCCTTCCTTCCTTCCTTCCTTCATGAGCCTTACCATGAAACTTCATAGCTGTGGAACACTGGCTCAACGTTTTCATTGAGCCATGAAACCTCAAGCTTTCATTCCTACTCAGTCACTCTCAGTGGGTACCCACTGACAAGATCCTTCAAGGTTACAGTGAATGTCTGTAGCAAGGTGACTTGAGATGTTCTATATTTCTCAACATCCCATGAAATGCTCATGCTTCTCTGCCACAAGTGCTTTCCTGCCATAAAGAAGAGAATTTTGAGTTTCAGAGGAGCCATATCTCAATGGCAAAACACATAATTTTCATGCCAAAGCACCTAAATTCAATCCCTTGTATCTCCATGTAGGACAGAGCAAAATTCCTGTCTGAAACCTAGGAGACCTGCTGCTGGTCAGTGTTGACAACATGGAACTAGGTGGGCCACTGGTCTGACTCAATATAAGGCAGCTTCCCAAGTGCCAATGCTAAAGATAAAAGCCTGTCACTCTGCAGTGTGACAAAACTTGAGTTGTTCAGCACAGTCATTTCAAAATGCATTTATCAAAGCCAACCATGTGTATGGACTGGAACAATTGAAAAGCGCAGATAAAAATCTTTGTTTGACTGTATCTATCCAGCGTACCAGAAATGGCAGAGGCATTCATGCATTTTCCATCAAATTGCTAACAAGATCTAACAGTACAGTGAAAACACTATATATAACCATCCCCCATAGTCTCAGATGAAATTGTGTTAATCTAGTTGCCAGGGAAATCCAGATCTGATTTAAGAAGCTGCTTATTAGTTTTTCAATGACATGCTGGAATATGCAGAATAAAATTGCCCTGCATTACTCATCATTTCCTGCTGCTCTTGTCATCTCTTCTGGTTCCATCTTTCCTGGCTCCAGTATTTAAATCGTTCACAGCATTTACAAGCAGCCAGTTAATAACAGTGAAATGTTGCTTAGTGGCCATCTTCTTTGAAGGTTCAGAGGCAAACAAATTGGGAGTCCAAGTATGTTTTCCTCTAACAATACATCTAAATGCTTCTAAAAATAGTTGCTTAGGCCATAGAGCAGTGTGGCACCTGGTGTTCCTTTTCCTGAATAACCTTATATTCATGCAATGTATTGTACAAAATTGCTAGATTACATTCATCTGATTTCAGTTGCCTCATTTAAAAAAAAACTCCATTATGCTGTTTAGAGGTGTTTTAAATTTTACTTTAAAAAAACAAAACAAAACTTTATTTCTGGTTTTTTCTGACAAAAATATAATGTTCATCAATAAACAGCTATAAACTAACACAGAAATGTGTACCTAGACACCAAACAGAACCATACAACCAAAGAGAGAGAGAGAGAGAGAATTGTACTTACCAGGGTATTACTTATCACCAAACAACCAGAGAGAGAGAGAGAGAGAGAGAGAGAGAGAGAGAGAGAGAGAGAGAGAGATGTACTTACCAGGGTATTACTTATCACCAAATAACCTACTAATGAATGGCTGCCAAATATTTTCAAATACATCCAATAATGATTGCCATCGATAGGCCATACTCTCAAAAGACAATAGGTTCAATAGGTTTTCTCTCCATTGATTTAAATTTAACCTATCTAGTGGGACTTGATGTACCATGAGCAAAAGAAACAGACTGTTTCAGTTACTGTTAGCCTTTGTGGGTTTCAATAAACCATGCTCCCAATCCAGAGAAAATCAGTTGTGTTAAATAACTTTTTCTAAGGATAGGAAGTCTTCTAAAAATTATTAGGGAGTTTTACAATGTAAAGTCCCATTGAAATAAATGTTCTGGGTCATATATCCACTGGCAAAAGAGTTCTTTCCAGCATAAGTGCACCATTTGCACAGTGTCCAAATAGAATTTGGCCACTAGTTTGGCAGGTAGAATAACCTGTGAGCAGGTGGTTCTTGAAAACCCTTTGCCTTCCTGTTCTCAACTGTGAAATATTATAGAATGTGCATTAACTTTCTTTGGATTGGGGCCTTCAAGCTATTAGCAAATATCTGATCATCAAGATTTTTTTTTTAAATGTCAAAACCTTTGTATTTTTCTAATAGAACTATACTGGAAGAAATAGCCCTGAGATTCCCAACCTAATTTTCGGGGCTATCCATTTCAGTGACAAGGTCCTTGTGAAGCTCTTGCAGTGTTTTCTCTTATCAGTATCCTCACAGGCCCACCTCCTGGCAAATCCACTTATTCTTGAAACAAATAGATGCTATAAATATTAAGATGTCTTCAGTGTGTGGGAATTTATTGTCGTATTTTTTTTTCCTGTAAGCTAAGTTTAAGAGGGCTGGGCAGAATCAGATGAAGGTATCCCTTTCCAAAGGATATCCACAATGTTTACTGGGCTAATGCAAACATTGGCTATATGTTATCTTGCAGATACATTACTTACAGATTGACTTTGCAATGAGTCATGTGACAGCCAGGGACGGGCAAATCCAGCATGGCTTGACTTGAGTCAAGTTATGAGTCTCCGTCTTCACGACTCAAGTTGAAAACGAGTCCCAATGGGGGCAGTTTCTGAGTCATCCAGAGCATTTTTGTGACTCAAAAAGACTTGAGTCACAAGTCCTTTTGATACACGTGTCATGCGCGGAAAAAAATGGAGCTGCTGCCAGACTGTGTGTGTGTTAGAGTTCTCTAAAACACTCCCCAGCTGCCCCATTCCATCTGTAAACAGGGCAGGGGAGTTGGGACGGATTGCAAGAGAGTGGGGTCAGAAGCAACAAGAGGGAGGAGGATCACACACAGCAGCTGCAAGGCTTACCTGTATGACCAAATTATTTGCAACTCTAATCAGAAGCAGCCCCATTTGTGCCAGTCATTCAATGAGGCTCCCTCCTCCAAAGTAACAATGGAGCCGTGTGGTTGGTAAGCGTGATCACTGCAAACCACCTCCTCCCCCTCCCTGGGCTTCTCCAGTGAATCTCAAGGCAAGAACCCCCTTGGGTTCCTCCTCCTGCTCTATCTCAGCAAAAGAAAGTATAAAACCACCCATCCTTCATCCAATGATCATCGGTTCTTTCAGAGATGGGCAAGAGAGCCTGTTCCTGCCTCCTATATCATTGCAAAAGCAAGACATTAACCCTCCCCTGCCTCCTGGCTGAAACTTCCCCCGCTGCTCACCCTGTCTAAATGATGGCCCCACAATGTTTTTCATGCCACATAAAAAGTAAGCAAGCAAACCCAGACACAGGCAGTCTGCATGTGAAGGGACCAAGTGCCAAGTCAAGGGGCTCTTGACTCAAGTGTTTTGCCAAGTCTTCCACGTCCGTGACTCAAGTACACATGAGTCAGTTAAAAATGCTAATTTTCACAACTCAGGCTTGAGTCACCTGACTCGAGTTTCCATCCCTGGTGACAATACTTCCAGAACGACAGCTTGCACAGACTGCAAAGTGTGCCTGGCTAACCTACCCCTTCCAGAGGCTGGAGGAAGGGAGGGAGTGATGAGACTGATTTTGGAGTGAGGAGTGAGTAGCTTCATTTCAGTTTGGTAGATTTTCATTGGTGTGGGGACATTCCTGACAAGCTCAAGAAAGGGAGTCAGAACAACTTTGGGTTATTGTGCTTGAGAAGCTGGCAGGATACAGATATTAAAATGCATTTGTTGAGCTAGAATTTGTTCCCTGTAGATGATGTATTTATTCATCCTAAAACAAGGAGTTGGGGCTTCTCTTACTGATTATAATTTGCCTGGCTCTTGACCAAATCCCAGACTCCACGATTCCAGAAAAAAAAAAAAAACAGCCTGTGCCTCTGCTTTTTACTACTTTTTTTAGCATGTATTTCAAGGTGTATTTAATGAGCAAAGAGAGATGTGGAAGAAAGCACTGAGAGGCCTAGAGGGGTTTGTGATGCACCAGTGTTCAGGACCGAGGAGATCATATAAATAGCTGAAGAACCTTGAAGATGTTAACATGAGATGACACCCCACTCTCTGGACTGGAAAAGGGGGGGGCAGCTGAGGAAGTGTGGAGGAGAGTGGTGGGCTTCTGTGTCTCTGACATCCTAACCCACCACTCTCTTCTCCTCTACACTTCCTCTTTTGCTCCACCCTCCCCTTCCTTTTCCATTCCAGGGAGCAGGAAAAGGTGGAGGTGAGTGAATGGAGCGTGTCCCCCTCCACTCTGTTGCCTGCTTCAGTCCGCCTAATTGATGAACCAGTCCTGCAGATTGCACAAGGACTTTCCAAGGAGATGGCAGCATTTACACAATCCTCCCAAAAGCAATAACAGGTTATAAGATGGAAAGGAAAAAAAAATGGTTTTAGAGACAGAGAGAAAGAAATAACAGGTTTCTTCGCACAGGTTAGGAAAGAAATAACAGGTTTCAGTGTGGCTGTTCTACCATGTGAATGCCCAGGCGATAGAGCCAATTCATGGGGGAAGCCCTGACATACACTACATGGAACTAAAAAGGCACCATTGTGGACTCCTGCACATCATTCACTGTTTATGCCTCATAAGAAGCTCACACCTTGAAAGGCGTCCATAGTCCATATTTTCAAATTATTTCAGTAGGTATATATGCCTGCACACACGGGAGTTCTGAATGTAGAACTCCCATTTTAGAGCAGCTTTCCCATTAATTCTGATTCACTTTTTCATGCATATAGTGGGGGGTATACATGCAAAGCTATATAAAATGCAGGGAACTGAGGAACTCTATGCCATTCCATTGCACTTGCCACACAGGCACTGCCATCAAAGCAATTCTATAGCTCACTGTTATTATGGTCATCTTGCTATCAATCACCTTTCAAAGAGCTTAGAGAAATAGTGAGACTGTCTTCAGGGCATAATTTGAACCCAGGCCCCCAACATCTGGACTGGAGAAAGGAGTCTCCAGATTCATCCAGAAAGGGTCCATCCCACTCTGCTTCAGTTCTCCAGAGCAGAGACTGGGATGATGGTTTGCTTGGACAATGTATATATAGCAATATATTGTTTCACTGCAGGCAAATTAGACTGATTTGTCTGTTAGTTACAGAACTTGCCTTACAGTGAATCAGCCCTTTGGTTCATCATGCTCAGTATTGTCACCACTGCCTGGAAGCAGCTCCCCAAGTTTTTTTGTGACTCGTACAGACTCAAGTCACACATGTCAAAAACTTGGGCACTGATTTGGTACTCAAGCATTTTACCCTTGAAATGAGGAAACTCAAACAGACTCGAGTCAAGACTCACTTTTGTGTGTCCTTGTGACTAGTTTTGTGTGTGTGTGCTTTTTTTTTTTTTTGCCACTTCCGGGGCTTGCTTTGCTTCTCAAAAAGACTTAGACTTGTGTCAAAATGACTTGAAAAGCAGCTCTGGACGAGTCATGATGGCTGCCATTATGACTCATGGGTTACTCGAGTCAAGGCGGCAGATTCAGGATTTGAGTCTAGATGCTGTGGCTCTGGCACATCCCTGCTTTCTGCATACATTTTAAAATGGAATACTTCTCCCTTTACCCCCAATGAGTATATCTGGAGGCATTAGCTGTGAAGTCTGCAAAGCTGCTGTCCTTTCATTTCTCTATGATCATGAACTGCCGTGCTGGCTGAAGGGCGTTTTGCATTAGCATTTTGTGGCGACCTCTGGCTTGCTTATTAACACTCCCTTTGCCCCGGAAAGATGGGCCATCACAGGCCTGCCTGTTTTCCTTGCACTAAGCACTCCTGCAATGTTTTCTCCTCTCACTCCAGACGCTCTGGAAGGATGAATCATTTTCGACTTGCAGCAATTTTCTGTTGAGAGCTTAATGAGTGCAAAAGGGCACTTTAGACTTACAAACATCATAAGGCAAAATAAGTGCTGTGAGGAAGACAGGAAAAAGAACACACCCACACCCACACCCACACACACACACACACACACCCTAGAATAAAAATAGAGAAACCAGAAGGTGGAGAAGTGGAGGGGGTGAAAAGACCACACTGATTCTTGATGTCTTGCAGTGAATGTGATTTTTAAATGCTACTTTGTCAACGTGCTCCGAAGCATCTGTAATGTGCTGGTGATGCCCTCTGATGCTTTTGCGTGAACAGAATGAAATCCTTTCCAAATACCGTTGTTGCTTCTTCATGGAAAATATCTGATATTTGGAAACCTCTTGAGAAGGCCTCAATTTGCACATAGCCCACCTCTTCGCCCTCCTGCTTGAAAAGAAATGGAACAGAAAAAAAAAATAATCCATCTCTCTATGATAATTCCAGTGCAGTGGCGTAGCTAGGTCATTTGATCCCCCGGGGCCCATAAATTTTTGTCACCTCATATGACATAATTATTTAATTATTATTTAATTATTAATTCATTCAGATTTTTATACCATCCTTCTTCTAAGCAGCTCAGGATTTGAAATGAATAATAATAATGGCCAGAAAATAAATGCAGTGAATATTTCCCCACAAGCAATGGATGAAATTCTGCATCAAATGGTATATAACATGATGGTATTATTCCTAAAAGCCACGATTTCCAGAATTTTTGTCACTAACATGTCACCCCCCCCCAAGAATGTCTGATTGACCTGTTTAGAGTTAAGACAGTGGTTGTCAAACTTTTAACACTGAGACCCACTTTTTAGAATGACAGTCTGTCCAGGACCCACTGGAAGTAATGTCATGGCTGTAAGTGACATCATCAAGCACAATAAAATAAATAATTATAAATAATTAAATTAAAGCAAAACAAATAATTAAAGAAGGGGATGCCAGCCCTGTTCCACCAAGTGATTTTTCTCTGTAGGCTGCCTGCAAGAACACCACCTCCCCCCCAAAATATCAGTGAGATTTTCATCCCTCCCCAGTGCCCAGTTCAGTGTAAATTCTTATATTTCAAGCATTTACAAGTCTAAAAACAAATAAAATGGACCTTACCAGCTGAAGCCTCTATTTTATTCTTTTGGGGGTGCTGCCTTCTGGAGCATTTGTTGAGCTCCACTTTCATCAGATTGGGACCATGCAGCTAGCCTTGCATTCCGCTTTGCCTGACTTGACCAGGAGCCTAGGCACATTTGCTTACTCGTGAGTAAATGCGACCGTGTGGTTTACTTTTGCTTTCCATCGGCTCAATACATTTGTCTGCTTGGAGAGAGGGACTTCCTTCTTGGGTGTTTTTTGGGGGCTGCTTTCATTGGATAGGAACCATTCTGGTGTCATTGGATTCCTCTCAGCCTGCCCTTTCCGATGAACTATGGCAAGTTCGCCTACTCACAAGTAAACGCACAATATGGCTCGGTTTCATTTTCCATAGGGTTCCATGCATTTTTTGGTTTCTGGTTTTTTGGCCATTACTTTTGATGGAAAGGAGATATTTCAATCTGGTTTTTTGCATTGCATTCCGCTGGAAATTCTGCATCCAACGGTATATAGCATGATGAGTTAGTTCGAACCTCCACGATGTTAGCGATGTTGGGGCATTTGTGGTGTCACCCCCCAAGGGTGGTACCCAGGGTGGACCGCCCTCCACCCCCACTAGCTATGCCACTGTTCCAGTTTTTTTTTATTCTGCTGTGTTTGGAGACAGAAGTGACCAGTTTAGCAGTGCAAGGCTAATAGTGACAGTTCTCTAAGGCTGGAAGTGCATCAGGCCCTTTTCCACATACTGTATTGGGATCTATTTGCGTTCCTCCCAGGCTTCCCATGTCATCAGCAGTAAGGCTGTTCTGCCCTCCTAATGGTGCAGAGCCTATTTATAAAATGCACATGTCAAGAGCAGGACTTTTGAGTATTTGGAAGAGAACTTGCCCTTCAGAGAAAGCTGCCTCTTTTGCTGGAAGTATAATGTGCATAGAACATATGCAGCTGCCTTCAACAGAGTCAGATTCCAGGCAAGTTCTTTCCCCAAATTTGGGAATATAACATTTTAGAAAATTAACATATAGTAGAGGAAAGTGTCAAGTATTTCATGGGTTCCAGATGTTGTGGCATTTTGTCAAGGATGCTGTGTAAATGCCTGCACTGATGGGGGTAAGACCTGATGACCTCCAGTAGACCTTCCAACTTGAACGCTCTATGCTTCTATGACTGTTGTTCCAACATAACATATACACTTAGGGCGCAATCCTAACCTCTTATGCCAGTGCTCTCCAGCACTGGCATAGCGGTGCCAATGGGACATGTGCTGCATCCTGCAATTGGGTGTCACTCACGGGGGCTTCCTCAAAGTAAGGGAATGTTTGTTCCCTTACCTTGGAGCTGCATTGCCCTTATGTTGGTGCTGGAAAGCACCGACATAAGGGGTTAGGATTGCACCCTTTGTGTTGCTAAGCTTCATATGAAAGTAAAGAATAACCCTCATTCATTGGATGTGCCTCTGAATACCAGTCAATGGGGAGCCATGGAGGTAGAGGGTCTTCACCTTCATCTCCATCTGCGGGCTTCTTAGAGTCCTCTGGTTGGTCACTGTAGGAAACAAAATGGCCTGATCCAGAAGAATAGTCTTTTGGAAATATATTTCCAGAATACTTTTTGCAGGTTGAAAACTATAAAGAAGCCAAGTAATAATTCATAATAATAATATTGCTGCACATTACAGTCAAATTACAGAATTCATTCATTACTTGTATTGCATGGATTTGAATGCTGGCAGATGTTGAGGCGGTGGGGAGTTTGATACAAGCTTGTATCACCTGCGCAGAACTGAAGGAGTGAGTATCTCCAGAAAGCCAGTAGGTGGCAGCATAGAGCTATCCTTGTGCCTTGTTTAGTGTGTTTGACAGGCTTCTTGATGGATGTCACAGATTTTGCATACATGTAGTTATATTTAGCCTCCTTACAATGGGGGGGGGGGGGACACACACCTTCTCCTAGTTTAATTTTGGTGAGGAGACAAAAAAATGTTTAAGAACATCGTGTCTTCTAAATAATTGTGACCAAGAAGCTGCTGATGAGCTTGCAGCCCACATGTTTGCAAAGATGATCTTTCCTTGCACATTAATTTCTATGCAGTAGGTGTATCCACGTGAAATTATTTTGGCCTTTTCTGTAATTAAACTTTTCTCTTTGACAGGTGAGACATTTAAACTTTGATAACAAACTCCTGTGATCTCATATATCAGTTTATTTCCCTTTTTCTGGTGACCTTGAGTGTTACCCTCATTCAAGTGGAATTGCAGGCCCAAAGCCAATGACAATATCGACAAGAATGAATGAATGACCTCAAACCAAAGCGCTGTCCTTTTAAAATTCTAACTTCATGTCCTGAATCTGGGCATCATTCTAAGCACAGGAGAATCCTTTTAAGGCTGCACACTTACCTGGGAGTAAGCCACATTGAACAGGACGGAACTTATCGCTGAGTGAACATACAGAGGATTTCAGTGCCTATCTCTTTGATTTCAATTGAATGTGCTTTTATCTGTCATCCACTGGAGTCAATGGGACTTGCAGTGTGAATTGATGCATGTCTACTCAGAAGTAAGCCCCACTATGTTCAATGGGACTTACCTCCCAGGCAAGTATGTATAGGATTGCAGCTTTGGGAGGATTTCACTTTGGCTGCATTGTGCCCTCTTCTGTGCTTATATTGTATATATTTAACCATTCTGACCCCTGAGGAGTGATAAACCCTGCTGGGAGGCAAAATGTGGTAATAATTGAAATTCTGGATAAAGATGTATAAATCCTGCTCGAGATAATTTTCTGACATGAGAAGGTGCCTGCTAATTTTGTCTAGGAAAAAGGTCCATTTTTTTCCTTAACCTTTTATCCTAGGGAAGACTTATTATCCTTTTAGTCTTGCAACTGGAAAATTAGTTTTCCATTTTCTATTTAAGGGCGGTGTGTGTGTGTGTGTGTGTGTGTGTGTGTGTGTGGAGAGAGAGAGTCTATTGCTTCCCAGTTGTTTACATTTGCCTGTTTGCAAGAAATGAAAATCAGCCTTTCCTGTAATTTTTTTCTGCAAGAGCGGAGCCACCTTGGAACACTAGTGCCACCCTGGGTTCACCCGTGCTGCTTCTGCATGGACACAGAAAGGCCCCTTCTCTTGCTCCTTGTGCATTTGCTTCTGACAGAGAAGACTCCTGGTTGAAAGGAGCCACATGAATGAAGGAGCACCTTCATTTGCATGTTCCCTGTCAATGACACTGGAAGTTCTGCACTTTTGAGTTTGAGAACACTGTACCAGGAGCAAGGCAAGGAGAAGTAGATTATCTGCTTTCCACTGATTGTAGTGGATGGAAAGCGGATTGCTGAGGATCACATCTGCGACAGGCTGAGGGAGGTGACAGCAGCAACAGACCTGAGGTGAAGGATACCCCAAATCCACTGCCCTTTTGCACCCGCTGATGCAACCCACATCATCTAGCCTCATGGATGGGCCACCACCCTTTTCTGTCACTCCACGATCTAGTCATTTAGGAGCTCCAGAGCTGAACAAAGAGAAGCTGGTGTGCTGTAGTGGCTAATGAATCTTACCTCTGCCATGAACTCACTAGGTGACCATAAGCAAGGCTCTTAGCCTCAGCTGTACTAAGGGGACAATACATGCTGTACCTACCTTACAGGGTTGTTGTGAAGACTACATCAAGATCATATATACAAAGTGCTTTATAGGTCAGAAAGTGCGATATGCTCACTAAGGCCGAAATCCTAATCAACTTTCCAGAGCTGTCATAGCTGTGCCAAGGGGGCATGTGCTGCATCCTGCTGTTGGATGGCAGTCATGGAGACCTCTTCAAAGTAAGGGAATGTTTGTTCCCTTACCTCAGAGCTGCATTGCCCTTACCTTGCTGCTGGAAAGTCAGTTAGAATTGCGCCCTAAGTATGATTAAGATTCTCCCTCTGTGCATGTTAGCATTTTCCTAATACTCTGAACCATAGAAATTACATATATTCCAACATATACTGAACATCGCAGTTACTCCTCGCCAACGCCATGGATCACAACATCTTCCTTAGCCCCTGGCTTCCTAAGAAATGTAGAACTACATTTCTGCTTTTGTTGTGAGAACTCGATGGCTGTTGTGAGTGCTACAGAGCCAAGTTCAATATTTCCTGAGGCAACTCTTGACTTGCAAGCCAAAATAGCATAATAGGAAATTGGAGGATCTTAAATGGAGGCCACAGCAAGCTATTGAGGTCAGATGAAGGACTGTGCCCACAGATTGCTCAGAAAGCAGAAGAGAAAAATGGTCTGCCAGTGTTTACGTTTCCCTAACCCAGCACTCTAACAAGATTAGACTAAAATGTTCCAATTTCTTTTGGTGTCTACAAATGAAACACAATTATCATTTCAGATTCCCCACTCCTAGGAAATTAAATCAAATCAATATTTTCCTGTAACTGTTTGAAAGTCTGCCTTGTCAAATTCTGCTTTTCTTGTCTGGCAATCAATCATCTATCAAAATCATGAAAGATTTGTTTTTAAATTTTTTTTTTATATATATATGGAAAAAAGAAAGTTTCAGTAGGACTATTCTCTTAAGTCTTATTTTGGCGTACATGAAGTTTGCCTGGCAGAAGTGTTATGTGCTGCTTGACCCTCTGTAAATCTGTACAAGGGTCAGTGCCCACTGAGTTCAGTGAGATTTATTCTTGAATAAAGTTAAACGAACATTATAGGAAGCATGTTCTTAGCACTTCTGCGCTTGTTTCAGTAAATAGGATCTGGATTAGTCCATTGCTTCAATTACAGGGCAGCGGGGGGGGGGGTCTGGCTCCTGTACCTTTTGCTTTTGGAAGGATGCAGGCAGGCCATGTTATTGTTGTGACCCCATGGTACTGAGGTGAGGCAGTTGCAGATTTCCAGGGATGGGGATTAGTGACACGTGGACTTGACTCGAGTCACCAAAATACATGTTTCTCGCAACTTGTGGCGACTTGAGTCACACATGTCAAAAATTTGGGCACTGATTTGGGACTCAGGGAGGGGTTTACGCTAAAAATGAAAAGACTTGACTAGACTAGAGTAAATACTTGCTTTTGTGTATGCTTTCAACTTTGCTTTGTGTGTGTGTGCTTGCTTTTTTTTTATGGTCGCTTTTGCAACTTGTTTCTTGAAAAAAAACTTGGACTTAAGTCAAAATGACTTGAAAAACAGCTCTGGACAAGTTGTGATAGCTGCCTGTTATGACTCGTGTACAACTCGAGTCAAATGGAGTGGAAACTCGGGACTTGCCTCGAGGAAGTGACTCTGAGCCATTCCTGCAGGTCTCATTAAGGTCCCCCTTCCCCCCTATTCAAGCACTGCTTCCAGACAATTGTGACCTCTCCTATACACCCTGTAACATTAGCATGAGAAGATATACCAGTCGGTTGAAAGAATACAGTTCTTTGTCCACACTTTGCTGCTAAATACAATTGACAATTTATATCTGAATACAAAATAGCAAAGAAGGTTTTATAATATGACACCTTGGGAAGTCTGTGTGTCTTTATATAAAGCAAGTTGAGTGTTTAGCTTTAACTCGAAGCCAATGTAGAACCATACTATCTGGGAAAGCTAAGCACACAGCCCAGGTTTAGTCTTGCAGGTGTTTCAGAACAGCCTGTCTTGTTAACATTTAGAGCGAACACAAGGCAGCGTCACCTCTTGGAGGCTTTGTGTTCCATGTGTGAAAACGGAAGCCATGTTCCACTGACCCCTGTGTTTGACAGGAAACATCATGCTAACAGCCATAAAGAGGCTGAAGTCATAAAACAGCTTCACCTAGTAAAGAGGATAAATCAAGTAACTGAAAAAAAGGAATGCTTTAGCTTCGTGCACGATAAAATTCTCATCTAGTTATTACTAATCCTATTCCCCCCCCCCCAAATCCTATTCAGCCTTGTCTCACAGATGATTGTGCCACTACTTATACTAGCATTGCTCCCTCAGGAGTAGGAACTTGTGCAAACATAGAAATGCTTAGGCAGGCATATTTGAACTATGGACAAGTGTTGGTGTTCCACCTGCATTGGATGGGGTTACACTGGTGTTTCTCAATGTTTGTCCCCAGTGTAACACTTTGCATGGCCCACCTATTGGAAGTACCACTGGAACATAAGAATATAAGAGCAGCCCCACTGGATCAGGCCATAGGCCCACCTAGTCCCGCTTCCTGTATCTCACAGCGGCCCACCAAATGCCCCAGGGAGCACACCTGATAACAAGAGACCTCATCCTGGTGCCCTCCCTTGCATCTGGCATTCTGACATAGCCCATTTCTAAAACCAGGAGGTTGCACATACACATCATGCCTTGTAACCCATAATGGATTTTTCCTCCAGAAACTTGTCCAATCCCCTTTTAAAGGCAACCAGGCCAGATGCCATCACTACATCCTGCTGCAAGGAGTTCCACAGACTGACCATACGCTGAGTAAAGAAATATTTACAACACCCAACACTCAATTTTAGTGGATGTCCCCTGGTTCTGGTGTTATGTGAGAGTGTAAAGAGCATCTCTCTATCCACTTTATCCTTCCCATGCATAAGTCTGTATGTCTCAATCATGTCCCCCCTCAGGCGCCTCTTTTCCAGGCTGAAGAGGCCCAAACGCTGTAGCCTTTCCTCATAAGGAAGGTGCCCCAGCCCAGTAATCATCTTAGTCACTCTCTTTTGCACCTTTTCCATTTCCACTATGTCCTTTTTGAGACGTGGTGACCAGAACTGGATACAATACTCCAGGTGTGGCCTGACCATAGATTTGTACAACGGCATTATAATATTAGCCGTTTTGTTCTCAATACCCTTCCTAATGATCCCAAGCATAAAATTGGCCTTATTTACTGCCGCCGCTCATTGGGTCGACACTTTCATCAACCTGTCCACCACCACCCCAAGATCTCTCTCCTGATCTGTCACAGACAGCTCAGAACCCATCAGCCTCTAAGTGAAGTTTTGATTTTTTGCCCCAATGTGCATGACTTTACACTTACTTACATTGAAATGCACCTGCCATTTTGCCAGTTTGGAGAGATCCTTCTGGAGCTCCTCACAATCACATCTGGTCTTTACCACTTGGAAAAGTTTGGTGTCGTCTGCAAACATAGCCACCTCACTGCTCAACCCTGTCTCCAGGTCATTTATGAAGAGGTTGAAAAACAACGGTCCCAGGACAGATCCTTGGGGCACACCGCTTTTCACCTCTCTCCACTGTGAAAATTGCCCATTGACACCCATTCTCTGTTTCCTGGTCTTCAACTAGGTCTCAATCCAGGAGAGGACCTGCCCTCTAATTCCCTGACTGTGGAGTTTTTTCAGTAGCCTTTGGTGAGGGACCGTGTCAAATGCCTTCTGAAAATCCAGATATATAATGTCCATGGGTTCTCCCTCATCTACATGCCTGTTGACCTTCTCAAAGAATTCTAAAAGGTTTGTGAGGCAAGACTTACCTTTACAGAAGCCATGCTGATTCTTCCTCAGCAAGGCGTGTTCGTCTATGTGTTTTGAGATTCTATTTTTGATGAGGCATTCCACCATCTTACCTGGTATAGATGTTAGGCTGACCAGTCTATAGTTTCCCGGGTCCCCCCCTTTCCCTTTTTAAAGATTGATATGACATTTGCTATCCTCCAATCCTCTGGCACTGTGGCCGTATTGAGGGACAAGTTGCATATTTTAGTCAAGAGATCAGCAACTTCATTCTTTAATTCCTTAATAACTCTTGGGTGGATGCCATCAGGGCACGGTGACTTATTGATCTTTATCAATGAGGTCTGAAACATCTTCTCTTTCAACCACTATCTTACTTAATTCCTCGGTCAGGAGGGGCCGTTCGGGCAGCGGTATCTGCACGAGGTCTTCTACCATGAAGACAGATGCAAAGAACTCATTTAATTTCTCTGCCATCTCTAAGTCTCCTTTTATCTCCCCTTTCCCTTCCTCACCATCCAGAAGGCCAACTGCTTCTCTGGCGGGTTTCCTGCTTCTAACATATTTGAAGAAGCTTTTATTATTCCCCTTAATGCTGCTGGCCATGCGTTCCTCATAGTCTCGCTTGGCCTCCCGTATCACCTTCTTACATTTCTTTTGCCACAGTTTATGTTCCTTTTTATTCTCCTCATTAGGGCAAGACTTCCATTTACGGAAGGAAGCTTCCTTGCCCTTTACGGCCTCTCTAACTTGGCTCGTTAGCCATGCGGGCACCCTCCTGGACTTAGTGGAAACCTTCTTCCTTTGCAGTATACACTTCCGCTGGGCCTCTATTACTGGAATTACTATTACCAGTTACTTTCAGATTGCAGGGGGGGGGGGGGGTAGACACAGTGCAACAATGGTAAGAGGCACAGGGTGGACAGGAGGATGTTTTTGAGCATGCAAAAAGTGCATGCTGGAGCTTTACCCCGAGGCAAGGCTCCTACTTCTGCTTGTCATGTTGTATTGCGCTGCCAGGTGGTAGATTACCACTGGTGATACAAATACCACTGATTGAGAAAAACCAGGTTACACTCCTCTTGAAAGAGCCATTTTGCAGCGTTGGGGTATGCCTAAATCGTATTGTCTATGCAAGTGGCAGAAAATGGCTTCCACCAGCTATGACCCCTCTTGGACCAAAACAGCCTGGCCCTAATTATTCCAACACATTGGTATGTGGAGCTGCCTTTGAAGACTACCTGGAAACATCAGTGGGTCCAAAACTCTAACTGCCGTACCACTGACTGCCATAGATCTGCTTGGAGGGAAAGTGCCAATTGTTCAAGAGCTTCATGAGCTGTTTATGTGCACAATCCAAAGTGCTGCTTTGAACCCTGAAAGCGCTTTCAGGCCCGGAGACTCAGTGTCCAAAGCACCACCTGGTGCCACACAAACCTGCCTGAATATTGAGATCATTTTCCAAAATACTTCTCCAGTGACTCCCCACTTTCTGAGGCCAATGGTGGCCAGAAAGAGGTCCTGCTTGGTGGTGGTGCCTTGCTTGCAGAATACTGTCCTATGAAGAAGACAACCACTCTCAACCCTTTTACCCAGGCCTTTTCTGTTGTTGAATTCCTGCGTTATTCTCCCCTTCAACACCCTGTTGCTGTTTTCAGTCTGTTTTCCTATTTGATGATTTTGCCTGTTCTTTTTTACTAGCTCATATTAGCTGTGGTACTGTTGTCGCCAGACAGAACATTACAGCCATCGCTCAGTGACTTATTGAGTTGGCTGTGAATGCAGCCAGGAGTACCAAGTGATCTGAAACATAGTAGTCACCTCCCCCGCACTGGTGAGTATGCAAAGCTCTGTGAAGTCCATACAACCTTCTAAAACACTGTTTTATAGAAATATGGGGCATTTTGTTCCTTAGATGGTATTATACTGCAATGAGAACTTAAACTATCACCACCCTTAAGGACAGACATATACTCAAACTCACAGCACAAATGGAAGTTTGTTTTTAAAATGCCTGCAGTACTTTATCGCTCAATTAATAACCATTTGGTCATGTAAATAAAGGGACATTTCAAATTGAATGTGGATGCAAGAAAGTCAGGGGATATAACCGAAAAAACAGAGCGCTCCAACTCCCTTCACATCTGCTCCTCTATTTGTTCAATTTCCATTTTTAAATTAATTCCATTATTCTTACAGAGGCACATCCTTCCCTCCCGCCCTTTCCAGCAGCTGTCCCTCCGACACCGTTGTCAATTTCACACACAGAGAAATGAGAGCCGCGTCATGGACCAGCTGGTCGCAGAGAACTCTGTAGCCTTCCTGGCATTCCCTGGTGGGTTCCCTGAGTGATGTACTTTAGAAACACAAGCAGCATCCTCTAGGCTACTCCGGATTCTTGATTAAACACAGGCTTTCTCGTCAACTGCTGAAAGGGACAACATCTTTAATAATATCTGGAATTCACTTTTTGTTAGAAAAGTGGAAAATCAAAGTCTGCCCAGGTTTTGCTCCCTTGAGGGGAAAAAAAGAAAAGTTGTTTTAGTGCTCAGTGAAGGGAAGGCAGCAATCAATTAATTGGAACCTGTTTTTCTGATGTTTAAAAATATTATCCAGGGAAACAGGAACAGCTGTCCAAAAATCAGGACAGAAGGACATGGGTTACAATGCAGGAGACTAATGACAATGTTTGGTTCCACAGGAGGGTATGGGGCAAATAATAGGCATTCATGGCCATGCAAGGGCCCACACCTGTGCCTGGCCAATCCCAAGGCAGTGAGGGCTGGCTGCCACCATTGCTTCCTGCCACTCCCTGGCAAGTCAGGGCCCAACAGGGATGCTTATAAAGGAATTGTGGGAGAGCAGGGGAGCACTGCTGTCTCTCCACCACACCACCCCCCAGTTCTGTTTTACAATGCTTAGATTTCCTGTTACGGCACTGGAAGCTGGTACATGGGAACGGCTAAATAGCACCAGGGAATGAAGAAGGATGGCTCTGTACTGCTGACAGCCTCTGTGGCCCCCTGATGAGCCTTCCTGCTGCTTCCAGTGAGGAACACTGGCACCCGCAGACTGTCCCCTTCTGCCGAGACTCTGCGGCTGCTCTCACATTCTGAGGTACAGCTTGCTAAGCACCCAAGGGCTGAGCTCCTCCATGAAATGAACCAAACATACTGGAATGGGCTGACCCTTGCAGCTGTCAAGGGGCAGTTTTCCACTCTTCTCTGAACCTGCACAAGGGAATTATAGATGGGCAGGAAAGACCGTGTATGGAGTACATCTCTCTTCTTCAGCATTATGCACATGCCTGCATTTGATGATACACACTTTATTGGATTCTTCTCATAGCAGTCAAAACAAGGACCTGTGTAGGGAACCGAAGGACTACCCTGACCACTTGAACCTGTGTTCCATCTTCTATCCCATTTGCTTGAAGAAACCTGCTAAGCACAAGCAAGGCTCTTCATCTGCTCCAAGAGCAGTGCCGTCACCATTTTTGCAAATTGTTTTGTTGCTAGCTTGAGGACTGTCATAGGAAGTTGTTTTAAAAGTTCTAATTTATTGTATTTACATCCTGCCTGGAACACACAACAAATCAGCACCTATTGAATGAAAGGACACCTTTATCTAGGAACAAGCTGTTTGCTTTTTGATTTCCCCATGTAATGAATGACTAGTCAAAGTGTGGAATAACTGCCTGTGTTGCTTCTCAGTGAATCCAACTTTTGCATCTATTCAGTGAAGAAACAGACTTGCCCAGTTTGATACAAGGAGGAAGAGGCTGATAGAAAGGCCTTTTCTTGATCCAGGTTGATAGAATGGCATTCAGCTCCAACCTGCAGCTCTGAGTGCCACAAGAACAAGTACACTGTATTCTTGACGTGTATGTGTGTCCTACTCAAATAAGACATTGCTACATGAACTGGACCTTGCGAGTTGAAGGTTTCATCAGTTTCACAAGCAAACAGCTCTGACTCAGTTCTAGTCCCATGCAACAAGTGGAACTAGATAAGGATGTCCTTTCCCATTTTCATCCAAAGGTACATCCTGCCAGTTGAGTAGGACCCAGACATAGATACAAGTCTGTGTGCCTAAACCTGTTCCCATGTGCTGATCTCGCTTGTTGCTTTGAGAGAATACCAGACAGAAATGCTGCAGTATTGTAGCTATTTAATGATGCAAGCTGATTTTTTTGAAAGGAGCCACCTGGCTTCTGTATAGAAATTTCACTTTTGCATTTGTAATTCTCTTAAAAGCAGAGTGGGAAAGAGGGCCAGGGCATTGTAGCAGTCCAGCGCACAATAGGGTTTTAATTTGAGTCTTCTCAGTGTTTTTAGAAATAAATACCCTGCACTGAAGTTGCTGCACCTTGCTTATTTAAACCGGCAGAGTTGAATTGTTCATTTTAGATGGATGCTATTAGCTTCTCTGGGCATGGTTGATAACATGCATGCAATGGGTTAACAGATCACTTCTGCAAGAGGAATGCTTTCAGAAGGAACTTGAGACTTAAAAAAAATGTTCTACATTATGCTGTGATCAGCTTATGTTGTAATCTCTACACATTAGTGAAAACCTTGTGCATAAAACTGAATCATCCTTCCCTCTGCCTGCTGCTCCCCCCCCAAAATGATACACAAAATTGTGAGTTCAGTATGAGACTTGCTGAAATAAACCTTTCACTTAAAGTAGTGTGTTAAGCATGATGATAGCAGAGACACCTGGTGATGGTTCCTGATGGGAAGACAGGGCAAACATAAACAGGTCATGGGCACATCTTGAATATACAAGAAGAGTTCAGATTCACATCAGGTCACTCATTACAACCATAACCTTTTAGTAGCTGTCAGGAAAGGTTTCAGGAGAAGGTAGGTGGACTTAAGGGAGTAGTTAGTGCACATGTACCCTATTCTGCTCTCTGATTTCCCTTTCTGGGTCAGAGTAGCTGGGGGGGGTGTAAACTGGTAATTCCATCTGCTGCCACAGTCCCAGGTTAAAGAGACCAGGTGGGGTGGGGGGCAACTGGGAAAAACCACTCCCAGGAGAAATCAGAACTGTAAGGGTTCTTATTAAAAGTCAAACTGCAGCAGCACCCACGAGTGATCAGACATGACAATTGACTGCAGTACTTGAGGACTACACAGGCAGACAGTAAAAAAAACTAATTAGTTTGTTAAAAATCTGAAGGAACAAAATGGGAAAAAAATACAACAGGCTGGTGGAAAATGGATGCACACAAAGAAAAAGTTTGACCAAATTGGATACAGCCTTTAGCAGGGCCTAAAGACTTTTCAGACTAGCCTTCTGAGTTCATGGTTTTTAAATACTGGCCATCTGTAGGTTTAATGCAAATATTTCCATATTTATGCAAATATGCTGACAGGGGTGGCACAGCTTCTCCTCCCCATTCCATTCCAATGAAAATAGCCCCAGAACCAATTAAAAAAGTTTGAGACACAGGGAGAGACTAGAGCTGCAGCAGCAACAGCTCTGCCCCAACTGTGATTGTTGCAGGTGCTGCACCCGAATGCCCTGCAGTGTGATGTCGTCATGTCACATCATATTTGCAGGTTTCCCTCCCCAACCTTGGATCTCACCCTACATCGCTGTCTTATTGGCTTTGCCCTTTCTTATTGACAGGTGGCTGCTGCTGGTTTTGTATTTTACTATGATATATTAAAGATGTTTTGATGATGTTTATATTGCAAATTATAGTTTTAAAATGATGCCATGGTTCTATAAGCCATTCTGGGTGACGCCCTTCAGGGAGAAAAGCAGGATATGAAATGAGTAAATAAACTTGTGAAGCCCAGCAAAGGGAGCTGGGATGTTACTCCACAGGTTTGGCTGCCCATTTGGTAAGTGCATACCAATCCCTGTAGGAGGTTTGGCTGCTCCAGACATACTGAAATCTACATTGGCACATGGCTGCCATTTTCAAACAAAGGACAAAGGCTACTGCATGATGTCCTAGTATGCTTTTAGGCTACTGAACTAGCCCAGAAACTTCTCAGGGATTAGAATGTCCAAAATTTTAGGAAAAATAGGCAAAAAATAGGGGAAAAACAGATTTCACCGCAGAAGCCTTTGTGTTACCTCACAGGAATATTTTTTGGGGGAACAAAAAGATACAAAGCTAACCAGTAAAAGTCACAGTAAGACATGTAGTAGACTACATACATCATCTTAAATAACTCAGAATAAATAATTCAGAGACATTTAACAAAGGAATAGATATTTTATTTAATCATCAATACCAAAACTTGATTGTATCCTTTAGATTCAGAAATGCTGCACTGTCCCAGTATTATGTTGGGAAGCAGCTAGGAAACAGAGATGTTCAAAGAAATAAAGTACAGCAGGCTCCTGTACCTGTGGATTTAGTTATAATGTTAATAATAATAATCTGTGGATCAGGTCCATGGCCCCTCTCCGGAGGGTCCTCTGAGCTCAGTAGAGACCATAGACATCTGTGCATGACCATTGCCCAGCTCAGACTGAGCTGGGCAGTTCAAAACACATGACTTCTGATTTCATGGAGAAACTGGAAGTGACTTTCTAATGCCTTATAAGGCTTTAGGAAGCCAGGCTCCCCTTGCCTCTGGAGGGTCCAGACTGCAGGGATAGGCACTTGCCAGTATCTGTGGTTACAGCTACTTGCAGGGGGTTATGGGATGGAACCCCCAAGGATAAGGGGGCACACCTGTATTTCATGGCAAAGGTTTTTTCAGGAGCCGGCTTCAGAGAAAACTAGAACCCCTCCCCCTCCCTCAATGTTTTATTCTTGTTTACAACCAATAGCTTCACCACTAATCCCCAGGCTCCTATGATATGTGTCCATGGCATCTGCTCAGAACCATGTGACTCAGCAGGGCTGGAAAAAAGTTCTGGATTAGTTGAACCTCCGTCTGATCCAACAAGGCAGTAATGTTCATGAACAATTAACAGATGCTCCCATGAGAGGTGCCTCTTTAACCCAGACTTGCTTGTACATTCCTGCTGTAGAAGTGCGGCCATTAAGGCTGACCACATGGAGATTGCTTCATGCAATGGAGAATGGTTTATAAAGCAGCATCCCATGCAGAGTGCCAGTTGCTGCAAACCATCCACCTAGGGTGTACCTAGGGTGTGACAAGTGGGACATCTGCACTGGGAGCTACTTGATGAGGGTAGTGGATGTGGATTTACCCATATTCTACTGATGCTTTGTTTCTGCACCAGTTTTGGGGATCTCCAAAAAAAAAAGAGGTAAATGAACATTATTTTTCATTTTTAAGTTGGCTTAGCATCCACAGATTTTTGCATAAATTCACTTGGTGAAACAGGGCTGGCTTCTTCCCCCTCTGTAGTTTGATGAATATATTCGGAGCTGGCTTTCCACCCCATGATCTTCCCTTCTCTGTGTGGACAGGGGTGCAATTTCAGTGCTTGCCATGGTGCCATTTTCCCTAGATGCATCTACCTAATTTTGCAGTGATGTGAGGTGGATACAGAGAACCACCAGCAATGGACACATGGAGCTGTTTACAGCTTTTGAATAGCAGAACTGAACGGAGTGGGGTCATATCTAAATGGAAGAATACTGGTTTCAAGTGTGAAAGGTGCCAGGTTTAATTCCTAGAATATCCACTGGAGATGATCTGAGGTTATAAGATTGGAAAAACCTGTTCCTGGAATCCTGGAGAGTTGCTATCAGATGGAATACACAATATTGGACCCATGCTCTGATTCACTGAGAAGCAATTTGGTATTAGTAACAATGTTCATTTAGTAAGTGTTGTTGTGACAGTTGTAAGTAATAAAGTATATCGAATTTAGTTAGCAATTCATTATCTCCTGCACAGTAAGTCAGCAAACACATTCTTCCTTTCATATAAAACAGTAGTAGCAAAGCTATTGGGTTGTATCCCAAATTTTGATGCAGTGACATTCCATTATCAGAAATCTTTCTACTCATGGGAAGACAGCTGGACTCATAAAAGGACCTGTTATACTTGCAAACCCCTTGACAAATGCAGCTCTCTCTCCTAAAAGGAAATTCAAATTATGGACGGCAGTGTATCAAAGGTTTGAATGCAACCTATTGGCTTTTCTTAGGGTCCAATCCTATCCAATTTTCCAGTGCTGGTGCTACTGTGCCAATGGGGTATGCACTGCTTCCTGTGATGGGGAGGCATTCAGAGGCCTCCACAAGGTATGGGAACGTTTGTTCTCTTACCTTAGAGTTGCACTGAGGTTGCACCAGTGCTGAAAAGTTGGATAGGATTGGACCCTTAAACATGTATTGCATGGCCAGTAACCTCAGAGAGGAATAAACACTGTCAAAAAACACGATGTATTAAAAGGCTTTATTCACAATAGAGTTGATTTTTTTTTTACAAATATAATTCATAAAAATTAAGCATTTTGATCTCTCCCAACTTCAGTGATTTCTATAAAGGTGGAAAAAGACTTAAATGGGATATGCACAAATAAAAACATTAATACACAAAATGACCGCATGATAAGTTTACCATACCAACAAGGTGTCATTGGGGAATCATAGAGCTGTCATACAACACATATGGCATTTAAATCAGTAACTTCCAGGATTTAATATATATATATATATTTAAACAACTGCGTTGTGATATGCTGAAAAGCCATGAAAATTTAGACACCGTCTAAACAGGAAGAGACGCTTTGTAAACTAAAATTGCCTTATTTCTAAATTACATACACAGTGGTCAGCATTTGTTCAGATACCCTATTGTTATCTTGTATTGAACTTGCAGGAAAACACAGTGTCATTTCCAACTCGATTGTGTGACAACTGCCAAGAACTACTAAAAGTAAATTCTGAAGCTACTTACGCTACTGTAAATAATTTCAGGATTGCAGTCTTAATTTTTAAATGGCGATTACTCTGAAGTTTTATACTTTGGTGTTTTTGTGTTAAACACACATCGTCACGGCTTTTGAATATATAAAACATGTTTCTCTTGCACTTTGCAGTTCTATAGGTAATACAATCTTCTTGTCTACTTACATCACTTTACAAAAAGGTACTTTATAGTGCAGCTTTTACATACAACCTGATTACCTTATCAGTTATAGAACCATAGAAACTTTGTGCTCTTTCAAATTATAACACTCATGAAAAATTACTATAATGACAACTTCTCAGAAAGAAAATATGAAGCTGGTCTAAATATGTCAATTGACTTTTCAGGGACTGCACTTGGTTATGCAGTCACTGAATTGTCTCCATGGAATAAAATATACCGACGTATAAATGCAACAGGCATTGTACATTTATTGTTCCCACTCTGTTTATAGCAATGGGCAGAAGTAAGGGCCACAGAAGCACGGGAACCACTTCACACAATGCATCAAGTGTCCCCAAAATGGCACCAAATGGAACACACACTGGAGTTTGGCAATGCAAAGGGGAATATTAGGCAATAGAAAATGCTAACTATGGCTGACCCATAAAATAAACACTAGAATTAGGGAGTGTGATGGGAATAATTCCTTTCTAAAGCCTTTAAATGTCAGCACACTTTGGGGAACACGGTGTTTTATAAAGGCTGCTCAAATCCAGTGGTGGGCAGACTCTTGGAAGGCTTGAAAATCTATTAAATGAATGCAAAATATTATTTGGATTGTGGTCTTCGTTTAGAATTGGGACAATTTGTTTTCTTAGTGAACATAACGGATCACACTTATATTTATTTATGAGAAAGAAAGGAGCAGTAATGTAGAGATTGACATAACTGTTTTTAATGGGGCATTTATAAGCAAAAGGGAAAAAGTTGATTGACACTGAAACAAGGGGTTGCTGGTATTACAAAACATCTATCCAACATGGATTGGAATAATTGCAAGCCAAATCTTCAGACAGAAATGAAGCACTATATTGGAGAACAATCTAAACTGCAATAAAGGTAATTGTCATTTGTATTTGTACTGTTTTGGAAAAGGTGGAGCATTCCAACAGGCCACTGTTGCCTTTGGGGATTTATCCCTTCTTGTTGGATCTCAAAGATTAGGGTATTTCATGCTCTTTAAATGTTCATTAGGGTGGATAATGCTAGCAGGGACTGAATTAATGAAAGAACTGGTAGTTGTATGGATCCACAAGGTGGCACTGGGAGAAACTGTATGCAACTATGCTTTTGTGGTGGAATGACTCCAGACAGACAAGTCATGATGGTGCTAGAGACTACAACATCAATGGCAGCTCCTACACAAAGTACAGGTGGTGTTCAATTTAAGCAATAATTTAAGCTTAGGAAACAGACACAAGTCACCTCTCTGTTGAGCTGAAACTGCTATACAGACTGCAACATTAAGATGTGGTGGCACTAGTAGCTTTACAGCTATTAGCAGCATGTAATTCTTTGTCCACATGAGTAATTGCTGCCTTGTATTTGCTTTTTCCACGATGAGTTTTGAGAAGTGCTTTGAGCTTAAAAGGAAAGGCCATCAATTAGTACCAGCAAACTTATCTTTTCTCATGACAAGATGCAAAACCACGCACAGCAGTATTTCGACTCTGTACCTCCTCACATCTGCATGACTCTTTACACAGCTGTTGTGTAGCTGCAAAAGCCATCATAAATTGCTTCAAAACTTAGGAGATTTAGGGTGCAATCCAAACCTGTGCTGGAGCAGACAAGCCAGGAGGCTTGTGCTGCACCCAATGCGGGTTTGTGGGCAGCAGCGGCTCAGCCAGAGGCAAGGGGAAACTCTTCCCCTTACCCCTGGGTAAGGGCAGCTGGCCCCAATGGGTCTCCTCGGACCTGCACCACCTCTGGAGGTAGCACAAGTCCGAGGAGAGCGGAGTGGCTTGAAGCCGGTCCGTTCTCCGTGGGGACGGGGGTTGGGATCTGGCATAACTGCTGGGTCCCAGCCCCACCTCCGGCTAATCACACGCCTGCCCCTGGGGCCACCCATCGCCTGCCCACCCCCACCCAGAAACGCCTCCTTCCCTCCTCCTGCCCGCCCCCCATGCCTACCTTTGCTGCTTGTGCCGGCACAAGCACGCCGACACAAGCGGCTGCAGGGAAGCCGCGGCGGAGGCTTATGCCAGCCTCCACAGGCCAGTGCTTCTCAGAGAGCCGGCCTGGCTTCCCCACGAGGAGGTGCAAACGTGCTTTACAGCATGTTTGCGACCCTCTTATGCCGGCCCGAGGGACTTGGGCCGGCACAAGGCACCCTTTGGATTGCACCCTTAATCTCACTCTGCAGTAACATTTTATCTTGAATCCAAAAGCAGTGCTTCCTAAGACATGCTGAAATAGTCATTGTTTGAGGAACACAAGGACTCCACTGAGCAATTAAATGAAAGCCTAAGTGAAAGTAACTAAGGCTGTAGTTCTTTGTTCAATTAAGGTTACATTCAGGTAAGCGGGCAAAGCATGACTTAGGTCTGAGCGTTTAGGTGAGCACTGTACAATCCTATGCACTTCCTTTTGTACAAATATGAAATTGAACTGGAGGAAGAAAGGGTAACATATGGAGGAAAAAAGTTTAAATTTCAGTTTTACTTAATTGGCTCTCTTGAGTCACTTCTACATATACAGTGTGCCTGGTTTACTTCCAAATCTACGTTTTCCCTGATGCTCAAATACAGAAACAATAAAGTATACTACTCATCTCGGAAGAAACAGTGGAACAATGCTTACATTAACATTTATCATATTAATTTTTCAGCTCTTCAGGCTTCAAACTGGGAATTAAGAAAAATTAGCATGGAGGTAGATAAATGTGTAAAAAATTAAGCAAACATAGAACTACAAAAAATGAATGCATGAAAAAGTTCAGAAGTATCTTTCAATGCATTTAACCTGATTTTGTGAACTATGGAAAGGCATTAGTAGATGTTCAGGATCAGAAATTGACACCAGTTCAAGGTAAGTAAGAAAAAACCCTACTGGCTCCATTCTCCGGGTTATACTGGTATACTTTTACTATGTTGACTTCTGTGGGGGCCTCATTTGAGCCACCACATACTAATGGCATTTCCAATTATTTGAATGAAAATCTTATTCTGTTACTCATACATAATAATCATGATGGAGAGAGCATTACTGCCAGCTCATAACAATTTGGTGCTGATTTGATTTTTCAGCTGCCATGTCTGACCCCTCAGAATATCTTTTTCAATTTTTTTTTGGGGGGGGGGATGGGATTATGAAATTTAGCATAGAGAGGCACAAAGAAACAAAACTCCTCAGCAGATCGCTTGCTTATGTGCTCTCATTCAGGCTGCCAGCAGAGCTAATAGATTTCATTCTTATGGTCCAATCTTGTGGGCACCGGCACCATGACATGACTTTTAGAAGTAGCTCTATGATGTTTTGGGCAGCATGATTAATGCTGTAGCTCCAGGAACATCTACCGTACTGAGATGTGGTGTAGATTACATATGACTGGATTGTATAATTTATGTACTGCTCAGACACTAAGAAGTCATCTATGTCTGCTTTAGCTTTTAGTCCTAATAAGAGATAGCATGAACAAGACCTGCAGTTCTGCTTATTTATTACAGCTTCCTCACAGGATGCCACATATGTATATGATGATACATATCAACATGGTATATCAAGTAGTGCCATGTGCTGCACTGGGGATACTTCATCTTTAGGACTGGCCTGTGTTTAATTCTACAGTTAAACTTCTACAGTTAAACTTCTCACAGTGTTCCTCCTATTTACCATTCCAAACCTACTGAATTTTTCCAAGTATTTAAACATTTCTAGAAGGTTTGCCTCACCATTAACAAAATCAATTTCCATTTTGATTTGTGCAAGGAAGTCAGTTGTTAAAAAGGACAGCTCATACAAAATCACCCTAAGCAGCTGTGTCTAACATCAGACATTCAAGCCACTTTGCCCATAGACAGTATCTCAAATGGTGAACAGGAATAGCAGCCGTTTCTCCTCTGTACCCATAGAACACTATTAAACAGTTATCGACAAATCTTAGGCTATATCAGCCAGTCAACATTTAAGTTTAGTCATTTTGATTTAAGAGAGGAACAAAGTTGCATTTCTTTTTAAAAATACAAGTGCTTAAAACAGTTGTGGCAATTTTTTACTTCTGAATGTGAATTACTGAAACATGGTACCCTCTGGGATGTGATGCTGCTCCTCTTCTCAGAGACATTGTTCCTGGTACCTGGATAGGTGCCATACTATGTTAAATGGAATGTTTGAAACAACATGTACAGAATCAGCCTCTCCCATCTCGACATAGGATAAGGCTCAGACTGACAATCAAGGATTTCACATCCTAGACCACCTCATCTTGTACAATGAATTACAGATTTGACAGGGAACCAGTTTGTCTTTAGATGCCAACTCTGCTGAAGCTACATTTGTACTGACAGAGAGCTTTGAGGACAGTTACATACACTATTATCAGTAGAGATGTGCCTAGATAGCAGCTTCCATGGTCTTGGTTTGGTGCCTGCCGGCAAAACTAAATACAGAAATAGAAAAAAAGTGGATACCAATTTACCTGCAATTAGAATGAATTTGCAGTTATGTGAGGCTCTAACAAACTCATTTCAAGACAAGCCACAATTTAACATAACAGTGTGTCCAGATGACATGAAAAATATTCTTATGTCAAACAGTAAACCTTCTTAATATTCAAATTACCAATTAATGATAGACCCGCATAAGAAGAGGCTGTTACAGTTAGATTTGTCTCTAATGATCAGACAAACCACATTAACAGATTAAAAAAGAAAAAGCTCTTCATACTTAATTCTTTATGGCTTTTTGCAACACAGCAAAGTCTTACAGCTTAAAGCAGACATCTCCTCACAGAGGAGGAAAGAATTTTGCAGTCAAAAATAAAGCAAAATACAAGTAACATGCATACCTCTCCATCTTTTTTGGCTAGGTACACACTTGCAGCCTAACAAAATTTAGAGAAGACATGTTACTCTTTTCTACCAAAACATAAATAACATTAATTACAATTAATGATTTTAGGTCCTCTGATAAATATTGTACGGGTAGATATCAGACTGCAAAAAATGAATTCAAAACTTAGAACTGCATTGTGTGCCCCAAACAAAATTTGTTTTTTTTTGTTGTTCTTTTATTTGTTTTTTCTTTTCTTTCCCCTGTCTTCTGTTGTGAGAACTGGTAGAGGATGCGCTTCAGTGTTAAAGACCCAATGTTCAAATGGAAGAATGTCATCTTCAGAGAACAATAAGTATAGGTATCTGGCAAGGAAAAGAAAAAAAAATTGTAAAAAGATTGCAGAATTGGAAATGAATAGTAAAGACCTGGTCCTATCCTAGAGATATGCCAGTGCATCTCTACGCATGCTGGTGCAACAACAGTCCTGCTAGCATAAAAGCAGGCCCACTACCAACACAATGTTGAAAAAATGCCACACTGACATGCCTTTGGTATACAGACTCCTACACTGCCAGGACTGTTGTTGCACTGGCATACATGGAGAGGAGAAACTGGGACAAAGTGGGAGGAAGATTCGACATATAGCATATCCAAACCCCTCTTCAGACAACGGACATGCCTTGTGATGCCAGAAAAATACTACACCAGTGACACAGTTGGCACAGGTAGGAGTAACCACATATGGAACAGTGGGGAAGGGAAGAATGGAAAGCAAGCACAATGCACCCACACAGTTAAGCAAAGGAGGGAGAAGGGAATTCCATGCCACAATATACTGATCTGCATCTCTATCTCATGTCACTCTCTCCTGACGCCTCAGGATTTGTCTCTGCTATCTACAGATGTTGGTGATGCCTAAACATCCCTTGCTCCAGCCCAGGAGGGTCGCAATCGGCATGCAAAGACTGATGTAAGCATACGTGCCAATGGAGGCACCAAGTCCTGCATCAGACGATGCAAGACTCTGGGGTGGGTGTGGAGAAGGCAGGAGGGAAGCATTCTATGGCAGGGAGAGGGTGAGCAGCCCCCGGGGGCAGGCACCATCTAACAGATGGTGTTGGCTAACCATCTGCTCCTTTTTCAATAGCTAAAAGTAGGCAGTGTCGGCTCCCTTTTAGCAAATGCCAGGGGCTACAATCATTGCTATTGCTGGCCAAACACTCATTTTAGGGTACAATCCTATCTTGCGCCGCAACAGGCAAGCCAGGAGGCTTGCACTGTATCCAGCACAGAATAATTGCCCAAAGTGGCTCAACCAGAGGTAAGGAGAAACTTCCAAATAAGCCACCCTGGCTTCAATGGGTCTCCTCGGACTTGCGCCACCTCCTGAGGTGGCACAAGTCTGAGGAGAGTGGAAAGGTTTGAAGCTGCTCTGCACTGCTCGGGAACGGGGATGGGATCCAGCATAACTGCTGGGTCCCAGCACCACCCCCTGCATTCCACCCACCCACCCCTGGGGCTGCTCACCCCCCCCACCATAGAACACCTCCCTCCCACCTCCTCCACACCCATCCCAGAGTCTTGCATTGGCTGACGCAAGGTTTGGTGCCTCCGTCAGCATGAAGGCTTAAATCAGCCTTTGCAGGCCTTTTGCGACCCTCCTGGGCTGGAGAAAAGGACTTGCGCTGGCCCAAGGGCCTGTCAGGATTGTGCTGTTAATTTTTGTTTTTCAGGACTGCACCATTGCCAAAAGTGACAGAACAATGTCCCCAGCTGCTGCGCTTTCAACCCCTATAGGGCACCACTACATGTGCACTCTAGTAGCACCACTTTCCCTCACAAACATCAAGAGACATCCCTCACAAGCCAGAGAACAAGTGTTGGTTATGCTGCTGTCAATTTACTGCTACTCTGTGTTTCACCTGGCTCCTCAAAGGCAGCTGAACCACAGGTAAACACACCATGCAGATCTGGAGGGAAGCCTACAAACTGCCTGAAATAACAGGTGGGAGCCCAGCTCCTGCTTGGTGAGGTTTGCTGAGCTACTTGTTTCAGTTAGGGCCCTTTTGCTTTTGCAGACTCCATGGCAGACAGTGAACCAACTGGTGTAGCCAGGAACCTGTTACTTGGCTATCAGGCCCTGCTGGTTGGCCACTCCATTTGTGTGTTTCTCCCTTAAGATGCTGCCCTGTGCTGATACAGTTCACAAAATCCTTTGGCTGGATTTGCTCTTGCTGAATCTTTCTAACCCCCGCCCACAGCTGTTTCAGACCCTGCTGGCTTCAGGATAGGACACTGTGGGGATGAGGGGCCTCTGTTCTTGGGATCTGCAGCATCCTCACTCCATGATTTCTTGGGGTCAAGGAGGATGGAGCAATCATAGCAATCATGAGGTCTCTTTGCTCTGCTGCCATGATATAAGGTGAGCTCTTGGTATATCTCCTGCTGTGGTTGGGTGGTTAGCAAGCAGCTTTGTGGAGTGTCCAGTGTGGGTTTTAGACCCTATAGTACCTAAAAATTTTGCCAAGTAATCAAGCTCCAATTATCACTTTGCCTTATCTCCGGGTCAATCAGAGGGCAGAGCCTTTCAACTCTGAAAAGTTTCAATTCTTGCTAAAGCTAAAGGTCATTTGGTTTTGGTTTTTGCTAAAGGTCATTTGTCTCTACAGTAACTTTCCTGGGAAATTTCAGTCAAAGTTAACCTTTTATTCTCCTGCAACCTGGTTCCTTTTTGCAAATGCCTGCATTTGGCAGAGGTCTTTTTTTCCAACACCAGGATGAGATCCTCCTTCCATTTGAAATAAAGTCACAGCCTACAATTCAGTGCACCCATTATTTAAGAATAACTCCCATGGAAAACAGTGGGTCTACTTCTGAGTAAAAAGGGTTGCAAATATATGCAGCTGCATCTCTCTGCTGTGAACTGAACTGCACATTCCCAGTTATGTGTTAAAATGACTGCATATTCCCAGTTATGTGTTAAAATTGTATGTTATATGTAGAGCTTCTGGCTTAACATGGCAGACACCTTAAAGGTGGATTTGATTCAGGGATCTCCTGCAGGGGTTCCCAACCTTTTTCACTTGCATATCCCTTAGCAGCCCATTTCCATAAATTGTACCCTTCATATTAGCAAAATGTTTGTAATTAATAATACAAGCCCTCATCTCCTCTCTATGAAAGCCCAGACTTCAAGTATGAATATTCTCTTTTCATCTGTTTGAAGAACAGAAGACTCTGCCTTTGCACTGTTTTGCACCAGAAGTGTGCTGCGAAATTCTGGGTGATTGATCACTTTTCATATTATGTTCCAGCTTTTTTACTGTGCTGGTTTTCAATCACTGGTTCATACATGAATTGATGACCAAAAACTAGCTATTGGTGGGGCTTTCACAGCCAACTAGCTACCTCCCTTCCTGCCTTGTAAGGCATTCTGGAGCATGACCTGCCTTTTTCTGGCATCATTCCATTCTTTTTCAAGTACCCCTAAAGGTCCTGTTGAGTGTCCCTGGGAGTACATGAATCCCAGGTTGGGAACCACTGTTTTACTGGTATGTAATTTACAGTGCACTTACTCTGATAGTGTTTACAAAAAGGTGGTGAAGACCAGAATTTAAAAAGAATAAAAATGTATCTTATGACCCTTTACTATGTTTTTAATAAATTAGAGACTACAGTTCTTAGGTAACAATTAGTGGTAGGTTATTTTCCAGGATCTGGCTTCAGGTAAAATCAGACAAAACTATACAGACACCCCCCTAAGTTTAACCCCCGACTTAACCGAGGGTCATAGAAAATTCCATGATTTTGGCTCAAAACCTGCCCTTGACTTATCTGTGGGATCAACTTATAGGCGAGTATCTGCGGTACTTCTCTGTCTTCTTTGGCCCTGCCATGGGTGTTTTTGGCCAGTCGTACAAAAGGTAAATGCCCTATGAGTCAGGACAAGTCCCTTGACAGAGCTCAAACCCATCTTGCCTGGCTCCCAGCCTGGGCTTTGTGCAGTGAGCCATTGTCACCCCTTTGCTTGAACGCTGTTGAGGCTTGTGACTGGTCCTAGTTCCTCTCCTTGGTATAAGGGTTCCTTCCAGCTGGCAGATGATCCCAAGGACTTGAATCTTTGGGATGTAGGGGCTTGTGTGTTTGCATCATGTAGCTGAAAGGGAGCTATCTTTCTACATTTGCTCTGCTCAAAAGGTATTCCTTGGATGTATGTGTCTGTGTGTGAGTGAGATCGGGGGATTTGAACCCTGTGTGCAGGGGCTTCTGGAAGTTATTTGCTTTTACTGCTTTGCTGCTGATGCCACTGTAATTCTTGCAGGAAGTGAGGATGCTGTGATGTCCATGTGTTGTGAGTGCATAGTGTCTGAGGGGCATTTCCTCATAGTTGAGGGTGAAGCCTGTGGCTATGTTATTCATTCCTAATGTCTGGAAAGGTCCCTCCCAGCACAGGCTGCTCACTGGGTCCCCAGCCTCTGCTCAATTCATCCTGGAGATGTTTCTTTGGCTGTCAGGACTGAATGGATACAGTGACTGGCTCCTTCAGAGTCAAAGGGAAGGGTTGTAGCAGCATTGGTTTGTCAGTACTGGCTTTGCATTTGGCCCTTGTTTCATCAGCATGCCACTGCCAGGACAGACTGAAGATATGAAGTACATCGCACTGGTGTCTGTGCAATGCTGGTGCAGAATCTGAATAGGACTGGGCTATAACAGAATCATTTATGCCTAAATCTAACACAATCCATACAAGTACACCAACAATGGTCCAACAATGGTGTACTGAATTTAAAAGTTAGGAATTAGCTGCAAAGAAACTGAATTAAAGAAAATGAATTAAGGTGAAATATAGAAAAACTGAGGGAAACAAACATAAAGCTTCAAACTGACAAATAGGGAAGAAACAAAGATATCCTTCAACAGCCAAGGCATATAAAAGTGTGAACAAAAGAGGAATGTATCAGAAAGCTCCCCTCTGGCCTATAAAAGACAGATTGATACAAACAAGTGCCGTGATGTTCTAGTTTCCTCCAAGAGATTGTAATTATTATTGAAAACAGCATTTTCACAGTATTAAGTTGAGACACTTCCAATAAAGTCACAAGCACTTTCTCAAGCACTCTTCAGACTTCCTCTGGAGAAAGACAACAAGGAAATGTCTCTATCTATTCCAAAGTCATAAGTACTTCTGAGTGAGAGTGTGCGTGCTTTCAATAGTAATTTTAGTCTAATTTTAAGAGTGGTTTCAAGCTGCATTGAAAATTCCGTTTAGTGCCAAAATCTAATTCATAGTTTCTTCCTTAACATTCCTCAGGTTGTTACTTTTGCTCCGTGTCTAACTAAACTTTTTGCTAACCCGCTTCCCAAGTCTCGTTGCTCAATTTTATCGATTACCTACACTGGTCCCAATCCTATGGAAAAAAAATCTTGGACAGAAGTATGTTTTAAGTACAGAGTTAAATATAGTCTATCTACCAATCCTAGTCCCACAAGCTCTGATGTAGCCATGCCAAAAAGGCGTGTGCTGCGTTCAGAGTTGGGGAGGGGTCATAATCGGACAGCCTGAATGAGGCAAGTAAGAACAATGTGTACTTACCTCTTGGTAGGCTGCCTAAATGCTAATGGGTCTCCTTGGCCATATACCACCTATTTTTGTGGCATATGTCCAAGAGGAGAGGTTTTAAAAAGAGCGTATAATATCTGACGTGTGCCACTGCTGCTGGATCCACCCTTCCTCCCCACCCAGAAACACTTCCATTTCTCCCACTCCCTTCCCCATCCCCACTGCTGACTTACCTGCCCTGAGAAACAGTGGCCTTGCTGCTGGCCTGCGCATGCAGCTGCCAGCAACTGTACTGGCAACTATATTGCTGGGGGAGGCCAGAAAATAGGGTTGGGTTTTACTCCCAGGATGGCATTCACATGATTACCTTGTGTTATTATTTTTATTTGAACGACTGTATATTCGTTCAAACAATCTTTTTGCTAGAATACTTGGGATAACCAGTTTGCATCTCCTAGCCCAGGGGTCTCCAAACCCTGGCCCGGGGGCCAGATGCAGCCTGCAGTGAGCCTCTATCCAGCCCATGGCCAGCCTCTGATCCCGAGAGCCTCTGCCACAATTGACCAAACACAACCAGAGTTGTGCTTGTGGGGTGGGGAAATGGGGGTCCATTTAAGTGTGTGCTTTATTTCTTGGGCGTGCTTGGAGAAGTCCTAGACATTTGAGGCCATTCATTTATTCATTCATCTAAGTTCCATCTCTAATGTATTTATTTAAATTTTATATTTAATTTCTTTTTCCGGTCCTCAACACTGTGCCAGATATTTGATGCAGCCCTTCTGTTGAAAAGTTTAGAGACCACTGTCCTAGCCCAAGGATTCAACAGTTTGCTCCCCCACCCACTTGTTTCTACTTTTTTTTTTCCTATGCACTCCTATATTTCTTTGTTTTTATGCACACCTACATTTTGCTTGCACATTTCTGGGGCTCTTTTCTGTTGCCTACTGCCTCAACCAAGCCCAGTTAACTAACCATTAGCACAACCTTAAACAAGTGAAACTCTTCAACTTACTTGAGTGTTTCTGAAAGGAAGAAACTCTGCTGTACATCATCATGGCTTCGATGACTGCTGTAAACATCCCTAATGCCAGAATATCCTCCGTCTACTCTGCAGTTTTCTTCCAATGCCTAAGTTGCGAAAATTTTTTATAGAAAATATACAGTTCTGATTAGCCAAGTTCAAATAAATAATTTAGGTGCTATACTTATGACTGTGGTTTTAAAGGTGCAGTATATTATTATCCTAATTATATAAACAAAACATTACCCAACAACATTTGTAAATCGTGAACTGGGTTATGAAGCTGTTTTGACAAGAAAACTTCACATTCAACATCAAACTGTCTCAGTGAAATGAATAGAAATTTATTTAAAATATTTATATCCCGCCTTTCCTATGCCAAAGCAAATGCCCAAGGTGCTTACAAATTCCATGCTAAAATATACAGTGTATAAAACAATAAATAAAATCATTAAGAAGAATAAAAACCATTGGAGGATGGCAACTATATAAGCCAAAGCATTATTACAGAGGCACAGGAACAGACATCAACACCTCACCACCCAAACGCCAAAAGGAACAAAAACATTTTGAGCCCTCACTGAAAAGTTGTGAGAGTGGGGGGTAGTTCTTAATAATAATACAGGTATTTATATACCTTGATCTTTATTCAAGACTTTATTCTTGGTCTTTATTCAAGACTTTATTCAAGGCGGTTTACATAGGCAGGCTATATTAAATCCCTGTATGGATTTTTACAATTGAAAGAAGGTTCTATCTTCCAAGAACCACAACATTCAGATGTTTCTTTCTGATCTGGTTTCACATACTGGCCTCCATCCTCCCACGCTCAGAGCAGATGGAATAACTCGGCTCAGCTTGTCAGCTGCTTCAAGGTCGCATGGTGCCGGTGGCCTCGAACTGGCGACCTTGTGGATGTTATCTTCAGGCAAATGGAGGCTCTACCCTCTAGACCAGACCTCCTGCCCTGGTATTAAATTCCCTGGTAGGGTATTTCATAATTATCTTGATCTTACTTCCCATCCATTTCAATTGCATTTCAAGAGGATTAATTTTTTCTGGACCAAAATTGCTCTGAACTGAGCAATGGATAAAACTAGAAAAACAGATACCAGATGCTTAACCACACCTTTCCAATCCATTATATTTTTCCTATTATGCCAATTATTTTTAAGTCAACCTTTATTTTAAATATTTTATGGGACCAGTTATCTTAAGAGTGAAACAGAGTTTATGCTATTCTCTAAATTCACTGCAGTTTTGTCTCATCGAAAGAACAAGTACACAACTGGGTAGTTCTAGTCTGTTGAGTTCAACAGTGCAATTACACGTGTTTGCAAGTAATTATATACGGGAGAACGCTGAAGTACTCAAAAGGAAAGAGACGTGTTTCCAGTAACACTGGAAGGAAAGAGTAATCTATTTTCAAGGCATTACCCCATAATCTTTATGTTTCCCAATATTACAATACACTGGCTGAACTCTTTGCACAAAGAACAACAAAATAATCATTAATGATATTAAATCAGATCAGGTTATGAAACCTCAAAACATGCTTCTGTGTATCTTCAGATCCTCATTCAAATTATTAAATTATATTAGGAAGGCTACAGCTATTTATAAGGCAAATATCTAATTAATATTTTATCAGTATTGAGACAGCATTCAACACAGCTGAATAGAATGAAGTGTTACAAGTATAAAAGAGATAGGAATAAATATATGCAACCCAAAGCAAAAATTAAACTCAGAACTCACAAGATCTTAAACTGGCAAAGGAGACAAGACATTCACATCCAAATCCACTCCCCTCCATTATTTGCTTTTACTACTGAGATCAATGAAACAATTGAGATATCACATAGGGATATTAAAAAATTTCATAATACACAGCTGCTAATTTCGTGCTGCAATTCAACTGAATAGAAAGCTTCAACAAGTTGATATAGACAAGGGTGCCAGGATATAAAAACCATAAATCGGTTTTCTAAGGCTCAATCTGAATCTCTGAAGTTATATAGAACATTTCATGAAGCACTTAGCACCTTGTAGAATACATTTGTCTGAACTTCAAACAACTATTCAAATAAATGGACTTGAAAACTTATGTTGGCTTGATCAAATAGCAATAGTTAAAATGAATATGGTTCCAATGTAATTTCTCATCAATGCACTTACCATAGAATATTCTACTTTTTCCCTTTTTAAACTGGCAAAAGTGATATTAGATTTTCTCTGGAGAAAATTTACAGAGAATTAGAGCCCAATCCTATGCTTGTCTACTCAGAAGTAAGTCCCAATGTCTTCAGTGGGCCTTACTCTAGGGAAAGCATGCACTGGATTGCAGCCTTAGTTTTGTTATTCTATGGAGAAACAAAAGAAGTGGGAAGGATCTCACTGTACCATTTAACCTGTTATTAACTTGCAAAAGAATGCAACCAAATCAGAGCCTAATCCAAAAAACATTCAAGCATCCCCCCTCCAATAAATAAATAAAATCCTTCAATGAATTTAAAATAAATTTAATATGAGGTGAGTTCAGAATAATGTGGTGTACACTTTGGGTCTTTTTGCATTTTAATACTATTATAAAGAGACTTAAGACATTTACCTGTCCTGAAGTATCTACAAAATTCACTGTGTTCTATTACATGCTTAAATTTTATAATTACTTAGCCTCAAGTATATGCAAACCTATATACAGTTGCTACTGTACTTTTCTTTAAGTAGCATACTACAGTATTTATTGCTATCACTGAACATATAGATCTACAAAATACAAGTTTTCTAAGCTGCTTCCTAATGGCATTTGAGAGATCAAGTTTGAACATTAAAAATAAAAGAGAAAAAAGGATTACCTCTACAGCTTCCCAACCCCACTGCCGATATTTTGGGTCATGGGTGAATCTCCACATATACATGTAGGTTTCTATAACTTCAGGTCTCAAGATATAGTATTTCTCATTCTGCCTTGTAGCAATTGCCTCAACTCCTCCATCAAACCTGAAGGCTTCTGGTCCCAGCTTCATGCCTAGACACATTAACACAGAGTGTCAGTACTCTTATGAAGGACTTCCAATTCTTTCACATGCAGAAGCAGGCTAATTTATGTCAATTATTCATATCAGCTTATTACTGCATTACAGAAACTATTTTGCATTCCTAAGCTCCACATTCAGTGCATTTCTTAGTGTTGTACAAGTCCCAGTCCAATATCTCATCAATATTTTGAAAAGCATCCCAACAAGATATGCAAGGTGACGCATCTTTCTGCCCTCAAGACATATATTAAAATCTATAAAACAGAAAATGAATCAAGATCACACATTAACTGCAGGATGGAAAATGTCCCAAAGCCAATATGGATAAAATGAAACCATAAGAATGAATTCTTTGGTAATTACAAACAACGGGCACTCTCGCTGTTGGGAACTCCCTCTGTAAACAGAACCTTCTCCCATGACAGGAACACTTCTTTCATCCATGGATGCAAAAACAGAAGAACTAATCAAGATGTCATCCAACATAACATTTTTGGACTAAGTTGATTTGGATATTATGTCAAATCATAGGTTGCTGAACACAGTGCAGAAGCCTGAGGCTCCTTGTTTATCTCCTCCCCTTGCACAAGGCGATTCCCTGCTTCCTGTTCTGGTCTAAGGTAAATCATAGTCTGTTTTCTCTCTCAGACAAGGACAGGAAGTGGGTAGCTCACTGCATTAGAGGGGAGAAGAAAGTGCCCAGATGCCTGAGATGTCTCAGCTGCTCATGCATATAAGTGAGTGTTAATATCCAAACCTAACAGTTGGTATCTCACTCAATTTTATTTACTTAAAATATTCATATCCTGTCTTTTGACCCTCAGAAGGACCACCTGGGCATCTTACAAGATGAAATAACATAATAAGATTAAATTGTTAACTAAAAAACAATTCTTTGTCTTTTAGAGCAGTGGTTCTCAAACTGGGTATTGCGATGCCCCAGCCTGAGGACCTCAGCCTCTGCCCCCTTAAGGTGTGGGAAGGCAGTGATGTGATCCCCAGGATCATGCCACTGTGGGGGCAGGAGGGCTTTTCTTAAACCCACCTTACCTGCTGCAGGGGTCTAAGCCCTCTGCAGGCTCCCCATGGCTTGTTGAAAGTGAAAATAGTGATTGTGGCCCACTTCCAGTTTCCCAATTGCTAGAGACACTCATCTCAATGTTTTCTGTAGGTACCAAAAACCTTGCTACCACATTTAAGAAGTTAACTCTTTTAATTGGTTAATAAGAGAATAGATTTTTTTTTTTGCGAAACTGGATGTGGGTCACTCACAATAGCTATTTTCACTTTCTACAAGCCATAGGGAGCCCTGTAAAGGGCTCCACAGGGCTCCCCACAACCCCTGGACCCAGAAGCTGGTAAAGTGGGTTTAAAAAAGCTTCCCTGCCCCTGTAGCTCTGCGATCCTGGGGATCATGCAGCTGCCTTTTCCCCTGCCCTTGCACAAACTTACCTCGAGAGTTTTACTCCCAAGAAGTTTGAGAAACCCTGCTTTAGATGTTCTGCCCGCCAGGGTTCTGAGTAGCCTGGAAGCTTGCATATGCCAACCACGCACAAGACAGAATAGCATTTCCTGCTGTACAGGTTGCTTTGGAACCTGAAGCAACTGTTCAATTCTACACAGATAGTAGTCACATGCAGAAATTCTACAGCATCTATTTTGCTATATAAAACATTTATTTAAAAGCAATTGACTTAAGGTACATAGTTTTAGAAAGTTGTGTACAAATCTATTAAACTTGTTTTCTCCATAGCAAAAGCAGAGTTATGGGCTGCTTGCAGATGTTCATATTTGGAAACTTGCAAACAACTGAGTGGGAGGACTGTCTAGCTTTCCACACATGTCTGTCAAACTGCTATAGGCACTCATTTCAATGTTTGCTGCAGGTGCCAAAAAGCTTGCTACCACATTTTTAAGAAGTTAACTCCTTTAACTGGTTCATAAGAGAATAGATTTTAGGCATTGTCACACAGCAGCTATACCAATCATAGCTTCAGCCTACTTTAGCAGAGAGGTTTTATCATCATCTGACCCACATGAATGGCACTCTACAAAGGGCAAATGCACAGTGAAACAGCAAGGGGGTGCATCTTTGTTGCATGACTATTTTCCAATTTTACAGAAATTCAACCACTGAATCCTCATTTCATGAGAAAACTTTAAGCCCTTCCTGTCTCATAATATATGAAGACAGGAATTACATGCAATAGGAATTCAACACATACAGCCCAATCCTACTGGGCTGCCCCGGTGGTGGAATGCATGTTCTGCTAGTACTGGTTGCAGCAAAGCAGGCGTAAGGGTACTCTGGCAGCACACTGAGTTGTGTGCTTCTGGAGAACAGGTGGGAAGGCTCTTCCCCCATAGGTTGCTGGCCACAGTGGAGGGGCCGGGGGGGGGGGAGAAAATGGAATGGAGAGGCTGCACAAGGGAGTGGATCTGGCACTGATGGCACCTACTAGATCTATCCCCTCTGGCAGCAACCTCCTTACAACCTCTCTCTTCTTGGATATGCACCAGTGAACACTCCAAGGAGACCCATTGTGAGGTGGGAGGCTTATGAATGGGTAAGGGGATTTAAATCCCCTTTCCTTTCTGAAGCCTCACAATCCTCCCCCCCACCCCACTGGATACAGTGCGGCTGCACTGGAGGGGAGGAAGAGAATAAGATTGGGCCTAAAATTAATACAAGATGAATGCTCAACACTAACCATGAAATAAGGGCAAACTTGAAATAGTGCTTACCTGTGCGATCGTAAGACTCATGACATGTGCGGGCAATTTCAGCACCAAGTTCAATGTGATGTCCAGTTTTATCAGGAGGGGCTCCATCTGCACCCAGAACAAACATCCCACCAGCAAAACAAGTGAGGTGGCCCATTTTATGTTCAAGCAGGCCACCTTTCCACTCAGCAATGTAAGTCAAACCAGTGCTAGATTTTCTGATCAGATGGGTCTCTATGGACTGGGAAAAAAATCAAAATAATTTTGCATTTCTAAATAAATAAATGTGAGACAGCTAAACACTTCTGTTACTAGCACTAACTGAAGTGCTTTGCATTAACTGAATCCAGTTGAGAAAAAATACAGTCCACGTCTAACATATATTATTTTCCTATTTATTATGAAATACATATTCATGGAAGTGAGGACTGAATACACATTTAGCTACAGAAACTTCTTTATAGCTATTATGGAAAGAATTACAGCTCTGAAGTACAGTGATTGCATTTGCAAGGTTCAACAATAATCCTAGTGATGTGATTCTGACAGTGATGTGCAGTGAGGTCAATGGCTGGGGAGGCACTTGCTATGGGTAGCATTCTGGGGTGATACCCAGCCACAATCAGAGGGAAGGCTGAGCTCACTGCTACCACATCTCTGGTTTCTCCCTGTACAGTAACAGACATCATGACTGTTACTACAGAGGGAGAGACCACAGGTGTGGAGTGATGAGTTAATCAATAAATGTGTGCCTAAGGGTGCAATCCTAACGCCTTAAGTCAGTACTTTCCAGCACTGGCATAGCGGTGCCAATGGGACGTGTGCTACAACCTGCAGTTGGGTGTCACTCACAGAGGCCCCCTCAAAGTAAGGGAATGTTTGTTCCCTTACCGCAGAGCTGCATTGCCTTTATGTCAGTGCTGGAAAGCACTGACATAAGGGGTTAGGATTGCACCCTAAGTCAATTTTCATTGGAGTATGACAGGCTAGAGTCTACCTCCCCTGACTGCATGACCCTGGGTTCTGAAAATTGGAATTCACTGATCAACCAACAAAAGTCAGAGACTGGGACTGCATGTGGGCTTTTCAGTCTGCCTATTCTGGTATCAGTCCCTCAAACAGCTAATCTCAAAGCTTGGGGGGAGGGGCGCGCGCGCTGAAGTAGCATTCCATGAAGAGTTGTTTTGGGAAGAAAAGATGAGCAACTGCATGTGTAGAGGTTCGGTGCTGTGGGGGACTTCCTGAAGTTTGGCCGTAGTTAATTCTTAAGTTGCTTAAGAATTAAGCATCCCTACTTATTACATTTCCTATTATTCAAGCACAACTGTTAAAATTTAGTACAGTATTTCAGAATATTACACATCAATCGATTTTGCTTAATCCAAAAAAACAAACACACAATCCCTGAAAATACATTTTCACAGAATAGCAAAAGGTATAAAGATATATTTTGCAGCTCAATCCTACCTAACCCACCACACGGCAATGCAGCAGTGTTGGCACAGGTTATGCTGTGTCCTGCAGTGGAATTTTGTCTGCTGGACTTCTCCTTGGGGTAAGGGCACATTTGTTACCCTCTGGGTAAGCCCTAGCAGCTGCAACAGGTCAACTTGGACTTGTGCCAGCAATACTGCTGGTGCAAGTCTGTGTTAATCCACACAGATGGACCAGGTCTGAATACAGGGTTTGGATACATCCAGTGCTAACGCCGTCAATTCCACCTCCTCCCAGGCCCAATCCACCCACTGCCCCTGTTGCCTCCCTATTTTGCCTTCCCCCTGCCCCATTCAACTTCCAGTCCCACCCTCCACCAGCTCCTGCTCTGGAATTGCTTCCTCTGGTGGGCCTCTATTGCTCTACTGATTTGCACAGGAAAGCTCCAGCCTTCCTGCCAGTGCATTTGGGCCTTGCGCTGTTGCAAAATGCTTTATGGTGTTTTTGCGACAGTGCGTGCCAGTCGAATGCATATTCTGCTGGTGCAGGCCCTAGTTAGGACTGGGCTGTTGGACATAAGAACCAAAGAGGGTCAACTTAAACAGATTTTCAACATTTACCCTTTAGTCAAGGAAATTATTCTATATGAGCACTGTAAGTGAAGGATAAACACATTTTAACAAACAAGCTATTGAAAAAGAGATAATATGTCAGACTATTTCAAACAGAATTTGATCTGGCAAATTCTTCACACTTCAAATTAATGAAAGAACTGCCTCTTTCACCAAGTAGCACATAGGGTGAGTTGTGTGGTTTGTTAGTACTGCATATTTTGACAGATGATTAGGCTTAAAATAATCTTGCTGTTCTGGGGAAACAGATTCAAATATCTGGGAGTAAAAAAATGACAACATCCATAGAGAGTTGTACAAAAATCTTCTACATACATGAAGTTACTAAAAATATTTATAAAGGGATGCATAGTCAAGTTATTCGAATAGCTGAATAATATTTTCCAATTTTTAAATCTTGCCAAGAATTCTAAATAACATTTTTCCCCAATTTGCCTGCACTATTCCTAATTTTCTGACAAAAGTAATTTCTTTAAAAAGAGGTATCTACTATGCAAACAAAACATGCATTATTTTTGTCTCCAAACTCTCTCTTTAGAGGCATGTTACTGGACTATTATACACAGAGTTCTCTCTCGTTTACCTGAACAGCATCATAATACATTTGTTTGCCTTCTTCATCCGTCTTATCTGACATCAGCCAGGCCTTAAGCAAATATTCATAAAAGCTATCGCCAAGCCCTCCAATGGAGACATGGTCTAAAAACAAGAGAACAGGTTTCTATAGTAATTCCACTTTTAATATAAACACACCCACCCACCACCTACTTCTGAAGTATAAAAGTGATTTCTATAGCAATTATATAGTAAATTTTAAAACTTTACAAATGAGCACACCAATCCTTTTTCTGTTTTTTGTTTTTTTTAATTATGCCTTAAAAATATGGATACCTTTTTCCAAACTGGAAAAACCATGCAGGGAAAGAATCCATATTTTTTTCCTATTACAATGTTTCACCTTTATAGTGAACTCCTTTTCTCATCAGACTATGACTTGGTATTTAGTTCTCTGAAATGTAACCTTTACTGTCACTTTCCAGAAAAGTGTTTTGTGGTATCAAGGTAGCATTTCACAATTCTAACAGAACACTTACAAAAATCCTTAAAGAGATAGCTAATTAATTGAATGAGCATTCACAATACAAAGAGGAAAGCTTTCCTCAAAGAATGGAGCACATTCTCTGTGATGGAAGGCTGATCTTCGAATAGCAGCATTTAAATGACCTTTACAGTTTCCTAAATGAATTACCTAAGAAACTCTTGACATTTGCAGACTAAACAGCACAAGCAGAGTTTCATCAATAATAAGTCCTGGTATTATATCCATTATTGCTAGAGACAAATCTAATTGACCCATGACGCTGCAAATCACTTTCAATTTACTGCCAAAGTAACAAAGGCTAAATAAATGTACGTGAACAATAGCAATAATCCAGGGGTGACCTTCAGAGATAACGTGCTGCTAGTCTAATAGTAACAGAAGATATTTTGCTTGACTGCAGCTGATCTTTGAGTTCATTACTCCTCATGCTCTAATGGTAATTTTTTGGAAAATATTTAGTAAAAAGCAAGCATACCCACTTCCCAAACAAATTTCCTATGAAAACCTGTACCTTCTGGAATTTTGAGAAAACATGGAACAATATTGTTGGTGCACAGCACATTCAATTGTGGATAGTGTTTTACACATAAAAACACAAAATAGTCAAGGAAGAATGAATGACCCATATTGACAAGGTAGCTCAAGTAGCTTTTAAAGATGGTTTTTGGATTACAAAGGGACAACTGTTTCTTTTTCCCCTTGAAATGATGTACTTACGCTGTCCCCACTGACCACTACTAGGATTTAGGTAGTTGGGATAAAGACCTTGTGGTTTATCTAGTCGATTTAAAACTTTCCTGATGTTCATGACCTAAAGTAAAACAAAAAGGTTAAAAATATATTGGTTTCCATGTGCATTTACAAAACTGAATGTATTTGTACAAACGAATTAAAGTATTATTCACTAAAGGAAAAACTCTTTCCATGTGCTTTTTAACATTAGCTTACAACTCCCCCTCCCACAAAATGCATTTTATACCAGGAAGGATATCGCCCAATGATCATTAGTGAGTTGCTGTTAGAATCTGAACTCCTTAAAAGATCCTTGGGCCAAAAGAGAAAACAGTCATGGTTAAGTATCACTGAAATCAACTTTCAAAGCAGACAGTACAGTGCAGTCTTATGGCCCAAGCCTAAGAAGGCCTTAAGATTCCTGAACTAGTATTCCAGCATCGTAACGTTCCTTACAGTTGTTCCAAAGTGTGACATGCCATTCCATGCAGCCTAGTCACTGCCATAAGCAGGATCCATGCACCTGCAGTCTGTCCATATTCCCTAGCAACACGTCAGCACAGGGTGAGAGGGAATGAGGCAGAGATAGGGATGGGGAGGAGGGCGGATTGAGGCAGGGACAGGGGTTGTATTGGTGACAGTGGCACTATCAATACCCTAAACCTCTTCCTGGTCTCAATTCACGTTCTCAAGTCCACTCAGACCTGTACCAGCTATATAGCTGGTGCAGCTCTGAGTAAGCCCATTTGTGTGGCAAAGAAATGTTCCCTTACCTGGAGAAGACCTTTGGGGCCTGAAACTCCCTGGCAGGATACAGTGCATACCCCGTTGGCATCGTCATTGGGCCATTAGTCATTTTTTGGAGCTAAAATTCAGAGTAATTAGCAATAGCCAAGCAATTTGTTTCCTTATGTCTTTCAGCTCAGCAACTTCAATAGAACAAGCTACTGTTTTGTAGGCACTATAAAAGTACTGTACAAAAATTGAACAGGATCATCTCTTGTGAAAATGCTAACAACTGGGCAAAGCTTCCTGTACACAAAATCCATATTAAATTTTGTTTTCCTTTGTGGTGTAAACTCAACTTAGGATAAGTAACAGATCGCTTTTTAGTCAATCCAAATGTATAAGAGCTCTATCATCATCTATAAAGTGATACAAGTGCTAGAAAATGATAGTCAATAGTATTTGTACTTCACAAACAGCACGTTCCAAAGCTGAAAGACAAAGGTTAAAGTGTGCATTCCAAACCTTATAGTTATTTATCACGTTTTCAAAAGATTCTTGATGTGCTACCTGAAAAACCTGTTATATTAAGGGATCTAACCTTTTCAGCAAACACTGGATTTCCAGATACATGGCTCAGATGTATGAACTCCAAATGCAGTGTTCCAAATTCTGCCAAAATACTGCTCCCACCTGAAGCCCAGGGCCAGTTTCGGCCAATGCCACTAAAATAAAGAAAAGTGAAGCAAGATTACAAGATACAAAACTGTTTTAATGTCATGCACTGTGTAACAGTTTGACAAAAAGTATTAAAGCCTTAAAAACTGTTAGTCTGCAATCAGAGCAAGTCCTAGTAGACAGGCTCCCATTAGACTACTTTAGTAGATCTCCAGTGTGCATGTATTTATGGTCTTCTATTTCCTATAAAGTGCTGATAAAGGGCCAGCCAGAATGATGTGGCTTAAAATTCAAAGTTCAAAAAAGTTCAAAACAATCAGACAAGTTGTATACTAAATCATTTTTCTGTGTTCCTGGATATACTCACCAATGAAGCACTGCTCACTTATGTGAGAAGGTAATTAAAGATCAGAGCCAAAACAAATAAGTTGGTTATTAGCAAGAATTTAACCAATTTGGAAGACAATTTGCAAAACACTATCTTCAAAACACCAAGTTTCAAAAAGATGTGAAGCCACATGATTGGACTATCACCAGGATGGCAAAAGGAGTTAGTCAGGTCATGCACCAGCCAAGGACTCGGTTGACTTCCTGAGTTCTTCCATACTGGTGACAACAGTGATACAAATTGGCTAGCAGACTTGTGTTGCTGCTGCTCACAATACTCCCAGCTACAAACTGACATGACCCCTATTGGCCAATGTATCATTTGCAGGGCTTGGAAAGGATGCTCCTATTTGTTCATGGGGATGAGAAGCCACCACCAAGGGATTTGACAGCAATGACTCCTCTTTTCATTCTCCATCACCATTAGGAGTGGGACACAGCAGTAGTTCTTGAAACGAGGGTGACCGCAGCATTCTCGTAAACTGCACTGCCAGGTGGCTGCACAGCTCCAAACTGAGCTCCACACACTACAGAGCTCAGCAACTTTGAAGTTTGACAATGATGTATGACATCATTGGCATGCTTTCAGTGATGGCATTGTGTCAGTTGTGACACAGCACACAAGAAGAGGTCTGCACACTCATGTAGGCCCCTTAGAATATAGGGTGAAGGTACGCTAATGTTTATTAAAAGTGCTCAAAAACTAAATAAAAAACAAAAATGGGGTTCAGTTGAGCCTAACTGAATTCGCTCACTCACACATGTTCTAGAGCGGGGCGGGGGGAGAGAATCAACAGCTAGCATTCACACAAACAGTGCAAAAAGTAGAAAAAAAACTCATTCATGCACATCACATTCACAGAAGGAAAGACAGACAATCCGAAGTGTACAGTCAATTTGACTTCACAAGACATCAACAAGGAAAAATAGCAAAGACTTATAGGGTCTTTAGTGAGATTGCATCCTCATGATGATTTCTGCATGGTTCGAGTGTGTTGCACTGCAGGGCTTGCAGTGGCAGAAGAATGAATGAGTCTGCTTGGGCAGAAAGGTCTCTAAAGTAAAAATAAGGCTAATGAATCAAGCCCTTAACATGCAAGGAGTCAGGCAAGGGAGTCAAACTGCCTTTCTTCCTAGGAAGAGAAAAAGAAGGAGCACTGAGAGGTAAGTGGCCCAAGAGGTGGACTGACCAGTATGCACTGACTTCAGCAGTTTCAGTAGTATTTGGGGACACAGAAGGAGAGAAGGTTGAAAAGGAAGAGGTATTATTGCAGAGTGTTATTGAACTGGAATGGTTCTCAGATGGAGGCTGGAATGGGGCTGTCTTGATAGCACCAGTGAGTTAAAGTTTGACAGGACAACAGCTGAGTAGGATAATGGGTCAAGTCAGTGAAACTACAACAGATGTGGAACGAAGATCATGAGTCTCTAAACAAGCCAAAGTATTTTAAATAGATTTTTGGCTCCTAGGATCCTATGGCTCCTAGGATCCTATTACTTTAGGCCAGTGGTATTCAAACTGGGGCGTCATGACACCCTAGCCTGTGGGTCCTGGCCTCTGCCGCCTTAAGGGGCGGGGGCAGCCAGGAGACGGGGCAGCAGTGCTATCTGCAGGATCGTGTCACTCAGGGGGGCTGCAGGGGCTTGGGTGCACTTGCCCAAGCCTCCTGCAGCCTCCCGGGGGTGCAGGGAGCCCTGCGCTTTTGCAGTGGCAGAGCAGATCACTCCACTCTCCCTTTCCCTGACCTCGGGCGCCCTGCAGGTGCTCATGCAGGGCTTTCCCGCACACAGGGACGGCTGCTGCAGGGACTGGTGAATGCATCCCAGTCCCTGCAGCTCCCTGAGTGACGCAATCCTGGGGATCGCATCCTCACCCCCGCCCCTGCCAAGACTTACTGTAGGTTTCAAACTCCCGGAGAGTTTGAAAACCGCAGCTTTAGGTGACTCAGTCATGAGGACCTTTGCCAGGTTCTGCGCCCCTCCCCAGCTGAAAACATGGTAGCTGGCTTGAATTGTCACTATACTGCTCCTAGACAGTGCTTAATCATGAGGCTGGTGAAGAATATTGGTAATGTGAAGCTTTCCTGCTGTTTTCCCCTCAAAACTCAGGAAGCGAAGGAGATCGCCATGGTCATAAGACAATAAATGTGCTGGTCTACTAGGATATGGAACTGGAAGGCTTCATCTGTATTTCTGAGGCATGAAATTCTATTTGAATTTAAGGAGTAAACAGATCTCTGCCCAAATTTGGGGAATTGTGCTCCATGGTTCAATGGGGTAGGGTGTGGGAGTTCAGTGAATGATGGAACCTTCTTGGTCTGTAGATCTGTGGTCACATGCCCTTAGTCCTGTACACTGCCATATTACTGGTCTGGCCCTTTACTTTCCAGGCAGGCACCTAGTACCCAGGGCATGTCTCCCGCAAGTCTTGAATTAATGGAAATAACCAAAAATAAAATACTGATTATGTAACAGTCTACAAACCTATAGGTACTTTGCAGCCCTAATTTAAAACTTAGGCAGAATTAGTCTGTGGAACTCCTTGCCATAGGAAGTAGTGATGGCATCTTGCCTAGATGCCTTTAAGAGGGGATTGGACAAATTTCTGGGGGAAAGTTCATCACAGGTTACAAGTCATGGTAGGTATGTACAAGGTAAAGGTAGGCTGCTCTGATTGCCAGATGCAGGGGAGGGCACCAGGACACAAGTTGAATCTGTTGTATAGAGCAGGGGTGCCCAAACCCCGGCCTGGGAGACACTTGCATCCCTCGGGAGCTCCCAATCTGGCCCTCAGGGAGCCCCCAGTCTCCAATGTGCCTCTGGCTCTCCGGAGACTTGCTGGAGCCCTTGCTGGCCCGATGCAACTGCTCTCAGTGTGAGGACGACTGTTCGACCTCTCACCTGAGCTGTGGGGCTCCCTCCACTACTTGCTGTTTCACACCTATGATGCAGCAGTGGCAGTGAAGGAAAGGCTGACCTTGCTTTGTGCAAGGTCTTTTATAGGCCTTGAGCTACTGCATGCCTTCATTCATTCATATAAGTTCCATCTCTAATAAATTCATTTATGTAAATTTATTCAAATTTTAAATGTAAATTGATTCATTTCTTTTTCCGGCCCCCGACACAGTGTCAGAGAGATGATGTGGCCCTCCTGCCAAAATGTTTGGACACCCTTGGTATAGAGCAAGGGTCTCCAAACTTTTTAGCCAGAGGGCAGCATGAAATATCTGGCGCAGTGCCGAGAGCCAGAAAAAAATTTAAATATAAAATTTAAATAAATAAATTAGAGATGGAACTTAGATGAATGAATAAATGAATGAATGGGCTCATTCACTCAGCCTCTCCTGCCCTCAGAACATCCTCCAGATGCAATCAGAGCAGTCAGTCAGTCAAGCAGGCCAGAGGCTTTCAGGGGACAAGAGGGTGGCCGTGGGCCGGATAGAGGCTTGCTGTGGGCCGCATCTGGCCCCGGGTTTAGAGTGTTCCCTGAAGCATTTGGTGGGCCACTATGAGACAGAGGAATCTGGACTAGAAGGGCCTTTGGCCTGATCCAACAGGGCTCTTCTTATGTTAAGTGGCAGGAAACATACACTAGCCTGTAGGGCTGCTCTAGCAAGAGTTCACTGAAAGCATGCAAAGACAGTTACAATTGTTAGCAAAAACCAAGGGGCTTTCTTGCTTAAGAATGGATTGTTCTTCAGCAGTGTCTTACCCCTGAGAGTGCAGAGCCCTACCATGGCTGAATGAATAGTAAAGGCTCTGGAATGCTTGGCAATGATATCGACAACCTCAAGAGCGCAAAAGGGAATGTGTGGGGCTTTTGTTAGAGCTGAGTAGAGGGAACCGCATTCTTCAGTATTAACAGTCTGTTTTCTGCAGCTGACTGAAGAGGCAGCATATACTTAAAGATCTTGATAGATACCTGTATTACACACATTCATAACATGCTAGCTATAGGTACTGTGCAGGTTCACATGAACCCTGGTTCTTCACCATGGTACACAGACATCACATACCAAATCATCCACAACATTATTCTTTTAATAGTAAAGATTTACGTTTAACTTTTAATTTTGACTTGTTTTAATTCTGACTTATTTTAGTCAGAAAGTTAAGATAGCAATATATTCTAACCATACAGTAATGTGCTGATTGCAGACACTTCATTAATGGAACAACATTGACATAGGAAAAATATAGCTGATCAGTGCAAGAAAACAGCTGATTCAAGGTATCAAAAGAACAGAGATTTCGAGAAAGTGCCGTTTGATATCTGGGAAATTATAAGGAATGTTTCAAATGCACTGAGCTGAAAAATGGGTTTTACTTCATGTGTTTGTATTTTCAATCCCACTGGGCACAGCTTTGACTATGCTGTATGTATTCAGTATCATTAAGAATATAGCTATCTAAAACCAACATAGTGATCTATATGTTTGGCTCTGACAGTGCTTCCCACATACTGTAGCATCACTGCCATCCTCAGGTAGTTAAATGTGTGAACTCAAGTTCATCAAGAAAGACTGTCCCCCTTTCCACAACAGGCTAATTTTATAGTTTCTCCCTAGAACCACACATGACAGTCACATGCTATTCTCCACTGAGCTTCTTTAAACAGCCCAGTCCTATGTAGATAATCCCTTTGAATTTCTGGTGCATATTCTCAAATTGGCAAGCAGAGGTTTAGAGCCTAAATCACAGGTGATGTGATGATAACCTAAATCAGCATCCATCATGAATATTCTTTTCTAGCTTTGGAAGTTACTGCTCAGTTCATTATGCCTGCAACTGAAAGACAATAAAGCAAGTTTTTTTTTCTTCAAAAGGTATTTATAATCCAACACGGCAAAAAGCATAAGTGAAAAACCTGAAGAAACAGATTTTCTCTAATTATCGCACACAACAGTAATATATTTAGAGCAAAATTTCCCCTTGACTTAAGAATGGCTCCCTCTCTTGAGACCTTTCGGCAAGGCCTGAAGACCCTTCTGTTTAAACAGGCCTTCTGAGTTCTTGGCCTTTTAACATCTTTTTAACATCTTTTAATAATTTTTACAGGCCTGATTCTTTTATGACTTGCTGTTGCTCTATGCTCTTTTTACCTATTTTTTTACTCTGACTGCTGTTTTTAGTATGTGTTAATATGTTTTTATTTGTTTTTAATATGTTGTAAGCCGCCTTGAGTCCCTTCGGGGACTCAAAATAAAAATAAAGTTATTATTATTATTATTTCTAGGAATGAAGGATCACTTGTTAAAAGAGTCACACCATCTTTAATAAAACAAACCTAGACATGTTTATTCTGAAACCACTGTTCAAGGGGACTTACTCCCAGGTAAGTGTGCATAGGAGTTCAGCCTTGGCAATGCATTAATTTAATGATTTAGCAAGAAAAATATGGTTTTAACACTAATGAAAAATCTGTTTGGAAATGATGCAGTACAAGTAGTTTCACATGAGAGCCATCTGTGTTTTGGATAGCAACACCTGAATTGCCTTTGCCATCCCCATTTATTGACTTGTTAGGTTTCTCTTCACCATTTCATGAAATCCATGCTCTCTTTACTCAACTATGCATTTGTATTTTCAGAGTAAAAATTATTTTCAAGCTGCATTTGCAGCATCCTTTCCAATATGCTTCCATCTTCATGGTGAAGACAGAAGTCTTGCAGTTCCTTTGTGCTGGAGGTGCACCTGGGATTATTTGACATTTGCTTTCATTCAGATATTGAAAGTTTGTGTGCATCAGTTCATTTGTGTTCTTGATTTTCTAATTATTTTTGGCTAGCAGAGGTCAAGATGAAGCAAGTTCTCCCCCCTCCCCAACTGGTGCTGCTGCAGTCTAGCTGCTTGTTCCAGGGTTGGCCTCTCTCTCTCTTTCTCTAATGATCTAAAGCAGTGTTTCTCAACCAGTGGTACTCATACCACTGGTGGTTCACATGGGACCTACCTTGATGCTGTTAAACTGCACCAGATGGAAACTTCTGGGGGTTAAAAATAGCTTTACGATCCACTTACTGGTTTCTTGCTCTTCCACTATTGACCCAGAATGCATTGTACAGATACTATACCATACTCAGCCACTAGATGGGATGAATAATGGAATTTCATTCTATTAAATCCCCTTATTCATCCCTTCTAGTGGCTAAACACAGTATAATACCTATACCTTGTCACAGGGCATTTAAAAGTAGACCCTGGACTATAACCCCAGTGCATAATGAGATTCCACTGTAGAAGACTATTCTAGGGAAGGAACTCCCAGGGCAGAGAAACCTTTGGTTTAGTTGGTTGACAGTTAAATTCTTAGTACCCATGCCAAGGAATAATTGCAATTAATCTATTTTGAGGAATAGTTTGAAAGATAGAAAACTCAGCCAGTAAAAGATGGAAAAAAAACCCAAAGGTACAGAGAATGAGATCTACATTTTCCTCCTGCCAGGGAGGCATTCATTAATATTCTTTAGATATTTATGCTTGGAAAGTGGCCGGCCTTACATTTCATTTTCTGTGGCAATTTTCAACAGTGTTACAGCAAAGCATGTTTCTTGTGCAAAATTGTAAAAATCTGACTTTGCACACGGCTGGATGATTTTAATCAGTTGAAGATGTTAGCTTAAAGAGTACACAGCAAATGGAAAGTTCTTAAAAAGGACCATGCGAAAATTTTACATATATTTGATATCGGTTTAGCTATTTTGGCCCAATAATTACTACTAGAGGTGGGAGAAAAATATTTTTTCACTAGTTTGGTGTCTTTCAAAAGTCAGAAGTGTAGAAAGCAGTATTGTGGTTTTTATTCAAAATTTACATTATAATTAAACTATAACCATTTTAAAAACTTACTAGGAAGATGAAATAGGTGGTATGTTAGCAAATGCAGCCAGTCATTACCCATGCACTCCATCATTAAATAGATAAAATGGTTTGTTTTCAAAAAACAGACAAGTGAGCAGTGCAGAAAGCAGCATTTTGTGTTTTTATTTGGTTATTTTCTCCCACCTCCAGTTATGATTTCTGGGCAGAGTCAAGAAGCTTACACAATATGGCTTTATTTTGACATGTCACCAACAAATGTAAAGCTTGATATAATTAGTACTGGAGCAACTCAGACCAACAAGAAGCTAATGAATCTCCAATGAGGAGTGCAAGGGCTTAGCTCTTACCATGCCACATTTCTTGCTTTAACAGATTCATGAGAAACTGTTAGAGGGGCATTCATTAACATTCTTTATATTTGCTGATGAAAGATGGCTGATGCAAAACTGGAACAGCAAATGGAATAAGCCACTACCAGATGGGTTGTGGAGACTCCATTTTTTTCTTATAATCAAAGGAATTAAAATTGTTGCATCCTAAGGTTGCAGAGAGAAGCTTGATAGCATGGAGACAATGCTTAACAAAGATTCTCAAGCTGAGAATAGACAATAAGCAAGATTTAGAGGTGAAGGATGAAGTATCAGTCTCATGCCTCATGACTAAAAGAATCAAAATTATGCAAAATGAGCCACATGGTTGCCAAATTCAAAACTTGAGAACAACCCTTCATCCATAAATCTTTCAAAGCGGTGGGTGCAAAGTCAGTCCTAAACTTCCTTGGGAATATTTTGTATGGCTATTATGCTCCCTTCAAATAAACAAGCAAAGAGAACTGCTCCTGCCTGATGCATGCCCAGTCTTGTGGTTCTTCTCTTCTCCCAACCTGCTGCAATTTCACCAACACAGATGACACATCACATGAGCATGCAGTCCTAATGTCAACAGCTAAACAAAATGTGGGTTTTAATTTAATTATTCAGTACTGTTCTAAAATTAGCATAATAGCAATTTCATTTCAAGTGACCAGTGCTTACGTGCAAGGAATAAGTACACAAAAAATGTAATTTCCATAAAACGGAGAGCCCACTGCTTTTTAAGCATGCATGCACTTAGAACAGTTCATTATCTGATTCCTCAATTAGGTGGCATATGCAGACTTCTGTAAACCTTATCCATATATTTTACTAGCTTTCAAGATAGTTATAGCACTGATGAATAAAAGTAAAAAAATTCATGTTTCTATTGCTTTATGTACCAAGGGTTTAATTAATCACTTTTCCCAACACTTAAACACAGGAAGAGGGAATAAAATAAAAGAAAACTGAAAAGATCGTATATGCAAGTGAGAACTCCTCTTAGATCAGGTCCCTAAAGAAAAAGCAAGTAGAACACCAAAACAGGAAGCCGTGAATAAGTGCTTACTGTTCTACCATCCATGCAACAACAGTAAGTTAGACCAGTGGTTCATAAACCTTTATGGTGATTTACTCCCCAAGTTTTTGCAGGAGAGGTGCCAGGGCAGTGACACAATCTCCAAGATCATATTGCTAAGGGGGGGCGCCTTTGCCTGGTTCAGCTGAAGAATGGGATGAACACTTGCATGACTGTCTCTACAGTAAGAAAAGCAGCTTTAGAACATAACAGCCCCACTGGATCAGGCCATAGGCCCATCTAGTCCAGCTTCCTGTATCTCACAGCAGCCCACCAAATGCCCCAGGGAGCACACCAGATAACAAGAGACCTGCATCCTGGTGCCCTCCCTTGCATCTGGCATTCTGACATAGCCCATTTCTAAAATCAGGAGGTTGCACATAGGCAAAAACTGCACTTTTAAAGGGATGCATTTTTCCACTTCTCCATAGATCAGCACATTCCTTCTCATTTGCAGTGGCCTTTTTTGTTGAATCAAATCTGTGTAAAACAAGGCTGGACCTGTACTTGCCTTTTACTTCATTATACAAGCTCCTTTGATAGAAATACCTTAACTTAGCATAACAGATGTTAGGTTAGGTGGCAATAATGTCATGCTATATGTTAACACAATATCCCTTCTACCTTGTCTGATTTTTAGTAGGCACAAACATCACCATGATTTATATAATATGAGCTATATATATTTGAGCTAGCTAGCTATCTATCTGAGCTATGATCATTGAGAAGCTGTGTAAGGGGAATTGTGTGTGTCTTAGGCAGCTCTGTGTGAATTAAAAGATGTGTGATTTTTTAGGCTATTTTACTAGCCGTTTCTTTTTTGCTTGTTTTATTTGTTGTCTGTGATGCCAATAAAGGTTTCTAATCTGATCTGAATATCCCTTCTACATTTTCAGCCTTCACAATCAACAGGTTGTTTTACATGTTTCTTCCTAAAAAGTTATTTTAACATCAGAAAATGTGGAAATGCATTAACAGCACTAAGTATGAGGAAGAGCATCAAGAGTGGCACTGATGTTGTACAGAAGGCATGAACGGAAAGTTACTGTACTTGTTTGCCTCTCGAAACTGGCCCTGCATGGGACCTCTTGGACCTGCAGTGTGATGCTTCTAGATCAGAGGTTCCTAAACTGCACACTGCGGCACTTAAGGGCAGTGCAGCAAACTCACAGGGGTGTAGCAGGATATCCCTCGCTTTCCTGGGTGCCACCATCTTGGATTGAACAAGTCCTTGTGAGATCCAAGATGGTAGCACCAGAAAGAAAAGGCTACCATGAAAGAAAGATGCTGTGACTATTGTAAGTTTGGGAACTACTGTTCTAGATAGTTGTCTTAAGAGTAAGACAGTGTGCAAACTTATTTCTAGTTGTCAAACAAAGGTGTACGCCTAATTTAACAGTCATCCAGTCAAAGGGAAAAGTTACTTTAGCAGAGCATAAGCAAGATCATAAAAATCAAAATATTTTAAGGGCTGTTTTATATAACTCTTTTTTAAAAAGTAAGATCTGTTTTTATCCACCCTATCAAATATGCATTAGAAGCCCTAGTTCAGGTACTAGAAATACGCAGGCTCCCTGAGTTATGGACAGCTGTGCCAATGCAGCATGCCTTTTGGTGGTGCTTCTGTGCAAGAGCAATAGCACTAGACTGGCAAGACCTGGATATTTTCAAGCTACATAAGTACACATCCCTGGACCCTAACTGGTACATATGGAGGGCACTTAAGTGTAGGTTGTGCAGAATACAGGTCCAGCCTAGTTATACACAGATTTTTTTATCCACGGATTTGACTCAACACGAATGGCCATTGCAAATGAGAAGGAACGTGCTGATCCCTGGAGAAGGGAAAAATGCATCCCTTTAAAATCAGTTAAAAAAACCTGAACAGTCCTTTAACAATAGCCTCCTTAATATGAGAGAGAGAGAGAGAGAGAGAGAGAGAGAGAGAGAGAGAGAGAGAGAGAGAGAGAGAGCGCGCGCACACGTGCTGGCCAACAATCCTTCTCTCTCCAGGCAACCCCTCTCTTCTCCCTGAGCACATGAAAGAAAGGTGATCGCTTTGCATTGGTGAAGGGAGGGGCTGAGTGAAGCACCTTTGTAATCGCTTAAAGGAGGACTAATTGATGGACTGTCTTCTTAATGACTCTTATCTTACATCACAAAGGTCAGCAAGGTTGTTTTTAAATCACAGGAGCAAAGGAACTTTGTTTTTTAAATGAATTTGCTATAGTTTGTTTTTTGTCATTCCCATGAGTGCTTGGAATGGAACCCATGCAAATAATGAGACTCAACCTGTACTGGAGTTTCTAGAAATTCCTATTCTTCTGGGTTGCAGATACAAACTTGAAAACAGGTTGAGTATTAACGCAAAACTTGTATTAGAGAAATAAAGAAATATTTGCTAGGTTCTTGCATAAAGCCTTTAACAATAGATTTCACTCTAAGTATCTTTCCTACTGTGAGAAAGAAAATGATAACCTGCATATGCCTGTAGTAATGCTCAGTAGTGTAGCTAGCCATCCTGGAGCCTGGGACAAAGTTAAAAATGATACCCTCCCCCATGTCACACACACACTGACCAGCTTGTTTAGATCTTCCACACAAAAACATAGTTTATGCTTTTGTGTGCAAGATGAAAACAAGCTGGTCAGTTCAACTACTAGTTGCCAGTGAAGTTGGAGGAAAAGAATGGAACCAGAATTGCAGGAAGATTAACATTCAACCAACAATGTTGTGACCTGACCAGTTTCTCTTCCTCCTTGAAGATACTCAGCTTCTAAAGAGACTGAGCCATCATCCTACTGAGAGTAAAAAAGGTCATTTAAACTGACAGAATGGCTGCAACTTGTACTGAATATGCAAAGAAGATGCAAGACTCTTATGATGCACTGCCTCATGCTATGCAAGGGTTATCTATTCAGTTAAGCTGAGAACTCAGCTGATAGACAATACAGGAAAATCTGCCTGCTTGATAATTCGAATCAGTATGTAAAGCACAAGTAGAGAGGAATTTGTTTTCTGCAACTGCTACAGAAATATTAATTTGCTTTTACCTTTTGATGTTTAACAATGCCCAAGGAATTCCTGTAGGAGTGTTAAAGGCTGGAAGCAACTTCTCTCCTAATTCCACAGCTTTCTTTCGGAATATCTATAAAATTAAAATAAGCAAACATCATGTGACAAAACGAAGTAGTTTCTAATACAGATATGAACTATGATACAAGCTCAATTTCAAAGTCACATTCCCAATCTTCCAAACATGATTGAGGCTCAGTAATGTAACACTGGTCTATGGCCTTTTTGCCCCCTCTTGTATGCTAATTCTTTCCTGTTCTGTATGGTTGTGACAGCCACAATCAAGTAATCTATGGTTAGGCAATCTAGGAAAGGGAGAACCAGGAAAGGTTCTTGAACTCATGGGGATACCAAAATCTGCAGCCTCTTCAGACCCTCCAAAGGCAACCACAGCTCTGCTCTGGTTGTCTCTAGAAGGCTTCTGAAGTCGTCAGAGGCTGCACACATCAGCCCGCAGCCTCTGTGGGCTTCAGAATGCTCCTCACAGGCAAAAAAGTGACTTTGTTTTTGTCCGAAAACCATAAGTGACATTTTTTATGCCCTTTAAAGGCATTAGGAGGCCAGGAACCCACATTGAGCCAGATTTGGAAGGAAAATCTGTGGATAAGTGGGCTCAATCTGTATGGACCTTTGATATATTCTTGATTATACATATCATGGTTTTGAAATTACCTAAATGACATATGATGTGAGCCATAACTTGCAAATACTTCCCCCCAAACCAGAGACCACTAGCAATACTTTGATATGCAAGCCACACTTGGATCTTGAATGAAATTAGGATTTGTATTGTTCCATGTGCAACACTCATGACACACGTTCATTAAAGTTTAACATTTATTTTTCCTTGGTCCTTACACATGCAAGTTGGTCCTTTGTGCATACAGCAGGCTAGGCAGTCCCATTTTATGTCTCATATGCATAGGATACCAACAGCCAAGTTATTCTGCCTCTAAATCCCAGAACACAGGTCTAATTTTCAAATGTAGCAGATGAGGAGTTAATTATCCAGAAAGGCTGTCCCTTTTCAAAGCAGAGGTGTACATGACCGAAATAAAAATTCTGACCTATAGTCTGACCCTAAGATGTGAAGGAAAGAGCTGAATATGTACTCCAATGTGTAAAAGGTAAAGGTTCCCTCCAGCATTAAGCCTAGTCATGTCCAACTCTAGGGGGGCAGTGCTCATCTCCATTTTTAAGCTGAAGAGCCAGCATTTGTCCATAGACAGTTTCCGTGGCCATGTGGCTGGCATGACTAGACGCTCAAGTGCACAGAACATCATTACCTTCCCACCAAGATGGTACCTATTTATCTACTTGCATTTTTACATGTTTTTGAACTGCTAGGTTGGCAGGAGATGGGACAAGCAAGGAGAGATCACCCCACTGCACAGATTCGAACTGCCACCTTGCGGTCAATAGGCTCATTGACTCAGCGCTGCGCAACTGCGTCCCCACCACTCCAAAGTGTATAAGAGTGTAACTATCAAGTACCATGCTTAATGTTGAATACACAAGGCACACATGTCAGAAAATGTAGAAACCACTGTTTCAGAACGTTGTGATCAACATTTTGATTAGTGTTCTGCTGTATTTTTAAAATACAGTAGTAAAAATGTTGGTAACATCAACTGTCATATTGCTTATAGTAGCTTTAAATTTTTGTAAAGAATGCTAAACATTCTGGAAAAGGCTTGGGAAACTCCACAGATCTACCCACGATGATGGCAATAGGCCTGTGGGTAATTTTAAGAGAAGTGATTCATTTCAATCACGATATACAGTTCTGTATTTTCTCCATCAGAGATGGGTGTCTTTTCCCTATGCTCCAAGAAACTCTTTCAAATTCCAGTAACCAGATAACAGGCATCCCTAAAAGTCACAATCTATTATGGACCAGGTTTTAGCCAAATCTTTGATACTTTCATTTCTGCTCATAGGTAAACATTTCAATAGTGCTGGTAACAAAACTGGGTAATTTGGCTATTGATCCACTTGAATAATATGAACAGTCTTGTGCTTCTATTAAACACCACTTAGTGGTATGCACTCTGAATGATAAAGAGCATCATGAACATGATTATGGCATGCACCATGAACCAACAGTTAGGAAAACCATTTTAGATGTTCAGATTCCACTTAGGTTCCCAAATACCAATAATTTGGAAATGCCTAAAGAGATTTATAATCAAAGTAACATTTATGCATACTCCCAATATTCTTTGGAAAAGGCCACTAAGTAGCAAAATGAAAACTAGACAACATTAGTTATAACTCGCATTTACTTAACAGCAAAAGGAACCACAAGTAAATGATCTTTGATATCAAATCAATAAGAGATTAACTTTTCCAAGTTGGACTTAAAAACCAACCACCACCACCACCCCATGGACATACATATCTTCTTTCAGTACCAGAAATGCAGTACTTGGAGAAGTAGCATGGTTATGCTCCAGTTGAATTTTCTTAGCTGAATGAAAGGTATTTTTCAAACTACAGTTTCAAGTTTGAACACACTGTTTACCAGGGATAGGCAAGTCGGGCATCTCTGCCCCATGACTCAAGTAAAAAAATGAGTAATAACAGGCAGACTTTGAGTCACCCAGAGCATTTCTGCAATGTGAAAAGACTTGAGTTCAAGTCATTCCCTTTAAAAAGGCAGCTGTGGAAAAAACCAGGGCTGCTGTCCAGGTGTGTGTGTGTGTGTGTGTGTGTGTGTGTGTGTGTGTGTGTGAGAGAGAGTTCTCTTTAAACACTCCCCTGCAGTCCCCATTCCATCTGTTAACAAAGCAGAAGGGGTAGGATGGACTGCATGAGAGCAGGAACAGAAGGGGCAAGAGGGAGGAGGGTCACACCCAGCAGATGTGAGGCTTACCAGGATGACCCAATCCTTTGCAGCTCTACTCAGAAGTAGTTCCATTTGCACTAGGCATTCAGTTACTTCCTCCTCCCAAGTAACGGAGCCCAGTAGTGTAGCTAGATTGGGTGCAAAGCACTAAGGTTTGCACTGAGTCTCACTTCAGCTTGTAAAGCACTACATGTTGCATGAAGCCTCACCGCAGGTGTGCAAAGCGGTCCCCTCCTCTTCGTGCAGTGCAGGAGCAATAGGTGAGGCAGAACTGCCTGTTGTCTATGGAAAAACATCACTGCCCTGCCTGCTTACACCTGAGGAGGCTCTCATTACACCTGCTTTCTCCGGTGTAAGGAGAGCCTCCTAATGTGTAAGCAGGCAGGGCACCTGTGGTGCTTTTCCATGGACTAAGATAGGGTGGTTCTGCATCACCTGCCACCCCCACTCTGCATGTCCCTGCTCCAGAGGGATTCTGATCAGCTAGCAGTGAGGCTCCATGCAATTAGTAATGCTTTTGCAAGCCATGGTCAGGCTCGCTGCAAACCTAGCGCTCTCCACTCCTCTAGCAATGCAACTGGAGCACACAGTGAGGCACAGTGATCTTTGACCCTAGAGCCACTGGATAGCCCAGAAATACTATAGCATACACACAATGCTAAAGAGCTGCTTGATTTTAAAAGCATACCATTTGTGCAAAAAGCTTAAAAGCCACATTGCTAAAGCACAGAAACACAGAAAATAGTGAAAAGCTGTTTGAAGCTGTTTGTTAATTTCACAGAAGTTTCACAGAAGCTGGGACTTTGGGGCCTCAAAGGCTGTGTTAATACACTTTGGAATTTAGGAAAGATAGTGCAACTAAGGCAACGAAGAGATAGGCTTCATCTTGGCAGAAGTACACGTCTTGCCAAGGACACCACTATGCTTGCCTGCTGGTGCTCACTTATTCTATTCTTTCAGTCTTTCAGAGCAAAAGGCATATGTGTGTGTGTGTGTGTGTGTGTGTGTGTGTGTGTGTGTGTGTGTGTGTGTATATATATATATATACACACACACACACACACACACATATACATACACGGAGACCAAGTAACCTTTGATACCAAACCAAAGTATGTACCCAAAGTAAAAGGGTCACAATAGTTATATAGAATTAAGACACAGAAGTCAAACTGCTTAATTTGAGTGAAACTGTTACATGGTTGGCAACCTTCAGTCTCGAAAGACTATGGTATCGTGCTCTGAAAGGTGGTTCTGGAACAGTCTAGTGTGGCTGAAAAGGCCAATTCGGGAGTGACAATCCCTTCCACACTGGGAGCAAGTGCAGTCCGTCCCTGGTCTGTCTCCCTGGCTATGGGTCTTCCTTCTTTGCCTCTTTGCCTCAGTCTGTTGGGCAAGTGTCTCTTCAAACTGGGAAAGGCCATGCTGCACAGCCTGCCTCCAAGCAGGCCGCTCAAAGGCCAGGGTTTCCCACTTGTTGAGGTCCAATCCTAAGGCCTTCAGATCCTTCTTGCAGATGTCCTTGTATCGCAGCTGTGGTCTACCTGTAGGGCGCTTTCCTTGCACGAGTTCTCCATAGAGGAGATCCTTTGGGATCTGCCCATCGCCCATTCTCACGACATGACCAAGCCAACGCAGGCGTCTGTTTCAGCAGTGCATACACGCTAGGGATTCCAGCACATTCCAGGACTGTGTTGATTGGAACTTTGTCCTGCCAGGTGATGCCGAGAATGCATCAGAGGCAGCGCGTGTGGAAGGCGTTCAGTTTCCTCTCCTGTTGTGAGTGAAGAGTCCATGACTTGCTGCAGTACAGACGTGGACTCAGGACAAAAGCTCTGTAGACCAGGATCTTGGTATGTTCTGTCAGCTTCTGGTTGGACCAGACTCTCTTTGTGAGTCTGGAAAACGTGGTAGCTGCTTTACTGATGCGTTTGTTTAGCTCGGTATCGAGAGAAAGTGTCGAAGACTGCTGAGCCAAGGTACACAAAGTCATGGGCAACCTCCAGTTCATGCACAGAGATTGTAATGCAGGGAGGTGAGTCCACATCCTGAACCATGACCTGTGTTTTCTTAAGGCTGATCGTCAGTCCAAAATCTTGGCAGGCCTTGCTAAAACGAATCGTGAGCTGCTGGAGATCTTTGGCAGAGTGGGTAGTGACAGCTGCATCATTGGCAAAGAGGAAGTCATGAAGACATTTTAGCTGGACTTTGGACTTTGCTCTCAGTCTGGAGAGGTTGAAGAGCTTTCTGTCTGATCTGGTCCAGAGATAGATGCCTTCTGTTGCAGTTCCAAAGGCCTGCTTCAGCAGGACAGCGAAGAAAATCCCAAACAAGGTTGGTGCAAGAACACACAGTACATGGCTATTGTAGAATAAGTACTAATGGGCAAAAACTGGCTGTTAACAGATGGTAGGAAGAATCTTAATGCTTTGAAGACAGACAACAGCTTTAGAAGTTGATGGGAACTTTGCTCTCTTTAGGTATCCAAGTCCCACCAATTTCAAAGGGGCCACAGTAAGCTCCCCACTCCCAATCAACAAGTCTGTTACTATTCTGGATGGTGGGACACAATCTCAGAAGTTGGTTGAAAGAGCCTATCACTGCAGGATTATAGGATATGGTCCAGAATGGCTAGTGTTTGTACACACAATGCACAACATCCAAGTACCAACAGAAATCATCTCTGTAAAGGTTTCATGCGTAGATGTGCCAATGAGAGCACTGATGAGATAAATACCAAACTACCTCAAAGTCACAGACTGGGATGCACAGGCTGGGATAGTGATCTATGGAAAACTGTGATGAGACCCTGATTCTGGTTTGACCCCTTAATTCCAGGAAAAGGCAGCTGGATTCTATGCAACACAAACTCAAAATGCTAAGGCAGTTTCAGCTGAGACATCTTGTGGGTGACATACAGTTCTAATAATATTAAACAGAGGTCCACAGGCCAACACAGCCACATTTCTGATCAACTAGTGATCAATGTGCCAACACTGATGTGTCAAGTTTCAAATGGAGCTTTGTCTGCTTGGAAATTAAAAACTAGTAATTGCATTTTGCTTGAGCAACTTTTACCCTGTGACTACAGCCATCTATGGCCTCTGGACTTGGGGGGGGGGAAGACTCAGCAAGATAAGAGGGATCCCCAACTCTAGCTGTCCTCACCAACTTCATGGCTAAACTCAATTAAGGAGTTAATGAGCAAACAGACCTTCTGAGCCAGTTATTGCATCCTTAGCTATGTGTGAAAAACAAAGGCAGCACCCATCAAACACCTACTGGTGCTGTGATAAGCTATCACTAATTCCACCCACCAGTCAAGGGCTACTGTACCAATCAGCAGTCAGGATTTAAACCTATTCCCCCTTTTTAGGATTTAAACCTATTCCCCTATTCCCCCCTATTCTCCCTCTATCTTCAAGTGCAACTGAAGCTGCTGTGTCAGCACAGGCTGGACAGCTAACCTTGTTGGTCACTTCTCAATGTGCCCCTTCCCTGCAGGAAAGTAACTCTGGCTCTTTTACTGCTTTCCTCCTTGATCAAGGCTACATTAGAACTTGATTATGCTTAGAGCCCAGTAACAAGCTAAAAGTCAGAAATAGCTGTTGCTCCATCTAGCTAATTGTAAGTGAGTTGGCGTGCTTAGGTAGACATTGTTCTATTTTTGATGCCCCATTCTCCAGTTGTAAACCCCACAATAAATGCACTTTTGCTCCACCTTTTACTCTCACCTCCTTCATCCATCCTCACCAGACCACATAGCTGTGCCATTTGCCACTACATAGGATCCTGAACACAAGCTCCCTGAGCTTTCCCTCTTGTAAGCATATTGCATGTATTTAAAAAGCACATCTGGTAATAGCTATGCTGGGTTTTTAGGTAATGGATTCATAGCAATACAGCTATGCTGGGTTTTTAGGTAATAATCCGTTTAGATAATGGATTTCAGATTCTTCATTTAAGTTTTCCCAGGTAGATATAAGGTATAAAGTTAAAACATGGATCAAGAACATCTGTTTTGTCTTTCCCCAGATGCAGAATTACAGCTAAGCTCTTCAGAAAGGCACATGCGATCAACTGTTGCTAATAAGCAGGGAATGCACTATTCTTCCCACTTGCTTGTCAAGGCATATTGTTGGCTAATTTCCAGTCACCCTAGAAAAAGTCTGAACTTCATCCTGTAACTGCTTAGTGTAATTTCAAAGCTATGATTTATGATTATATATAATCTTACCTCTTCTCCAGAAAGATAGTATGCTGAAAGCAGCCCACCAACAAAGCGAATGTTCACTTCAAAAACTGAAACTTCTGCATTCTAAGAATACAAACAAATTTAAATTTAAAATTAATTTTCAGCATGAAAAATGTAATAGGATGTTACCAAAACCACCACATAGCATTAAGACCTTCTAATATGTCTTACAGAATATTAAAATTTGTTTCTTATCGTGTTTCATTCTTATGATGCTAAAAAAAGCTTTATTTATTATCACCAAAAAATGAACTATGCATGATGATGCATTCCTGTTCTCTAGGCCAATCTACGAAGTTATATTTGTTTGCTCAATTCTTGCTTTCTCCTTGATACTCTTTCTTCAACAGTTCAGTGAGCCATCAATTTCTTTTCTGCCACTACTTCTTGGATCTCTTGAAATTCCTCCATAGAGCTGGCAGCATAGGTGGGATCTTAGGTCATGACCCCGAGGGCCCATTCCTAAACATACCTGCCTATACGAGTCACATATAGAGATTTGCCTGGTGAAAATAGAGATTTGCCTGGTGAATTGTTATTTCCATAAATTATTTGCATGGCAGTTCGTTGTTCCATCCTCCTCAGCTGTCAATAGATTTTTTTTCTAGGTCCCTTCAATAAGATGGAGTTACTATTATTATCCCCCAGAATCCCTGGGGGCTGGGGGATAAGAATAGGCCCTCAGTTTGGCTGTACTTGTCCTAAGAGGCGACTAAACAGCCACCGGGTAGATGGGACTCATCAGCCTGAGGAGGCAGCTCATCTGAGAGAAGGAAAACTCTGATCCCAAACCTCCACTGCCTTGTGGCTACATCCAGTTATGGAAAAAGCTTCAGGAGTCAATCTCGAGGCAAAATCTGGAGCCGGAGTCCCCGAGGCTGTTCATGGCTGAACACAGTCATGTTCTGGCAACTCCTGCAATGCCGCTGGAACCAACTGTATTGGTTTCTGCCTTTCCATTGGACCATTTCAGCGACATGGAGAGGGGGGGATTAGCTGCATGGGTAACAGTCTATCCTCCATATCTACTTTACCCAAGCTTTGCGCACTGGAGAGGACACTTTGTTCCAGAACCACCATTCAGAGCGCGATACCATAGTTTTCCGAGACTGAAGGATGCCAACAAGGCACTATTATTTTGGGAGGAAGCTACTGGCCAAGGGGAAGAGGAGCAGTTTGGGATTACCACCACTAGTTAATGAAGGGAACCATGGGGTTTGGGAAAGTCCTCTAGGTAGATGAGCCACAGAGAAGGCCCCAAGGCCCAGAAGAATCTGGTGCCACCTGTGATCTTCCTTTATCTCTAACCTTCAGTTAATTCAATGTATGTTGAAATTCCCTGCACCATATGTAAAGGACTGTAAAACAGTCGCCCCTTTTTGAATAAAAGTACTTCAATACAAACGTTTAGACACCATGTAAAGACTCTAATTTCTGAAAGCTTTAAAATTGCAATGATCTGATTTCATGTTCCTACTGTGGCATTTTAATTATTAGAAGTTTATGAAAGTGGCTTTATTTTTGAATTAAGAAAAAAAACTAAAAATATATGAAATTCCAGACCATTCATTGAATAAATTTGTGAATGTGTACTTTGATTCTATGTGTCCAGACTGTTGCCAACAAAGTAATTTATAGAAGGTCTTTGATAACCAAGAGTGACTGTCACTCTTGAATGACTTAGAATCCATCCATTCACTTCCAATACTGTTGTGGTTGGCACGGTTGGCGGTTCACTGTGAAATAACAGGTTCTCTTGTTGAAGAGCTCATATCTGTGTAAAGCAATACAGACAATCACCCCCATTCCTGCCTTTGTTTTGAAGAGTTCAGTATCAAGCAGAATGCTACTAAACTTAACAGTATCCTGAGTAGTGCTTCCACCATCAAGACGTCTCTGTGGGAACAGAAGCGATTCCTGACAGTAGAAGTATCTTCTATTCAAGATATTGACCTTTTAAACACATAGCTGCACCCCCTTAGGGTTGCAAAAATATAAAATTTATTCTTTAACAGGTGCTAGTCATACTCCAGGCATTCTACAATAATGGCAGCATTAAAGAACTGATCCCAACAACTTGTATTTGGGTTTTTATTCAATATTGCAGAAAGTGATTTATGCCTATGACCCAATTATGATTGTATAGCAGCTGGGCTAAGAGGAGGTTGACTTTCCAGCATTTATTCTTTCATTGAAAGAAATTACAGTAAAATTGAGAAAGCTGCTAAATTATTCTAGACACTGTATAAATATTAAAGGATGATTACAGTGAAAAGTTAAGCTTCCAAAGTAGTAGAACTAATAGGAAGCAATTTAAATTACTGAATTTACCTGGCAAGTTTACCTGCTGGAGTTACTTTGTATAAGCTATATCCTCATAATATTCTTGTTGTAGTAGTGTCAAGAAGTTTGTGTCTATTTTTTGATTATGGAGCAAAGACCCAGATTACATCATAATTATAGACTCTAGCTACTATTTCATTATAGGTGAATCTTATATCATTAACAATGCCACTAAATTCATATTTTTATAGTAAAATTTATCTCACTGCCAAATTAATGTAATTGGCTTTTTAAAAAGCTGTCTAAAGTGGCAGCATGACCCCCCAAATTCTAGGATCTAGAATGGACTCCTCATACATTTTGATCATGGAATAAGTCAAAGCACTGCACAAAATGGTATGCTATTTTTAAAAACAGTAGTATCCTTTTCAATCCCCCCCCCAGATAATTTTTGTTTAATCTGAGAAAATCTCAAGTTTTACTCTGAAACTTTGGTTTCTTCAGCCAACCTCTAACACAGGGGTGCCCAAACCCCGGCCCTGGGGCCACTTGTGGCCCTTGAGGCCTCTCAATGCAGCCCTCAGGGAGGCCCCAGTCTCCAATGAGCCTCTGGCCCTCCGGAGATTTGTTGGAGCCCACACTGGCCCGACGCAACTGCTCTCAGCGTGAGGGTGACTGCTTGACCTCTCGCGTGAGCTGTGGGATAAGGGCTACCTCCACTGCTTGCTGTTCCATGTCTGTGATGCAGTAGCAGCAGCAAAGAAAAGGCCAGCCTTGCTTTGTGCAAGGCCTTTTATAGGCTATTGCAAGACCTTCAATCATTCATATAAGTTCATCTTTAATATATTCATTTATGTAAACTTATGCAAATTTATTTCAAATTTTAAATGTAAATTAATTCTTTTTCCACCCGACACAGTGACAGAGAGACGATGTGGCCCTCCTGCCAAAAACTTTGGACACCCCTGCTCTAACAGAAAGTAAAGCTAGAATGTAACAAGATACCATAAGTATATCTCATTAAATGCCATCAGAACTTCTCCTTGCATCCCCCCCCCCATGTAAAGGGTTACCTGGGAAAACAGTTAAGGCTGCAGCCTTAGATGAACCAATTAATTGATCAAACAGATCTAACAAATAGATGAGAAGGTCCCTATCAGGCAAGTGATTTACATTTAAAATGTTTATTACATAAACACTGCAGAAGACGTGTCATCTCAAGAAGCATTTTTTTCTGAATGAAAGAGGCCTCTAAAATTATGCCTGCTGCAACAGTGAGCACAGGTTTTTGTTTTTAATTCAGACCAGTTTAGCACATGCAAACTACTCAAGCACAATGTATTTAATTGGGTAATTGTGCCAAAAGTTGCTATGGTCAAGCCTTTTCTTTCCTTAAATTGCTTACACATCAGTTTCAAGCTTCAAAATTGAAGCCATTCAGACTTAAAGTTTTACAATAGCAGGACTACCAACTAAATAGATACTTATGATTAGTTTGACTTTTTATTAGTAAAACTCAACCTCTTAAACAGAAAACATACAAAAAAATTAAAAGGTCTCTTGGGGGATCCTCGCTACAATAACAGTAATCTCTTGCTTATGCAAGAAATGTCCATTCAAACCAATTAAACTTTGCAGTCCCTACCACCTCCACTGCTCTGTGATATTTTACAATATTGGCAAAGGACCAATAGGACTATGGCCAAAAGTTTTAGATTAACTTTGGAAAACCTTCAGTTGTGACTTTCCAGAATGACAGACTCCACCAAATTCCTCATACTCAGTTCTCTAAATTACAATTAGCAATAAGATTTTATTGTCTTTATCAACATATATGATGTGGTTGATTGATGACAGAAGAAACCAGAGATTATGTTCCTGGGCAAAAAACTTTATATACCACTGGAGCTGTCTTTGCTAAATGGATTGTGAACTTCTTCAGATTTAAACAAAATAGTTTTGGAGAGAACTGAAAAGGATGCTCCAAGACAGCATATGTTCCTTTATCAAGTATTAGTTAAAGAAATAAACTATCAATCAGTTCAAGAATCCTCATTTTAAGTTTTAGCTCCAAATAAATCTTCTGACAGATTTTACCATCTCTAGCAGTTGTACAAACCACAGCTCATACTAAATACATTAAGTTATACAATCCACTTGGGTATTTGCAGAACAAGTTAAGCAAGAGATTGTATGAAGTGGTAGTTTTAAAAGCTCTCTTGAATAGGATAGCCGTTAAGCTCATTATAGCAAGCTAGCTTCATCCTGGAAAAGCATGCAGATCAGAAATATCTGAGGAGCAGACGAAGTGACTTTACTTCACTTCTAAGAACTTCATGCCATCAGATGTAGTAAAGGAGGGATAAGACAGTGAAAACACCCATTGAAGACTATGCCTGATAATTTCCCTATGATGACTCAGTCTCAGAAAACAAAGTCATTTTGAAAGAAAACACAAATTTAAAATATTCTCTTTCCGCCACATAAAATGAAATTAAGAGATTTGTAAATCAGTATGTTATATAAAGATGAAAACCTATACCTCAACACAAGTTTTTAATACCAACCACAATTTAAAAGAACATTTTCAAACACCAACCTATATTTTAAATCAAAGGTAACAAGGAAGAGGAAAGGCACAAACAATGAAACTTTTGAAGGGGGGCAGGGAAGGAGCAGCAGGTTGCTGCATAGCCTGCAAGTCTCCCCCCCCCCCCATGAATCTATAAAATTGTAGAGCATAGCGCACTCTGATTAAAAAGCTGCTAGGATGTGGATTCTCACAAGCAGACAAGACAGCATTGGCTGTTGCCAATTCAGGCATGTGCTCACCTGTCAGCCCTGCACCTGCCCACACAAACTAGTGGCCAGCACCTCTAGCACTGTTGCCCATAGTGAGAATCCCCAAAAAGATACCTTTTATTTTAAATAAATGTTACAAGTTGACATATTTGTACCAAAAGGGCTTTTCTTTTTCTGGGAATCCTATTGTGGTTCACACACTCAACATCTTGGTTTATATTGTTACTCTGGAATTTTTCAGCTTTGCTTCAGGCAAGCATATTAATTTCATAAAACTGAAATCAGAACTGTAGCATTTAAGATCTAATCTCTGATTTTTTATGGACTCCAGAAGCAGGTTCTGAATCATTGCTTATTTTGCAACTATCCATAACCGTAAGGCACACTGAGGCAGCCAGGAAGATGGAGAGGCCAACATCAGTTGATGATGGGCCTCTGTAATGGTGGAAGGATGATCTGGAGCACCTGGCAGTAAAGTATCCCACTGAGTAGCAGGAAGGCATTCTGGGAAGGGGCTAAACTGGGCAGGGGAGGGTGGCCCAATGACAGCAGAGGCTGCTGCTGAATCTTATCCCCCCCTCCTGAGTGCTGGAGCCCAACATGGGTCCCCTCAGTTCTGTTACAGCTAAATAGCTGGTGCAGCTCAGAGGCGACCCATCAGGGCCACACGGTATAAGAACCAATGTTTCCTTATCCTGAGGAGACCTCCAATGGCTGCTCTGGCCCCACAGCCATTTTGGTGCTGCTGTACTGCATGGCACCAGTAGAGCATTGGATTGGGCCCTTAGTAATAACCAACTCTGTTTGAATTTCAAGAAACATCTGTGCAACTTCAATTTAACATTGTCAATTTTCAATAAAAAGGCGCAGAACTACTATAGCAACCTAAAGAAAAATGTAATACTGAGAAGTTTAGCACTTGCGGGATCTATGGTATTTCTTTAGCAGTATATGCATGCCCCTTTATCTGCAGGAGTTCTGTTCTGGAACCCCCATGGATAGCTGAAACAATAGGGTGAACACTCTCCTCACCTCTGGGGGGATTTAGAGCTCAGAAGAAGCTGATGATGTCTGTCACCAACCTCTGCCAAGCTCAGACTGAGCTCTGAAGCCGAAATAACAGTTTCATGGAGAAACTGTTGAAGTGGTGTTTTTAATGCTTTATAAGGCATTGGGAGGTCTGGGGAAACTTGGAGGCTAAATCTTGGGAGGCTGATCTTGGAGTCTAAAGTCTAGTACTGTACCTCCCTGAGGTTAAGAGTGCAGAGAAAGATGTTTAAAAGTGCTGGTTGTCTGAATAGATTCTCCCTCTGGGGTAACATGCCATAGCATGGCTACTCTTGAATTTACCCTGAGGTACAGATAACAGTAATGGAAAGTCCCAGATTACTCAAGAAGCTCTTATTTTGAGTAATAAACTAAACTGAAGCAAATTATCTCTCAATATGTTCTATATGGCAAGTTAGTGGACTGTATAATTGAACCTAAAGATGCAACCAGAAGCATACTAAAAAAAAATGTTTTTACAGAGTCGCTCCTTGGCAGATTCTAGAGGCTTGAACGTTAAATTGAGCTCTCTTCTCACTACCCATGCATCAGTGTAGTTTTGTTCATGGAGTACAGTTTATAAGTGATGATGTGATGGCAGTTTGGATTTTTTGTCCAATGTGGATTACTTGGCACTTTCACTATAAGGCATCTGCTACCATACTGCCTTTAGAACTCTTCAATCTGTTTGGAATTTCACTATCCTGAAAGATGCAATGTCTTCTGAAAGATTTATCTTTACATGAGACATTATGCAGGAATCGGGTAAACAAAGAAGGTGATGCCAGTTGCAGTACTGCATCAGGGAGTTATTTGCTGTCATTTTAATTGCTGGATACTGAAAGAGTATATCTTCTTTCAAGCTTTAATAGAAGAAACCAACCAGCAACTAATAGCATACACAGCCCCAATTTAAAGTTACAGATCACTTTCTCCAGAATAGTTCTATAAAAGATCTACGCAACTGAATTATGGCATTTCTGTACTGCCACTATCACTTGGATAGGAATAATTTTGCAGGCCTTTTTATAATCTGTCAAACAACTACATGATAGAATGCTTTGTCAGTAAGGACACCATTTGCTTGTAACTGGAAATAGTTGGGTTTTAAAAAACCATTCAAAATAATATACCTTCCTCTCCATTATCTATATTAATTCAATTCTTATGAGAAAGATTTATTGGCATTTTAAACAGACACTCAAGCTAAAATTGCCTTCCAGAAGCCCATTTGTAGTTGCAGAATCTAGTTAAAGTTAACTATCACCTCACTCATACATAGTAAGAGAGGGAAAAGCATAACATGAAAACAGTTACTTGCTTGGAACAAAGACATCTCTTCCTGAGATGGCTGCTCAGAAATATTCTTCAAGTCATAACAGCCATTTATTGCCTTTCTGCAAGCAGCAGTAGAATTAAAGACTAATACTCACCACATTAAAATCTAGGTTTTTCTCCACCCATTCTTTGGCTTCTTCAAATTCATCTTTCATTTCCATGATATATAGTGTATCCAAGGCATCGACAATAGTTGCTCCTTGAATATTACCTATAAAAAAACTAACTTGTTATAACCAAGAATATTCATACAATTAGACAAAAGGTCTATTTCCATGTGTCTTCTCTCAAGCAATAAATACTTTCAAGGTGTATTTACCTTATGAATAAAATAAAATCCTATAGGTATTGGATTTTGTTTGCTTTACAGAATATTGTATAATCCTATATAGTCCTACTCAAAAGTAGAAATATGCTGAGTATTTCTCAAAGTACTCATTGAGTTCAATAGGACTTACACACAAGTGCATATATGATTGAAGCCTAGATATCTCATTAAGCTAGGGCTGAGGCAGTAAGCCCAAAGCTGCCCACTTCTGCTCTTCCAACCCCATCTCAATGCTTTCCTCTACACTTCTGATCTGTGTCCCCCTTCCTTTTTCAATCCAGGGAGAAGGAGGAGAGGATCAGTAGATGCAAGCAGGTGGACAAAAGTGAGTGCTCTGTGCCAATCTGCTCCCAGAGGCAACTGCTTCAGTTAGCCTCATGAATGGGCCCAGAAGAACAGTGGGACTAGAGTGCAGCACTTAGGCTGGATCCTAACCCCCTCCTGAGCAGCCTGGCATTACACAGGTTGCTCAGATCTGCACCAGTTATTTTGCTAGTGCAGATCCAAGTAGCCCTGTTGCAGTGGCTGGGCAATACTTGGGGTAAGGAGACATGTCCCCTTACTCCAAATTGTACTCCATCCACCTTCAAACCTGCGATGGGTACAGGGGGTGTTATTTCTTCCACACACACCACTCCCTGTGCTTTACCACAACATGCATTTGGGAAAATTAATTTCTCACTGTTAAGCCTGTTTTATTCTATTTTAGACCCAATCACTTCTTTGTAGTGATTTTTGCTGCTATGCTGCCTAAACCACAACTATTTGCTCTTAGGCTCCTGCAACTCCCTTCCATGTGGGCTACATTTTTTTGTTCTCTGCACTATTCAAATAATCTATAATGTATTTCCAGTCTTGATTCTGCTCTTGGGACGCCTTTGCATAATGTTTCCTTACCTTTTATGCAAGTATGTTACGATATCAGATGCCACAATGATGAACCTGGTTGTATGTTAATATACTTACAGGTGTGTGACACTTAAAAAAGGGGAAACAATCTCAGTCTTTTTTATACAATCAGGTCATTAAGCAAAAAATTTAGTGCTTTGTTGTGTAAACAGGCACTCCCTGCCAGAAACTAGCTGACTACACAGGCTAATGGAGACAGATTACCTTTTCTTTGCATCAAGAGCCTCTTTGTTGTGTAAATACAAACTACTGCAGGCCATGGGAGACCAGACTGCCTCATTAAGATCCTCTTCCTTGTGTTTTGACCATTGTCATATGTGGTCTGTCACTAAGCAACACACCTGTATCATTTACTGAATTTATACCTTGCCTTTCCATCCTGATTAAGGGCCCTCAAAGCAGCTATATAAACTTACTCAAAGAGCAGTACTCTAGTTCTGACCACAACATTAACTGCTGCCCTTGCCATTTCTCTTCTAAATAACCACTCAGTAACACAGGCTTTTTTAAATCAAGTGTTGCCTATTAAATGTTCACCACTGAACTGTGCTCTAGCTACGGACAACACGTTAAAAAGGCAGGAAAAATTTGACAAAGTAAGCACATTAATGGATCTAGAAAGCACGATAGATGTTTTTGTGGAAAAACGTTTTATTCAGACCCTGTTACAGATTCTTGAAACAGAACTACAGGAAATATACGACTTTTAAATTCAGATTTTGCAGCTCTACTTATGTATCAACCAGCCATAAAGACCAATACTGAACTATTCTAGGCATGCCCTACAAAGAAATATTTTACTCAACTCACCGGAAATGGCATGAGAAAGTGGAGGTTAACATCCTAGATCAATGATTTTCAACCTTTTTCAGTTCACGGCATACTGACATGGTGCTAAAATTTTCAAGGCACACTATCAGACTTTTGACAAGTGGCAAGGCACACCATGCTATTGGTGGGAGGCTCACATCCCCCAATAGCCCTATTAATAAATTATCTTTCCTCAAATTCTCGCTGCACACCTGCAGACTATTCACGGCACACCAGTGTGCCACGGCACAGGGGTTGAAAGTGGCTGTCCTAGGTTAAGGAAAGTTTCAGTATTCTAAACTCTGATAAAAAGAGGAATTAGATGAATTCTTAAAATGCTCAATTTTAATGGGAAAGCAAGTTCAAAAACTTGCTGAATGGGAAAACTGTGTTTTAAATTCTTAAAAACAATAGTACACTGAATACACAACACTGCTATAATAATCACTGTAAAAAAGACATCTGTGTATTATGGATGCTATGAGAACCTGCAGTTTATATTTTCTTAGTCTGTTCAAGCCTGCAAAGTTTACAAACACTTACAAGTGAGTAACTCTTGTTGAAATGTTCAAGTAAATATGAATTGGATTGGTTTGCATAGAGCAGGGGTCTCCAAACTTTTTGGCCAGAGGGCTGCATCAAATATCTGGTACAATTTTGAGGGTAAAAAAAAAATTTAAAGATAAAATTTATATAAATAGAGATGCAACTTAGATATGTGAATAAATGAATGAATGGACTCATTCATTCAACCTCTCTGGTCCTTAGAACACCCTCCAGATGCAACCAGAGCATAGTTCCAGTCATGTTCAGCAAAGTGGGCCAGGGGCTTTCAGGGGACAAGAGGCTGGCTGCGGGCCGCATAGAGGCTCAATGGGGGCCACATCTGGCCCCCAGGCCGGAGTTTGGAGATCCCTGGATAGAGGACAGTTCATTCCACAGGTAAATAGAATGGATAATATGCATTCTTACAGCACATAAGACAGCTTGTGGTCACAGTCAAGAAGAGGAAACTAGTGCTGGGTACTTGCCAGAAAAATGTGTTAGCAAGTGATAATATTCTTAAAAGCATACATATTATTAACATACTGACTGTGAAGACTGTACCATGAGAGCAAACAGCAGTCGGTTCTAATCGTGTGCTTCTCCTGAACAATGTTACATCAATATTTTTCTCCAATACCAATTTGGATAGGCCACCAAGAGACAAACATGCAACTTGGCATAGCATCATTTAGAGCAGGGGTGCCCAAACTCTGGCCCTGGGGCCACATGCAGCCCTCGAGGCCTCTCAGTGTGGCCCTCAGAGAGGCCCCAGTCTCCAATGAGCCTCTGGCCCTCCAGAGATTTGTTGGAGCCCACACTGGCCCGAAGCAACTGCTCTCAGTGTGAGGGCGACTGTTTGACCTCTCGCGTGAGCTGTGGGATGAGGGCTTCCTCCACTGCTTGCTGTTTCACATCTGTGATGCAGTAGCAGCAGCAAAGGAAAGGCTAGCTTTGCTTTGTGCAAGGCCTTTTATGGGCCTTGAGCTATTGCAAGGCCTTCATTCATTCATATAAGTTCATCTTTAATATATTCATGTAAGTATACTTATATAAATGTATTCAAATTTTAAATGTAAATTAATTCTTTCCCCCCCCAGCCCCTGACACAGTGTCAGAGAGATGTGGCCCTCCTGCCAAAAACTTTGGACACCCGATTTAGAGGACAAAATGGAGTAATCCAATTTAAAATGATCATGGTACAAATAGGATAAAGATTTCATCTACCAATAAATATTGGAACTAGTTAAGTTGCCATATGGAAGTGTTATTGGATTTAAAATAGATTATTATATTAAATCAGCACAAGCTATAAATACAAACTTCTGTTTTTGGCTCCAGAAGGATAATTCAGCTTCTAGCTTACGTCATAAGTCTCTAAAAGCAAGGTAGGGCATATCAAGTAAGAGACAATTAACTTCTAAAAATTGCAAGACATCTGTGAAGAACCTGTGCACAGAGCTCACCCTTGCAAATAAGTATTACAGGGATGCCCATCCTGCTCCATCCCTAGCGCTTCATGTCTGCTTCTGTCATGCTTCTGTTCTACCCTGCTCTCTGGAAGACATACATTCAGCAGGTCAAACTTGTACAATATTTGTTTAGCAGCATGGGACTTGGACCCACCAAGTGTTCTAGCTGAAAGAAAGAGAGAGCAAGCAGGGCAGTCCGCTGCACAGTACAGTACTGTACTATGAAAACTGGACGGGACAGGACAAGCAGGAAGACTTTAATACAGGTTTGTACATTTTCCATAAAGATTTGCACCTTAGTGATCTATCACTTGTCACAGACAAGTAACAAACTGCAAAGTTGCTGGAGCAAAAACAATTTTACTTCATAGCCTTGCATGGAAACAGTGACAGCCAGTCTACATTCATAATGACTTGCAGATTTTTCATCTTTCCATAAACCAAATTGGTTATTCTCACACAAACCCTCAAATCAGTTTTATAGTCAGAAAGAATGGTTCAATGACTAGAACCACCAAGTTCTATTGGGGATCAAAATGAATCAGAGCTTGCAGCAGCCAATAAGTATCATAAATGTCAACAACTACAGTAATCGCATCCTGCTTCCAAAAACAATAGGACTGTTCTCAACAATATTTGCCATTTACTTGTGGTCACTTTTTTAAAAAAAAACCCACACAAAACACATTTGCAGGGGGAGAACTAGAGCATCCCCGATGCTTCCAAAGTGAAAGTGGGTCGATCACACCCCACCTCCACTAAACCGGCAGCGCAGCGGGATCGCTCCATTTTCACTTCTGACAGGGCTGCAGGGACTGGGGTGCACTCACAAGTCCCTGCAGCAGTCGTCCTGGGGTGTGGGAAGCCCTTTGTGAGCATCTGCAGGGCTCCCTAAGTCAGCAGAAGCAAAAGTGGAACGATCACGCTCTACTTCTGGTTTTGCGGAAGTGGAGTGCAATTGCTCCACTTTCACCTCTGCTGACCTGGGGATTCCTGCAGGCACTCACACAGGGCTCCTCGCACCCCAGGACAGCTGCTGGACACCTCAGGACACCCCAGAACAGCTGCTGCAGGAACTGGTGAGTACACCCCAGTCCCTGCAGCCCCCCTGAGCAGCAAAATCCTGGGGATTGTGTCACTGCCTTCCCCCCACCCCCACAAGGACTTACTGTGGGTTTCAAACTCCTGGAGAGTTTGAAAACCGCAGCAATAGCGATTAATCTGCTTATGACTGGGACAAGTTTTATGTGATAGTCAAATGAACCAGTTGCATTTTTTCTATGCACGTGATCCCGTTTTCTGTATGAAATTACAGTGCTTGCTTATCAATCCAAGTACTTCCAAAATGAAAATTTTGTCTAAGCAAAGCATGAGTTGAATCCAAAAGCCTATAGTACAGCATGTCCAGATGCTACCATGGCCTCCATGTGATGCATATAAATCACATCATGTGGTTGGTTCCATCAACAAAACATAAAGGCAGTAAACAGACTCTTCTGATTACACAGGATAAACTTGAATGAGCCAGAATGCATTGTTGCACTTGTGTTTGGCACTAGATCCTTCCTCAACTGTATTCATCTGGTTTGCAATTTATGTTGCCAAAAATGAGTAATTAACATGGGTCAAGGTCAAAGCATGCAAGGTCCCAAGGAAAATTGAATTTTTTCCAACTGATATTTCAGACTACAGTTCTAACATACAAGGCTGACCTGACAAGCCAAAAAGCCAACTACCAAGATCCCTTTGATTTTTTCTCTACCATTCTGTTAGTGGCAGAAATTGCCTTTTTATATGACACTAAAAAAGATGTATTTCAAGGGGATATGGCCCTGAAAAGGTTTGGCTTCTGCCATGATAAACAGGCCCAATCAGTCCTGAGCAGAAGTTACTTTTTACTCATCCTTCCCAAATAGCAAGCATTCATTACCAGAGGAATGGGCAACAAAGGACCTCAAAACCTCTATTAGAATGGTATCACAGGATACACTTTATTAGACCACAATCCTGAGCATGGTTAAACATTAAGGATAAACATCTTAATGAACAGAAGTCTCCTGCACTCAGGCCGCCAGCACAGGGTTGAAAGATGAGCAATGTAGATACAGCACCTATGCAATCTACCCCAATGAAACCGAGAGAAAACTGGAAGGCTTCAGCATGGGAGCATGATTTGGAATCATGGACAACACTACATTTTACATTTAGGGATTACAGGATGAAACTAAGAGCCTATCCCTCCCTGGCACCCAGTGGCACCAAAATGGCCACTGCTGTATCCTGTAGGGCCAGGGAAGGTGCAGCAGGTCTAATTAAGGGAAGCTTGGTTCCCTTACCCTGTGCAGAATGCAACTGGCTCTAATGAGTCTACTCAAATCTGAACCAACCTCTTACTTGGTGCAAAACCAAAGAGATCTGTGTCTTCCAGCTCTGCTCAGGAGGGGGGGATAGGATCCGGCAGCAGCCTCAGCTACCATTCCCATCCCTTCTGGGCCCAACCTGCCTGCGGAACTGCCTTCCTTCCACCCCGTTCTTCCCCCTCCTCGCTTTTCCCTATCCCAAAAAGCCTCCTTGCAGCTCAGTGGGGTTACTCACTGCCGCGCGCTCGTCATCCGTATCCTTCCTGTACTGTGACCCAGTGCTGACTGGTGCTGGCCTCATTGCACATTCTCTGCTAGCATCAAGGTGCCTTGTGGCACTTTCATAACAGCCGTTGCCAGGGTAGCGTGCTGGCTGGAGGCATAGCCCTGGCATTGGATTGGGCTGTCAAACTGGGCTACTGCAGACACTCAACCATAAGTTGATCCCACAGATAAGTCGAGGGCAGGTTTTGAGCCAGCAATCATGGAATTTTCTATGACCCTCAGATAAGTCGGGGGTTAAACTTAGGGGGGTGTCTGACTATAGTTTTGTCTGACTTTACCTGAGGCCAGATCCTGAAAAATAACCTACCACTAATTGTTACCTAAGAACTGTAGTCTCTAATTTATTAAAAACATAGTAAAAGGTCATAAGATACATTTCTATTCTTTTTAAATTCTGGTCTTCACCACTGTTTTGTAAACACTATCAGATACTTGAGAAAGAATGGACTAATGGAAGAAAAAGGTAGGTCCTGCTCCAGAATGCTTTGCAAGGACCAGCAAGGCAGGAAGGGAGGTAGCTAGTTGGCTACGAAAGCCCAGCCAATAGCTAGTTTTTGGTCATCAATTCATCTATGAACTAGTGATTGATCACTTTCCAAATTGTTTCAGATTTTTTTACTGTGCTGGTTTTCAATCACCTAGAATTTCTCAGCACACTTCTGGCGCAAAACAGTGCAAAGGCAGAGTCTTCTGTTCTTCAAACAGATAAAAAGAGAGAATATGTGTTGAAGTCTGGGTTTTCATAGAAAGGAGCTGAGGGCTTGTATTATTATAAACATTTTGCTAACATGAAGAGTACAATTTATGGAAATGGGCTGCCAAGGGATATGCAAGTGAAAAAGGTTGGGAACCACTGCAGGAGATCCATGAATCAAATCCACCTTTAAGGTGTCTGGTGTGTTAAGCCAGAAGCTCTACATATAACATACAAACTGGGAACGTGCAATTCAATTCACAGCAGAGAGATTCAGTTGCATATATTTGCAACCCTTTTTACTCAGAAGTAGACCAAGTGCTTTCCATGGGAGTTATTTTTAAATAATGGTGCACTGAATTGTAGCCTGGGACTTTATTTCAAATGGAAGGAAGATCCCATCCTGGTGTTAAAAAAAAATGCATGCATTTGCAAAAAGGAACCAGGTTGCAGCAGCATTTGCAAAAGAGGAGAATAAAAGGTTAACTTTGGCTGGAATTTCCTAGGTTACTATAGAAACAAATGATCTCTGCATTGCTTCTAATGAGCCTGCTTTAGCAAGAAAGGAAAGGCTCTGCGCTCTGATTGACCCGGAGATAAGGCGAAATGATAATTGGAGCTTGATTACTTGGCAAAAATTTTATAGGTGAGTATTTAGGGTATGTTACCGCAGATAGAAAGAATGATAGCTGTGTGTCTCCTTTTCTCACTATCCTCCATAACATGGTGTCATATTTAACAAGTGATGATTTTTTCACCACACACTAATGTGTCCACAAAAGTGAAATGAAGATAGAGAAACTTGGAGCACAGCGAGGGAATGCACCACATCCCTGAATAGGATAGGGAAGATGACACATGGCTGCTTTTTTTGCTAGCCTTTTTGGGTTTGCTATACCATCTAGTTCCCTTTCTATCCCAAGCCAGGGAAAATGCCCACAAAATCTTGGCAAACCAAAACTGTTCGGTAGGACTTCAGGGTTCTGGCTGGAATACAGAAACAGCAAAGCTAGGATTCCACTACCATATGAACAAAGTAAATATATAAAAGACATGGAAGCAATTTCAAGGAAGTATATATACAAAGTGTGTGTGTGTGCGTGTGTTTTATTTATATATATATATATTATGACATATATATTATGTCGTAAATAAAAGACAAGGAAGCAATTTCAAGAAAGCTTTGAAGTTAATCCTTCATTTAAACAAGGGTTCCTCATATAGTAAAGTTTCTACCAAAAACCATCACCCTATATACAAAAGCTACAATAAAGCAACTGAAGTGAGAATTTAACTGAATGAGCCTACTGTCAAAGCTAGAGGGCACCCCAGGACTCCACTCCATTGTACATAATTAGTATTGTCTATATTAAGGGTGTTAAAAATCTACTGGACTGTCAGATCAATGGAAATGTTTTATTTTGATATTTTAAGTCTCCCAAGGATCTACACTGGTGGGATAAAAATCCTAAAAATAAACTGCACTATATAGTGGCATTGTACTGGAATTAGAGTTGTGATATTTTCCATAAATGGAGACAACACTGTGACTGAGACAACACTGAGACAAAAATGCTACTTTTGTTATATTCAATAAGTAATTATTTAAAGAAAGCACATGTCACAACAGCTGGTTAAGAGCACACACGCTGCCAATGTAATTTAACTTTAAAGCAGTAAATCAGCTGATGTCACTAAGTACAAAAGCACATATTACTTACCAAATAAATTGCTTGAGTGTCCTTGCTTCGATACGGGTTTCAGTTCATTTAATCCCCATGCATAACGTTTATAATTATCCCAGGCATGTTTCATCATCTGGTGGGAAATGAAAGCAGGATTATAATGTTGATTTAGCAAGAAGCCTCTGTGGTAAATACTAGCAGGAAATATACTGTACACTAAGGATCAACATGCTTAATTCAGTGGCTAATTAAATTCATCTTATTACAGACATAATACTTTAACATTAAACATTAACAGTATCATGATGCTGTTGTATTTTTAGTTGTAGCAGGCAGTCTTTTTATCCAATTCTATTCCCTATTGTTAATTAGGAATTTGTAATGCACACCCATTAATTCTCATTAAGAAGTTTAGCACACAGGCTATTAATCCAATTAAGAATTTCCCTCTAAGACAACAGGCACTGTAAGTGAAGATACTATTAGCAAAGTTGGGATATTTTATTCACCTGCAATGTATGTTTGCACAGTTATGCAATGTAAATTCAAAGTCTGGTTGAGATTGCAGCTTGGTTATAAGCAAGCTGTCTGAAGGAAAGCCAAGGAAACTATGGCAGAATATACCCATTAAAACCAGCTTAAACTCTGGATTCACATATACTGAGATGACTTAGGTGGGGTCACCGTGAAGGCACAAACAAGGACCGTAGCAGAAACTGCTAAGAACTTCAAGTTTGAAGTTAATTTTCCTAGAAAAAGGAATCAATTCCTGCTCTACAATAAATATCATTGAATCTGAATGAAGTAAAAATTTTGTAACTTGTAAACACATATACCTGTCTCCCAAGGACTTGTTTTCCAGTCATACACTGGATATTGGCACTATTGCTTTTGAAAGGAGATGGGCTATAGTTCAGCAGTACAAGATGCTTTGCATACAAAAGTTCCCAGGTACAATCCCAAACATCTTCAGGTAGGACTGGAAAGTCCTGACATCCTAGAGAAACACTGCTAATCAGTGGACCAATGGTCTCCTCAGTATAAGACAATTTTAATTGTGATCTCTCTCATATACATGCTCAGAGTAGGGAATATTGCAGTTACAGTCTGAAGTTTGCAGCAAATAGCCACTCCAGGAGAAGATTTGCCATCAGGAAAACAGAGCAAGGGCAAATGGGCATGGTCCCAATCCATCTTAGCTTCTGCCCCCAATGGCTGCTATTTATGAAGTGTGCATGCTTGTGCATACATGCACACAGAAGTCCTCTTGTATAGTTTGATTCTAAAACTAGTGGGATTATCAAAAAACCTGACTATAGTACACAAGCACTAGCTAAGTTAGTGACAAGCTACTTCTCGCCAACACACATCTGCCTTCCATCTCATCCAAAGAGGTCTGGTCTAGAGGGTTGAGCCTCCATTTGCCTGAAGATGACATCCGAAGGTCACCAGTTTGAGGCCACCGGCAATGGCGAGATCTTGAAGCAGCTGACAAACCGAGCCAAGTTATTTAACCTGCTCTTGGAGAGATGAAGTAGCTGCTTGTCAGCCTGCCTGGGAGGAATCTGGGGGCCAGTAAGTGAAAACAGACCACAAAAGATCCATCTGAAAAGTTGTGTGGTTCTTGAAAGATAGAACCTTTCTTCAATTGTAAAAATCCTACGGGGATTTACGAGAACAGCCTGCTCGCAGAACAGCTTGCTTATGTAAACAGCCTTGAATTAAAGTCTGAGGAGAAATCTGACGACTAAGAAAGGCAGTATATAAATACCTGTATTATTACTATTATAAAACCCAACACTGAGAAAAGCAACTGAAGGGCAGTGTCAGAACAGCTTTGTAAAGATTTTTCAAAACTGTGCTCAGAGCTAAACTAGATATGGTTCTCAAACATAAGCCCTGGACGTGTATCCCTCTGCCCAATCAGACTATGATGTGCAAGCATGAGGGACTTGAGTGACAAAGTGTCCTGGTGATGAAACATCAAGGTAAACAAGAAGCAGGCAAATAGGCAACTTAAACATCTGAGTAAGTTGAGCAGGAGGTTAGTGTACATCCTCCTCCTTATAGTAAACAATGCCTGTAGATATATTCGGCATAATGGAAATGTACTAGGGTGAGAAATCAAGTGGGATATGGTTATTTCAGGATACAAATTAAACAGAAAGAACAGGGAGGGGTGCATTGGGGTAGTGCTGCTCTGCATATGGGATCTAAAAAAAATAGAAAATTTAGGGGAACCAGACTCTTGCACAGGTATCATAGTGGGTGGAAATAGTAGGCCCAAATAAAAATTTAGTACATGTAATAGCTTACTGCCATCCTGATCAATGCTAAGGGCGATCTTGACTTGAAGAATCACAAAAGGAATCCAAAGAAAAAAGCATTTAATAGAGGACTTCAATTACCTTTACATAGACTGGTAAATTCACTTTTGGGTTATGATAAAGAAAACTTTTAGATAAACTGAATGATTGTGCCCTATAACAGATAGTCTGGGAAGTGACCCTAGGCTTAATCCTATGTGGTAGACCTATGTGGACCTATTACAAGACGTAAATTTGTTGAATTGGCAGAGAACAGCGATCTTAGTGTTATCCAGTTCACCTTAGTGCTATCCAGTTCAGCATATACAAAATTGAGAAGTTCAGAACAGACATACTGGAATTCAAAAGAGGGCACCTCACTAGAGAAGTAGTAAAAAAGAGAAGTCTAAGGGGTCAAATCTCTCCAGAGCACACAGGACTTACTGAAAAACTAGGTTCAACTAGAACGCAGGAAAGGAAAACTGGAAAGAGATCACAAAGTCCAGAATAAGCCATCATGGCTCAAGAGTCGAGTTAAGTAACCTGTAAAGGTAAGAACACTTCCTTCAGAAAATGGAAGTCCTGCCCAAATGAGGAAAACAAGAAGGAACACCACCTTTGGCAAAAGAAATGGAAGCTAACAAGGAGAGATGAAGGAAAAGTGAGGGGAAGATGAACATGGCTAAAATCAAGGCAAAACAATAAAAACATTTTTAAAATATACCAAGGGTAGGCCTCTTGCCACAGAGGCAGCTGGGTCATTAGGTAAGGAAATAAAAGGAAAATTTAGGAGGATATAGAAATTACAGCAAAGACAAAAGAATTTTTTACTTCTGGCCTTCAGCACAGTAAATGTAGAACAGGCACCTATGCCAGGGACATCATTTGAAGAACTGAGTCAAACAGGAGTGAATTGGGGTGGGACTCTAGAGCACATCATATTAAAAACAAGTCACTGGGTCCAGATGGCATCTACCCAAGAGTGCTTAAGGAACTCAAATCTGAAACTTTTTATCTAACAAAAATATATAAGCCATCTATTAAACGAGCCACCATGCCACAGGACTGGAAGGTTGCCAATGTAATGATATTTAAAAAGGGTCCCAGGAAATTACAGGCCAATCAGTTAATGTTACAGGCAAACTAGTGGAAAGCTTAATTAAAATTATTATGCATACAGAAGAATGAACTAGCATGGTTTGTGAAAAGATAAGTCTGCCTCACTAACCTTAAAGAGTACTTTGAAAGTATCAACCGGATTGTGGGTAGAGGTAATTCAGCTGAGACTGTAAACTTAACCTTTCAAAGTTTTTAACAAAGTCCCTCAAAGGCTGTGGTATACACAGTCATGAAATTAGAGGACAGGATGAATTCCCTGTACTTCCTGATCGTTCCCTCCAAAGTTGGAATTTGTATGCCAATTGGTTCACATTCCTTTCCATTTCATTTTGTTGCAAGGTTCAAGAAAGCAAGACTCAGTACTCAAGGGTGATCGTTTGCAGGCTTTATTTCATTGCAATCAATGGGTATCTCAAGGGACTCATGTCCAAAGCACTGAGAGCAATTTCCCAATGTTACCTGGACCCTTTATACCATTCTGGGTCCTTTGTTTGAAAATCTGAACTTCCCTTTGGTTGAAGTTTGACATCATAGATGGGACTAACTCTTAAAGATAACTTTAGAGACACCTGAAAGGCTTGTTTCAGGTTACAGTTCCCATAAAAGGTAAAACTAAACAATTAAACATATTGAATTACAAAGTTTTCAAGAACCAGCAGGGGTTGCTATAATATTTTATCCAGTACTGACCCAGTACTGACCCTTACTTGCATCCATCGATCCAATTAGGGGCTTCCTTGACAGGTCCCCGTACCATCCTCATTAAGAGATGACACAATGCTCAAAGACATGTGTGAAGACCTCACCTTTGGCAGAACTTCAGACCCATTTCTTGGCATACATCCCCTTCAGACTCATCCTAATTAGTATGGCCTTGCTTGAGCCACCTATCTTATCTCTTCTGCATTTCTTCTTCTGGTTTTAGTAAAACACTGTGGGGCCCTCTGCAAAGCAAAGACCTTTAAACTTCCTTTAACAATTTCACTAAAATCAAACATTTTGATTTCTATGTCTTAATTCTATATAACTATTGTGATCAGTTACCTTGAGTACATTGGTATTAAGGGATATATCTTTTGCCCTAAAAAGCATAAAAGATATTGGCAGGCATAGTGGTGTATATCCTTGCTAAGAAGTGACCTCGTTCCTCTTCAGTGGTTGCCTACCACCTGCTAAAGTGTAATCTTTGAACTAAGTCTTCAGCCAGCTTCTTTGCTCTCAAACTTTTCAAGTAACTTTTAGTCCCCTATGGCCTGCCTCTATTTCAGTTGCAATTCAAACAGTCTCCAAAAGCAGAAGTTTCCTGATACTTTTCACTCTGTCCCTTTCATCTTCTTGCCCTCTCATTACTTTCAAAGGGGGAGTAGCATTGTCTCACTTTGACTTGTTCAAGGATGCTTATCTAATTAAAATGTGTGTTGTCTTCTAAAGTTCATCTCTTGCAGGTGTCTATGGTTAGCTAGCTAGATGCTTTTAGTTTGCCAAGGAACATTGCCAACTGATAGCAGAGCTGTTAATGAGCAGAGAAGCTTTCCCCTAATTTCATGCTTTTCTGTCTTCTTCTTGCCTTCTATGCTAATGTCAACATAGAAACACCTGTGAAGCCTTCTTGCAATGTTAAAGCTTTTGTCTGTTCTTAAGACTTTTCTAAAATCAAGTAGCAAAGGTTGCTTAAGACTTACAATGACTACTATGTCCCCATATATGTTGGCTACACTTTAGGGCAAGGACTATTTTACCTATATGTGTCTTTTCCTTTGAAAGCATGGAAGAACAACAATTTAAAACTATAAACACACACGGGCAGACTGTCCTACTTCCGCCAAGCTGGGGCCTATCTTATCTATTTGCATTCCAAGGTGCTTACGCCTAAGCAGCTCTGTGAGAATACAATTTTGCCTTTAAATGAAGTCAAATAGCCTCTTCTATTCTGTTTTTCTATACTTTTGCAGTGTGGCTTTTAAAATGATTCTTTCTTTGCTTATACTCATACTGGGCTATCCAGTGACATTACAGTCTAGGGTCAAGGATCACCTTGCCTCAATTTCACTCCACCAATTAGGAAGGGCCATGACACCACTCCAGCAAATATAAACTCCCAGCACACATGAAGTTGTGGGTAGTTCCATTCCAGCAGCCTGAGAATCCATTCTGTGGAATACCCACTCATGGATTAGGAAAAGAAGAGTTGGAGATTTCATTCAGGCAAGGTGATACAGCTAGGGAAATGGCTAGCTAGAATGTGTCAGATTTTCCATTTCATTTGTCTGGTTCATTCAATTCTCCTAGCTATCACTTTTGACCCACCATTCTTCCTCTGTTTAAACTTCCAATAAAGCCTGGTTCTGTTTTAAGCCCTGGTCTGCCTGGTCCCTGGTTATGGGCCTGTTCAGTGGATTGCCTTGCTACTGTGAGGGATTACAATAAGAGTTCTCCCAAGAGTAAGTTTTTGGCCAGACAGCTTCCCCCAGCCTGCAGGCAATAGATACATTCTACCAAGACTTCTCCCATTCAGTTGCTTATCCAACAAAGGAAAATGAGAAGCGCACTAATTACTAAGCTGCAATCTCTTGGGAGTCCCCTCTTAGCCATGACAAGGTCTTTTTATGCACAGGTAAATGGTGAAAGACAAGGATGCAGACAGCAGGAATAATGGGCAATTTATCAATGGAAGTAAGTTTTTTATTGGGACCAGTGCCTATAACTTGCTCATTAACGATTTGGAGTTAGAGTAAATAGTGAAGTGGTCAATTTTGCCAACACCACTAAACAGGGTGGCAAGATTTTTAGATACATAGGAGGTATTTCTTCACATAGCATATGGCCAGCCTGTGGAATTCATAGCTACAAGATGTGGTGATGGCCACTAGCTTTAAAAGGCAACTGGACAAATTCTTGGAGGCCAAGAATATCAATAGACTTGATGGGTTATATGCTATCTGCCACTTCAGTGGCAGTATGTCTCTCAATATCAATTGCAGAACAGCAAAGGCAGGAGAGAAGCATGTCTATCTCTATGTTGGCTTCCCAGAGGCAGTTGGTTAACCACAGTGGGAAAACAATGCTCCACTAGATTGGCCTTGATCTGATCTAACAGGGCTTTTCTTATGCATGAGGAATAGTCTGTTTAACCCCTCAGTTCTCCACCATTTCCATGCCAAAACCACCTGGGAGCAACTGTAGCAAATGGCATATTCAGGGAAATAACTTTTGGAAAGAAAATGGTGTGGGATAAACAGATCCAAATTTCTACTTCTCCTGACCCCGCTGCTATTTGAAAATAAGCCTCAAACAAGACAATGTATTTACCATCATACTTATTTGGCTCTTAGAAGAAAACCCAATTGATTAAAGCAGTGGTTCACACATTTAGCACCAGGACCCACTCTTCAGAATAATAATCTGTCAGGACCCACTGGAAGTGATGTCATGACTGGAAGCAACATCATCAAGCAGGAAAATTTTTAACAATCCTAGGGTCCAGTCCTACTAAGTATTAAGCCCCATTTACTATCATTGTTAAAAGAATATACATAGTAACTTGTTAAAAGTACAGGTCTGTAGCATTTCCCCAAATGCAGTCACACACCATGGTAGCATCAAGTCTAATATATTAAGAATAAAATATTGAAATGAATGGGAACTCACCTGAAATTGGCTCATGACCCACATAGCGGGTCCCGACCCACAGTTTGAGAAACATTGGATTAAAGGCTATTTACCAAATCTAATATGCATACCTAGAAAGTTATCTAAAGACTGTATTGTTAAGTATTAAACTCTTTCTGAAGCCAGGATGCTAAAACATCTATCTATTTCAGAGAACTACATTTTGAAATATAAACTCTCAATAGTCGCCCATTTCCAAGTCAGAAATTTGATTATGGTTATACAGTGTTCAGCAAGATTCTGTTGGATAACAAAATATTGTAATATGGTTAGCTTTGAGAAACTTTCACATTCTTTCATTTTAGAACTGTCAGTGAAACATCTGCGTGAACTGCTTGACTAAATACCTCCCTAGCTACTACACATACTGTTCTGAGTATTTCATAGGAGTATTGTATCACTCTTATACATACTTACTAGTATCACATGATCACTTACTAGTGATCACTATGATCACTAATATCACATACAGTATCATACTGTATCACTAGTATACATACTAGTATACTATCACTCTTTCAACATAATCCCTGGAAAAGTATACCTAAGACTGGACCTCTGGGGGCTGAGTATCCCTCTCCCCATAAAGGCACCAGCTTTTGCTAACAAGGTTCCAAATTTATACCTGTCGAACAGGAAACAGAGACCAGCACTTCACATATGCTAATGGACAAGTATCAGAGAGTAATAAGCTAAACTTGTGATAGGGTGATAGATTGTGGCTGTAATCCACAAATCAATTAAGCCAGAGCACTTTAAAGCTATCTACTCACAATTTTCAAGGTGATTAAACCTGTAATTTTATCTTTTTTTAAAGTATTTGTTTTCCCCACCCTTTAGCCTACAAGGCTCCTAGTACATTACATAAAACAAAAACAGGAAACCATTACAATAAAAAAGAGACAATAGTGGGTATGCCTTGCTTTTATCTTCTCTTCTTCCCCCTCACGGGGCAGTTACTGTTTCTATTATCACTGTGAGGGGAGAAGGGTGCAGAACCAAAGTAACCCAGCCCCTTCCTTTACTGGCTTGAAGAGAGACACAAAGCCTATCTTCTCATCTATACTGCATTTCTTTGGATGAACACAGCACATTCTTCCAAGGTTGCTTCTCACTATTGGCAACCTTCAGTCTCGAAAGACTATGGTATCGCGCTCTGAAAGGTGGTTCTGGCACAGCGTCTAGTGTGGCTGAAAAGGCCAATCCGGGAGTGACAATCCCTTCCACACCGGGAGCAAGTGCAGTCTGTCCCTGGTCTGTCTCCCTGGCTATGGGCCTTCCTTCTTTGCCTCTTAACCTCAGACTGTTGGCAAAGTGTCTCTTCAAACTGGGAAAGGCCATGCTGCACAGCCTGCCTCCAAGCGGGCCGCTCAGAGGCCAGGGTTTCCCACTTGTTGAGGTCCATCCCTAAGGCCTTCAGATCCCTCTTGCAGATGTCCTTGTATCGCAGCTGTGGTCTACCTGTAGGGCGCTTTCCTTGCACGAGTTCTCCATAGAGGAGATCCTTTGGGATCCGGCCATCATCCATTCTCACGACATGACCAAGCCAACGCAGGCGTCTCTGTTTCAGCAGTGAATACATGCTAGGGATTCCAGCACGTTCCAGGACTGTGTTGTTTGGAACTTTGTCCTGCCAGGTGATGCCGAGGATGCGTCGGAGGCAGCGCATGTGGAAAGCGCTCAGTTTCCTCTCCTGTTGTGAGCGAAGAGTCCATGACTCGCTGCAGTACAGAAGTGTACTCAGGACGCAAGCTCTGTAGACCTGGATCTTGGTATGTTCCGTCAGCTTCTTGTTGGACCAGACTCTCTTTGTGAGTCTGGAAAACATGGTAGCTGCTTTACCGATGCGCTTGTTTAGCTCGGTATCGAGAGAATGAGTGTCGGAGATCGTTGAGCCAAGGTACACAAAGTCATGGACAACCTCCAGTTCATGCTCAGAGATTGTAATGCAGGGAGGTGAGTCCACATCCTGAACCATGACCTGTGTTTTCTTCAGGCTGATTGTCAGTCCAAAATCTTGGCAGGCCTTGCTAAAACTATCCATGAGCTGCTGGAGATCTTTGGCAGAGTGGGTAGTGACAGCTGCATCGTCGGCAAAGAGGAAGTCACGCAGACATTTCAGCTGGACTTTGGATTTTGCTCTCAGTCTGGAGAGGTTGAAGAGCTTTCCGTCTGATCTGGTCCGGAGATAGATGCCTTCTGTTGCAGTTCCAAAGGCCTGCTTCAGCAGGACAGCGAAGAAAATCCCAAACAAGGTTGGTGCAAGAACACAGCCCTGCTTCACTCCGCTTCGGATGGCAAAAGGGTCTGATGTGGAGCCATCGAAGACAACAGTGCCCTTCATGTCCTTGTGGAAAGATCTGATGATGCTGAGGAGCCTGGGTGGACATCCAATCTTGGGGAGAATCTTGAAGAGGCCGTCTCTGCTGACCAGGTCGAAAGCCTTTGTGAGATCTATGAAGGCTATAAAGAGTGGCTGTCGTTGTTCCCTGCATTTCTCCTGCAGTTGTCTAAGGGAGAATACCATATCAGTGGTGGACCTGTTGGCTCGGAATCCACACTGCAATTCTGGATAGACGCTCTCTGCAAGTACCTGGAGCCTCTTTAGTACAACTCGGGCAAACAGCTTTCCTACAACGCTAAGGAGAGAGATGCCGCGGTAGTTGTTGCAGTCACCCCTGTCACCTTTGTTCTTGTACAGCGTGATGATGTTTGCATCCCTCATGTCTTGAGGTACTCCACCTTCTCTCCAGCAGAGACAGAGGATTTCATGCAGCTCAGTGACTATGATCTCTTTGCAGCATTTTAGGACTTCAGCAGGGATGCTGTCTTTTCCAGGTGCCTTGCCAAAGGCAAGGGAGTCCAGGGCCACGTGAAGTTCTTCTAGGGTTGGTTCACTGTCAAGCTCTTCCAGCACAGGCAGGCACTCAATGTTGTTCAGTGCTTCTTCGGTGACTACATTTTCTCTGGAATATAGCTCAGAGTAGTGCTGCACCCAGCGTTCCATCTGCTGCGCCCGATCCTGGATGACCTCGCCTGTGGCAGACTTCAGAGGGGCAATTTTCTTCTGTGTTGGACCTAGGGCCTGCTTGATACCATCATACATCCCCTTGATGTTGCCCGTGTCAGCTGCTATCTGTATCTCGGAACAGAGCTGGAGCCAGTAGTCGTTAGCACATCTCCTGGCAGTCTGTTGGACTTTGCTGCGAGCAGTTCGGAGGACCTGCAGGTTGCGCTCACTGGGGCAGGCCTTGTATGCTGCTTGAGCTCTCCTCTTTTCCTCAATGACTGGTGTCAACTCCTCAGAGTGGGCTTCAAACCAGTCTGCCACCTTGTTGGTCTTCTTGCCGAATATGGACAAGGCGGTGTTGTAAACGGTATTCTTGAAATGTTCCCATCTGTTGGATGCGTTTGCGTCGGCCGGGCCTGGAAGAGATTCCTCAAGCGCTTGTGCAAATTCCTCCACTTTTCTCTGATCCCGGGTCTTGCTGGTATCAATGTGAGGTCTTCCTTCCTTTTTCGTGTGATACAGTCGCTTTGTTTGCAGTTTCACTCTGCTGCACACCAGGGAGTGGTCAGTGTTGCAGGCAGCACCATGATAACTGCGTGTGATCTTGATGCTGGGAAGGCTGGAGCGTCTGGTAAGGATCAGGTCGAGCTGGTGCCAGTGCTTTGATCTTGGATGTCTCCAAGAGACTCTATGTTGGGGCTTTGTGTTGAAGAACGTGTTGCTGACACAGAGACCGTGATGACAGCAAAACTCTAGCAGGCGTTGGCCATTTTCGTTCATCCTCCCAGTGCCAAACTGACCTAAGCAAGTGGGTAGTAAGTACTTGCTTACTTGCTTCTCACTAATATTTTACAGATCACACATTCTCTTTGAAGTTTTAATTTTCTCAACTGAAAAAAAAACTGTTTACTGCCTGGTCCAATGAAGGCAGAGCAGCCATAAGGGGTCAGACTTGCATAAAACACAGCATTTTTTAAAAAAGTAGAAATAAAACCAACATCTCAAAAGAAACTGAAAAGAGAACACAACTCCCCACTATCCACCATGGTTTTCTCAATCACACTTCAAAAGACAAGAAGTTTTTATACTCAATGTGATCCAAACTGGACAAGAGCTGGACAAACTGGACAATTTCTTTACTATTTCTAAGTTAACACCTCAGACAGGCATTCTGGGTTTTGACTGCTGGGCTAGTGCTGCATTTGGAAATGAGCCTTTGAGGAGCCCTTGGATGGATTCTACATTCCCTCTTCTCTGTCTTTTTGTTGAATTGACAAGTTAAGGTTTGTACTTGCCCTATAAGGCAGGATGGGGGTGGAAATTAAAACACATCACAAACCTGAAAAGGAGAGAACAAACTGCTTTGTGTGACAGGGAAGAGAGCACCCAAGGCTCCCTGAAGGCTCATTCTTGTAGCACCATGTTTTGTTTTCACCGTGGTCTAGTTTTGCATCAGAACTAGTTCTGTGAAAATGGAATTTGACAGAGGAATCCAGAGATAACTGTAATAATCACGAGTTTACTTTAATATGTGTTCCATAGGACATATACTACAAGATTTATGGACCACATATCTTTTTACTTATTTATGGTGCAACAATGTAAGACATATATAATACATACATTTGCACACATGGAAAGATGGTGGTGGTATAGGTCAGTGGTTCCGTACGTGAGACCCTGAGAAATGGTCTGTGAGGTCCCAGGAAAATGATGATTTTTGTTCACTTCCAGTGCCTCGCCAAGTGAGTGCTCCCCCATGGACCACTGAAGTGTCTGCTGTGGCTGTAGGTAGTCCTCTCTGATGGAACAGTGATTGCTGAAGTGCCAGCTGTGGTAGGGTCCATTCTCCAACCTTTCTGGTATTCTGTGGAGGAGCCGTCACTCAATGAGATGGTTCCCCCATGGACCACCAGAGAGAATGGACCCCCATCCACTGCTGCATTTCCAGTGTCTCATCAAGTGCGCTCCTATGGCTACCAATTAAATTGTCTTTTTTTGCTACTAGATAAAAGGGAGGAATATTTTTTAAGAAGCAGAACAGTAGCAGCTGCTGATGGAGTCTGAAGACACCTATTCTAGAATGCTGTCTCTGTCGTGAATTCCAGGGGGTTGGGAAGCCTAAATATGCTTGTTTAGAGTGCGGATACACAAGGCAGACTTTTGCTCCTTTTTGAATTCCCCGAAAAAATGGGGGAGAGCAGGACTTTGAAGCCCTGGCAGTCTATTGGGGTAGAGGTATTTAGCCCCAGGCCGATTGGTTCAGATTATAATTTCCATTTTGCTAATACAACAGAGCTCAGTAAGCAGAACAAGACTTTCTTCTCCTCCCTCCCTCCCTCCGCAGTGTTCCAACACACGCTCTAAGGATTGGAGGAATCATCTAGAACAGAACAATATGAGGTACAGGGATCTGCTGTGGAAGACTGTAAAAAACATCCCCCTTCCACTGTGCAAATAGCAGTGCCTTCTGCTCTGCATGGGCAACTTAGAATCTAAGCCTTTAAAATATATTTCATAGTTAGAGATAGAGACTGAAATACATTTCAAAAATTAGTCTGAGTATATTTTTCAAAACCAGAAAAATAAAAAAGTTTGCTGAAGGCATCATAAGAGTTATAAACATCACTATCCCTTAACCCTCATCTTTATATAGGACATTAGTACCCAGTTTATTTAATCGTATAGCAGACATCTACGTTTGCTTCAATGCCAGATATAAGAACCATAGAAAAGAATTCAGTTTCACTCACACACATGAAAACCCATGAACTACTGTGGGAACCAGGTAACACAAGGAAGTCACTATGTTTTGCATAGAAGTGCTGTAGCAAGTTCAAGAGATAAATACTGAAAGAGACCTGCTTGTAAAACATGTGACATGACCGCTCATACTAAGTCAGTGTGGCTCTACAAACTGCACAAACATGAGAGTCCCTTGGAAGCATGTGTCTGATCAAGCTTGGAGAGAGATCAGACAATGTGAGACAGATACACAAGAGTAAATGTTTGCATAAAGATCAATGGAGAAATACATTAGGTTCATCACTGATTTATTTGCTTTAGTACTCTGTGCTTTAAAGCACCGGAGGCAAATGTATCATGATACACATGTGCACACACTTGAACAGATATCCAGAAATACCAAGCCAGTCTGACAATACTGGCTGGCAGCCTAGCCAAACTTCAGGAGTCAATATTATTAAACAGCAAGGACATCTGTTGATGATACAAAGAACAGTAGCTCTTAGAAATGAAGACTTGAGATGTTTTTGGCAGCTGACCATTTAAAAATTTTTTTTCTCTCCTCCAGACAACTACAAAGATTTAACAAATGGCATTTCAAGATTCTATAATGCTACCTGCTGTTTAGCAACATAGCTCCTGGGAAACAGGCATCCACAATTCTGCTTGCTGGTGCAACTGGCCTGACCCCTGCGCAGCCTTCAACAGGCTCTCACTTGCACGAAAGTTTCATCAAGGAAGAAATCAGGAATTTGTTTTTCTCATCCAAGCCCATACAAATGAGGCAACACTATGTCTCTTCCCAATGCTTGTTGGAAAAGGGATAGATTCTTCCACCACTTGTGCACTTGTGCAGAATTATAGTAGATTGAAAAATAAATAAATAAATAAACAGTGTCAGTTCTATTTGTCAGTCTCTCTTAACTGCAAAGAGTAACACAAAATCTAAATACAGTCCAGATATCTAAGTCCATATATTCTAACACCAAAATGGCAAGAACTCAACTCCCCTTTTCCTTCCTAAGCTTACAGGGCATCTTGTTGCACAGCACCTTCCTGCCCCGGCCTTCTCACCCAGGCTCCTTGGCCACCATGACTCTGCAGAGGCACTGGATGTACTTGGAATCAGTAGTGCCCTGGCAGGCTCAGCTCTGGGTGCATGTTCTGGCACAGCAGCTGCTGCACTTTTTGAGTACAGCACCAGCACATGGTTGAAGTACAGCAAGCTCATGCCCAGGTAGCTGGGGTATGGCAATCAGTCCAACCTGCTGCAGCTGCTTGAGCAACATAAACAGTGCCTCAGCTCAGGGCATGCCTGTACTTCCTTCATGGACCATCTGACAGTTCAGCATATTTGATAATCTGGCACAATCTGGGCTCCAAAGGTGCCAGATTAGAAGTCTACTCTATTAACAAACTCAAGCCAACATTAAACATTTTGAATTGAACCTATGACCCCCCTCAAATGTGAAGAATGGGTTGAAGAATGGTTTCATATAGAAACCTAAAGCACTATGTTGAAGTGGAAGCCATGACATTTTCAGCTTTCTTTGAACTGAGTTACTATACATCTTCTAAGCTGTGGGTGTGTAACAGAAGTGACCAATTAAGATTCCAAAAATACATAGACTGACAGTTCTCCACTAATAACTGACTATTCTCACTTGTGCTCTTTCTGGATGATCCACATTCTAAATACCTGTATATCTAATTCAACCTTAGACAAAGAGCAATTAAAAAAAATCATTTGTAATCTAGAAAACTGTATGATTAGTGGAAATCAGATTAGGAGAAGGAGGGTAGAGTTCTTGCACTTACTATTCAAACCTTACTTTTAAAGAAATCTTGTAAAATCTTAAATGGTAGTTTGCTAAGGCATCAAGATCCAGAAGAAGCTGCCAGTAATTTCCATAAAGGTAGAACTTTGCTATAATAACAAGGTGTCATTGAATTTCTCTTTTAGCCTCTGCCATCAGCCATAGGGCTAAAGGCTGCTGGAAGGTTGAATCCCCTGCTACCTATCACATGTAAGACTAGCTTGGTCCAGCTGTTAGAAATGGAAGAAGCATGGAGCTTACTTCCCATGCCAGAAAGTACTCTGTTCCAACTGCTAGTTGCCCTGGAACTGCAGAACTGAAGGCAAGCACACATTGGCAAGGGGATTAAGAGCTTCTGAGAGGTGTGCATGGTTGTTTATTACTGCAATCCACCTTGAGGTTCATTAAGCAAGACACACAGAACGCACATTCAATAAAATGGTTAGACATCAAATTATTAAATTGAAACATTTAAACTTTAAAAAGGTATGTATTCTAAAGTGCATTTCTCTAAGCTGCAGATGGGTGGAGAACAAGAACCACATAAGCAAGCCTTACTGTTTCTTTCACCCATCAGAACTAGCAAAGCTATGTTTAAACCCTTTCCTGATATTGCTTTTTTTGCTTTAGTGTGAATAACTGCTGAATAATTGTTAAAACACAACCACATGTGAAATTTATTCTCTGGAGTATGTACCAAGCCAGTTAGGCTGCAATCATATCAACTGTTATCTGAGAGTATGCACCATTGACTATAATAAGTAGTGAGTAGAAATGCAGAGCATTTCGGTTCCCTAATATCTAAAGATGCTTGTTTCTGGTGAGTAAGATAGCATTACAGCCTAAGTCTTACTGAACACAAGGGGCTTACTTCTGAGTGAATAACACAGTTTTGAAACACCTCTACTAATACCTTATTTTACTTCTGATAATCAGGCCAGATAAAACTCATTCAGGATCTGCCTCCAATACTTTGATTTTGGATACTAAACGTTTCCCTTCTATACAACTTTTAAGAGCAATTTCTGAACTATAATATACTGCAAATCAGGAGAAAAGACAGTCAATTAAGAAAAGAAATGTTGGAAAACATGTGTAACTCAAATCTATGCATACTTACTTGGAACTAAATCCTACTAAATGCAATGGGACTCTCAGGGTCCAATCTCAGAGTGTGCGCTGGGTTACTGGGTGCACACTGCTGCAAATGTGCTATAAGGCGGACTGCCAGGCAGCAGAGAGGTGGGAGGGGGCATGGGGGAGGTGATGAGGAAGCGATCCGGGGCAGAGGAGGCAGAGGGAGGGAAGGAAGGAGGCGTGCCGGGAGAGGGAATGGGACAGGAGGGAGGCGGGACCAATGGAGCTTTGCTCCACCAGATCCTGAGCTTCCTTGTCAGGCTCCTTGCCCAACACAGAGGCTCTTCATTCTACACCAACCTTTGTGTCATCGTAGAATCAAGTAGCCTCATTGTGGGGCTACTTGCTTTACTCAGGGGTAGGGGACAATAGTCCCCTTCTCCTGAGGATGTGGCAGCAGCTGCCTGGGGCACACTGGATACAGCAGCAGCCATTTGTGGCACTGCTGCAACCCCGCACGCCAAGCAACTCAGGACTGGGCTGCCCAGTAAGAATGTATAGGACTGTAGTCTCTCAGCACAACTCTATGCATATTTACTCAAATTGTCCTGCTGTGTTCAATTGAATTTACTCTTATATGCACAAACCGCAGCCTAAGAGCCCAATCCTGAGCTCCTAGCGCCAACCCTGCACTGAATGTTGCAAACGTGCCATAAGGCACACCCATAACACTTAGTACCAGGTCAGTACTGGTGCCAGCTCAGCGTCTGTGCTGAGCCAGCACTAGCCGAAAGCCCACAGCACGCCGTCCAGAGCATGGCCCAGGCGACAAGGCACATTTGCTTACTCGCAAGTAAACATAACCACGTGGCTTAGTTTTGCTTTCCATACGGCTCAATACATTCACCAACTTGGAGGGACTTCCTTCTCAGGTGTTTCTGGGGGGGTACATTCATTGGATCAGGACAATTCTGGTGCTGTTGGATTCCTCTCAGCCTGCCCTTTCAGATGGACTAAGGCATGTTCACCTACTCGGGAGTAAACACACAATACCCCTTGGTTTCTCTTTCCATTGGGCTCCATGCATATTTTGTTTTCTGTTTTTTGCCAATAACTTTTGATAGAAAGGAGATATTTCACTCCCATTTTTTGCATTGCATTCTGCTTGAAATTCTGCATCCAACAGTATATAACGTGACGGTATTACTCCTAACCACCATGATTTTAGCGCATCACCCTCCCAGTGTACGTCACCCCCCTCTTGGACATCACCCGGTGTGGCCCACACCCCCCACACCTCCTTAGCAACGCCACTGAGACCCACACATTAGAACAGTAGTGCACACCACAAAATTCTTAAGAGGTTTGCAACAAAAGGTATGATGTGAGACACTCTTTACTCAGCATGTGATTGTTTTTGTGGAACTCCTTGCCACAGGATGTGGTGATCCTGGCCTGGACACCTTTAAAAGAGAATTGGACAAGTTTCTAGAGAAAAAATCCATTACAGGTTACAAGCCATGATGTGTACGTGCAACCTCCTGATTTTAGAAATGGGCTATGCCAGATGCAAGGGAGAGCACCAGGATGCAGGTCTCTTGTTATCTGGTGTGCTCCCTGGGGCATTTGGTGGGCCGCTGTGAGATACAGGAAGCTGAACTAGATGGTCCTATGGCCTGATCCAGTGGGGCTGTTCTTCTGTGAGTGAAGGAAGTATGGACAACTATATATGACTTTTATAAAAAAAGGTAAATACCGTCTGGGACAAATCACTATGCAAATCCCAGAACCCAAAGAAAGCTGCACAAAAGAAGCCAAAAAAGTCTTTACTGTATACTCACACTCTGAAACAAATTTTGAAGGCTGCCTGGGTGAGCATGCAAAGTTAACACCAGCATAACAGGAAAGGAAGAGGCAATACAGGATGTGAATATACAGTTTCATGTTTACAGAAGATAGGACTGAGGAAATGTATCAGCCTAAACAAGTGATACTCTCCAATGTAAAATTAAGAACTTGTCCTTTACTTGTGGAACAGTTTACATGGACTAGCAGCCCAATGCAATTATTTAGGTCTTGTGATCTAGAGCTGTCAACTAAAGAAAACATTTGACATTTCATGCCAAGCATGAGCTCCAGACCCTTTCCATACTTAGACACTACTTCCAGACCTGAAGTGGGCTGCAAGGCATTTATGGTGTGGTACTACTTCTATGACCAATCAAACCATATTCATTGAAATCTTCCAGCCCATGGACTAGATAGTTTTCAAATGTGTGAATTTGGAAGAAATCACTACAAATAAAATACTATTGTAAAACATTTAAAAGTCTGCAGCATTTTCCAACCAAAGTTCTCCAACAAGATGTACAAAGCATTGGAAAGTAGAAAAGTTGCCAAACAGAACTGAAGTAGTTATCTACCAGGTTCATCACATATCCTTCAGAAGCAGGACCACTACAACTACAAGGTAACAGCTGAACAAAATCTTCATTTATACTGGCCTGTTGCAATGTGCAGTTAGAGAATGATCAACAGAACAACATGTGGGAAAAGAATATGAGTCTCTAAACCATAAAGCACTTTGAGTTCCATCATCATTTGTCTATTCTGGAGCAAAAAAAAATCCAAGAACAGTATGCAAGTTGGAAGGGTACCAAATAATGCATACCCCCACATGCAACATACAGTTTGCCTCATAAGACAAGCTTCCTAGTAAACCTACAAAAGGAGCCCAATTGAATTCAGTGGGGGCTTCCAAGTAAACATACAATGAACCTAGTTAGCTGAGAACTGTTCTTTATGCAATGCACACCTGAGAGAACTTTCTATAGCAAAAATTTTAACAGACATGACTTTTTTCAGTTACAAAATCAAACTAAGCATAGTTTGTTAACCAGGGATTGTATCTCCTACTTCCTCCACACTCCTTTCTTCCTGTTTTATCACTTGATACAAACATAGTCAACATCAGTTATAGTACCACATGTCTGAACAGTATCTAATTAGATACACGATTCTAGCAGTTGCTCTGAAGATGTTAAATTATAGATGAAGAATGAAAAATTATAGCACCCTCTTAGAATGCAGGGCACAGTCTCAGAAGACTTGTGAACATGTATCCAAGACTGTGCTAGCTTGTTTGCTTAACTGCCATCTGTTCAGAAAAAAATCTAGTCTAAGGTACACAGAGGACAGACAAACTGGACAGACAGAAACTGAGGAAAGTGTAACAGGTATAATATTCTGCACCACTTGCTGGTACCCTCAATTCCAAAAGCTTTTTAAGTAGCCTTGAGCCTATTTCACAAATCACTTGGAATGGAAGCTTGAACAACTGCTTTGCCCTTATCACATAAGAAGGTAGCATAGGTAAAACATCACAGACCCATGAAATCACACTTTTGTAATTACAAGCCTGATGTATCAACCAAAGAGTCAGTAACAGTAACAGCTTTGATTCTAAATTTAATTAGATGATTTACCAAGTGATTCATCCCTATAATGGCAACTTACTATATAGATTAGGAAGTTCAAGCTGTTCAGTTGTGTAAAAAACATGAAAACCTGGGCAGGCATGCAAACCAGTAGGGATAGGATCTTACTGGCTGCTACTGTGGCATGCAGCTACTGAAACACATCCCCAAGAGCTACTGCTACCATCAAGTCCCCCAACTCCTAAAATCAGAGACAAAGTCTACACTAACTGTCCCTGAATTATCCAGCTTCATAGATACCATAGTTGGGAGATAACAACATGCTAGTAAACATATCTATGTAGAAGTCTGATGTGCCTATTCTGAATTTTCATCCATGCTTTCTAGTTAACCAGATCATTTTTGAAAAATGCCAAAAGCACAAAAAAGTAACTGGCTATGCTAATCAACATGCTGTGACTAATCAAAATTTTCATCTTCCATTTTCTTGTCCAAAGTGCGTGCCACTTTACATTATAGAATGCACATATCGCGCCCCCCCCCCGCATATGATCATTTATGATAAATGTGCATTTCACATTTTTCCCCTACATGGAAGTATCTCACACATTAGGAGTTGTGTCAAATATGAAACAAGTCCCTTTTCAACTTTGGGTCTAATTTAGAACCTTTAGTAAGCTCCAGAAGAACAGATAGTACTCTGCGCCCCGTAAATCACGTAATGATTTCTTCAACATAGGGTCCCAAGTACTTGTGTGCAAATATTCCTACTACCTTTTCCTAAACAGGAACAACTGTCCATGTGAAAAGCATTTTTCAATAACTTTAAGAAAACAAAGCACAAGACAAACTAAGCAATACAGAATTAATAGATGGATAAAGGAAAAAGCTGTAAAAGGGCATCTGAAAAGGTAATCACTAAATGACAACTAAAAGGTCCAAGAGTTATTCAAATACTTTCTGACAGCCTCCTAATTTAAAAAAAGTGGCTGGTTTTTTTTAATCCCTTTTGATTAATCTTAAAAAGAGATTAGACTTTATAAAGTTATATAATGTAGTTCTCGGTATACGTGTTGCATTCCTGTATGCCAGCTAGAGGTTGCTTTTCAACACTGAAATCTAAAGTGGCACTTGCTCTGATAGGGGATACAGGGAGGCTTTCTGACACATCTTCAGATGGATATAAAATTCAAACCCATGCAAGACAAGGACTGTTATTCCAGGATTCCATGCCTGGTCTGATAGTGCTTAAAGAGCAAGATACCTTTGTCACCATTAAGCTCCCCTCCTCTCCCTGTTCTTTTCATTAGATGGAGCCCCCAAACAAGGGTTACAAAGGAGAGGAAAAAGTTGATACCTGCAATCCTCTTCTTCCAGGAGCCTTGAGAAAGACTTTCGGGCAATGAGGCTGAATCATCTTTAAAGCTGCCCATGATGTCAGCCAGATGAAGACCTCAGAATGCCACACTACAGATAGGGACACGTGTACTCTCTCTTCCTCATTACAAGTTTCTACTCGCCCCCAAAGGCCACCTGCAGCAGACTCAGAGCCGCATCCAAGACAGGTGGCAGTAAGAAAAACCGCAGGAAGGACTGTGGGGGTCATGGTATGAGTGGTATCACAGTGTGATCCCACCCGGGAAGGGCCACCCACCTCTTTGATCTTCGCCCTCCTCTGCCGGGTGACGGGGTCGGCCGGTTCCTCCCCCACGGTCCCGATGGGCTTGCGGAAGGGCAGGTCGGGCAAGCCGGCGACCCCCGCCTCCTTCCTGCCCAGCCTGTCCTGGAGCAGGAAGCGGTCCTTGTCCTGGTGGATGTCCCTGCTGATCTCCTCGGGCAGCTTCTGCAGCGTCTCCTTGGCCTCTCGCAGCGCTCGCTCGTGGTCCTCGCGGATCTTGGCCAAGTTCTCCGCGGCGGCCCCGGTGGCGTCGGCTCCATAGCTGCTGCTGCTGCTGCTCCCCCCTCCGGCGGCGTGTGCGCGCTGGTCCCACTGCGCGGGCGGCGCCGGTTGCTGCTGCGGCTGCTGGAGGGCGGCGGAGTGGAAGAAGACGCCGCTGAGCAGCTTGGTGGAGTCCGGCAAGAAGAAGATGGCCCCGAAGCAGAGCGTGATGAAGGCGCTGAACACCAGCAGCAGCACGAACTTCTCCGTCAGCCGGAACCCACCGCTCAGGCCGGGCGCCTTCCTGCCCCCGAGGCCGCCCGAGGCGCCCCCGCCCAGAGAGCCGCCCGAAGCGCCCGCGCCCGACGGGCTACCGAAGAGGGGCAACAGGTTGACGGCGGGCATGGCCTCCCGCGCGCAAGGCGCCCCCTACAGCCCGCGCCGGCCGCGGGGCAGCGGCGCCAGCGACCGCGGGGCGGCTCTCCACGGCAGCGGCAGGACCAGCCGGCGCTTCCTGGCTCCGGCCGGCGGCGGCGGGAAACTTTCCTTGTTCTCCTCGACGCTGCCGCCGCCGCCCCCGACGGGCTCCCCTGCGGGAACTCTGGTTTCGCTCCAGGCAGGCGGCGGCGGCAGCGACTCGTAGCCGAGCGGCGGCCGCCCGAGGAGGGAAGTTCGCCGAGGTGGGCTGCGAGGGCACCGGCTCTGTCAGCTGCTGCCGCCCCTGCCCATTTTGGTGCCCCGCTGCTGCTGCTGCTGCTGCTGCTGTAGCCAGTTATGGGTCCACTGAGGAGGAGGCGGTGTCGGTGCCCGGCTGCTTCAGACCCTCCGTCTCCTCCGAGGCGCCGCGCTGCACTCCCGCCGAACCGCTTACTAGAGCACGGAGTGCGGAACTGAGGCAGCCTCGCTAGTATGGAGTCGGGGGAGGGGAGGGCTCGCTTGACGGGGAAGGCGCCGACTGGACCAATCACAGAGCGGGCGGGGCCGAAGGGGAGGGGGTAGAGTGTTACGGGAAATGGGGGTGGGCGGGGCCTAACTAGGGAGGGGCAAGAGGGGGAGGGAGGGATTTTGTAGTTAAAACTAACGAACGGGGCTCGCGGAGGGAAGCTCCGCCCACCCAGCCCCCCCATCCGTGGAAGGCGCGTGCCTGTATCGTGACCCTCAGCTCTGTGTGATACCCCCTCCAGCACACGTGCAAGGCTAAGGCTGCAGTCCTCTCCACACTTTCATGGGAGTAAGCCCCACTGAACACCATGGAACTTACTTCTGAGTAGACACATGTAGGCTTGTGCTGTAAGGCTGCATTCCTCTCCAAACTTTCCTGGGAGTAAGCTCCAGAGAGCATTATGAAACTTGCTTCTGAGTAGACATGTATAGGCTTGGACTCTGAATCCTCCTTCCACCGGCCTCATGAGCATGGAATCGCCTTCCAGGTTGTATTCAATTCGTGCAGTGTGAGACTATGAAAGTTTATTAGGAAGTGTTTACTTCTTGAACATTATTTACACATCCCTCCTTTCATAATGTGCAGAGGCTCAAAGCAGAGGGAGGGAAAAAAGCTAATAGTACAATAAAAAAAGGGAAATGTCAATTAATGACATAACAAATAAGCAGTGGCGTAGCTAGAGGGGGTGCAAAGCACTGTCTTGCAAGGGGTGGGGTCGCTTGCACACTGCGGTGAGGCACCCTGCAAAACTTAGTGCTCTGCACCCCCTCTAGCTATGCCACTGGTGTTTCTTCCCAGGAAAGCATGCTTAGGATTGCAGTGTCAGTGAGTCTGTTCAGAGAAATTGGACCCCATGAACTAATGGGTGTGGGCGTCCAAGTCAGCTGGCTGATAATCACCTCTGAAGACCATGGGATGTTTTTTTCGCTGGGGCTGCCCAGAAAGCACTGATGATGTAAACTAGATGTCACACAGTTTATTGATTACACATTGATTACACATTGCAGCGGGGAGGGAAGATACCATGTAGCAGTTGTGGTAGGACAAGGACTGGAGATTTTGGCTTGGGTATGACTGAGGCTGTGAGCCTAAGAGCCCAAGCCTAGGCATGTCTCCTCAGATGTAAGCCCCACTGTTGCCACCTTACTCCCAGGTGGATAGGATTGCTGTCTAAGGACCCAATCCTATCCAACTTTCTAGCAATGCTGCAGCTGCAATGCAACCCTGAGGTAAGGGGACAAATGTTCCCATACCTAGAGGAGGCCTCTGTGACTGCTCCCACCCTACCCCAGGCTGCAGTGCATGCCCCAGTGGCACAGCTGCACCAGCACTGGAAAATTGGATAGGATTGGGCCCTAAAACACTATCCTACACCTATTTATTTGGGCACAAGTCCAATTATGGCTTATTATGCCCTGTTCACCCTTTTACCTGGGAGTCAATGAGACATGCATAGAAGAAAGTGGGAAATCTGAGTACAGTTTTATACAGCCTGACTGCCTTATCTCCTTGAACACAGTGGGACTTCTGAGTCAGCACAATAGGACTGAACTATGAAGCTGGGATTGGTTGAAATGTGCTCTGTCATGTGTGTTTGTTTGAACAGCAATTGCCATGACATCTATTAAGTGTCCTTGCTGTCCTTTGACCTCCCCGCCCCTTAGTCTCACATGATCTTTCATTAGACTTACAGGTAATAAAACAGAGTTAGACTACAGTGCTAATGCCTGAGTCACATTGGACAATATGGAAGTTACTTCTGAGTAAGCATGCACTGGATTGCAGTGTTCCAAAAACCATGTTCATGTATTCCTGAATTGTATATCTACCATACCACAGCATTTGCAGCCTCACCTCTACCCTTTGTAGTGCAGGTGAGCTGGAGGAAGGGCCATGGAATCAACAGCCCTCAACCAAGAATCTTTTATTTCCTGACAGAACTTACTACAGTTTTTGAGGTAACAGATGAAACCTGTGTGATCTTTCTGGGAATGATGCTGGCACAGACTGTACCTTCTCTGCCTCGCCTAGTTACAGAATACAATGGAGTGGTTGTGGTTGTGGGTTGCAGACCAAACAGTGACTCTTCAAGTGGGCGTGTGAGTGGCAGAGAAAACATATCCCCACTGAACCTTTTCCCTTGAAACATTTTGCAATCTTTGTGTCAAGCAAAGAATGATGGCAATGCATGAGATAACCAAAGGCAAAGAGGGATGAGGCCCCAATGCCTTTCACAGATGTGTAGCAAACAGCATTTTTATACCATTGCTAAGCTGGCATCCGCCAAACTTCCCCTCTTCTACATGATTGTACAGATGCCCAGACTGTACTGCCTGAGTACTTGTTCATCGAACTGGTAGCCTGCTCCACCCTAAGAGCTTGGGTCAGATAGTACACATTATTCCACAGTGTCCTCTAGATCCTTGGCCATCCAGAGCCAATTTGAATTAAAAAGGCTTATGTCATTTCTGGAAGTTGTGGGGGGGAGCAAAGTTGGGGGGGCAACAAAGTTGGGGGGGAGGCAGGAAGAATTTCAAAAGCTAAAGGGCAGCCACTGAGAACAACTCTCAGTATGTTCCCCCAGTTGACCTTCAAGGTTGCAGTGTTACATGGGGGGGGGGGGAGATGATCTCTTAGCTCTGTTGGGCCCATTGTGATTAAGGCATTATACATCATCACCAGCATCTAGATTTAACCCATTTTTGCCAAGCCCACAGGTGTACACGTTTGATGCCTGTTGCATATATGCAACATTGGGCAGAAATTGCTTAAGCCTTAACCTTGGATGACGGTAGGGAGCAAGTACTGCAGACACTGCTGTAATGTGCTCTGGATGACCCAGGGCCCAATCCTATCCAACTTTCCAGCACTGGTGCAGCTGCAATGGAACCCTGAGGTAAGGGAACAAATGTTCTCATACCTTGAGGCAGATTCTGTGATTGCTCCTTCATCACAGGATACAGTTCCCTCCTCATTAGCATGGCTACATTGGCACAGGAAAATTGGATAGGGTTTGGCCCCCAATCAGCAGTATTTGGAGCTGGGTAATACTTCTGAATTGTTGTCAGGGGCAGCCTGGTATAAAAGGTTGAGGGCCAAATCCTATCCAATTTTCCACTGCTGGTGCAACCATGCCCATGGGGCATATGCTGCATCCTGTGGTGGGGAGGCAGTCACAGAGGTGTCCTCAAGGTATGGGAACATTTGTTCCCATACCTTGAGACTGCACGCAGCTGTACTGATGCTGGAAAGCTGGATAGGATTGGACCCTAAGGGCACATTCCTAACCAACTTTCCAGTACTGACATAGCTGTGCCAATGTGGTGTGCACTGCATCCTGCAGTGGGAGGCAGTCAAGGGGCATCCTCAAGGTGAGGGCATGCTTGTTACTTTATCTTGGGGCTGCATTGTGGCTAGGTCAGTGCTGGAAAGCCTGAAGGCCAAATCCTATCCAATTTTCCAGCACCAGTGCAACCTCAATAAGGCCCCAAGGTAAAGGAACAAATGTCTGCATACCTTAAGGAGGCCTCTGTGGCTGCTGCCCCACCACATGATGCAGTGCATGCCCCATTGGCACAACTGCACTGGCACTGGAGTATTGGATAGGATTGGGCCCTAACAGCCCAATCCTATGCATATCTACTCAGAAGTAAGCCCCATTAGAGTCAATGAGGCTTCCTCTCAGGAAAGTGTGGCTAGGATTCGGCTGTGAGTCACCTAATATTGCCACACAAATAACCTTTGTAGATCTCTACATTATACTCTGTAGCGGAGCTCTAATGATGCTATATTGCAGGGATGCTCAAACCCTGGTCTGGGGGCCATTTGCAGCCCTTGGGGACTCCCAATCTGGCCTGCAGGTAGCTCCCAGTTTCCAATGAGCCTCTGGCACTCTGGAGACTTCCTGGAGCCCATGCTGGCCTGACAAAACTACTCTCAGCATGAAGGCAACTGTTCAGCCTCTCACATGAGCTGTGGGATGAGGGCTTCCTCCATTGCTTGCTGTTTCATGTCTGTGATGCAGCAGCAGCAGTGAAGGAAAGGGTGAGCTTGCTTTGTGCAAGGCCTTTTATAGGCCTTGAGCTATTGTAAGACCTTCATTCATTCATATAAGTTTCATCTCTAATATATTCATGTATGTAAATTTATTCAAATTTGAAATGCAAATTATTTTGCTTTTTTCCTGGCCCCTGACACAGTGTCAAAGAGATGATGTGGCCCTAAAGTTTGGACACCCTTGCTATATTGTACTGTATACCCAAGGCGCTCCCCCCCCCACCAATTCCCAGAGACACTAGGAAGCTTTGGGTGGGATTTATGCTAGGCATGGAGGCGGGAAGATGTAGTTAAGAGGTGGGGTTGCAAATGTGGGATTCAGCTCAAGCATCCCCAAGTTCCTGTGAAAAAGATTTGAGAAGCACCAGAAATAAAAGGACAAGCATCAGCTGATAGGTTGTCAAAAAGAAATAGAAGGTAGGAGGGAATGAAGTCCTTTTTTAAATTAAAACTTTGCAATGAAGAATGAATCAACATTTTACCAAACTTACAAAGATAAGTTTTTCTGTGAAAAATTATGTAAAGCTGCACATTTATTAGATGTGGCTCTGTGCCCAAAGCCTATTGCTGAGCAGTAAATTATATGGTGGTGGGGTAATGAACATAGAAATGAAAGGAACAGCTATAAAATGGTTTAACAATAGCCTGCAAAGTATTTTACATTAAAGCCACTTTTATGGTACAGTTACTAGAGCATCTCTGGTGTCTTCATGCAGCTACTCTTCACCAGATGGCTAAGGAAGCATGTGGTGAGGAATGAGAAAGCAGGTAGAACCTTATGATAATCTCTCTTTCCCCCCCCCCCTAATTTTTAAGGGCGGTACAGTATATAGTGTTTCCAATGGAAGATTAGACTTGAGTTTTACTCTGGGACTACAGAAGAGCTTTATTAACTTTAGCACAATTATTCATGTGAATGTACAGTCAGTATACCGTATTCAGTATATGATATTGCTGCCTGCTACTCAGTTTGCTTGCTCTTTGTGGACTCCTTGTGTTGCAGCCATCACATATGAGGCAGATTGAAAGACTTCTGAATGAAAACTCAAGTCCTTTTCCACTTTGACACAGCTGTCACAAGCACCTGGGGTGACAGGAAAGTGGAGGTGGTACCAGGCTTGTCCTTGCTTGTTGTTTTGAAATGCTATTTCTAAGTAATGACACTACAAGAAATTGAGTTTTCATTCAACGTTCACCATGGTTTGCTCTAGAAAAGGCTTTCAGCATTTTTGTGTATTATATCATTATACGTCATAGTCTTGGTGGTTTGCTTGAAAGAATCCTGTGTACCACAAGTGGTTCCCAGATCACAGTTTAGGCATCACTGCCTTCTTAGGAAGTCTAGAGATCACAGCAGAAGGCTGCAATCCTGCCAGCTTAGCTTATGTTAATTAAACTAGCTTTCTATGTCATCATTTGTGGAAGCTCATTTGGATAATATCTCCCAAGCTTTTAAAAAAAAAAAAAGTCCTCTTGTACCCTCAGTATTTCTCTTTAGTTATCTTATTTCCCTACTCTTAGTCACCATATCCTCTCAATAAGGAGTCTATTTTTGCTGTTTTCCTTTCTGATAGTCTCCAATATGTCCTCACCAATTAAACACTACAGAAATTGCTTACCAGTTCTTCTCTTGGCCAGATATAAGGATCTTTCCAGCTGATAGCTTCTGCTTCTGACTGCAGTATTTACTTGCTGGAAAACTGCTATTCTCTTAACAGTAATGCTGTAAATTCAAATACAACTGCTGTGTAGAATGCATCTCTGCAAACGTTACAGAATGCTCATTTAAGATACATTATTTTTAAAACATCTGAAGCAGCTTGCGGTGTTCAAGTACCATCACTTTCTGAAAACAACACGGTTGCCAAAGTTTGGTGGCTACTGCAGCAGTTTTATGCTCAGCAGTTGCATGTTTTTCTTTTCATGCATTGAAATGTCTTGCCCTACAGTTGAAAAAAAGAGTGAAAAGTGACAGGAATTCAGTCTCTCCACTGCTCCCCACACATCCTGCCTGTGCAATCTGTGAAGCTGAATGATGGCATGATGTGAGTGGCTATAATGGGCAAGTTTTTGTCCCAGTTATTTGCAATCATAAGATATTTATTAAAACACAGTAGTGGTTATGTGGAGCAAGGGGAGAAATGTCCCTTTTAAAAACTGCCTATCCCTCATCTGCCTCCTCTGCCTGAATTTAGAGGTCACCACTGTAAATGGTAGCTCCCAGGCAGATGCTGTCAATGTCTATACCTAATTCCAGGGATGGGAATGTCCAGTGGGGCTTGACTCAAGTTGAGTCTAGAGTCACCGCCCTCCTGCGACTTGACTCGAAAAAGAGTAATAACTGGGCACTTTCCAAGTTGCTGAGTCACCCTTTTGTGACTCTAAAGGACTTGAGTTGAATTGTCCCCTTTAAAAAGTCAGCCATGGAAAAAATGGAGCTGCTGCCAGGGTGTGTGTGTGTGTGTGTGTGTGTGTCAGAGTTCTCTTTAATTAGTCCCCTGCTGCTCTGTCCCATCTGTAAACAGGGCAGGAGAAGGAGGAGGACAGTGAGAGAGCGGGGACAAAAGCAGCAAGAGGGAGGAGGGTCAAGTGCATCAGCTGTAAGGCTTACCAGGATGACCCAATCCTTTGCAACCCTATTCAGAAATAGTACCACTGCAGCCTGGGTTCCTCCTCCCCACTTGCCATGTGGTGTAAAGTGTGATAGCTATGAACTCCCCCCCTTCCCTGCCTTCTTCCCCTCCCTGGACTTTCCAAGCCAATCATAAGGCAAGAACCCCCTTGGCTATTCCTCCTGCCCTCCCTTGGTCAATGAAAATACCAGCATGCCCATCCTTTATCCAATGATCATCCGTTTCTTCCTTCCTATCAGAGACAGGAAAAGAGAGCCTAGTCCCACCTCCCCCTTTCATTACATTAACCCTTTCCTGCCTTCGAGCTGAAACTTTCCTGCTGCTTGCCCGGTTGCAATGATGACCCCACAAGGTTTTTCATGCCGTGAAAACAGTAAGCAAGCACACCCAGACACAGGCAGACTTGAGTCTGCATGCATCAGGACGAGTGCTGAGTCAGGGGGGCCCTGACTCTGTTTTTCAGAGTCTTCCATGCGTGTCACTCAACATATCAACAAGTCACCCAAAATCATGCACCCAAAATCATGCCTCAGAATGGCCTGTGGAGGTCCTACAAGGGCAGTTCCAGTTTTCGGCCAAAAACTGGAAGTGCCCTTCTGTGACCTCCAGACGCCATTCCGAACTCGTAAAGACTGTGTGTGGCCTCTGTGGGCCTCAGAAGAGCCTCTGGAAGAAGCACAACTCTAGTTGCCTCTGGAGGCTTCAGGTTGGGTCAAATGAGGAGACCCGTATTGAGGTCTGTGTTGAGATCATGTCGAGATACAGGTCTGGGAAACCCATGTTGAGCCAGATCCGCGGCAGATATAAAATCCATAGATAAGTAGTCTCAACCTGTATTTCTATCTCTGTGACTTTGATATCTTTGGGCACAATTTGCTTGTTTTCTTCATCCTTTAATTGTTATTTTTCAGATTTCTCATGGAGACCTGGTATAGTGTTTTGGAATAAATTCAGCTTTGTAGGTCAGTACAAGAGCAATAAAAGATTAATAAGAGCAAATGGTAGACAACTTGGGCTTGCTGGAATGTTATGTATCTGTTCAATCTACTATAGAAATATAACGTCATGATATGTAGAATATACTACAGTTCAGCTCTGATGCTTTTACAGAAAACATTTGTTACTTACAGCCCAATCCCCTTCAGCTCTGTAGTATGCCAACAGAGGCTGAGCTGTCTGCTGTGGTGGGGGATGGAACCAGAAGGCCAACCAGACACAAGTAAAACACATTTTTACTTACCTCTGCATAGGCCTTCTGGCTGCCTATGGGTTTCCTGGAACCCACACCAGTTGTGATGCTTGTGTAAATCTGAGGACAGCCAGAGGTATTCTGGGGCGGAGTTACAAGGATAGGATCTGACATGTGTGAGTGCCGCCAGATCCATTCTTTTCCCCAACATGCCCCCTGGTTCCTACCTCCAGATTCCCTGATCCTCTCCCTCGCACCCCAGCTGCCAACTTATTGGCACCAGCAGAGGGTCCAGCTGGTACATGCCTGGAACCTCTGGCTGTTTCTGTTAGTAGTGACTTCAGCGTGCATGATGTTTCCATAATCACTGGGTCTTTCACATCAGTGGATCAAAAGATCCACTGGTGCAGGACCATAGGATTGGGTTATAAGGCTGAAATCATATACACCAGCGGTTCTGAAACTGTGAGCCACAGAAACCAACCAGGGGAGTAATGGAATCCTTGCAAGAAACCCGCCACCCTATACAATGTTTAGGCACTTTTTCAAGTGGGTGCTCCTCTTTTATTTAGCAGTGGGAGAATAACTGGCCCGCCTTACCTCAGCAGTGTCTTTTCTAGTGGCTGTCTGCTGGTGTTGCATCTTTTTAGATTGTGAGCCCTTTTGGGACAGGGAGTCATTATTTGATTTTTTTCTGTAAACCACTTTGTGAACTTTTTGTTGAAAAGTGGTATATAAATAATAATAATATATTATTATATTATATTAATAATATATGTTATTATTAATTAATAATAATAGCAGCAGCAGCAGCAATAGTAGTAGTAGTAGTAGCAGCAGCAGCAGCAGCAGCAGCCCTTTACATCCTTTACAAAAACTAATTAAAAGTAGTTTCAGTCTTGGAGGGTCTGGGAGCATTGAATATTTTTGCAACCATTTATTCAAGTATCTACTCCTAGCTGTTGTGTATTTTAGGCAGTGAAAGAAAACATGTGATGATGTGTCTAATTCAGTCAAAGGACCATCACAGTAGCACTGTTCCGATGGTATCTTATGAAAACAACCTTTCATTTGCGGTTGGTAGTGCATCACAGCATGTGACCATATATGCCCGTCTTAGCTTGGGAACTGTCAACACGTTGAAATAGATAGACAAGGCAAATTTAGCAGGAAATCTGATTCCTAAGTCATGTGGTGACCATTTCTGCTTGGCCTCCTTCTGAAGGCAGTCCCAATCTTGTTTAAGTAACTTTTCTACAAGCAGTGTTCATCTTCTTGTACTTAAAGTATACTTCTTGTTCTCAAAAGTAAATTACTGTGTTCAGTGATGCTTACTCCGAAGTGAGTGTGCAAAGGATTGCAGCCTCACTTTAGTAAGCAATCGAATCTCTCTTTCCTCCATTTCTGCTAAAATTGCTTTTTGGTGCTATGCAAAGATTAACTCCTGCTGTCTGTCCTGCTTATAATTGTGACCATAGAAGTCTTCTTCCCCTCACCCTCGGGGGGGGGGGGGCAACCCAGCCTCAAAGGGGTTATGGTGGAACATGGCTCTGGGTCAGGCAGTAAGGAAGTTAGATTCAGGGGTGATGCTTTGAAGCCGTCTTCCTTGGCAGCAAATTATAAATAAATGGTGGGGTTTGATCCCCTCAGCAGAAGACAGGGTAGTCTTTTGACCTTGATAGGTTTCTTCACCTGCAGTTGCCTCGGCTATGGATGGTTGTCAACGTGGATGCATGACATCTCCCCTGGGGAAGGGACAATGAGGGTACCAATTGCCCAGACAAGCTCCTGCTGCAGGAGCAAGGGAGAGTTGCCCAGTGTAGGGCTCTTCCATTTGGTGGGCAACAGGAGGTACAAACAACATGAAACAGTAGCCTTAAAGCAGAAAACCATAAAACAGCAGCCATGAGCCTTGGAAGTGACAGGTGGCTCCACCATCCTTGGATACACTGCATGTTCTACATGACCATGGAACAGAAGTTCTGTATGGCCTTTTACAGTTACAGTATTTTTTTTTCTTTTCACAAAAAGGCTTCAGTACATCAAATGCTGTTCCTTGTTACTGTTCTTAGTGTATACTTTGAAAATGGTTTCTTATGGCCAGTTTATAACCATCTGTTTCATTATCTCACTGTGAAACAATAGGAGTTTGTAACATCTCTTTGATTAGAGAGCACAGCTTCAGCCAGCTAGGGACCCGTTTCTGTAGTCAGAAAACTAATGGAGAGTGCCCAGCAGCAGCATCTCTTGAGTCCCAGTTTGCAATTGCTGGGATTTTTTCTTTCTCCTCTCTTGTTAGGAAATCCGCTTCATGTAAGGAGAAATAGATTTCAGATCTGAATGTTCAGTTTTTGCAGATTTTTTGCACTAAATCTAAATGCTCATTATGAAGCTCAAAAACAAATTGGATAGAAGAGGATTAGTATATGAATTTTGAGATTTATGCCGTGAATCTTCTACAATGATGGTGAAACTAGTGCCCAAGAGTCATACAGCAGACACTATGGGAGAACCCCTTTTCTTGATTAGAGTTATCTTTATGCAGAATACTCCCCAAGACACTAACAAAAACCCAAGGATTGTGCTCACAAGGTTCTTTGTATAAATATATCATAAGAAAAATGACAAAGCAGAACCTTTTTTGGCAAAGCAATAATAAATGTTTCTGCATTACTCATTAATGTGCAAACTGTTGCTCAGTTATAACAAAGCACATCATAATAACATATTTCATGGCCCAATCCTATGGGGTGCTGCACTGCCAGAACTTGTGATGCAGCATGCTTTATGACTCGCAAAAGGCAACATGCCATTCAGCGCAGCCTGGATGCTATTGCAAGCAGCAAGCAGCTATGGCCATGCACCCAGCAGCCTAACAACAATCCCTGGAACTGGTAAGTCAGTGTGGGGGTGGGGGGGGGAAGGCGGAAGAGGGGTGGAACTGGGCACAGAGGGGAAGAACAAGGTGGAGACTAGGGCAGGGACGGGGTGAGGCTGGGCAGATAGTGGCATTGATAGCAGCAATTGTGTGACCTGAACACAGGACCCTTCCTAGTCTCAATCCACCTTCCTGGGTTCACTTGGGCTTGCATCAGCAAAACGAAGCACTGATGCAAATAGACCTGGTGGGGCAATAAGGCAATGTCCCATTTCTGGGCATGGAACAAATGTTCCCTTACCTCAAAGAGATCTCCAGGACTTCTCTACCCCCACCCCACATGGCGCATTGCACGGTCTGGTGGTGCAGGATTGGCTTGTAACAGGAAGATGAGCATTCCCATGATATCCAATGAATACCTGGGTGAGCAGAGATTTGAATACTTGTTTAGGTGCAGCTCTAAATTTCACTGACTCCAAAAGTTTACATAAGGGCGTTCATCTCTGCCAATGTCATCATCTCCTACTGGAAGTTATTTCCTAATTCAGTTTGTCTACTTCAGTGTACACACAGACATATAAAGAAATGAAACTGCATACTTCAGCTTCCTGAAATCTTCTGTCACTTAGTGATGAACAACATAGGCAATGATGATGACTCTATTCTCCAAATGGTAGTCTGGGGGTGTAAGTGAATTTTGCCACACAAATTGATTCCCCTCATTAGCTTAGGGCCAGCTCTTCCATGAAACCAAAAGAGCAGAGGTGTTTGTTTCTGTTGAGTAAGAGAAGTTTACAGCCTAATGCCCAAATCCTAATCATCTTTCCAGCACTGACATAGCTGTGCCAAGGGGGCATGTGGTGTATCCTGCAGTTTGGTGGCAGTCATGGAGGCCTCCTCAAAGTAAGGGACTGTTTGTTCCCAGCAGCAGACCTTCCCAGCCCTATGCCTGGGGCAAAGGTCTGCAGTGGTGCCCCCCCCCCGCGGTCTATCACTGCTCCCCTGTGCAGAAATCTGCCCCCTCCCCCACTCATTTGAGGATCACAGAGCCTTGTGTGACCCAGGAACGCATCAGAGAAACCTCTGTAAGGTTTCCCAGTGCTATAAACTGTGCTTCCAGAAAACCGGAAGCACAGTTTCCGCCCCCGTTGGGAGCCTCAGAGAGCCTTCCGCAGGGTCCTGATGCCTCACGCCTAGGCTTTTGCCCCATCGGACCTTATGGTAGGTCCGCAACTGTTTGTTCCTTTACCTTGGAACTGCATTGCCCTTACCTTGCTGCTGGAAAGTTGGTTAGGATTACACCCTAAGTTTTACTGAACACACTGGGCTTACTTCTGAGTAAGGAAAATAACACCATTTTCAAACACCTCTATAAATAAGGCAATTGCCTCAGGCAGCAGTTTAGCAGGGGATGCCCAACTCCATCCCCTTCTTGTCTATACTGCCCCTCCATTCCCCTCTGTGGATTAGAAAACAAAGAGTGGAACAGAGCAAGAAAGGAAGTGTGGAGACAAGAGCGGTGGCATGGAGTATCAGTTACTCTAGCCCACCATTCTATTCTCCTCTAACGTCCTCTTCCACTTCATCTCCCCTTTCTTTTTCCAGTCCAGAGAGTGGGAGGAGCAGAGCTGACACATAACCATATTGGGAGGGGCAGCATTTAGCATTCTGCGTCAGACACTTGGTCTTGGGCTGACCCTGCATTTGCTTGGATATAATTTCTATAAATGTGTATACATACATATTACATTTTCTCAAACATAGTTTTTATGCCTTGTAAGTGAAGCTGGGAAATGTTTGGCCTTAGTGAAAATTTGCTAGGGTCTCCGGAGCCAGATCTGAGAAGCTGCCAGTTGACCACTCCTAATCTATCTAGGAATACATTCAATCTTGCACTGACATTTCACTTTCTTGTGTGTCACATCTGAGCATGCATACAATTCTCATAGGCCCCAAATACGATGGTAGAGAGCAAGATTTTCTGGTATAAATTGGGAGGAGTCCCTGTACTTGAAAGAATTGCTGCTGCCAGTCTGGCATTGCTGCAGAGTTAAACATATTCCATGCCATAAAAGTGTTTCTCAAAGGCCTGACTATTCTTTTGCAAATAGACATTTTTTGCAACAGCCTTGAAGTCTGACTCTCTTTTGATGCTTTGTCATAACAGGTCATTTTTGTCTGGCAACTCCCAGTCTAGTTCTGGGAATTCAGTTAGTACCATCACTCATGAGAAAGCAGTTCTCAGGGGGTTGGCTGCCTCTGTGCTTGATTAATGTCAGCTAGGATGACTGTGTTCAGGTCACACAATTGCAAATATTTGTCTCTTTCGAAATCATATCAAGGACTTTCACTGAGTTTTCTAGTCCTAATTTTCCAGCCTAAGGATGCTTACTTGATGGATGTGGCGGCTTACTTTTTTACATAAGAGAGGGCTATATGGAGAACAACAACCCTGGCTTGTTTTGTCTTTTTCCTGGATCATCTGGAAAATCTTAGATCAGAAAAATTCCAGAGGGGTAGCCATGTTTGTCTGCTGAGGCAAAAACAACAAGGAGGCTTATCATACCTCAAAGACTAACCAGTTTCTTGTACCACAGTTTTTCATGGATCAGAGCTTACTTTGTCAGATGCATGGAACTGTCAACAAGTTGGATAATATAAACTGGTGTACAGCGATAAGAAATACAGATTCCCCCCCAAAAACAGTGAAGCCCAAAAACTGTGCAATGGAAGAAACAGAAATAACTGTATCACATTATTGAACAGAACACAAATAGTTTACTCTTGGGCAGTATAAACACAACCTGATCCTCCACCCAGACAGCACTACTAACTCATGTTCTGCCCAGGCAATGACCATCATAATGTACTATAAGGCACACTGAAACAGCCAGAACAAGACAGAGGGCAGTGGGGAGGCCAGTGTAGGTGGATGCTGGGCGTCTCTGCTGGAAGGATGAGGAACATCAGGCAGTAAGTAAACTGCTGCTTGGCAGGGAGGCTTTTCTAGATGGAGAGGGGGTGATGAGGAGGCAAAACTGGGCAGAGAGAGGGCTGGAGAATGGATCAGAGCCAAGAGGGGGGCTGGGATAGCAGCAGAGGTATAGCTGCTGCCAAATCCTACCCCCTCATCCCAAGCCTTGGATCCCAATATGGTGGTTCTACAGCAGCTATTGAATTGACGCAAATCTGAGTAGCCCCATTGGGGCTGTGGGGGCACTAACAAGGGGAGGCAGTGTTTCTCAAACTGTGGGTCGGGACCCACTAGATGGGTCAGGAGCCAATTTCAGGTGCGTCCCCATTAATTTCAATATTTTATTTTTATTAGACTTAATGCTACCATGGTATGTGACTGCATTTGGAGAAATGTTACAGATCTGTACTTTGAACATATACTCTGTATATACTTTAAAAAATGATAGTCAATGGGCAAGTGTGGGTAGGATTACAGCCTAAGATTGTTATAAATTTTCCTGCTTGATGATGTCACCTCCAGTCATGACATCACTTCTGGTGAGCCCTGACAGATTCTCATTCTAAAAAGTGGGTCCTGGTGCTAAACGTGTGAGAACCACTGAGGTAAGAGAACCAGTGTTTCCTTACCCTGAAGAGGCTTCCAGCGGCTTTTCCTGCCCTGCAAAAGATAGCACTGGCCATTTCGGTACCACAGGGCAGACGAGCAGCATAGCATTGGGCCGTCAACGTGGCACCAGCTAGAGGGCAGCAGCACTGTAGAGCTTCAGTGTTACTCTCACAGGTGGTTGTAAAATAAGTAATAAATAAATAAGAATCCAAAATTAATCTAAAAACCACCGGTGAGTCTTTAACCAAATGTAAGGAAAATGAAATGCATAATAAGATGAATGAAGGTTTAACAAAGAAAACCATTGGGGTCCATGATGAAACTTTCCCCCTGCATGCTCTTATTTTTCTTCCTCTTGTGAATGAGAGGCTAAACATTTTCCAGCATGTATAAGGCAGTTCTGCTCGGCATGCATAATGGAAGTCAATCATAAATTGTACAAGGACTCAAACTGACAGTTTTAACTGGAGTATAACCAGGGAATAAATTGTTGCTCTTAACAAGGATATGCATTAAATCCTGGATTTACTTTGTTATCCATGAGTACTTAGTTTCTGTCTGTGGAATAAATGCAATGTTCATGATATAAAAGTATCTTGTATTCTTGTGGAGTTTTTTTTTAAGTCTCTGTATTTATGAATGGCCATATGGCATTTGTTGTCTTTTTTAGTTTCTGGCCGAAACAATAAATCCATTGTACCTGATGCATATGAATAGGAATCTGTTGGATCTTGCTTGCTCTATAACTTGAATTAAAACTGGATGCCATTTTTCATAGTTTGCAAGAACATTTTATGAAACTAAGGTAAAAAGATGTGCTGCTCTGTATTTTGTCTCATACATCTCTGATTTCTTTCTCTGAATTCTGTCTGTTTTTTTCCAATCTGTCATTCTGCTGGTGTTTCCCATTACTGTAGAGGAGCATAGGCACCTTACAAATTTTAGTGAAAAATGCATGCATCAAAATGACTCACAAAGTAACTGAAGTACAATGTGTAAGATGTATAAAACCGAACGGAATGGAATTGATGGCACAATATATTTCCCTATGACTTGTGACAAGCTAGAAGGAAAAATTATAATGAATCAGAATCAACACGTGAATTGGGAAGGCTTGTGTAACAGAACTGAAAAAGGCACAAAATGTAAGATCCCTTTGTTGGAGCAATGAATTTGAAAATGCATAAGGAACCATCTGAGTTAAAACTCTTCCTTGTGTTCAGGTGTTTACAGCAAAATTATCAAGCAAATAAAGGACGATACTGCATCTACTGGATGATGTTTTTTCCACAGATGGTTACAAATAGGAAAGGGGATAATACAGGGAAAAAATGATAGGAAAAACCACCCAACACAATACATTATATCTGGGAATGGAAAATCAGTTATTCCGAAATGCTGTTCAACAGGAAAGTTATAAATATTAAAACAGGATATGAACATTGTATCTTTGAATGGAAACTGCCAACCTGCATCCTTTAATCCTCCATGGAACAGTTCCTTGAATACCGTTTCTTGAATACTCTCAGTTCATTTCAGCTGATCTTCAGGAATCTAACATAAGCTGTTGATAATGAATAAACTCTGGAATCTCAGTGTCCACACTAGGGAACTTGGGGTATTCCCAAGTTCTAAAAGAAATAAATACTCAAGACTGAGAAATGCATTCGTAATGGAAGACCCTAATGTTACACAATAACAACACTATAAAGGGCTAGAAAGCATGCACCCAGCTTATTAATGGTGCTCTTTGATGCCCACGTGGCACCCCTACAACACTGGCAACAAGTCCAAGCAACATTCATTAAATCCTAACCCTGTTCAGCAGAAAGGAGGAGGGGCAGACAAGAACCTAAGCAACTTCAGAGAGACAGAGCCATTCCCTCACCAACTTCCGCAGCATCCATGAAAACACCAATAGCACAAACCAATCACTGGTGTTGTCCTAACAATGGTTTTATATGGGCAAGAAATGAAATGAGTGGCTCAGCATACAATGATTGGGAGATGCCCACAGCATGTAAGCACAATACACCTACCCCCACAACCAGTCTCACCCAAGAAAGCCATAGCATTGTCCTCAGCAGTAGGCACCCTGGTGTCTCAAGGGGGCAAAACAGAAAAAGGTCAGGAACCTCTGACACTGAGTTCAAGACCTCTTATGCCACTCACAGACATACACACTGAGAAAAAATGCCATTGTGACAGGAACAGGCAGAGGGAAGAACTATAGCAACCCCCCACCCCCCAGAGGAGGCAGGTCTGTGTCATACACGGTCTCTCAGAGTGAGGGTTGAAGTACGTGGGTGGGGAAAACTCTCATCTGCATGATAATACTTTTTCCCCAAGGTATGAGCAACAAGGTGAACTCCGACTGCACTTGGTATAGCCAGCAGACTGGAAGCACACTGCACAGAGATCCAGGATGTGGGCCATGGCAAACTATGTTTGAGACTAGCCAAGGGAAAGAATAAAACCAAGGTCAAACCCACCTTTTACATACCTTGCCTGAAACATCCATGATAGAGGCAAAAGAGAAGGGGAGTAGACAGGCCCCAAACCCACTCTGCACAGTGTTCAAGTAGCTTTCTATCCACTCAGCCGTGGCAGGAGACAGCACTGCAAACTGCCCTCCCCTGCATACAGCCATAGACATCAGGAGCACAGAGCCTGCCTGTAAAATGCTGAGACAGCGGAAGAGTATGCAATGCATGGACGACCACAGATTCCAACCTGTGCTGTGCGCTCCCGCTGGAATAGGCTTGGAGAGACCTCAAACAGGTACAACTGGGAGACTAGCATGTAAGCACATGACACAGCTTGCCTTTGTATCAACACCCACAGGCACCCCCCCACACACACAGTGGCCAATTGCATCATTACCAAAACATGATGCTCGACATCTAGTGTAGCTGTTCTCTAGGCCATGCAGAACCTGCTCCCCTCTTAAACTCACTGATAAAACTTGACAATAAAGGAACAAGAAGTGTAATCATGTCAATGTTTTTGTTGACTAGCATCAGAGCTGGAGTGCACTTGAAAGAGAAACACAAGTGTGGAGTTGTCTTATCCCATCAGAGCCTTTGTTCTGTTGCACCTTGTATGACAGACAGCAGAGTAGCAAGTGTTGGGGAGGGCAGGACACACCAGTTATATCACTGTCATGGAGTTCGCAAAACCACAGGGGCCTGACTGGAACAAGTAGATTAGCAACTCCACAGAGGCAGAGTTGGAATCACACCAGTCACTTCTGCCAAGTATATGATCAGTACCATCCTATGCATGTCTACTCAGAGTAAGTCCCAGTTATTTCAATGGGACTTTCTCCTAGGTAAGTATGTATATGATTGCGGCCTAACTTTCCCTTGAGGTCTGAATAGCTATGTCCTCTTTCCCTTGTGGGAAAGCTGCCTATGGAGTGCAAAGAGAAACACAGAGAGTAGCAAGGAATAAACAGCAGCAGCAGTTTATGGTCTCAAGGTGAGGATGCAGGGCCCAATCCTATCCAACTTTCCAGTGCTGGAGTAGCTGCTGAGCAGCCCCAAGGCAAGAGAACAAACGTTCCCTTACCTTGTGGAAACCTTCATAACTACCCTCCCACCTCAAGATACAGCACACACCCCATTGGCATCAGGGCTGGAAAACTGGATAGGATTTGGCCCTCTGTGGATGCAAGTGGTGCCACCTGAGTGAACAAGTAATTGACTGTTGAGTGTAGTCTGTAACCTACATTCCTCTGTAGGAAAGTGGACAGGGTGGAAAGGGCAGTGGGAGTTGGAATTTTGGGGGTGTGTTTTCCTTTCCCATTGATTTTTATGGATGCTTTCGGACATACACCAGCTCCAACTTTGGTGTGACGTTCCGCCAACATTTAGGGCATGTCCACTCCTGTCCAGAAAAGGTATAGAATATGGTGGCCACTGGCTCCTCCCATTTCTGCTCACATATCTGCTCCTTTTGGGTACTTCCACTGCACCAGTGGTAAAGATACACTGGTGTGGAGTCACTCACACTGGTGGAGCTGGGGCTCTGTTGTGCTGTTTGGGGCACAGTTGTCTGAGGGCAGTTGTCATAGTCTATGCCATTCAGAACATCTTTTTGGAGGCAGAAGACTGCCTGTGTTGCTACTCTTTCCATATGAGTATTACCATTTAATTGGAAATAAATTCTTTTTGTGGGATAATTTTTAATGCATTTTCTAGAATCCTAGATAAACATCTCCTGAAACTGCAGCTGGCCAGTTGCTTGCACTTCTCTCTTGTAACATCTGTGCAACCTGGCAGAAGCAATGAATTCCGCTAAATGTCTCCCATAGGAGGCAAATAACTACAGAAAACTTTTTCTTGTAGAAATATTTACCCAGCATGATCTTTCTAAAGTGAAGCAAACAGGTATTTGTTAAGTTGACATCATTTGTTGAAAAGAGGTTTTGTGACCCACAAAGACTTTCTATGTAAAAAATATTTGACAACCTTCTCAATAAGGGCCATTGGCTCCATCATTTTATAACCTTTCCGTGTTCCAGCAATTTGTTCCTTATTTCTCCCTGTTTTCAGAGAGCTTGGTAGACTGTGCGCTGCAGAAGTAACAGAGGTGGCACAATCCAAACTAATTCTCCACACGGCAATGCAACGGCACCAACACAGCCTTCGCTGTATCCCACAGGGGAGTTTCAGTATGTTGAGACCTCCTTGAGTAAGGGAAGTAAGTCAGTGAAGGAGGTGGGAGTAACATGGTAGGGAGGCGACTGGAGGGGTGGGTTCGGAAGCAGTGGTGCACCTTGGATCCTATCCATCTTTTCCAAACCTCCCCACCCCTTCTCTCTGGATTTGCACCAGCTGACACAGGTCTGAGGAGACCCATTGTGGAGCAGGAGGCTTATGGAGGGGTATTTCCCCTTTCCCCTCCAAAGCTTCCTGATCTCTCCCCCCCCCCACTTTTTTGGGGGATGCCTTTTTGGAGGGATGCCCCTCATGCCTTTTTGGTGCAGCTGCATTGGTAGGGGAGGAAGAACAAAAGGATTGAGTTCTGAGTGATTTAGCCTTGTTCTTTTTCATGATTGAGATGGGAATCGAGATTGAGCCATGGAGAAGTCAGGCTTTCCTCGCAAAAGACTGCGCATTGAAGATGTTCCCCCTACAGTGAAGCCCCCTGCATCTGTAGGTACTCTCCTGAACACCACGAGAGTACTGGGAGCTGTATCCAGTACTGTATCCAACGACACACCAAGCTATTCCCCTCTCCTGCCACTGAAGATTGATTTTTCACATTTCTATACCACCCTTCCTCCAAAGAGCTCAGGGCAGTGTACACAGATGAGTTTTAGAGGCTTGCCTCACCCTTTGTGGGCAGCATTTCTGTCAGGGGAAGGGAGCCTGGAAGCTCCATTGGTTGTGCGGTACTCGGCTCCTGGCAAATAAGTTCCGGTATTAGTGAAATCTGTTTGAAGGAGCACCAAGTGGTTAAAAATGAGTGAAAGTATGAGCTTATTTTTATAGGAGCCAAAGGATACAACTTTGTTTTCCCACGTGGCAGAAATAATCAACTGCTAACCACATCATTTTGCTTTCCACTAGGCTTTCCCCACGGTTAAAATGACAGCATAGTACATTTTCCTAATATGTTTTGTCAAAGTAACAATTTTGTAACGGTGTCACATGAGAAGCTGAAAATGACACAAAATGTAGTTTGTGTTTTCTACTGAACGTTGAAATGACCCCAGTCCTTTCTGGCATAAGTGACTGACAATTACTTGGCAGATAACCCATGCAGACACTGACCTTGAAGAATTAGAGGTAATCTGTTCCACGGATGAAGTGTTCTTGAACAATGTCTCTGAAGAATTGCACACAAAAGTGCTTTCCTCTGGCATCATTCATGCATGCCCTCTTGTTCCACTCCCTGACTGTGGGACAAATGTGTCGCTGCAGTCAATATAAGGAAAACAAAGCAAACAAACTAGTTTGCACCTCTGTATCTTTACTGCCTTTCATCGGATATTATAGCTATGTATTCATACAAGGGCATCTATTTTTAATTTCTGTTCTAAGGTTACTGAGGGCCAAAATTAGGGCAAAACAATTCTCTTGAACGTTCAGACCACACTGGCCATAGATTATGATCTTCCAACCTCCCTCCCATTTTTGTTTACTCAGGTAGCATTGAGTAAATACACACAAATTTTCAAATGTTCAGAATGCTCAGGGCTGCACCTGACATGGCACACCAAATGCTGTCCTCCTTATCACGTGATGCTCCTACCACTGCTGCTCCTTTTCTCTCCTTGGATTCAAAGGTGGGAGAGCATTTAGTGGAAAAGGAAGTGTGGTTAGCTAGAGTGTCTCCCAACAGTGGGCTGGGGGCAGATATCAGCAGCAGTGGTGGCACTAATATCCTAAACCCCCAGCCCAGGATTGACATACCCCATTGAACTCACTTAGATTTAGGCCAGCCAAAGAGCTGGCTATTTAGCTGGTGCAGGTCTGAGTAGACCTATTCAGGCAGTGAGGACTTACCCCTGGGCAATTGAACAAATGTTCCTTTATGCAGAGGGGACCTTTGGGGTCTAAAGCCCCAATCCTATCCAACTTTCCAGCTCCTGTGCAGCTGTGCCAACAGGATACGCACTGCATCCTGTAGTGGAGGGGGACAATCATGGAAGCCTCCACAAGGTAAGGAAATGTTTGTTCCCTTATCTCAGGGCTGCATTGTGGTTGCATTGGTGCAGGAAAGCTGGATAGGATTGGGCTCTGAAACAGCAGCGGACCTCCTCAGCCCTGCTCCCAGGGCAAAGGTCCATGATGGCACCCCCCTGTGGGCTGTCACTGCCCCCTCTTGTTCGAAAAGCCGTCCCCCTCACCTGAGGCTCACGGAGCCTCGTGTGACCTCTAGCTATGTTGGAGAAACCTCTGAGGTTCCCTGACGCTTTAAACTGTACTTCCAGATAACTGGAAGCACAGTTTCCACCCCCGTCGGGAGTCTCAGAGAGACTTCCACGTGGTCCTAGTGGCTGGTGCCTGGGGCTTTTGCCCCATCTCGTCTATGGCAGGTCTGCTGCTGCTCTGAAACTCTTCCCCAGCATATGCCCAGTTGGCATGACTGCATCACTGCTCAGGGAGCTAGGTAGGTCTGGGCTAGGTAGGCAGAGTGATTGTTTCCAGAGAATATTAGCTGTAAATGTTTAAGGCAGTGGTTCTCACACATTTAGTACTGGGATCCACTTTTTAGAATGAGAATCTGTCAGGACCCACCAGAAGTGATGTCATGACCAGAAGTGACATCATCCAGCAGGAAAATTTTTAACAATCCCAGGCTGCAATCCTACCCACGTTTACCCAGGAGTAAGTCCCATTTACTATCATTGCTAAAAGAATATTGAAATGAATGGGGACCCACCTGAAATTGGCTCACGACCCACCTAGTGGGTCCCGACTCACAGTTTGAGAAACACTGGTTTAAGGCCAATGTATTGTGCCGTTTAAGTCAGCGAGCAGCAATCAGTTCCCATTCATTCAAATGTCTTTGAATCAAAACCTTTGATATACATCTGCTTTGCCAGTTGGGGTAAAAATCTCATGCTTCTGATGAGATGCCATGTAGTGGACTATGAACACCTCAGTATAGAAGTTATGTATGGAACATACAGGTGGACATGATTATTAACATGTGAATGGCAATCAGGAAAGGTTCAGATCCTGCATGAGAAATCCCATGATGGTAAGGGAAAATTTGTTTGTGGCCATATGCACCTTTCATAACTATCATAACATGCACGTATTTTATACTCAGGTTCAAAACACTCACAGAAGTGGCCCTTAAACTCTAAGACATTCTGATGAATCTAGAACAGCAATTTTCAAACTTTTTGATCTCTAGAGTCCTTTAAACTTCTAAAAGGTGTTTTGGGGAGCCCCAGAGCACTGGCACGTGCACCGAGTAATGGAGCACCAAGCCCAATGCTGAATACCAGTGAAGAACCACAGGATGGGAATGAGGAAGGAAAGCCACGGAGGAAGAGGGATGGGCAAGCAAACCAGCCAGGGGACAAATGTTGGTTGCATATGGCATGCTTGTGGAGCTCTGAAGGAGTCTCTGGGAGTCCCAGGGCTCCTGGGAGCACACTTTGAGAGATGCTGATCTAGAAAATTAAATCAAGATGTTACTGGAACATGGAAAAATCTGCATCTACTAGACATCCAAATAAGACACAGTTCTAAAGCTTTCGTAACCACTGAATAATAGCTTTTTTCTTACCTGCCATCTTGACTGTATTCACAAATCTTTCAAACAGACATCTCCTCAGAGTTGGAAAGAAATAGGCATTTTAGCATTGCTTATGAAAAATCCCAAGTATTAGCTGCACAGGGGATGACCGTGCTTGTGTAAATGGTTTCAGAATTATAGCTTCAGTGGCTCAGTATCCATAATTTCATTAGGTTGCAGCAGCTTCTTTTCAAACAGATGTATAAAAATGGTGGCATAAACATTAAGCACACATGCACCATTAAATATGATGGACTAAGACAGAAATCCTTTCATTTGTGTTTCTTTTCCAGACAGTAAAACCTGAAGCTTTTTGCTAGATGAAATGTTAATACGCTTGTCATTTATGACTATGGAGAGGACTGTAGGTGTTAGATTTTTGATGATATGTCATAGTCATACCATGCAGCTGCCTGATTCATACAGTTTACTAAAGCTTATGAGTTTCCATATAACTTTCAGGTCTAAGGGGTAAAAAAAAATTCTAACAAACTTTTTAAAAAGATTAAACATAAAACATTGTAACTTGACTACATAAAAGTATATGTACCCAATGCATTTAATTGGATCCCATTTCAAGCCTTCATTTTTTCCCCTAGTGATAATAAAGGAAAGCATCATCTTAAGCGGTTATGGGCCAAAATGTGAACTTGTTATTAGTCAAGCCATGAATACATTTAGCTGCAACCTCATTTCTGGGAATTTTTTTTTTTTTTTCTGGGAAAGGAGTATTATCACAGCAGTCGCTTCCATAAGAGTCATCTGACGGTGAAGCAGTCTTCTCCCATTACTACTAAAAATGATGAAATAACTGTCTTTTGGACAGCATACCCTGAACTTTTTGACTCCCTTTATGAAATAAACAATTAATTGCTTATTGTGAAAAAAATGATAACCTGAACCCACGCTACGAAATGTGCTTTGGCAAGTCCCCAGAGGTAGCTAAGAAAAACTCAGTGGCATCACACTGGGGGGTGCAGCTGGTACAGGCTGCACCAGGTGGCACCACACTGCCCAAGCCTCTGTTTGGACATCTTCAACCTACTCTGGGTCTAGAGCTACCTCGTGCACTTTGCCTATGATCATGTTTTTGCCACTCATCAACAAGAACACAAAGCAATTGGATCTGGAATAAGCCAGGAGCGCTGAATGGAAGAGGTCTGGAGGTGGGCTTTTCACATTTAATGCAATGCTGATAGCACAGAAGGTCAGGGGCAACATGATTACTCATTAAATCACCCCCACACTTCCAGAACACTGAACTGCTGCAGGTAAGTGCTGCACTTGGTGAAACCCACCTTTGCGATGTCTCTGGAAATAATCATTAGAATCACAGATTTATACTGAGAAAAATTAAGTTTTAAGCCACCCCTTCATTTGCTGGTGATAGAACAAAGCTTTTCAAGGTCTTCCCAGAAATACAAAGTTCACTAGTCTGAAACTGGCACATCAGTAAAAATACCAAGAGAGTTATTCAATGCAGATGGTATGTCAGGACGCACATGTGCATAGAATTTAAACCTAATGATAACTTCCCTCTTCCAAAGGGAGAGGGGTAGCAGATCTAACCTGTGTTCACCAACGTGGACCAAGATACTCAGGGAACATACTGAGAACCAACAGAAACCTACTTTCAGATGACCCCCTGCACAAGGACATGGAAATACTGAGGGATCTAACCCCTCTGGTTGGAACTGTATTCCAGCTTTGGATCCTTCTTCATCACCTCCAAGGCCTCAGGAGCAGTGCTGAAGACCAACTCATGTAGAAGTCGAGAACTGGTGACACAGTGCCCATTTGGCATCCTGAGGCCTTCCCTCAATCAGGTCTACTCAGGAAGAAGGAGGAAGCAGAAGCATATGCTTTGGATCAGACTCAAGTGAGATTTAGAAGTAGCAGAACAGCCAGCTTCTCAAAGCTCTTCATTCTCTTCCAGCTAGCTACTGGTACGAGGACAGCTCCCTTGCTGAGCCCTGCAAACCCAGCTTCTGCTCGCCTCATGGCCCAGCTTTTTCTCCCACTTCTCATGTATTCCTATACTGCTTGGGACTGGTGAAAATAGCAACCTGCATCCACAGCTTTTTTTCAGATACCTTTACATACATGTATGGCAATGACGTGGAAGAATGGGTGCCAACATAAGAAAATATAAGAACAGAAGAAGAGCCCCCCTGGATCAGGCCAAATGTCCATCAAGTCCAGCTTCCTGTATCTCACAGTGGCCCACCAGATGCTTCAGGGAACATAAAAGACAACACACTGGTGTAGCTGGGGGGGGGGCGGGTACTAAGTTTTGCAGGGAGCCTCACTTCAAGCGGCTCCTTCCCTCCCCTTTGGAGCCACTTGGGGGGGGCAAAATGGAAGTGAATGGCTCCCAAGGGGAGGGGGGCTGCTTGCATGCTGTGGGGAGGCTCCCTGCAAAACCTAGTGCCCCGCCCCCCTCTAGCTATGCCAGTGAGACAACAAAAGACCTGCATCCTGGTGCCCTCCCTGGCATCTGAGATTTTGAGTTAGCCCACTTCTAAAACCAGGAGGTTGCACATACCCATCATGATTTGTAACCTGTGATGGACTTTTCCTCCAGAAATTTGTTCAATCCTCTTTTGAAGGCATGTAGGCCAGATGCCATCACCACATCCTGTGGCAAGGAGTTTCACAGACTGGGTAAAGAAATTCTTTATTTTGTCTGTCCTAACTCTCCCAACACTCAATTTTAGTGGATGTCCCCTGGTTCTGGTGTTGTATGAGAGGGAAAAGAACATCCCTCTATCCACTCTATCCATCCCCTTCATAATTTTGTACATTTCAATCATGCCCTCCCTCAGATGCCATTTTTTCTAGTCTGAAGAGCCCCAAACGCTGTAGCCCTTCCTCATAAGTGAGGTGCCCCTGTTTGACCCAGCTGGAACACTTGACACAAATGCTCTCCCCTCTGCATACACAGGTGAGGAGTAGAATTGTGCTCATTGGCCACATTCTCTGTGTCCTTTCCTTCAGTATGTATGTGTAAGTAGCCCTTACATACACATATCTCCTACCCATGACTGGGAATCCTAGGATATAATTCTTCCTGATTGCATGAAAAAGCCCCTATACAATTGTACTTATGTGGCACCCTCTACACAGGGACACTGAACATGGGATGCTGAAGGCATGGTGCTTAGGCATGCTCTCTTTTCACTTGCACACTGAGGACCCAATCCTATCCAACTTTCCAGCACCAGTGCAGCCGCAATGCAGCCCCGGCTCTGTGACTGCTGCCCCACTACAAGATGCAGTGCATGCTCCATTGGCACAGCTGCACCAGCACTGGAAAATTGGATAGGATTGGGCCCTTAATGTACGCCTAATGTGGTGTATACCTTGTGTGGAGACAGATGACAATGACATAACCATAGGGCCTTTTGTTCAGCTATTGCCAATTAATTTTATTTATTGTTCACATTTTTATACTACCAGCTGCTCCCCTTCTTTTGTCCTCACAACAACCCTGTGAGGCAGGTGAGGCAGAGAAAAAGTGACTGGTTCAAGGTCATCCAGGAAGCTTCATGGCTGAAGGGGGATTCAAACCTGGATCTTCCAAGTCTAAGTCCACCTCCCAAACCACTACACCATCCTGGCTCTCAGTTAAGCCGCTAGAGTGATACAACGTACTCTGTGGTATCCAACTATTTGGTTCTCATTAAGATATAACATTCTTCTATCTAGATATATCTGGTAAAATGTAAGAGATGGATGGGAGGGGGATTACTCCTCCTATAGATATCTTTGTCACCACTATGTATAAAGAAGATATTTTTCAAATTGCTTCTTTTTATTTTCCAAGTCAACAGTTGTCAAAAGTGAGTGGGTACATAATGTTTCTGAATCCTTGTACTTTCTGAATGATTTAACATTTGCTATAGTGAACAATCACTTCAAGAAACATTTTTCTAACATATTTTTAGTTTAAAAAAGGAGAGAAATTCTCTGTTTAGTACCCAAGAAACATGAATTAAGGATCTCTGGATCCTAACCTATCCCCCCGTGGCTGCCAATGTAACTTGCATTGTATTGGTGGAGGCTGCTTTAAGGCAATTGCAAAGCAGCCTCTACTGGTGTGTGCTGCAGGCCCACTGATGGGGAGGTCAGAGAGGCTTCCTGCATGCTGGTGGAAGGCCGAAGATCAGCTGGCTCAGGTAAAAAGGTGCAGGGGTTGGAGGGAGGTGCAGAGGGTTGAATGGGACAGACGTGGGTGGAACTTTGTAGTGATGGGACAGGGAGTGAGGTCCAGGCAGGGGCAGATTTGGTCGTGGAACATGCTGAATCCTGACCCCCTTTCCAGGCTTGATCTGCCTTCCCATGTCAGCGTGGACTTGAACTAGTGCAGGTCCAAGTAGTCCCATAGCAGCTGCTGGGGCTTACTCCTCAGCAAGCAGAAAAATGTCTCCTTACTCCTGCAGGAGCAAAAATCCCCTGCAGGAATACAGCAAAAGCCATGCCAGTACTGCTGTGTTGCCGCACAGGGATTTTCTTAGGATTGGACTGTCAGTAAGCTGCCACATCCCCATTAAAAGTATATTATGGACAAATTCATTTCACCCTCTGATGTTTATTGCTTTGAAGGTTGCAAAAGGCCATCAACAGGAACATGATGCCTCCCAAAACAGAACAGTCAGTCACTATTTGAAAATCATAGTTGAATGCCTCTGTTGTTACAAACCAGGGGAAGGACACCAGAATCGCTGCATGAGAAAGGGAAAAGTAAACAGATTTGGTCTGATTTATGATCTTTTAAGGGTTGCAGGATGTAACCAGGATGTAATGCTACTATGAACATTGAATCTGCGCCAAAGCAATTACTGGATGGCCTCACCACACATCCAGATCATTGATCACAGCTCAGCACACTTTCAGAAGTTTGCATAGAAATGTGTAAAACCTGGGAGGAAATTTTGTTTTGAAAATGGTTTTCTCACTGGATTTCTGTGGAAAATTTGTCTAGCTTTTCAGATTTCAGCTGTTTGGCTTGTTCTACTTAGTATTAAATGCTTTCTTTGTTTATTGGATATCATCACAGGTGCATACATAATCACATGTGCCATGGGTTAGGTAGCCTTAAGGCTACATAAAAAGAAGCTCTTGAGTATGTATTTATATAAGGTTCTTGGAGGGTCCAGGCTAATATATGTGGAGCAGTGGTTCTCAGTCCTTTAGCACTGGAACCCACTTTTTAGAATGAGAATCTGTCAGGACCCACCAGAAGTGATGTCATGACCAGAAGTGACATCATCCAGCAGGAAAATTTTTAACAATCCCAGGCTGCAATCCTACCCACGCTTACCCAGGAGTAAGTCCCATTTACTATCATCGCTAAAAGAATATTGAAATGAATGGGGACCCACCTGAAATTGGCTCACGACCCACTTACTTACCCTTACTTACCCAGGAGTAAGGCCCATTTACTATCGTTGGTAAAAGCATCTTCATAGTAAACTGTTAAAAGTACAGATACGTAACATTTCCTCAAATGCAGTCACATACTATGGTAACATCTAGTCTAATATATTAAAACTAAAATATTGAAATGAATGGGGACCCACATGAAATTGGTTTGCAACCCACCTAGTGGGTCCCGACCAACAGTTAGAAAAACACTGATGTGGAAGATTGAACTGTTGTGTGAATACACAACACTCACTGGTGTGGTGCTGAAAGCAATGAAGCACTTCCTGGATGAATGAATTTTGCTTCCAAAAGCAATGTGGATTTTGGTACATGTTCCCACTTTGAAAGACTCCCATATTTCAGAATGAATTACAATGGTTTCTGTCTGAAGTTGTACTATGAACAAAAGGTCTGTTTGCTCAAAGCGGAAAGGGTGATTTTCACTGATCCTCCTTTCCTCTTCAACCCCTTCCACATCTGCTGAGGATCAGGATAGCATGCTGTGTGTGGGATGTGATGGGGAGTTTTGGCAAAAACCACGCTTGTGTGAACAGAACTTATTTTGAATACAGCTTAGGACAGGATACAACTTAGGATATAACCCTGCATGAAGGAATTCAAAGTGATTTGTTTTATTGCCAAGCAAATGAAGAAATGATTCTATGGGATGTAACATTTTCCTTTTCTTAGCAAATGGCCAAGGTAGCTTAATAAACAAGTTTGACTATATAATTAATCAAATTCACCAAGGTAAAACCATTTGTTTCCTGCTGTGCCTATAATATGCCAGGTGCATTGCAAACAAAGCTGATAGCCCAAACCTAGTTCCAAGGAACTTTGAAATGATATTGTTCATTTCTATCTCACTGCGCTGTAGAGAAGTAATTGCGTTACTGTTTCCAGTTGTTTTTTCAAAATTATTAAGCCATTTGTAATGTAGTCATTACTGTGACTCCAGAACACTATGGCTCTTTCCATGCTAAATCTTTTTATTGGATTTCATTTGATCTGTCTTTCAAAAACATCCTTGTGTACTGCTTGACAAATATCATAAAGAAGAAACTAAATGAGAAGGCAAGTTATTTTTAAATTAAAATTGTGAATATGGTTGCTGCCCTATATAAAAAATATATTCACACTGCAAACTGCCAGCATCAAGCCAGTACTGTTAGTGCCATAGGAATGCTGTTCTTTAACTTGCTACCAACTGCGTGGGAGCTGGTAAGTCACGGGCCCGTATTGGCAGGCCACAGAACTTCTGTGGGAGCAGTTAGGTCAGTGTCACTTGTGGTTTGGGGGAGGATTGGGGCAGATCAGGTCAAGGAGTAGGCCAGGCCAGGGACGGTTTGGGGGCAGAAGGGAAAGAATTGGGGAAGGGAGCAAGATGGGTGCTGTGGTTCAACAGTGGGAGTGGTGGGTTTTGGTGGTAGTCAGGCATGACAGGATCCTATCTCCCTTTTCCTGGCCCAACATACCCCTTGAGGCTCCTTTGAGGAGACCCATTGGTGGCCAGGTGACTTATGGAGAAACAATTAAATAATATTTTTATTTACCTCTCCTGGTTGCCCTTCCCCTACCATAGGATGCAGCATGTGTTCCACTAGCGCTGATGCACCATGTAGGCTGGTGGGGAATAGGATTGGGGCATTTGACCCATGAGATTCAGATGACCCATCTGAAATGAGATTCAGAAAGGAGCTACTGAAGAACAGTATAATTAGGATGAATTTTAGAAAAGGCCAATAAAGCATGTTTGAGTTACAGTAAAACTGTGCAGCATTGATCCAATAGAAGAAATACACAATTCAAAGTTCATTCATGGCTTTTTAAGACAAACCAAAGAATAACAAGGACTCGGACAACAAGCTCTTGAATCCTATAGATTTCTTCATCAGATTAGATTGGTAAGCAGAGGTGGGGGTGAATAGCGGAGACTTGTTGTAGGTTTCCCAATAGACTGCAGTTTCTAAAATCAGAAGATAGGGTTTAGGGTGTTTTTAGGCAGATATGAATCAGCCTTTGAAAGGTGTGCAGGATGTGTCTTGGCACTTTCTCACACCAGAGACCAAGTCTTCATAAAAGCTATCTTTTGTTCACAAACGTATGCGTAGGTACAATGGAAACTCAAAAGCTCAGCATTGGATGGTGTGGTGATATTAAAGCTTAGAAACGTAATATTAATCATGGGTTCAGTGACTGACACTGAGGAGGAAACCTTCTGTTTGCTTAATCTTCTTTATGGCGCATTTCATAGCTGTTGAGTGGATTTCGGCTTTTAGAGCATTTTCACATTTATTAGTGAAGGCCATTAAGCAAAAGCCATGTTCTATTGTGGAACATAACAAGCCAATACAAAGTCCATATTAATCATTAACAATAAAACATTGGTCCATCATCAGCAATACATGACCGAATATACGAGGTCAGTGCAGATATCTGCAGTTGGTGAGTTGGTGCTTCTGTTGGAAATAAAGATCCTTTTCATAGCACTATTACAAAGTCAAACAGCTGAGTCTGTAAAATACTAAGTAGTAATGAGTGAAGGTGGAAACAAAATCCTAGATTGCAGATTTTAAAGGCTTTCCCAACCTGAAAATGCCAATTGTAATTAGTAGCACATCTAATGCACTCTTTTTTCCTACTTAATAGTGTGCAGCAGGTAACAGTAGTTAAAAGTTATCAACTTCCCCATTAGCATGCTCATTAATACTACCAGTAGTGCTGTAAGTAGAATAGCTGTATAACATCCTGTAGCTAGAGCCTCTAAGTCACTAGTTTTAATACAGATTTCTCTGAATTCTACCAAACCACCATTTTCTTGGTTGATGTAAAATCACTGAAATTACATTAATTCTCAAGTTCAATGCAATGTTAATGTAATGTTTTCAAAGTGCCGTTCTGTAAAAGTTGGCTATTAAAAGAATAGTCACTATCCTGCTGTGATAATATCCACTCCTTGTTTACATTAAGAGTCAGGTTTGCTGATTTTTTAGTGGCAAAAACCTATTATTGCTTTTTAATTCCGGGAGCGATGCAGTCAGATACAGCAAACAGAATGCGCGAGATTGTGTTAGAAGTTCTGCATCCATAAAGTTGATTAAACCTCAATCACATTTATGCAGACACACAAGGAGTTGTATACAAGAACCAGGCTTTGTCTGCAGGGGCTTAGCTAATGACGGTGATGTACAGAAGGAGGACAAAAACGGAACATAATGCTCAGACAGACTGTGCATTGCTAATGCTAGTACCCACCTATCTCCTCTGTGATTGCCCCCAATCACAGCATCCATTCTTCTATCCACTTTTTGTCAGTAAACTGAGAGCCAGTTTACTTGTTACATGACAACCAATGAGTTATCCACCACGCATAACTGGCAGCTGCACCCGTTCCTGACACCATGCCACCCATATACCTCAATTAGGTACAAGTTGAAGTGTTTGTTGTATGCATTCTTTATATTACTGAATACACCTTGAACAAAGACAGTTTGATTGAGCCAAAGTAAATTATTTTCAAGTTCATTTTATTAGAATGAGAAAATAGGAAGATGTCTTGGACTCCTTCATTGAATCATAGTTGGAAAGGAACTACAAAGTCATCTAGTCCAACCCCCTGTCAATAGCAGGAAATCCTCTTACAGCATCTCTGGTAGGTTCCTGTCGAGCCTCTGGTTGAAGATCTCCAGTGAGGGAGAATGAACCATCACGCTCGGTAATCACTTCTACTGCTCAACCGCCCTTGCCCTTACTGTTAAGAATTTCTTTCTGGGGTCCAATAGAATCTCCTCTCTTGAAGTTTGTACCCATGTGATCTTGTTCCACTCTCAGGTGCAGTTGGGAAAAAATTTGTTCCATATGGCAGTCCCTCAGGTATTTGGAGAGTGTTATCGTATTCCCCTCTCAGCTTCCTCTTCAGGCTAATCATACCAAATTCCCTCAACCTTTCCTCTTAGGGTTTCCTCCAGTCCTCTGATCATCTACTACCGATCATCAGCTACTTTGCTGGTGCACTGAACAACAAACGAAGAGGCCCTAAGTAATCACCACTGCAGTTCTTATATGTCCATGCAATGTATGATATAAGCAGTGAATGTGAGGCATTTAGGGAAGTGGTAAAAACTTTGGCCCCAACAGCTTTATGCTTGAGTACTTCTGTAATTGTTGAACCTTGAATACAATTTATAATGGTCAGGGTATAATGACCTGTTTTACTGATAGCACTAAAACATTTCACTGGGAAAGCTTAAAGACTGCTTGATAATGATTAACGTTAATGGCAAGTCAAGGTAGTTGGTAGATTTTTGTGAATTTTATAAAGCATTTGAATACATCTATACTGAATAATTGCCACTTTGCTATGGGGATGAAACTAGCAATTTATGCAGGGAAAAATTTATCTCCCCAAACACTTCAATTGTTCTAATATGCAAGAGTATCATTTCCTGAGGATCCTTCTTACAGGATCACATAATTCAATGGATGGACTCAATCAGAGATAAACTGGATGACACCATGACACTTCTTGGCTGATCAGATTTGGCAGCTTGATGATGTTACTAAGGATAATTAAGGACAATGTAAACACTTGACAACATTTTAGCAAGGAGGGCCAAAATCATCAATGAGAGAATAATTTGGCATTGCTGAAAACATTCACACACACAAAAAACAGTGTGCAGCTTTAACAGCCCTAATTTCAAATAATAATATAGAGAAGGCAAGGATCTATTGTTATGCAATGACTGCAGTCTGCTGTCCTTTTAAAAATAAGTATTAAATGGTGGAGTGAGATCACAGAAAAATGGCTAATTAAAAGAATGCCTATAAGGAATTGGGCATGCCTGAGTACTATTGTGTGCTATGTACTGTGTACAATATACTGTACTTTTGTACCACTACAGACCAGCTATAGGAACCTACTACAGCCAGTATCTTGCACCTTACCTCATGCTTCAGTGCCATGAAGCTTAAGCCATTTCAGGCCAACATTGCATATATGTAATAGGGACCAAATGTGTACACCTGTGGGCTGGGCAGAAGTGGGTTAAGACTATGGGGTCAGTTGTGCTGCTTAGGCGTCAATGTTGAACCATGCACTGTCAGCTAACGACGTACTTGAATGTGATCAGATGACTTTTTAATACAATATGAGGATGCATCAGGTCCTATAAAGCCCTTGGCTTTCATCTAGCCCAGTATTCCAAGCAAGTTGTCTTAGAGCCCAATCCTATCCAGTTTTCCAGCATCAGTGCAGCCATAATGCAGCCCTGAGGCAAGGGAACAAACATTCCCTTACCTTGAGGAGGCCTTTGTGACTGCCTGCAGTGCATGCCCCTTTGGCATGGCTGCATCAGCGCTGGAAAGTTGAAGGATTGGGCCCTTAGCAAGTAGCCATGCAGATTTGTCCAACCTTAACCTATAGCACTGACCTTAGTATCCGCCCACCTGTGTTTGGCCAGCCTCTGGTCCTTGTCTGTTTTGACCTAGTCTCTGCTGCTACCTTGTTTGCCTTTGCAAATAGTTTTTCTCTGTTGCAGCTTGTTTCACAGAATGTTCAACAGCCACCAGTCCAGGAAGCACCAATGGGTAGTACTTCCTCACTACCATAAGTTTTGCATCAGACTTGCTCATGCATCTGAGTTACTAGAGCAGTGTTTCTCAAACTGTGGATCGGGACCCACTAGGTGGATCAGGAACCAATTTCAGGTGGGTCCCCATTCATTTCATTACTCTTGGGTACATGTGGATAGGATTGCAGCCTAAGATTGTTAAAAATTTTCCTGCTTGATGATGTCATTTCTGGTCATGACATCACTTCCGGTGGGTCCTGACAGATTCTCATTCTAAAAAGTGGGTTCTGGTGCTAAAAGTTTGAGAACCGCTATACTAGAAAATTTGCATGGAAGTGAATGGATAGAGAACAGTGATGGATTAAATGTTTTGTGAATCCAGTTACTTGCATGCACAGAAATGAATGTAGGGCACCTTGACAGCCCTCTTTGCTGTGATACATTCAAATAAACATCACAGTTGCTAGTCATCACGATAAAAATCTTCTATTTGGCCCAGAGAAAATGACAAATCAATATGAAAACAATGCCCTTTGCAGTAGAAGCAGCAGATGCTCTCAGTTACAGGCAGCAATTACCATACATGGGGAATGGGAAAGCTCCAGCACCACTTAACGAACACCAAATAAGCCGTAAAAACTTCATGGTCCTAATAGTGCTCTCTTACAAGTCCAGGAGTGATTTCCTCAACCTTGCATAATGTACTTATAAATATGTATGCAATCTCAAAGGTGCCTTAATAATGATAGTCATTTAAAAGAAAATAATACAAAATCCATGACAGTGATAAATCAGCCTATTACATTCGGTGCATCAGAGACAGCAGATATCCTCCATGACCAAGGTTTACCCAGCAGAGAGATAACAGCCATTTTTGGAGGGTGGCATAAGCGTTTATGGAAATCTGTTACTGCCTGCCTGTGGCTGCGGAAGTTAAGAGAACCATTTGCAACCTGCTTTTGCTTCATTTTACTAGCTTCCAGGATTCTAGGTCCACAGGAATTGCTGTGATATTATCTGAATCATTTCTGCAGGGACACCTGGAGAACTGAGGACTGAGTGGAAATGGCGCATGCAACACTTATAAGCTATGGGAAGAACTCAGGGTGCTTCTGGATGGCAACACATCAGGTAGATTCAATTCTTACTGTGAGGTCCAAGGTTGATCAGTGAACTTTGTAAACTGAATATCCTGGTTTCTAGGGGCTTAGGGCTCATACCAATGGGGCGTACACTGCATCCTTTGGTAGGGAGACAGCCACAGAGGCCTCCTCAAGGTAAGGGGACATTTGTTGCCTTACTTCGGGACTGCATTGCAGCTCCACAGGTGCTGGAAAGTTGGGCGGGATTGGGCCCTGAGTCTTTCCTCTGTCAGTCATGTTTACAAGACTGCATTTCAATGTTTGCAAATCTTATAGAAGGAAGTGTCCCCTCCTCTATTGACTGACGCTTATTTTCTACTTCCATACAAACAGCACAGTTGAGTAAGCTTTCTTTGTGGTGGATGCTAAAATAATAAAATTTTTATTTTGCTGCAGGAGGCAAGCGTGAAGATGAATCATTTGTAAACCACCAAGAGTTGCTTTGTATGTATGCCAAACATGCTGAATGCCTCTATTTAAATATGCAAATTGATTCATATCTTGAGGGGTCATTCTCTGCAAAATGCTTAAAAATTCCGTACCAGCAAAAAGCAGCTGTGATTTTTATTTTGTTTATCGTTTAAGAATGTTGCAGAACGTAGCTGAGAATGAGCCCTGCGGTGATGGGGGTGTGTGGAGGGGAGCCCTGGTGCCAGTGCCTCTCTCCTTTCCCCTAGTCAGACCCTTGTCAGGCCCTAAATCAGTAGAATCTGCTGTCAACATGAGAACAAAGCTATGCAGAGAGAGAGAGAGAGAGAGAGAGAGAGAGAGAGAGAGAGACCATCTTTGGAAGCCTCTTGCGCAGTTACATGGAAAATTCCCCCAAGCCTATATTGTAGCATGTAGTGAAGGGTTCAGGAGGACTCAGGCAAAGCTCTGACTGAGTTCCACCAACAACAGGCAAATGAAGAACTGCAAACATAAAAAGAAGTTTGTTAAAAGTTGCAGCATATCGAGCAGCAACTGTTACCCTGCACATGCCTGATCTTGTCTGATCTCGGAAGCTAAGCAGGGTCAGGCCTGGTTAGTACTTGGATGGGAGACCTCTTGGGAATACCAGGTGCTGTAGGCTTATACCATAGTCTTTCGAGACTGAAGGTTGCCAACCATAGTAGGTACAGGAAAAATCTTATCTTGCCTGTGTTCACACCCGGACTCTTTGGCTTATTGAGAGGGGATTGCATGTAGCCACTGCCCTGTATACAATGGAGCAATGTTCATGTTAGACATTAGCAGTGGCATGCTAAAAGCCAAATCATGTGAATGCCTGTGGTTAATCATAAGTTACTGGCTGGACTATGCAGCTGGGAATCCAAAGAGCCAGGGCCTTCTCACACCCCCCCCCAGCTATTATGCACTAAAGTGGTCCAGTGAGTTTTTGAAATCAGCTCAGAAGGTTTCCTTCTTAGAATAATTTATTTATATTTACATTTATATGATGTCTTTCACATAGTTACCCCTAAAGTAGTTCACAGCCAAAACCAAAATACAATGGCCCAAATCCTTACCAACGTTCCAGCACACTCAAAGCTGTGCCAATGGGGTATGTGCTGCATCCTGCAGTTGGGCTGCACTCACAGAGGCCTCCTCAAGGTAAGGGAATGTTCCCTTGCCTTGGAGCTGCACTGCCTTTACCTCAGGGATGGAAATTTGATTAGAATTGCACCCAGCAACATTCAAAAAAGGACCAGTTTAATATAGGTTGCCACCAGGTTGGGGGTGCTTGAGAGGGACCCAGAGAGATAGCAGGAGGAATCTCATTCACTGAACATAGTGGAAGTTGTTTTGGAGGAAAGAGGAACTTTGGTCCTTGCTTTAACTTTTTATTAGAAAAGTGGTCAATATATTTCTTATGCCAGCTAAATGTAAAGAGTGAATTTTAGGATATTGGATCTGTGACCAAGACACCTAGGGACATTTTCTTAAATCCTCCTTGCCATGCACTTTAAAAACAGTTGCGTTAACTTCTCAATTTGGGCTGGCAAACCTTTTCCTCAGCTGCTATGAGGGGAATGTACAATTAAAGAGAAACAAGAGATGGGGCAAGAGCCTAAGAAGAATCAGTAGGACAAACTTGACTGTAGTTGAAAATGTGAGGGGGTAATACAGGAGAGCATGTACAGCATTAGAGGAACAAAGGCTGCAAGGATGTGAGAGAGAGGGAACTTTAAGGGGAAACCACACACAAAAACCAGAACTAAAATTAGAAGGGTATTTTTCTTCCATCTTGTCTGCCAACTCTCATGGATCAGTTCCCTGACCTTCACCAGATCCATTTCTTGGTAGCTTTATGCAAAAGTGCCCCCTTAAAATTCATTTTGAAAATCTCATTACTTTGCCTATTATTATTAATTTGTATAATAATCAGAGAGCTTCCAGAGGCCATTGTCACAGACTCAATAGCCTGGCAGCTGCAAATAAACAGAACAGAAGATGGTCCCTTCCCACAAAGAAAGCAAATGTTTATTAATTTGCAATTTCTTTGAGGAAGAGCAACGAAAATAAATAGAAGTCAGAAGCAACAGATTGAGGACAGCTGAGGAGGGAAAGTGCCCTTTCTCTCAGCTTAGTGAAATCTTGATTGTTTTCAGGGGATTATTTTTTCCTGCAAAAAGTTTCTTTTTGTCTTTCTTCTTGCAGAGAAAAACTTGATGATATTTTGTGCTACATTGTCAGAATTCCAACATAGTCTGGGTTTCGTTTCCTGTCAACAGTGGGTGGGCCCTCTGTGGCACTGTTGGAAGTGGGCAGGGGAAATAGAAGAAACAGAGCAAAAAACTGACTTGGGAGATGTTCCAAATTTCCTGAAAAACTCACGGAGGAAGAAGAGGGGTGTACACGTCTCCCCCCTTTTGGGGTGCCATTTTCCAATCATGGGTGGGGGTTCATCCACATTGTCCTTCAATGGGTGATTTAAAAATCTTTTTAGTATTTAAACTGTGCATTTTGAGTGGTTTGGGTGAGCAGTCCTTCCCCCATGATGATCAGAGCAGTTTGGATTGCCACCTGAACTTGCCTTTTGTTTTCTTTCTCAGACTTCCAGTGCCCACTTTCTTTAAGCGGGCGTGGGGGTGGAGGATGGGAGAAGATGTGAAGGGAGAAGGCATGTGACCCACACTCTTCCTGTATGCATTTGGGAGGGCTTATTGTCTGAACTGGCCAGAGAAAATGAATGGTGACCAAATGTAGGGGTCAGGCTGCATTTCAAGTATGTATTCAGAGCCTGTGAAGTGAACTCCACTTTTTAGTGATTTCTTCAGTATTTCACAAAAGGGTCTGAAACTGTTCGCAAAGGAAAGATGTCAGGGGGAAGAGGGAACACATTCCTGTTGTCAAGCCAGCTTGGGCTGGTTCTCCCTAGTTCTTTTCAAGTTCCGCTTTATTCATTAGTTAAGGCAGAACATGGATGTGAAAGTGTATTGAGCCTTGTGATGCTTGCATGCTCTCCTCCCTCTTTTGCATGCTAGTGGAGGTTTTAAATTTGGGATACCCTAGTTTAGAACAAATTGGGGAATTCAAACTAGGCTTTGGGAAGCTGAATTTACCATTTTGTCTGCTGATCTTAATCCAGTATGTTCCCCTCTTTCCTTTGGTTTTTGCCCTCTATCAGGTCAACCTTCCAAATATTTTGATACCTTAACAAATCCCTCTCTTAGAAGGGCTTTTATGCTCGCGCGTTTTAATATTTTTCCTTCCTCGTACCATCATGGTAGATTTTCGTGCATTCCTCGGAATTGCAGATTATGCTCTTTCTGTCATCTCGAGCCAGACACTCTCGAGCATATTCTAATCCACTGTCCAGCACATTGTCTACTCAGGAAGCTGTATTTGGGCCCCTTTCTAAGCTATCCTTCTGGCCCATTTATCGATCCTATTTTTGTTTTACTAAGTGATAATCAGGCAAATATTACTTTAGCAGTTGCCAGTTTTTTATCCCATATTATTAAAATATCCCCCCTCCTTGAACTCTTTTTTCTTTTCCCTTTTTCCTGTATTATTCCTATTTTTCTTTTTATGCCTAAGTATTTTATTAGTTACTGTTGTAGTTGGTCTCCTGTTTATATTATATGCCAATAAAGGTGCTATTGTATTGTATTGTAACAAATTGGGGTTTTCTATGATGTCTGAACTCAGCAAATTCTAACTTGATCTAACCAGAGTTTGCAAATAAGCCAGAATCCCAGTTTCATATCCTGGCTTGCTTGCAAACTCTAGTTAGAGTAATAGCCCAAACCTACTCAACTCCCCATGCAGCGATACAGCTGCTCCAACGTGCAGCATGCTGTATCCCATGGGGGAATTTTGGGCTCTGGAGGCCTCCTTGTGTTAAGGGAACATTTGTTCCTTTGCCCTGGGGTAAGCTTGCACTGGCCCACTGGGTCTACTTTAACCTACACCTCTTATACTGCTGGTGCAAGTCTTCATGGATCTGGGTCAGGGGATCAAGTCTGGGAAAGGGGATAGATATTGGTATGCACTGCTACTGCCCCCTACCTGGCCGTAATCCTCCCTACCCTATCTCCCCCCCCCGTTCCTCCTCCTCCCTGCTGTGTTCTCCCCCCTCGCTGTTTCCTTTCCATCCACTGGAATGCATGTTTTAGAGGCATGAGTAGGATTGAGCCATAAATCAAGGTTTGCCAAGTTCAGAAATCACAGCAAATCCCTGGCCAGAAGTTTAAAACTTTCTCTATTCACACTTGTGGAGGCACATGAACATTGTGCAGAACTATGCCAAACCATGGTTCAGTATGATTTTAGACTTGTGTGCGATTGAGCTGAATAGGGGTAGGCCTCTTTTCATAAAGCGCTAATGGCAATAGTACAACCATTTTAAAACGTGTTAAAAACCTATTTAAAGCTTACCATTGCATGGCAAAGGAAGGAGTGCCACATGACCTAAGTAACATTGATGCTTTTTATCTTCCTCCAGCTGCAGAGTGAGGGTAATGAGAGGCTTTCATTTGCCTTCAGTGACATCATTATGTAGTCAAATCATATTGACTTAGCAATGCCATGACATCATTGTCATAATTCTCGACTGGCTAGGATCACACAGTCAAGGAACCTTTTCAACTTCAGAATAATCTGATGGCATAGTAGCAACAGACTGGGGTAACAATGGCTGTGAACAAATGCTTAAAAATACTTGACAGAAGGAAAGGCAGAAGTTTTCCATGCACAATTCCCCCCCCCCCTTCCCAATGGTGACTTTCACAGGGGAAATTAGACTGCAGAAAAATCCTGTGGTACATTAAAGAAAACAAAAATCGAGTGATTTATTTTTCCTATGTTAATCATACTGAAGGGATGTTCAGATAATTTTTTTAAAATAATGCTTTTATGAGGACTTACAGCCTAAAGTTCCCAGTGTACTTCTTGCCTTCTTCACTGCTATTAACGCTGCATGGTTCCCTAGGCCTACCTCGCAAATGTGCCTGCGCTCTGACTTGAAAGTGATTCCCTAGGTGCAAGATGGTTAGTTCATATTCTGCATCCATACAGCTGTTGACTTGGATGCCGAGGCTGCTGTGAAGGGTGCCAGTTATGGAGAAAGCATTATCCTTAATCTTCTTTAATTTAAAGGAAGCCCTACCACGGAAGCCATATATTTTTCAGAAAAGTTACTGCTGTTAATCTCAAACCTGCTGACCTGCACCAGCAGGTGATTTGCTTGCTGTATTTTGGAAAGCCAGAGGGTTTGCATCGAGTGCCCTGTAAACACACAAAAAGATTACAAGATTTGTTCTGTTATTTCACATTTATTTTTGTTATAGTGTTATGGAATGGCTAGGTTAAGCCTTCTGTTTTTGTTGCTTGAATTAGGCTGGTCATGCATATATTCAAGTTTTTTGCAATGAGTATTTGCTGTTTTAAATGAGTAAATATCAACTTTTGTCTTCTAAAAGTGCTAGTTTAGTAGCTAATTAAATGAGTTTCTTTCTAGATGGCTGGGAATGTTGTCAAATGAGGGGGATCGTGTGCAAATAAGTTGAAATTGAGCTGGAGATGTAATTCCTTGGCTGTTTTCCTAGCAATTAAAATTTAAATACAAGCTATGGATCTGGCACTCTTGAAATATTTAAAATTGTGTTTTATCTGACAGATTTAGAATTTCAAATGTTGGTGAATGCCTCATATCAAATTCAGGATGTCCCAATGACAATTTTCTCAGACTTTGTGATAAAAATTAGCATGTTCAAGTTGAAAATACACCATATGCATCACGAGATGTTTCTAAAATTGTGCAGAGTTCTGTGCTCCAGATTGCAAATAACAGTTTTGAAGATATGTATAACAATTTTCAGTTGTTGGTTGGGAACCTTCAGTCTTGAAAGACTATGGTATAAGGCTACAGGACCCAGTATTCCCAGGTGGTCTCCCATCCAAGTACTAACCAAGCCTGACCCTGCTTAGCTTCCAAGATCAGGCATGTGCAGGGTAACAGTTGCTGCCTAACAATTTTCAGTGATCTTTGCTTATCATTTTTATTGCGGTTGGTCCAGTGCTGTGTCTAAGAATGCTCACCTCTATACACGTCCTGCCTGATTGTCCATGTGCTATAGCCTCCCAACCAGCTGTGCCTGTTTGCTGTGATGCAGTATGCTAGGGTGCTCTTTGCCTGTTTCCTGCTGTGACTGAATGGTTAGAGAACAACTTTGTCTGACCAGTCATGTAACAAGTGAATGTTTTGCTGGGTGAACTAGGCTTTTTGGCTTGAAACTGTCTCCCCTCCTGCACCTTGAGCAGTGGGCTACCAGCACCCTGCCTTACATAAGTCCCTTCAAGGCCCATCTTATGATGGATCCCAGTTACAAGGAGAGGGACTCTTTCCAGGTGGGGCATTTAAATATTTGCCATAGAAGTACTTGTGTGTTTATTTTACATGGCTGTCTGCTTCTTTGAGAGCTACCTTCCACCCTTCCCTCCACTGTGTCAAAAAGATTTTTCTTAGATGTTCATGTCTGAGTGAATTACATAAGGGTCTTGAACACTGGGTGCTGGGATTCCTAGCAGTTCTCTGCTTTTCCCCACTGGCTGCTTATACCATAGCAGCTCTTGCAGGGCCTGGGGAGGGTGTTACGTGAAAATTCCCCTTTTAAAGAAGGCAAATTCCATGTTAGGGATCATTAGGCAAGGGATAGTGTTCTGTGATAATCCCCCCTTTTGCCTTTTAGATGTGATTTTATCTCTATATATCTGGTTATGCTATTATGGACTGTAATATCACGCAAACTAAACTGTTTTCCCAGCATACAGGCCACATTTCCAGGACTTTGGTCAAGCCACAAGCTCATGGTTACACAACCACCATCACCACCCCCCCCATAGTCACACATTATGCGAGGAAGTCTTATGTTTTAATCCAATCACTGTTTAAGCATCTCCTACATTGCTGTATGCAGACTTGAACTGACTTCAATGATTTTGGTGTTGAAATTCTGTTTGTATTGTACCTACATCCTGTATTTTTTTCCACAGTCGTTGTTAAGTTCCCCCTTCTAGGAACTTGACCCCCGATTGAATTTTGCTGATAACTGATACATACATCCTGATCCCCATTCAAATGTATACATATGAAAGCATTATTCCAAGTATCCAGCTTTGTGTTAGCAATCAAGTTACCTTCCAGTTCAGTCTGCCTCCCAACCCCTTATAAGAGAGGGATTCCACTCACACGCTCTCTCTCTCCAAGGCTCAACACATTTGTGTTGTGTCAGAGGGTCCTCTCCACAGGATTCTCTCCCCCCCCCACTCCAACTGCTCTACAAGACAGGTAACTATCTCGTGCCTGGAACTCTTTCCCTTCTTCCTCCCCTTCTCTCCCCATCTTTAGTTATCAGCTGGGATTGACATAGCAGGGACCCCTAAAATCCTTCCCTACAACCCTTCCTTTTTCTGATTTCTTCGGATGCACCAAATACTCTTCGCACGCAACCACCATGAAAGCTAGATACACTGGATTCAAGCATTAGGACCAAGAAATATTATTTCTACATGTGCGTTATGTTTACCTTTGTTATTTTGTAATAAACCATAATCTTTTATTGAAAGTTATCTTTCTCTGAGTCTCCTCTTTAAGCAAAAGGAAATTTCTCTGCATTACGCCATCTTGTTATCCGGCTTACGATCCTAATGTTCCAATAAGGGCAGTGTAATAATTCCCCTAAACAAAACAGCCCTTTTGGTAACAAGTGGGGTGCTGTGGCATCCTTGTTTCTTGTGTGTTTCGGGGTCATGCTATTGTGGCATCTCCCCATGTTTGGTGGTGGTGACTGTTGCCTTGGTACCTATTCCTAGGGGCCATCATGGGGCACCATCCCAGTGATGACCGCTCATTAGATCTGTGCCTGCCCCCACCCCTACTTGGTTCACCTTGGTGGCTCTTCTTTGAACACTGGCATTGGGGATCAGTGGATGTGGTGATTGGTTTCATGCATGGTGGGCTGACATCACACAGGCATCAGGCCCCAATCCACTGATGCTGGGTGTGTCTCGGTATCCATGGACAATGGCAATGTTACTGGGAGGGTGATGCCAGCATGGTGTTACCTGGACTCTGGTGTGTGTGTGTGTCCCCTTGTGCTGACCAGGGGATGACTGTCATCCCACTGACATTGCACTGTTGATTGAGCCATAAGACTGCATTCCTATACACACTTGTCTGGGAGTAAAGTATACTGAATTTAATGAGAGTTACTTCTGAGTAGACATTCACTGAATTCAATGAGAGTTACTTCTGAGTAGACATTCATAAGATTACACTATGATTCCCTAATAGCTTCTATGTCTTTTCTTTGCTAACTGAGCACATAGCAAAGCACACGTGCTAACTGAGCACATAGCAACGTAAAGCATAAAGCAATTTTATGTTTTCGTGCATTGCCTTACAGTTTGCATGCTATTACATTTGCAACCTTTTCTAGCATTGCAATTCATTATTTTATTCTATTCACCCTGTGTAATTTCCTAGTCCTCAATAGGACTCATGATGCAGTCCAAATCTCGGGCCCTGGTATATTCCATTAACATGTTCCTTTTTTTTGTCACCAAAGACATGGATGAAAATATTGAATAAATTGGGCTCTTCTCATTGAGTAGTATCCTCTCTCCAGCTTGAACACCTGCCTTTCAGACCTGTGTTTTGTCTTGCCTTTATCTATCCATTTGCTTATCTTCCAGTACCTGTATTAATCCCCATCTTCTCCAGCATAACTATTAATTTCCCATGTGGTGCTGTATCAAATGATTTACTGAAATCCAAATAGACTAGATCATCAGCATTTCCATAGTCTGGAAAACCCATTATCGTACATAAAAAAGATCAGATTAAACTGCAAGTATCCATAGTAGACCACTTCCATGTTGCCCCAACAGAGTGTCTTTTATTATTCTTGCCCAAGGTGAACTTAGACCTCACAGACTATTCTGTTTCCTCCACATTGTCACTCTTTGTTTCTTCGCTATCAATCATATTGATATATAATGCTCTTCTGTCCTTTTTTCTCCAGAGATAACAGATTCTTCTCAATACCATTATTCCACTCATGACTGCTATTCCTCATATACAAGCTTCCCACAGAATATTTCAGTTTTACCCCAGTAATTCAATTTCTTCCTTCTATTAATGTAGATTTTTTTACATTAGTATACCCAGTGTCTGGGTTGCCCATTTTCTCATATCTTGCACCCTAATCTTAAATCTACTTCTTTGGAAGTAAATCCCACTGATTTCAATGGTTCTTATTTCCTCATTAAGTAAGCTTTGGATCTGGATGTAATTAAATATGATTTAAGTTAAAATAATTTACAATGTAATCTGGTTTACTTAGAAATATATCCCGCTGAGTTCAATAGGGCTTACTCCATGGTAAGTGTGTTTAGGACTGCATGTATACTTGAGAGAAAGCCAAATGGAACTCAAACGCTTTTTTAAAACAAACATACATACAAATGTGGTCTGATGAAAATGTGCCTTCTTGACACAGTTTGAGCGCAATCCTAACCCCTTATGTCAGTGCTTTCCAGCACTGGCATAGCAGTGCCAATGGGACATGTGCTGCATCCTGCAGTTGGGTGTAACTCACAGAGGCCTCCTCAAAGTCAGGGAATGTTTGTTCCCTTACCTCGAAGCTGCATTGCCCTTATGTCAGTGCTGGGAAGCACTGACATAAGGGGTTAGGATTGCGCCCTTTTGATGTTAACATCTGTCTTCTCAAAATTCTTCCTGCAGGTATTCTGCCCAGGAGGACTTCATACACAAAGACCCAAGTGGAACCTGTGCCTCACCACCCCAGCAGAGAAAACAAGATAAAGAAGGGTGGGGAAGGAATCCCCTGCCACAGTGTATTGATCCTGCATTTCTATCCCATGTCTCTATTCCTGCCTCAACCCCCTCCCCCAATACTGAGCCTCCAAGAGTTAAACATGTTCACATAGGATTGGGCCATTAGACTGGGTGTTTTTGCTCAAGTGAAGCTATGCCAAAATGGGAATTTGAACCTTTCCCCACCCAGGTCCACATAAAGGTCCTGCTGTTTCCATTAGGTCAAGTTAGCCATTTATGAATGATTCTTATTATTAACAGTATTTATTTTATTAACAGTATTTATATACCGCTTTTCAACTAAAAGTTCACAAAGCGGTTTACAGAGAAAAATCAAATAACTAAATGGCTCCCTGTCCCAAAAGGGTTCACAATCTAAAAAGATGCAAAAGAATACCAGCAGACAGCCACTAGAACAGACACTACTGGAGTGAGATGGGCCAGTTACTCTCCCCCTGCTAAAAAAAGGAGCACCCACTTGAAAAAGTGCTTCTTACCCAATTAGCAGAGGTTTTTACAGGCTTGACATTGTAAAGTGTGTTTGAACCTCCCAACAGAAACATTTTTCTGTTGCTTTATTTCAAAAGACCGATGAATTGAAAAGAATTATACAATCCATTTTGTTAAATTTTTATACTCAAGGCTTTTAATTGTATAAGACTTTCAGCATCTCAGAGTTCCAGGAATACAAAGCCTCAGTGCCAGCTGTGCCAGCCGTCTCAGGTGATTTACTGAGCTTTCCTCCCTCTATTTTCCTACAATGAGAGTTCACAGTGTACCAGGATCCTATCTCCTTCTCTTTGCTTGTTCTCTCCCTTTTTCCTCCTTGGACTTACACCAGTTATACTGCTGGTGTAGGTCTGAGGAGACCCACAGGCCATCAAGAAGTTTAGAGACAAAGGGAAAATATTTTCCCTTACATCTTGCAGACCCCCTGAATACCCCCCCACCACCATAGCATGCTTCGTGCACCTCAATGTCATGGCAGGCTTAGAATTGGGCTGCTGGTCATATAATGTGCTGTTGTTGTAATGCTACTCACCATACAACTAGATCCCCAAGGATTGGGGCATTATAACTTTCCTTTAGAGCCTTGAGCTTTTCATCTAATCCTGAAAAGACTCTTTAAAATAATAATGAAGCCCTTGTGTCTCTTTTTCTGCTTCTCATGCTGAAGCTATTGATATCAATAGAAAAACATTTAGAGGAATGCCTGGCACACTGTTGTCAGACATGACATAAAAAAACAGTCTTAGATCCACTTAGGAAGTGGCAGGAAGATGGTGGTGTACTATACAGGTTGAGTCTCATTATTCACTGGTGGATGACAAGAACTGAAGTGGATGACAAAAAACACACTACAAATCAATTTAAAAAACAAAGTCCTTTTGCTCCACTGATTTCAAAACAGCCTTGCTGACCTTTTGAAATGCACACAGAGGCAATCAGTCTCTCCAGGCACTTAGGCTTCACTAGGAGGCAGCAATCCCTCCCTTCACCAGGAGCCCCAGCAAGGGGGAAAGAATGGATGATAATCACTGCCATTTAGCCTTCTTTCATAAGATTACTCAGGGGGAAGAAAGGAGTGAAGCTGGAGAGAGAATATTGATGGATTGTCAACCAGGCAGCTGTCATCTCTTGTATTACAACTGTTTTCTTTTAATTTAAAGGGCCCTTCTCATCAGCTTTGAGATGGAAAAATCTGCGGAATCTGTGGAAAATTAGGTTATACCTGTAATCACTTGCATGACTGTCTCTCTGCAACAGTAAAAAGCAGTTTTTTAAACTGTGATTTTAAAGGGATGCATTTTACCCCTTCTCCAGGGATCAGCACATTCCTTCTTATTTGCAGTGACCATTTGTGTTGAGTCAAATCCGTGTATAACAAGGTTGAACCTGTATATCAAAATAGTAAAATGGAATGATCCAGCAACATTTAGAGCCCAATCCTATGCACGTCTACTCAGGATTAAGTCCCATGATAGTCAATGGGTCTTAGTCTCCAGTAAGTGCTGATAGGATTGCAGTTGTTCTTCTGTTGTAAAGCCCAGTTAGTATTGGGCTATAAGTCTGACTGAACTCAGAATTTCTGAGTAGACATGCATAGGATTGCGCTGTAATTGCTTTTGATTCCAGCTAACTGGTTCATCAGTCTCTCATCTCCATACTGCCTTTATGCATGAAAAATGGTTATGTACAGCCATTGGCATGGGGGGGGGGGGCAAAATGCTGTTTTTCAGGGAACTGAACACTGGTGTAAGCACTCCTCCCTTCCCCTGCAGAGCCATTCAGAGCAGGCAGAGTTAAGTGGAAGAGTTGTTCCCTCCAGGAATATCAGTGCATAGAGCTTCTCTGCTGGGGAACCAATGGGGAAATAGTAATTGTTCCAGCAAGGTAGTGATTGTGGATAAATTAAAATTATGCTTCGGTTCAACTTCTCTGTTCATTGTTTCTCTGTACGAACAATTGCTTACTTCAGTTGCTTTAGCAAAGTGTGCAGTTGGCCTGTGCTGAAAGTTCAGAAAACGATTGCATAATCCTAGATGCACATCAAAGACAAACTCCTGTTGAGTTTAATAGATGAAGAGATTGTGCCCTGCAAATATAAAGTGTGCAAAGGAGGACTTTATCTCATCAGCCCAAGGGCACAATTTACTTTTATGGCTCCTCCCATTCTCTCAAAATAGAGATCCATCACCAAATGGTACATAAATGAGAAGAGAGCAAGCAGAAGAGTCAAGGTTTGCCATTTATTCATTCAAGCATGGATGAAAACAAGCAGGGTTCAACTTTGTGGGAGGGGTGGAGAAGAGAGGGAGAGAGTCTGAACTTATTGCATTAAAGCTTGGTGTTGCACTAATCTAATGAGTTTTCTAGCAAATGAGGCATGAAATATATTGCTGGGATATATACTCAGTAAAATATCCAAATTACTGCACAATGCCATTGCGTATTTTATTGTATTGGAGGAGAGGGTAGCAAATGCATTATCCTTTAGTTTGCACTATTGGTAGAAGGGGGGGGGGCACCACCCTATTTTATGAAGTGATTTGCTATCTGGGTAAGTGAATAACAAAATCATATCACTAGCCACTGAAAATCCTAATCCCCGTAAAAAGCACACACATGCATGTGCACATGCAGTGTATGCAAAATTTGCAGGCAATTTCTTTTAAAGTTTTCAATAAAGACTTTGCTTTGGTTTTTTATTTACAAGTTTGTTCTATGTTACTTCGTGACGGAAAGAAGTACAGTAGAGAACAAAAGGTACTTGTTTTCCAACATTGTCCTCCTATTACAGCCATTTTCAGCCACTATGCTGTGGCACACTGGTGTGCTGTCAACGGTCCCCAGGTGTGCTGCAGGAATTTGGGAGAGGGTCATTTATCAATAGGACCATTGAGGGATGTGAGACCCCATTGACAGCACAATGTGCCTTGTCAATTGTCAAAAAGCTGATGGTGTGCCTTGACCATTTTAGTGACTTGTTAGTGTGCCGCGAGATGAAAAAGGTTGAAAATCACTGTCCTATAATTAGGAACAAAGGCATGGCACCCTGTTGGCACATATGTAAAAAAAGTCCTCAATCACCAGTTCCTTCCTCTCTACCCAACTCCCTTCTCTTACCTGAGGAAGGGCATGGCTCAGTGGTAGAGCACCTGCTTTGCATGCTGAAAATCCCAGGCTCAGCTCCCAGGATCTCTGGGTAGAACAGGGTAAAACTCCTGCCTGAAACTTTGGACAAGCTATGTGGACGGGTTCCACATAAGGCAGCTTCCAATGCTCCTTGCTTCCCAAGGAAGGAAACTGGTCTCATGGCAACCTAGTGTGGGTTTGATGCATGCATCCCCTACTACATCATGATGAGTGATACACCCAAAATTCCTAGTGCCTGATGTGGACATATGGATTTGGATGACTTGCAATTTTCACCTCCCTGTGACATTATAGGTCTGAAAAATTATGATCGTACATTTTTCCCTCTGTGGCTTACAGTAGATTTGGAAAAGATGTTTAAATCCAGGAATGGGGAAAAGAGTGAGTTCTTTCCCTCTATGCTATAGCTTTGATCCTAATTGTAAAGTAGCTGCTGGTAGCTGCTGCTGGTAGCTGCTTTTTGAAAATGGAAAATGACATTCGGAGTGCCAGTCACAGAATTCCAATGTCATGGCTTGTTTGGCCCTGAGAAATAACAGAACCAATTGTCTGGTGCATACCTTTGGTTCCTGTGGTAATGAAAAATGGACGTATAATCTGCTTAGATTTTTTTTTTTTTAAGCAGAGGATGATCCTTTTGCAGGTGCTCACATTTAGTGGAAGCTACACACGGGTTCATGGATGTATGTCTCATAACATTAGAAATGTCCTGCTGTATCAGGTCAAAGGCTCATCTAGTCCAGCTTCCTGTATCTCATAGTGGTCCACCAGATGCCTCAGGAACCACTCAAGACAACAAGATACCTGTATCCTGTTGCCACTCCTTTGAATCTGACATTCAGAGATAAGCTACCTCTAAAACCAGAGGTTGCATACATTCATCACATCACTTGTAACCTGTGATGGATTTTTCCTCCACAAATCTGCCCAATCCCCTTTTAAAGGCATAGGCCGGGTGCCATCACATCATGTGACAAGGAGTTCTACAGATTAATTATGCCCCATCAAGCACCGTCTCCATGCTGATATGTGCTGAACATCCCTTCCCTACTCACTTGCTTACAATGTTTGGATAGACAGATGCTATATTCAGAGAGAGAGAGAGAGAGAGAGAGGTCTTCCCGTGATTTGGGATGCTGAAGGCCAGCATCCCAGATCATTGGGAGGAGCTCTTCTATAGCTCTGTTCAAACAAATGCTGTAAGGTGGAGCTACAGCATTTAAATAACTGAAAAGGGCTTTAGAGAAAAGATCAGTGTCCAAATAGTGGAAGATTTTCTCCCTACCTTTGCAACGGTATTCTAATGACACATGTTTAGTGGCTTCTGGAAAATTCTTCTAACTGAAAGTGCCAAACAAATCGTATTCATAACTCTATTGGAATGATATTATTTTAAAATATTGCAGTTGGGGATTGCTGGTGCCCCCCAGATCTTCCTATCCATTACATGAACCAGCAGAGCACATGCCCTGCCAGTGCTGCAAAAGTGTAGTAAGGTACTTTGCAACAGCGTGCCTTGGAGCAGGCCCTCAATAGGATCTGGCTGTTAATAAAGAAAAAAAAATGCGGTTTCTGCCGTCATCAAATTGAGTTTTGGGGACAGATAATACTAAACCCAGGTTATGCATATGCTATTCAAGAAGTGGAAAAACCCATTAAAACTAAGTTTATATTGGCAATGGTAAGGTACAATACTTTAGAGGTGATACCACAGTAGATTTATCTACTGTGCTAAAAACCATTGAATGAGTTATTGAAGAAACATATTGCCTGGCTTTGGGGGCCAGAGTGAGAGGTTGCCTTTAAAAGAGAGAAAGAAATCATCTCAGCTCACCACATTCTGAAATTTTATGACCCAGACGAGCAAGTGCAGATGCCAAGAGCTACACCTAAAGGCTGCTCTGTGACAGCAGCTTGAATCTGAGTGGGAAGCAGTTGCATTTGTTGGCTGTATGCATAGGCGCAAACTGAGAAGGACTGTTTGGGGAGTGTACGGGAGTGTGAGAATGTATAAAAGTGTTTGAGCAGCTTGAATTCTTATAGGCTAAGAAATGACCACAAGCATCTGGTTAATGTGAATAATGAGAAGGGTTACTGGACCACACATATTTGAGATGTAACCCCCCTTAGATAAGGTGGGCAGCCCAATCCAATTGAAATTTCCCTGCATGGATGCAGTGGGGCCAGAGCAGTTTGTGTTGCACTCTACAGGCTTTCCCCTTGCCTCAGGGAAAGCTCCAGCTGCAGCAGTGGGTCTACTTGGACCTGCGCCTACGAAATCACTGGAAGTCCCAGTGGATCAGAGTTGGTGCATCTGGCCTGGGAAGGGGATAGGATATGGGGCACACCAGCACTGCTGATCCCAGCCCCTCCTGGACCAATTTGCCCAATCCCCCTGCCCTTCCCTCACTCTATTACATCCCTCCCCATCCTCCTCCCACTCTTCCCCAACCCCTTCTCTGCCTGGTGTGGAGTTTACCTGCTCCAGCATGTGTGGAGGCCTATGCTGGTGCTGGAGGGATGGTACTGACCTTCCTGCCAGTGCTACTTTCTGCACTGTTCCAACATGCTTTACGGCACATTTTGGACAGTCCGGGCTGGCGATGTTCCGCCAGTGCAGAGGCACAATAGGGTTGTGCCATAACACAGTTTAAGCCAATCACTGAATCTGACACTGGGAAGAAACTTATAGCAAGCACACCATCATCTGGGGTCTTTGCAAGAAGATAGTCTGTGAGGCATTCAGGGGTGATGTCAAGGATTGATCAATTTGGGTCCTGGCTGAGGACCTATTCCCCCCAGAGAGCCCATTTGATCAGTCTGACTCCTGAGCCTTCAGTACTGCTGGCAGTGGTAATGCCCAATGTGGTGTCGAGGTGGCCCAGTGCATGTCTTTGCCCCAGAGCTCCCAGCACCCTGATATTGGATTTGGGGCAACTGTGGCAACCCACAGATGAACATCAGAAAGGAAGTGACAACAGCTATAAGATGTGTCAGGGGTGGAAAGCAACCTCAAGAAGTCATTGATGACCTTCATCCCTCAGGATGACTCAAGTGCAATCAGAACATAAACCAGAGGGAAGGGATTGTTTTGCTGCGTATGGGTAGTTATGTGAGTTCAGGAGAAGAGGCGCGTACTGTTATCCTAAACACTTTGAGCAAAGCTATTTTATCTGTACAAAGTGCCAAGGAATTACAATATGTTGGCTGTGCATAGGTGAAAAGCATGGCCAAACATTAAGCAAGTCAGTCCTTCCATGTGAATTTTTCAGGAACAAAAGGGCCAACATAATGTAAAGAGCTCCTGATCACACACCTTTACAATACAGGCCCTGGAATATGCTTGTAGTTGACATATGATGGTATAGGGATCAGCATTTACTGGGAGTTGTAGACACTTGCTGAGATGTCCGAGCCATGAGACCAGCTGATCCCCTTGCTTCAGGCAGCAAGCTGAGGAAAATGGCAAGCTGGCAGGGGAAACCCACCAACTCCCTCGGCCTGTTGTCCAGCAATTCTACCTCATGCCCCATTCTCTTCTCATGCATTCTCCTTGAAGTATGCGATGGGACTTACCTCATCCCCTTACATCTCTGCCACAGATGTGATGGTTTCCTGAGTACACTCAGGAAAAAAAACACCTCCTCCTTTTGGGCTCTCCAGTTGTTTCTTGTAAAGCAGGAATGAAGAGGTTCCATTCCCAGGACACTCCATGCCAGCCGCATTACAAAACATGGCAGCTGAGGAGAGAAGGATGGTGAGGCACCTGTTGGCAGGGTGAGGTGTACACTGGCATAGCAGTGGTGGATGGGTGCCAAGGTGCCAGCAAGTGGGCATCATTTAAGGTAGTGTTTGGCTTGGATTCCACCCCCTGGTTATCACTCAGGGTACTCAGAAATACTACACTTGAAACATGCAATATGTCACAGCATTATAGATAGATTTCAAAAGCACACAATTGTGTACTTCAGACATTACAGACTGACAACATGCCTCAGGTCACTGATATTGTATTCTAGCCGTTTCCAATGAGATATGACTTTGATCACATTGCCACTTGGCAACATTATCTCTAAGGGAATAGTGAAGCAAAGCAGGTTGTGCAAACAGCCAAAAGACCTTTGAAACAGAGAGATCCATCCATACCTTGCTGTCAAAGGTCATGTCTACAGGTCATGTCACAAGCAAACAAAGCTGGAGTCTGGCACATGTTGTTTGGTGGTTTCCCCCTCCCTCCCGAATGCACTGTAAATTCTCACCAATGCAGTATTTATATTTTAATTGTAACAATGAGATATACAAAAAAGCAGCTTTAGTGGCACTTGTAAAAACAAAACAAAAAAAAACCAAACAGCTGAAGAAACAAGAGTGGAAACCTGAAGATGATAGTATGGGATAGAGCTTGTAAGAAACTACTGCCCAAATGTGTTCAGTTCTGGCTGAGAAGGTGATGTGAATGCCGAGAGAAATTTTCTGTTGGAAAGCTGTAGCAGAACAATTCAAATAGGAAGGAAATGGATGGATCTATTTCATTAAATGTTGGGGCTAGACCATAACATGGGAATGGAATTTATTTTATTGTATTCCACTTAGTTGCTCTAAAAGCCCAGGCAGTACTGGCTATTTTCTCACTCCTCCATAGAGGAGAAAAGCCAAACTTCCCTTTTTAAGAAATAGCTATGTCAGAGGTGGGTTTATGCACTGTAATGTTTAGAAATCCACTTCGGGTTTTCCTAGTGGCTCTAAATTACCAGAATTTGTAGTGGTTCCAACCCAGACTTTATTCAGGACTCAAGCTCTCTCCAGGCAGGCTAGTCACGGTCTGAGAACAATGTCATGCTGTGGTAGACCTCACTCTCCATATTTGTTGCTACCCGAGCTGTTCAACAAAATACTTTGACTACTGCTCTGGTTTTTTCTGAAGGATGTTACATGCATCACAAAAACAGATTCTGGACAGACACAATTAACATTAGCTCTTCTTTCTCTGTCATTTTCATACCTATGAACTCAGCAAGAATGAACAAAATGACAGAAGTACAAAAGAAGGAGTAATTAATTTTTTTGACGATCATTGACAGCAAACTTAACCACATATTCATTATTTTTTAAATCTGATTCTACATTTATAATGCTCACCTGACTTTTATTAGACTGATATGCAATCAGACAGTTCAGGTGACCCTGAACTGGAGTCAACTCAGTTTTCGGCTCATGATGTGTAAACGAATGATAAATGGATAACTGCTTTAATCACATGCTTAGTTCTGTTTTGGAGCAATAGTTATGACAAGAGTTGGCCCAGCAGCAAAACAAATAGACTTTCTGCGCGACCCACAAATTGAAACCAGAGCTTTAAATGTTGTTCCCCTCCAGCGAAGGTTTTCTTGCCAGCATCATCTAAAAGGTCTAAGTAGCTCCCTCTCACAGCCAGTTTGGTTCAAAATAAAAAAATCTTTTGGAATATTTGCTCCAGTTAACAGAATAAATGGTCCATGAACTTTTATCTTCTGAACTATTCTGGTGCCAGAATTCAAAACTAGCTTGTTTAAACCCAGGTAAAATGCAATCAATTTCAAATCTAATCTCAGAAGTGTCAAAAGCATAGCGTCTTTGTGGTTCATCCTGTGATTTAGAATTTCATTTTCATACAAAAGTTAGCTGTTATTCCACCCCCCTCTGTTCAGCACAATGAAAATTGCATTCTGCAATAACAATAATTGCTTTTGTGGCCATTCTGCTTCATTTGGCTCTGTATCACGCATGTCAATGAGATAGTGAAATACAGAACAAGTATCATCCTTGTTTCTTATTTGATTATCACTGTGTGCTTAGAAGCCCCACGGACTGTGTCCAGTTGTGAGTCCTATGATAATTTGTTGACAAATTAGAAAGGATTCTGGAGAGATACACAAGGATAATAAATGATTTGGACAGACAGTTATTGGGGGAAAAGTGAGAGCTACAAAGTATATACAGTGGGCCCACCATATCCATGGGCGCTGTGCCTGAGGATATAATCAACTGTAAATTGAAAATGTGTTTTAAAAAATGTGCATACCCTCATTTGCCTCACACCCTGCCATTTCACAGCACGTGCCGTGTTCGCCTCACTCCCAATTTGCACTGTTTTAGTTGGCTGAGATGCACACCCCCAAACCTGCAGTTGCCTCATTTGCGCATGTTTTAACAGTTTACACAAGTTCAGGCCATGTATGCAATTTGTGCAAATTCATGCAATTTACACCAATTTATGCAATTTCTGCAAATTAACGAAATTTCTGCAAATTCACACCACTGACAAATACCAATTCATACCACTGCAAATATTTTGTCAGTGTAACATCTGCAGAATTGAACATCCGCAGATTTTAATATATGTGTGGGTTTCCAGAACCAAACCCCCACAGATACGGAGGGCCCACTGTATTTTAGTCTAAAGAAAAGTAATGTGGGTGGAGAATACAAGTGTTATCCATGTCCTACAGAAAAGGAAAAGAAGCAGAGGGCTTAAACAGTAGGATCATTTCTGAACCATGAACCAAGCAATGGAACAAACTGCCTCAGCTTTTTTCCCCAAACAGCATGGACTGCATTCTGCAATTTGTTCAGTGCAATCCTTTGTATGTTTACTGAGATGGCAGTTCATCTGTGTCCACTGAAGCCTACTCCCAAGAAAATGTGCATAGGATTGTTCTGTCAGTGCATTTTGCCCATTTCAGGTGGCTGGGTTCTTCTGTCCCTTTCAAGGTTAGTATGCTATGTTTTAGTTCTAGAAGATACAAGGTGGGAACTGGTGAAATATTTGCACAAAATCTGAGGCTAAAACCTCAACATGTAACACTTTTTATAGTTCCAATAGTTAGAGGTTCAGTTGCTGACCTTATAGCTAGTAGATACTGATGGTTCTATCTCTGATGTTCTGATTTATTATCTAATGGTTTTCAAAGATGCTTATTGTTAGTGCACACTAATGCCAACTAAAAAATCTACAGTGAATTATTGGGAGTATTGTATATGCACCCCCATATGAGTATGGTTATCAGTGATCTAGGTCAGGCATGTCCAAAGTTTTTGGCAGGAGGGCCACATTATCTCTCTGACACTGTGTCAGAAAAAAAAGAATTAATTTACATTTCAAATTTGAATAAATTTACATACGTTTACATAAATGAATATGTTAAAGATGAACTTATATGAATGAATGAAGGTCTTGCAATAGCTCAAGGCCTATAAAAGGCCTTGCACAAAGCAAGGCTGGCCTTTCCTTTTCTGCTGCTACTGCATCACAGATGTGAAACAGCAAGCAGTGGAGGGAGCCCTCATCCCACAGCTCATGCGAGAGGTCAAACAGTTGCCCTCATGCTGAGAGCAGTTGCATCGGGCCAGTGTGGGCTCTAACAAATCACTGGAGGGCCAGAGGCTCATTGGAGACTGGGGGCTCCCTGAGAGCCGCATTGAGAGGCCTCGAGGGCTGCAAGTGGCCCCAGGGCTGGGGTTTGGGCACCCCTGATCTAGGTCATTAATGTTTCACATACATACACTGACCTATTTTCTGGGACTCTTCCCCCTATTTTAAGCAAAAGAACAAGGCTCTTAGAATGGCAGATTTTTGCTGGTGCAGAAAAAGATAGTCGTGCTGGTTATCTGCCACATTTAATTTCTGTAAAGCATAGCACGAGTATTCCCAGGCTTGAAGCATGCGGGGTGTTCAGCAGGAGCACACTCATCCTCTGCATTGAAAATTAACAATACAATAATACTTTCAGACTAATCAGAGGAGGTAGTCGCAGCCGTGATGGTGTCACTCATCTTTAGCATCATAGGCACGTTTTAGAATGTGCCAGTGATACTCATGGGGCCGCATTCCATACAGCAACTGCCTTATGCAATCGACTTGCCAGATGTGGGAACGGGTGGGGTGAGGGTGGAATTGTACTTTCAGAGAGACAACAATATTTTTGTTTGTATGCTGGGAAAATGCCTGTAACAGAAGTGCTAGCTGCAGAGAAGAATTCTGGATCCTATTAAAGAACTAAGAATCAAATGCGTAATATTTGAATTATTGTTCTTTTTTAAACCCTCTGGGGCACAATCCAGCCAAAATGAAGCATTTCTAACTCCTATGGATCTCAATGAGATTAAGAACTGAGCGAATACGCAATCCTCTTGCACTGATGCAACATCAGTGGGACATGTAATGCAACCTTCAAGATGGTTTAGCAATGGTCTAGTTCTATCTTCAACCTGTCTGTAGCATGCAGTGGCACTGATTTGGGCTCTGCTGCATAACACGGACTGCCAGAACACTATGCCATAGCAGAGAGAGAGGTAAGGCAAGACCGGGTGGGCCCACAGGGGCATGTTGAGGCTGAAAGGGGGCATACAATATCGGTGGAGCTGCTGTTGCCAATATCTGCCCCCTACCCTCTCCTGACATGCACCTGGCCAGCCCTGATCACTGCCCCAATCCTCTCCCTTCCGGCCCATGACCCACTTCTGTCACCAATGTACCAGCACTGGTGGTGGCTGGGCGTTCCAGTGGTGCAGGTACATGCTGTTGCCAGCCATTTATGCAGGAGGATGTATTCCTTGTGTCATTGCTGCAGTAGCAACACCAGGCTGCCCAGAACTTCTGTCAACGGAACATGAGATCCATCAGTAGAACGACCAGATAGGATTAGGCTCTTAGTCCCATTGAGTTAAATGAAGTATGCTTGCGATTTTAACAACAACAACAACAACAACAACAACAACAACAACAACAACTTTATTTGTACCCTGTCCTTCTCCCCAAAGGGACCCAAGGCTTCTTACAATAGGTTAAAAGCAGAATTAAAACATAATTTAACAAACAGATAAAAACATATTACCACATTGACAGATATCATAAGAACAGTAGTCAGGTAAAAAGTCAGGTAAAAAGAGCATCGAGCAGCAGATCATAAAGGAATCAAGCCTGTAAAAACATACTAAAAGATGTAGAAAAGATTTTAAAAAGGCCATGAACTCAGAAGGCTTGTTTAAATAGAAGGGTCTTCAGGCCGAAAAGTCTCAAGAGAGGGAGCCATTCTCAAATCAAGGGGAAGGGAGTTCCATAACGTTGGTGCCACTACTGAGAAGGCTCTGTTTCTTGCCGCCACCCCACGTATCTCCTTAGGCAGCAGCACTTGTAAAAAGGCCTTCTCTGATGTCCTAAGAGGACGAGCCGGATTGTACGGAAGTAGGCGATCTCTAAGATACCCTGGCCCAGAGCAGTATAGGGCTTTAAATTTTAGCTTTCCTGCTTAACTGGGTTACTACTGGGGGGGGGGGAACCTTGAGCAGGCATATCTTATTAAGCGATTACATGCATACTCTGCCATTTTTCAGTTATGGATCTCAAGACACCTTATATAAAGTTCCCAGATAGTTACCATCCAGACACTGCGCAGACCTAGATCTAGGTTGCACCATGAGGGCCCAATCCTATCCAATTTTGCAGTGGTGGTGCTGCTGTGCCAATGGGGTATGCACTGCTTCCTTTGTTGGGAAGGCAGTCACAGAGGCCTCCTCAAGATATGGGAACATTTGTTGCCTTACCTTGGGGCTGCATGTGGCTGCACTGATGCTGGAAAGTTGGATAGGATTGGACCCTGAGTCCTCCAATCATGTACTGAGATGGAAGATAGCTGAATATCTGAAGACAGACTGAAGACAGCTTCACATTGCATTTTGCCACAGAATGGGGTTATGCTGTATAATGGTTAATCATTGATGGGATGCAGGATTTGCCATTGCCAGAAGCATTCTGGATCAGGATGCCGGGCCCATTATCGACCCTTTCCAGAAATTTCTTTACACTTTCTGAAGGAAGCTTGTTTTGTACTTTTAGTTCAGAAAAGCAATTGTGCTAAATGAACCTCGCGAAAGCACTTCCACTGCACTTGATGTTCTCAGTGTGCTATGAAGGTCAATCCCTTTGCTGACATTTAGCTTAATATATGACAGCCTCATATTACATAAACAAATCACCTTTGGATAGTGGAGGTTGTGTACATTTGGCAACACCTGCTGACCTGTGCTCCTTGTGTGCTTGTCCTTATGAGCCAGTTTGACCCTTATCTCTTTGCAGCCTCTGGGGGCATTTGAAATTTCCATTGCTTGTGGCTCTATCTCAGTTCTTGGAGATAGAGCCACAGGCCAGTTCATCTATGGCCTGTACAAGGTGCTGCAACACCCACCTGCATTGGAGACTGCTTCACAAATATTAATTATTAGTGAATACCTGATAAATGAAGGCCCTGTGAGCCAATCCAGACCCTGCCTATCAACTCGCAGACTCCCTTCCTTGGTTCCATTTGGATGAGTTGTCCTAGACAACCTGCAATCAATTTGCTTGGGGAGGATTTCAGGGTCCAAGAACAATATGGGAAAAGAACTACTCTGTTAAAGTTGGACTGGCCAATCATGTATTATGCCTGAGGCTGGAGTGTCTGTTGTTAGATGGATTCACCAAACTGAAGCCAGGCAATAGTAGTAATTTTCCATCAATTGACAGACTGGTTACTGGGAAGAACGTGACACATCTGACGTTAATTAGTTGCCTAATGAAATTTCTTAAGGTATTTTATTTATATGAATGTGTGGACTTGGGGCATAGCTTTTCATTCAAAACCTTTATTTTTACAAAAATCTCAAACATGTGGAATGGGAGTTTTCCACCCCACTCGCCTCCTTTTGCTCATGTACTGCATTGAAAATTAGTCTTCAGGTTGTGATGGTTGCCAGAACTTTAAGTTTGGGGAGAAACACAGGGGCATACTTGACCAGCTGCTAGTCAAGCCCAATCCTAACCATGTCTACTCAGAAGTAAGTCCCATTATAGTCACTGGGGCTTGCTCCCAGGAAAGTGTGGATAGGATTGCAGCCTAAAATGAACTGTGTGTTTGCCGGGGCACCCAGTGATTGTCAGTAGTGTTGTCTGCAAGCAAGCATCCCTTTAGGGTTGGTTGTCCTGGATGACTGCAAAAAACCGACAGATGCTGCCAATTCATTTATGGGGGAAATCCTTGCTCACTAGCATGGAGGGGGAGTCAAATTTTTTGGAAATGGTTCCCGCAACAGCAAACCCTGCTTTCTTGGTTAAAGAACAGAACAACAAAGGGGAAAAAATTTCCTTGTGAAAGTTGGAGGGACAAATCCCATGATATGCCTGAACCAGAAATTTTTCTGGAAGGACAAGCGCTCAGGAGGAAACTCCTGCCCCTTTTTGCAAGCGAGTGCTGCTGGGATACATGTAAACCCAGAAAGTCCACTGAATGATGATTGACGGTGCTGGAGGAGGGACTAGCAGACCTTTTGCCACAAAGAAACTCCCGAATTGAGGTGACGCTTATGGATAAGACTCACAGATGTGTTTTCCCATAGAACAACTGCAAGTCTGACGGGAGCCTGAGACTTCAGGAAAACAGTCAATTTTTCTTTGGGGCATGACCATTTGTTTTACCTGTGAAAAATGATGGTTCACTTGAAGGACCTTACTTGTGTTGCTAGTCATTTTGCATTGGCACATTGCCTAGTGCACTGTTGGTGCTAATTGCAGACATTTACCAAAGATCAGCTCAGAGCATTGGAGTTTGCCCAGGTGAAATACCTGCTGCAATTTTAGGGAAAGTAAAAGAATTCCAAAGCTTTAGCAGGAAGGTCTTCCACATTTTCAGACAGGAAAGCTATCTCACAGCTTATTTACTTACTGAATGGATGCAAGCAAAACTGAGACATTGCATTCCATCCTGATCCTTTTAATTATACAGTGAGATATTTGTTGTTTGGAACATGACTCTCAAAAATGCTTTTGCCTTTTATGTGTAAACTTCCAATTTGTGGAGAGAGAAGCTTTCAAAAGTTCAGGCTGTCAGAGAGAAAAAAACAACCTTATGGTCAGACAGTAATCCTACAAGAGTGAACAACATCATGACATGTTATTCATTAACACAGAGAGAAGCAAGAAGACTCACAAGCTGAGACATCAGTAACAAGCAGGCGAGGTACATGTTGTGAACCAGATATTGCCCCCCTCTCTCTGTGTGTGTACGTAATTGAAATCTGCTGGCTCTCCTCACCTGCCACTTCTTTTGCAAAGATTGTGGCTTAACTCTGTAGTACACAGCCTCAAGCTTCAAAGCATCAGTACATATTTGTGCAGAATCACCCCTGGCACCCAAGAAGGGCACCCCAACAATCTTCCACCCCAGGTAACTGCCTAATTCAACCTCATGAATGAGCCAGCCCTGGTTGTTTCTCTCCTGTCAAAAGTTAGTTAATTAGATTGTAAGTTCTTCAAAGAATAGGGTGAGGTTTTTGGGTTGTTTATATTGCTTAGCAAAGTACTATGTACATCGATGGCATTATATGTATCATAAAAAATAATACACATGACAAGATGTTATTGGATCTTATTTCATATCTCAAATGAAAAAAGCAGATTAAAAAAAAAGGAATTTAATCAGGAATGATCACTGAATGAGGTTCTCAGATGATGTCCCAGTGAGAAAGGCCACCTCTTAGAACGCAAGAACAGTAATCAAACATGTAGAAGACTTGTTGATGGCAAGCACAATGTCTTGTTTTAGGACTGCAACAGAATATATGCACAATGCTTTAAGATTTGAAAGAGAAGGCACCCAGAGTGTTTAACTATGAGTACTGTTGCCTCTGGCTATGATAATCTGAGAACCTATAAGGCTCCAGGTAGTCTAACAGTCCATAAAAACAGGTATTGTTACATTAGCTCCCAGCAATATCCAGCAACACAGCAAACAGGGAAGAAAGGGCTCTCATTCCTGCCTGCATAGAACTGATGAGGGGGTGGGGAAAGGAAGAACACTTAGGGCGCAATCCAAACCTGCGCTGGAGCAGGCAAGCCAGGGGGCTTGCGCTGCATCCAATGCAGGTTCATTGGTTGCAACGGCTCAGTCAGGGGCAAGGGGAAGCTCTTCCCCTTACCTCTGGGTAAGGGCTGCTGGCCCCAATGGGTCTCCTTGGACCTGTGTCACCTCTGGAGGTAGTGAAAGTCAGAGGAAAGCGGAGCGGCTGGAAGACGCTCCGTTCTCTCCGGGGACTGGTGTTAGGATCCGGCATAACTGCCAGGTTCCAGCCCTGCCCCCAGCTCTCTGCACACCGGCCCCTGGGGCAGCCCATCGCCCACCCTCCCCCTGCTCAGAAATGCCCCCTCCTGCCCCCACCTACCTTCGCCGCTTGTGCCAGCGCAAGTGCACCGACACAAGCAATAGCACATGAGCTGCCATGGAGGCTTCTGCCTGCCTCCGCGCATCGGTGCATCTGAATGCGCCGACACGGGTCTCCCATGGAGGTGCAAACATGCCTTATGCCACGTTTGCGACACTCCAGGGCTTCCTATGCTGGCATGACTGCCAGTTAGGATTGCGCCTTATTTTCTGGGCTGGTCAAGATATACATAAGAACTTGACTGAGAGGTGTCAGAGAGGAGGATGTGGCTGGCTTCCTTGGCAACTGTCCATGCTTCTCACTAAGTTTAATTTTTCGTAGTAAGTAGACTCTTGCCTTGAATCCTGATGATAGCCAGGAATATAAAGGATGCAAATATAAGGTGCTGGGCACCCTGGCTGCAATCCTATTGTTTGCTTAGGAAGGCTCCTTCCTCAAGAGGAAGGAAACTTTGAGAAACTCTCCCAGTCGGCCAAATCCTAGCACTTTTACAGTAGTTTCTCCTTTTCTCTGGCAGCTCACTGGAAGAGGGAGCCACAGATTTGCTGTCAACAGCATTGGGTACCAGCAATTTAGGGACCTATATTATAGTTCACGGACTCTGTCGTTGTCAGGTAAGAAAAGGGGCCAAGTGACGTTCAGTACAGTCCCAGCCCTGCACAGTCAACCTTTGGCCTGGCTACTCAGGCTGAACAACTTGTCACTTGTGTCAAGATCAAGCTGTTTTTCAGCCTCCTTGGAGCAGCTTTTGTGATGATCTGCTTGACAGTTGACCAGCTTACCTTCTTAACAGCACATTCATCTGTCCACTTTCCTTTGCTTCTCTCTGCCTGCCTATCAAGTGACAACCAGCTGCATGCGTGCCCCAATTTCATATGACAGTGCCTCCAGCCCATGAGTCCTGACACCACATTTTTCTACAGCTGCTTGAGTCTGCCTTGGGGAGTTTAGCACCAAACAAGGTAACTGCAAACCAGTCTGGCATAGCAGTAAGAATGCTGGGTTTGGACTGGGGATACTGGGGTTCACATCTTCCATCAACCATGAAACTCACTGGGAGACCTTGGCCACTTCCCATCTCTCAACCTGATGGTCTTCATAGGATTATTGCTGGCTGTGTGAAGGAAGACATTGTGTATGCTGTCCTGAGCTCCTTGGCAGATATAAGTAATACCTTTCATTTTATTCTTGGAGCAAGTGTCAGCATCACAACAGACAACTCACCTGATGATTGTCACCCCCAGGCTTCCTTCCCCACTAAATGCTATGGGGAGCCAGAAACACAACTGCTATCTTTTTCAACATGGCTCTATTAAGCATTGGGCAGTTGCTAAGGTGGCCAGCCACAGACCCCCTCCTGACAGCTTTCAGTGCAATTTTTGTGTCTTTTGACTGGTCCAGAAGATAAGCTTGCTCCCTCTTCCCCTGTGTCAGTCCTGTGCAGGCAGAAGCGTGAGCAGCATTGCTCTATTAAGTTCAAAATGTTGGCTTCTGTCATTTGCTGACTGATCGCTTCCTGGGTAGGCACATAAGCAAACTCATTCTAAAGTCCATTAACTTACTGGGAGGCTGTAAAGCCTTTTATAATGGGTAGATTATCTAGTCTTCAGGACTTAAAATAAAGCTTTGCAAGCCTATCATTATCAAATATAAGTATAACCATAATGAAAGGGCCAGGACAATTGTCCTTAGGTAAAGGCTGCCCTAAGGCAGGATGAAGGTCTGTAGAGAGTTTAGCATAAGTAACAGTATAATTTGAGGCAACTGTGCTTTCAATATGTACTGAATAAAATCAGGGCAGATTAGCAACAAGA